>NC_071991.2:44902500-46152500 GCF_028885655.2 Pongo abelii
TATTTCTTTTGTGGCACCAAACCTTTATTTATAACATGGGCTACTGGAGTCAAGACCCTGTCTCAAAAAATAAAAAAAGAATTCCCTCTCCCTCAATCTTCATATATTACCTGTAAATGTGATGAGAAGCACACTTTCTTTTTTTTTTTTTTTTTTTTGGGGGATGGAGTCTTGCACTGTCTGTCACCCAGGCTGGAGTGCAATGGCATGATCTCAGCTCACTGCAGCCTCCCACTCCCGGGTTCAAGCAATTCTCCTGCCTCAGCCTCCCAAGTAGCTGGGATTACAGGCGCCCACCACCACGCCTGACTATTTTTTTGTATTTTTACTAGAGACGGGGTTTCACTATGTTGGCCAGGCTGGTCTCGAACTCCTAACCTTGTGATCCACCTGCCTCAGCCTCCCAAAGTGCTGGGATTACAACCATGAGCCACTGCACCTGGCCCGAGAAGCACATTTTCATGCAAAATCTGTCAAAAATTTATAAATCAGATGGGCACAGTGGCTTATGCCTGTAATCCCAGCACTTTGGGAGGCCTTTGCAGTGAGCCTACATTGCACCATTGTACTCCAGCATGGGTAGTAGAGCAAGACTGTCTCAAAAAAAAAAAAGGAAAAGAAATCACTAGGATTTCTGTTGACCAATAATGTTCTACCCAAGGACGAAACCAAGAAGGCAGTCCCATTTATGATAGCTACAAAAAAATAAAATACCTAGGAATATATTTAACCAAGAAGGTGAAAGAAATCTACAAGGAAAACTACAAAACACTGATGAAAGAAACTAGAGATGAAACAAACAAATGGAAAAACACCCCATGCACATAGGTTGAAAGAATTAATGTGGTTAAAATGACCATTGTACCCAAAGCAATCTGCAGGTTCAATGCAATTTCTATTAACATCATTTTTTCACAGAATTAGAAAAAACAATTCTAAAGTTCATACGGAACTAAAAATGAGCCCAAATAACCAAAAATATACCAAGTAAAAAGAACAAAGCTGGTGATACCACATTTTCTGACTTCAAAATATACTACAAGGCTATAGTAGCCAAAACAGCATAATACTCATAGTGTCTATAAAAACAGACACATAGGGCCAGGTGCAGTGGCTCATGCCTGTAATCCCAGCACTTTGGGAGGCCAAGACAGGCAGATCACGAGGTCAGGAGTTCAAGACCAGCTTTACCAACATGGTGAAACCCCGTCTCTACTAAAAATACAAAAATTAGCCAGGTGTGGTGGCGTGCGCCTGTAATCCCAGCTACTCAGGAGGCTGAAGCAGGACAATCACTTGAACCCGGGGGGCGGAGGTTGCAATGAACCGAGATTGCACAACTGCACTCCAGCCTGGGCAACAGAGCAAGACTCTACCTCAATAAATAAATAAATAGACACATAGATCCATGGAACAGCTTAGAGAACCCAGAAATAAACCCACATACTTACAGCCAACTGATTTTTGACAAAGTCGACAACATTTACTGGGGAAAGGATACCCTTTTCAGTAAAAGGTGCTGGGAAAATTGGATTGCCATATGCAGAAGAATGAAACTGGATCCCTGTATTTCACCATATAAAAAAATCAATTTGGCTGGGCACGGTGGCTCACACCTATAATCCCAGCACTTTGGGAGGCCTAGGCAGGCAGATCAACTGAGGTCGAGAGTTTGAGACCAGCCTGACCAACATGGAGAAACCCTGTCTCTACTAAACACACAAAAAATTCACCGGGTGTGGTGGCGCATGCCTGTAATCCCAGCTACTTGGGAGGATAAGGTAGGAGAATCGCTTGAACCTGGGAGGCGGAGGCTGCAGTGAGCCGAGATCGCGCCATTGCACTCCAGCCTGGACAACAAAAGCGAAACTCCATCTCAAAAAAAAAAAGAAATTCAAGATGGATTAAAGACTTGAATGTAAGGATGAAACTCTAAAAATACTGAAGAAAACCTAGGGGAAACTCTTCTAGACATTGATCTAGGCAAAGAATTCATGACTGAGACCTCAAAAGCACAGGCAACAAAAACAAAAATAGGCAAATGGAACTTAATTAAACTGAAAAGCTTCTGCATAGCAAAAGAAATGATCAGCAGAGTGAACGGATAACCTGAGGAATGGAAGAAAATATCTGCAAACTACATATCCAACAGGGGACTAATATCCAGAATTTGCAAGCAACTCAAACAACTCAACAACAAAAAACAAATAATCCCATTAACAAATGGGCTAAGGACATGAGTAGGCATTTTTCAAAAGACAAACAAGCATATCAAAAATGTTCACCATCAGCCAGGCACAGTGGCTCACACCTGTAATCCCAGCACTTTGGAAGGCTGAGGTGAGTGGATCAGCTGAGGTCAGGAGTTTGAGACAAGCCTGGCCAACATGGTGAAACCCTCGTCTCTGCTAAAAATACAAAAATTAGCCAGGCGTGGTGGCACACACCTGTAGTCCCAGCTACTCTGGAGGCTGATGCAGAACAATCCTTGAACCCGGGAGGTGGAGGTTGCAGTGAGCTGAGATCTTGCCACCGAACTCCAGCCTGGGTGACAGAACAAGACTTTGTTTCAAAAATAAATAAATTAATTAATATTATGAATCCTGGATTTATTTATTTTATTTATTTATTTATTTATTTATTTATTTATTTATTTATTTTGAGCCAGAGTTTTGCTGTTGTCGCCCAGGCTGGAGTACAATGGCGCAATCTCGGCTCACTCCTGACCTCTGGTATCCACCCACCTCAGCCTCCCAAAGTGGTAGGATTACAGGCATGAGCCACCACGCCCAGCCTGATTCCTAAACTTAATCCAATAACAGATTTCTTCTCAAACATTGGCAGTATGCTGTAATCATTTTAAATTCATAACCAGAAAATGAGTTGAACAAAAAATTCAAGACTCTAGGGAAACAAAGTAAAAATAGTTTGTATATTGCTAGAATTGTCTATTAAGAGTCATGTTTTCATGCCTTTCAATCTTCCCTGAAAATTTCTGTGTACTGCCATGAGTAAAATTTTTTTAAAATGTTCAACATCACCAATCATCAGATAAATACAAATTAAAAACCACAATGAGATATCATCTTATACACATCAGAATGGCTATTAAAAAGACAAAAAAGTCACAGGATGTTGGTGAGGAAGCTGAGAAAAGGGAACTCATACACTGTTGGTGGGAATGTAAATCAGTGCAACTTCTATGGAAAACAGTATGGAGATTTCTCACAGAACTAAAAATAGAACTACTGGAAGATGCAGCAATCCCACTACTGTGCATCTACCCAAAGGAAAAGAAATCATTATATCAAAAAGATATCTGCACTAATATGTTTATCACAGCACTATTCATAAAAGCAAAGATATGAAATCAACCTAAATCCCCATCAACGGAGCACTAAATAAACAAAATATGTTATATATACAAAATGGAATACTATTCAGCCATAAAAAAGAATGAAATTATGTCTTTTGCAGCAACATGGATAGAACTGGAGGCTATTATCTTAAGTGGAATCACTCAGGCACAGAAAAACAAATATTGCCTGTTCTCCCTTATAAGTTGCTGCTAAATAATGCGTACATATGGAAGCAGAGTGTGGAGTGAAGGGCAATGGAGACTTGGAGGTTTGGGGATGTAGAGGGAAGGGGATGGACTACAGGAGGTTGCTTGCTGGGTACAATGTGTGTTGTGCCAGTGATGGATGCACTGAAGGCCCTGACTTCACCCCAATACACTATATCAATGTAGCAAAACTGCACTTGTACCCCCATGAATATATGCCAAAAAAAAAAATCATAACTGGCTGGGGCACAGGGGGCTCATGCCTGTAATCCCAGCACTTTGAGAGGCCCAGGTGGCTGGTTGTGTGAGCCGAGGAGTTAAAGACCAGTGTGGGCAACATGGCAAAACCCCATGTCTTCAAAAAATACAAAAATTAGCCAGGCATGGTGGCACACACCTCTGGTTTCAGCTACTTGGGAGGCTGAGGTGGAAGGATTGCTTGAGCCCAGGGAGGCAGAGGTTGCAGTGAACTGGGATTGCGCCACTGCACTCCAGCCTGGATGAAAGAGCAAGACATATCTCAATACTTAAATAAATAAAAAATATATAGAGAGAGAGTATACTGCTATAAGACAGAAAAACACAACTCAAATTTTTTTATTGGTCAGTTTTATCTTGCTACAAAATGTACTACTAGAAGCTTAAAAAGAGCATGGCTTTTGAATTTTAATAAATTTTAGTGAACTTTAGTTAGATTGAAGTTATACAGATAAATGGGTTGATGGAATAAAGATCTATATACTCATTAGGCGTCCATTAATTAAACTGTTTACTATTAAATTAATTTGTTGGTTGGGCATGGTGGCTCACCACACCATTTAATTGCAGAGTTTTGGGAGGCCAAGGCAGGAGAGAGGAACGCTTGAGTTGGGGAGTTCTGGGAAACACAGCAAGACCCTGTCTCTACAAAAAATAAAGAAATAAAAAAATTAGCCAGGCATGGTAGCATGAGCCTGTAGTCCCAGCTACTTGGGAGACTGACGTGGGAAGATCACTTGAGCCCAGGAGGTCGAGGATGCAGTGATCTGTGATCTCACCACCGCACTCCAGCCTCGGTGACAGAGTGAGACCAACCCATCTCCATAATAATAATAATAAAGTTAATTTTGGTCCCCACCACTCTCACTTTTCTGCCGCCTCCCCTGAGTAGACTGGCTGATGATCTAAAAGGTGAAAATTACCTATGTGATGTATGTAAACCTTTTTTTTTCCAGTGGGTTGGGGGGGCATGATAGGGTCTCGCTCTGTTACCCAGGCTGGAGTGCAGTGGCACAATAGCGGATCACTGCAGCTTCGACCTCCTAGGACTCAAGCCATCCTCCCACCTCAGCCTCCCAAGCAGCTGGGACTACAGGCACACGCCACCAAGCCCAGCTAATTTTTTTGTACTTTTGGTAGAAATGGGGCTTCAAGATGTTGCCCAGGCTGGTCTTCAACTCCTGGGCTCAAGCAATCGTCCCACCTAGGTCATTTTATTCAATAAATATTCAAATGAGCAATTCCCAAGCATTAAGTTAAACACTAAAGACAATGTCCAGAAAGGTGAATTTTTGGCCAGGACAGAACTACTGTATATAATAAAGTGGATAGGCTGGAGTCCTCAGACCTTAATTGTATCACTAAGCCTTAACGGCAATATGCTACCTTGATTAACTCTATCACTTGTATCTACAGAAGAAACGAAATGTAGTGAATTGAATTTCCACAGAATAAACCAACAAAAAAACTCTGTGTGTGTGTCTCCATTCATCAAGGAGGATAGAAGCTGAGAAGATACCACACTCGTCAGCTTGGGATGTCACAGAACATGTCAAAGAGACAGCGAGGAGTAGCAGCTACAAGAGGGTGAATGGAAATCACAGGTCCAGGCTACCCATTAGGCTATGATTTAATGAGTCCTAAAGCTCTTTTAAGATTCTGTATCCTACGCCGGGCGCGGTGGCTCACGCATGAAATCCCAGCACTTTGGGAGGCCGAGGCAGGCAGATCACCTGAGCCCAGGAATTCGAGACCAGCCTGGCCAACATAGTGAAACCCGTCTTTACTAAAAATACAAAAAAATTAGCCGGGCATGTGGCACATGCCTGTAATCTCGGCTACTCTAGAAAGCTGAGGCAGTAGAATCGCTTGAACCCGGGAGGCAGAGGTTGTGGTGAGCCAAGATCGAGCCACTGCACTCCAGCCTGGGCGACAGAGTGAGACACTGTCTCAAAAAAAAAAAAAATCCTGCATCTTGCAACTAATTTCAAGATTCATAGTGGGCTGCGCGCGTAATCATAGAGGTTACGTCTGTAATCTCAACACTTTGGGAGGCCGAGACGGGAGGATAACTTGAGGTCAGGAATTCGAGACCAGCCTGGCCAATATGGCGAAACCCCGCCTCTACTAAAAATACAAAAATTAGTTGGGCGTGGTGGCGCATGCCTATAATCTCAGCTACTCGGAAGGCTGAAGCAGGAAAATCTGAACACGGGAGGGGGAGGTTGCAGTGAGCCGAGATCGCGCCACTGCAGTCCAGCCTGGGCGAGAGAGCGAGACTCCGTCTCAAAAAAAAAAGAAACAAGGAAAAAAAAAAAAGATTCATAGTGGATTACCATTCCCAAATTCAGAGGGAGTAAAGAAAGTTCTATAACACTGTAGTAAAGCTGAATTTCATCCTCTAAATAAAATTCTGCGACACGTAACTGTACAAGGGCGCCTTTTATTGTACATGAAGTGTGAAGTTATTCAAAGCAGCGGGCTAAAGTCCTTTCTGAAATGTGGCTGGGTGTGCATTTTCGAAGTTACTTAAACTTGGCGGACGAAAGCACAGGAATAAAGAGGCCCCAAACGCGAGCCGCGGGACGCGCAGGAGCCGGACCTCACCGCGCACGGAGCCCTCGGTCACAACAACGCGCGGGGCAGAGGCGACCCCGGGCGGCCAGAGTGGGGCAGGCCGGCCGCAGGCCCACGGAGCGGGGTTGCAGGGAGACAAGCAAAGCCACCGCTGCGGGGTCAGCAGAGACTTCAGACCCCGACTGCTCTCCTCAGGGCGCCCCAGGAGGCAAGCTGGGGCAGGGGTCCCTTTAGCCGCCCAGACCGAATCTCGGAGGGTACCTGACTGCGGGCGGCCAGTCCACAGCCCCCTCCCGCCGCCCCGGCCGGAGAAGAGGCAGGTTCTGCGCAGAGCTGCCACCCTCGCCAGCGTCGCCAGCATCGCTTGCGTCTCAGATGGCATCGGTCCCGGTGCAAGCGGCGAACTCCGTGCGGCGCCACCCGCCGCCACTGGGGGGCGCCCACGGACGCCGCAGACCCCGCCCCCGCCGGGCGGGGCGGAGCACTCCCAGTCGCTCGCGGGGCCAGCTTCTCATCTGTCGGTCAGACCAAGGGCACCCAGACTGGAAAAGTTGTTGCTGGGTTTGGGTGTCCCTCCTTTCCTGTGTCCTTTTCTTCCTCTTTTCACTTAAATCCACTGAGTCTCTCGCCAAATCAGTAATTTAGGTAATCCTACCGCTCCTGGCGGAACCTTTGTGATGCCGGAACTGATGTGTCGTAGGGTGGCTGCGGTCGGAGGACTGTTTTGGTAAAGGACTAGCAGTTCTCTGCGGAGGGCCGGTTGATACAGTTCCGGTGAGAGAACGCGGCTGCGAGGTTTTCGGCTTTGGCTCCTGATATGCAGCGACAGAATTTTCGGCCCCCGACTCCTCCTTACCCTGGTCCGGGTGGAGGAGGTTGGGGTAGCGGAAGCAGCTTCCGGGGAACCCCGGGCGGGGGCGGACCACGGCCGCCCTCCCCTCGAGACGGGTACGGGAGTCCGCACCACACGCCGCCGTACGGGCCCCGGTCTAGGCCTTACGGGAGCAGTCACTCTCCGCGACACGGCGGCAGCTTCCCAGGGGGCCGGTTCGGGTCTCCGTCCCCTGGCGGCTACCCTGGCTCCTACTCCAGGTCCCCCGCGGGGTCCCAGCAGCAATTCGGCTACTCCCCAGGGCAGCAGCAGACCCACCCCCAGGTAATAATAATAGCCAGCGTTTGCCGAGCTCTTACTGTATGGCAGGCACGGTACTAATATTCCCTTTACGTGGATTATTTTGTCTAATCCTCTCTGAGGTACTATTGTTAGCCCAATTTTGCAGATGAGCGAACTGAGGCTTAGAGAAGTTGAGTAACTTTCGGAAGATTACCCGAAACAGTGGCAGAGCCGTACGTTCTGTTTTCGAGCCCTCGTGCTTTTAACCAGTACACTGCCACCCGTACACAGATTTTCCTAATTCTCCATTTCCTCCTGTTTGCCAAGGGCCTTGGCAACGTTTTCAGGAAATCGTTCTTTTTCTTTTTCTTTTTTTTTTTAAATCTTTCTTTCGAGCTACACTGGCTTCTGCTCCAACTTCCCTGGAAAGAAAATCGGTGGTAGTGGAAGTTTTCCATTCCTTTAGTGAGAGTAAATACAAAAGACAGAGGGAGTATCTCTAGCATGTCTGGGATTTCTGTGGTTTACAAGTTGCAACTACGTGGTTTTCCAACTTGCTGTATTCTACACCAACCCCCTACCCCTTTTGAGCCTGGAGCTAAGGAGTAAAGAAAATGTTCATGAGCTAGAAAGGTTCTAGAAACTTTAAAACTATAGTATTGTTTTCTCCTGAAAAAAGTGAAAATTTCGAGGGAAGATTGAATATAATGACTTGATTTCATCACTGCTTGTATTTAATTACTGCAAAGTTACATTAGACACAAAAGTATTTGAGATGACAGTGGTCATGGAATTATAAATAAATGAGAATAACAAATTGCTTTAAGTACTTTTTTTAAAAAATAGAAACACTTGATTAAAGGAAGCATGGACTTTGTAATTGAACATATTTAGGTTCAAGTCACAACTTTTAAGCAGCAATGTGATTCCCGCTAACCTGTAGCTAAAGGAAGAAGTACCAATTATCTTTACTAAGTGTTTTTTTAACTGATTTTTTTTCTAAAGGGTTCTCCAAGGACATCTACACCATTTGGATCAGGGCGTGTTAGAGAAAAAAGAATGTCTAATGAGTTGGAAAATTATTTCAAGCCTTCAATGCTTGAAGATCCTTGGGCTGGCCTAGAACCAGTATCTGTAGTGGATATAAGCCAACAATACAGCAATACTCAAACATTCACAGGCAAAAAAGGAAGATACTTTTGTTAACATTTCTGAAATTCAACTGGAAGCTTCATGTGTCAGGAACATCTTGGACAAAATTTTAAGTTGTGTTGATATAAATTTACCCAAAGATGATAACTTTGATTGGATAATTAGTAAGGTCTTTTTGTTATTTTTCATCGTATCAGGTATGGTTGATATTAGAGAAAAAAGTAGGATAACTTACAACATTTAGTTCTGGAAGTACCTACCACATTTTAGAGATATATTTAACATTCCTGGTTACATAATGGACATGTGTCTTTTAATGTTTTTTCAATGTTTTAAAATAAAACATTTTGTCTTCTAGCTATTGTGGTTTTGTGGTATGATAAAGAAGTAGACTTACTACAGTAATGCTTTGTAATCACTTAGAGTTCATAGGTAAATGTTTTGCAAATTATTTTTGAAAATGAAATAGATAAACCATCCTTTGAGCTGTAGACAGCTCTGTATTTGTTCATAAATAATGAGGATGAGAATAACAGAGTTCTGTTCATACTGATTTTATCTAATGCTTCTGTTAAAATGCATTAAAACTTGAAGCCCAGAAACCCACTTAAGCATAACTTTATACTCATTTAACTGGAAAAGGCAAGAATAGACCATGCATAGCTAAATCAAAGTGTTCTATCTGAATTTCTCTATACCTCTTAGCATTATGGAGTTAGTTTCTCTTAAGGCCAAAGAAGATAGCTACCAGCAGCCTCAAATCACTTCCATTGCAAAAAGAACATCTCTCATCTCCATCAATCCAAGAGAAGACAAATTTGCCATACTTAGATCATGTTTCTGTATTATTGAACCAATTAACTGTGGCCAAGGCCACAGTGAAACCTAATTAACTTGAATCATGGACACATCACCATAATGAGACAGGATTCTGTGACCTTGAACACCACTGGGCCTACCTGGAGTAGAGAAGTGGTTTTCCAAATTAAGGGATGCTATGTATATATACCTATAGTTCTGGAGAGAAAAATATGGAACAATTGTTACCCCAACTATTTTTTAAAAATCAAGTGGTTTTTTTTTGTTTGTTTTTTGAGATGTAGTCTCTGTCGCCCAGGCTGGAGTGCAGTGGTGCAATCTTGGCTCACTGCAACCTCCAGCTCCTGAGTAGCTGGGACTACAGGCGCATGTCACCATGCCTGGCTAATTTTTGTAGTTTTAGTAGAGACCATGTTTTGTTTTTTTTTGTTTGTTTGTTTTGTTTTGTTTTTGAAACAGGGTCTTACTCTGTTGCCCACGCTGGAGTGCAGTGGCGCAATCTTGGCTCACTGCAACGTCCGCCTCCCGGGTTCATACAAGTCTCCCGCCTCAACCTCCTGAGTAGCTGGGAATACAGGCGCGCGCCTGGCTAATTTTTGTATTTTGAGTAGAGATGGGGTTTCACCATGTTGGCCAGGCTGGTCTCGATCGAACTCCTGGTCTCAAGTGATCCCCTACCTTGGCTTCCCAAAGTGCTGGGATTTCAGGCATGAGCCACCATGCCTGGCCCAGAACATGTATTTTTAGTATTTTTAGTTTCACCATGTTGACCAGGCTGGTCTCAAACTCCTGATCTCAAATGATCCACCCATCTCAGCCTCCCAAAGTGCTGAGTTTACAGGTGTGAGCCACCATGCCCGGCCAAAATCAGGTGTTTTAACATGTAACACAGACTCTAGGCATTTTGAAGTTACAAAATACGAAGATAGAGCTAGTAAAACTTTTGTTTCAACATTCCCAGAAAGAAACGTGTAAAAACAAAATGGTCACACCTCCTATTTGAACCATACCCACAGAAATTTGTTCATTAGGTATTTCACAGAGACTAGAAAATAAGAATGGAAGGCTTTTAGATTAATAAAAGCTCCATGAAAGCCAGGATTTTGGAAATGCTGTCTCTACAAGTTACTAGCTGGATGAGTTCACTTCTCTATGCCTCAATTTTCTCATACGTAAGATGAGGAAATTAATAGTACCTGTGTCATAGAGGTGTTGTGTTGGAGGATTAAATGAATTTATGTATGAAACTCTTAAGCCAGAGCCTGGCACATAGTAAGCACTCAATAAGTGGTAGCTGTTACTTTCTTTCTCATTTACCCCCATTTCCTCAGTTTTTAGAATAGTGTCTGCAAGATAGTAGGTACTTAAGTGATAAATGGATGTAGAAATTCTGATTGTAACTACTATATTGTTCTACCTACACCCTGTATATACAAGGGATAACTTAGTAATTTTTCCCCAGTATTTTAAAGAAAAAGTCCTTATTCCCAACATTATGTCTTTCCAGATATGTTGAGGTCATGATGTATAATGGAAATTAAAGCAAAGGGAATACTTTTTTAAATACTTTATTGAACTTTATAGGTAAGAAAGGTTGTCTTTAGGAAATGACATTTGGAGATAATTTACTGAAGCATCTCTTAGATCATTGGGTTATTAGTAAAGATGAAAACAGAAGTTAGGATTTTTTGCCAGTGTATTTATATCATATGTGGAAGACATTCAAACTGTAACTCTTCTAATGGTCTACGTACATTTTATTTCACTATAAGTATAACATAAAACAAAGGTAAAATTTCTTGCTAACGCTTCCCAACATCTACTTCTAGAGGCCTGGCCTGAGTTTTTTAAGAAAAATGTTTGTCCTCAGGAAAGATGCATACACTGTAAGTAGTGTATTCAGTTATCCGAATTCTTGCGGCATTGGTCATTTGGTTTGTTACCGTTACTCTATTTTTATTTAGCTGAGTAAAAGGAATTAATTATTCTTTAAAATGAAAGGGATTGTTTTTTAATGTTCTAGGATACACATTTTACCTTCATAAAAATGCTAAATAACTTTTTAGAAAAACTTACAATTAAGTATACATCTTAAAAATTCATATGCATAAAAGATGGAAGTGTAGTCTATAGTAGAGTCTTCAAACAAGGGTCCACATACTCCTGGGAATATTAAACTTTCTAAGGGATATGCAGGCATAAATAGCTTTAAGGGAATGCAAATTCAGATTCCAGTGACCATGTAAATTCTTTATTAAAATTGACGTACATAAAAACATATCCATGATCAAGGGATCATGCCAGTTCTTTTTCCCTGCTGCCTTTTGGTAATCACTGTTCTCCCATTTTACAAAAGAAACCTATGGCAAGTTGTGTTTTCCAGAAATGACGCCAACAATATTTAAAGTCTCATACCCTTCTAGAACCTTGCCCCTACCCTTATCAAGATGTGGAGTTACGTCCCTTCCCTTTGAACATTAACAGACTTTTTTTTTTTCAAAGAGTTAGGGGGTCTCCCTATAGGGGCCTCCCTTTATTACCCAGGCTGGTCTCTAAGTCTTAGGCTTAAGGGGTCCTCCAGCCTTAGCCTCCCAAAGTGCTGAAATTACAGGTGTGAGCCACCACGCTTGGCCCCTTAGCCAACTTCTGACTGCCATAATTAAGAGAATATGATGGAAGTTAATGTATTTTCATTGTGGGTAAAGTGTGGTGTTAAAAATGAGTTATAGGCCAGGCACCATGGCTCACACCTGTAATCCCAGCACTTTGGGAGCCCAAGTGGGCAGATCACTTGAGGTTCGGAGTTCGAGACCAGCCTGGCCAATATGGTAAAGCCTCATCTCTACTAAAAATACAAAAATAAGCTGGGCATGGTGGTGCACACCTGTAATACCAGCTACTGGGGAGGCAGAAGAATCACTTGAACCCAGGAGGCAGAGGTTGCAGTGAGCCGAGATAGTGCCACTGCACTCCAGCCTGGGTGACAGAGTGAGTGAGACTTCATCTCAAAAAAAAAAAAAAAAAAGTTATATTGGCCCGTGTGGAGATGTTCAGAATTCAGATGTATTATCAAGTTGGGAAATAATGATGAAAGTGTTCAGTGACCTTGCCTTTTTGTTTCTGGACTATTCAAAAAATCATTTCTTCTGTGGGTGCATTGTGTGAAAGGAAAGCAAAGAGCATGAGTTTAACATGAGGAAAAGATACCTTATTTTCAGGCAAAAAGCAAATGGTAAGGCTCTTTGCCTCATCTACCTAATAATTAAAATATTCAAGATGAGTAAAAAAGCATGATTAGTTTTGGTGAATCTCCTGTGAAGCAAACTCTGTATTTCCACCATTCTTTTTTTGTTTTTTTTGAGACGAAGTCTTGTTCTGTCACCCATGCTGGAGTGCAGTGGCACGATCTCAGCTCACTACAACCTCCGCCTCCCAAGTTCAAGCAATTCTCCTGCCTCAGCCTCCCGAGTAGCTGGGACTACAGGCATGTGCCACCACACCCAGCTAATTTTTTGTATTTTTAGTAGAGACAGGGTTTCACCGTGTTAGCCAGGATGGTCTCAATCTCCTGACCTCATGATCTGCCCGGCCTCAGCCTCCCAAAGTGCTGGGATTACAGGCGTGAGCCACCACGCCCGGCCCTCCACCATTCTTGATAATTATAAAGAGCCTGATGAAGATATCTCAATTCCTGTCTCAGTAGCATAGTTTGCATGATTTCAAGGAGGAGGAAGTTAAAAGTTTCATGTTTACTTCTGACATACTAACATTACATCTTCAAGTTAAAAACATGTTAGAAGTAAGTTCATGAATTTATATTTTCTGAAACATTTTCAGATTCTTAAGAGAAACATTTTCATTAACCCTTGCCAGTACATTTATTATTAGGCTCTATAAATTCCATATTAATTGTTTTACGTAGGCCAAAGTCTCCTGCTATTGTCACTCAACCATTTCTCAGTTTCATTCATTCCTACCATATACTTAGGTTTAAGTTAACAGAAATATGTTGTAGTTTTTACTGTAAATAAGACACACAATCGGCTGGTCGGAAGGTAGTGAGTTATCTTAATTGATTGTTCATAATCAGTTACAGATCGAACTCCTTGTTCTATTCTTCCCCCCGCTTCTCACTGCTGCACTTGACTAGTCTGGAAAAATAAAATACATAGTAGTCATCTGTACACCTTATATAAGCCCTGAACTTCCTAATGACTTTTTTTTTTTTTTTTTTGGTGACAAGAGTCTTGCTGTGTTGCCCAGGCTGGAGTGCAGTGGTGTGATCTTGGCTCACTGCAACCTCCGCCTCCTGGGTTCAAGCAGTTCTCCTGCCTTAGCCTCCTGAGTAGATGGGATTACAGGTGTAAGCCACCACACCTGGCTAATTTTTGTATTTTTAGTAGAGATGGAGTTTCGCCATGTTGGCCAGGCTGGTTTCGAACAGCTCACCTCAGCCTCCCAAAGTGCTGGGCTTACATGGGTGAGCCAGTGCACCCAGCCTGAATTACCTCTTATTTTGCTCATAATTTCCATAATTTATCATCTAATTTAAGATGCTTTCAGATTCACTGTTACTTTATATGCCACTTAGTAAAAATACTGCTAGTTAAGCTGTGACATGTCATTGATTATAAGATACATCTTAATTTCAGAGATGTTAAATACATGTCTTAGTTTGATAAAATACCATACTTTTTTTTTTTTTTGAGACCGATCCTGCTGTGTTGCCCAGGCTGGTCTCCAACTCCTGCCTCAGCCTTCCAAGTAGCTGGGATTACAAGTGTGTGACACTACACCCAGCTCATATACAATACTGTTTTTTGTTTGTTTTTTGAGACAGAGTCTTGCCCTGTCGCCCAGGCTGCAGTGCAGTGGCGTGATCTCGCCTCACTGCAACCTCCACCTCCCAGGTTCAAGCAATTCTCCTGCCTCAGCCTCCCGAGTAACTGGGACAACAGGCATGCACCACCACACCTGGCTAATTTTTTATATTTGGTAGAGATGGGGTTTCACCATGTTGGCAAGGCTGTTCTCGAACTCCTGACCTCGTGATCTGCCCACCTCAGCCTCCCAAAGTGCTGAGATTACAGGTGTAAGCCACTGTTGCCGGCCTACAGTACTCTTAAAAGCAGAACATATACTTAGATATAAGTAGGTATATAGAAGTAAATGTCTCCAAAAAGTAGCGTAGGACAATACATTTGAAAATTGGCTTTAACCCATCCTGGCTAACACAGTGAAACCCCATCTCTACTAAAAATAAAAAAAAAAATAGACGGGCATGGTGGCAGGCGCCTGTAGTCCCAGCTAGTCGGGAGGCTGAGGCAGGAGAATGGCATAAACCCGGGAGGCAGAGGTTGCAGTGAGTCAAGATCACGCCACTGCACTCCAGCCTGGGTGACAGAGCAAGACTCCGTCTCAAAATAAAAATAAAAAAAAAGAAAATCGGCTTTATTTAATTAGGGCTAACTCTTCGCAGATATTTATATTTGTTCAAATTCATTAAAAACCATAATTGAGGCTGGGCGCGGTGGCTCACACCTGTAATCCCAGCACTTTGGGAGGCCGAGGCGGGCAGATCATGAGGTCAGGAGTTTGAGACCAGCCTGCCCAACATGGTGAAACCCCGTCTCTACTAAAAATACAAAAATTAGACAGGCATGGTGGCATGTGCCTGTATCCCAGCTACTTGGGAGGCTGAGGCAGGAGAATTGCTTGAGCCCAGGAAGTGAAAGTTGCAGTGAGCCAAGATCTCACCACTGCACTCCAGCCTGGGCAACACAGGGAGATCCTGTCTCAAAAAAGAAAAAAAGTTTTACAGTTAAAAGATTGGCAACAATCTAAATGACTATAGGAGAAAGGATAAATAAGTTGCATATTTGCACAGTATAACAAGATAGTTGATTAAATTAGAGCCATTTGATACAACATGAATAAATCTAAAATTGTGTGCAAACAAAAGCCAAAGCAAAATTTATGTGATATTCTTTACGTCAAATTTGAAAGTCTGCAAAACAATATGCTGTACTCTCTATAAATGGTAAATATAAGGTCATAGTGTAAATACAAATGAAGGTAACAAATGCTTTAGATATAGTAATTATTTTGGGGTGGGTTTGGGGAGATACAAGCTTCAGATGGACTTGGATGTGTGAGTGGGTATGTATTTCAAGTCAACCAAATTTGGAAAATGTTAAAATTTATTAAACCTCACCATGGAATACACGTATATTTATTTTCTCTTCTTTGAAATATTTTATAATAAAAAATTTACTCTGACCTCCTAACTCATACTGTGATGCCAGCATCACCCTAATACCAAAGTCAGACAAAAACATTACAAGAAAGGAAAAATACATACCAATATCTCATGACGATAGATGCAAAAGTTCTCAATAAAGTGTTACCAAATAGAATCCAGCAATAAATAAAAAGAATTATATTGGCCAGGTACAGTGGCTCACAGCTATAATCCCAGCACTTTGGGAAGCCCAGGTAGGAGAATCAGTTGAGCCCAGGAGATGGAGACCAGCCTGGGCAACAAGGTGAGACCTTGTCTCTACCAAAAAAATCGAAAAATTAACTAGGCATGGTGGTCCACGCCTGTGGTCCCAGCTGGATAGGACCACATGGGAGGCTGAGGCAGAAGGATAGCTTGAGCCCAGGAGGTCAAGGCTGCAATGAGCAGTGTTCACGCCACTGCACTCCACCCTGAGGACAGAGCAAGGCCCTGTCTCAAAAATAAAGTATGATAAAAATAATTATATACCATGACCAAGTGGTATTTATTCTAGATATTTAAGGTTTAGCATCCAAAAATCAAAGTAATCCATCACATCAATAGACGAAAAAAGAAAAATCTCATTATCGTATGAATAGATGGTGAAAAAGCTTTTTTTATTTTTATTTTTTATTTATTTTTTTTATTTTTTTTTTTTGAGACAGAGTCTCGCTCTGTTGTCCAGGTTGGAGTGCAGTGGCACGGTCTTGGCTCACTGCAAGCTCTGCCTCCCGGGTTCACGCCATTCTCCTGCCTCAGCCTCCCGGGCAGCTGGGACTACAGGTGCCCGCCACCACACCCGGCTAATTTTTTTGTATTTTTAGTAGAGAGGGGGTTTCACTGTGTTAGCCAGGATGGTCTCGATCTCCTGACCTCGTGATCCGCCCGCCTCAGCCTCCCAAAGCCCTGGGATTACAGGCGTGAGCCACCGCGCCTGGCCAGAAAAAGCTTTTTTTAAAGAAAATTTGAGACAGAGTCTCACTCTGTTGCCCAGGCTGGAGTGCAGTGACATGATTTTGGCTCACTGCAATCTCCACCTCCAGGGCTCAAGGCAATCCTCCCACCTCAGCCTCCAGAGCAACTGAGACGATAGTTGCACATCACCACGCCTGGGTAATTTTAGTATTTTTTATAGAGATGGGACTTGGCCATGTCACCCAGGCTTGTCTTGAACTCCTGGACTCAAGTGATCCTCCCACTTCAGCTTCCCAAAGTGCTGATGTTACGGGTGTGAGCCATGGTGCCTACCCACAAAAAAGCACTTGACAAAATTCAATACCCATTCATGACAAAAACTGTCAGCAAGCTAGGAACAGGAGGGAACTTTCTCAACTTGATTTTTTTTTTTTTTAATTTACAAAATTCTACAACTAACATCATACTTAATGGTAAGAAATTAGATTCTTCCCACTAAGATCAGGAAAAAGGTCAGGATGTCCTGTCACCACTCCTATCAATATTGTACTGAGATGCTCGCTATAAGACAAGGAAATAAAGAGTATAGAAATTGGGAAGGAAGAAATAAAACTGTTCCTCAAAAATGACATGATTATGCAGAAAATCAGAGAATTGAAAACGGAAAAACTTCTGGAACTAATAAGTGATTACAGCAAGGTCGCAGGATACAAGGCTAATACACAATAATAAATTGCTTTCCTACATACCAGTAATAAACAATTGGAATTTGAAATTAACCTAATACCATTTACCTTGGCACCAAAAAATAAGAAATGCTTAAGGATAAATCTAAGAAAATATGTATAAGACTTATATAAGGAAAACTACAGAACTGGTGAAAGAAAGAAAATATTAAGAAATTTAATGTATTTCATGCACATGGGTAGGAAGATTCAATATTGTCAAGATGTAAGTTCTTCTCAACTGGATTTGTAGACTCAACGCAGTCCCAGTCAAAATCCCAGCAAGTTATTGTGTGGGTATAGACAAATTGATTCTAAAGTTTAATTGTAAAGGTAAAGGACTCAGAATAGGCAACACAGTATTGATTGAGTACAGAGTTGGGGGACCGACACTACCAGACTTCAATATTTATTATAAAGCTACAGTAACTAAGACAATGTGGTATTGGCAAAAGAATAGACAACTAGATCGATGGAACAAAATAAAGAGACCAGAAATAGACCCACACAAATACACTTGTGTGACTCACACAAATACAAATTGATCTTAGTCAAAGATCAATTGATTTTTGATCAAGGAGCAAAGGCAATTCAATGGAGAAAGGACAGTCTTTTCAACAAATACTGCTGGAACTACTGGACATCCATATGCAAAAAGTGAATCAAGACACATCTTACACCTTTCACAGAAACCATCAAATGGATCATAGACCTAAATATAAAACACAGAGCTATAAAAGAAGACAGCAGGAAAAAAACCTGTGTGAACTTGGGTTTGGCTATGACTTTTTAATTTTTTTTTTTTTGGTATAAATTTAAGGGCCACAAGAGCAATTTTATTACATGGACATATTATGTAGTGGTGAAGTCTAGGCTTTTAGCATAAGCATCACCTGAATAATGTACATCGTATCCACTAAGTAATTTCTTATTCTTCAGCACCCTCCCACCCTTCCTACTCTCTAGTATCTATTATTCCACACTCTATGTTCACGTGTTGCCATTATTTAGCTTCTACTTACAAGTCAGAGCTTGTAGACCAAGTGTGGTGGCTCACACCTGTTAATTCCAGCACTTGGGAGGTCAAGGCGAGCAGACTGCTTGAGCCCAGAAGCTCAAGACCAACCTGGGCAACAAAGTGAGACCTCATCTCTACAAAAAATACAAAAATCAGCCAGGTGTGGTGGTGCACGCGTTAGTCCCAGCTACTTGGGAGGCTGAGGCAGGAAGATTGTTTGAGCCTGGGAGGTTGAAGCTGCAGTGAGCCAGGATCAAGCCACTGTACTCCTGCTTGGGTGACAGAGTGAGACTGCCTCACAAAAATAAAGTAAAATTAAAACCCAATGTAAAAGTGTAGTGTCACCAGATTTTTCAGTTTTTCAAAAGACTCCCCAAAACTTGGGCTTTTTTACTCAAAATCTCCCAATTTGAAACTAATTTTTTGTTACTGTTTAAACAATGTACGTCAAAACCACATATCAGCTGAATCCCAACCCCAGGTCACCAGTTTATGATCTTTGTTGTAAATGATTAACAGAATTGTGCACACGTTGTTTTTTATTTATTTATTTATTTTAATTTTATTTATTTATTTATTTTGAGACAGAGTTTCACTCTTGTTGTCCAGTCGAGTGCAATGGCGTGATCTCGGCTCACCGCAACCTCTGCTTCTTGGGGTTCCAGCGATTCTCCTGCCTCAGCCTCTGGAGTAGCTGGGATTACAGGCATGCGCCACCATGCACGGCTAATTTTTTTGTATTAGTACAGATGGGGTTTCTCCATGTTGGTCAGGCTGGTCTCAAACTCCCGACCTCAGGTGTTCCCCCTGACCAGCCTTGACTTCCCAAAGTGCTGGGATTACAGGCATGAGCCACGGTGCCCAGCCTATTTTATTTTTTTTAGAGACAGGCTCATTCTGTCACCCCGGCAGCGGTTGAGTAGTGTGTGTCATCATAGTTCACTGCAGCCTCAAACTCCTGGGCTCAAGCAGTCCTCCCTCAGACTCCATAGTAGCTGGAACTACAGGTGCATGTCACCACACCTGGCTGATTTTTTAAAAATTTTGTTTATAGAGACAGGATCTCGTTATGTTGCCCAGGCTGGTCTCGAACTCCTGGCCTCAAGCAATTCTCCCATCTCAGGCCCTGAGAGTGCTGGGATTACAGGCGTGAGCTACTGTGCTCAGCCCAATGTTTTTTGTTTGTTTGTTTTTTCTGTTTTGGGACGGAGTCTCACTCTGTCACCAGGCTACAGTGTGGTGGCACAATCTCGGCTCACTGCAACCTCCGACTCCCTGGTTCAAGCGATTCTCCTGCCTCAAGCCTCCTGAGTAGCTGGGATTACAGGCAAGGGCCACCATGCCCAGCTAATTTTTTTTTTTTTTTGTATTTTTAGTACAGACAGGGTTTCACCATGTTGGCCAGGGTGATCTCAATCTCCTGACCTCGTGATCCACCCGCCTTGGCCTCCCAAAGTGCTGAGATTACAGGCGTGAGCTACCGCGCCCGGCCATTTTATTTTATTTTTTTAATAAACTTGTTGGACCAGTATCTTTGTGGGGTGGAAAAGTTATTATTCTATATATTTTTTGAGATGGTCTTGCTCTGTCACCCAGGCTGGAGTGCAGTGGCGCAAGCACATAGTTCAGTATAGCCTTGACCTCCCCGGTCCAAGAAATCCTCCTACCTCACTCTCCAGAGTAGCTGGGACCACAGTCGTGCACCATCATGCCTGACTAGGTTTTAGTTGGTGATGGTTTTTAGGTTTTTGCTTTTTTTTTTTTTTTTTTTTTTCATAGAGACAGGGTTTCCCTATGTTGTCCAGGCTGGTGTCAAACTCCTGAACTCAATCAATCCATCCGCCTCAGCAAAAGTTGCTTTTTAAGTTGGGATCAGGATTTATTAAGTAACTTACCTAAATATTCTCATAATGTGTAGATATAAAGGAATTCTCATTGTTGACTGACATTCTACATATTAGGACTAGTTTTGTAATTCAACAGTGTCTGTTGAGAATGGATGACCATGATGCTTTTTTTCTGAAACATAATTAACATCACTACATGAGCCCATGGAATATGTGAGCAGACTCCATATTATATTATGAATCCTGAATTTAAACCAATAACAGATTACATCTCAGACATTGGCACTATGCTGTAATTTTAAATTCGTAACCAGAAAATGAGTTGGACAACAAATTCAAGACTGTAGGGAAACAAAGTAAAAACAGTTTGTATATTACTAGAATTGTCTATCAAGAGTCAAGTTTTCATGTCTTATTTATTTTTTTATTTTTTTTTTGAGACAGTCTCACTCTTGTCACCCAGGCTGGAGTGCAGTGGTGCGATCTAGGTTCACTGCAACCTCTGCCTCCAGGGTTCAAGCGATTCTCCTGTCTTAGCCTCCCGAGTAGCTGGGATTACAGGTACCCGCCACCACACTGGGCTTATTTTTGTACTTTTAGTAGAGACGGGGTTTCTCTATATTGGCCAGGCTGGTCTCAAACTCTTGACCTCAAGTGATCCGCCCGCATTGGCCTCCCAAAGTGCTGGGATTACAGGCGTGAGCCACCACAACCGGCTGTTTTCATGCCTTTTAATCTTCCCTGAAAATTTCTGTATACTGCCATGAGTAAAGTGTTTGTCACGTTCAGCTATATGGCATTAATTCAAAACAAAAACAACTTTAGGGTCTCAGTGTATGACTTGGTTCATAAAGTTAAGTAACTAATTGAACAAGGCAAATTAAAAGAACTGAGGAGTCAATTGTCTTTTGTTTAATAATCAAACAGTTTTCTCTTTATCACAGACACTCCTTAGCTGCAGTTCAGCTTGATGTTTGCTATTTCTGGTAATATGAATAATACATGCTCCTATTAAAAAATTCAAATAATTCAGAAATGTGTAGAGCAGAATGTGAAAATCTCTTGTAATCCCAATCCAGTTAACTGATTAGTCTTTCCAAAGTTTTTTTGTTTTTTTTTTGTTGTTGTTGTTTGTTTTTTGAGATGGAGTCTTGCTCTGTCGCCCATGCTGGAGTGCAGTGGTGGGATCTTGGCTCACTGCAACCTCTACCTCTCGGATCAAACGATCCTCCCGCCTCAGCCTCCCAAGTAGTTGGGATTACAAGTTTGCACGACCATGCCCAGCTAATTTTTGTATTTTTAGTAGAGACGGGGGTTTCCCCATGTTGCCTAGGCACATCTCAAACTCCCGACATAAAGTGATCCGCCTGCCTCAGCCTCCCAAAGTGCTAGGATTACAAGCATGAGCCACTGCACCCTGCCTCCAAAGATTTTTATATGCACTAACAAATACATTTTTTTGATGGTTTCATACTAATTCACGGTTTTGCATTACCTCACTATAGTTAGCGATTTTTGTCTTAGTCTGGATTCTGTCAAGTTGTAAGATTCAGAAAACCCAACTTAAATGGCCTCATGGAACAAACATACTTTATTTTAAAAGTCCAGGGCCTGGCTGGGTAAAGGAGTTTAAGTAATGCTGTCAGTCCTTGGCTGTGCTCTTTTTTTCTGCTCTTTCCTGTCTTGGTCCCGTTTTCCAGCAGCCTCTCACCTCGTGATGACAATAAGATTAATACAACTCTTCTTATCAACCCCCCAGTGGAAAGGAGAGATTCTGGCTTTTTTTTTTTTTTTTTTTCAAGCAGGGTCTTACTGTGTCGCTCAGGCTAGGGTACAGTAGCACAATCATAGCTCACTGCAGCCTCAACCTGGCAGGCTTCTTAACAGTTTCACAAGAGTCTTGTAATTGCACCTCATTTGTTCTGATTAAATCACATGTCCATCCCTGAATCTGCAACTGTGACCAAGAAGATGTGATGTTGCTCAGCGGGTCAAGTCTAGGTCACTTGCTATCCATAGAGGCAGAGGTGGAATTAGTGTCCCTCTAAATCACAAAGACCGAGAATAAGGGAATGCAGTTTCCCAGTAGAAAATAGAATGTTGTTGAGAAAAAAAATGAATACTCAGTAAGAAAAGACATTCTTTTTTTTTTTTTTTTGAGACAGAGTCTTGCTCTGTCGCCAGGCTAGAGTGCAGTGACGTGATCTTGGCTCACTGCAACCTCTGCCTCCCAGGTTGAAGCAATTCTCCTGCCTCAGCCCCCGCTGTAGCTGAGACTACAGGCGCACATCACCATGCCCAGGTGATTTTTGCATTTTTAGTAGAGACGGGGTTTCACCATGTTGGCCAGGATGGTCTCGATCTCGACCTCATGATCCCCCTGCCTTGGCCTCCCAAACTGCTGGGATTACAGGCGTGAGCCACCACGCCTGGCCAGAAAAGACATTCTATGTCCTGGCAGCCCAGTTTCCATACACAAACCTTTTGCTATACATACACTATTTTGGTTTTTGTTTTTGTAGTTTTCTTTTTTTCTTCTTATTTTGAAAACAGGGTCTTGCTCTCACCCAGCCTGGAGTGCAGTGGCACCATCATGGCTCACTGCAGCCTTGACCTCCTGGGCTCAAGTGATCCTTCCATCTCAGCCTCCTGAGTAGCTGGGTCTATAGGCGTGCACCACCATGCCTGGCTAATTTTTTTGCTGTATTATTTTTTGTAGAGACAGTATCTCACTATGTTGCTCAGACTGGTCTCAAACTCCTGGGTTCAAGCCATCCTTCTGCCTTGGCCTCCCAGTGTGCTGGGATTACAGGCATGAGCCACCAGGCCCAGCCTTGTAGTTTTGTTTTGTTTTTATATTATATGTTGACTGTTAAATTTATAGAAAAGTTGCAAAGATAGTACAGAGTTCCCATATAGCCTTCACACAACTTTCCCTGATGCTAACATCTTACATAACCAATAGAACATGTGTTAAAACTAAGAATACTAAACAAATTACAGACTTCATTTGTCTTTCATTGCTTTTTCCAATAATTATCTTTTTCTGTTCCAAGATCCAATCCAGGATTCCACACTGCATTTAGCATCTATATACTTTCTTAAAAATAGTCACACCCGAGCTAATGTAACTATCTAACCTACATGACAAAACACACCTCCTCAGGGAGATAGCTGAAAGTCTCATTATTCATTCCGATTGAGGGTCAAAAACCCATGGATGATTTGTATTTCTTTTCAGGTCTAGATATAATACAACTTCTCATGGCAAGTGATTCCCAAATTACACTTAACTGACTCCAGCTCAGTCAACATGCAATGGTAGAAAGAAAACATGGTGGCCGGGCACAGTGGCTCATGCCTGTAATCCCAGCACTTTGGGAGGCTGAGGCAGGAGGATCACGAGGTCAGGAGTTCAAGACCAGTTTGGCCAACATGGTGAGACCCCGTCTCTACTAAAAATACAAAAATTAGCCGGGTGTGGTGGCACGCTCCTATAGTCCCAGCTACTCAGGAGGCTGAGGCAGGAGAATTGCTTGAACCCAGGAGGCAGAGGTTGCAGTGAGCTGAGATTGCACCACTGTACTCCAGCCTGGGCAACAGAGCGAGACTCTATCTCAAAACAAAAAAACAAAAAACAAAACCATGGTAACCACAATTGGAAAAAAAGAAAAGACAAAGAAAGAAACTTCCCTTAGGAAAGGAGAGAAACGAAAACATACAGTGGTCACTGGTTGCAATCATACACGTATAACATCCCCTAATTGAAAGAAATAGCAAAAACTCGCGATCCTGGCAGCAAAGTGAACTTCTTTTTTTCTTTTTTTTGAGATAGAGTCTTGCTCTTTCACCCAGACTGGAATGCAGTGGTGCGAACTCAGCTCATTGCAGCCTCCACCTCCCAGGTTCAAGTGATTCTCATGCCTCAGCCTCCCGAGTAGTTGGGATTACAGGCACCCACCACCATGCCAGCAATTTTTTTTTTTTTTTTTTGTATTTTTAGTAGAGACGGGGTTTCGCCATGTTGGCCAGGCTGGTCTTGAACCCCTGACCTCAGGTGATCCACTCACCTCGGCCTCCCAAAATGCTGGGATTACGAGCGTGAGCCACCGTGCCAGCCTTTTTTTTTCTTTTTTTGAGATGGGATTTCACCACGTTGGCCAGGCTGGTCTCAAAATTGGCAGCCTCAAGTGATAGGCCTGCCTTGACCTCCCAAAGTGCTGGAATTACGGGCATGAACCACCACATTCAGCCCATATACAGATTTAATTTGTATTTGTTCATTAAAGACTAAGCTTGTATAGTGTGCCAGGCACAGTACTTGATGCTAGGAGCAGAGAAAATCAAAACAAACAAACAAAACTGTGGCCCCCATGGACCTTATATGGGGAAAAAAATGAGGCAGGAGAGAGTGGTGAGCTGATGTGTTCTTTGTTTGGCAAGCAGGGATTTTCTAAGAGTCCAGATAGTTTTTCCATAGCAGCAGGACAGAAGTTAGTGAAATGGAAATGGTTGCAAAAGGCAGAACTGATGTAGTAGGAGTTATGGGATTTCTCCTATTTATGGACATGGTCACTTTCATAACAATACGTATACCATGTTATCATCATGGAATGTAAATTCAGGTTAGACAAAAGAATTTCACAAGTATAATAGCATTCTGTAGTACATAAAAGTTTGTGTGCCGGGCACGGTGACTCACACCTATAATCCCAGCACTTCGGGAGGCCAAGGCAGGCGGATCACCTGAGGTCAGGAATTTGAGACCAGCCAGGCCAACATGGCGAAACCCCACCTCTACTAAAAACACAAAAATTAGCCAGGCATGGTGCTGGGCACTTCTGATCCCAGCTACTGGGAAGGCTGAGGTAGGAGACTCACTTGAACCCGGGAGGTGGAGGTTGCATTGAGCCGAGATCGTGCCACTACACTCCAACCTGGGAGACACACTGAAACTAAAAAAACAAACAAAAAAATTCTGTATACTTTCTGGCCAAACCAGTTTGCTCATAAGTCATTAATCAATTCCATTGTTTACAGTTTTTATGGAGAAAATAAGCAACACACACATTTTAATAGTGTTCATTTATTTTTGCATGAGTTCTTAAAATACATACCTCTTCCTTTCCTTTTTTTTTTTTCTTTTGGAGACAGTCTCATTCTGTCACCCAGGGTGGAGTGCAGTGGCAAGTCTTGGCTCACCGCAACCTCCACTTTTCGGGCTCAAGCGATTTTCATGCCTCAGCCTCCTGAGTAGCTGGGACTACAGGTGCCTGCCACTATGCCTCCTGACTAATTTTTTGTATTTTTCGTAGAGATAGGGTTTCACCATGTTGCCCAGGGCAGTCTCAAACTCCTGAGCTCGAGTAATCCGCCCGCCTTGGCCTCCCAAAGTGCTAGGATTTCAGGTGTGAGCCACAGTGCCCAACCAAAATACATATTTCTATTTCAAGATAACATTTAAAAATAATTCTAACAGCAGCAAAAATATAATTCTACAATTACAAAAGAACTAAACTAGAATCCATCAGTTATTCTCGTGTTTACAATTGTGATTCTTTAATACTACTACTATACAGCTCTATTGTAAGCTTTCAAGGTTGGGTTTAAACACACACACATAGATACTGTCAGTTGTGGGAGGCTTTACAAGTTATATTCCATGCACTTTTTGGACAGAGTTCTGAAAGAGCCAGCCAGTCCACAAGACAGGCAGAAAAAAGTTAAATTAACTGGGCAAATAGGATTCTTATATAACATTCAAAACGTGAGATTCTGCAGCAAACTGGGAGTACTTCAGGGTTGGCCTACTATCTTCTTTAGAACTAATTTCATCTTAACAGTTTAAGAAGGTGGACATTTCAACACTATGAAGTATATTTAGGTGACATGTATCTTTTATGTTAACTCTACTTCCTTTAATGACCTAGTTAGTAAACTATTCACTAGTAATTCAATCACCAGGCAAATCAAGCCTGCAAGAAAGGAAGCCAATATTCAAAATGACGTGTTACCATCTTAACCCACTCAAATAGTTAATTTTCAACATTAATATGTAACTTCAATAATGAGATGTCTAACTAAAGCAAGCTCCTCCAACATGATCAAGACAGCATCTCTTCTTCTAAGGCTCAGGTTTTGCTTAGAATTCCCGATACATGGAATAGCCCATACCAACAACAGCCATTGCTCCTACAACAAAGCCTTGGGCTTCCACACGCATGTGGATCAGATGATGGAACATTTTAGTATTTCCCCTGCTCTTCAATTTGTGTAATCCATATGCAACAATTGCCACAAAACCTACCATTCCAATGGGGGTGAATTGTGCCTCTTTAGCTTTTTGAGTAAGTTTGGATCCCTGATCTTCATCGTACGAAGAAAAGGAAACATCTGTGTCTGTTGACATAGTGATTGCTTGAAGAATCTCCCTAGAGCGAGAAAACCTCTTACATGCCAACCGGCTTCTCTCTCCTATTTATTTATCTATCTGTGAAATAAGAACCTCCAGCTAGACTCCAAACCCAGTGGTACACAGGAGAGAAAACAGTCATCACTGGAGAAAGCTACAGGGCAATCAGTGTCCTCAGGGAAGAGCCAGGTGTTAGTCAAAGCAAGAAGGCCAAGGGAACGCTTAGAGAAAAGCTATCTATATAATTTCTTCAAACTAAACCATACCTTAACACACTTAGTATGGTAATCTAAGGTCAAAATTATTATTATTGTTGCTAGAGACAGAGTCTCACTCAGGCTGGAGTGCAGTGGCGCCATTTCAGCTCACTGCAGCCTCCATCTCTCAGGTTCAAGCAATTCTCCTGCCTCAGCCTCCCGAGTAGCTGGGATTACAGGTGCCCACACCACGCCTGGCTAATTTTTGTATTTTTAGTAGAGACGGGGTTTCATCATGTTGGCCAGGCTGGACTTGAACTCCTGACCTCAAGTGATCCACCCACCTCAGCCTCCCAAAGTGCTGGGATTACAGGTGTGAGCCACTGTACCCAGCCAAAATTATTTTCTCTTAGACATTGCAGAATCTTTTTTGCATGTAATGTTAATTGGTGAGGAGTTGGATGCCAGTCTGATTCTTTCTTTTGTAGACAATCTTGTTTTGTTATTTTCTCAATATAAATACATCTAAAGTTCCAATAAAATCTAAAATTCTGAAATTTTACTTTGATGTATTCCAAGTTTGAAACCTTTGTCATGTATCTTGCTTGGTATTCTATAGGCCTCTTAAATTAGAAGACTCATGTCTCCTTTAACTCTGGGAATTTTTCTTCTAGTATTTCTTTATTTCCTCCTCCAAATTCTCTGTGTTTTCTCCTTTTGGAACCCCTATAGGATGGATAATGGGATATCTAGATCTATTCGTTTCTCAATTTGCCTTTATACTTTTTAAAAATTTTTAGTGGTTCATTTAAGGAGGATCATCCCTAGCATCTCTCAACTTGATAGTTAGGCTAATTTGCTCTTTTTTGAGATGAAGTCTCACTCTGTTGCCCAGGCTGGAGTGCAGTGGTGCAATCATGGCTCACTGCAATCTCTGCCTCCCAGGTTCAAGTGATTCCCCTGCTTCAACCTCCCGAGTAGCTGGGACTACAGGCACACACCGCCACACTTGGCTAATTTTTTATACTTTTAGTAGAAATGGTGTTTCACCATGTTGGCCAGGCTGGTCTCGAACTCATGACCTCAGGTGATCTGCCCACCTTGGCCGCCCAAAGTGCTGGGATTACAGGTGTGAGCCACAACGGCCGGCCTGATTTGATGTTTTAAAAAGCTGGATTATTCCCCCAAGAAAATGGGAGACATAATAGGAGATAAGATGGAGAAAAAGAGATAAACATTATTAGGCTTCTCTCAGAACTATAGAATTATGAATCATTGCTTCCTACTCAAGGCTGTTGTTTCAAATTGCTTCAAGGCCTAATACCATTAAATGGAAGGTCAGATCGATGAATAGGTTACAAAAATGAAGCATGGAATGGAAAATCTCTTATTGTCCCATCACACTATTTCATCAGAAAAAAATTTGAGGCGGCGGGGGGCAGAGTCTTACTCTGTTTCCCAGGCTGAAGTGCAGTAGCGTGACTGTGGTTCACTTCAGCCTCAACTTCCTGGGCTCAAGCGATCCTCCCACCTCAGCCTCACAAGTATCTGGGACTATAGGCATGCTCCACCATGGCTGGCTAATTTTTAAATGCTATTTTTGTAGAGATGGGGGTCTTGCTGTTTTGCCAGGGCTGGTCTCAAACTCCTTGGCTCAAGTGATTCTCCCACCTTGGCTTCCCGAAGTGCTGGGATTGGCCAGGCGTGGGGGCTCACGCCTGTCATCCCAGTGCTTTGGGAGGCCAAGAGGGTAGGATCACATGAGCTCAGGAGTTTGATCAGCCTGGGCAACAAAGACAAACCCTGTAAAAAAATTAGCCAGGCTTGGTGCCACACACCTAGGGTCCCATCTACAAGGGAGGCTGAAGCAGAAGGATCACCTGAGTGCAGGAGGTTGAGGCCGCAGTGAGCCATGTTTGTGCCACTGCACTCCAGCTCAGGTGACAAAAAAAAAAAAAAAGAAAAGAAAAAGTGTTGGGATTACAGGCGTGAGCCACCACGCCAGGCCTTAGATTTTTGTTTTCTTTTTTGAGACAGGGTCTTGCTCTCTTGCCCAGGCTGGAGTGTAATGATGCAGCCACAGCTCACTGCAGCCTGCAACCCTTGGCCTCAAGAGATCCTTTCACCTCAGCCTCCCAAAGTGCTGGAGTTATAGGCCTGAGTTACCACACCCAGCCTGGTCAGAAATGTTATAGAAGAAAGGCAAAAGAGTGATTCAAACTGTGTCCTTTTAACAATTAACACAGTTGCGATTATAACACAAATTTGAACTACAAATTCAACAAATGTATCTTCATAGCTTTCACAAACTTTTTTCTCCACTATAGAATTCTCTCTACCACCACCATTTTAAGTGGAGTCTCTGTAAGTTGTCTTTTGCTGCATCTGTTACACTGGCATGAAAAAGGACTTCCTGAATTTATTGGCCCTGAGCTTGGAATTTCCCTGGAGTTTTTCACCATGTGGTAGTTTCCACCAATGTTTTTGGTTATTTTCTCTACTCTCATTTCTCCTTCTGTTACAGTGTGGATATGTGTCCCCAGCCCCAAAGTCTCACAGTGAAATGTAATTCCCAGTGTTGGAGGTGGGGTCTGGTGGGAGGTGACTGGATTGTGGCAGTGGATTTCTCATGAATGCTCTAGCACCATTTCCCTTGGTACTGTTCTCATGGTAGTGAGTTCTCATGAGATCTGGTCATTTATATCAGCATGCAAGAAGGACATTAATTTTTGGGTGATGGAATGGTTATAGACTTACTATATGTATTCTCTCAAAATTCATGTTGAAGCCCAGTGTGACTATATTTGGGGTAAAAAAAAAATTAAGGTTAAATGAGGCCATGAAGGTGAGGCCCTGATCCAATGGGATCAGTGCCCTGATAGAAAGAGACACCAGAGAGCTCACTCTTCTCTCTCCTCATGGACTTGGAGGAAAGGCCATGTGAGGACAAAATGAAAAGGCAGATGCCTGCAAACCAGGAAGAGAGCGCTCACCAGAAATCAAATCATGCCAGACCTTTATCTGGGACTTCTACCTCCGTAACTGTGAGAAGTCAATTTCTGTTGTTTCAGCCACATAGCCTGTGGAAATTTGTTATGGCAGCCCTAGCTTACTAATACACTGATTATGCTCAAATTCCATCCCTGATACTAAGTGGCAGTCCCTGGCTACTAACCTTGGGTAATTTAATGTCTTTTCACCAGTGTCCTCATCTGTAAAATGTACGTAGGAATACTATCTACTTCATATGAGTTATGAGGACCAAGTGATGTAATATTTATAAGAGCTAAGAATACTGCCTAGTGCACAGTAAATACTAAAGTGTTAGTTAATCATCTACAGCAAATGCAGTAATAATTTTTTTTTAATTTTTCTAGAGAGAGGGTCTCACTGTCACCAAGGCTGGAGCATAGTGGTGCAATCACAGCTCACTACAGCCTTGACCTCCTGGGCTCAAGCAATCTTCCGTCCTGAGTAGCTGGGATTACAATCATGCATCACTGCATCAGCTAATTTTTTAATTTTTTGTAGAGACAGGGTCTGATTGTGTTGCCCAGGCTGGTCTTAAACTCCTGGGTTCAAGTGATTCTCCCACCTCAGCCTCCCAAACTGCTGGGATTACAGGCGTGAGACACCATGCTCAGCCCAGTAATAATTTCATGTGAATGTTTCCTATAGTGCCCTTTGATAAAAAGCTGAGAGCATAATAATAAAATGTTAGTTTAGGTAATTCTACAAACTTCAAGATAATGGTGGAAGTACTTAAATGTTATGAAGGCTAGCTTGATTTGAAGATACCGCTTAGAATAACTATAAGAATACATGAACTTGTTCCTAAGTTTAATGAAGTATTATTAATGATTTTGTGTTTTGTTCAAGATCATAACAATCTATTTTTTCTACAAGCTTTGACATTTACCTTTTGTATGTATGTCTAGAATCCATCTCAAATTAATGTTTGAATATGATGTGATATATGAGCCAAGCTTCTTTTCTTTCCCCACATGGAACCCAATTGCTCCAGCAATTGCTCCAGCAATTGAAAAGACTATTTCATCTCCATTGAATCTCATAAAGCTGAAAATGATTGTGAGGTCTATTTCTGGACTTGTATTTTGTTCCATTGGTCTATGTCTATTTTTTTTTTATTCTTTTTCTTTCTTTCTTTCTTTTTTTTTTTTTTTTTTTTTGAGACAGAGTCTCGTTCTGTCGACCAGGCTGGAGTACAGTGGTGCTACCTTGGCTCACTGCAACCTCCGCCTCCCGGGTTCAAGCGATTCTCCTGCCTCAGCCTCCCTAGTAGCTGGGATTACAGGTGCCCACCACCACGCCCAGCTAATTTTTGTACTTTTAATAGAGACGGGGTTTTGCCATGTTGGCCAGGCTGGTCTTGAACTTGTGACCTCAGGTGATCCACCCATCTCGACCTCCCAAAGTGCTGGGATTACATGCGTGAGCAACCGTGCCCAACCCGCTTTTTTTTTTTTTTTTTTTTTTTAAATATACGGAGTCTCACTCTGTCACCCAGGCTGGAGTGCAGTGGTGATATCTAGGCTCACTGCAACCTCTGCCTCCTGGGTTCAAGCAATTCTCCTGCCTCAGCCTCCTGGGTAGCTGGGACTACAGGCTCATGCCCCCACACCTGGCTAATTTTTGTATTTTCAGTAGAGACAGGGTTTCACCATGTTGGCCAGGCTGGTCTCAAACTCCTGACCATGATCCACCACCTCAGCCTCCCAAAGTGCAGGGATTACAGGCATGAGCCACCGCACCTGGCCCTGGTCTATGTCTATCTTTATGGTAATATCACACTGTCTTAATAGTTGTTGCTTTACATTAAGCATTGAAATCTGGTAGAGTAAGTTCTTCAACTTTGTTCTTCAAGGTTGGCTTGGCTACACTAGTTCCTCTGCATTTTCACATACATTTTAGTCTCAACATGTCAATTTACACACACACACAGACCTGCTAGGATTCTGATTATAATTGCATTGATCTATAAATTAGACCAATATGAGTAGCATTGACTTAATAATATCAAGCCTTGGCCAGGTGCAGTGGCTCACATCTGTAATCCCAGCACTTTGGGAGCCCAAGACAGGCAGAAAGCTTGAGTCCAGGACTTCGAGACCGGCCTGGGCAACATGGCAAAACCCTGTCTCTACAAAAAATATAAAAATTAGCCAGCGTGGTGGCATGCACCTGTCATCCCAACTACTTGGGAGGCTGAAGCACGAGAATTGCTTCAGCCCAGGAAGGGGCGGTTGCAGTGAGCCGAGATTGCACCATTGCACTCCAGCCTGGGAGACAGGAATGAAACTCTGTCTTAAAAGTAACAATAATAATAATATCAAGCCTTCCAACCCATGAACTTTATCTATCTACCTATTTATCTAGTTGTCTGGTTATATAGACAGTCACGTGTTTCTTAATGATGGGGATACAGTCTGACAAATGCATTGTTAGGCAATTTTGTTGTTGTGTGAACATCATAAAATGTACTTACACAAACTTAGATGGTAGAGCCTACTATATACCTAGGCTATATGGTATATCCTATTGCTGCTAGGCTATAAACCTGTACATGTTACTATGCTGAATATTGTAGGCAGTTGTAATACAATGTTAATTATTTGTGTATCTAAACCTAGAAAAAGTAATGCTTTGCCTTATGATGTTATGAAGGCAACAATGTCACTAGGCAATTAGCATCCTAATAAAGGTAGCTCATACAGCTAAAGACTAGATTGTTTTCCCCCACAAGATAACATTCCTTTATAGCTCTAATGCTGAAAGAGCAGCTTTTTAATGTAACAAATGATCTAGGTACAGAAGTCATAGGTTTCTCTTTCTATGAGAAAAATGTTCAACAAAATATAAACCAAACAGCATCCCAGAGGCAATAAAATCTCATTGTACTGAAATGTATACAAATTAAGGCTACCTTGGTATATAAACAATTTAGAATTTATGATGGAACGTTCCCACCAAATTGTTTACATATAAGAATTTAAGGCCAGGCGTGGTGGCTCACACCTGTAATCCCAGCACTTTGGGAGGCCAAGGCAGGTAGATCACCTGAGGTCAGGAGTTCGAGACCAGCCTGGACAAAATGGTGAAATCTCGTCTCTACTAATAATAAAAAAATTAGCCGGGCATGGTGGCACATGCCTGTAATCTCAGCTACTCAGGAAGTTGAGGAGGAGAATCGCTTGAATCTGGGAGGCGGAGCTTGCAGTGAGCTGAGATCGCACCATTGCACTCCAGCCTGGGGGGGAGCGACAAGTGAAACTCCATCTCCAAAAAAAAAAATTCAAGCAATTTGTTAAAGAATCAGTAGTGGGGCTCAGTTCAAACAAGTGAATATTATTCATCCTTTCATTCAACTTAGTACACTCAGTTGCTATAAGGAGAGTAACTGTCATCTTACTTCTGGAAATACCACTAGTAATGTTAAGAATCCAAACCAGTCAAAGGGCAAAGTATTACAGCATTTGGCTCATGAATGAAAAAGCCTACAATTATAATTTAGTTTTTCCATAGAACATGATCCAAACATGGGAAGTTTTCTTTGCTTTTGTGGCTCTAATGCCCTTTTGGTTTTCTAAGCAAGCTGAATACATTTCCTGATCAGTACTGCCATATTTTTACTAAATCAAGGTTTCAAGATGGCACAGTGTTCCCAAGTTATGTTTCAATTAGTACATCTTTCTGATGCCAGGGGGGGAAAAAAACAAAGACTAATATGTCCTATAAAAAATGGTGACATATTCCTAAAGCTGTGTATTTATTTATGAAGAAAAGATGATTGTCCCACTTTATCCATGTGTAGATCCTGTTTTAGCCACTATGATAGAAGAAAGTCTCAGTGTAGAGGTCTACGATTCTGATAAATGTCTCTGCATTTCCCTACACTAAGTTAGCTACCTCCTGTCCAGAATTATAACCACAGACATTGAGATGTAGCTCTCAGATCTCAAAATGTCTTTATTTTTTAGAAAATGGATTCCAGGAAGATTAAAAAGCAACACCAAAGGGTATAGGTGCAAAATTGGATGTAGTCATTCAAAGCATTCAAGTAAAATTATGGCAATATAAATATCAGAAAAGCATCCCTTGGGTGCTCAAAACAAAACGTATAAGTCATTCCTAACTCAATGAAGCTTTATAGCATTTTCCCAGACAGGAAGGGGAAAAACAGTTCACATTTGAAAGTCCTGAAAGCTTTTTCCTGGTTAATTACATTAGATGGTTTGTCTTTGAGCGAATTCCTTTTTTTTTTTTTTCTTTTCAGACAGAGTCTTGCTGTGTTGCCCAGGCTGGAGTGCAGTGGCTCTATCTCAGCTCATTGCAACCTCTGCCTCCCGGGCTGAAGCAATTCTCCTGCCTCAGCCTCCTGAGTAGCTGGGATTACAGGTGCCCACCACCACGTCCGGCTAATTTTTGTATTTTTAGTAGAGACAGGGTTTCACCATGTTGGCCAGGCTGGTCTGGAACTCCTGATCTCGTGATCCTCCCACCTCGGCTTCCCAAAGTGCTGGGATTACAGGTGCAAGCCACTGCGCCCGGCCAAATTCCTTCTTTTTAAACATGGATAAAAGTATTACAGGCCAAGCGTGGTAGCTCACATCTGTTATCCCAACACTTTGGGAGGCCAAGGTGGCTGGATCACTTGAGGACAAGAGTTCGAGACCAGCCTGACCAACATGGTGAAACCTCGTCTCTACTAAAAATACAAAAATTAGCTGGGCGTGGTGGCCCACACTTGTAAGCTACTCAGGAGGCTGAGGTGCAAGGATTGCTTGAACCCGGGAGATGGAGGTTGCAGTGAGCCGAGATCACGCCACTGCACTCCACCCTGGGCGACAGACAGAGACTCCGTCTCAAAAAGAAAAAAAAAAAGAAGTATTACATAGGTACACTGTTAAAACAGACAACATGTTGCAAATTAATTCTCATATAATATACTCCAACAAAGCTTAGAAAATAAAGATGTTGAGGTGGCTTGGGACTAAGTTGAATAGTCATTTCCTCTGCTGACAACTTCTTTACATGTTGGACCCAACACTATGGTATGTTCAATTGTGCTGTATATGATCCTTTAATGTCACATAATGGTGGGTATGGATCTACAATGCCCAAGTCACACAGATTCCTCAGAGCCATCAAGTACTTACTTTATCCCACAGCTCCATTATAATCTTATGGGACAGTGTCATATATGTGGTCCATCATTGACTGAAATGTGGAAATGTCATTATGTGGCGCATGACCGTATACATACTGTCAGCTATCGCATCCACGGATTCAACCAACTGCAGCTCAAAAACATTCAGGAAAAAAAAAATGGATGGTTTCATCCATACTGAATATGTACAGCCTTTTTTTCCTTGTCATTCTCTAAACAATATGGTATAACATATTTACATAGCAGTTTGTATCAGGTACTGTAAGTAATCTAGACATGATTTAAAGAATACAGGAGGATAAGCATAAGTTATATGGAAGTACTACATCATTTTATATAAGGGCCTTAGACATCTGTGGATTTTGGAATCCTAGAGGGTCCTGGAACCAATCTCCCACAGATACCAGGGGACAGTGTGTATTTATATATGTAAGCACTTTCTCTCTTTATGTGTGTGTGTCTCTCTCTCTCTGTCTCTCTCTCTATATGTGTATACATACAGTCTGTATATATGTGTGTATATATATTTATAGTCTCTGTATATACTCTATACTATATATAAACTATATAAAACCACTATATATAAACACTGTACACACATATATAATATAAATATAAAATATATAAATAGAATACAAAATATTGCAAGATATATATATAGATATATATCTTTTTTTTAGGTCTTCTTTACCCTCTCAGCAATATTTTGTAGTTTTTAGTGAAGTACATCTTTTTAGGGTGTATTTCTTAGCATTTGTTTTTGACAGTAATGTAAGCAGTGTTTACTGAGTTTCATTTTCCAAATTTTTGTGCTAATCTATATAAATACAATTAATTTTTGTATGTTGATCTTTTATTTAGTTTCGTTACTAAATAAGTTTATTGTTTGTAGGTTCTTTTTGATTTTCTATGAATACAATCATGTCATCTACACATAAATACAGCTTTATTTCTTCCTTTCCAATTACTTCTTCTTATTTTTTTTCAGAGACAGGGTCTCACTCTGTCACCCACGCTGCAGTGATGCAATGATAGTTCACTGCAGCCTCGATCGAATTCCTGGGCTCAAGCAATCATCACACCTCGGCCTCCCAAAGTGCTGAGATTACGGGTGTAAGCCACTGTGCTCAGCCTACAATCTTTATATATATATATTTTTTTATTCTCCTTACCTTATGGCTCAAACTTTAGTAAAATATTGACAAGAAACAGTGATAGTAAACATCCTTATCTTGTTCTGGACTTAAGGGAGAGAGTGTTCAGTATTTCCCCTTCAGGTATGTTAACTATAGGTTTTTTATAGATATCTTTTATCAGATCATCTATGTTCCTTACATTTCTAGTCTGCTGAGAGTTTTTATCATAAGTGGGTGTTTAATTTTACAGTTTCTGAATTTGAGATTATCACATGATTTTTCTCCCTTATTCAGGGAAAGTGGTAAATTACATTGATTTATGAGTGTTTACCCAACCTTGCATTCCTGAAATAAATCCCATGTGATCCTGATATATCATCCTTTAGAAAAAAAAAAATTTCACCGGGTGCGGTGGCTCACACCTGTAATCCCAGCACTTTGGGAGGCTGCCCCTCAGGTCAGGAGTTAGAAACTAGCCTGGCCAACATGGTGAAACCTCGTCTCTACTAAAAATACAAACAACATTAGCTGGGCATGGTGGCATGCGCCTGTAATCCCAGCTACTGGGGAGGCTGAGGCAGAAGAATCGCTTGAACCAGGGAGGTGGAGGTTGCAGTGAGCCGAGATCACGCCACTGCACTTCAGCCTGGACATCAAAGCGAGACTCCATCTCAGACAAACAAACAAACAAAACAAATCTCTTGGCCAGGCACGGTGGCTCACACCTGTAATCCCAGCACTTTGGGAGGCCAAAGCGGGAGGATCCCTTGAGGTCAGGAACTTGAGACCAGCCTGGCCAACATGGGGAAACCCCATCTCTACTAAAAATACAAAAATTAGCTGGGCGTGGTGGTGCACACCTGTAATCCCAACTACTCGGGATGCTGAGGCAGGAGAATCTCTTGAACCCCAGGAGGTGGAGGTTGCAGTGAGCCTAGATCATGCCACTGTACTCCAACCTGGGCGACAAGAGTGAGACTCCATCTCAAAAAAAAAAAAAAAGAAAGAAAAAAAACCTCTGGATTTTCCAACTTTTTTTTAAGGATGTTCAAGAGAAATATTGGCTTGTAACATTTTTGTAAAGTCCCATGTCAGGTTTTGGTGTTAGAGTTGCACTAAACTCAGAAAACCAGTTGGAACATGTTCCTTCTATCTCTAATCTCAGGGTGTATAAAAAAATATTTTTTTCCTGAAGTATTTGGAAGAATTCATCAGCAAAGCATTCTGAGGCTGCAGTTATATTTGTTTTTTTGTGTGTATGGAAAGATTTTCAATTACAGATTCATTCTCATTAACAGATACAAGATTTTGGGATTTCTTCTGTCAGTTTTAAGCTGTATTTTTCTGTATCATCTAACTTATCAGATTTATTGGAACAAATTAAGCTTAAGAACAGGCAAAACTAACTGAGTGTTAGAATAGTAATTTCTTCTAGGGGTACTGATTGAGAAGAACATGATCTGGAGTAACACAGATTTTCTCCATCTCGACCTAGGTCATTATGTGGGTGTTAATATAATTTAAAAATCCATTAAGTGTACTTAATTTAACTTTAATGTAAACATATTACAATTTTAAAATTACATGGAAAATAAACTTAACATATGATTTTGATGCTTATTCAAGACTGAAAATTTTAAGTTCAAGTGTGGCCTGAGAGCCGATTTGAGCACTTACTGGAGATCTAAATTTTCAAAGTGAATGGTTCCTATGCTAGGATATTTTATTTATACCATTTCCTCCTAGCAAGCATAGAATTTGCTTATTCTATAATCTCTTCCAATAGAGAGCAGAGAAATAAATCATGTGAAATTGAAGAGAGTAAGTTCCAGTGTTTAAATGACAAGGAATAAATGGATTACATATACTTTTTGTTGTTGTTGTTGTTGAGATGGAGTCTCACTCTGTCACCCAGGCTGGAGGGCAGTGGTGTGATCTCGGCTGACCTCGGCTCACTGCAACCTCCGCCTTCTGGGTTCAAGTGATTCTCGTGCCTCAGTCTCCTGAGTAGCTAGGACTATAGATGCGCACCACCAAGTGCAGCTAATTTTTGTATTTTTAGTAGAGACGGGGTTTTGCTATGTTGGCCAGGCTGGTGTTGAACTCCTGGCCTTAAGTGATCCACCCACCTTAGCCTCCCAAAGTGCTGGGATTACAGGCATGAGCCACGGATTACATATACTTTAGACAGTTCTTCATTAATCTTTTTCTATCAGATATTTAAGGTGGAACTAGACAGAAAGTAGTTCAAAACCTGAAGGAAAGCCTCAAGAGTGAATATTGTTGCTTTGTTGACTGGAACCCATAAATTCCTACTTAAAAATTTATTTTATTACAAATACATTTTTCTTAATTAAGATAAAAAATAAGCATCAAAGCAGCAGCAAAATTCCCCCTTCCCCACTCCCACCCAGTTCCTCTCTCAGTCACAACAGCAAACATTCAGGGAGCCCTGAAGTATGTACAAGGCACTATTCAGTTACTTAATCCTCAGCACAAACCTTTAGGTACTGTACCCACTTCATGAATGAAAAAACTGAGAAATAAGGGAGTTTTAATAGCTTGGCTATGTCTATACAGATTAATAAATAGTAAAACCAGGATTTAGTCTTGGCTCACAAGTCTCTTTTTAAAACAATCTGCTCTATTATAACCCACGATCAGTTTTAGTTTTCAAATACTCTTTCTATGCACTATATAGAAATACTGATTTAATACAATGGAGTCATTCTATACTTTTATCCATCTTATTTAACTGTTCTCCTACAAATGAATATTTATTTACCTTTTTTCACTTTATAATTATATATAAAATTATACAGACAGAAATAAGCTAAATATATATATGTCCAGAAGTGGAGCTGCTAGTCAAAGTGTATTTGTTCTTTCTCAGTATTTTAAAGTTTTCCCATTCAGATCTATGAAAATGTGTTATTTTTTTTTCAAAATTTGCCTCTTCCTATTTCTTCTTGTAGATAATCATTTGTCCCAGGAATCTTTACATCTGGTAGAACAAATCCAAAATCTTGTTCTTCGAAATTACCTTAGCTATTCATGGCCTCTTCTCCACACAGTAGTTCCACTTTATCCATAGTTTTGCTTACCCCAGTTATCAGAGGTCAACTGCAGTCTGAAAATATTAAATGGAAAATTCCAGAAACAATTCATGAGTTTTAATTTGTGAGCAGTTCTGAGTAGCATAATAAAATCTCACACCATCCTGGCTCTACCTGCTGTAGATGCTACCTGCCCATTAGTCACTTGTAGCTGTCCCGGTTATTAGATTTTAAAAACAGTATTATGCAGGGTTCGGTACTATCTGCAGTTTCAGGCACTAAGTGGTGAGTCTTGGATCACATACCCACAGATAAGGGGAGACTACTGTAAAAGTTACTAGCAATTCATACAAATCTATCAATGCTAATAATAGTTTATCTTGTGTGCTTTACATAGACAATCACTTAAGTCTGCCATTAATAATTTTTTCTGGCCGGGTACAGTTGCTCACACTTGTAATCCTCCCACTTTGGCATCCCACTTTGGGAGGATTGCTTGAAGCCAGGAGTTTGAGACTAGCCTGGGCAATATAGCAAGACTCTGTCTCTAAGAATAAAATTAAAAATTAGCTGGGCATAGTGGCATGTGCCTGTAAGTCCCAGCTGTTTGGGAGGCTGAGGCGGTAGGATGACTTGAGCCCAGGATTTCAAGGCTGCAGTGAGCTATGATCGCACCACTGCACTCCAGCCTGGGTGACAGAGCAAAACCCTGTCATAAATAAATAAATAAATAAATAAATAAATAAATAAATAAATAAATAAATAAAATTATGCCTTTTCAAACCCTTCTCTACCTTCCTCCATCCCTCAAAAATGCTGAGAACCTGAACAGTAACTAATAATGGACATCCTTGTCTATTCCTCATCTTAAAATAAATGCGTCTAACATTCTACCCCAAGTATGTTTGCTGGATAACATTTTAGAAATAATTAGAATAGTTAAATAAGAGAACTAAAACATCGCTTTTTATTATTATTATTTTTTAGACAGCCTCGCTCTGTCACCCAGGCTGGAATGCAGTGGTGTGATCTCGGCTCACTGCAACCTTCGCCTCCCACGTTCAAGCGATTCTTCTGCCTCAGTCTCCACAGTAACTGGGACTACAGACACCACCACTATGCCCGGCTAATTTTTTGTACGTTTTGTAGAAATGGGGTTTCAACCTGTTGGCCAGGCTGGTCTTGAACTCCTGACCTCAAGTGATCCACCAGCCTCGGCCTCCCAAAGTGCTAGGATTACAGGGTGAGCCACCATGTCTGGCCTAAAACATCGTTTTTTAAATGAGTCTAAAATCATGACTCTTACTACAAAATAAAAGGGGAAGAAGTAGAGGATTAGAATAAAGTGAAAATGTGCAAATTTCATATAGGAGGCAGTCTATGGCAACTCTTTTATTCCTGAAGTTACTCATTCAAGAACTCATTTTAAGTATGTCTTCGACATATTTAAAGCTGAATAGAAAATAGTATGTACACATTACAAATTAAGAGAAGGCCCCCAAATGCAAATTTTAAAATTCTTGGCTGGGGGCGTTGGCTCACGCCTGTAATCCTAACATTTTTGTAGGCTGAGGTGGGTGGATTGCTTGAGCCCAGGAGTTTGAGACCAGCCTGGGCAACATGGTAAAACCCCATCTCGACTAAAAATACATAAAAAAGAAAAAAAAAAGTCGGGCAAGGTGGCATGCACCTGTAGTACCAGCTACTTGGGAGGCTGAGGTGGGAGGATCACCTGAGCCCAGGAAGTCGAGGCTGCAGGGAGCCAAGATCACGCCACTGCACTCCACCCAGGTGATGAGTGAGACCCTGTCTCAAAATAAAACAAAAAAAAATTCTTTTCAGAAAAGATTAAAAACAAAACAATTAGCACTAAGAAGAAAAAAAACAAGCAGAGAGCATAAAATTAAAAGAAGACCATGTAATTGTGGTAATGCTAAAACTGAATATAGTAGAATTCAAAATGTTAAAAAATGTAAATAAATGGGACAAAAATTAAGTAGTTGTGAGCCTTTATGTGCTGAGTATAGCACTGAATATAAAAAGCAAAGGGATTCAAATATACAAAGCACTGAATAAAGTATAAAGGAAAAAAATACATAACAGCACTATAGGCTCTATTTTCCATTTCTCACTTGAGAGAGAAATAAGCATATAGAGAATCCACCAGTTTAATTATTAACACTGATCAAACGGATAGATAACAAATTGCACTGAAGAACATACCCTTCCTAGCACCGGGGAAATAGTTACAAAATGTCTGCTTACCAGGCTAAACAGAAATCCTGAATAAATTTCCAGAAGCAGACTACATACACTAACTCTGTGTATTAGAACTACAAACTGTTAACAAAAACTAAAAAATAAAATGTACCCAACCACATGGAAATAGAAACATACTATCCTAAACAAGTCAGATCAAGCAGTCAAATTTTAGCACTAAATATTTAGAAAACAGTAATGAAAACGCTTTTTTTTTTTTTTTTTGGAAATAGACACTCGCTCTGTCACCCAGGCTGGAATGCAGTGGCATGATCTCAGCTCACTGCAACCTCCACCTCCCAGGTTCAAATAGCTGGGATTACAGGTGCACACCACCATGCCTGGCTAATTTTTGTATTTTTAGTCGAGATGGGGTTTCCCCATGTTGACCAGGCTTCTCTCAAACTCCTGGGCTCAAGCGATCCTCATGTTTTGGCCTCCCAAAAGGCTGGGATTACAGGCATGAATCACCATGCCTGGATGAAAACAACGTTTTTAGCCTACAGGATGGAACCAAATAAATAACCAGAGGAGATTCATAACATTAAAATGGTTCCGATGAGAAGTGAAAGAAAAATAAATGGACCAATTATTCAACTCAAGAAATAGGAATAAATAAGGGAAGTAGAAGGAAGGAATCAAAGTAAAAATACTGAAATAAATTAGAAAATAAATGATAGTTTCTTATTCCTGGATGGTGAGAGAGAGAATGGAGGTAGCCTGGGCAAACCTTAGCTAGTTTAATCAAGAGAGAAAAGACACAAAAAGTATATGTAATTATAAATATGTATTTAAAATATTTAGATTATGTGCAATTATAGGCTTAAAACATTTTAAATAAAAGGTAGAATGATGAATTTCCAGAAAAAGGGAAATTACCAAGATTTACCTGGTAAACAGACCTCTCAACAGACCAACAGATAAGGACATAGAAACGTGAAAGAATTACTTTCAAGAGCCAAGTATATCTGCTTATAAATAAAATAGCTCCAACTTCAAAAAACAGGTAATTCTCAGGATCTATCTATATATATCTATAGATATATCTATAGATATATATATATTTTTTTTGAGACAGGGTCTCACTTTGTCACCCAGACTGGACATTGGCTCAATCTCGGCTCACTGCCACCTCTGCCTCCCAGGTTCAAGTAATTCTCTTGCTTGAGTCTCCCGAGTAGCTGGGATTATAGGCATGCGCCACCATGCCCGGCTAAGTTTTTTGTATTTTTGGTGGTAACGAGGTTTCACCATGTTGCCCAGGCTGGTCTTCAACTCCTGAGCTCAAGCGATCCACCCGCCTCAGTCTCCCAAGTGTTGGGTTTAGAGACGTGAGCCATGGCACCCAGCAGGATCTATATTCTAAATAAAACATTAGTTTTCCAGCTTATTCTGCCAACCTGTCATAACCTGTTAATCAAAATTAACACAGATACAAAACATAGATACAAAGTCCTAAATACATGGTTAGGAATTAGAATATAATAGCATTTTAAATTAATGGTTATTACATTCTATACTGTCATCAAAAGGTCAAAAGAGCAATTGCATATAATGTCATTTGAAAAAAACCTTTCACAGCTGATCCTAATAAGCAGGCTTCATGAAAAAAGATTCTTCTTAAACATAATATTCTATTTTTAACCTATAAATTACACGAGTGAAACACTAAAAATCAGACATCAGTAAAATCAGAAACAAGAATGCCATTATACTTATTCACTGAAAACTATTAAAAATGATAATAAAAGTTATGTGGCCAGTTTAACAACAACAATTAAGAATCAGCTTTACAAATAAGTGGTGACTAGTTAAAAATATTATAATACTTAAGAGGAGTCCATATCTAAAAGCAACAAAAATATTTTTGGAAACTTAAAAAAAGAACATGAAGAAAATTTTGGAACCCTTACCAGCCTGGCCAACATGATGAAGCCCCGTCTCTACTAAAAATACAAAAATTAGTCATGTGTGGTGGCAGGGGCCTGTATCCCAGCTACTTGCGAGGCTGAGAAAGGAGAATCTTGAACCTGGGAGGCAGAGGCTGCAATGAGCTGAGATTACCCCACCACATTCCAGCCTGGGCGGCAGAGTGAAACTCTGTCTCAAAAAAAAAAAAAAAGTTGGAACTCTTAATGGGGAACATGTAAAAAAACAATTCTACTAAGCTCTCAATGGAAACATCCCCTAAGTTAAAAACATTTAATATGTTTCCAACTAAAATCCTAACAGAATACTTGAGAAAATAATCTAAAGGATTCTGAAAGTCACATGGAAAAATAAACAGGAATAGAAAACTCTGAAAAGGGGACAATTAAAGTTCTGCCTGACAAATTTTATGTGGTACACATTTTCTAGGAATTGAAAATAAAATGATTTTTAAAACACACACACATAATGTCAGATGCCTAGTTTATAATGATACAAGTGTAGGACTTGTAAACAGAAGATAAAGATTAAAAAAAAAAAGAAAGTGTAAAGTTGGATCCATATCTCAAAACAAACATCTATAAAATATAGAATGGTTTAGAATTAAATGTATACTAAAATATGTGTAAATATTTAAAAAACTTTGGAGTACGAAAGCTTTTCTAAAAGCTTTTCTAAAGAGAAACAAGGAAAAGATTAACAGACTTAACTACATATTAAAATTTTCCCATAACAAATATATATATAACATATACAATATACATACATAATATATATATTTACAATATATACATACATATATACAATATATATAATATATACATATACATACTATATATGTATACATGTATGCATTATACTATATATACACATAATATACATTATGTATATGTATATACATAATATTATTAGGATCAGCTGTTAAAGGTTTTTTTCAAACATCTGAATAGTTAATAAAAGACCTGGCTAACATATGAAGTGTTGGACTTCACTAGTAATCCAAGAAATATGAGTTAAAACAAGATGATTTATCACCTGTCTAACTAACAAAGATCTCTAACTTTTAAGTACCCAACATGGCTAAACGAAAAAGTTAAGAAACAGGAATGGGAAACTGGTAAACTTTTCCCTAGAGCGATTTGGATCTAGCAAACATTTTAAAAGTGCATTCTTTATAGCAGCAACTCCAAGGAAATTAATTTATGTTTGTGTGTATGTATGTATTTTTGTGGATTTTCATCACATTATTTGTAACAGAAAAGTCCAAAATATTGTGTCCAGCAATGAGAAATTGTGAAAGTATGGTTCCTCTATAAAGCAATAATTTACAACCATTAAAAAGAGGGTGGGCTGGGCACAGTGGCTCATGTCTTTAATCCCAGCATTTTGGGAAGCCAAGGTAGGAGGATTGCTTGAGGTCAAGAGTTCAAGACCAGCCCGGACAACAAGACTCCATCTCTACAAAAAATTTAAAAAATTAGCCAGGCATGGTGGTGCATACTTGTAGTCCCAGCTACTTGGAAGGCTGAGGCAGGAGGATCACTTGAGCCTAGGAGTTCGAGGCTGCAGTGAGCCATGATGTCGACATTGCATTCCAGACTAGGGGAAAGAGGATAGAATTTAACTGATTGATACCAAGAGATGTTCACAACATATTATTAAATGAAAAAATTCAAATTACAAAGCTATGGGCAGTATGATCCCATTGTTTTAAGAAAAAAAAACCAAGATATGCATTCAAATACATCTATCAAAGGCAAAATACTATGTGGTTATCTGGGGGTATTCTTCTCTGTGTTCCTATTTCCGAATATGTACTAATTATAAAAAGAAAAAAAAAGATTCCACATCTTAACCTTTGCCAAAAAAACACGGCACAGTGGATTACAAGTGGTCATCTTTATCAGATAAGATTACTTCAAAAAGTCTGTTCTGGATAGAAGCAAAAAGCAAACAAGGCGGAAAAATGGCCTGGGGGTGTTATGGCAATTTATTTACAGACTATTGAATACAGCCTTTAAAAAAAGGTAAAAAAAAAATGGCTTACATTAATACATTAGATGTTAACAGTTACAAGACTTAACTTTTAAACGTTCTTGCAAAAGAGTACAACACTTTTAAACAAATTAACTGGGAAAAAACTTAAAAGAGTGATTCTGTATTCACTATAGAGCCTCATTTGAATTAGAAAATTCATTTTTAATTGCACATTTAACAGGCTGAAATGAGTTAAGACCCACAGACTCTGTTAGTCCATAAAATTAAAAGGATAAGTTCTTCCCATTACGATAAAAATTTTCTATTTTCCCTGTCTTCAAATGGATCCCATGACAACTTATTATTAATAGCTTTTATTTTTAAGTAGAAACATTTAAGAAATTATCTGGAGAAGCCTTTGGTAAATGGCAAACTATTGCTCCCCTTAAAAAACTACTTGAAATTACAAAACCCTGAAAGTATTTTTTTGTTTTTTTTTTAAAAAAGTTCCAAATCGATAGGTTTTATTGCATAAAACCTTGAAAGAACTTAAAAGCGAATTATGTTTGCAAGCCTACTGATAACCAATCTTCTTTGAACAAATGAAGAATATATACAGGACTTGCCTTTTAAAAGATTATCCATATATGAAACAAACAGCCCCTTCAGGCTCCTAGATTTTGAAAATGTTTTTATTTTTCTATTTTTTCTAAATAAAAATTGTTTTTTAAGCAGACTTTTTAAAGCCATTTGTGTTAAACCATTAGTCCAATAGTCTAATTATTTTACTGTATCACTGGTCAAGTTATTTTGAAGCAATTTCCCTATTAAAAAGTTAAGTATTTACTGCAGAATTTAGGTATGGCTTAGAGGAACAAGCACAGGCAATCCAGTTGCCAAAGTTTCTGGCAATCCCCCTCTCTAAGCCTTATTTTTCTTAGTTGTAAAGTAAGAAGACTGACTGGATAATTTTAGGTTACTGGGACATCTCGTTCAGACTTTTAAAATATCAAAAGGCAGACTGGGCCAAAAAAAAAATTGAAAGGATATTATATCCCAGGGAATTAGCTATCTATATTCAAAACATGTATTTTAGCTTTGTTTTTTTTAGCTATCTCCTACAGGAAGGATTCACCTTTTTGGAACAGAAAGCAAGTCCCCTTCCCCTAAAAAAAGAAAAAATAAAAATAAAAAAGGAAAACAAAAAGCCCTAGGATGAAAAATCATCCCAAATTGGATTAAGCTCAAAGCAAACAGCAATACTTTAACTCAGAAGTACCAGATTTTAAGCATTTATGTATTCACTTTTCGTTTTTCTCAAGAAGTCTTGATATTTCTTACAAATAGGCCATTAAAAACTGACCAGATTCAACTTAAAATTTTATCACTGAATTTCCAGTTGTTTGGTTTCTCTCCATAACCATCTCTATCCAAATTTTAATTTAAAATTTCAAAAAGATACTCAAATTTTCATGCCCTACATTCACTTAGGTGCAATTTAGATACAGCTGAGGGTAGCAAATACCACTAGCTTCTCCAGACATTTAAAAAATCTTGCTCACTGTCAGCACACTGAAAGTATGATTTAACACTGTTGATGATTATTGATGTACCCCAAGGACTAGATTAGTACCTGGCATGTTGTAGGCACTGACTATGCATTTGCTGACAGAATAAAGCTCTGAATCACAACTAGAATTAGCACCTTATTTCACATTCCACAAATGACAACTCCTTAAAATTGGCATTTTAAGGTTTCACAAATGACTTGCAACTCTCCAACAAATAATGAAGACGTGGGAAACATACTGTATGAGTTGCATGCAGAAAAACCTGCTGTGTCAGTAAATACAAAAGGGAATTTCATGTGGGAGAAGATAAATACTTTCTTCTTTTGGCAGGTCACATCTTTTATATTTTTGTCTTCTTAACTTGCAATCTGACTTACCTGCTTTTTTCCAAAAAATTTAAGCAATATTTTGTGTTCTTTAGATTTCACTCAAATTTTCAGCGATGACTGCTGTTATAACCTACAGAACTAGTGATTTCCCAACTTTGTTCCATTAATCCAAATTCACTGAATTAAAATATTAAATGCTATGGAGGGAAGCATTAAAATTTTTTACTATCATATTTCATCAATTATAAGACATATATTTTCATATAATATGTCTGAATCTGGGATGCAGCTTACAAATGATGACGTCTTAGCATTGTATTGTGGCTTAATTGGCAACATTTTTTCTTCTAAGTGACATATAAAAGACTGGTATGTCTCACAGCAATGCTGTCTTAGGATAATATTAGAAGTTCTAGTTCAAATTTTCAATTTCAAAGCAACAATTTCCCTGTCCTCCCAGCCACTCTCCCAACATAAATATGTAACTGAAATGTCTGATTAGAAAAACTATCCAAACACAGTTCAATTTTATATAAAATATTTAATTTTTAAAACACAGGCTATTCATGTCACATAAATATCTTCAACTGTAGGTTAGCTGCTTATGGTCAGCAGAATTATCAAGTGTGACTATTAAGAATAACTTAGATACTGTCACTTATAGGAAAGTCTAAAGCTCTAAGACTCACCATATTAAAATTTCAGATACTTGAATACTGTTGCTATTTTGCTAATTTCAAAATATTTCTTCATTTCCTGCAATGTAGTTTATAAGTTGTTAGTAACCAATATTCAAATAAAAGCAAAATATTTTTTCTCCCATTCATTTCTTTCTCCCAACAAAAAGAGTCCATCAAAAAATAAAATGGTCAACTGATATCAACTTATTTTATAGTAGTAAAATGGTAAATTATCCTCTTTAAAATAATTTTACTGTTATCAAACTACAGTGCTTCCCACATACTGTTTTGAAATGAAGGTTCATAAGTTACAGGGCACAGGGTTAACTGGCTTTAGAACTGGAGCAATACACATTCTGTAACAGTTGTTCCAATTTACGATTCCAATAAAAAAAATAAGTTACCAGAACAGTTAATGAACAAAATGATTAATTGGCACAACTCTAACTTCCAGTCAATTTTTCCATTTAGTGATAATGGAAACACTGGTTATTTACCTTTGGTTCCTTTCTAGAATTATAATTGTGTGTGTATGTGTGAGAGTGTGCACACAGTGAGACTTGACACCATTACAGTTTAAATAAGGACTACTCCATTCTTTGATGCTCTTCATTAAAAAAAAAAAAAAGTTAAAATGAACTAAAGTTGTTGCTCTAAGTCTGGCAGAAGTCATAATCAACTTTATAGAAGGTGACAAGGAATATAAAAGTTCCCTCTCATTGCCTTTTCTTTTTGCTTCAATAAATTCAATCTAGGCAATGTTTCTAGTTAACAAGTGAATAGACTTTCTTAAAAGGGCAATTGCATAACTTAAAATATGGTATTTGCCACCCCTCCCCCATGAACTTTAACACATTTATGCAAGTTCTGTTATTAACTCTTGCTTCTATACTATGGCCCTCCCATTATCCATGGCAAATGGAAACAGGGATAATATGGCAGCCTGAAAGAAAATGGTACCCTAAAATTCTCCTGAAGCTATTACTTTCAACCATTTAAATGACAAAACTTTTTAGAACTTCTCAAACAATATGTACTGATTGCAGTTCTACTCCCTTTCTTTGCTCTTACTCTCCTATCAAGAGAAGGTGGTAGTAAAAGGTAACACAGCCCAAAGACAGGCAGAAACGGAGAAAGTGTGACAGGCAGAGGGAATGGACCTAACAGGAACTGAACAGGCAGCCCCTGAAACTTGAGAGTTTCTTGCCTTTTTAATGCATTGATTCCCTTTAAAAGACAAATGGGGGTAAAAGTTAACTATTTTTTTCAGACCTTAAGCTTACCTGTTAAGGCACTTACTTTCCCTCCCCACCCCACCCATAGTTTTCATATAAAACCCACTATTTCATTTAAATGCATTTTGCTAGGCTATGATAATCTGCAAAACAAAACAAAAATAACGTTGACCATTTTTTTTTTATAAAACTGTTGCATCAAGAGAAAGGTTGTGTTTTATTTTCTGAAATGAGCACAAAGTACACCTTTCACAATAACACTGAAAGCAGGTGCAAAGACTGACAGTGACCTTTGACTAAAGGTAGCTTTGTAAAAAGAAAAATACCAAATAAATCAGTGCCCTTTCTGATTGTTGTAAAACTGGAGATGGGGAGGGGCTGTTTGTTACATAAAAGTTGGTCCAAACTTACAAAAAAAGCACAAATGTGCATAGTTCAGAAGATCTGCAAGAGGGCCATAAAAGGCTTATGTCCCTAAAATTAGCATCCACTTAAAACTGCAAGAATACAAAATAAAATTGTTAACTAGAATTTGTGAAGATGTACAATCGATAGATCTAGTTTTTAGAACAGCATGAATTTAAGCAAAGGTTTTTTTTTTTGTCTTTTTTAAACTATTGTATGCAAGACCCTTCTCCACATAAAAATAAAGCTGTTGTTGAATTATTATTATTCAAGTCTCTTGGATTGCTGCCTTAAATTGCAGCTAGAAAAGTCTTTCCAGATAAAAATGATGTGCCTGAGGAAAAACAGATACTCAGTATGGTAACCCTCTGCCTCTGCCTCTGCCAGCTGATGTGCTAATATGTCCCCTGTATCCTTGTGAATATCCAGGTCCTTGGGCAGGAGAAGTCCAGGTCTGTCCATGCATGAGGCTGGGGCCACTCGGATTTTCCTGTAAGTTACCACCATAGTTATAGTTGTGCATCTTTGCTGGCAAAGGATGAGTACTCTCTGGCCCCGTGGAAGGGTCACTGCTGTTTGCCAGGACTGCAATAGGACCATGGCTATATTCAAATCTATGGTCCTTGTCTCCACTAAACAACATGGGACCAGCATTGAGGTAAATGTCTCCATATCCAGCTACTGAACTGGGAAATGACTCAGAAAAGGCAGAAGGCTGAGGTGGACCACCAGAATGAGATGAAGCAGTACTGTAGTTATCCAAAGACTGAATATCTGAATTTCCAATGAAACTACGTCGTTCTAGTGGTGGAGCAGAACTGCTTCCTAGACCATCATTGCCAACATAAGGAGCAGAAGAGAAAGAAGAGGATCCAAAGTTGTCCTTGTAGTCTGAAGTGGACACGTAAGTGTCTCCTGCTTGATAATCAATCCCACCTTCTCTTTTGGGGTCATCCTGGGGCTGATGCTGAGCAAGCAGCTGTAACAGGGCTGCCTTCACTCCGGCATGAGGGTCAGTTAATGACGAACTGGTGGTGGGTACATGCTGGTTTTCTGTCCGATAATCTAGATCTTCCTCAGTGACTGGTGGTGGTTCAGGAGGCTCGGGAGGTCGTTGGTCAGGAGGCAGAATTCGAGGCCGGTCTGGTTCTGGCGTTAGCTCCAAGATCCTCATATCTTGATGCTGGATGAGGTCATCTTGTCCTAAGTGAAACAGAGCAAAAACAATGTCAAAAGTTACCATGGAAAACTAAATATTCAAAATACTCAGTGTTTCCTGTAGGTAGTTCTAAAGATGATTAGAAGTTCCATCTCTGGCAAAATGTTAAATGAAAAAAGCAAAAAGTTTACAAGTACTATGGTAACTGGTAAATTTTACTGTATATGGCTTCTCTTTAAAAAAAAAAATTTTTTTTTTTTGTGACACAGTCTTGCTCTGTCACCCAAACTGGAGTGCAGTGGAGTGATCACAGCTCACTGCAGCCTTGACCTCCTGGGCTCAAGTGATCCACCCACCTCAGCCTTCCAAGTAGCTGGAACCAGAGGCATGTGCTACCATGCCCAGTTAATTAAAAAAATTTTTTTTAGAGACAGGGTCTCACTATGTTGCACAGATAGGTATTGAATTCCTGGGTTCCAGCAATCTTCCCACTTCAGCTTCTCAAAGTGCTGCGATTACAGGTGTGAGCCACTGCACCCAGCCGTAATTGGCTTTAAAAAGACAATTACGGCTGGGTGCATAATTCACGTATACTTCATTGCTTGAGGAACAAAAGCTACTGTGTACATAAATTATGCCTTAGTCAAGCATCCTTTTGTATTTGGAGTTAAATATTATTTCTTAACCATAGGTTTACCTTAGAAATATCTTTATCATTCATAATGAGTTCTATCTCACATGGATAATTTGTTAAAGAATCCATTCCTGGAAGTAAACAGACTGAAAAACCAACCTATTGCCAGTAACCTGAGATTTTTCAGGACATCTTTTGGCAATGTCACTGAACTATACACATTATATATAGTCAGCAACACTGAGTAGACAATGTAATGCAGCCATGTTAGTGGTCTGGTATCTGCACACTTACCCGACACCGGAGTGCTGGGTTCTGGAGGTGGCCTGAGTTGTAATGACGCTTCATGTCCCGATCCATTTTCCCTCTCTTCTAGTAGCACATCTTTCTGCTTTGACTGCTGAGCCTTTATTAACTGAGTCAACAGAACTGCAAATGCACTCTGCACAGCCGCCTGGGCAGCATCAGTCTCCACTTTAGGCTGGATGGTCTGAGAAGAAGGCTGAATTCCTCCCAACGGTTTCGAAGACTCCTGTTGTGGTGTTGATGGATCTGTCTGTTTTTCACCTGTTGCCAAAATTCCAGCAGGAAGGTTTATTTTATTTAGCTGCTGTTGAGTCTCAGAGTTTACCTTAATGTTCAACACTTGGACAAAATCAGCCATATTAACACTTGTTTTAGATTGTAGTAGGTTTAGTAGAATTGCCAATTCACTGTGGTTTAAGTGCTGTCCAGGGCCTGTTTTTACTAAAGACAAAATTATATTAATTAGAACTGTCATAATTCACAGCTCCTCCCACCCCCAAACCAAAATGGCTCTGTATTACCATATGAAAATGTATACTTGAGGGACAGTATTTAAGAAATACTGTAAAAAGAGAACCTCAAGTCTAGTTAAATATCATGTACATTTAAAATGTACCTGTACATAAAAAGAACTGCAGTCAATTTTGAATAAATCTTTAGGGGTAAATACTTCAAAAGGAAAATCAAGACCACTACTAAAAACTCATGTTACGGATTTAACCAGGAAACAGCACATTGTGAATGGGAAATGAATAATGATAATGATGACAGCTAAGGGAGTGTCACATACCTTCTAAGCATTTAATATCCTTTATTCCTTACAACAACCTTACAAGGCAGACTCTATTATTAGCCTCCTTTTACTGAGAAGAAGAAACTGACACCGAAAGAGACCAAGCAACTTGCCCAAGGTCAAATATTCTGTAAGTGGCAGAGGTGAGATCTGAATCCGATATTCTGATTCCACAATCTGAGCTCTTAACTGCACCATACTTTCTCTAAAATAAAGTTTATTATGCAAAATCTAAGGTTATCTTTGCACTATATTGAAATCATGACATTTTGCAGATTCTGATAAAATGCCTGTGTTTATCTTCAAATTATCTTTTTTTTTTGTAACTTTAGGTAAGTTAGGAATGCCTACAGAAATATGCTTATTATTAATATATGCATATGATAGTATTAACTCATCACCAGTAATAAGGATTCAGTTGTTTTTCCAACTTTCAGTTTAGACTTGGGATAATTTACACAGGTCCTCCCTCAAGCAAGCTTATCTGAATCACATATAACGACAAGGCTCAAATGCATATAAAACCATATATGGTAACTACAAGACTGCAATGATAAGCAATTCCCATGATAACAGATGACAGACTGATAGAAGAGGAACTCTAAGATGATGAAAAACTGGTGTTTAATGCTTTTATATTCTCTTTATATATTTTGAGATACTTCTGTAAGTTCTTCTTATGACCCGTGAGCATGCTTGTTTGCTACACATCAAAAGTCATTTTTCCTTATTTTCATTTCCCTATTACCACAGGTAGTCTCTCCATGTGAATTCAGGGATGTGGTCTTTAATTGAGGTGCCTCATTTGCTGAAGGGGCGTTTTCTTATTTCAGCATACTTACTGATGACAGAGAAGAAAATGACTCAGAGGATTCATCCTTTTTTCAAAAAACCAGAATTCTCCTTTTTTTTTTTTTTTTGAGACAGAGTCTTGCTCTGTTCCCCAGGCTGGAGTGCAGTGGCATGATATGTAACCTCTGCCTCCCATGTTCAAGCAATTTCCCTGCCTCAGCCCCTGCTAGGAGCTGGGATTACAGGCGCATGCCACCATGCCTGGCTAATTGTTTTATTTATTTATTTTTTTGAGACGGAGTCTCGCCCTGTGGCCCAGGCTGGAGTGCAGTGGCACGATCTCGGCTCACCGCAAGCTCCGCCTTCCGGGTTCATGCCATTCTCCTGCCTCAGCCTCCCGAGTAGCTGGGACTACAGGCGCCTGCCACCACACCCGGCTAATTTTTTGTATTTTTAATAGAGACGGGATTTCACCGTGTTAGCCGGGATGGTCTCGATCTCCTGACCTCATGATCCGCCCGCCTCAGCCTCCCAAAGTGCTGGGATTACAGGAGTGAGCCACCACGCCCGGCCAGTTGTTTTATTTTTAGTAGAGACAGGGTTTTGCCATGTTGGCCACGCTGGTCTTGAACTCCTGACCTCAGGTGAACCACCCACCTCAGCCTCCCAAAGTGCTGGGATTACAGGCATGAGCCACCATGCCCAGCCTGGAATTCTCACTTCTTAATCATAATACTGATTTTTCTCTTTTCTCTTCTGATTTTTTAAGACAGGGTCTCACTTTATCATCCAGGCCACAGTGCCACTGGCACAATCTCAGCTCACTGCAGTCTTGACCTCCTAGGCTTAAGCAATCTTTCCTGCTTCAGCCCCCCAAGTAACTGGGAATATAGGCCAGGCTAATTTTTGTATTTTTTTGTAGAGATGGGGTTTTGCCATGTTACCTAGGCTGGTCTCGAAATCCCGAACATAAGCAACCAGCCTGCCCCAGCCTCCCAGAGTGCTGGGATTACAGGCATGAGCCACCACACCCGGCTATTTATAGATAACTCAAGGTCAGGAGTTCGAGACCAGCCTGGCCAACATGGCGAAACCTCATCTCTATTAAAAATACAAAAATTAGCCGAGCGTGATGGCACATGCCTGTAATCCCAGCTACTCTGGAGGCTGAGGCAGGACAATCACTTGAACCTGGGAGGCGGAGATTGCAGTGAGCTGAGATCGTGTCACTGTACTCCAGCCTGGGTGACAGAGACTCTGTTTCAAAAAAAAAATTAAAGTTAAAAAACGAAAATAAAAAATAAAACTCTCCACCATTAAAACAGGGTTGTAAAGTAAGTTAGAGCAAATTAACAACAAAATGAGCCCAGAAAGGACAATTCATTTTTTGCCAGCTAAAATGAGTAAACTACTACGTTTGGTAGAGTTTAAGGCATCAGTTCCATGAAGAAGACCAGAAATAAAGACCTGAGAGTCTTGCCAAATATGACAACTGTTGCCTGGGAAAACTGATCACCATCCAAAATTTCTGTTATTGCCATTTCACATCCTTTTGTTAGCAGGACAAATATTTTAATGTATAAGGGGAACTCACTATTTCAAGAAAGAATACTTTTGAACAACAAATAACAATTGCTTTTGGTATTCACTGAATGAGTACTTTCAGTATGCAGTTGAACCAAGGTCAAGTAGAAGCTTGTAGACTACATCAGCAAGCATTAATGGTTATCTTCCTAAAGCTTTCTCAGTTAATCTATATTTATCTTCAACCACCAAAAGTTCAGTCTGATCCACACATCTGTTTTAATCAACTAACTCATCAATCAACATATACTCATCTCTTAAGAAGTGCTAGTCTATTTTTTCATGTTTAATAAGCCACCACCTACACACACACACACACACACACACACACACACACACACACACACACTCTCTCTCTCTCTCTCTCTCATTATTTTATATCAGTCTCTGTTTTCATAAAACTTAAACTAAAGATGGTGTTAAATTAAAGATGGGTGTTTCTGGATGCTTTAGGCAAAATGAGGGAGTGGAGGTCCTTTTAAAAAGTTGTTAAATATTTTAACACTCTTGACAACATTAAAGAGGCAGACTTTGCATCAAAAAGCTTACTCTATGACAGACTGAGTCAGAGGAAGAAATTTAAGTTTCCCTAAAATAACTACATATAAGATATCCTTTTTTTTTTGAGACAGTCTCGCTCTGTCACCCAGGCTGGAGTGCAGTGGCGCAATCTTGGCTCACTGCAACATCTGCCTCCTGGGTTCAAGCAATTACTGTGCCTGAGCCTCCTGAGTAGCTGGGATTACAGGTGTGTGCCACCATGTCCAGCTAATTTTTTTTTTGTATTTTTAGTAGAGACAGAGTTTCAGGAAGTTGTCCGAGCTGGTCTTGAACTCATGGGCTCAAGTGGTCTGCCCATCGTGGCCTCCCAAAAAGCTGAGATTACAGACGTGAGCCACCATGCCTGGCCTTCCCTTCTCATATTTTAAGTTATTTTGGGCACAAATATCGGATTCACTCACACACACACACACACATACACACACACATATATATATATTTTGAGATAGAGTCTCGCTCCTGTCGCGCAGGCTGGAGTGCAGTGGCGCAATCTCGGCTCACTGCAACCTCCACCTCCCGGGTTCAAGTGATTCTTCTTCCTCAGCATCCGCGCAGCTGGGATTACAGGTGTGTGCCACCACGCCCAGCTAATTTTTGTATTTTTAGTAGAGACGGGGTTTTGCGATGTTGGCCAGGCTGGTCTTGAACTCCTGATCTCAGGTGATCCATCCGCCTCGGCCTCCCAAAGTGCTAGGATTACAGGTGTGAGCCAGCATGCCTGGCCTCAATCTTTAAGATTCTTTAATATAACCAGAGAAATTATAACATTAGGAGTGACATGAGGACGCTATAAATGGTATGAAAGAGCTCTCATTATGATTTTTGGCTGTCTTCTTATACCTTTCTTCCTACTGCTTAAGCATCTATAGACATTGAATGCTGAGCCTCACTGAGAGTAGTGTCAATAAAAGACCTACTGACTCCTGCACTAAGAGTAAAAAGGAAATACAGAAATCCGAGGACTTGCCAGTCAGGTAATTTGATGCTTCTTTATAAGTTACCTTAAGATTACTTAAAATTGTGGTGCCAATAGCAATGAAACTTCTGTACTGGCACAAAGAAATGTCTAGTTCAGTGAATAAATGTTAATTTTCATTGTTAGCCACAAGATGCTTTAACATTAGAGCAATATGATCAGCATTAACTGCAAAACAATGTGAAGAAAACCAACCCATGGAAGCATTACTGACCAGGTGCCACATTTGAGTTGCCCTGAGATTTCAGCTGTGAAGATGGCAGCACACCCTGGGGTGTGTTGGTTCTGCTGTCATCCAAGCCCAGAGACAAGTCCTTCCTGGGGGCTTTAATTGTGGAAACATCATCAGTCATGCCCATCTGCTTCTGTCTTCTTCGCTTTTTACTCCATAACTCATGACAATCTTGCCATAAAGGGAGACTGAAAAAAAAAAAAGGAATTAAATTGTAAATGGCATTTCTTAACAAAAAATGCTACAGTTACTATGTAGCACCAAAGTTATGCCCCCACCCCAAATAGTTCTTGAAGACTTCATAGAATGGCTCTGTAAAACTCTTCCAATAAAAATCATCCTTATTGTCCCACTTCCTTCAGGGCTTGCTTTGTCTTTACAGATAAACTATTTTTCTTTGGCTTTTGAATAATCAATAAATAATCATTTATCAAAATTATGAATGAAGAATATATATTCATAAAAATAGGCTACTATGCCAGGCATGCCTGTAATCCCAGCACTTTGGGAGGCTGACACAGGTGGATCATCTGAGGTCAGGAGTTCGAGATCAGCCTGGCCAACATGGCAAAACCCCGTCTCTACTAAAAATACAAAAATTAGCCAGGTGTGGTGGCGGGCACCTGTAGTCCCAGCTACTCAGGAGGCTGAGGCAGGAGAATGGTGCGAACCCGGGAGGTGGAGGTTGCGGTGAGCCAAGATTACGCCACTGCACTCCAGCCTGGGTGACACAGCGAGACTCCGTCTCAAAAAAAAAAAAAAAAAAAAACCACTATTGCTGTTGGTGCAACCTTTCAAAGTCAGTTCTTATGATAGTATATCATACACTGAATAAGACATGAAAGAGAAGGCAGAAAAATATGCCATTTCCAGCCAGGCACAGTGGCTCACGCCTATAATCCCAGTGCTTAGGGAGGCCAAGACGGGAGGATTGCTTGAGCCCAGGAGTTCAAGACCAGCCTGGGCAACATGGCAAAACCCTGTCTTTGCCAAAAATACAAAAATTAGTTGGGCATGGTGTTGTGCACCTGCAGTCCCAGCTACTTGGGAGGCTGAAGTGGGAGACTAGCTTGAGCCCAGGTGGTGGTGGTTGCAGTGAGCTGAGATCATGTAACTGCACTCCAGCCTAGGTGACAGAACCAGGCCCTGTCACACAAAAAAGAAAAACATGCCATTTGCAGAAACCAGATATGGGATAAAAAAGTAGTAAAGGGCCAGGCGCAGTGGCTCATGCCTGTAATCCTGGCACTTTGGGAGGCTAAGGTGGGTGGATCACTTGAGCTCAGGAGTTCACCAGCGTGGGCAACATGGTGAAACCCAGTCTCTACAAAAAAATTAGCCAGTCGTGGTGGCACATGTCTGTAGTCCCAGCTACTCGGGATGCTGAGATGGGAGGATGGCTTCAGCCCGGGAGGCAGAGGCTACAGAGAGCCAAGATCATGCCACTGCACTCTGGCCTGGGTGACAGAGCCAGACCCTATCTCAAAAAAAAAAAAAAAAAAAAAAAAAAAAGAGTAAGGCTAGAACATAACATTTGTGAAGAACTTTACAGTAAAAGCTTACTTTTTACTAACTTGCTTGTCTATCCAAATGCTCTAGAATTAAACTGATGCTACAGACGAGTTTTCAAAATAGGTAATCCTGGCATAGAGTGGCTCATCATTTATCAACAGAGTTGTGAATAACAACTACCAAAACTGCCCACAATTCCTAGTCAATTCTCTCTTAAAGTAACTTCATACAACTGATAACACTAGAGAATAACTTTTGCTTAAAGATACAAATATTTGGTTTATAAATGCTTTCTTCTTACCCTAATAAAGTATTTAATGGAACGTTACTGTTGTATCTATTTAAAGATGAGAAACTTGAGGCTTAGAAAGGTGAATAAACTTGCCCAGAATATCTACAAATTCCCTTAAGCAACCCCACCTGGTAATATATACCTATAGTCCTCAACCCTGGATCTGTTTACCTCTAGGAGGTACATGAAGACTCTCCAAGAGGGTACACCTGGAATTTTTTTAAAGGAATTTCCATATCCATATGTCTGCTTTCCTAAGACTGAGCTTTGAGGATGGCCTGCTTGTTTAAGCAAGTTCTTCTTTTACATCTCCTCTTTCACAATTACTCATGTTATAAAATAAAGGCAGATGCAATAATATGGTTGAATCTTAGCAATATTAGTTTAAAAAGTCATTCCCAAAATACTACAAACAGCATGACGCGCTTTTATAAAATTAACAACTAAAATTTTAAAATATAACCTTTTATGAGTACATATAGATGGCAACAAAAAGTATATACAAAGGAAAACAGGGATGATGGTTACCTCAGGTGGAGGAAGGCAAGGGGATAGGTTGGTGGGGGTAGGGGTAATATGATTAAAGTATGTTATTTTCAGCATTCTAGCTTTTGTCTGGTAGGTTCATGGCTGCTTATTAACATTATTTAAAATAACTAAAGTAACTAAAATAAATAAAAGAGAGCCATGCATGGACCAATGATGAGTGACACAAGGATTATGATTAAACCAAGTCTATGCACCTGAGGTCCAAAAACAAAACAAAGGCATACCTCTCAGCCATCTTACTATGATGCATTGCCTCAGCGTGTAAAAACCTCCTGGAGTAACAAACAAAGGGACAATTTGAAATATCGATATTGGGAAGCTTTCAGGCATCATAAACCCGCCAAAGAATTTCCTTTCTAAGTGTGTGTATGATATGATGTGGGTCTCAGTCTCTGTTGGGATACCTTAAATTCAGATATACTGTAGTACTGCACAGTGGGGTAACTGGAGTGATTCCACCTTTCTATCCTGAAGTTCAGGGAATGCATTGCTCTTGAAGGACAGCCCCATGAGAGCAAAGCAAAGTAATCCATTAAAAAGGGCTTTTGTTCTCTCCCACAATTTAAAAGTAAGAGATTATTTTCTTTCCTTTTTTTTTTGAGATGGAATCTTGCTCTCTTGCTCTGTCACCCAGGCTGGAGGGCAGTGGCGCTATCCCGGCTCACTGCAACCTCCGCCTCCCAAGTTCAAGTAATTCTCCTGCCTCAGCCTCCCCAGTAGCTGGAATTACAGGCACACGCCACCATGCCTGGCTACTTTTTATATTTTTAGTAGAGACGGGGTTTCCCCATGTTGACCAGGCTGGTCTTGAACTCCTGATCTCAGGTGATCTGCCAGCCTTGGCCTCCCAAAGTGCTGTGATTACAGGCATGAGCTACCGTACCTGGCCCCCATAAAAGTAAGAGATTCTTTATGGATGATCTTAACACTCATCTCTAGGAAAGATAAATTTTACCCAAGAAATAGCTAAAATAGTACAGGTTACTGATGCTGACACTTTCAGATGGATCAGGAATGTCTTCCAGATAACCAAACTTTTATTTGCTTTCTTGAAGGTTCAAATGCCAGCTCAGTCACTTACTTGATGTGTCTTAGGCAAATAACTGGACCTCTGTGCCTCATTTTCCTTGTCTTTAAAAATGGGATTAACAATACTATCTATCTCATGGGGTAGTACTGTATGTTAACATGTGCAAGCTCTTCAGCAGTGCCTCTTACAAATATGCAATGTATTAATTCATGTTTGGTATCACTGATCATTTAATTTGTAGTTTACAACTATTTCCATCAAATCATTATTGTGAAATATTTATTCTAATGGCAATTGATATTCTGTCTTATAAATGGCTTAATGCTTTTTACTTGCTGTTAAAGAAAGCTTACAGGCTGGCTGCTAGTCTAATTCACTTTCTAGCTATATATACTTTACATTTGACAGGGCATCTAATACAATTAATGGAGTTATTTCTAACTTTTTTGTTTTTGAGACAGAGTTTCACTCTTGTCACCCAGGGTGGAGTGCAATGGTGTGATCTCAGTTCATTGCAACCTCTGCCTCCCAGGTTCAAGCAATTCTTGTACTTCAGCCTCTCAAGTAGTTGGGATTACAGGCATATGCCACCACACCCTGCTAATTTTGTATTTTTAGTAAAGATGGGATTTCACCATGTTGGCCAGGATGGTCTCGATCTCTTGACCTCGTGATCTGCCCACCTCGGCCTCCCAAAGTGCTGGGATTACAGGTGTGAGCCACTGCGCCTGGCCTAATTTTTGTATTTTTACTAGAGACAGGGTTTCACCATGTTGGCCAGGCTCGTCTTGAACTCCTGGCCTCAAGTGATCTGTCCGCCTCGGCCTCCCAAAGTGCTGGAATTATAGGCATGAGCCACTGCCACCGTGCCCAGCCTATTTCCGATTTTTAAATACTCCATTCTCTCATTTGATTATTCCTAAAAAATTGATCAAGAGTTTGATACACCTTCCAACTTTCTAAAGGAATACCATGTATTTCTTCATAGTCCTTACCTCATAAGTAATGTATAATTTTAACTACTCATTACATCATATTGCAAAATAGTGAGAGATATTATATTGTTTATAAAATGTTTTTATTTAAATATTGGATCAATCTGATAATCTTTACTTGATTGCTTTAGTAATGTATCTAACAGGATTCATTCCATAATTTGTTACAGATAGCTTACAGAATGTTCCTTGAATGTGTTTTTAACATGTTTGTTTTTAATGAAAAAATGCAGTCAGGTGTGTTCTGATAAAATTAAGTCTGATTTGGGTGATTTGCTTTACAATAAGGACACAGTTTATGATTAGATTATAAGGTAGACATTTCCCATAAATTGAGTGGGATAAACCTATAGTTCCAAGTTTTGGCAAAATACCTAAAAAACATAATTAAGAAACAATTTTAAAAATGGATTGGCAAAGTAGCACTGATATTACATGCTGATTTCCTAATCTTTTCTAGGTATACTGGATTAAACGTGCTGTGAAAAGAAAAAGTAACAAGTACTAGAAAATGTCGTTTCATAAGCATTGGTAAGACAACTGAAAAGGCAAAGAATTACTAGATAAGAAATCCTTCTTTAGATCATGTGATCTCTAATTCTTCATCTTTTTTTTTTTTGTAAAGACAGGGTCTCCTTATGTTACCCAGGTAGGTCTCAAACTCCTGGCCTCAAGCGATCCTCCTGCCTTGGTTCCCAAAGTGCTGGGATTACAGGCATGAGTCACCATGCCCAGCCTCCAATTCTTTACTACCCAAAAAACTGAAGCAGAAAGAATCTTAACACCTGGAAGGTCATTAGAATCTTTTTTTTTTTTTTTGGAGACAGAGTCTCACTCTGTTGCCCAAGCTGGAGCGCAGTGACGCGATCTCAGCTCACTGCAGCCTCCGTTTCTCAAGCTCAAGCAATTCTCATGCGTCAGCCTCTGAAGTAGCTGGGATTACAGGCGTGTGCCACCACGCCTGGCTAATTCTTTTGTATTTTTAGTAGAGAGAGGATTTTACCATGTTGCCCAGGTTGGTCTCAAACTCATGGGCTCAAGGGATCCACCCACCTTGGCTTCTCAAAGTGCTGGGATTACAGGCATGAGCCACTGCACCCAGCCTAAAATAATTTTTTTTTTTTTTTTTTTTTTTTTTTTGAGGCAGAGTCTCGCTCTGTCACCCAGGCTGGAGTGCAGTGGCAAGATCTTGGCTCACTGCAATCTCCACCTCCCAGGCTCAAGTGACTCTCCTGCCTCAGCCTTCTGAGTAGCTGGGATTACAGGCACACGCCACCATGCCCAGCTAATTTTTGTATTTTTAGTAGAGCTAGGGTTTCGCCATGTCGGCCAGGTTGATCTCAAACTGCTGGCATCAAGTGATCCTCCTGCCTCGGCCTCCTGAAATGCTGAGATTACAGGCATGAGCCAGTGTGCCCATCCTTTAAATCTTTTTTTTTTTTTGGAGATGGAGTCTCACTCTGTCGCCCAGACTGGAGTGCAGTGGTGCCATCTTGGCTCACTACAATCTCCGCCTCCCAGGTTCAAGCAGTTCTCTGACTCAGCCTCCCGAGTAGCCAGGATTACAGGCACCAGCCACCACACCCGGCTATTTTTGTATTTTTAGTAGAGACAGGGTTTCACCATCCTGGCCAGGCTGGTCTTGAACTTCTGACCTTGTGATCCACCCACCTCGGCCTCCCAAAGTGCTGGGATTACAGGCGTGAGCCACTGCGCCCAGCCTAAAATCATTTTTGATGAAAGACTTTTCACACATAACGTCGAAGGAGTTCCAAGAACTCAGTGATATAACTATGACAAAACTCCTTACATTCTCAAATGCTAATTTACAAGCATACTTATAAAACTAAAAAATAAAATTGGAATTCATATGGAAATATGTCTCATTCTAGAATAAGCAATATTAATCAACAGATAAGCAAACTACTTGGGAAACAAATCTCAGCCCTCTCTTTCATTAGGTTGTACTTCCAACAAAATTTACTAATTTTTTCTTTATTTAAAATGGAAATATTTGGGCTGGGCGCGGTGGTTCACGCCTGTAATCCCAGCACTTTGAGAGGCCAAGGCGGGCGGATCACCTGAGGTCCGGAGTTCAAGACCAGCCTGACCAACGTGGAGAAACCCTGTCTCTACTAAAAATACAAAATTAGCCAGGCGTGGTAGCGCATGCCTGTAATCCCAGGTACTCGGGAGGCTGAGGCAACAAGAGTAAAACTCCATCAATAAATAAATAAATAAGGAAATATTCATTACTGATATTTGCAATGACAAATTAATCAAGAAGAGAGCTTTTAGTCACAGGAAAATGTGAAATTTAATTTCCATTTATATACATATATTTGTTTTTTAAAATATATGATACAGTAATCAGTAAAATACTTTCTAGCATAAATATTTTACATTAGAATAAAAGCCTACGGGAGTAACATAAGTTCAAGATGAAAATGGAACAACGTACAACTGCTCAACATTTTCTAAATGACTACTGGTGGTGGATATCAAAATGCTATGATAGTTGCTTTCCACTTGATATATTTACAAGAGTGATGTAAATGCTCTACTTAAAAATGTCAGCATTTACTATGTTGACATTTTTAAGTATGTGGTTACATCTCTTGGTCAAAGTTACCATTACCAATAATAATGGTACAAAGTAACATTATGTTCTCTTGAACTTAATTATCACAGAGCAGGATCACCATCAACATTACATTCTTGCCCCCCAAACTCTTAATCTAATTCTGATAAAAAGAAAGCAATCAAATCCAAATTGTGAAATATTTTACCAAACAGCTAGCATGGAATCTTAGAAAATGTTAAATGTTATAAGATCTCTTCCCTAGAGAGTGATTAAAGATGAAAAAGACGTAACAAATAAACAGAATGCTGAACTTTGAAAAATTCTTTATCTTAAAAAAAAAAAAGCCTATAAAGGAAATCATTGGGTCAACTGGGGAACTCTGACTATGGATTGACCATTAAATATTCTCATGTTAAATTTCATATGCTTTATATGGTATGCATGTAGAATAAAGTCCTAGTTCTTACAGATATGATTACATATTTATAAGTGCCACCTCCACAACATGATATCCAACTAGTTCAGGAAAAAAGTAGAGAGTGATAAAGCAAATGTGTCCAACTATTAATAACTGTTGAATCTAGGTAAAGGATATACATGAATACTCTTTGTACTATTCTTCCTATTTTTCTGTAGAGTTGAAATTTTTCCAAATCAGAAGTTTAAAAAATGTTATTTGAAGGGGTACTGAGCCCAAGTTTTAAGATTACTGATACACACTAAGAAAAAAGCAAACATGAAACAATTAATTCAACAGTGAAAAATTCAGGTCCCTCATGATGTCAGGTAATAGATCCTTTTTGGCTCTCAAATCATCCCACAAAGGCCAACCATCTACAGCTCAATAAAAGCTTACTGAAGCTGAATATGACAGCCTCATAGAAATATAATAAGCACTATCTAACTGATAAGTAGAAGAACCAGGATTTGAACTCCAGAGCCCATGTCTGTTCATTTAAAATATGCTATTTTTATTACATGGAAACATTTTATTATTATAGATAATAGGCTTGCTTTTAATGATGCTCCTTATCATTTTAAAAATTATTAAGAAAAGGCTAGGCGTGGTGGCTCAAATCTGTAATCCTAGCAGTTTAGGAGGCCAAGGTGGGTGGATCACCTGAGGTCAGGAGTTCGAGACCAGCCTGGCCAACATGGTGAAACTCCATCTCTACTAAAAATACAAAAATTAGCCAGATGTGGTGGTGCATGCCTGTAATCCCAGCTACTCGGAAGGCTGAGGCAGGAGAATCACTTGAACCTGAGAGGCAGAGGTTGCAGTGAGCTGAGATCGTGCCACTGCACCCCAGCCTGGGAGACAGAGTGAGACTTTGTCTCAAGACAAAAAAAAAAAAAAAAAAAAAATTACTAAGAAAATACCTACAAGGTATTTCTAGATCCTGTCAAGGAATGCAAATGAACTGTTTTTCCTTCCCCCGACTCCCCAAATCAATCCTAGAGAAATAACAGGAGCCATTTGAAGTTACAGGTTCAAGAAAAGCCAGCTATTTTGACTCCCAAACTCTGTATATTTCCCCCATCAGACAATAATTCCTTCTATATAGGCTTCTGATACTAATATTCTTTTCATTCAATGATAAGAAATTTATATTGTATACTATGCTATAAAGTATTTTCAGAACCTCTCTTACTTATTGGACTAATGTGAATTTGAGAGCTGGCTGTACCCTTTACTAGATTTGTATTCTTGGGCAAGTTTCTTAACCTCTCTGAGCCTGCTTCCTCCTCTATAAAGTGGTGATGATAATAATACTAATACCTACCTTATAAGGTTATAAAGATTAATGTAATAAATGAAAAATGCTTAGCATGGCACTCAAAATTATAGCTATAGCAGTACCAGTAGTAGTGTTAAGTATTTAGTAAAAGTAGTATTAGAATAGCAACAGCAGTAATATTTTTTTTTTTTTGAGACGGAGTCTTGCTCTTGTCACCCAGGCTGGAGTGCAATGCCACGATCTTGGCTCACTGCAACCTCCACCTCCCGGGTTCAAGCAATTCTCCTGCCTCAGCCTCCCAAGTAACTGGGATTACAGGCGCCTGCCACCACGTCTGGCCAATTTTTGTATTTTTAGTAGAGACGGGGTTTTGCCATGTTGGCCAGACTGGTCTCAAACTCCTGACCTCATGATCCGCCCACCTCGGCCTCCCAAAGTGCCGGGATTACAGGTGTGAGCCACCGCGCCCAGCAGCAGTAATATTTTCTTAGAGTTGAAATATATTATTAAATCTTGAGGTCAATCAAGCCTAAAATTAGCTAGAAGGCAGCTGTTTTTGCTAGCCCTATGGGTAAACATTAAGCAAGCATCTATATCCCAGATGTGCAAATTATGTGTATTACTGCTGTTTTATCTTTCCTTTGATTTATTATATTTCTTTTCTCATAACAGACATGAAATATCTTATCATTATATATAAATGTTATTAAAACTTTTAATATAATAAATATAATAATAATATATAATAATAATAGGATAAAAAGTCACTTACTCTGGTGGAGGCATTTTTGAGGGTTCCACATCTCGGAGGAACTCGCACTGAAGAGCCTGTTCAGCAGTGCAGCGCTTACTAGGATCCAAGGCGAGCATGTAATCAAATAAGTCTAGCGCAGCTGCAGGAATACTAGCATGAGAGGATTACAAAAGTCAGATGTGTTCTTTAGACACAAGCTTGTTTCTTTAGGAGCTTAAATTATTTTTAATTAAATTTTAAAACTAAAACTAAGATCATTTAAAAATAATTATAAATACTAACTTTTTTAATATGTGCATAATACTTTACTTCAATAAATCCGAATTTTCCTTTGAATAAGTATTTCATTTTTACATAATTTTTGTAACCACTTTCTAAACAATAGTATATATTGTTACTCCATGGGCAATTTGCTGTTATTATACAAATTCAGAACTTAACAGTATAGTTTTTTCTAAAGCAAAATGAAAACTTGAGCTCAAGTAACTTGAAAGCTGTTCCAGTAACATTTAAATGATCTTATTAAAGTTCTTTCATGTAAGCACCAAATCAAACACACAACCTCAAATCACTGATTCCATAATAATGGTAAAATGGTAATCTGCATGTAGCAAACAGAACTCAAAATTAAATGCCCTAGAAGAATTATAGGTTTACCTCAGATCACTAGAGAATAGACTAACATTTATAATTCACTAGAATTAAAAGTAAAACATTCACGCAATAAGGATGTTTACACATCCCCTTCTTACAAAACAAATTCTTCTCTTAACTTTCGACGATATTGCTTCTTTGGTTTCATGGTGTTGAAATATGGTAGTTTGATTACATCAGGCCACACTGCAGGACATGGACTCCCACATATTCGGCTAAGCAACACACAAAAGGAAGTACATCACTATCAACTACATAAAGAATACATACAACTGTTATACAAAACATCAACTCATTTTTAAATACACAAAAATTGAAGCCTTGGTCTATAAAACATTTTGTTATTTTATTATTTCCTTTTTTTGAGACAAGAGTCTCACTCTGTCACCCAGGCTGGAGTACAGTGGCACAATCTCAGCTCACTGCAATCTCTGCCTCCTGGGTTCAAGTGATTCTCCTGCCTCAGCCTCCTGAGTAGCTGGGATTATAGGCATGCGCCACCATGGCCCAGCTAGTTTTTGTATTTTTAGTAGAGACAGGATTTCCCCATGTTGGCCAGGCTGGTCTTCAATCCCTGTTCTCAAGTGATCCACCTGCCTAGGCCTCCCAAAGTGCTGGAATTACAAGCATGCGCCACCACACCCGGCCCTCGTTAAATATTTTAGTCATCCCAATTTAATTATTTAAGAAATTAATTTATTTTCAGTGGATACTTTTAACAATCCAAGCATTCCAATTCTTAGAGGACTTTCATATTTGCAAAATGAAATCTTAAAACATGATGACACTCAAAATGTGTGACTTACACCTTCAACATAAAAAATTTATGCCAATAAATTAAGGAACTAGAGTTGAATATATGTCCCTCTCTGGTTTTTTGGTACCTGTCACTCCTCCTTCCCATGAATATAAGGCAGTCTACAATAATAGCAGAAACAGATTTCTATATGACCTCCGGAAGGTAACTGTAGTGTAAAGACTACTGCTAACTGCCATCAATGGAAGGACCCTAAACATAACACTCTTGAAACATTAAAGTTCTCCAATTTAAGTAGTGCTGCTGATCTTAAGTCATAAAGAAATTTTAACTGCTTTACTCTCGTTTATCTGTATCTTGAAAATCCTCATTATTTTAGCATTAACTAGTAAATCCTTGTTATAGTAATTTGTAGAAGAAATGCTATAAACAAATAGGCAATTCCAGCTGGTAAACATTTAAAAACTAACTGATTTAGTAATAGGTAGATGAAAATTTGATTAAATCTACTTATTTTTAGTATACCAAATTTCAAGGATAAATGTTTATTATATATAAAATTGTCAGCTGGTCTGCATATGTAAAAAGAAAATGTTGATGTATCACTGATTGAAAGTAAAAATATTCCAAACATACGTAAATACAAATGCATGTATAAATGTATATGAACAAGTAATGGCTCAAGTTGCCAGACATTCTTTTAGCTGAGCTTTAGAATGATACCTCAGAAACACATATTTATAGGAGACCTTTTATGTTTTTAAAGCCATATGTCACTGAAATGTACTTTTTTGTCTCAATATTTTTAGCATTTTTATAAACCCAAGCTTTAAAGATACTAAGAACTTATTCTTTATATAGTTCTACTCTCTTTTATCTTAAAGTCCAATTTTCACAACCTCCTCAACCCTACTCCCTTGAAAAGAAAGCCCAACTCCTGTAGCATGGGCTCTCTGGATCTGGTCCCAATCTGCCTTCCTACTCTCATTTCCCAATGCATCTCTCCCCACAGGCCACTCCTTCCTGTCTATGCTAATGCTCCTTCTACCTAAATTCTATATAGCTGAATTATTTTCACTTCTCAAGATTCTGATCAAAAGTAATCTAATTAACAAAAGTCTTCTGTATTCTCCAATGCTACTCAGAATTACTCCTTGCATGCTACTGGTTTGACATTTGTTTCATCCTGCTCTGTATTTTAGTTGTTTATAGGTCTCTTTTCTATTTCTTGTTTTTGTATACTTTTCCAAGTAACCATGTAAACACAATTAATCAACCCCAGGCAGACTGTTGTACACTATAATAGAAGTATAAAGCATACTGGAATCCAGGAAGGCAAAGATACTTTCAATATGCAGAAATACAAGAAAACTTACTCAAGTTAGGGAAAGAGTGAAGAATTTTGGTTATAATTCCAAGGATAAGTAAACCATAGACAGGTGAGAAATGGAGTAAGATAAATTATGTTACCAGAAGAGAGAACACAGGCAAAGGCATGGAAGTAGCAAAGTATAGACATTTGGGAGGAACACTATGTAAATCAGTGTAGGTGGAATACAGGGCTCAGGGAGGCTTAGCTGGAAGCATAACCTGGGTCTAGATAATACTGCGGTAGGTTTGTCTGTAGACAGGTTTTTGCTATGTTGCCCAGGCTGGTCTTGAACTCCTGGCTTCAAGTGATCCTCCCACCTCAGCCTCCTAAAGTGTTGAGATTACAGGCATGGGCCGCTGCACCCAGTCCACAATACAGTTCTAAGGTACTTTGCCTATGTATAATGAAGACAGACTTTAAAAGCAAGCTTTAGATTTGACTCTTGTCTGACATCGGTCAAATTACGTTGCTTACGAATCTGCTCCTCTTTTGGAAACTTAAGATTAATTTTATTTTGAAGCTACGAAATTAAATGAGCTAGCATCTGGCCCATTAATAGTCTTATAATAAACAACAGTTTCATTACCCTAAAGAATTTTAATTATTTTATCATATGTGATGTTGAAAGATATCTGAGTACCGAATTTATCTAACTGAAAGCAGGATACACGATGGAATACACATACCGATGCAAGGAAAGTTCCTAGAAACTAGAGAGGTAGACATGACAGCAACTGATAACGGCATTTACAAAATCTGTGCCTGGTGGCCAGTCAACTACTCCAATACCATTTACTACTGAGATGCATCATACACTAAGGTATATGCTAAATCCCCAATTATCTGAGGTATACTTTGGGAATCTATCGTGATTCCATCAGTCTACTCTGGTGTCAGTACCATATTGTGCTATTAGTATTTCTTGAAAGTCTGATAGGACAAATCTCCTATCCACCTCTTTACTTACTCTCCTCAAAATTTTATTACACATGAATTATAATCAATACTATAACACTCCAAAAGAGAATCCTGCTAGGATTCAACCGCCACTCTGGATTTATAGATTTAGAACCAACTACTGCCTTTACAATGCTTAGTATTTCTATCTTAGAAATAGTCAGTGTTTCTATTTCTTTCTTTTATTTATTTATTTATTTTCAGTGAGATCTTGTGTATTTCCTTTATGGGCTTTTTGTTTTTTAAATAGCTTTTTTTTTTTTTTTTTAAATAGACACAGGGTTCCGCTGCCACCCTAGGCTGGAGTTCAGTGATGCAATCATAGCTCCCTGAAGCCTCGACCTCCTGGTCTCAAATGATCCTCCTGCCTCAGCTTACTAGCTGAGACTACAGGAATACGCCACTACATCCATCTAATTTGAGACCCAGGCTGGCCTCAAACTCCTAGCCTCAAGTGATCCTCCTGCCTCAGTCTATCAAAGTATTGGGATTACAGGCATAAGCCACTGAGCCCAGCCTTAAACATGTTTTTAGCCCATTATATTTTCTTTCTTTCTTTCTTTGCGATGGTGTCTTGCTCTGTCGCCCAGGCTGGAGTGCAGTGGCACCATCTCGGCTCACTGCAAGCTCCACCTCCCGGGTTCATGCCATTCTCCTGCCTCAGCCTCCCAAGTAGCTGGGACTAAAAGTGCCTGCCACCACGCCTGGCTAATTTTTTCGTATTTTTAGTAGAGACAGGGTTTCACCATGTTAGCCAGGATGGTCTCGATCTCCTGACCTAGTGATCCTCCCACCTCGGCCTCCCAAATTGCTGGGATTATCGGCGTGAGCCACCGCGCCCGGCCCATGCCCATTATATTTTCTAAGCAATTAATTAGAAAAGCTTGGCCAGGCATGGTGGCTCACGCCTCTAATCACAGCACTTTGGAAGGCCAAGGCAGGTGGATTGCTTGAGCAGGAGTTTGAGACTAGGCTCGGCAAGATGGGGAAACCCTGTCGCTACTAAAAACACAAAAATTAGCTGGGCATGGTGGCACACACCTGTAATCCCAGCTACTTGGGAGGCTGAGGCAGAGAATCACTTGAACCTGGGAGATGGAGGTTGCAGTGAGCTGAGATCAGGCCACTGCACCCCAGCCTGGGTGACAGAGAGCAAGACTTGATCTAAAAAAAAAAGAAAAAAGGCCAGGCACGGTTGCTCACGCCTGTAATCCCAGCACTTTGGGAGGCTGAGGTGGGCAGATCACAAGGTCGCGATATCAAGGCCATCCTGGCCAACATGGTGAAACCCCGTCTCTACTAAAAATACAAAAATTAGCTGGGCATGGTGGCGCGCACCTGTAGTCCCAGTTACTCGGGAAGCTGAGGCAGGAGAATCACTTGAACCTGGGAGGCAGAAGTTGCAGTGAGCCGAGATTGTGCCACTGCACTCCAGCCTGGCAACAGAGCGAGGTTCTGTCTCAAATAAAAAAAAAAAAAAAAAAGAAAAAAAAAGAAAGAAAAGCTTTATTACAGGAAAGGTTTGAAATTTTATTTATTTATTTATTTTTTGAGACATGGTCTCACTCTGTCACCCAGGCTGGAGTGCAGGGGTGCAAACAAGGCTCAGTGCGACCTTGACCTCCTGGACTCCAGCAATCCTCCCATCTCAGCCTCCCAAAGACCTAGGATTACAGGTGTGAGTCATCATTCCTGGCCACAAACAAAAATTTAATAATAAGTAAGCCATCTGAGATCGTAGGGTTCCTACCAGTTTTAGCAGTTGTTTCTTCAAGGTATTCCAGGTATATAAATCATATAACCCATGTTAGAATTCATCTATATTTTTTCAAATGTATCTTTATCACTGTGGTATGTTACATTATGTGGCAATTACTAAACAATGTTAAAATGATAATGACAGTACACAATATTGGGTAACTTTATTTTCCGATTTTAATGGGAGCACATTCATTGTTTAGCCCTGAGAAGAATGATGCCTTTGGGTTTGAAAAACACATAACAGAAATATACTCACATATATATACACAAATTCACACATATTTCCTGTTAAGGAAGCATTCATTTATTCCTCTCTACTATGGATTTTATTTTTTGTGGCTTTTATATTCTAAGAGTACTTAAGTTTTATCAGTTTTGATTTTTTAGAACTTCTATAACCATCATCATCTGCATTTTCTCCCCAGGCTACTAATGTGAATTGTATCAACAGATTTCCTAATACATATTCATCATTATATTCAAAGGAAGAATACCATCCAAGCCTAATAAAAGTACTATTATTTCAGTGTAATGCTGTATTTTCCACTTGTTAAGTTAGATTTTGTATATCAGTATTCGTATGTAAGACTGATATACAGCAACAGTTTTCACAAGTGGGGTCCAAGGACCACTGAGCGTCTCCTAGACACTTCAAGGTCTGGCAGGTCAAAGCTATTACTAAGCCATTATTTGCCTTTTTCCATGTGCTGATTTGCACTAATGGTACAAAACCAGTGGTAAAACTACCAGCACCTTAACATGATTCAACTCAGTGGCAACAAACTATATTAACAGGATGTAGTCTTCATTATCATGCAAATTTCAGGGTGGGGAGAAAAGCCAGTTTCACTAAGAACGCACTTGTTAGGTGAGGTGCAGTGGCTCATGCCTGTTAACTCCAGCACTTGGGAGGCCAAGGTGGGCGGATCACCTGAGATCATGAGTTGGAGAACAACCTGGCCAACATGGCAAAACCCTGTCTCTACTAAAAATACAAAAATTAGCTGGGTGTGGTGGTGCGCAGCTGTAGTCCCAGCTACTCAGGAGGCTGAGGCACGAGAATTGCTTGAACCCGGGAGGCGGAGGTTGCAGTGAGCTTTGATTATACCACTGCCCTCCAGCTTGGGTGACAGAACAAGACTCTGTCTCAAAAAAAAAATGTACTTGTTGAAGCAGTACAAATTGTTAATGGCATTTAATTCTGATATTTGAGAATGTATCTTTTTAATATTCTCTGTGATGAAATGGGAAATACTCATAAGCACTTCTACTGTACAACAAAATATGATAGTTACTTGAGAAGATGTGCCTGTGCAATGATTTGACTTGCGAACTGAGGCAGCTGCTTTTTTCATGGACCACTATTTTTACTGGCAAAGAAAACTAACAAACTACAGTCATCCAAACTTGGGTATTTTCCAGACATTTTCTCAAATAGGAACAAAGTCAGCTTGTCACTTGAAGGAAAACAACAGCATTTATTGTCAATTATAAAATTGGAACTTTCTAGAGAAATTAGAATATTAGAAAACTTATATCCTCCACTGTGAGCTTAACAGTTTCAAAATACTGAAAAGCTTTTCTGATGAGATCAGTAGTGGTACAGATTATATAATATAAAACATTACATTTGGAAGATCGGTTCAATTCAGTGAAGCAGCATTTTTCAAATGACCAATGCATAATGTCACAAAATCATCACAGATAAAAGATCCATTCAAAGTGCAAGACAGAACAATGGATTTCAATATAGTACAGTATAAAATATTCCTTCATATGGTTTCAGATTACACATTACAACCTGTAAAAAACTACCAATCATCTAATTTTTGTGGTTTCTAAGAAGAATATGCACCATTATCCAAAAAGGCTATTGAAAACATCACATCACAGATATGAGGATCCAAGTGTCATGTCTATTAAACCAGACAGATCTGCCATTCCAACAACTTTTATTTTAGAAACTATAGATGTTATAGACTTTAAAACATGTTAACATTATTATGTTAAAATGAATTCATAAATATCTTTAATTTCTAATATGGTAAATCTCAGTAGATATAAAAACTCCTGGGATCTTTAATAATTTGAGCATAAAGAAGTTCTGAAACCAAAAAGTTTGAGAAGCACAACTCTACAGAATATTTTATGCTATCAGTTTATGAAGGTATACAGGATTCATTTTTTTCAATATGGGAAGTTTCCCTCTTTTCCTATCTTCTGGTACAACCAAAATCTAATTCCTTTAAAGTTTAAAAAATTTCACCTGTGTAAACCACCTAGGCCTGAGGGTTTGTGTGTACTGGATGAGGTGGCAGATAGTCAGAGAAAAGAAGGATTCATTTAATTCTAATCTACTTTCAATTTCTTCACTGATTATAATCCTTTTTATCTCATAAGCAATGTACATTGTGTGATATAAAGGCTCTTTAGCTGACTGCTAGAAGGCTTAGGGTAATGTGATCCTCATGTTTAAAAAAAATTAAATATATATATATGGCCACACAGAGCTTTCTGCCATCATTCATCCCATCTTGTCCCAATGTGTGTTTTCCATTCTCTTCCTCCATCACTTTTTGTTTTGTTTTGTTTTTTGAGACAGAGTCTCGCTCTGTTGCCCAGGCTGGAGTGCAGTAGCACAATCTTGGCTTACTGCAGCCTCCACCTTCCAGGTTCAAGCGATTCTCCTGCCTCAGCCTTCCCAGCAGCTGGGATTACAGGTGCTAGCTACCATGCCCTGCTAATTTTGTATTTTTGTAGAGATGGGGTTTCACCATATTGGCCAGGCTGGTCTCAAACTCCTGACTTCAAGTAAACCACCAGCCTCAGCCCCCCAAAGTACTGGGATTACAGGCGTGAGTCATCATGCCCTCTATCACTTTTTTTTTTTTGGGGGGATGGAGTCTTGCTGTTGCCCAGGCTGGAGTGCAGTGGCACAATCTCCGCTCACTGCAACCTCCACCTCCAGGTTCAAGCAGTTCTCCTGCCTCAGCCTCCCAAGTACCTGGGATTACAGGTGTGTGCCACCACACTCAGCTAATTTTTTTTTTATTTACTTATTTTTGAGATGGAGTGTCACTCTGTTGCCCAGGGTGGAGCGCAGTGGCACCATCTCGGCTGACTGCAAGCTCCGCCTCCTGGGTTCATGACATTCGCCTGCCTCAGCCTCCTGAGTAGCTGGGACTACAGGTGCCCACCGCCATGCCCGGCTAATTTTTTTTTTTTTTTTTTTTTTTTGTAGTTTTGGAAGAGACGGGGTTTCACCGTGTTAGCCAGGATGGTCTCGATCTCCTGACCTCAAGACCTCATGACCTGCCCACCTCGGCCTCCCAAAGTGCTGGGATTACAGGCATGAGCCACTGTGCCCGGCTTGTTTTGTATTTTAGCAGAGACGGGGTTTCACCATGTTGGCCAGGCTGGTCTCAAACTGCTGACCTCAGATTATCTACCTGCCTCGGCCTCCCAAAGTGCTGGGATTACAGGTATGAGCCACCGTGCCTGGCCTCCCTCTATCACTTTTTAATCTATGCTACTTCTATTATAAAATATTTGTAATCTGCCTAAAATACTTTCTGGAACAAAGCAAATTATAAATAAAATAACTTAATCACTATAGTGTAAAGCCATTTAAATCAAATTAGTGTTATCACTCTTGACCAGTTTTACATGTATCTGTACAATACTGACACTAGGTCTCATCATTCCTGAGCCTATAGATTAGAGAAACAACCTAGCATTACTGCAAATAAGGTGAGGGAAGAAATATGTACTGAAAACTTATTTACATTTAATTCTCACAACCCTAAGCATGTTATTAGTCCTCTTTTACTTTTGAAGAAATAAACTTAAGAGCATATGGGACCCTAAACCATAAGCGCAGGAAGTAGCTGAGCTGGCATTAGAACCCAAGCCTGTAAGATTCTAAAGGCCACACACTTTTCAGTATACTCCGTTGCCTCATTATACTCAGATTTGTTTCCTTTATCAGAAATTTCATTTTCTTCATGTTTAAAAATAAATTAATGCTATGAAATCAAAATTGAAGCATCTTTTTATTTTTTGTTGTTTTATTTCTGTTTTTTTGAGACAAGGTCTCACTCTGCTGCCCAGACTAAAGGGCAGTGGTGCAATCACAGTTCACTGTAGCCTCGACCTCCCTTGGGTTCAGGTGATCCTTGTACCGCAGCCTCCCAATAGCTCAGGCTATAGGTGTGTGCTACCACACCCACCTGATTTTTGTATTTTTTGTAGAGACGGGGTTTGGCCACGTTTCCCAGGCTGCTCTCCAACTCCTGGGCTCTAGTGATCCACCTGCCTTGGCCTTCCAAAGTGCTGAGATTACAGGTGTGAGCCACTGTGCCCGATGAATCTCTTTATAAAATTATAAATATCTTAACAAAACAAAAACATGCTGAAATATATAAACTAGAAAATAAAAATTTCTCCTCCCTAGTCTTCTCGAAAGTCCATGTTCAGATTAACAATTTGAGTCTTTTGTTTTACCTAAATGAGATCAATCTCAATATAGCCTTCTGTAACTATTCATGCTGCTTTTCCATTTCTTTATCTCCAACTCAACTATTTCCTTTTTTTTTTTTTTTTCTGAGACATAGTCTCACTCTGTCACCCAGGCTGGAGTGCAGTGGCACAATCTCGACTCACTGCAACCTCTGCCTCCCAGGTTCAAGCTACCTGAGGCAGGATGCTCCTGCCTCAGCCTCCCAAGTAGCTGGGATTACAGGCACACACCACTGTGCCCAGGTAATTTTTGTATTTTTAGTAGAGACAGGGATTCACCATGTTGGCAAGGCTGGTCCTGAACTCGACCTCAAGTGATCCGCCCGCCTTGGCTTCCCAAAGTGTTGGGACTACAGGCGTGAGCCATCATGCCTGACCAACTATTTCCTTCTTAGTAACTGTACAGCATGCTATAAAATGGATAAACCAAGCTTTCCCCCCATATGGTTCACTGAGAACATATTCCTAAAAAAAAAACCAAATATACTCATGCCTCAGAGTCTTTATTACTTTGCCATTTCTTCATTCAGATCTCTGCTCAAATGTCACTTAAAGGGAGACACCTTTCTTGACCCTCTATATCATCTTAGCTCCCATCATTTTTCTGCAAGTTAACTTTCTGATAAAAAGCTGGATACTATTTGCTAATACCTCCCTTAGAATTCTTGGATTAATATCTTATAACAATTTTCTTTTTTTTTTTTGAGACAGTCTCAATCGCCCAGGCTGGAGCGCAGTAGAGCAATCTTGGCTCACTGCAACCTCCGCCTTCTGGGTTCAAGCAATTATTGTGTTTCAGCCTCCTGAGGAACTGGGACTACAGGTGCCTACCACCACGCCCAGTTAGTTTTTGTATTTTTAGTAGAGATGGGGTTTCGCCATGCTGGCCAGGCTGGTCTCAAACTCCTGACCTCAAGTGACCCACCCGCCTCAGCCTCCCAAAGTGTTGGGATTACAGGCATGAGCCACCATGCCCGGCCTAATTTTTATATTTTTAGTAGATATGGGGGATGGGGGGCGTTCACCATGTTGGCCAGGCTTGGTTTCGGACTCCTGGCCTCAAGTGACCCTCCCACCTCGGCCTCCCAAAGTGCTGGGATTACAGGCATGAGCCACCATGCCCGGCCTAATATCTTATAAAATTTTTCATGCTGTCTTTGTCAAGTACTGATATGTGTGTCATATTGATTTTGTAAAAGAAAAGATTCCAGGTAGTTGTATTTCCTATGTAGTTTATTTATTTATTTTTTGAGACCAATTCTCACTCTGTCACCCAGGCTGGAGTGGAGTGGTGCGATCTTGGCTGACTGCAACTTCTGCCTCCCAGGTTCAAGCAATTCTCATGCCTCAGCCTCCCAAGGAGCTGGGATTACAGGTGTGTGCTACCATGCCCAGCTAATTTTTGTTTTTAGTATAGACGGGGTTTTGCCATGTTGCCTAGTCTGGTCTTGAACTCCTGGGCTCAAGTGATCCACCCGTGTTGGCCTCCCAAAGTGCTGCGATTACAGGCGTGAGCCACCGCACCCAGCCTGTAGTTTGGAATAATGGTTAAAAGTTTAGATCCTAAGGTAACACCTAGCAGTGTTTAAATCTCAATTTTGCCACTTGCTAGTTGTATGACCCTGGACAAATTCTTCACCTCTCTAAGGTTCAGTTTTCTTAACTATAAAGAGAAGACATAGGGTTGTTATGAAGCTTAACTGAGATAATTCAAGTGAAACTCTTCGAATAATGTTGATATTGTATATAAACTAAATAGATGTTAACTATCTTTAATAGAAGCCCTAGTTTCCAATACAATCAGGACCAAGAGTTGGCTGGTTGGGTTTAACAAAAAAAAAAAAAAATGGGTTAGAAGGAATCGTTTAAAAAAAAAGGTTAGAAGGAATCGTTTAAAAAAAAAGATACACAGATATATAATTTAAACATTTTATTTTAACTGAAAGTTTATAAATGTACATTTGTTTCCCCATCTTCTGACAAAGGCCAAGGCTTTCTCTTTGAACAGAGGATTCACCGAATGGAATTCTATATTAGCTCTCTTGTACAAACCACACCCATAACATATCATCAAGGATTTTTAGTTTTGATTTCTTTAAATAAATCTAGAAATTAAAAACACTTTCAAAGCAATCTAATACCACATCTTAGATTTTTATGACTTTTCTAACTTACACAATTACTTGTCCACCCCAATTAGACAGCAATGTCTTAAAGTTTTTGTAAAGCACTGTATCTATGCTTAATTAAACTATGTAATTATAATAATAAAAAGCATAAAAACTGAAAACTAACAACCACCTCCTGTTCAGCATACTCTTCAACTGGTGGGATAAATACATAGTCTTACTAGAAAGTGACAGCCTACTAGCTACAAGCATTCAGCTTGCCATGTTATCAAGCCAGTTTTTCTTTACAGAGGGAATGAAGAGCATCAATTAATCTAATAAGACTCTTCAAGAGAAGACTGAATAAGAAAGCTTGTACTGCATTATTCTTATGTTCTGGAATAGTTTAAAGAACATTACAAGTACTGGTTTCTAAAAGATGTGCAATAATTTATCAAAGAAAATAATGGGGCTGGTTTTTTATTTTGGAGATAGGGTCTCACTCTGTCAACCAGGCTGGAATGCGGTGGTGTCATTAGCTCACTGCAGTCTCGACTTCCTGGGCTCAAGTAATCCTCTCACCTCAGCTTCATGAGTAGTACAGACCACATGCTCACACCCCAATGACTAGCTAATTTGTTGTTGTTGTTTTTGTTTGTTTGTTTTAATTTGTAGAGACAAGTTCTCACTATATTGCTCAGGCTGGTCTAAAACTCCTGGGCTCGAGTGGTCCTGCCTCGGCCTCCCAAATGCGGGGATTACAGGCATGAGCCACCGCACTCATTTAATTTCTTTATACTCTCTTTTCATATGAAGTTAAACTAGTAGACTAATTTATATTGCATATATTTGTGAATAAACTCAAGACCAGATCATAGGTTTCTTCGTAAATTCTACATTTTATGTATTATAATTCATTTTTATTTCCTGGGTTTATTTTGCTGCTTTTGTCTAAGTTTGTCTGTAGAATGCTTAATTAATTTGCTTTCCTTTTCTTATTTAGTAGTATATTTAAGGTTGTGATTTTCTCCTAAGCACAGGGTTAGCCCATGGATTTTTATACTTATCACTCTTTTTAAACCTAGATGTTCTAAAGCAAGCTTGTCCAACCCGCAGTCCATGGGCTGCATGCAACCCAGGATGGCTTTGAATGCAGCCTAACACAAATTCATACTTTCTTAAAATATTATGAGATTTTTTGGGGGCATTTTTTTTTAAGCCTATCAATCAGCTATCATTAGTGTTACTGTATTTTATGTGTGGTCCAAGACAACTATTCTTCTTCCAGTGTGGTCCAGGGAAACCAAAAGGTTGGACACCCCTGTCTTAAAGTTTGATTTCTCTTTAATCCAGGATTTTTTAGCATATGTAAATTTTTAGATAGTTAAGAGACTTTGTTGTTTCCATTTTTATATTAATTTCTAGTTTTATTCTATTTTAGAGAATTTAGCCTATAGTATTTCAACGTCTTGAAGTTTCTTCCTCTATTAATATATAACTAACTTTTGTAAATACCCAATTAGCACTGAAAGGTATATTTCTTTTTTCCAAGAGTATCAGTTCTTCTTAACCCTTTTTACTTGTCTATCGCACAATTAAAAAGGTAAGACACATTTTGGGAGGCTGAGACAGGATGATCGCTTGAGCCCAAGAGTTGGAGACCAGCCTGGGCAACATAGAGAAAACCGGTCTCCAAAAAAAAAAAAAAAAAAAAAAAAATCACCCAGCATGGTGGTGCATGCCTGTGGTCCCAGCTACTTGGAAGGCTGAGGCAGGAGGATTGTTTGGTTCCAGGAGGTCAAGGCTGCAGTGAGCCATGACTGCCCCAATGCACTCCAGCCTAGGCAACAAAGTGAGATACTGTCTCAAAAAATAGGAAAAAAAACCAAAACCAGTAACATAAAAGTTTTCTATGTTTCAGGTGAACTCCTTCCCTTCCCTTCTCCTTTTTCATAATTTTATATAAAGAGAGGCAACTGGCTGCTTTGGAGTTGAAGCACTACTAGTTTCTGGCTTCGGGTACTTCTGACTATAGCCAAGTTATCCCCAGAGAAGAAGCAGGCTCTAACTAGGGCACTCATCTTTCCCTGCTGTACCCTATAGTAAAAATCTTGCCTAACCACCAAAAAGGGCAATAGTAAGATTTTTAGTTTGATTCAATTTGTCTGTTTATGATATGATGTTGAGGTCCTTCTCTGGTTACTATTTGTTGCTTTATGTTCATTTTGTTCAGTCGGTAAAGTAAAATTCTGTAAATCTGTACCCCCTACCAATATCTTTCCTAAAAAACTTCATATATATTTTGAAACTTTCATGGAAATTCTGTAAGTTGCACGTTTACATTATTACATATGAAACTGAAGCCCCCCATCCCCAACCCTTTTTTTTTTTTTTTGAGACAGAATTTCGCTCTTGTTGCCCAGGCTGGAGTGCTGTGGCATAATCTCGGCTCACCGCAACCTTCGCCTCCCGGGTTCAAACTATTCTCCTGCCTCAGCCTGCCTCCCAAGTAGTTGGGATTATAGGCATGGGCCACCACGCTGGGCTAATTTTGTATTTTTAGTAGAGACAGGGTTTCTCCATGTTGGTCAGGCTGGTCTCGAACTCCCAACCTCAGGTGATCCACCCACCTAGGACTCCCAAAGTGCTGGGATTACAGGCGTGAGACACCATGCCTGGCCAAAGCCCATTTTTAAAATTAAAATTATTTTAAAATATAAGACGGGCTGGATGAGGTGGCTCATGCCTGTAATCACAGCACTTTGGGAGAATGAGGCGGGGGGGCGGTCACCTGAGGTCGGAAGTTCAAGACCAGCCTGGCCGACATGGTGAAACCCCGTCTCTGCTAAAAATACAAAAATTAGCTGGGCGTGGTGGTGGGCACCCGTAATCTGAGCTACTTGGGAGGCTGAGGCAGGAGAATTGCTTGAACCCAGGAGGCAGAGGTTGCAGTGAGTGGAGATCATGCCACTGCATTCCAGCCTAGGTGACAGAGTAAGACTCTATCTCAAAAAAATAAAATAATAAAATAAAAGATAAAGAGAAAAGTGATTAAAATGTATGAGTAATTGCTTATGAACTAGGTCCTATGATAGGCTCCAAATAATGAAGGCCTACGCTACGGGGTACATGCATGTATTTTAGTGTGTATACACACATATATAGACACGCAAATACACATAAAAATATGTGTATTTACAATAGAGTATTTTTAAACAATACCCCAAAACATGAATTTTTCGTTTCTTTCATAATTAAAAAATATGTATCTGGCATTCATTCTCTCCTACGTTTACTCTTCCTTGCCAGTCTTATCTTTTGGGCCTCAAGTCCTTTGATTTAAAAAAAATGCACACATGCACGCACGCATGTACACATACACATGCACCCACCCAGGGGCTTTGATATCCTTAATTTCACTGGAACAAGTATCAAAGTGCCTACATTTCAGTTTGTCCTCCATTTAGCAGTCATAAGCCCTCCAGAGAACCATGTTGTTCTCTTCCTGAAAAGACAAACTTGAGAGAGTTTAAATTTCCTGTGGAGTATGACACTCTCCCAATTCCCACCAATATTATAATCAGCAGCTTACCTTATTAATTCTAGTTGTGCAAGTTCCTGATTTGCTTGAAATATAGGTTTTTTAGTGAAGAGTTCGCCAAGGATACAGCTAATGGAAAAAATACCCGTCATTACCAAATGATCTATTTTAATTCACTACCAAAAGTTTCAAGTAAAATAAACCAGTAAATAAGGCTATCTTACCCACAGCTCCATACATCAATGGCTGGTGTGTATCGTTCTTCTCCCAGTAGCAGTTCAGGTGGACGGTACCATAAAGTAATTACCTTGTTAGTATACGGCCGACTAAAAAACACAGAAAACAGTCTTTAGAGTTAGTATTTGTTGGAGTAAGAGAGATTCTCTGAGGAAATATTATTTTATTAAAGCAATACCTATAATCCTAACTAAAAACACTTTCATCTGCCTACTAAAAAATACAGACATCCAAAGGTATCTAATATATGATCATAAAATGGATGTGAGGGCAACCTGTTTAACTAAAAATTCCCTTAATATATGAAGATAAAAACAAAAAGTAGTTGACTGGTAGGCTGGGCACGGTGGCTCACGCCTGTAATCCCAGCACTTTGGGAGGCCGAGGCTGGCGGATCACGAGGTCAGGAGATCGAGACCATCCTGGCTAACATGGTGAAACCCCATCTCTACTAAAAAAAAAATTAACCGGGCGTGGTGACGGGTGCCTATAGTCCCAGCTACTCAGGAGGCTGAGGCAGGAGAATGATGTGAACCCGGGAGGCAGAGCTTGCAGTGAGCCAAGATAGCGTCACTGCACTCCAGTCTGGGTGACAGAGCAAGACTCCGTCTCAAAAAAAAAGTAGTTGACTGGTATTAACTGCAATTTGGTCAAAGCAAAGCTTTGGTATCAACTCAATTGTTGAGTACTGTTTTTCCTTTCCATAAAAACCTTTAATGGGATTAACTGATTTAAAGAGCATTGACTGGTTCTGATCAAATCTTGTAAATTACTAATGGATGACAAGATATAGTTCAAATAGAGACCACCTAACAAAAGTTTTCAATTGATCATATTTTTGGCAATTTTTCACTGATTCACATACCCACTGTAGTGTGTGAATAGAAAAAAGCACACAAATGCAGAGTATAGTACTTGAGGTCTACTCTGCAAAGTAGCAATACATATGGTACTTTATCAAATAATTCCTTTATCACCTTCTGAAAAGAGGACATAAATATACTGCTACCTCTTTATTTGCCACAGACAAGATTATTTACTCAAGTTATATTAGGGTCAGGTTTGACTATAACAGCACAAATTATCTGGCAATGTAAAGTGTTCAACGCTCAGAGAATAGTCACATTCTAGCTGATTGACACGCTTGAAGAGAATCCTAAGTAGTCAAAGGAGGTTCTTCGGCTGATGTAGTTACTTACTTCAGGGAGATCACATATGTATTCAGATCAGCTATAAACATCTCTTTATATCCAGATGTTTTCCAAATCACAAGGACTCAAAAGCCATAGCAAATTCCCCAGAAAGGCTGTATTCCAAACCCATTTACCTAAGTTTGGCTTGGTCCTGGACCAGTCTTGTTAAGGAAATGGAGCATTCAATTTAGAAAGCAATTCCCTCTTGCCACCTATAGATTTGCAGTTCCAGGCAGTGTAAGATCTGCCTGACCTGCTCTGCCCCCATCCAGCCAAATTTCTCCAAATAACTTAAGCACTAGCATTATAAAACTATCAATTTGGGCATTATAGCACTACCACAGATAGGACTATAGTTAACAGTGCTCCAAAGCTAGCAAAACCATTTGACTTTGGTAAAAATTGGCAAAAGAAGACAAAATAAGATGAATATTTTTAATAGTAAATTAAGATTAGGTTTTTCTAACATTATTAATGTACTTTTCTCAGTGATTTTTGCTTGTTTACTGGAATCACTCATCTTCACATAATGAGCAAGTCTTTCAAATTTTAGCTACTCTAGTTAAACTGAACTTAATTCTTTAAAATTATGCTCACCTCTTTATGCTTTACCTTTTTTTTTTTTTTTTTTTTTTTTGAGATGGAGTCTCACTCTTGTCGCCCAGGCTGGAGTACAGTGGCGCAATCTCGGCTCACTGCAACCTCCGCCTCCCAGGTTCAAGCGATTCTCCTGCCTCAGCCTCCTGAGTAGCTGGGATTACAGGTGCCCACCACCACACCTGGCTAATTTTTGTACTTTTAGTAGAGACGGGGTTTCGCCATGTTGGCCAGGCTGGTCTCAAATTCCTGACCTCAGGTGATCTGCACACCTCGGCCTCCCAAAGTGCTGGGATTATAGGCGTGAGCCACTGTGCCCAGCTGCTTTATCTCCTTTTAATAAAATCTTTTCCCTATTTTTCTCATTCAAGTGCTATACTTCCTTTACAACACAGTAAAAGATGCATATTCATGAAGTCTAATCTCTATTAATAATATATTTATCTTCACATTCTTAAATTTACATCATACTTACCTGTCTTTAACTCCCTATTTTGTATTTTCCCAGAAAGTTAAAAAACCTCGTAATATTCTTTATTATGAACCCCATACACAAAGCCCAGAACAATGCTGGGCACAGGTCAGGCACCTTAATGTATATTGCCCTCTAACTTCAGATGACACATGATTAACTGGGTGGAAGAACAAAATTTGTCAAAATTATGACAACTAGTTTCTCAAACACATCAAGGATCTATGAGTATATCAAACCTATACAATGGTGTTATAAAAGTGCAACTGGATAACTAGGTTTGAGGAAATGTTTAAATTTATATAAATCTATCTACAAATAGTTAATTTTTATTTTACTTTAAAAAATATTTTTAGTGTCTTGTATTTTTAAAAAAATCTTAAAAATTAAAAGTATGTTGAATTGTAGAGAAACTAAACAAATTCAGTGACTACAAAGGAATAAGTAAAAGATTATTTTATATATTGTATATCAAATTCTAGGCAATATGTAGCATCATCTAATGCAATATTTAGCAGTCACCTTAGCAAACTAGACTATACTTTTTATTAATCGCTATCATGTTTTATTAATTCAGACGTGAAAATAGTAAATTTTCAAAAATGATTAAACACAAAACCACATGAAATATATTTCTAACTGTACAGAAAAATATTTAATGTATACTAATTAATGGCCTTTCCAAATGCTTAGTTTCTGTTAGACAAGAAATAAGAACTATGCAAAATACTGAGAGAAAACATTCAACTGTGAAATTTAATCTAGGAAGCTGAATTTTAAAACACTAATGTAATTTCAAAAATATGGAAATTATTTGATTTATGAAGCAAACATTCAGACTGATACATACTTTTTATAAAACAAAATACCACACTCTAAAAATTATTTTTACATTCAAGGAAGTGTCAACAGAGTAGAGATCAAAGACTATCTGTTCATTGATAGATTCCAATACTTTGCTTCTAAACAATCCCAAGAAGGCTGGGTGCAGTGGCTCATGCCTGTAATCCCAGCACTTTGAGAGGCCGAGGTGGGTAGATCACGAGGTCAGGAGTTCAAGACCAGCCTGGCCAAGATGGTAAAACTCCGTCTCTACTGAAAATACAAAAATTAGCCAGGCGTGGTGGCATGTATCTGTAATCCCAGCTAAGTGGGAGGCTGAGGCAGAGAATTGCTTAAACCCTGGAGGCAGAGGTTGCAGTGAGCCGACATTGCGCCACTGCACTCCAGCCCGGGTGACAGAGCGAGATTCTGTCTCAGAAAACAAAACAAAACAAAACAAAAAACAAAAAGCAATCCCAGGAATTCCAGAGATGGAGGGCAGGGAAGATGAGATATGGTTATGGCCTTCCCTACCTTAAGGCCTGATAAGCTGCACCATATCCACAACAAACCAAGCAGTGCGATAAGGAGTGTGCCCCTTGGCTGGCACATTTTCAACCTCCTATTGGTCTAGATATATATAGAAAAACAGAACAAAATCCTAGATCCTTGAAGTATTTGGGAGTTCTGGATAATCTCAGTTAAAATTTATAAAGCAGGGTTGCTGCCTTTGTTAAAGACCATTCTAAGTGAAAAAAAAAAAAATCATATAAAATGAAATACCTAAACTAGCTCTAAAATGTTTCATTTTTCCAACAACATATGATAAAGTCTGTACTTCTTTCTTCCTGCTTGAAGGCAACCCTCCCATGTAGTTCTTTTATACTATAATTTATACTGTTTTGAGACAAAGAGACTCTTCAGTAAACTAAATTCATCATATACACAAAATGCCATGTCATCTTTAAGACATTTACAATCCATTGCAGAAAAATCTATCAAACCTACAAAAGAAATCTGGGATCTATTTTCTAACACCTACCCAGCTTTTGATGTCAAAACTCCAGGTGTCATTCTTGATTCATCTTTCCCTCAAATTTCCAAACAACTTCCGCCAATTCTACAACCAAAATAGATCCCCAATCCAAATACCTAGTCCAAGCCATTATTCTTTTCACTGGTATGACCACAACAATATCTTAACTGGTTTCCTGGCTTCCATCTCTAATCGCACCCCCCCGCCCGCCCTGCCCGTTTTTGTTTTTGTTTTTATTATTTTATTTATTTTTTTTGAGACAGAGTCTCGCTCTGTTGCCCTGAATGGAATGTAGTGGCACAATCTTGGTTCACTGCAACCTCTGCCTCCTGGATTCAAGCAATTCTCCTGCCTCTGGAGTAGCCTGGATTACAGGCATGCACCACCATGCCCAGCTACCCTTAACTTCTTTTCAGTCTTTTTATTAAGCATAAAACCAGGTATCAACTGCTTGCTTAAAACTGCCCAGTGATTTCCCACTGCAATCAAATAAAATTTAAACTTTACTTCAGTTGATAAGACTGTACACCAAGGATCTTACCTCCTATTACACCGGGCAACTTTTCACCTTAAACCTCCCAAGTCTGTTCCCAGGCCGTACTGAGTTCCTTCTCCTTTTTACTTGGAATGTTCTTGGCCCAGGTCTTCATTAAGTTTTCCCTTTCTCATCACTCTAGTCTTAGCTCCAATTTACTTCCTAAAAGAGGCCTATCTTAACTACCCTAATGAAAATTACCCAATTATCCACTACCACCCCTACTTTGACACTATAGTCGTTATTTTATTTGCTTTGTAGCACTTAGCTATTTTAAATTCCTCACCCTACATATGCATTGCCTAACTTATTAATACTTTCATATAACATAACTACATAACAATAAACACAATCTTTTCTCTCATGCTCTTTCCCCCTTTCTATTTGAACTCCTGTTTTCCTCCTTTTGGTATCTTCCAAGAAAAATAACTTTTAAATTCCTCTATCATCACAGTGCTATAGAGAAACAAAACCAATTTTTTCCCAACTGATGCTGTCATCTTACTAAGATCAGCTGTCTTACTTGCCCATTCTTATTACACAAGCAAATTTAGAAGTCCTATAAGTACCTACATTACTACCTTTTGCTACAAACTGCATCTCTGTTCTTCTTTACTGTCTCAGCAAACAGCCTCACCATTCGTGGCAGATACTCATAGCTGCCCTCTAAAAATCTGTTATTCCTCCCTTCTATGGCAGCTGTCCAGCTCCGCTACATTTCCCATCCTCACTGCAGTTAGGTGTGGCCACATGACCAAGTGCTCTCCAGTGGAAAATAAGCACATGTGATAAGTGCCATTTCTAGGCCTGGCTCATTATTCTCCTCCCTCCTCTTTTCTCACTTCTGGCGCCAGCCTTGGAAGGCATGTGTAGAAGATGGCAGATCTTCCAATCTTCTTCTCTGAAGAGCTGTATTGAAGCAGTCACCATTTGACTTGGTGGTATGGTTAAATAATCTTAATTGTGCACTGGGGTAAGCAACAACTGCTCAAGATTTTTTTTTTTCTTTTGAGACAGTTTTGCTCTTGTCACCTAGGCTGGAGTGCAGTGGCGTGGTCTTGGCTCACTGCAACCTCCACCTCCTGGGTTCAAGCGATTCTCCTGCCTCAGCTGGGATTACAGCTGAGATTACAGGCATTTGCCACCACACACAGCTAATTTTTGTAGTTTTAGTAGAGATGTGGTTTCACCATATTGGCCAGGCTGGTCTTGAACTCCTGACCTCAGGTGATCCGTCTGCCTTGGCCTCCCAAAGTGCTGGGATTACAGGCGTGAGCCACCACGCCCAGCCACCACTCAAGATTATTAAGTGAGAAATACATATATAAACTTCTCATTCTTTAAGCCACTAACTTTTGTGGTTCTCTTTTGTTACAAAAGTTTAGACTATCCTAACCAACAAATCATTCATCCAGTTGCTTAAGCAGAAACCTTACAGTAGGGGGTGGAGGCAGGGATGTATCTCACAACATATTCAACCATCAAGTTCTAACAAGTCTATATCTTTATGATATAAGTAACCTGTCTTTCCACTACCTGTGCCCATTCCTTGGCTCTAGCTATAATCATCCTATTTAGATTTACTGCAACAGCTTTCTTAAGTGATTGTTCTTGCTTCCAGACGTATAAGGCCAAACCACTTTCCAAAGTGCAGTCAAAGTGATAGTATGAAATGAAACATGAATATGTTATGGCTATAGTACACATTGCTTCCATCTAGAGAATACCTACACAAGGCCTATAAAATCCATTATCATTTGGTTTTTGTTCCAATCACACTAAACCTTCAGTTCCCTGAGGGGGGTGAGCAAATGTTCATTTTCCAGAGAAAGCGGATAAAGCCACGGAGAGAACAGAGCTGGCAAGAAAACTTTAAAGAAGTTAGTGGTACTTTAATTGTATTTTAAATATTTTTAATAAACTATTTTTTAAAAAGCTTTTAAAAGGTAACAATGACAAAAGACAATGAAAATGACCGTTACTAAGGACAAGGAAAAACACCTGATGATTTATTCAAAAATTTTGCATAATAGGTACCATGCCTCACTTTCTACCTCTCTAATGAAAAAGAAGCAAATATTGAGAAAGTGTGCAGACAGAAGTATTTAATCATAAAAGCAAGTTCCAACGTAGGTGGAGTTAGAAGAGAATAACGACAATTTCAGGTATCACCCAATTCAGTAATATAGTATACTATCAAACAAAAATCCATGTTATGATTAGGATGCTAATATTAAATCTCGTTAACCATTTACAAATGTAAAGACAAAAGTAAAAGAGACTGAAACTACATTTTGGCTCCAGGAAATTTAAAGCCCAGGAAAATTAAAGCACATTGTAATATGAAAATACATTATCCAAAGACAGACAAATAAAAGAAAATCCATCCAGGCATGGTGGCTCATGCCTGTAATCCCAGCACTTTGGGAGGCAGAGGCCCAAGGATTGCTTGAGCCCAGGAGTTCGGAACCAGCCTGGCCAACATGGTGAAACCCCACCTCTACTAAAAATACAAAACAAATTAGCCAGGTATCACGGTGCATGCCTGTAATCCCAGCTGCTGAGAAGACTGAGGCATGAGAATTGCTTGAACCCAGGAGGCAGAGGTTGCAGTGAACCTAGATGACACCACTGCACCCCAGCCTGGTCAACAGAGCAAGAAAGACTCTGTCTCAAAAAAAAAAAAAAAAAAAAAATCCAGAATCCTCAAAAATGAATTTCAAACTTGTGCTATTAGATTTGGCTACCAACTATCAACATCGTAGAGATGATCTTCTTTAGATCACACAAAGAAGAAGCAAACTGATTTAACACTACATATACGATGCTTTTTTCTTTCATGGATTAAAAATCAAATTACATTCTTGTGGTGTGTCTATACCCAGTATTTGCACAAAAAGCAAATTAACTCACAATGAAAAAGAAACAGTACTGAAAAACATATAGTCAAGTTCTTAGATGTTATCAAATAAATGTGTACACACAAAAAAGAAAAATCTAAAAATGAAATGAACCACTCCAGTTTATTTACATAATTAGATCAATTCCAAGCAATAAACTCAATAACCCAGGAAAACACACACACACACAGTCCTTCTGCCATTAAATTGGAAAAACAAAATTTAGTAACTTCAATAAGTTGTTATTGGATGGCAAGAAACTAAACTTTGTAAAGACCCAAAAATAATGGTCTCAACGTTAACTATTGTGCATTTCAATTTCTACTTTTTTTAAAATAGAGATCTCACTATGTTGCCCAGGCTGGACTCAAACTTCTGGGCTCAAGTAATCCTCACATCTTGGCCTTCCAAAGTGCTAGGATTACAGGCAAGAGCCACCAAGGCCAGTCCTTCTGCTAAATACTTTCATTTGTAAATCTCATTAATATTTTTGAAAAGAAGGCAGACATTATTTCTGTGTCTGCCAGGAAAGTAACACCTTAGAAAACAAAATCAAACAATTCTTTTGTTTTTCCTTAAACCTTAAGTGATTAACCAAGTATTAAAATTTAAAGTCAGGCCAGGTGCCATGGCTGACCCCTGTAATCCCACAGTTTGGAAGGCCAAGGTGGGTGGATCACCTGAGGTCAGGAGTTCAAGACCAGCCTGGACAACACAGTGAAACCCCATCTCTACTAAAAATACAAAAATTCACTGGGTGTGGTGGCAGGTGCCTGTAATCCCAGCTACTTGGGAGACTGAGGCAGGAGAATCGCTTGAACTCAGGAGACAGAGGTTGGGTTGAGCCGAGACTGCGCCATTGCACTCCAGCCTGGGAGACAAGAGCGAAACTCCATCTCAAAAAAAAAAAAAAAAAAAAAAAAAAAAGTCATCAGACTTTAATATAACTTTCATGGGAAAAATTACAGGTAATTTTAAATATTTGTTGCTATCAAAATATTTTTTGCTTATAGATTTCTCATTAGATATTTCAAGAGCTTTCAAACTGCTTAAAATATAATTAAATCCAATATGACGAAGGGAGATTCAAAAGTAGAAATATCACATAACTTGCTAACCTGCTGGAAGATTAAAACTACAGCATACCTCATTTGTCAAAAATATTATATTTGGAGGATGCAAAGACAAAAAGCAAAATTCAGCAGACCCTTTACTACAAAAGAACTCTAAAAATTGTCATCAGCCTAATGGTACCTCTAAAGCAGACTTCAGAGGCCCCTAGAGTTCTCTACCTGGAAGATACTTCTAGGTAATCAAGGCTGAATTCAGAGTCTTACCAGAGAAGCACTCCCATATAATGAAAATAATCTGTCAAAAGATCCTGAGCTCTACTACTTATTGGTTGTGTGATCTTGCAAATGCACTTAAATTTTCTAAACTACTGTTTCTGTAACTTTAAAATGTACCTAAGAATGATACCTACATCATCCATCTCAAACAACTTTCTTTTAAAATAATTCTTGTGAAAGGAAACTATGTATAAATAAAGTGATGTACACAAATGTTAGTTAAGTTTGTTCTTTCCTTTTCCCTTCTTTTTTTTAAAAAAAGAGAAAAATGGTGGTAATATAAATTATAATCATGTACTACAAATAATACATAGAATGAATAATATACTCTAAACACATAAAAGAAGATGTGCCCAATGATGCCTGTGGGATTCAGGACAGATTTCAAAGGCAGTAGGGCCTGAATTGCACACTGAAAGAAAAAAAACAAATTTGTCAAACTCAGGTGGGAAGTATAATTACATACAAAAGAAACAGCTTATGTAGATTCACAAAGGCATTCAAGAGCACAGCAAGTTTAGGGAACTAGAAATAGTTCAACATTGCTATTATCAGGGGGGCTGGAATGGCAGAAGAGAAGAACATAAGGGAGAAAGACCAGAGGGCAGAAAAACCAATGAAATTCTATTTACAATGGCCTATATGAGAAGGTGACTGGAAACCTTTAACTAAAACAGGAAATAAAGGAAAAGGAGTAGACATTTTTCTGGGGAATGAAATAGACAGGTTTTGTAACAAGGTTTAATTTAGGGTACCCAAATCACCTGGGTAGAGATTTCCAATAAACAAAAGGTCTGGAGACCAGAAGATCAAGGATTGGAACTCAGTTTTGTAAGTATTCAGCAGTAATGTCTCAGATGATATTCCCCCAATAGAAGGAGGGGGTAATTCTTTCCACTTCATATGCTCAAAAATAAAGACTACTCCATTAGAGTTGAAGGGAGAATAATTTAATCTTGATCTTACAGTTAAAAGTCAGTGATCTAAATGAGATCTCCTTTCCTGAAGATTGTTTAATCATATTATTTATTGTCATTCATCTGTTATTAGTAATTTTTTTTATTACCATGGTTCCAGTCTTGTCTAGTGATTCTCAGAAGATCCTTTTTATTACCTAGAATCCCCAAAGCTCCCTGTACTCATCTGCATCAGGAGGATCCTCCAGATGAAGATCACCTTCTCCCAGATCAGCATCAACCAAGCACTTACCATGAATGCAGTCAATGTTTTAGGGAACATAAAACACAAAAGAATAAAATATGGTAATACTATCTTCCTCTCATTAATACCTTCAACTTTGGGAAAATTTAGTTTTGCTCTCAATAACAATGTTCTGAAAAGCCACTAGATGGCGATGCTGCCTTCAAAAAGGTGTGTGCGTTTTGGGAGGGTGGTATTAGTGAGCTAATGCTCTAAGGCCCTTTTCATTTTTCCCTTCTCTCTCCTTACTGGATCATCATATGGAAATGTAGCATGCTTTCTGGTTATTGTTTAAAAAACTTTCATTTTGATCACAGTAACATTATTAAAGATATGTTTTTCAGGGCTGGGCACAGTGGCTCACACCTGTAATCCTAGCACTTTGGGAGGCAGAGGTGGGTACATCACTTGAGGTCAGGAGTTCAAGGCCAGCCTGGCCAACATGGTGAAACCCCGCCTCTACTAAAAATAGAAAAAATTAGCCGGGCGTGGTGGCAGGCAGCTGTAATCCCATCTACTCAGGAGGCTGAGGCAGGAGAATCGCTTAAACCCGGGAGGTGGAGGTTGCAGTGAGCCAAGATCTCACCACTGCACTGCAGCTTGAGTGACAGAGTGAGACTCCGTCTCATAAACAAATAAACAAACAAATAAAGTGTTACATTATAGTTTCTTCTCTAGAAAATGAAGCTAGTTTCAAGTTAATATGGAAAACATTTTTTTCACACAGGACAGTCACATGAAGAGAGAAAGATATTCCATCCTTTTGAAAACCACTGGAGCAATGACTTGGTAAAATAAAAACTAAGGAGAGAAACATTGTAGCTGTCAGAAAAACTATACTTAAAAAATCATATACTAAAAGATGAACAGTTAATGAAGAAATGGGGCAAAAATCTCTATTCTCAAGTTTTAAAGTTCCCAATGCAGAATGGGACAAAGTATAAATACCAATGTTCAAAATGAGAAAATGACTGAAATTTAAGAAATCATTTTCCCCTCTAATTTTAATCCAGTGGTTCTCTTTCTTTCTTCAATAGGCACATGAAGAGCAGATCCACATTGGTCACAGACCCCCAAGTACCAGCTGTAACTCCATCCAGCTTTCCCCAAATTCAAAAAACGAACATCCAAAATCTAATGGGAGCTGTGGTTGATGCTATTACAGTTGTAAGCTGAAATCTGCTCTATTTACAAACAAAAAACCTTACACAAAATTCTTGAACACTTCAGTTATTCGATCTATATTAACTACTTAGAAAATAAAAACACTTCAAAGTGACTTTGTATTTGCATGAGTATTACAGTAAGGCCCTACCTGGCTCTCTGTTTATAACGAAGCAGAAATATGAATGAAAAATCATTTGTTATATATTTATCTCAAAAAATATCTAGAAAATTTGAGACAATACAATAAATCTGTTAAAGGTAGATTTCTTTTAAAATCAGTATGTTATTAAGGTTCACTAGAGCAACATATGTATTTTAAAGGTATTCCATTATATTAATACTACTTCTCTAGGAGAGTCTAAAGAAATCAGAATTATTCTCTTAAAAAAAAAGAGAAGTTTTAAAGGAGTATATGAACCCCATAATGATAGGATATTTGCTCTTAAAACAAAATGACAGACTGAATTTTCCTCTTATACATTTCACTGAGCAGAAAAATTCAGTATACATTACCTGAAGATGCAAAGTTATGGGACTTTAAAACTCTGGTTCTCTAAACTCAAAATTTCTACATCAATCCAGCAGGGCAACAGGGACCATGGCCCAGTGAACACGCCACACTCCGGCACTCCAATGGAACCCAAATTATATTTTAAAATGAAAATCAATGGGAAAATGGAGCCTGATAATATAAAATTTGGCTTTATAATCAGCTTTTCTGAAACATATCTATTCCAAATGTGCACAAATATCTGCATAACAAGAATCTATTAGATTAAAATGGTAATTAGCTGTTTTCCATTCCATAGAAAAGAATTTATATAATTAACGACAGACACAAACTTATATTAAGCAAAATCTAACTACAGTGAAATCTCAACCAGCTTAGCAGATAGAATTCTTAATTAACCAGAACTTGCCCAAAATAATAGCCACATTAATTTAGTCATATATATGCTTCTCAGCTGGGCACGGTGGCTCATGCCTATAATCCCAGCACTTTGGGAGGCCAAGGCAGGCAGATCACTTGTGGTCACGAGATCGAGACCAGCCTGGCCAACATGGCGAAATCCTGTCTCTACTAAAAAATACAAAAATTAGCTGGGCGTGGTGGTGCGCATCTGTAGTCCCAGCTACTAGGAAGGCTGAAGCTGGAGAATCGCTAGAACCCGGGAGGCAGAGGTTGCAGTGAGCTGAGATCACACCACTGCACTCCAGCCTAGGCGACAGAGTGAGACTGTCTCAAATAAAATACACATGCCTCTTAAACAGCAGAAGAAAAAAATATACTTCAAGTGAAGTTTTGGATTAAGTACACATTCAGATCAATTTTTCCTTTCAACTTCTACCAAGAGGCAGTATTATATATGACAGAAAGAATAAAAAATTGGGAATTGAAAACTTAACTATACACCCTTGGCTCTGCCAACATTTTTTGATCTTTAAAGTCACTCAACCCTTCACAATAGCCAGGATAGGGAATCAACATTAAGTGTCCACTAAGAGATGGATGGATAAAGAAAATGTGGCCTGTAATCCCAGCTATTGGGAGGCTGAGGCAGGAGAATCACTTGGACCCCGGAGGTGGAGGTTGTAGTGAGCTGAGATTAACAGCACTGCATTCCAGCCTGGGCGACAGAGTGAGATTCTGTCTCAGAAAAAACAAAACAAAACAAAAAAAGGAAAATGTGGCATATACGCACAATGAAATACTATTCAAGTCTTAAAAAAACAAGGAAATTCTGTCATTTATGGTAACATGGATGAACATGAAGCGCACTGTGTTAAGTGGAATAAGGCAGGCACAAAAAGACAAATAACTCATCATTTCACTTATACGTGAAATCTAAAAAACCTCAACTCATAGAGGTAGAGAGTAGAGCTGGTAGTTACCAGATACTGGGCATAGGGAGTATGGGGGTAAGATGCTGGCCTAAGGATATAAAAGTTCAGTTAGACAAAAGTAAATTCAAGAAATTTATTATACAACTTGGCAGCTACACTTAATGTATTCTTGAAAATTGTTGAGAGTAGATTTTTAAGTGTTGGCACACACACAAAAAAGTGGGGTAATGCATAGTAATTAGCTCAATGTAGCCATTTCACAATGTATACACATTTCAAAATTTAAAAAGGAAAGTAACTCAGCCCTTTCTGGGTCTCAATTTGCTCAAATGCAAAATGAGGGATATAGCTTTTGAGCTTTAAAACAGTTTTAAACTTAAAAAAAAAAAAAACACTCATACAACCCTTTCCTAAAATAAAATGTTAATTTTAAGTGTAGTAGTTAAAACAAATAAAAACCAAGTAACTCTGGTGAAAGTTGGTACAGAGGACTGGAGGTCCAATCACAAAACCCCATCCGCAGAACACTTTCTTTCCTTTCTCTTTCTCTCTCTCTCTGTCTCTCTTTCCTTCCTCCCTCCCTCCCTCCTCCCTTCCTTTCTTTTTTTTTTGGAGACAGTCTTGCTGGAGTACAGTGGTGTGATCTCGGCTCAGTGCAACCTCTGCCTCCCAGGTTTAAGTGATTCTTGTGCCTCAGCCTCCCAAGTAGCTGGGATTATAGGCGTGCACCACCAAGCCCAGCTATTTTTAGTAGAGATGGGGTTTCACCATGTTGGCCAGGCTGGTCTCCAAGTGCTGACCCTCAAGTGATCCGCCTGCCTCTGCCTCCCAAAGTGCTGGGATTTGTACAAGCATGAGCCACTGCGCCTGGCCCACAGCACACTTTCTGAGGGGTTTCATGGAACTCGAATAGATCCAAAACATATCACTTATAAACCTCTACTCTAGAACACTATATAAGGAAAATACTTTCCAGAATTATGTCACAGGCACTGCAAGATTTAAAAAAAATAGACTTTCTACTCTGAAAAATTCAAACGAGAGTTTTTCTTTATTGCTTTAACCAGAAAAAAGCAAAGATTAAATGAAAGTAAACATCTATTCCTAAGACTGCAATCAACTGATGTTTCATTATATTAAACTATGATGATACTAAAGAAATGACAGAATTGTCATAAAAGAATTTAAAAATTCTTTAAATATATTATTTCAGATATATATATATGAAAATAAAGACAAGAAAGGAATGGGGTAAATGGACTAAAGATTTATTAAGCCAAATTAATTCCGTATTTACATAAAACCTACTATTGCACAAAAATATTTTATTTTGAAATCCCATATTAGTTTTAATAAGACAAATCATATTTCACTACCACCAGGCACAAAGAAAGCCAAGTTGGGTATATAATCCAACTTTAGCCAGAAAAGTTCTATCTTTTTGTGTCTTATACACTGAACATCCTCCCAACAGTTGGTTTAAATAAAGGGTTCTAGGGAGTTAAAAAAACAAAGAACTGTAGATATAACAATAAAACCTGTCTAAAATAATAATGAAAACAAAGTTTATAAGTTTAAAAATGCAATTTAAAAGGTTTTCATTAAGAATATTTAATATCTGAATATGCATTAGAAATTTAAGTATAAGTTCACTTCAGTCACACTTAAAGATGTTCATTTTAAAAAAATCATTTTTACCTGTGTTAAAGATCAATTTTTAAATTGAGATAATGTATAAAATATTGTAATTACAATAATCAACCCAATATGGTATAAAATTTCAATGTTTTATGTACTAACCATGAAAAGTAAATCTCTCTTTAAAAAATAAAACTATCAAGAAGGTATTCTTAGTATAACTTCTAATACTAAACTCTAGTATCTACAATATTCATTTGAAGGTATGCTTACCTTTCTTCTGAGCTATACAATCGAGCAAGTCCAAAGTCTGCAAGTTTTATCTGTCCTCTGGTGGAAGTAAGACAAAATGAACAAAAGGTATTAATTTACTCTAAATTGACAACACACATTTATATTCTATGCCTAGAACTGATTAAAAAAAAAAACCTATGTAAACTTTAACTCTGCTCACACTGCAATATCATCAAGGTAATACAGGGAAAGGCAAGTAGTGGATAAATTCACAAAACAAGAAAGTAAACATATCCTTGGATAGTCTTAAAATTATTATAGTAATATGATTATTATAATTACTGTATTATAATATTAGAATAGTATTTTGTTACTATTCAGTTCCTATTTAGAAAAGCATACTTCAATGAAAATAAAATGAGATCATTTTTATTACTTAGCAGTAAGACAAATTTCTTGTTCAAGGTAACAGTGCTCAAGAACTAAGTGACATCACTTTTAATTTGTTTAATTCTCCAGTTTTAGAGGGGCTAGGTGCATAGAACACTGTCTATTAATTAAAATAAGAACCAGGCATGTCTTATTTAAATTAACAAACAGTACCAATTACAAGAGAATTACCAGGGTTCAAATATAAGATGTTACAAATCTAAGCTTATTTACATAAGTTTTAAATATGTGAATGTGTATGTGTGTGTACACTCTTCCAAAAAGTTCACTTTACAACTGTGACTGCCTTTTTAAAATTTTCTAAAATCTATTCTTAACCTAAAGCTGAAATTACATTGCTTATTAGATGATCCATTCACATTACTTGGAATAATAGCAAACAGAAAAGTCAACTAAGTATTATTTTTTGAGACCGAGTCTTGCTTGCTTTGTCACCCAGGCTGAAGTGCAGTGGCACTATCTCAGCTCACTGACTCCACTCAACTCCACTTCTGGGATTCAAGTGATTCTTGTTCCTCAGGCTTCGTAGCAGCTGGGATTACAGGCGTGTGCCACCACACCGGGTTTATTTTTGTATTTTTAGTAGAGATATGGTTTCACCATGCTAGCCAGGCTGGTCTTGAACTCCTGGCCTCAAGTGATCCGCCTGCCTCATCCTCCCAAAGTGTTGGGATTACAGGCTGAGCTGCCCCACCCGGCCACTAACAGCTATTTAACACAACTTTTGAGGTATCCCAAGTTATAATATTGTTGATTATTTTTATTTTTATTTTTGAGCCAGAGTCTCGGTGTGTCACCTAGGCTGGAGTACAGTGGCGTGATCTCAGCTCACTGCAACCTCCACCTCCTGGATTCAAGCAATTCTCATGCCTCAGCCTCCTGTGTAGCTGGCATCACAGGCGTGCTCCACCACGCTAGGCTAACTGTTGTATTTTTTTGGTAGAGACAGGGTTTCATCAACGTTGGCCAGGCTGGTCATGAACTCCTGGTCTCAAGTGATCCGCCCATCTCTACTTCTCAAGGTGCTGGGATTACAGGCGTGAGCCACTGTGGCTGGCCTGATTATTTTTAAATAGTTTGTATAAAGTAAACTAAATTTTAAATCTTTTTTAACATAATCAAGGTGCAACATCATGTAACACCGTATCCTTTTTTTATTTTAAAAATTTTAGATTCGGGGGTACATGTACTTGTTGGTGACATGGGTATTACAAGTGTAATAGTAGGGGTTAGGCTTCTGGGGTACCCATCACTCAAATGTTGGACACTGTACCTAATAGGTAACTTTCAATGCTCACTACCCCCGACATTCCCCGCCACTAGTTTCCAGTCTATTCTCTCCATGTACATGTCCATGGTAAAACTCATTTTAAATATATATAAAGTTCATACCCATACCTATTATTTAGAAGGATATTGGAACATTTAATATCTCTATGCAAAAAGTTCTTCTTATGACAATAATCCAGACCCTCCATGAGCTGTCTCATAAATGACTTTATGTGATTTTCATTAAAATGAACCAAGCCTGATTCCAGTAGTCCCATCAGATCATGGTCCATATATTCAAACACCAGATAAAATGCACCTAAGAATGAGAATAATTAATACATTAGAAACTTATTCCTACAACCTTTCCATAAATTCACAATTTTTAACAATAAAAGGCTGGTAGAGGAAGAATTAATCCTTGAAAAGAAGTGTTACTTTGTTACTTTAATAACATTCATCTTTCTCTCTGGACTTAATAATATCAATAAATAAATCCCAAGAAAACATCTAATCTATTTTCTTCTCCCCCCAAAAAACCGTTATGATTTAAAAAAAAAAAAAACACCCTGCTGTTCTCCATATTGTATAGTTTCTAGGTGTGATTAATGTTTTAGACATCAAATTGTCTCTTAGAAGCTGAATAAAATCAATATAGTTTATCAAAAAATTAAAAGTTGGTAAAAGAACTGCTTTTAATTAAAAAAAAAAAAAAGAGTACAGGCCAAGAAAGATGTTAGGTGACTTCTAAATGCCTCAATAAACATGTAATTTAATTCTGTTTATACAGCTCCAGAGTACCTAAAAGCAAGAATTTGAGGAAAAACAATATAATTTGAAATTACAACTTTATTTTATAGAAAACAGCTTAGTCTTGCTACCAAAACCAAAAATAACACATGGCACACACACACAAACTATACAAACGTACTTATGAGAGATTCAGAAATCCTAAAGGAAACTTACACACAAACTGAATGAGAAATATAATTCACTACGTTTGTGAAAAGCAGAAAAACTAACACCAAGACAAAAAAGGCATCTGAACTTGGTTCAGATAAGTTCCTAATTTTTAAAACAGAGCAAAGAACTCTTGGTAAACTTGCAACAGAAGGAGTCTTTCTTAAAAGTTTATTATGGTACCTCCCTGAAACTAACAACCAATGTCATATTTAATAGGAAAGGCTAGATATTATGTATGAGATTAAAAAAAAAATTGCCGGTGGCTCATGCCTATAATCCCAGGGCTTTGGGAGGCCAAGGTGGGCGGATCATGAGGTCAGGAGACAGAGACCATCCTGGCTGACACAGTGAAACCCCGTCTCTACTAAAAATACAAAAAATTAGCCGGGCATGGTGGTGGGTGCCTGTAGTCCCAGCTACTCAGGAGGCTGAGGCAGGAGAATGGCGTGAACCTGGGAGGCAGAGCTTGCAGTGAGCCGAGATCACGCCACTGCACTCCAGCCTGGGTGACAGAGCGAGACTCCGTCTCAAAAAAAGAAAAATCAGTATTTAAAAAGCAAAAGACAGCCGGGCACTGTGGCTCAGCCTATAATCCCAGCACTTTGGGAGGCTGAGGCAGGTGGATCATCTGAGGTCAGGAACATGAAACCAGCCTAGGCAACATGTCGAAACCCTGTCTCTACAAAAACTACAAAAATTAGCCTGGTGTAGTGGTGTGTTATCTTAGTCCCAGCTACTTGGGGGACTAAGTAGGAGGATGGCTTGAGCCCAGGAGGCAAAGGGTGCAGTAAGCTGAGATTGAGCCACTGTACTCCAGCCTGGGCAACAGAGCCAGACCTAGCCTCAAAGAAGAAAAAAAAAAAAAAGCAAAAGACTTCATATATGAAGCAACAATTCACTAGAAAATAAAACTTAAATGACTTCACAATAGAAAAAAATTACTACTAATGACCAGGACTAAACTTTAAAAAGAATTATACAAAACTGGGCCAGGCGTGGTGGCTCACACTTGTAATCCCAGCACTTTGAGAGGCCAAAGTGGGCAGATCACCTGAGGTCAGGAGTTACAGACCAGCCTGGCCAACATAGTGAAACCCCATCTCTACTAAAAATACAAAAATTAGCCAGGCATGGTGGCGTGCACCTGTAATCCCAGCTGCTCCAGAGGCTGAGGCAGAAGAATCACTTGAACCAGGGAGATGGAGGTTGCAGTGAGCCGAGGTGGTGCCAATGCACTCCAGCCTGTGCAACAGAGCAAGATTCCATCTCAAAAAAAAAAAAAAAAAAAATATATATATATATATATATACACACACATACATAAAATTCATTAATAAACACCAAATTGTAAAACTCTGTATTTTTCTCTTTTTTTTTTTTTTTTTTTTTTTTTTTTTTGTCTGAGACAGGGTCTCACTCACTCTGTCACCCAGGCTGGAGTACAGTGGCACCATCACAACTCACTGTATCCCTGACCTCCTAGCTCAAGTGATCTTCCTACCTCAGCCTTCCAAGTATACTTGGGGTCATGAGCTCTCACCACCACATCTGGCTAATTTTTCTGTTTGTTTTATTTCTGGTAGAGATGGGGTCTCTCTATGTTACCCAGGTTAGTACTGAATTCCCCAACTCAAGAGATCCTCCCACCTTGGCTCTCAAAGTGCTAGATTACAGGTTTGAGGCACCACGCACATAAAAAACTCCGTATTTTAAAGCAATTTCAATAAAAGGACCAATGGTTTTTCTCTTTTGTCACCAGAAGTTAGGAGACTTAACTTGACAAAATAATTCTAAAATTATCCTTGAAGAAAACAAACCAGAGTACTAGCCAAAACATTTCTGAAAATAAACACTTGCGCTACTAGAAATTAATCTGACCTGTGTCATACTGTAGGGACTGACAGAACAGTGGAAATAATACACACCAGAAAACAAATCTCAGTTATGTATCTAATAATTATAAAAATAGCCAATTTAAGTCAGTGAAGAAAGAATAGATAAAACAGTGTTTTGACAAATGTATAATCCCACAAGGAGGTGGACAGTTATATCAAAGAAAAATGCAATAAAAAGCCAACAGATTTCAATTCACTAAATGAAAATGCAGAAGTACTGCCTAAGGAAACAGTATGGAAGAGATAAAAGGCAAATGATGGCTGCGCATGGTAGCTCATGCCAGTAATCCCAGCACTTTGGGAGATCGGGGTGAGAGGACTGCTTGAAGCCAGGGGTTTGAGACTAGCCTGGGGTGACATGGAGAGATCCTGTCTCTACAGAAATTTAAAAATTAGCCAGGTGTGGTAGTGCACACCTGTAATTCTAGCTACTTGGGGGCTGATGCAGGAGGACTACTTGAGCTCCAGAGTTTGGAGTCTGTGGCTGCAGGGCCACTGCATTCCAGCCTGGGTGACAGAAGGAGACAGACCCAGTCTCAAAAAAAAAAAAGGAGGGCTGGGCACGGTGGCTCACACCTGTAATCCCAACACTTTGGGAGGCTGAGGTGGGTGGATCACTTGAGGCCAGAAGTTTCGAGACTAGCCTGGACAACATGGTAAAACCCCGTCTCTGCTAAAATACAAAAAAACAGCCGGATGTGGGGCACATGCCTGTAATCCCAGCTACTCGGGAGGCTAAGGTGGGAGGATCACCTAAGCCTGGGAGGTCAAGGTTGCAGTTAGCTGTGATTGCGCCACTGCACTCCAGCCTGGGTGATAGAGTGAACCCTGTCAAAAAAAAAAAAAAAAAAGAAAGAAAAGAAAAGGACAAACTGGAGAAGTATCTATAACATATACTAGATTAACATCCTTAATATAAAATGAGATCTTACAAATCAATACAAAAACGGCTGGGTGTGGTGGCTCACGCCTGTTATCCCAGCACTTTGGGAGGCCGAGGCGGGCGGATCACTTCAGCTCAGGAGTTCGAGACCAGCCTGGCCAACATGGTGAAACCCCGTCTCTACTAAAAATACAAAAAAATTAGCTGGGCTTGGTGGTACATGCCTGTAATCCCAGCTACTCGGGAGGCTGATGCAGGAGAATCACTTGAACCCGAGAGGCGGAGGTTGCAGTGAGCCGAGATCGCGCCAGCCTGGGAGACAGACCAAGATCTCAAACAACTACAACAACAAAAAAAGAATCAATACAAAAAAATACCAATCCCACAACAGAAAATAAGAAATCAAATGAACTGTCAATATGCAAAAGAATGCCTATGTCCAAAAAACACACGAAAAATATTTAATCTCATTACTAAACAAAATATACAAATCAAAGCAACTGTACACCACTTTTAAATTGCATACTCTTTCACGTGGCAAGATTGCAAAGATTTAGCTGTAAGCATGATCACTAAAGCAATGTAATAATAAAACACTTAAAAACAAAACAATACGTCAAAAAAGTTCTTCTGGTATATCTTATGCCACTCCATGTAACTTTGAAAAAGGTTATAGAGATGTAATTATTGATGTGGAAATGTACTGAGCATGCTGAGTATAAGTAAGTCAATTATCAAATATATACACACCACTATCTCTGCTGTTATTTAACATTATATTGGTGGCATTATGTAACACACAGAAAGATAAAAGAAAGCATTAAGAGTTGCATGGTCCAATACAGTAGCTACTAGCCACTAGCCACATGTGGCTACTGAGCTCTTGAAATGTGGCTAGTTAAAAAATGCTATGAGTTCTGGTATGACTTTGAGAATTATTAAAAGTATATAGAAAAAAATTAAAAATAAAAATGCTATGAGTGCAAAACACACACTGAATTTTGAAGACAGTACAAAATAACAGAATATAAAATATCTCAATAATTTGTGTTCTTGATTACATACTGAAATAATCTATTAGATACATTGAGTTAAATGTATTATTTGTTTAGTTGGTTTTTTTGAGACAGAGTCTCACTCTGTTGCCCAGGCTGGAGTGCAGTGGCACGATCTTGGCTCACTGCAACCTCTGCCTCCCGGGTTCAAGTGATTCTCATGCCTCAGCCTCCCAAGCAGCTGAGATTACTGGTGTGCACCACCACTCCTGGCTAATTTTTGTATTTTTAGTAGAGATGGGGTTTCACAATGTTGGCCACGCTGGTCTCGAACTCCTAACCTCAGGTGATCCACCCACCTCGGCCTCCCAAAGAGCTGGGATTACAGGCACAAGCCACCACGCCTGGGTTAGATACGTTATTAATATTAATTTCGACCTGTTTCTTTTTTTTAAAATGAAGTTACCAGATGATTTTAAATTAAAATACAATGGCTCACATTCTATTTCCATTAAACAGCACTGAATTCGAGATTTAAGAATTGACATAGGAAAGCTAAAACTATCTTTAAATGCAGATAACAAGTTTTTGGCCTCTGGAGAGCCATAAACACTCAATGACAACAAAAAAATTATTACACACAGTTAAACAAGTTAAAAAAGTAGAATATTACATATAGTAGTCACTAACATCAACCACCAGTTAAAATATAAAATGGAAGACCCCATTAGTAATAGCTAATCAATCAGTTAAATTTAAAAAGCTCACATAAGAAATGTGAGAAATCCTTTAAACTATAAACACTCTCACAAGACAGAAAAGTACACATGAGCAAATGGATAGCAGGGCTAAACATGATAAAGATGTTAATTATCCCTATGTTAGTTTATAAATTAGACACAGCCCAATGTTTCATGATACTTATTGGTTGTTTTTCTGTAATGTATATCCACATAGAAAAATAATTAAGAATAGCAAAGTAACACCTGAAAGAGAAAGGGGGTATGTGTACACACTACCAGATATTAAACCAGTATACATTTCCATCATTAAAAAGTGTGATACTGGTAAATAAACATGAAATAAAACAAAATTCAGAAATATATCCACATATATATGGACCTTTACTATATGATAAAGATGGCATATCAATTCAGTGTGGAAAAGATGGACTTTTTAATTGGTGGTATTGGGATAACTGAATAGCCAGAAAAAGATAAAACTTGTCTGTCTCTCACACTATACACCAGCATAAAAAGCAAATGAATCTACAAAATTACAAAAAATTAGCCAGGTGTGGTGGTGGGTGCCTATAATACCAGGTACTGGGGAGGCAGAGGCAGGAGAATCGCTTGAACCTGGGAGACAGAGGTTGCAGTGAGCTGAGATTGTGCCATTGCAATCCAGCCTGGACAACATGAGCAAAACTCGGTCTCAAAAAAAAAAAAGCAAATGAATCAGTTATCTAAATTTTTTTAAAGAAATATAAAAGTACTTAAAAAAAAACACAGAATTCCTTAATAACCTAAGAGTAGAAAAAAAGTTCCAACTAGGAATCAAGAAATAATTTATACCAAGAAATAATAAATATGACAAATATGACTATGTAAAAATAAAAATCCTCTGCATGGCTAAAAATACCACAAGCAAAATTAAAAGAATATAGCAACCTGGAAAAAAATTAGCTGCAACTTATACTGCAGAGTGATTATTAGTATCAACTACAGTCCAGGCACGGTGGCTCACGCCTGTAATCCCAGTACTTTGGGAGGCTGAGGCAGGTGGATCACTTGAGGTCAGGAGTTCGAGACCAGCCTGGCCAACATAGTGAAACTCTGTCTCTACTAAAAATACAAAAATTAGCCAGGCATGGTGGCTCATGCCTATAATCCCAGCTATTCAGGAGGCTGAGGCATGAGACTCACTTGAACGCAGGAAGTGGAGGTTGTAGTGAGCTGAGATCCTGCCACTGCACTCCCGCCTGGGTGACAGAGACTCTGTCGCAAAAAAAAAAAAAAAAATTAGCTGGGCATGGTGGTGGGCACCTGTAATCCTAGCTACTTGGGAGGCTGAGGCAGGAGAATCACTTAACCTGGGAGGTGGAGGTTGCAGTGAGTCGCAATCGCACCACTGCACTCCTGCACTCCAGCCTGGGCAACAGGCAACTCTCTACCTGTATATACAAATAAAATAAAAACTCTCTAAATTAAGGGGAAAAAAGATCAACGACCTTACAGAAAGTGAGAAAAAGAGACAATTAGCTCATCCGAAAAAAGGGCAAAGTGCCCCTAAGTGAATGCAAAGTAGCTTAATCTTGCTCATAATAAAAATTCACGACCAGGCACAGTGGCTCACGCCTGTAATCCCAGCACTTTGGGAGGCTGAGGTGGGCGGATCACCTGAGGTCGGGAGATCGAGCCCAGACTAACCAACATGAAGAAACCCCGTTTCTGCTAAAAATACGAAATTAGCCAGGCATGGTGGTGCATGACTGTAATCTCAACTACTTGGCAGGCTGAGGCAGGAGAATCGCTTGAACCCACGAGGCAGAGGCTGCGGTAAGCCAAGATCATGCCATTGTACTCCAGCCTGGGCAACAAGAGCGAAACTCCGTCTCAAAATAAATATAAATTAAGTAATTAATTTCCCAAACTAAAACTTGACCAAGATACTAAATTGACAAAAATCTAAAAGTAGAACTCCAGAGTCTACTGACAAAGCTGTAAGAAACACTTTCATACATTGGCAGTAGAAATACACAAATACAAGCCCTCTGAAGAGAAATTTGGCAATATCTAGCTAAATCACATTCAGTTTTTCCCTTTGACTTAACAATCCCAATTCTAGGAACTTGTACCAAAAATTCACTGGCCAAAATACAAAATGATGTATGCATAGGGCTATTCAATGCAGCATTATTTACACAATGAAAATATCTATCATTAGGAAACTAGCTGAATAAACTATAGTATAACCACACAGTGCAGTGCCTCTAAGCAATGCATGATTTTTGTCTACTAACAAAATGATTTTTGTCTACTAACATGGAGTAAACTTCAGCATATATGGTTAAATGAAAAGAAAAAGGTAAAGCAGAGCACTTACAACATTGCTATCTTTTTTTTATATATAAAAAAAGGGAATGTGAATATGTACAAAGGAAACATTGGAGGATGAAACAAATATTTAAAATAGTTACCCATGGGTAAGGGAGAGAACAAGAAAAAGAAGAATGGAAGTGACACTATTCTGAATGTACCTGTTTTATAGTTTAGAGTTTGAAACCAAGTAAATGTTTTATATAATTAAAATACATCATTAAATCAAAAAGGGAAAAAAAGCAATCCCTAAAAAATTGGAAACATATCCACCTTTAGGTGGATTTATGTTTATCAAATTGGTTGCATAAACTGTCTACAATACAGTATACTGACTATATACAGCTGGGGGGTATATTTTAAGGACAAAAAGAATCACTAAGAAATCTTAAACTGCATTCAGTAGTCTTGTTAGTAATTAATATTAGCATTGTTACTTTAAAATTATTACATGTATATGGTAGAACAAAGCAAGCTATGTTAATATTTTAGGAACCAGGGCTTTAATTTACAAGAAAGATAAGGTCAAAGATGTATAAATCCTGTACTCTGAAATTGAAACTGAAATCATCTACAGCAGCCAGCCTCCAAAATGGTGCTAAATGATCCTCACTATCTGGCATCCAGGCCATGCCACAGTGATTCAAGGACGGTCTGTGTGACCAACAGAATATTGGAGAGTGAATGATGTGACTTCCAAGTCTAGGTCCTAAAGACAATATAGCGTCTACCTTACTTTTTAGATCATTCAACCTAGGAGAAGCCAGCCACCAAGGCTGTCAGGATATTTAAGCAACTTTGTGGAAGGCCCACGTAAAGAATAAGTGAGACCTCCCACCAAGAGAACAACTTGCTAGCCATGTGAGGGAGCCATCTTGGAAGTGGATTCTCCAGCCCCAGTCAAGCCTTCTAATGACAACCCTAGCTAATATCTCACTGCAATCTTATGAGAGACTCCAAACCAAAACTGCCAAGCCAAGATGCTCCCAAATTCCTGCCCACAGAAACTTCAAGATATAGTAGCTTCCACTATCATCTTTTAAATACAACTGCCAAAGAATTGAATTTGCATCTAAATAAATTTCTGGATTTAATTCCTATTTAGAGGAAATAAGAGGGATAGAAGAACAAGCTAACTAACACCCAAAGGAAGCATCTGGCCAAACTGAAAATGCAGTCTACTCTCCAATAAATAAATGGAATAAAATGTTTAAAAGGCAAGAAGAGCTACTATAAATTATGAGACTTAAAATATTAATATGAATAACATGCCATCTTGTTTGCATCCAGGTTCAAACAAAGCAGCTATAAAAAACATTTTTGAGACAACTGGGTAAACGTGAATGTAGATCATTAGATGACATAAAATTACGGCTAATTTTGTTAACTATAAGGTCTCTTTTCTTTTTAAATATAACTACAATTTCATTATCTATTGTCTCTCCATAATCAAAGACTAACTTTTATAATACAGTGAGCCTGAGATTCACTTAAAAATAATCCAGTAGTTTTTTTTTTTTTTCTTTTTTTTAAGTAGACAGAGATAAATAAATTTAGCAAAATGTGTTAACTATAAAAGTGAAGGATGGGGACGCTGGGGTTCATTATACTATTTCCTCTACTTTTATTTTTATATTTTATTTTATTTTATTTTCATTTAATTTAATTTAATGTTTTTTTGAGACGGAGTCTTGCGCTGTCACCCAGACTGGAGTACAGTGCACGATCTCAATTCACTGCAGCCTCCGCCTCCCAGGTTTAGGCGATTCTCCTGCCTCAGCCTCCAGAGTAGCTGGGATTACAGGTGCCCGCCACCACACTTGGCTAACTGTTGTACTTTTGGTAGAGACAGGGTTTCGCCATGTTGGCCAGGCTGGTCTCAAACTCCTGATCTCATCTACTTTTAGATGTTTGAATATTTTAGTAATAATGAGTCTCTTAAAAATGTAAGTAAAATTTCAGAAGGCTTTGAAATTATTAAATTGAATTAAGAGATAAATTTCATGTTCCTATATTTTAAAACTGGTTTTTACTTTTTATCAAGGTTTTTCATGTGTGTGTGTGTGTGTGTATGTATATATATAATTTATTTATTTATTTAGAGACAGGGTCTCACTCTGTTGCCCAGGCTGGAGTGCAGTGGTACAATCTTGCCACCACTTCCTCAGCTCAAGTGCTCCTCCTCCTGCCTCAGCCACCCCAGGAGCTGGGACTAAAGGTGTGTGCCACCACGCTTGGCTAATTCCTGTAATTTTTTATAGAGACGAGGTCTTACTATATCACCCAGGCTGGTCTCAAACTCCTGGCCTCAAGCTATCCTCCTGCCTTAGCCTCCCAAAGTGCTGGATTATGGGTGTAAGCCAAGGTTATATATTTATGTAGTTTAAAGCAGTGATTCCCAACCTTTTTGGCACAGGGACCAGTTTCATGCAAGACAATTTTTCCATGGACTGGGGATGGGGGGACGGGTGGGTGGAGGGATGGTTTTGGGATGATTCAAGTACATTACATTTCTTGTACACTTTATTTCTATTGTTATTACATTGTAACATATAATGAAATAGTTATACAACTCACCATAATGTACAATCAGTGGGGGCCCTGAGCTGGTTTTCCTGCAACTAGATGGTCCCATCTGGGGGTGATGGGAGACAGTGACAGATCATCACACATTAGATTCTCATAAGGAGCGCACAACCTAGATCCCTTGCATGTGCAGTTCACGATAGGGTTTGTGCTCCTATGAGAATCTAATGCTGTCACTGATCTGACAGCAGGAAGAGCTCAGGCAGTTATGGGAGCTATGGGGAGCCACTGTAAATACAGATGAAGCTTCACTCGCTCACCTGCCACTCACCTCATGCTGTGTGGCCCAGTTCCTAACCAGCCACAGACCAGTACTTGTCCATGGCCTGGGGGCTGGGAAACCCTGGTTTAAGGCAATGTTTTTCAAACTGTGGGTCATGCAATCAACAGAGTAGGTCATGACCTGCATTTTTAAAAACATTTTTATATTGCTTCATATTTTTCCAATATTGTATTTAAAAATTAATAAAATCATATGTAATGTAGTTGTGGAACTGTAACATGCCACACAAAATTTCATTATGATAGGAAATCTGATATATATACATATCCTTAGAAAAATATTAGTATCAAAACTCTAAGAGGAGTTTATCTGTGTGAACAGGTGATTTTTACTTTCTCTTATGCTGTAATTTTCTAACTTTTTCCAAAAGTACAATTTTAAGAAATATTATCAATTGTGCCTAACAGTCAGATTAATAAGGGGAACAGCAAATAACCCAACTGAAAGTAAATGTCAATGTCCACAAATAAAGAATCCAGAGAGAAAATTATAATGTTAATAAACATATGTAAGATGCTCCATACTTCACCAGTTTTCAAGAAAGTACTAATCAAAGCAATGATGAGATACCATTCTCTTCTATCAGACTGACAACATCCAGTAATAGCCAAATAAAGGAAACTCATACACTGCTATGTTTGGGCCAAGTAATCAGACAATATGTATTCTTAAAAATACAAATATCCTTTGACTTAGCTATCCCACTTTTAAGAGTAAATGTAAAGAAATAACAGCACTAGTATGCAAATATACATGTACAAGAATATTTTTAGCAGTACTATTTATAATGGAAAAAAGCTGAGACAACTTGAATGTCCATCAATAAACAAAGGTTGAATAAATCTAGTATATCCATATTATAGTATATTATGCAGCTAGATATATGTTATAATCTTTAATAAGAAAAGTAAAATATAGAAAAAATATTAGCCCTGCGGACGACGGGTTTCTGGTCTGGAATTTAAGGAGTTAAAAACTGCCATTCCATACTCAAAATAAAAGAAAAGCAAAGGTGAAAAGCAACAACTCTTCTTAAAGCCATCGCAGAAATTGGAGTCACAGGGCAAACCACTGCCCCCAAAATTAGAGAGAAAGGCAGGCAGGTACAGGATACAGAAAACCACAACTTAAAACTGCAGAAAGCTCCTTGGGAACCATTACCAAGGTAGGAAAGCCTAAACCAAGCTGGAGGTTCAGCGTGAACAAGTTTTAATTAAAAACTACAGCAGGACCCTGTCTGAGAGGCCTCCACATTGGTCAGTTTTTAACAACCAGAAGCCCTGCCAGATTATCATAGTGAAGATCAGAAAAAAATATGTAGTTATGATGAAATATGCCCAGAGCATTCTGTCCTTAACAAGGCCTGACTTCAAGAGAAATTATTTATCAGAGCCTAACCTACCAGGGTTCCACCAGAGCCTTACCAATCTAGAAGGGAAATATTCAACTCCAGAGCATTCTAGCCTTAGACTTAGGGTAATGAAATACCCAATACCAGCATCCTCTAGCACTCCTGTCGCACTGCAGGGAAAAACCAAAACTTAGAAGTACTTGTGGAGACTACAGACTAGGGGCACAGGTTCACTAAAAGACTGAGAACAAATCTTTAGGCTATAGAACACTTCCCTCCCTCTACACCTTAACACTATACAAATATGGCTCCTGTATACTAAGTGGAGAATACAACTAAACAAACTGCACACCTCAGACCTTATTTAAGAAGAAATTCCAGAGAAACCAAAAGACAACAGGGGAGACAAAAACACGAACACTAGAGGAAATTTTGGCCTCTGATACTTATAGGTACAGTGAACAGTGAACATAGCCTAACCCCTAGCCAGATAAACACAAAACCTTACACTAAAGGCCTATTTACCTTAGTTCCTTCTACATCATGTACTATGTCTGACTTTCAGTGAAAAATTTTAAAGCATGCTAAAACACAGTTTGAAGAAACAAAGTAAGCATCAGAGTCAGACTCAGATATAGCAGAAATATTGGCATTATCAGACTACTAATTTTTTTAAAGCTCTAATTAATATTCCTAGAGCTCTAATGGAAAAAAGGTGGACAAAATGCAAAAGCAGAGAAATGGAAACTCTAAGAAAGAATCAAAGGACAATGTTCAGGCCAGGCATGGTGGCTCACGCCTCTAATCCCAGCACTTTGGGAAGCTGAGGTGGGCAGATCACCTGAGGTCAGGAGTTCGAGACCAGCCGGGCAAACATGGTGAGACCCCATCTCTACTAAAAATACAGAAATTAGCTGAACATGGTGGCTCACACATATAATCCCAAGTACTCTATATGAGGAAAATAATAACACTCTAATGAAAGAAATCAAAGGAATGAAGAGAAATTCCATGCACACAGACAGACTCCACACTGTCACGATGTCAGTTCTTTCCCAACTTGCTGTATGCATTTAAAGCAATCCCAATCAAAACCCCAGCAAGTTATTGTGTGGATTATCAACAAATTGATTCTAATGTTTATATAGATGGTAAAAGATTCAGAGTAGCAAGAAAACATTTTATGAGAGCAAAGTTAGAGGGCCAACATTATCCAACTTTAAGACTGACCATAAAGCTACAGTAATTAATACAGTATGGTATCAGTGGGGGGGGGAAAAAAAAACATAACTAGACTAATAAAACAGAATACAAAAGCTCAGAAATGCATCCATTAAAAAAACAGTCAACTGATCTTTGATAATGGAGTCAAAGCACTTCAATGGACAAAGGATAGTCTTTTCAGCAACTGCTGCTTAAACAAGGGGACACCAACAAGTGAACAAAATGAATTTAGACACAAACCTTATACCTTTCACAAAAATTAACTCAAAATGGATCATAGACTTGAGTGTAAACTGCAAAACTAAATTTCTAGAACACAGAAGAAAATCTAGGTGATCTTGAGTTTGGCAATGACGTTTTATATAAGACACCAAAATCACAATATGTGAAAAGAAGAAACTAATATGTTGGATAGTGTTAAAATTTAAAACTTCTGCTCTTTGGCAGGGTGCAGTGGCTCATGCCTATAATCCCAGCACTTTGGGAGAACAAGGTGTACAGATTGCTTGAACCCAGGAGTTCGAAACCAGCCTGGGCAACGTGGCAAAACCCTGTCTCTCCAAAAAATAATTTTTAAACCATACAAAAATTAGCCAGGTGCAGTGGCATGTGCCTTTAGTCCCAGCTACTCAGGAGGCTGAGGTGGGAAGACCGCTTGAGCCTGTGGGGAAGAGGCTGCAGTGAACCAAAGTCACACCACTGCACTCCAGGCCTGGGTGACAGAGCAGGACCCAAAACAAAACAAAACAACCAAAGAACAACTTCTGCTCTTCAAAAGACACTGCTAAGAAAATGAAAAGACAAGTCAGACTGGGAGATTGGTATCCACTAGGCATGGTGGCTCACGTCTATAATCCTAGCACTTTGGGAGGCCTAGGGAGGAGGATAGCTTGAAGGCAGGAGTTGGAGACTAGCCTGGGCAACATAACAAGACCCCATTTCTCCAAATAATAATAATAATAATAATAATAATAATAATAATAATAATAGATTAGCCGAGTTTGGTGGTGAGTGCCTGCAGTCCCGGCTACTCAGGAGGCTGAGGTGGGAGGATCACTTGAGACTGGGAGTTTGAGGCTGCAGTGAGCCATGATTGTGCAACCACACTCCAGCGTGGATGACAGAGCGAGATCCTGTCTCCAAAATAAAAGAAAGAAAAAAGAAAATAAACAGCCCAATTAAAAAGAAGGCAAAACATATGAACAGACATCTCACCAAAGAAGATATACCAATGGCAAATAAGCAAGTGAAAAAATGCTTAATATCATATTTCCTTTCTTTTTTTCCTTTTTTTTTTTTTTTGAGACAGAGTCTCACTCTGTTGCCCAGGATGGAGTGCAGTGGCATGATCTCGGCTCACTGCAGCCTTTGCCCCCTAGGTTGAAGCAAATCTCCTGCCTCAGCCTCCCAAGTAGCGGGGTCTGCAGGCACATGCCACCACGTCCAGTTAATTTTTGTATTTTTAGTAGTGACCGGGTTTCACCATGTTGGCCGGGCTGGTCTTGAACTCCTGACCTCATGTGATCCGCCCACCTTGGCCTCCCAAAGTGCTGGGATTATAGGCATGAGCCACCACACCCGGCCTTAACATCATATTTCATCAGAGAACAGCAAATTAAAACAACAATAAGATACCACTACATATCTATTAGAGTTGCAAAAATCCAAAACACTGACAACACCAAATGCTGGTAAAAATGTGAAACAACACAAACTTTCATTTGTTGCTTAGCAGACACTATGGAAGACAGTTTGGCAGTTTCTTAAAAGGTAAACATTCTCTTACCTTATATAATCCATCAATCCCTGGTGTTTACCCAAAGGAGCTGAAACTTAACACAAAAACCTGCATACAAATATTTATTCATAACTGTCAAGACTTGGAAGTACCCAAAATATCCTTCAGTGGATGAATGGTTCAACAAACTGTGGTACACCCATACAATGGAATATTTTGAGTGAAAAAATAACTGAGTTATAAAGCCACAGAAAGACAAGGAGGAACTTTAGGTGCATACTGTTAAGTAAAAGAAGCCAATCTGAATAGTCTACATATTGTATGATTCCAACTAGATGACATTCTGAAAAGGCAAAACTATGGATAAAGTTTAAAAAAAAAAAATCAGTGACAGCATGCAGTAACTCACACCTGTAATCCCAGCACTTTGGGAGGCCAAGGCAGGCGGATCACTTGAGGTCAGGAGTTGCATACCAGCCTGGCCAACACAGCAAAACCCCATCTGTACTAAAAATACAAATTAGCCAGGCATGGTGGTGCGCACCTGTAATCCCAGCTGCTCAGGAGGCTGAGGTTGCAGTGAGCTGACATGGTACAACTGCACTCCAGCCTGGGTGTCAGAGCAAGACTCTGTCTCAAAAAAAAAAAAAAAAAAAAAAAAAAATCAGGGGTTGCCAGAGTTGCAGGGGTGGGGAAGGATGAACACAGGACTTTTAAAGCAGAAAAACTATTCTGTTTATTTTTGTGTCACTCTCAGATTCTCTGTGTCTTTGCATGCCAGACTGCCTGAATGATTGTTTCTCTCTCTCTCTCTCTATATATATATATACACACACACATCTATATATACACACATATATATACACACATATATATATAATTTTCTAATTTCAATGGTGAGGTACTTTTGTTCTCTAGAAAAGATATAGTGTATAGTGGCTATAACTACTACTACTGAAATACTCTCTCCATATGGTTAGCACTTAAAAGAGATGCTACTAGTGCTTTTGAGACTGCTAAACATGGGTTAGAAAGAATCAGAGCAAAAGGGGTAGGGGATGCAATGAAAGACAGCCAGATAGAATCAAGAACTGACCCTGAGTGTCCTTATCCACTACTTCAGACAGTAAGAATCTAATCTAGGCCAGGCGCAGTGACTCATGCCTGCAATCCCAGTACTTTGGGAGGCCAAGGCGGGCGTATCACAATGTCAGGAGTTCGAGACCAGCCTGGCCAGCATAGTGAAACTCCGTCTCTACTAAAATTACAAAAAATTAGCAGGGCACGGTGGTGCAAGCCTGTAGTCCCAGCTACTCGGGAGGCTGAGGCAGGAGAATCGCTTGAACCCGGGAGGCAGAGGTTGTGGTGAGCCAAGATCACAGCACTGTACTCCAGCCTGGGCAACAAGCGAGACTCTGTCTCAAAAAAAAAAAAAAAAAAGAATCTTTTCTCTCTCTCTCTCTCTCTCTCCCTCAGCCTCCCGAGTAACTGAAACTACAGGCGCGCGCCACCACGCCCAGCTAATTTTTGTATTTTTAGTAGAGACGGGGTTTCACCATGTTGGCCAGGATGGTCTCAATCTCTTGACCTTGTGATCCGCCCACCTCAGCCTCCCAAAGTGCTGGGATTATGGGGGTGAGCCATTACACCTGGACTAAATTTTTTTTTTTTTTTCCAGACAGTCTTGCTGTCACCTAGGCTGGTGTGTAGTGGCACAATCTCGGCTCACTGCAACTTCTGCCTCCTGGTTCAAGTGATTCTCCTGCCTCACCCTCCCAAGTAGCTGGGGCTACAGGTGTCCACCACCACGCCCGAATGATTTTTGTATTTTTTGGTAGAGATGGGGTTTCGCTATGTTGGCCAGGCTGGTCTTGAACTCCTGACCTCAAGTGATCCACTTGCCTCAGCCTCCCAAAGTGCTGGGATTACAGGTGTGAGCCACCTTTTTCTTAATTTTTTAAAATTCTAGGCTACATGGTTCATCTGAGTTTTCTCAAATTGTTGCAAATCTCCAAAAAAAAAACTTTTCCAATATATTTATTTTAAAAATCTGCATATAAGTGAACCCATGCAGCTCAAACCCATGATGTTCAAGGGTCAACCATATATCTAATATATTTTTCCATTTCTGTTTTCCTTTTTAATACAGCATCAATGATATATACTAAGCTGTTAACACTGGATTTGGCAAAAAGTGGCAAGAGAAAATGGGAAATTAATTTTTTCTTTATGTATATTTGCATTATTATATATATTATTTATATATATTTGCATTACCGTGGTCATAGTAAACTCATTTATACTTCTTACAGAGGAACTTTATTGTGAAAAGAAAAATATTAAGGAATTTATAGTTAAAAAGTCCCTAAAAGACAAGAGATTTAAAATTCAATAAAAGTTGGAAACAGTAAGTTCTAAACTCACAGGCAAAGCAAATAAGACTCAGTGAGACCACCATCAGGGGAATAAATAATTGTGTTATTTGCATTTCTGATCCTTTTAATTGAGTAGATCGTTAAGTATCTGCCCACCAACAGGTCTGTAAAAACCCTGGTAAAAAGTCAACTCAGGCTGGGCGTGGTGGCTCACACCTGTAATCCCAGCACTTTGGGAGGCCAAGGCAGGCAGATCACGAGGTCAAGAGATTAAGACCATCCTGGCCAACATGGTGAAACCCCGTCTCTACTAAAAATACAAAAAATTAGCCGGGCATGGTGGCGGGTGCCTGTAGTCCCAGCTACTCGGGAGGCTGAGGCAGGAGAATGGCATGAACCTGGGAGGCGGAGCTTGTAGTGAGCCTAGATCAGGCCACTGCACTCCAGCCTGGCGACAGAGCAAGACTCCATCTCAAAAAAAAAAAAAAAAAAAAAAAAAGTCAACTCAAGCATCTGAGATCCTGGGAATCACAAAGGATCTGACTTCTACCTGGTGAAAACCCCCCCCCACTCTGATCAACAAGAGAACAACCTTCTGCTGCTGGGACATTCTAAGACCATACTGAACCTCCCTAATCCATACTTATTTACTTGGAATGTCACTCTTGCAAGTAACAGAAAACCCAATGTACACCAATTTTTTAAAAAAACAAACAAGGTTAATTTCTCAATATTCTGAGCTTCTACTGTAATTATGGAAAAAAGAGAACTATCAAAATCCTATGGCAAGGGCCTACGTTCCTTCTCTCCATTTCTCAGTGCTTGCTCTATTCTCAGAACCTATCCTGTCTCAAGATGATTACCCTCACCCTCACACTCACACTGCACAGGTAAGAGGACCTCACTCTGTATATGAAATCTCAGGGTTAAGTCTCAACCTTGTAAGAGAACTGTAAGGCTCCAACTGCCCAATCTGAGTCATGTACCCGTAGAAACAGAGCAGGCTTCACAGCTACACAGACTGAGGACAGAAAAAAGGTGAATCCTCAAAAAAAAAAAAAAAAAAAAAAAGCCCAAGGTTGTTATAGAAAGTGAGGTAAACCAGTGGTGGGTGGCCCCAAAACATGTCAAATACCATCTCTCTCCCAAAGTAGTGCAAATACCAAGCTGTTTAGAACTAAGTTGTCCATTCAGAAGGCTTTAGTCTTAACATGTGGCTATTGCACAGTTGAAATGTGGTTAGACCCAGCTGAGATAAGATATGCTGTGAGTGTACAATACAAAGTGGATTGTGAAGATTTAGTACCAAAAAATCTAAAGTAGCTAAGTAATTTTTATATCTGGGGTTAAATAAAAGTTTTTTTGTTTTTTTGTTTGTTTGTTTGAGACAGAGTCTCACTCTGTCATCTAGGCTGGAGTGCAGTGGCACAATCTCAGCTTACTGTAACCTTCGCCTGCTGGGCTCGAGACTCTCCTGCCTCAGCCTCCTGAGTAATCGGGATTAAAGGCACACGCCACCACGTCCAGCAAATTTTCTGTATTTTTAGTAGAGACGGGGTTTCACCATGGTGGCCAGGCTGGTCTCGAACTCCTGACCTCCAGCGATCCACCCGCCTCGGCCTCCCAAAGTGCTGGGATTACAGGCATGAGCCACTGCACCCAGCCTAATAAAAGATAATATTAAAATAATTTCGCTTGTCTTTTTAGTTTAAATGGGGTTTTTAGAACATTTAAAATTTACATACACGGTTAGCATTATTTATCAGAAAGGTGCGAATCATCTCCCTAACCAGCTAATAGCCTGAAGAGAAACCAGCTAAGTCTATATATAACTTGAAATTGTTTGCTGTTCAAAAAAACTAATGAAATATCTTGAAGCAAACAGTTCCAGACTACAACTTTAAGTACACCACAGTATTTTATTATTCGGATTATTTCCCAATTTTCTCCTAGTATTTTCATTTTAAAAGGAAGGCTAGAAAGGAAATGAATGACAATCACCGCAGAGGTCTATGAAATCGGCTTAATCTACCATTTGCCTTTCCAACAGCATGTTTTGGCTATTTCAAGGAAAAACCAGAACAAAAACTGCTTTAAGTACCTTGTAGACAAAGTGAATAAATTTTATGGTTATTTATGAGGTTACTTAAGGAAAGAGTAAGAAAAACATATTCAAATTATTTTTAAATAGTAGATTGTTATTTATTTATTTCTGAGGCAGGGTCTCATTCTGTTGCCCAGGCTGGAGTGCAGTGGTGCAATCGCAGCTCACTAAAGCCTTGACCTCCTGGGCTCAAGCAAGGGATCCTCCTACCTCAGCCCCCCAAGTAGCTGGGACTACAGGCATGTGCCACCATGCTCAGCTAATGTATTTCATTGTTTTAGAGATGGGGTCTAGCTATGTTGTCCAGGCAAGTCTCAAACTCCTGAGCTCAAGAGATCCTCCTGCCTTGGCCTCCCAAAGTGCTGGGATTACAGGCATGTGCCACTGCATCTGGCCTAAATGGTATTCTTACACATAATTTATTTATCTTTTAATTTCAATGGTGAGGTACTTTTGTTCTCTAGAAAAGATATAGTGGCCATAACCACTTCTACTGAAATACTCTCCCCACATGTTTAGTACTTAAAAGAGATGCCACTAGTGCTTTTGAGACTGCTAACCATGGGTTAGAAAGAATCAGAGTAAAAGGGGTCGGGGGTGCAATGAAAGACAGCCAGATAGAATCAAGAACTGACCCTGAGTGTCCTTATCCACTACTTCAGACAGTAAGAATCTAAACCTTGGCTTACTTTGGCAACAAAAAAAATTGCTTCACATAGAAAAATACCTGTTAGCAGAATTGGTATTAAAACTAAAAGAGAATAAAGCATTTGATTTTCTTAATTTTCTTCTCTAAGTGTTCATATAAGGCAAGAAGGGGGAAACAATACCAATAAAATAAACAATAAATTCAATGGCACATTGGTTTAGATGAAACTAATGTTTTCACTTATTACTAATTCCAAAATAAAATTTCACACATGACCAAAACATTATGGAAAGCAAGGTAGCACTATTTATAAAAATGTGTTTTAAAATTCTTCAATAAGATTATTCCTAATGGAAGAAAATCCCATCTCAAGAAAAAGACTGTGAATGCCCAATCAACTTTTAATGACCAATTCTAGAAATTATCTGAATTAATATAGATCCTACCTGTTAAGACTATTAAGTTGGCAAAAGTTGGAAGTAGATACAAGGAATAGCAATGGTGAAAGTGAATCAAAAAACTACAAGTTTACATTTACAAATACTAATTTAAATAATTTTTAAATTATAATTTTATATAAACTCTACCAATTATTTTGGAATTTTTTCTTTGTGAGACTATTCAACAAAACAACAGAAGTTTATTGATTACAAGTACAAAGACAAATAAGAGTTGTTCACATCAGGAGGCTGGAAATTTATTAATACCACTGCAGATAAATATGTAAATAAAGTAACTGTAGTATTATAATGCTTTGATAGGGTTAAAAATGCAGTGGTATCCCAAAAGATAAAACCTGATTCAGCTATCAGGAAGAGATATTTAAGCTGAGATTTAAAGCAGGACTAACAGCAAGCAGGCTGATAGAGATCAGGGGCATGAGTATGAGATATCTTTGTGAAATATGAACATTGAGATATCTAGTGAATAGCTGTAGCTATCTGAAGCTAAGATCTGGGAATGTTTTCATAAGGTAATAGCACAGAGATATGATGATTAAAAAAACCATAGAGCTACAGCTGGGTACAGTGGCTCACGCTTGTAATCCCAGCACTTTGGGAGGCCAAGGCGGAAGAATCACTTGAGGTCAGGAGTTAGAGACCAGCCTGGCTAACACGGTGAAACCCCATCTTTACTAAAAATACAAAAATTAGCCAGGCATGCTGACACACACCTGTAATCCCAGCTACTCAGGAGGTAGACACAGGGGAATCGCTTGAACCTGGGAGGCGGAGGCTGCAGTGAGCAGAGATCGTGCCACTGCACTCCAGCCTGGACAAAAGAGTGAGACTCTGTCTCAGAAAAAAAAAAAAAACCACAGAGCTACAGATATCTTGGAAGAAGACCACCACCAAGTAGACACCACTAAGAGAGACTATGAAGCAACAGCCAGAGAGAGAGAAAGCAAACCTGAATAGAACTCTTTCAGAAAAGGCAGAAGTTTTAAGAGCAAGTCAACATAATAAACGCTGGCCAAGTCAACTAAGAAAACCTGAGAAATTGTTATTACCTTTAGCAAGAAATTACTACTGTCCTTATCTTTATAAAGTAGTGAGAAAATTCAGACCAATGGGTGAATGGCAAAGCGAGGCAGTACAATTGGCATCTACTGATTACTCTTTCACAAAGTCTGGCAACAAAAAGAAGTAGTGTACAGAGTAATGATCCATAAAGCAGACTCAAATTAGAGAAGGGTTTTTTTGTTTTAATACAGGAAATATGTGGGTAGGGTTGGTGCTGAAGGTAAGGAGTGAGTGGGGAGGGAAGCAGTTGAAAATACAGAAGAGGTAACACACACACGTCAAAGTACCTAGGAACTTGAGGGAATCTGCTTCAAGTAGGAAAGAGAAATATTACTTCCTCTGAGATAAATGAGTAAAATGGGTACAGAGTGAGGTAAATACATGGAAAGTTAAAAGCTGAGAGTGAGTTCTTGGCTGGTGTTACTTTCCCTGCAGAAAATGAAGCAATATCTTCTATTGAGAAAAGAAATAGAAGTTGAACAAGAATCTTTGCTTTGCAGAATGGAAGACAGAGCTGACTAAGGACAAATAAAAGGATACTTTGGTAGCCCTGAAGTCCTATCTTTGTTGACCATAAATCTGAGAAGAAAATAACCTAGATGGCTGTAATGATTCTTCTCCAGCAGTTTTAGTATTAAGAGATCAATCCAGGGCCGGGCGTGATAGCTCACGCCTGTAATCTCAGCACTTTGGGAGGCCGAGGCGGGTGGATCACGAGGTAAGATCAAGACCATCCTGGCTGACATGGTGAAACCCCGTCTCTATTAAAAATACAAAAAATTAGCCGGGTGTGGTGGCGGGCGCCTGTAGTCCCAGCTACTCAGGAGGCTGAGGCAGGAGAATGGCGTGAACCCAGGAGGTGGAGCTTGCAGTGAGCCGAGATCATGCCACTGCACTCCAGCCCGGGTGACAGAGCGAGACTCAGTCTCAAAAAAAAGAGATCAATCCAAGGTTGAAGGCTAGGGCAGGTGTGACACCAGAAGACAAAACATCGGAGGTATAAACTTCCCAACCAAAGTTTCAGAAAATCACCTATTTCAACCACGAATACCTTATGAAAATGTACAATCAGAAGTTTGCAGGGCACGGTGGCTCATGCCTATAACGGCAACACTTTGGAAGGATGAGGTGGGCAAATCACTTGAGGCCAGGAGTTCATCTCCTCTACCATAAATACGAAAATTAGCTGGGCATGGTGGCATACACCTGTAGTCCCAGTTACTCAGGAGGCTGAGACATGTGAATCTCTTGAACCTGGGAGGCAGAGGTTGTGGTGAGCCGAGATAGTGTCACTGCACTCCAGCCTGGGCAACAGAGTAAGACTCTTGCCTCCAAAAAAAAGTTAAGTATAAGTTGTACTAGAACTCTGCTTTCTCAAATTCAACAACAGAAATAACTAAGGAAGAGAATTTCAGAAACAAGATTTAACAGTTCTGACTGTAAAACTAAGGGCTGCAACAATTGCATTGATCTTTACTTGAGAAAACAAGTAAAAGAATCAGACTATTTGCAAAGTTTTCAGGACATTCATATGAAATTCAAAACCATTTCTGCCTAACTGCAAAAAATAAAAAAAAAATAAAAGAAGAAAAGAAAAAAAACATTTCTTCCTATGGGTCTACCTTTAATCTGTAATTGCTAGAAAACAATTCTAGTTTTAACAGGAGTAAGCAAATTAACCTAACATTAGAGTCCCAAGTCATACAGTATCCATGGGGGTAGATCAGGACATTCCTCTACTCTGCTTTGACCCTGGTTCAATTTGGGACAGAGAGGAAAAAAAAAAAAAAAAGATATTTCCTCTATTCCCCTAACCCCACCCCAGCCCCAATCCTCAGCCACTATGACACAACATAGGGTCTACCTTGTCTATTCCAAACACCTAGAACAATGTTTGGTATATAATTGGTGCTCAACAAATATTTGTTACAATATTTCTTTTAAAAGTATTCAGGGATCTTATTTCAACATTTCTATTTACCTCAAAGCCATGACCTGTAGAAGAGATATGAAAAAACTATGCCTGAAGGTAGAAGGTGTAGTATGAGTATTGGAAGAGAAGGAATCTATACTATTCCATTTCTTATTAGTATCAGTGGTAGGAAACCTAAAAATTGATACATGCACATTACAAGAAGTTTGTGGCTGATGGGGGCAGTAGCAATGAAAAGAAAAACTAGATCAATTCCTGAAATGGCAAAAGAGAAAGATCTGGTCACTGTGCTGACATAAAACCAAATATATATCTCAAACCCAGAGGTGTTTACACCAAAAAGAGGCCCAAAGAAAACTCTGGTCCTCAAACCTTCAAACGCTGAAAACTTAAGACCTCCTGGCTCTTTTCCATTCCAAATTTCAGGCCTTAAGGCCACTAGTGATAGTGAGCTGCCTAAGTAAATACGTGACCTCAACGTGAAAGGTGGTAGGAGTATAAAGAGTAAAAATCCATTTAATGACACCACAACTGGGAGTGGGAATAGGTGTGTATCTTGCCTCAAAATCTGAGTTCCAAACACATTTTCCCATAAATATACCTTGATAAATAATGAGATTATCTATGTCCTGTTAAAATCAAACCAACAGAAATAACTATCTGCTTGAAAAGAAAAATTTTAGTTGCTATTTTTCACATATTTAGTGCATGACAAAAATTCTAACTTTTCCTATACCCCTGTACCTCATTTCCTTCTCTATCCTTCATAGATTTGTTATGATGATTAACTGAATATTTGTAAATAGCTTAAAGCAGTGTCTGGCCCACAGTAAGCATTATACATATATATTTGAATTAAATAAAACACTTTTTTAGATTTGTTAAATTTCTAACTAGTTTTCAAAAAAAAAGTATGTTGGTTCTACTTTTTTAGTGATATTTTCAAAAATTTTTTGGAGGTTTATGTGTAAGAAAATTATCAAGTTAAAACAGACAAAATTATTATTTCCTTTTTTTTGAGACAGTCTCTATCACTCAGGCTGGAGTGCAGTGGCAGAATCTCAGCTCACCGCAACCTACGCCTCCTGGATTCAAGCGATTCTCCTGCCTCAGCCTCCCAAGTAGCTGGAACTACAGGCGTGCGCCACGACGCCGGCTAATTTTTGTATTTTTAGTAGAGATGGGGTTTCACCATGTTGGTCAGGCTGGTCTGAAACTCCTGACCTCAAGTGATCCACCCGCCTCAGCCTCCCAAAGTGCTGGGATTACAGGCATGAGCCACCGTGCCCAGTCAAAATCATTATTTCTAAGAAAGCGTATGAACTGATCTTTGGGAATTTCAGACTTAAAAGTTTACAGGTGTGTGTGTGTGTGTGTGTGTGTGTTTATATATGTGTATATATATACATATATATGTTTGTTTGCTTTGAGACAGAATCTCACTCTGTCACCAGGCTGGAGTGCAGTGGCACAATCTCAGCTCACTGCAACCTCTGCCTCCTGGGTTCAAGTGATTCTCCTGCCTCAGCCTCCCAAGTAGCTGGGACTACAGGCGCCTGCCACCACGCCCTGCTAATTTTTGTATTTTTAGTAGAGACGGTGTTTCACCATGTAGGCCAGGATGGTCTCCATCTCTTGACCTCGTGATCCACCCGCCTTGGCCTCCCAAAGTGCTGGGATCACAGGCGTGAGCCACCGTACCCAGCCCTACTTTTTAATATATTTAAAGCAACCTTATCCTTAAAAGCTACCTTGCTTTTTTAAAATTTTACCTACAAAGTATTTCACCTATAATATTACCATTAAAAGCATATTTGTTATGTTTAAGCAACTTTTATTTAGCTTAATTATGAATATTCCATTGAACTGCCATCATTTAATGTAGTGTCTGCTATAAGAGTTGGAAGTGTTGCAAGAAGTATGTGTAACCTCAGTAACATTCTAAGACAAATACAATCACTTTTAACATTTTAGGAGTAGCATGCCAGTTTAACCTTTCTTAAGCAACGAAATACATTGGGGGAACAGCAAGAGGGAAAGGAAGAGCTTCAAAACTGAAGAGTAAAGGAGTATGAAAGTAGCAATAAAGGAATCCTGGTTGGTAAAGTGGCTGCTGCAGAAATAACATGAGGCGATAAAACAATTTGGGCCGGGTGTGGTGGCTCACACCTGTAACCCCAGCACTGTCGGGCGGAGGCAGGAGGATTGTTTGAGCCTAGGAGTTGGAGACCAGTTTGGGCAACACAGAGAAACCCCATCTCTACTGAAAATACAAAAAGTAGCTGGGCATGGTGGCATGCACCTGTAGTCCCAGCTACTTGGGAAGCTGAAGCACGAGAATCCCCTGAGCCCAGGAGCTGAAGGTTGCAGCGAGCCAAGATTGCGACACTGCACTCCAGCCTAGGTGACAAAGCAAGACCCGGTCTCAAAAAAAATAAAATAAAGTTGAAAGTTTATCATTTATATTAAATCTAGAACATATTGTAAAATTCCTATTCACTTTCAGAAAACACATTTAAAGCCAGAGACGAATAACAAAAAAACTTCATGAAAGTGCAAAAATCATTCAGTTCCTGTTATCCAAATTCTTGAGCATGAGAATGAAGCATCATGCATTATGACATACACCGAGTTTCTGATAACATCTTTATGCCACTAAATCACAAACCCTAAACCCTGCCCTTATCTCTGGGTCTCTTCTCATGTAAGCTAATAGATTCCCACATGGTTTAAAAGTCTCTCAGTTAGGTATTCTGTTATTCTGCCAAAATCATCTTGTTACAATTAGAAGGTTAATTTCATGTGCCAACTTGGCTAGGCTATAGTGCCCAGTTGCTTGGTCAAAACCAGCCTACATGTTCCTATGAAGGTATTTCTTACATACGATTAACATTTAAATCAGAAGACTTTGGGGAGAAAAGATGAACCCTCACAATGTGGGTGGGCTTCATCCAAGCAGTTGAGGCCTTGAAAGAAAAGAATGAGGTCCATCAAAAAGGAAAAAATTCTGATTCCAGATTACCTCCAGACTCAAGATTGCTGGCCACCCCTACAAATTTCAGACTTGCCAGCCCCTACAATTGTGTGACCTAATCCTTAAAATAAATCTCTCTACACATACGTAAATATACATCCTATTGGTTCTTTCTTAAAGGAATAAACTGAATTTTGGCTTAAGTTTGTTACATTTTAACAGAAAATTTTCTTTTACAGCTTCGATGTGTTAAGTGACAATAATAAGCTGCACATATTTAGAGGGAATGATTTAAATAGTTTTCACATAGGTATGTACCCATTAAGACTGTGGCTACAATTAAGACAGTAAATATATCCACCACCCTCAAAAGTTTTCTTGTGTTCCTGGAATAAATTTTAACAAAAATTTGGATGAAACTTTACCTAGTCCTTTGTAAACAATATGAATAACCTTCCTTATAATTTAACTTTTACACAATGTATATAACCACATAGCATTCTCTAGTAATAATATACCATAGGTCTGTTCAACAATTCTCTATTGTTGAGATATTTATGTTGATGCTAACGTTTTGTTATTATAAACAATATAATGAAGAACATTCTTGTAGCAGCTATATCTAGTCCTGATTACTTTAAAATTTTTTTTTCAATTTTAATAGCTTTAGGGGTACAAGTGGTTTTTGGTTACATGGATGAATTGTATAGTGGTGAAGTATGAAATTTTAGTGCCCCTGTCACCCGAGTAGTGTACACTGTATCCTGCCTCCCACTCTCCCCCTGAGTCTCCAGCATCCTTTATACCACTTTGAATGCATTTGCATACCCACAGCTTAGCTCCCCCTTATAAGTGAGAACATAACAGTATTTGGTTTTCCATTCCTGAGTTACTTCACTTAGAATAATGGCCTCCAGTTCCATCCAAGTTGCAGCAAAAGACACTCTCATTCTTTTTTATGGCTGAGTAGTATTCCATGGTGTATACAAACCACATTTTCTTTATCCATTCCTCAGCTGATGGACACTTAGGTTGGTTCCATATCTTTGCAATTGTGAATTGTGCTGCAATAAACACATGCATGCAGGTGTCTTTCTGATATAATGACTTGTTTTCTCTTGGGTATGATTACTTCCCTTATGTTTCCAAAAATACAATTGCAGAGTTAAAGAACACATTATATTTTAAGAAATAATGATTATTCTAATAGTAACATAAAATGTTTATCTAGTATTTAGCACACGCCAGGTTCTATACTACATCCCTAATTACTCTCTAACAATTTTTACTCTCCAGCATTACATTAATATGCTTGTCAATGATCCCACACCCTGACCAATCTTTTAAAAAGCATTCTTCCTCCCACACTAACATCAATGTAATTCCAGCCAAATTTCCATCAGTATGTTTTCAGACCTCGTATCCATCTAAAATGCATAAAAATAAAATCTTTTTTTTTAAAGGGGAAAGAGAAGGCGATCTTTATCCACCAGAAATTAAAATATGCTATAGGGTGGTGATAATTAAAGCAATATAATATGGTGGTAGTACATACAAAAACATCAGTGAAACAGGAATCCTCAGAACATGGGGAATTTAAAAAAAAAAAAAAGAACATGTGGGAATTTCATACAGGCTAAAGATGGCAGAACAGTGTAAGATAAAAATAAAAGATTAAGATATCCGAATATTTTTTTCAAATTATAATAGAATTTTTTTTAATACAAAAAAATTCCTATTATTCTGCCAAGGATTCAGCCTTCGTAAGCATGAGAGAAACCACCCTTCCAAAATTAAAAAAAAGCCCCCAGACAGACAGATGTGACCATATTTAAAGATTTAAAATAACAAAGAACACAGAAAATCAAAGGGCAAGCAATATAAATGGGAAAATTGTCTGACACATGAAACACATAAAACATTAATATCTGTATTTTAGTATCTCTCTAAATCAGTAAGAAAATGTCAAAGGAACAGGCAAATTCACAGACGAAATGGCAAAAACTATGGAAAAAAAGGTTTGACTTCACAAATAGGGAAAAAGGTATTACTTTCTCTTATCAGATGGGCAAAACCATAAAATCAATAATACACTGTGCTTCAGTAAACTACATATTCCCACAAAATTTTTATTAGAATGTAAAAAAACTGAATAAACTTCCTTATAAGTTAATTTAGCTATAACTATTAACATACAAAAGAATTATATCATCTAACTAGCAATTCCAGTTTTATGAATGTATCCTATGAAAGTCTCAAACAAATACACATAGATTTACACTTAACAATGGTAAAGCACTGCTGGAAGACGCTAAAAACCAATAACCGAAATATTCATCTATATGGGCAAGCCTAATAAAATACAAAATATATCCAAATTACAAAATTACAGAACACTATCTCTGTTTTTTAAGTGGCTATATCATGGCATATAAAGATATCTATTTTGCAGAATATTGCATATTAATGCCTCAATTTTGAAAAAATTCATGAATAGAATAATGCACATGCTTGTTTTGCACAAAAAATTGTGCGGAAACTGAAAAAACGTGACTCTGGTGTCTCTTCATCACTGGCCATAGTATTCTTATCTGCTACATATGCATATTCCCGTTCTATCCATTTATGCTTTTTATTTCTATATTTCCATTGTTTTAACTAAACCATATATAATTTTATAATTCTAAAAAAACAAATGAGAAAAATTTTTTAAAACACTACCACTTTTGAGAGATAAAAAGTTTGTATCATTTAAATTACACTTCTTTTATTATGGTGAGGCTGGATATTTTTTCTTTTTTCTTACATTTACCGGAAATTATTTTCTTCTTTTTGCCCTGCCTGATGTACTTTTATAGTAAATCTTTAATGAGGTATAAAGAACTATGCCTCCTTGTTTAAAAGTTATGCCACAGTTCATATTTCTCTTCAACATCAGATGATATATTTCTATAAATATATAACACCTGGTACTCCCAAACTTTAACATCTGACTTTCAACAAAATTCTAAACACAAACTAAAACAAGTAAGAAACCTGAAAGTTTTATATGGTAACTGTATGACAGATCAACTACTATACAAAGTCTCTCCTATCACATGACATAGTAACAGTGACATCCTAGTACATATAGGTAGACTCTAATGGTAATCATGAAGAAAGAATGGTGAAAATACTTCACATGTTGCCTCACTTAGGTCTCACAACAACCCAAAAAGTATAATGATCTTCTTGTAACACTCAAGCTCAGAGACAATAAATAATTTGCCCACGTTGACATAACTACTGTGTGGCAAAAGTAAAACAATCCCCCAGCCTCACTGTCCTCTACTTTTCACGATGAAGAAACAGCAGTTAATCATTAGCTTCCTCCAAGAGGTACCAAAAACTGCACAGCAATATAACAAGTATCTTTTAGCTTAATGTGCTCTAAATGGCACTCTGCCACTTCCACCCTTCACTGCTGGCATTTCTCCCAGTGCAGAATTTAACTGCAGAATTCTATCTGTTCTTGTTGGCTATAGTTATCTCAATGTCAACAGTATCTGCTCCTTAACTTCCTCTTCTACTCTCCATTTCTAACCTGTACCAAGGCATCTGCTCTTTGCATTTCCCTTATTATCTGCTCCTGAGTTTCACTTGTCAGTCTTCCTTTCGCTGCCAGTTTGGGTTTGATCACAACCAATGACTCGTTTTTTTCTTTCTGGTGGGTTAACCAATTACTCACAGCTAGTCAGATGTGACTGAAACTCTTCACAATTAGAGACTGCTTCTAAGCTTTCAGAAAATTGTTTTTTTTGTTTTTTGTTTTTAACTTCTGGATCAACTCCATTCCTGAGGTCTGATCTCCACATAATAAAATTTCACTAGAGGACTAAAACTAAAATTTTTATTTCTTCCAAAATTCCATCCTACCTGCCTAATAATTATTGTATTAATAATCTAATTCTGCCCTCAAAATCAATCTACTACCAAGCTAAACTTTACTGATGTGTGCTTACTATGTGCCATATTCTATGTGAAGTATCACTAAATAATTACAACAAACCTATGAGTTAGGCATTATTACCCCATTTTCCAGATGAAGAAAACAGAGTATAGGATTCTAATTCATGCTCTTAACCCATTATACATATTACCATCACTATTACCTTATAACACCTGTTCTAAGAGTACATATTTCTAGTGCTCTACTGTACTGTTCAGGAAATAGTGACATGGGAAATGTACTCCCCACCCTACTTTCCATTCCTATCCAGCTCTCTTCCTTACTTGCCCACAGTTTCCCTTTCCATTAAACTCCTAACAGTCCCTTTGCCATGTATCATCTCCTGATGGGCATCTAACACATTCTGACCTATGTTCTTTAAATTTCAACATGTGGTACTAACTCTACATTTCCTTGAAACCCAGAGAAGAAAGTCATTCCAAATTAAGATTTGAGCTTTTTTCCTTCAAGACATTATTTGGTGTATCTTAACTAAAACACATTCCTCTATCATCTTCTACTAATTATCTGATTATTCTGAAACAGACTACAATCTATTTTATACATATTTTTCTTCTCAATTCAACTCACCCCTCAAAAAAATTTATTGATCACTAACATAAGAAAAACACAGAGAGCAAGAAAACCAGATGCCTGAATAGCTTTTAATGTTACTCAGTCAAAAGATGAACATTTTTACTATGTAAAACATACAATTAAAATCAATTAAGAAAAACACTAATACCCTAGTTAAAAAAGAGCAAAGGACCTAAACGTGAAAATATACGGTTAAAGAAATATAAATGGGCTGGACACAGTGGCACACGCCTGTAATCCCAGCATTTTGGGAGGCCAAGGCGGGTGGATCACTTGAGCCCAGGAGTTCGAGACTGGCCTCGGCAACATGTTGAAACCACAGCTCTACAAAAAATTACAAAAATGAGCCAGGTGTGCTGGAATGTGCCTGTCATCCCAGCTCCTTGGGAGGCTGAAGTAGGTGGATCACTTGAGCACAGGAGGTCAAGGCTGCAGTGAGCCGAGATGATTGCGCCACTGTACTCCAGCCTAGGTGACAGGGCAAGGCCGTCTCAAAAAAAAAAAAAAAAAGAGAGAGAGAAATACACATAGCCTCTAAATATAAGAAACTATTCAAGCTCCACAGAAATTAAAAAATATGTATTAAAAAGACAAGACAGGCTGGGCGCAGTGGCTCACACCTGTAATCCCAGCACTTTGGGAGGCCAAGGCGGGCAGATCACGAGGTCAGGAGTTCGAGACCAGCCTGACCAACACGGTGAAACCCCGTGTCCACTACAAATACAAAAATTAGCTGGGCGTGGCGGCACGTGCCTGTAGTCCCAGCTACTCAGGAGGCTGAGGCAGAAAAATCGCTTGAACCTGGGAGTCGGAGATTGCAGTGAGCCGAGACCACACCACTGCACTCCAGCCTGGGCAATAGAGTGAAACTCTTGTCTCAAAAAAAAAAAAAAAAAAAAAAAAGACAAGACAGCATTTTTTGCCTATCAAATGCCCAAAGATAAAATAAAATCACTATAAATGCTGATTGAAATGTACAATAAGCACTGTATTATTTTTTGAAAAATGTAGAAGTTTTTTGATATTTTGGTTCCTTGGCATAGTATTCAAACGTCTAGCACCTTTACAGTCTCATCTTTTATAACACAGAGACACCCCTCACCCCAGTCTTTATCCCTCTCAATTTAGACTGTATTTTCATTAAACACAGAATTCATAGGAGCTAGTTATCGTTTTTTTCCTTAAATAACAGCTTTATTGAGATATAATTCACATATCATACATTCAACCACTTAAAGTGTTCAATTGGTTTGCGTGTACTTGGAGTTCTGCAACCATCTTCACTACAATGAATTTTAGAACATTTTCATGACCCTAGAAAGAAACCTCACACGCATTAGCAGTCATTCTCCATTTCCAATCCCCTCCCCATGTCTCTGGCAATCACCAATCTATATTCTGATAATATTTGGCGCCTATTCTAGATATTTCATATAAATGGAATCATATAATACAGTCTGTTGTGACTAGCTTTCTTAGCACATTTTCTTGGTTTATCCAAATAGTAGCATGTATCACTTCATCTTGTTTAATTTTTTTAAATTGTGGCGAAATACACACAACATAATTTTAACCATTTTAAAGTGTACAGTTCAGTGGCATTAGCATATTCACACTGTTGTGCAACCATGACTACCACCCCTCTCCAGAACTCTTTTCATCTTGCAAAACTGAAACTCATTAAACAGTAACTCCCCATTCCACTGTCCCTTAAGCCCCTAGTAACCATCATTCTACTTTCTGTCCCTATGAATTTGACTACTGTAGGTACCTCACATAAGTAGAATCATACATATATTATCTTTGTGACTGGCTTATTTCACTTGGCATGTCCTCAAGATATATCCATGTTGTAAGCATGTGTAAAAATTTCCTTCATTTTCAAGGCTTAACAGTACTTAATTGTAGGTACATACCACATTTTGCTTATCAATTCTTCCATCCAAGGACACTTGGGTTGCTTCCACCTTGCGGCTACTGTGAATAATGCTGCCATGAACATGAGCTTACAAATCTCTTGGAAATGCTGTTTCCTTTTTTTTTTTTTTTTTTTTGACACAGAGTCTCACTCAGTCGCCCAGGCTGGAGTGTAGTGGCGCAATCTCGGCTCACTGCAACCTCCGCCTCCCGGGTTCAAGCAATTATCCTGCCTCAGCCTCCCGAGTAGCTGGGATTACAGGCGCCCGCCACTGCGCCCAGCTAATTTTTGTATTTTTAGTAGAGACGGGGTTGCACCATGTTGGCCGGGCTGGTCTTGAACTGACCTCAGGTGATCCGCCCACCTCAGCCTCCCAAAGTGCTGGGGTTACAGGCGTGAGCCACCACACCCGGCATTCAATTTTTTTTTATTTTTTAAATGTTTTATTTGACAACGTCTCACTCTGTCACCCAGGCTGAAGTGCAATGGAGTGCTCATAGCTCACTGCAGCTTCAAACTCCTGGGCTCAAGCGATCCTCCCACCTCAGCCTCCTGAGTAGCTGGGACTACAGGCATGTGCCACCTCACCTGGTTAATTTTTTAATTTTCTGAGGAGATGTGGTCTTGCTATTGGTCTTGAACTCCTGGCCTCAGGTTATCCTCCCACCTTGGCCTCCTCCCAAAGTGCTGGGATTATAGCTATGAGCCACCACACCTAGTGACAATTCTTTTGGAGATCCAGTAGTACAATTTCTAGAATTCTATTTTTGATTTTTGGGGGGAAAGGCCATACTGTTTTCCAAAGCAACTGCACCATTGTACTCTCTCCGTAGCAATGAGTAAGGGTTCCAATTTCTCCACATCCTCGACAACACTTATTTCCTAGGGTTTTTTTGGTTGTTGGTGGTGGTGTTTTGTTTCTTATAATAGCCATCTTAATGGATATAAAGTGGTAACTCACTGTGGTTTTGATTTGCATTTCCCTAATAACTAAGTTGTTGAACATCTTTTCATGTGCTTATTGGCCATTTGCATATCTTCTTTGGAGAAATATATGTTCAGATCCCTTGCCCACTTTTTAATCAGGTTGTCTTTTTTCATTATTTAGTTCTAAGAGTTATTTATACATTTAAGATACAAGTCCCTTATAAGATATACAATATACAAATATCTTCTCCTGTTCTAAGTGTTGTCTTCTCGTGTTGATAGTGTCCACCAAAGGACAAAAGTTAATTTTGATGAAGTTCAATTTATCTATTTTTTTTCTTTTGTTGCCCCTGCTTTTGGTGTCATATCTAATAAGCATCTGCCCAAAGATCATAAAGACTTACTCCTACATTTTCTTCTAATAGGTTTATGGTTTTAGTGCTTACATTTAAGTCACTGATCCATTTTAAGTTAATTATTGAATGAGGTATGAAGGGGTCCAACTTCATTCTTGTGTGTGTGGATATCCAGCTATCCCAGCACCAGTTGCTGAAAAGCTATTCTTTCCCTCTGAATCATCCTGCCACCTTGTCGAAAATCAATTGAGCTTATAAAATGTGTGGAATTAATTTCTAGACTCTCAATTCTATTACTGATCTATACGTTTATCATAATGCCAGTACCACACAATCTTGAGCACTTTAGCTTTGTAGGAAGATTTTTTTTAATTTATGTAAATTTATAAAAATAGAGACGGGGTCTCACTATGTTGCCCAGGATGGTCTCAAGCTCCTGGACTCAAGTGATCCTCCCTCCTTGGCCTCCAAGGGGTTGGGATTATGGGCATGAGCAAATGTGCCCAGCCTGTAGGAAGATTTAAAATTGAGAAGTGTGAGGGTTCCAACTTTGTTCTTCTGTTTTAAGATTCTTTTGGTTATTCTAGCTCCTTTGAATTTGCATATGAATTTCAGAATCAGCTTGTCAGATTCTGAAAAGAAGTCAGCTGAGATTTGATAGGAATTGTGTTGAATATGCAGATCACTTTGAGAAGTACCGCCATCTTAATAATACTGAATTTTCTCATCGATGAACATGGAATACCTTTCCATTGTCTTCAATTTCTTTCAATTATGTTTTCTAGTATTCAAGATACATGTCTTGCACTTCTTTCATCAATTTATTTCTAGATATTTTATTCTCTTTAAGGCCTTTTTAAATTGTTTTCTTAATTCTACTTTGTTCATTACTTGTATATAGAACAATCGATTTCTGCATATTGATCTTTTATGCTGCCACTTTGCTGAACTTACTTATTAGTTCTAACAGTTTTTTAGTGCAGGGGTCCCCAATCCTAGTACTGGCCTGTGGCCTGTTAGGAACCGGGCCGCACAGCAGATGAGCGGCGGGTGAGTGAAGCTCCAACGGTGTTTTGTTTTGTTTTGAGATGGAGTCTCCCTCTGTCACCCAGGCTGGAGTACAGAGGCATGATTTCAGCTCACTGCAACCTCTGTCTCCCGGTTTCAAGTGAAATCTGCCTCAGCATCCCGAGTAGCTGGGATTACAGGTGCATGCCACCATGCCCAGCTAATTTTTGTATTTTTAGTAGAGACGGGGTTTCCCCATGTTGTTCAGGCTGGTCTCGAATTCCTGACCTCAGGTGATCTGCCTACCTTGGCCTCCCAAGGTGCTGGGATTACAGGCGTGAGCCACCACGCCTGGTCCTCCATCTGTATTTACAGTCACTCTCCACTGCTCACATTACTGCCTGAGCTCTGCCTCCTGTCAGATCAGCAGCAGCATTAGATTATCATAGGAGCACAAACTCTAGTATGAACTGTGCATGTGAGGGATCTAGGTTGCACACTACTTACAAGAATCTGATGCCTGATGATCTGTCACTGTCTCCCATTGCCCTGAGATGGGACCATCTAGTTGCAGGAAAACAAGTCAGGGCTCCCAGTGATTCAACATTATAGTGAGTTGTTAATTATTTTATTATATATTACGATAATAAAAATAAAGTACATGATAAACGTAACGTGCTTGAATCACCCCAAAACCATCCCCACCTCCCCCACAGTCTGTGGAAAAATGGCATGAAACCAGTCCCTGGTGTCAAAAAGGTTGGGGTCCACTGTTTTGGTGGATTCCACAGGATTTTCTCCATTTTCATGCATAAATATACACACACGCAAACTAAAGATAGTTTTACTTCTTCCTTTCCCTTTTGGACACTTTTTATTTCAGTTTCTTGACTAATTGCCCTGGCAAGAACCTCTAGTACAATGCTGAATACAAGTGGTAGAAGCAGATATCCCTGTTTTTCATAAGATGTCCTTTATCAGGTTGAGGCAGTTCCCTTCTACTTCTAGGTTGCTGAGTGTACCCTGGATTTGGGAGTATAAATTGGCACCTTTTTTTCTGGAAAACAACTTGGTAATATATGTCAAGAAGTTTCAGAATTTAAAAACTTCGGTCTATCAATTCAATTCCTATTGATCTATTTAAGGAAATAATCAAATGTTAAAAAAAAAAACGTTTACCCCTAAGGACATTCAGAATGGAAGGAAATCTGGTTCTAGTATCTATGACCCACTGACTGCTAGGATTGCTGCAACAGCTGCTCATTATGTAAGACTTTTATCCTCAATTCTTCATTCCTAACCAAACCAGTAATTCAGAATTGATTAGGACTTTTCTTAGCACATGAAGCCTCTGCTTTAACTAAAGGCATATGAATAGTGGGAGGTAACTGCTAGAATATCCAAGCATAAAACTTCAATAGAAGGAACTATAATGAAATGCCCAAAGGAACTTAAATATGCAAAACGGAGGAATAAAATATAGTTCAGGCTACGTTTCATCCAAGTGACATTATGCCATTACAAAAGCATTTTATTAAATAAGACAATAAAAGAAGCAGAACCTTCATTTGGTAATAAATAATCATACAGATGTGAGAAAAGAGACACTAGAGGAAAATAGAGACAAATGATGATAGTGACAGTATCTGGGTCATCTTATATTTCTCTTTTAGACTTTGTTTTCCAAATATATGACAAACATTTATTTTATAATCAAGTAAAGAAAACCTACACATTAACATTCTTCTTTCTCCTCTTCTGCCCCACCCCAAAAAAGGTACTACCGTTACACAGTAACAGTACTACACCAACAAAGGGGCAGAATCCTAAAACTATGAATGCCTGACCTTATACCTTAATTGTAAATTTCACATAAAATTCCAGATAAAAATAAAACGTAGAACGCAGACTATTTTGTAAGTTTTATCTTTCACATAACATAATGAATAACACGATATAGTAACCCTCACTATAAAAGAAAAAAAAAGTAACTTATGAGTGACTTTCAACCCTGCCTTAACATGCTGCTGGAAGCCGCACTGTTACAGGAACATTTTATTTTCAATTAAAAAAACCCTGCAAGTTCATTTCTCTTTTTAGGAGGGGAAAAAAAGATACATAGTTTACAGTTGCTAAGAGCAGACTCCTTAGCAAAGCTCCCTGACTTATTGGGTAGGTTCCACAGTGAGTTACTGTTTAAGTTTTTTCACTTCTTTTGAAACTCAACACCTTCAACTGAAATTCCAACAATAACAGATTAACTAACAATAAAGAAAAATCTCTAGGCAGAAACAGGTTTGTCATTCATATATTTGTCTGATTCAGTTCTCGCAGTGTTTGCTGATTCTTCTGGTTCCAGAAACTAGGTTGAGTCAGGGACCAGATGTTTGTTTAATATCCCCAGTATTTAGATGGACATTATTTAATGTTAAGATGATGAAAATGTTCTGTAACTTCCCTGTCCAAAATGTAGCCAGTAGCTACACATAGCTACAGAGCACTTGGAACATGAATAGTGCAGTTAAGGAACTAAACTTTTGATTTTATTTAATACTAATTAACTTAAATAGCTACATGTGGCTAGTGGCTACTGCACTGGCCAGCCCAGATCTATCTAGAACCTAGTACAATAAACATTTGTGGAAAGAAAGAATGAACAAATCAATGTTGCTTTCTTCTCAAACCTCAGGAGATATCAGCAGTTCTAAACTGCGGGAATATAAATTCAGACCTAGAAAAACACAAGGTAAATAATTTGGAAGCTAGGTATTCTTTAGGGGATGTGCCGATCTTTCATTGTCTTGTAAAAACAAGTCATGACAACTAATAATTAGAATGCCCTCCACTATATCTATCCAAACTGCACCCACCTTTAACATTCCACCTATTCCACAGAACCTTCCTACCTCTCCATTTCATTCATTCACTTACTCAAAATTTAATGATAATCAACTGTGTGCTGCACACAATGAACACAAAGAATAAAATCCAGTCCCTGCTCTCAGAAATACAGTAAGAATAAGATATGAAAACATGACAAGTTATATGAAAATACAAGTTATGGCTGGGAGCAGTGGTTCATGCCTGTAATCCTTGCACTTTGGGAGGCCGAGGTGGGTGGATCACTTGAGGTCATGAGTTCAAAACCAGGCTGGCCAACATGGTGAAACCCCGTCTCTACTAAAACTAGAAAAAAATTAGCTGGGTGCGGTGGCGAACGTCTGTAATCCCAGCTATTTAGGGGGCTGAGACAGGAGAATCACTTGAACCCGGGAGGCAGAGGTTGCAGTGAGCCAAGATCGTACCACTGCACTCCAGCCTGGGTGACAGAGCGAGACTCCGTCTCAAAACAAAAACAAACCAAAGCAAAAATACAAGTTATATGAAAGTACTATTACAGAATTATGTATGACATGCAATTCAAGTATACGGGAGCACCTAACACTGTTTGGGAATTGGAGACTACAGAGGAAGTGACATGTGAGGACTTCTTCCCCAGACCAAACAGTGACATGTTGCCACAAGCATTTACTATAGAATACTGTCTTCTTGATTTTTAGGATAATTCCACACTAGAGTGGTCGAATTCCCTCATTATAAAAACACTAATATTCCAAGTATTATAGCTAAATTAATTACGGGATAGTAATTATAATACTGATGTTTGGGTGTCCAGGATACCATGTTAAGTTTAAGTACCAAAACACTGTTAAGTAGGATGATTTTATATGAAATTTATAGTTAAGGTATAAGGTCACAGATTCATAGTTTTAGGATTCTACCCCTCTGTGTAGTACTGTTACTATGCAGAGTTAGTACCTTTTTGAGGGCAGGGCAGAAGCAGAAAAAGAAGAATGTTAAGGTGTAGGTCTTATCAGCAGAAACTGGTAAATTTCAGTTTAGGAATTTTTTTAATCTGAATACTGAAATATTTACATCTTGAAATAAAGATCAATGACTCGAGTTTTTACTTCATACAGCATAAAAGTCTTCTCTAGCAAGATAATTTGAGACACAGTCTCACTCTGTCGCCCAGGGTGGAGTGCAGTGGCGCGATCTCGGCTCACTGCAACCTCTGCCTCCTGGGTTCAAGCGATTCTCCTGCCTCAGCCTCCATATTAGCTGGGATTACAGGCGCGTGTCCCCACACCCAGCTGGCCTCTTGACCAGGCTGGTCTGGAACTCCTGACCTCTGGTGATCCGCCCGCCTCAGCCTCCCAAAGTGCTGGGATTACAGGTATGAGCCACCACACTCAGCCTACCCAGAGAATTATAAACAGTACTAAAATGTTTAATATTTAATTAAATATTATTTTACTCATTCAGAAAGTATTTTTCTATAACTTTGTAATCCTCAGTGAAAGGAAGAAAGTAACAAAGAAAAGCTTATATTGCAAAATAATTCTTTTATTTTCAGCAAATGCATCTACATCCATAATCTGTTGCAATATAAACACCCAACAGTTCAAAGACTTTTTGAACAGTCAAATATGAACATAAATACTGAAACTAATGTAAGTAACTGCATCCCACTCTCCTTCCATACATGAAGAAACTGAGTACCTAGAGGAACAGGAAAGGCTCTCTCTGATCCCAAAACCCCACCTTGCTAACAATAAAAGATTAAAAATCGGTAATTTTTAATCTTTTGATTAAAATCAAAGTGATTAAAAGAGATGAAACTATATGTAGATGAAAGAGTTAGGAGGAAATTTCAGAATCAGTTTATCCCCTGTCCATTCACCCAATTACTTTAGAAAAAGTTTCTTCAGGCCAGGTGTAATGACTCACGCCAGTCCCAGCACTTTGGGAGGCAAAGGCAGGAGGATCAATTGAGCCAGGAGTTTAAGGCCGGCCTTGGGGAACATGACAAGCCTCATCTCTACAAATCACTTTTTAAAAAATTAGCCAGGCATGCTGTCTTGCGTCTGTGGTCCCAGCTACTTGGGAGGCTGAGGCAGGAGGATTGCCTGAGGTCAAGGCTGCAGTGAGCCCTGATTGCATGCCACCACACGCTAGCTTGGGTGACAGAATGAGACCCTGTCTCAAAGAAAAAACAAAACAAAACAAAAAACAAGAAAAAGCTTCTTCAGCATCTGCTAGTTTCTGCACAAAAATACACCCATGACTTGGTGATATCACTTAACCCTCTGTTTCTTAAGAATAATTCCTTTTTTAAGATGAAATAAAATTTCACTTTTGGCAGGGCACAGGGGCTCACGCCTGTAATCTAAGCACTTTGGGTGGCCAAGGCAGGCAGATCACTTGAGGTCAGGAGTTCCAGACCAGCCTGGCCAACATAGTGAAAACCTGTCTCTACTAAAAACATAAAAATTAAAAATTAGATGGGTGTAGTGACACACACCTGTAATCCTGGCTACTTGGAAGGCTGAGGCACGAGAATAGCTTGAATCTGAGAGGCAGAGATTGCAATGAGCTGAGACCATGCCACCGCACTCTAGCCTGGGCAACAGAGCGAGACTTGGGTCTCAAAAAAAAAAAAAAAAATTCACTTTAAATAATTAATTGAAATTAATAACCTTCATGATTAACTTTTTCTCATTTTTAAGTAAAGCTAAGTTTTAAAAATATATATTTATGATGTTTTCCTTTTTTTTTTTTGAGATAGGAGTCTCGCTCTGTCGCTTAGGCTGGAGTGCAATGGTGCAATCTCGGCTCACTGCAACCTCCACCTCCCCGGTTCAAACAATTCTCCTGCTTCAGCCTCCTGAGTAGCTGGGACTCTAGGCATGCGCCACCATGTCTGGCTAATTTTTGTATTTTTAGTTGAGATGGGTTTCACCATGTTGGCCAGGCTGGTCTCGAACAACTCTTGACCTCAGTCGGGTGATCCACCTACCTCGGCCTTCCCTAAGTGCTGGGATTACAGGTGTGAGCCACTGTGCCGGGCATTTATGATGTTTCTCTTACACAACTAATAGCTTAGTTATAATGATGCAAATGTTTATATTTTTAAAAGTTAATATTTTTACTTGTTTTTTTTATTGTTTCTAATTTTCATATTTACATTAAGTCTAAACTTCTGCTTTTTAATGTTTATACGTTCTAACACACTCATTTTAGATTAGCCCATAACATTTAACCAGTGTTATTGAACTGTCTTTATACTCTAACTAGACAATCAAATTTACTTTAATACCACACAGCATGGCAATCACAATTAGTATAATGTCATACAGCTAGCATGGTCAGGATTAGACTTCAAATCTAGTTCCCTTTTCAGAAAATCATGTTGCTTCATCATAGTTCCCATCAAAATTATTAATTTAAGAAATAATTATGTTTTAAATTTTATAACCTCTCACATACTCTAATGCATTTAACTAATTCCAGGTACCTACATGTAACTTCTCACATAGTAAAACACATTCTTATTTATCATGACGCACAGAATTACAAACAGGATTATGGTAGGAAGAAAGATGATGAAGGGTGCAAATAACATGAAAATCTATGATTTCTGAAATGCAGTGCTAGGCACTGAGGAGAAACAAAACTAAAAACAAAGCAAAATACAAAGGCTCAGGGAATTTATAACCTGATAAGGAAAATAAATTATGACCATAATTATAATAACAGGAAGACTATTAATATATTCACAGGTAGTACTGTTTAAGTATTAAAGCATAAATAGGATTATTAAAAAAAATAGAGCTCATATATTCATTCAACAATTAGTCATTCAGCACATTCTATGGTCCTGCCACTGAGCTAGGTAGGAGGCACAACAGTGAAGAAAACAGGTAATGGTTCCCAGCTATCTGTACAGAAACAAGTAAGTAACAAACCATTATAATTATTCCCACTTATTAGGAAACATTAAATTGTCTGTGTCCATAGGTAGTAGAAAGTGGGAAGACTGATCAGGTAAGGCCTCACTAACGAATAAAGCAACATTCAGGCTGAGACCTCAGGCGTGAGAAATTAGCCTTTCAAATTGTGCATGCGTGCATGTGTGAATGAGTGTGTGGGTATGTGTGTGTCTGTCAAGCTTGGTGGGCAATCAAAATGGCACAGATGGGACTGGAGAAGCAGGCAGGGAGGTGATCTCATAGATCAAAAAAGCAGGACGTCCCTGGTATGCTGGAGGAAAATCAAATACACTAATTTGGCTAGAGCCTGAGGTTAATGCAAAACAAACAGCATTTGCACAAACTTTCATGTTTAAAAGTCTTAATTCTTACTATGAGAGATAATGTTTCCCTTTTATGGATGAAGGGATAACAGACTCAAAAGGGTTAAAAGCCTTGCTAATAAGGCCACACCACTAATACACTAAGTCTCAAGACCCAGACATTCTAATTTAAGTCACACCAGTACCCCTTCAACCACACAATAAGTAGTAATGAAAAATAAAGTTAAAAAGACAAACCAGGGTAAAAGCCAGGCTGAGAAATGAAAGCTTTACTAGGGACAGAAAGTAACAGAAGTGACATCAATTAAAATGATGATTCTGAACTCCATATTGCACTTTCAAACAGTTCCTTTATGCAAAATAACTACCATGTAGTTTATCAATCATTTTGAATTGTGTCCCCCAGCAGAGTGAGAGAAAGAGAGAGAGAGAGTGTGTGTGCGTGTGTGTGTGTGTAGCTGGGGAAGACAGGAGCCTAAGTACCATGTTCAATCAGAACATACCTACTTTAATCTTTTTCTTTTCGTTTTTAGAGACAAGGTCTTGCTCTGTCACCCAGGTCGGAGTGCAGGGTGCAATCACAGCTCACTGAAGCCTCTATCTCCTGCACTCAAGAGATCCTTCTGCCTCAGCCTCCTGAGCAAATGGAACCAAAGGCATGTACCACCAAGCAGGGCCAATTTTCTGATTTTTTTTTTTGTAGAGATGGACTCTCGTTATGTTACCCAGGCTGGTCTTGAACTCCTGGGCTCAAGTGATCCTCACACCCTGGACTCCCAAAGTGTTTGGCTTATAGAGATGTGAGACACTGTGTCTGCTTTATGTTAGATTTAGTTTGAGAAAAAGTTTTGCTGTTTGCAAACCTCAGAATACAGTCAGTAAACTTTGGTTCTAAAATCTCATAAAGATTTAAACGTAAGATTTATATAAAGATCCTATATTTACATCTAAAATATAAGATTTAAGATTTTATGAAGATTTAAATCTAAAATCTTATGAAGATGTAAAACATACCAGCAGTAGAGCACTGCTTTCACCCATCATGTGCCCTATAATAACTACTTTAATAAGCAGGCTAATTTTTTGTCAGCTTCTCTGCTAAATAATAACTATACATATATAAATACCCCACTATGGATTATTAAAGGCAATTTCAAGTATGACTTTTGCCTCCACACTTTCAGAAATAATACATATGCCTACCATAAAGTTTCCTTGTAGGTTAAGGCATTTGTAACATAAAAATGTAGGGTAAAAATACTACTACTATGAACTGGTTTTTCAACTACTAAAAAATGAATACTAAAAACTATACACTGATGCCCAATAAAACATATATTACTAGTGAATACTTTATGTGTAATATTGGCAAATACCCTTTACGAAGTTTACTCAAAAACCACTAAAGTAAATCATTATTCAACTCCACCAAACTTAAAAATATAGTTTCACGATTAGAGCAATAGTATGTAATTACTCAAATAGTCACATCTATAAAAAAATTTTCCAAGTTAGCGACATCAATCATGAATACAAAAAATTCGTTATTTAAATATGCGCACATACCTTTGTCCTTCTTGAAATCCAAAGCATCTTCTTTATCAGTCACTATTTCCTTCATATTGATAATACTCTGATGGGTAAGCTGCCGGAGAATTTTAATTTCTCGAATTGCTGTAATTGGAAAGCCTTCCTTTTCATTATCCAGACGTACTTTTTTTAAGGCTACCATTTCTCCTATTAAGGAATTTAATAAAATCAGGTTACCAGCTGACAAAAGCAGATGACATTTTTCTTAACTTTAAATGTATTTTAATTCAATTCTGTTCTTATTTCTCAAAAATACAACCACAAAGTATGTTTCAGTTTCTAATATACCAAATAATATTTATAGTTCAAAAAATTAAATCTGTCATTAAACAAATTATGGAATATTTACATAAACCAGGGGATACTATACAACCATTAGAAAGAATGAGGTAAGTCCAAATATATTATGCTCCCCATTTATATATTTAGTGAAAAAACTAAGATGCTTTTACATTCACTTGGGAAAAAATAAAAAGAAAACAGAAAGATGTTAGGCCAGGCATGGTAGCTCACACCTGTAATCCCAGCACTTTAGGAGGCTGAGGAAGGCAGATCACGAGGTCAGGAGTTCGAGACCAGCCTGGCCAACATAGTGAAACCCCAACTCTACTAAAAATACAAAAAATTAGCTGGGCGCCTGTAACCTCAGCTACTTGGGTGGCTGAGGCAGAAGAATCACTTGAACCCGGGAGGTGGAGGTTGCAGTGAGCCGAGATCACGCCACTGCACTCCAGCCCCGGCAACAGTGCAAGACTCCGTCTCAAAAAAAAAAAAAAAAAAAAAAAGATGCTGAAGACTGGGTATATCACACTGTCATTTTTATTTTTTTAAAGTGAACGAGGGAAAGACAAATATAGCCAATATGTTTATGTATGCATAAAATTTCTCTGAACAGAGGAGAAAAACTCTATCAGTGAAAAAAATACACTCAGACATATTACTTGCCCAAACCTGGCCAGTTACCTAGTAGTAAAACTGGAATTCAAAATCCAGTTACTTGTCTCAAAAATATATGTTCTTCCCCACTACACTAAATTGCCACATAATTTAGGTATGAGTCAGCTTTGTATCAGAAATGATCCAAATAGAAAATGAAATATACACACATACACAAAGTCTATTATAAGAAAAAATTCACTATAATAAAGGTTTGTTCATTCCACTTCCTTGGAGAAAAAAATGTTCTTACAAATTTTCTAAAAGAAGGAAGCATATTCTTTTAACCATTAAACTTATTCTATTAATTTTTATGGAATGCCTTCTATATTGCGTATGAGTCCTTGTTTTACTTAACAGTTTTAAAAGTTGTCATTTAATCTTTTTGGTAACACATCATTATAAATACCAATTATTACTCTATGCAGTAATTGCCCTCAGTAGTTTCTAACCGTTAAGGTCATCTCCCATATACTATATGGCCTCAAATAGCTGTGCTATTTTAATCTATTGGTTTCTTTCTTTGAGACAGTCTCATTCTGTGGCCCAGACTGGAGTGCAGTGGTGCAATCTCGGCTCACTGCAACCTCCACCTCCGGGGTTCAAGCAATTCTCCTGCCTCAGCCTCCCAAGTAGCTGGGATTATAGGTGCCCGCCACCACACCCGGCTAATTTTTGTGTTTTTATTTTATTATTTTCTGAGATGGGAGTCTTGCTCTGTCACTCACGCTGGAGTGCAGTGGTGTGATCTCAGCTCACTACAACCTCCACTCCCTGGGTTCAAGCCTCAGCCTCCTGAGTAGCTGGGTTTACAGGCATATGCCACTATGCCCGGCTAATTTTTGTGTCTTTGGTAGAGACAGGGTTTCTTCATGTTGGCCAGGCTGGTCTCGAACTCCTGGCCTTAGGTGATCTGCCTGTCTCAGCCTCCCAAAGTGCTAGGATTATAGGCATGAGCAATCACGCCCGGCCTATTGGTTTATTTCAATAAGCAGTTATGAGTAAAGAAAGATAAAATACTAGCTCTATGCATTATTAAGTAAAATACATAGCTTCTGACACAGCCACTTTTTGCTCTCCTGCGAAGCCTTTTAAAACTTTCTCTGAGTTCCTGATTATGTTCTGAAAGATTAAGCTGCTAAAACTGGCCTCCAAGGATAGTTACTGCAGGAAAAAAACTGAAGGCTAAATGAAAGTGTTGTGTAAGGCTTATGACAAAAAAAATTTACTACTAAGATTAATTCAGGTTAAGATACCTTTCCCTCTGATTAATAACAGTGTAAGAATTATTCACCACAAAAGAGGAAAGAAAAACTAAATCTTACCATACAGTATATCACAAATACTAAAGGAACACTTTTTAAAACATACACATATACAGACCCACTTACATGTACTCCTATCTTACAAAATGCATATATAGAATAAAATTAAAAAGATGAAACAAAAGCACAGTAAATTTGAATTTAATTTTTTGGAAAATTTCCGAAGCCAAACATCAGAAAAGAAACACAAACTAAGTACATTACGCAGGCCCAAAGATCCCCAGAACTTGGCATTCTTACCAGTGTCTTTATCCCTGGCTTTGTAAACTTGTCCGTAAGTACCTTCTCCAATAATTCCGATGATATCAAATTTATCCACGCAGCGTTTTCCCCAGTCAATATCTTTTTCTTTGATTTCACCATAGCGAGGCCCACATATTCTATCAAATATAGTTCTAAAGTTTTTATATACAATCAAGCAAACTGAATAAACTGTCTAATAACTCAATATCTACTCGCCACCCAATTGTATATTCTTTATTTTTCCCTACCCTTGCAGTATTTATCATCATCTATCCCAAACAAGTAACACTGATTTGGTATTGTAAGTTATCATAAAAACTGAGGTATCATTTCTACATACTGACTCTTCTTCTGTAGACAAGTATTTAAACCGAGAAAAAAAGTAGTAGAGCTTGTATGAAGGGTTTTCAGAAATAAAATATAATTTTTCAGTGAGTAGATGAAACCAACACTAGTAGAGTCAAAATTCTCTAACCAATCTCCAGAAAGTTTTATTTTGCATCCATTAACAATAATATATATAATCTACTTTTAAGAAACAAGAGTTTGATAAAGAATGTGAACAAAAATCTAACTATAAAACTTATTGACAAATTTAGACTTATGACTGGATGAAATCACCTGAAAAACATCAAAAAAAAAGATTTTTCAGTCTAAGAGAGTACAAAAGGTATTAATATAACCAACTCTCAGGAAGCCACGTTTAAGCAGATACAGATGGACAGGTAAGACAAAAATCTTACATTCTTCAGAAAGATACATAATTTTGTAGTATTTTAATATTATGGTAAATCACAGAAATTCAAGTAAAAGAATAAAACTACAGTGCTCAAGAAGAGAGTATTTTTTAGCTTTTTTATTTTATTTTATTTTTTTGAAACAGGGTCTTGCCTTGTTGCCCAGGCTGGAGTACAGTGGCACACGATCACAGCTCATTACAGCCTTGACCTCTTTGGCTCTGGTGATCCTCCTGCCTTAGCCTCCTGAGTAGCTGGGACCACAGGTATGCACCACCACACCCGGCATTTTTTTTTTTTTTTTTTTTTTTTTTGTAGAGATGGGGTCTCCCTATGTTGCTCAGGCTGGTATCAAACTCCTGGACTCAAGTGATTCTCCCACCTCGGCCTCCCAAAGTGCTGGGATTACAGGCATGAGCCACTGTGCCCGGCCGGTTTAGAAAATAACCTCAAATTCACACACTAGGCACTACCTCAACTGCAATTCTAAAATCAGAGCTAACTTAAAGTCTTCACTGTCCCTTGGTTAAGAACTTAAAAAAAAAAAAAAAAAAGCACCAGTGTTCCCCGCCTTTAACTGATTAACAGGTTTTAAGGGAAAGAGATCTCTTTAGGCACTTAGTTGAAGCTAATTTAGGATACAAATTTCAAACCTTCTTCTACTCCATCTCTTGCAAAGTGAAGAATATATTTGTTTATGGGAGAAAATGGAGCTAAAAGCAAAGGAAACAGCAGCTTGCCCATTACTGATTTTATTTGGGCTCACTAAATGCTGACTTCTACTCTGCCCAATTTCAGTGTTTCTGTGTTATTTCAATCTCTTAATAACAGAAAGTATCTTTAACATATACAATACCCCAGGAAATTAATACATTACAAATTACAAGAGAAAATTAAATTTGGTTTTATTAGTTATTGTGAATAGGAATGCAAGCAATTATGAATTTTTTCAAAACTCTAATAGAATTCATATATTTAAGTTGAAAGAATAAGTACATTTTTTATTTTAAACCTTAATTTAGTGTTTTATGAACTTCTGATGACTCAGAATCACTGCTGGTCAATTTAAGAGCAGGTAGAAAGCAAGCACATACTTAGGCCTCCTTTTACTATGTAACTGTGTTGCTGTTTTCTTTTCCTCTGGACTCTTTGAAAGATCATCTCCTCCTGGTAGCTCAGGGGGCAGCGGTAAATCAGCAAGAAGACATCGGAGTTTCTTTTCTACTTCTTTTTTAACTGCTTTTACTGAAATATTTCCTCGTAAGCTGAAAGTGAAAGAAGTCAGACAAATAAAACAAAAATTTTGTTGAGTAATAAAAATGTGCTTATGTTTTACATTTAAGTAGCAATAGTCATGAATATTCAACAATATTTCACATTATAAGACTACTGTCCGAGTTTCTTTCCAGCTAAAGTAGTACACTATACTCAACTGTATAATGCAAAATTTGGGGTAAAAATGATATAGAATTAGGTAAAAACCAAGGAAATCTGTATAAAGTAGGAACTTTAATGATAACTTCGTATCAATATTGATTCATTGTTAACAAATGTACCATACTGATGTAAGATACTAACAGTAAGGAAACTGGGTACAGGGTATTCAGGGTCCCTGTAGTATCTTCATAATTTTTCTATAAATGTAAGACTGTTATAAAGTTTATTTTTTAAAACGATACAGAATTAACTATAAAACTGTACATTAAAATTGAAAATCAACTAAACATGCTTTGCATAAAAACTCAGTTTTGCAAAGCATTTCTTTTTTTTTTTTTTTTTCTGAGATGGAGTCTCACTGTCACCCAAGGTGGAGTGCAGTGGCAGGATCCTGGCTCACTGCAACCTCCACCTCCTGGGTTCAAGCGATTCTCTTGTCTCAGTCTCCCAAATAGCTGGGATTACAGGTGCCCGCCACCACACCCAGCAAATTTTTGTATTTTTAATAGAGACGGGGTTTCACCATGTTGGCCAGGCTGGTCTTGAACTCCCAACCTCAAGTGATCCGCCCGCCTTGGCCTCACAACGCCCAGCTGCAAAGCATTTAGTTTGATTCTGGTAGAGACACAAAAGGTATTTTACTGTAAGAAATAAAAGAAAGCCATGATAATATTTATCTTGCCCATCTAAATAACCACAAGCAACAGCTAATTCAGCTTTGACCCTTTTCAAGGTTAATTAATTTTTCTAAATTGGACAATGATTGTTCTAATTTTTTTAAGATTCCAGGTTTCTAGAATCACAGCTGAAATTTAAACTCCGTTAGCTTTGTATTTTTTATGAATGCATAAAGTGCTCTGAGTTTTAAAGTATATCTTAACTTGGCAATTTATTTTAAATTTCCCTGATATGACAAAGTCTGTCATCTAATATAATGTGACACGTTGAAAGAGAATCTCATAATGATAATAAAATTTGGACTTCACATACTTTCATAGCAATTGAGTCCCATAATGAAAAAATTTATTGCAACTACACTGCTGTGATCAGAAATTACTGAAGATATTATTATCAATGTAAATAATTTAATTGTAATTATCCTCCTATTCGTGTTGAATAATAATACTGTAAAACAAATGAATCCTTTAATACCACTTGATAAAAACAACTTAATAATACCATCTGATAAAAATGACTTAATTATCATAGTAAATTTATGTCCTGTGCTACTCACTGGAAGGTTCTTTAACAGAGAAAAAACATGCTTTAAAAGAAATTGGCTTGTAGTTTTGTTTTGTTTCTTTAAGACACAGTCTTGCTCTGTCGCCCAGGCTGGAGTACAGTGGCATGATCCAGACGGAGTGCAACCTCTGTCTCCCGAGTTCAAGCAATTCTCCTGCCTCAGCCTCCTGAGTAGCTGGGACTACAGGCGCGTGCCACCATGCCCGGCTAATTTTTTTGTATTTCTAGTAGAGATGGGGTTTCACCATGTTGGCCAGGCTGGTCTTGTACTCCCGACCTCAGATGATCCACCTGCCTCGGCCTCCCAGAGAGCTGGGATTACAGGCGTGAGCCACCATGCCAGGCCTGCAGTTTTATTTTTAAAGTAATGTATTACACAGCCCACTTCTCAATTTTCCTCTCCCTCCATTCAGCAAATATTGATTGTGAGCTTCCATGTGCTAGGTATTTGTAAGGCACTGGAAATTTAACAACAAACACATTAAGCTACAGTTTCTTTCAAAAAAGCTTACAGTCTGGAAGACAGGTAGGAAGTAGGATAAAGTGTTACACAAACAGATTCCTAGAGTAATGTAGTAGCTAAAGGGTGGCTAAATCAGGTCTGAAATACAGTAAAGGCGTCTTTCTAGAAAAGGTATCACCTGAATGCCAACTGAAAATAGGCGTATTTAGAATAACTTATTTAGGAAACTATAGTCTCTAACTTGTAATGAGGTTTTAGTCAAGAGTTCTTATTGGAAGATTCAAATCAACATTTTTGAAAGCAAAAAACTTAAGTCTTAATTTCACTTATAATTTAAAATTTAAAAGACTATATTAAATGTCAGTATATTAATTATCAAATATTACTTTCCAAGAACAATGTTACAAAATTTAAAACATTTTTATTGAATATTTGCAATAATCAAATAGAAAACGTGCTTTTTAAAAACACTTCCATACACCCCAGCAACAAAAATAAAATGCCTTAAAAAGAAATACACACAAGCAACAGAAAAAAAACATTTGACTGAAGAAATAAAATTAGATCTGAACAAATGAAAAGAAACCATGTTTTAATATGGGAAACTAATATTATAAAGCTGTCTCCAAATTATGACTGTATTAGATTTAATAGAGTTCCAAAAAAAATTCAAGGAAGAGTTTTTTTTTTTAAATACAACTTGACAACCTGACTGATTATAAAATTTGTCTAAGAATAAAGGCAAAAGAACTGCCAAGAAATTTCTGAAAAAGAAAAATTAAGTGGGATTTGCCCTGTCAACCTATTCAGAGATCTAGAACTAGAAGCCAAACGCTGGTTGAAGTCAAAGGATATGTATTACTCAGTCTATCCAATGCTTTATAAAGAACTATGAATTGTAATTTTAAATCCAAAGATTTACATAATATTCAGGTTCTAGGCTTCCTCTTTTAAAAAAGCAAAAGTTCTAAGACAAGCTTAAATTCTTGTAGAGCAACACTGCTGTTGAGGCTCAACAGCAGAGCCATTTACGCATCACTAATTTACTCCATCCCCTTCATTTTTATATTACTGTCTGCCCCTAAAATAGAAATTTGAGTTTGGGAGCCAATATACCACGTATCTAAAGACACTACAACGGTAAGATACTGACAAATACAATATGTTAAAAGAAAAGAAAGTAGAGAAACAGATATATGTAAGAATTTTTATATATGGAAATTAGTGAGATGAATTATACAATAAACAGTACTGGTAACAACACTGGGTTGGGGGGAGTAAAGAATCAGAACACTTCTTTACACAATAACCCAAACCAAACTTCTATGAGATCTGACTTAACCTTTTTAAATTTTATAAACCTAGAAGTCTTAAAGGAAAGAGAATAATAGATTTGACTAGATAAAAATGGAAAACATTCATATAACCAAAAGCAAAACAAATGTCAAAAATAAGCAACAGACTCTGAGAAGCAAAGGTCAACATCCCTAACATAACAACTAAACATCAATTCGAAAAACGGAAACAACTTTAAGGAAAAGCCAGCACAGAATACAAGCAAGCAATTCACCAGAAAAATAATAAATAACCAATAAACGTTCAAGAAAATACCATACCTTATTATCAGAAAAATGCAAAATTAAATAATTACATATTTTAAAGACTTTCAAAATTGACACTATCCAAAACTGTTAAGGCAATTTCATACATCTGGGTGCATAAATTGTTATACAGCCTTCCTAAGACATAATGTGACAGTTTCTATCAAATTTATAATGTGTATACTTTGACATGTAACTATCCTATAAAAATTACCTGAATATACATAATATTAATATATAAGGAGAGTTTAATAGCAAATAATTATAAACCTGAGTATCCATTAATCAACAGAAGAACACGATACATCCATTCCGGTAATAAGAATATTGGGCCCATCTATACCAACATGGAAAGATCTCTAACACAGTAAATGAAAAAGCAAGTCAAGGAACATTATCCATGGTATGATTCTAATTTTAAAAAAAATAATAAAACAACTACATTCTGTGAAAACACAGATTACCAGCTATCTCATGATTTTGTGGGAAAACAGACTGTAATTTTGAGAATGAAGCAAAATTCAAAGTGAGCCTAACATACACCTTTAACTTGAAAGCAAGGAAACACGAAAAAACAAATGAGGTCATGTCAAAAGACTAAAGGAGTCAGCTTACAGGAGCTTCCACTGGCCAAATTTCGGACAATGTGAGGGTAAAAAAGAATAGTGGCTATTACTATTAGTAACACAGAAAATAAACAAAAACCCATGAGAGTAGAATGATTAAATGGGATATGGGGAAACATGTATTTACAAAACAAGGCCAGCTAATGTTAAAAGGAATGGCAGAATTAGAAAATAACCATTTTTAATTTGTGCAGCAGCAATGGAAAAAAAAATCACCATTTGCAGTCCCTACTACAGTAACTGAATTAGACAAATACCATTAATGGTTGCTAAATCATTAGGTGATAGGTTGTTGGGAAAAAGGATATTCAATCACTGCCAAAAATATTACCCTACAGCTCACTTCCAATTGCAAAGAAGAAAATGCACCCTCATACATGGAGAGACCTTAAAGTTGGTCATCACCTTAACCAAGTGATCACATCACTACTAGTAGAGTAAAACAATCTGATATTTTGGTCCTCCTGTAACAACAGCATAAAGTACATAAAATCACCTCTTAAATATTCTGGCTAAAAAACTGTATTCTTTATCTAAACAAAGCACAAGTAATTTCCAGATTATGGGAAATAAAGGGGTTAGAGAAGAACAAGTTAAATGATACCAAGAAGAAATAATCAGATAAATCCAAAGGTGAGACATTCTGTAAGATTACTGGCCTAGACTCTTCAAAAAGTCATGGGGCTGGGGACAGGGGGTGGGGGGGAGTACTGATTACTGATTATATATAGTGGATGATATTATTATTTATTTGTTAGATTAACTACTGTTGATTTCCTTGTTATCACAATGATACTGTGATCAAGCAGGAGACTGACCTTATTCTTGGGAGATGACTTAAGTATTTACGGTATAGTAAAAAGAAACATATACACAGCTGGGAGTGGTGGCTCATGCCTGTAATCCCAACATTTTGGGAGGCCGAGGCAGGAAGATCACAAGGCCAGGGGTTTGAGACCAGCCTGCCCAACACGGTGAAACTCCATCTCAACTAAAAATACAAAATTTAGCTAGGCATGGTGGTGTGCACCTGTAATCCCAGCTACTCCGGAAGCTGAGGCAGGGGAATTGCTTGAACCCAGGAGGCGGAGGTTGCAGTGAGCCTAGATGGCGCCACTGCATTCCAGCCTGGGCAACACGGCAAGACTTCATCTCAGGGAGAGGTGTATACACACAAACACACACACACACACACACACACCCTCATTAGTTCTCTTAAACAACTAGAGATGGAACGTGTGTGCGTGTGTGTGTGTGTGTGTATAATTTTTTCCTTTTTTTGAGACAGGGTCTCACTCTGTCACCCAGGCAGGAGTGCAGTGGTGCAATCACAGCTCACTGCATCCTCGACCTCTTGGGCTCAGGTGATGCTCCCACCTCAGCCTCCCAAGTAGCTGGGACTACAGGCCTGCACCACCACAGCCGGCTAATTTTTGTATTTTTTGAAGAGATGGGGTTTCACCATGTTGCCGAGGCTCCTCTCAAACTCCTGGGTTCAGCCATCTGCCCACCTTGGCTCCCCAAAGTGCTAATTACACTTTGAGATTACAACTGTGGGCCACCACACCCACTGAGACGGAGCATATAAAACAAAATGTTAACATTTCGTGAATCTAGATGGATAACTTCCAACCAGTAGTTCCAGTAGTTACACAGATGCTAACTGTATTATTATTTCAATTTTTCTAAGTGCTTGAATACTTTAAAAATAAAGAATTTATGAGGGAAGGGGAGAATTTACTTGGACATATAATAAAACAGCAAAAACAAGTGGAGTAGAGGTTTGCAAAATCAAGAGGCCATCCAAAACACACACACACACACACACACACACACACACACACACACACACACACACACACTTTTGCTAACGTATTTGTGGATACAACAGTGAAAGTCAACCAGGAATACAGATACAGGCATGCTCAAAGAAAGCAAAGATCAAAAGCTTTCCTTAAGATACAGCAATGAGATTATGCAGACCATTACTCACTCTTCTTTACTAAAGTGATCTTTACATTTACAATGAGTAACAAGTAAATAAAGATACCTCCCATATTCGGGTTTCCTAAAGTATGTTGTAACAGAAAAGACTGTTTCTTTACCTCAAGAGAAATAGTTTATAAACCACTTTAATAGCTGTTCAGCAAAAAACAAAAAGTATACAATGGTTACTAAAAAGAAACTTGTAAACAAAATTACCAAGAGCATTACTTTCAGATACATGAAAAAAATGGCCTGGGGGTGGTCCCCCTTCATTGTAAAAGGGGATGGAAAACCAACCAACAGTTTCTCTTTTACAAAAACCAATCCTTTTCAAATGAAGCACTAGGTCAATTCATTACACACCACATCTACATGTTACACATATAATGGTTTATATATTATACAATGTAAATCATATTTTGTAATTTTTACTTTTTTTCAATAATCTAAAGCAGTTTTAAATATCTGTAATATTTCCAGCAGTGCTGATTTACACTATGACTAATTACAATAACTGAGACGCATAACACTTTACAGCTTGCAAAATTCAGTCCATCAACTAATTTAATCTTTACAACTAATCTGTGAGGTTAAACTGTAAATATTTTCACCCATGAATAGAACTATGGACTGAGGCACAGAAAGATTAAGTCATGAGAGTAGTAAGAGGTACAACTGTCACTAAAAACTAAGCTTTCTACTACAGCCCACTAACAAATGTTATTGTACTTCTAACAGTATTATAAATAGTAAATATAAAATAAGTCTCCTGTGCCATCCATTCCCTTCAGCGCCCATTTACTTCCAAAAGTAATCACTTGTAACCATTTCTTTTTACAACACATTTTTATTTAATCACCTAAAAACTTTTATAAAAAGTAAAACAATATCAAGTCTCTTCCTCATATGTAGTTAGTACATACATTTCGGTAAATTATAGACATCAAAATAAGGAAAGTTCCATTGGTGATGAATTAATCTTTGGCCACACAGACATGTAGTAGAAGTGCTCATGAATCTTTAGAAACTTCCGTATCCATTAAACATACAAACACATTCAAAGAAAGAAGAGACAACAAAAAGCGGAAAAAGCAGAGGAGACAGAAAAGGTGGATCAAAAAAAAAAAAAGTAATGAACAAGAACTAAATGTGCCACCAACTAATTAAAGACAGATGCATAAAGAATATCCTCATTAAGCACTCACATGTATACGTAAGAGTTCTTGAAAATAACCTAGTAAAAATTTACTCCTAAAGCATATATGAAGAATAAAGTAGGTCGGGCGCGGCTCACGCCTGTAATCCCAACACTTTGGGAGGCCAAGGCAGGTGGATCGTGAGGTCAGGAAATCGAGACCATCCTGGCTAACACGGTGAAACCCCCTGTCTCTACTAAAAATACAAAAAATTAGCCGGGCTTGGTGGCGGGCGCCTATAGTCCCACCTACTCGGGAGGCTGAGGCAGGAGAACGGCATGAACCCGGGAGGCGGAGCTTGCAGTGAGCCGAGACAGAGCCACTGCACTCCAGCCTGGGCGAAAGAGCAAGACTCCGTCCCGTCTCAAAAAAAAAAAAAAAAAAAAAAAAAGGATAAAGTAGAGAAACAGCAGTCTTAATGAAACATGGATTCTCAGTAACTGGTTACTCTCTAATGACGTAATTCAATTCCACACTCAAGCCTCACAATTACAAATCACTACTGTTATGAACCTTCAGCATTCCCTGAGAACAGTCAAACCTGCAAATACAACAATTACAGTAGTATAATTAAATAACACCCGATTAAATTGGATGGGGTCTCCCAACATTTTGATTATTTTTAAAAAGGCCCCTCAAAGGGCATGAAACTCAAGAATTATTATTTCACTTCTGTTTGTGTTAAATTATAAAATTTTCATAATGCCAAAGTAAGCACTCGTCCACATGGCATTTTTATCCATCTGACTTCAAAATCTATAAAAAAAAAAAAAAGTCAGCTAGGAAAACTACTCATATAGTTGCTTTTTAATGGGGAGTGGGAGGGGGTGGAAGCTCTAATTTCTTTATAAAAATAAAAACAGCTAGGTGGTGTAACAGTCAGATAAACCACACAAGTCTAATTCTTCTACACTAGGATACAAAAAAGAAACAATCTTAGCTGTATTTTTACTGCCTCTTAAGAATATGTTTCTCAATAAAAAATAAGCCATACTCTCAATGTTCATAATAGAAATTTTTAAACATCTTAAAGGAAAGCATAATCACATTATGAATTTTCTTTTCTTTTTTTTTTTTTTTTTGTGAGACACAGTCTTACCGTGTCACCCAGGCTGGAGTGCAGTGGCGCGATCTCGCCTCACTGCAACCTCCACCTCCCAGGTTCAAGTGACTCTCCTGCCTCAGCCTCCCTAGTAGCTGGGATTACAGGCACCCGCTACTGCGCCCGGCTAAGTTTTTTGTATTTTTAGTAGAGACGGGGTTTCAACATGTTGGCCAGGCTGGTCTTGAACTCCTGACCTCAGGTGATCCACCCGCCTCAGCCTCCCAAAGTGCTGGGATTACAGGCTTGAGCCACCTGGCCACATTATGAGTTTTCTATAATATAATGTGATTAATCCCAACTGTAAGACAGGCTAAAAAAATTCTTTTTTAATTAAAAAAGTTAAGAAAAGACTAAACTAAAAAGTGATAATAAAATCACTGACAGTGATAAATTTACAAGGCCACTGAAGAAACTTAGAAATAAATGAGACAAATGCTTGTGAGATGTATATTAACCAGGGCCGACTAATTCATAAAATATCCTGTCTCTGATTACATCATCAAGGAAAACTAAACCAAAGAGAATACTGGCATTTCTAATACCCAAAATCATATTGAAATATTCATTGTATCCCAAGGCAATGGCAATTTTTCCCTGAATGTCTTAGTATAAACTTTAATTTTGCCATCTTGTATGCAATGTGCTTCATTTTAAGATGCATATAATAAAGAAAATTCATTCACTTGTAGTCTTTTTCACTAAAGTTGTTTCGAGGGGGTTAGGGGAGGTCAAATCATTTCTCACTTCAGACTTACATTTTTTCTTTGAACAGTTATTGACAAATACTTTTTGCACTTACCTATCAGCTTCTTTATCTTCAGGCAGCATGGGAGGCAAAGGTAACGGTGGTAATGTAGAGGTCACTAAAGCTACATGTTGCTCCTTCTCCTTGGCTCCTATGCTTGGTGTAAGTGGTTTGGTTTTCTCTTTAAGAGATACTGGTTCCTCCTTTGTAGCAGCAGATTTACTCTCCTTTCCAACTATGACTGCTTTCTTGGTGGCTTTATCTACAATCAAATTATTTTCCACCTTTGTTACCTGAAGAGGTGGCTTTGTTTTTGCTTTGTCATTTTTTAAAGTTCCACCACTTGATGGAGAAGGTGCATGTTCAATTTTAATTTTCTTCACATCCTTCACATGGTTTGTTTGTGATGCACTGGCACTGGTTTCTGTGTTCCCCTTGGTAGGTGTAGAAGTGTTTGAAGCTTTTGCAGCCTTGGCAGCAGCCTCAGCAGCCTTAGTTGCTTCTGCAGCTTTCGCTGCTTCTGCGGCTCTTGCTGCCTCTGCTGCTCGTGCTTTTTTATTCTTGTTCAATTCAGCTGCCAGGCTACTCTTCAGAGTTAGTGTGCTAGGAGAAATACTAGAATGACGACTTCTGGATCTAGACAATCTGTGCCTGCTACGAGATCTTGAATGCCTAGATGAATACGGGCTTCTGCTTCGGGATTTTCCAGACCGTCTGGTGAGAAATAATTAAGATTTAGTCAGTAATTGAGAAAGGTTCAGTTTGGAATTTACAAAGACAGTGCTAACTCGAGTTTATGAAATAAAACAGAAATTTACTTAATTTCAAAGTTACATTTTTGAAGTTTTGAAAAATAAAAAGTTCTTTAAAGTGGAGTATTATTTGGTGATCATAGTTTTCTTCAAAATGGATTGCCCTGATCGTCACTCTGGTCTACAAATGTAAAAATTAGGAGGAAAAATGTGACAAGGCATCACTGCTGTCTCAGAAAAAAGAAGTAGGCAATAAGGCTACATCAATGGTAGTAGTAGCAGCAGGGTAAAGTCTGACAAATCTTTTACCAGGAGACAGGTGCCACATCTCAAAAGTACCTTCCTCAACTATAAGTTCAGAAGTAAGCAGTGCTCTGTCTGTGGCAAGAGTGAAAAAGACAAGACTTACTACTGGGCAGTAAGTAGAGTCTCTTAGAGTTCATTTCAGAAAGACAGTTTTAAGAAAATTTACAGCCAGGCGTGATGGCTCACGCCTGTAATCACAGCACTTTGGGAGGCCAAGGCGGGCGGATCACGAGGTCAGGAGTTCGAGACCAGCCTGGCCAACATAGTGAATGAAACCCCGTCTCTAGTAAAACTACAAAAATTAGCCCGGCATGGTGGCACACGCCTGTAGTCCCAGCCACTCAGGAGGCTAGGGCAGGAGAATTACTTGAACCTGGGAGGCAGAGGGCTACAGAGCAAGACTCCGTCTCAAAAAAATTAAAAATTACATTCACACACATAAACTAAAATAGACATGAGCATAATCACTTTACTCAGGTAAACACACATATACAAGATAATAGCTTATGAGCTACATAATTTCACACAGAAAATGCAACAAAGTAAAAACTATCCAATCACTCTTAATCTGAGGCTCTGATACTTTTCAAAATGAATTAGAGTAAAAAAGTTAATATACATATCATTTAAGTCTTCAAAGTACTTGACAACTATTATTTTACCATAATATTAAACATTTACTAGTTAAGTATTATTACTCCAATTTCTCAGAAAGGAAAAGCACAGAGAGACAAAGTAAAAATAACTCCCACAAAGAACTATGCCACAAATAGTAGTATAGTCTGAACTAGGACTTAGGTTTTCAGGCTCCTGGCTCCATAAAACAATGACAAACTAAATCTTGGAAACTACTTGATAATAATGAGGCCATTCACTTCTCAAAAATTATTGGAAAACATATATTTAAAAGTATAGTGGCAACCAAAGTTCCCACAAAACAAATTTAACACAGTACCAAGTGAAAGGAAGCTGAGCTTTTCAAATCCATGCATTACCAAGACTTTTAAAATATACTCACAAGACAAAGACACTATGATAGTACTTTCACATTATCTCATTTAATGCCCTCATCAACCCAGTAAAGTATGCATAGTTAACAGATAAGAAATTGGGTAAAATATTACGTTACCTGAAGTCAACACCTGAACTCATTAGTAGTTGTGTTGCTTATTATCTTACTACAACTGCTCTATCTCCCAATACCTTTCTGGCCTACTTGGTGCCCAATGATGCTGACCCCAACAGATATGCCTTCTGAGTTCCAGGGCTGTCCTGCCACTGACAGAAGAAGGCAGAGAAAGGCTGGATTATTTCTTCCTAGCTCCCTCCCTCCTCATGGCCACATTTTCTGGAAGAAGCTGCGTCCCTCCACCACCATGGTTGCTGTGAGGCACCCTCTTCACAGCTCTCACGACGCTCCAATAGCACTATATTTTTCCTGGCCCTTTGGGCTTCCCTGTTGCTAGTAAAAACATGCCTTACAGGTTCCCTTAATCCAGGGCACCTCTGTAGTCCCTGCATTAAAGTCTCTTAGAAGATCTGAGTTGGATTCTATTTTTATCTAGAACGCAGGTCTTAAACTCAGCATTTTTTTTTTAACTCTAAAGTAGGCAGGTTAACACATTAACACACTGCCAAGGAGCTAGCTGGCGAGAATGTAGAGAAAAGGGAACCCTTGTACACTGTTGATGGGAGTGTAAATTAGTATAACCACTGTGAAGAACAGTTTGGAGGTTCCTCAAAAAGCTAAAAATAGAGCTATCTTATAATTCGGCAATCCCACTCCTAGGTACATACCCCGAAGAAAGGAAATCAATAATACTAAAGAGATATCTGCACTCCCATGTTTACTGCAGCACTATTCACATCAGCCAAGATTTGGAAGTAACCTAAGTGTCCATCAACAGACGAATGGATAAAGAAAATGTGGTACATATAAACAATCTAGTACTATTCAGCCATAAAAAGAAAATGAGATCCCGTCACTTGCAACAGCATGGATGGAACTAGAGGTCACCATGTTACGTGAAATAAGTAAGGCACAGAAAGGCAAACTACATGTTCTCACTTACTTGTGGGAGCTAAAAATTAAAACAATTCAACTCATGGAGATAGAGAGTAGGACAGTTACCAGAGGCTGGAGGGGTAGTGACATGGTGGAGGGTTAGCGGAGGGTTAATGGGCACAAAAAATACAAAGAATGAAGGTGACCTACTATTTGCTAGCACAATAGGCTGACTACAGTCACATTTTTTTTCTTTTTTTTTTTTTAGTCAGAGTCTCGCTCCAGCCCTGGCTGAAGTGCAGTGGTGCAATCTCAGCTCATTGCAGCCTTTGCCGCCCGGGTTCAAGCGATTATCCTGCCTCCTGGGTTCAAGCAATTCTCCTGCCTCAGCCTCCTGATAGCTGATACTACAGGCATGCCCGCACCATGCCTGGCTAGTATTTGTATTTTTAGTAGAGACGGGGTTTCACCATGTTAGCCAGGCTGGTCTCGAACTCCTGACCTCAGGTGATCTGCCTGCCTCGGCCTCCCAAAGTGCTGGGATTACAGGTGTGAACCACCACACCTGGCCAACAGTCAAAAATAATTTAAGTATACATTTACAAAAAACCATAAGAGGATAGTTGGATTGTTTGTAACACAAAGGATAAATGCTTGTAACACAAAGGATAAAGGGATGCCCCATTTACCCTGATGTGACTAATATGCATGCATGCCTGTATCAAAATATCTCATGTAACCCATGAATATATACATCTACTATGTACCCACAAAATTTTTTTAAATTTTTATTTCGCGAAATTTTTTTAATTCAAAAAAATAATAAATAGGCAGAGAATTTTTTTTTTTTTTTTGAAACAGGGTCTCACTGTCACCCAGGCTGGAGTGCAGAGATACTACCCATAGCTCACTGCAGCCTCAACTTCTTGGGCTAAAGCAATCCTCCACCTCAGCTTCCTGAGTAGCTGGGACAACAGGTGTGCGCCACCATGCCCAGCTAACTTTGTAGAGACAGGGTCTGACTCTGCTGCCCAAGTTGGTCTCGAACTCCTAGGCTCCAGGGATCCTCCTGCCTTGGCATCGCAAAGTGCTGGGATTACAGGCATGAGCCACCGTGCCTGGACACTGAAAATTTCCGTTCTTAGTTGACATTAATACAGTGTGGAGGGAAGTGTTTAGAAACATTCTAATTCTAGGATAAACACAAAATGATGATTAGGTTTAGGATAAACTCAAACACAAATTCAACATCTACCTCCCTCTTTCAAAAACAAGTATGTGCTGAGGGTCAACTAAGGTTCAGTATTGAGGAAGCATTTCATAAAAACCCATACTTTAATATCAATAAGCTTATAATTATACATAGAAATGAGAGGAAATGTTTGGCTAAATATGAAGTGATTGTAAGCTGGTTGTGAAATAACTTGGTTAACTTTAATATAGGAACCAAAAGTTTCACAACATGAAATACTCAGCCACATTTTTAATTTCCTCTCCCTTCAGATTTTGTTGGAGCTCCAAACAAGTCTGATATACTTCATGTTTCTATCCCCTGATCAGATACTGACAAGTGGCAGAAAGGTAAGCAGCAGAAGAAAGCAAAGAGACTGTCATCTCATCAAAGGTAACAGCACAGAAGGTTTGGAAAGCAAACCTTCTTTTCTTAAATCAACTTTTCCTACACTGGCAAGATTCTGGTCATCAATTTCATTCAGACACGTAAACTATATTTAATAGAAATTTACAATCAGTGAATCTTATCTAAGAAAAGAGATACAAAGATAATAGCTAAAATCCCAACACAATTCTTCTGAACTATTAATCTCTTTTAGACAGAATCTGAATAACAGAAATAAAGACTCAGAAAACTTTTGTTCTATAAAAAGATATTTTGGGGCCAGGCGCGGTGGCTCACACCTATAATCCCAACACTTTGGGAGGCTGAGGTGGGTGGATCATGAGGTCAGGAGATCAAGACCATCCTGGCTAACATGGTGAAACCCCATCTCTACTAAAAAAAAAAAAATACAAAAAAATTAGCCAGGCGTAGTGGTGGGCGCCTGTGGTCCCAGCTACTTGGGAGGCTGAAGCAGGAGAATGGCATGAACCCGGGAGGCAGAGCTTGCAGTGAGCCGAGATTGTGCCACTGCACTCCAGCCTGGGTGACAGAGCAAGACTCCGTCTCAAAAAAAAAAAGATATTTTGGAAGAGACTTTTTATAGTATTTGATCACTATATCAACTGAATTCTTCTACACACAACTTCCGTTCCTCTCCAACTCTTTTATTTCTCTACGAAAGTTCCTTCCTTAAACTATTTATTTCATGTCTTAGTAAATTTCCATTCTCTCAGATATTGTGATTTGCTAATAAATTCCAATAATATACTGTTTATAACAAACATGGTTTGGGAACCTAAAACTAAACAAATTTAAGTTTAGGCCATTTTTACTAATGATTAATATTTCAGCCATAAAAAGTTATGAGAATAAGAGAGAAGTGCATCTTTAAAACTATATAATGAATTATGGCATGATAATGTTTTACTAAAAGAACTGAAATGGAGGTAGGTAGCAGGTCCAACCTCCTTGTTTAATAGGTAATTTTTTTTTTTTTTTTTTAGACAGGGTCTCTCACTTTTTCGCACAGGCTGGAGTGCAGTGGCGCAAACAAGGCTCACTGCAGCCTCAACCTCTCGGGGTCAAGTGATCCTCCCACCTCACCTCCACCCCCCACAAGTAGCTGGGACTACAGGTGCGCACCACCACACCCGACTAATTTTTGTATGTTTTGTAGGGATAGGGGTTTCGCCATGTTGTCCAGGCTGATCTCAAACTCCTGGACTCAAGTGATCTGTCCACTTTGGCCTAGGGTTACAGGCATGAGCCACTGCACCCAGCCAAGATTTTTCTTTCTAAAAATGTTTTCCTAATATTTCTACACTGTTGTAGAAATTAATGAATATATATTACCTGTTTCTTGCTTTTGATGTTTTTAAGAGGCTACAGGACCTCTTTAAGAAAAGAACTTTCTATGTTTCTAACAGGTTTTCCCAAATACACACAACACAAAGTAGTACCAGAATAAAAACCCAGTATCCTGAAACCCAAATGGTTAGTGCTCGTTGTTAGACTATTTAGTGTTCCTTGGAGAGCACTGTACAGTGTTCACTTGACTATTATCTCACAGTCTCTCCAGGAGTCTAAGTCTTCTGAAAATTGTTTCTAATTAGCAAATACTGCGTCCTAAAAATTTTACTGTAATACTGATAATATCCAGTCCTCCACTGTTGAAAATAACACAGAGCAGCATCACTCAATGGAACTTTCTGGATGACAGAAATGTTCTATACATATGATGTCCAATACAGTAGCTGCTATCCACAACATCTTTGAGGCTAATGTTTCCACTCTGCTTATTTCTCATGCTAATAGCAGCTGTGTCCATTTCAAAAACTTATTAACCCCCCCAAAAAGGTATGAATATGACTCCCAAATTGAAAAGCACTATTTAAAGTGATGTTCCTGTGTATTTTGTCATGTAACGTTATTATAAAAGCCCTATTAACTATATGTAACAGCACTGTCGTAGCCTCTTAAATTCATCTCCTTGTTTCAAATTTTCTTCCACTCTAATCTATATTACTAGACTCAAAATACTATTCTCACCAGTTCCTGAAATTATGACATGCAAAGCAAATATACCCTCCTGTAACATCTACTCCTTACCGTTCTCTATTTTTAATTTCACTACTCTCCACTCATTTACCCAGGCTAGAAATCTAGTTTCCCAGTTCCCATACCACAACCCCTTAATTGTCTCATTTTACTGATTCTAACTCTATACTATTCCCTTATATCCATACCCTCTGAATGCTTCTGATCGTTGTAACAGAAAACTCCACAAAGTTAGCAGTTTAGAACAACACAAATTTATTATCTTGCAGTTCTGCATGTCAGAAGTCCAAAATCAGTCTCAGTGAACTAAAATCAACATGTCACCAGAGCTTTGTTCCTTCTGGAGTCTCTTCGGAAAATGTTTCCTTGCCTTTTCCAGCTTCCACAGGCTGTCTACACTCTTTGGCTCAAAACCTTACATCACCTGGGCCTCTACTTTCATCATGACATTTCCTCTCTCCTATTCCTGTCATCATGTGAGTTCTCTGACTAGACCCTACAGCCTCTCTTTTATAAAAATCCTTGTGATTACACAGGACCCATCCAGATAACCCAGAATAACCCTGCCATATCAAGATACTTAATTTAATCATACCTACAAAGTTCCTCTTAAAATGTAAGGTGTAACAGTCAGAGATTGCAAAGATTAGGGCATGGCACCTGGAGGGGGTGTGGTGTTGGGTGAGTATTATTTGGCCTACCACATCCTCCTCTTCCATTCTCAAGGACACTGTTCTACTTTAGACCTCATTACCACTTCCCTAGACTACCATTTCATCTTAAAAAAAATAAGCAATCTCTTGGCCACGTGCGGTGGCTCAGATCTGTAATCCCAGCACTTTGGGAAGCCAAGATGGGCAGATCACCTGAGGTCAGAAGTTCGAGACCAACCTGACCAACATGGAGAAACCCTGTCTCTACTAAAAATACAAAATTAGCCAGGTGTGGTGGCGCATGCCTGTAATCCCAGCTACTTGGGAGGCTGAGGCAGGAGAATTGCTTGAACCTGGGAGGCGGAGGTTGTGGTGAACCAAGATCATGCCATTGCACTCCAGCCTGGGCAACAAGAGCGAAAACTCCGTCTCAAAAAAAAAAAAAAACTACATTACTAGTCTTTTTTACTTTATTACTAGTCTCTGTCTGCTCCATTTCTACAGACACCATAACCAAACTGATCCTCACTGTTCAGCGATTATTACATGTCCCAAATTCACTCATTTTCCTCCTCTTAGTAGCTATTCCAAACCTTCACAACTTTCATCAAGCTCACACAATCCCATTCGTAGTCTTCTCATAGTGTAGCTTTACTTACTGTTTCACAGAAAAAAACAAAGACTACCAGGCATGTCTCTTGCCTGCAAATTTAATCTGTATTTCCTGTGCCTTCATCCACCGTACATTCCACCTCAATTAAGAGAGGAGGTGTTCCTCTTTCTATCTAAGGCTAACTCCCCTATAATGCATCAATCTCATACTCTCTAGAGCCTTACTTCTTAGAGGGTAGTCCATAGACAGGCAGCATCAGCACCAATTGTGAGCTTGTCAGAAATGCTGTGTCTCAGACTCCAGCCCAGACCTACTGAACCACAATCTGCATTTTAACAAGATATCCATTAAAGTTTGAGATGCACTATGCTAGGCTACTCTATGACAATAGCTGGCTTATTCTATTAATTGTGATGTTAACCTTTGCTGTTCATTTGTTAATTCCCCTGAAGGAATAAATTACTCAAATCTCTAAGATCTTTAAAAACAGACAAGAAAACAAAACAAAGAGAAAATGATGGCATACTGATATTATCTTTATCTCTCCTTCCAGTTACGGCCAAAATCTCATTTGTCCTTTCAATCCTCAAATCACTACAATCTGGCTTATACATCCTCTCTGCAACTGGTCACCTCTGAAGCAACCAATGACCTACCTTTCAAAAAAAGAAAAAGAAAAAAAATCACTGTCTGTGATAATGTTGGCTACAACCTTAAAAGTCTCTCTCTGCTCCAATTATTTGGAGCACTTCCTAGCTATTTCTACTACCTTTCGTCTTCATGATTTTCTTCTATGGCTGTTTCCGCACCTTGAGGTTTTTCTTCCTTCCCAAACTCATTCTCCCACAAGTTTAATTTATGCTATGTGTGGCTTAAATGATCACCTAAATGTTGTCAATTCGTCCCCCCGTCACCCCCGCAAATCATCCTCTCTACTTCCAACTCTCTGACGTGTATCTTCAACACAATACAGCTAAAACTATTAAGCTTCCTCTTCAAATCCACCCTCCTTCTCCTTAAATATACCCTATTCTCAGGCAGTGGCACCGTCTAAAACAGCAGAAACCTGGAAATTATTCTACATTCCACATGATCCCTTTTATCTCTTCTCACAGATCTATTTGGTTTCCAAGCTCCACCAATTCTACATCTCAAGCATCTCTCCAGTTTTCCATGCTCTTTATCCCCATAGCTACTATTCCACATTAGGTACTACATCATCAGACATTTGGCCCGGTGCAAGTCTCCTTACCAGGTTCCCACCTCGCGTCTCCACCCTTTCCAATTAACTCTGCACTTGAATAATCTTTCAGTTATCCCAAAGCCTTCAGCCTTGCTTGACTTGCATATAAAGTCCTTGTCCAGCCATCACAAAATATAGGAAGTGTCAGGCCTAGAATGTTTCTCTCATATTCCTCTCTTCACCTCCTTTATGTAGGAAACAAAAGGATACTTCGTATCTCAGCACAGTGTTTACCACCTTTATAAAGTCCTCTCTTATTACGCCAGTCAGCTAGAGCTGGTACTTGTCCTATGATCCTATCACAACTCTGTTTATATCTCAGAATAAAAATAATCAGATAATCTATCTTCCCCAACTAAACTGAGCTATTCTATCCTCAAGCCTTGACTTCTATCATAAACCTGGAAGTGGTAGATGCTCAATAAATATTTACACAATTAAAGACACTGTTGATAGTATTCCTATTGAAAAGAATTCACAGCAGCCTAGTATCAAGATACTGCATAATTTGGTCCTAACCTACCTTTGCTTATCAAGTACTAAATTTGCCCAATACTTCCATGCCTTTACACTCCCACATACTGGCCTAGTGAGAATATCATCTTGCCCTCCATCTTCTATTCAAAGCTTATCCACCTCTCAAGGACTAGTAGAAAGGACTTCATAAAGCCTTATGAAGAAAGAAGCCAAATCCAAGCAAGAAGCAGTGTCTCCATTCTTTGAACTCCCACAGCATTTTATCTGCACCCTTCTTATGATCACTCTTAACTTCATATTTTAGGTATCAACCACACTGTCTACTAGACTGCACCCTCTTTGGGGAGCAGAAACTGAATCTAATTCATTGTTGTATCACTCCACAGCCCCTAGCATAATTCAGTGTTTTATGCACTGAATAAAACAAATACCGTACAGCAGTCCCCTCATCCGCAATTTCACTTTCCATGGTTTCTCTTATGCAAGGTACAGTATAATAAGATATGTTGAGAGAGACCCTACATTCACATAACTTTTATTTCAGAGTATTGTTATAATTGTTCTATTTTATTATTGTTGTTAATCTCTTACTGTGCCTAATTTATAAATTAAACTTTATCACAGGTACGTATGTATAGAAAAAAATAGTATATTTAGAGTGGAGTACTATTTTGGTGGTTTCAGGCAACCGCTGGGAGTATTAGAATATATGCCCCATGGAAAACTGGGGACATGACTGTATACCACACTAACCCTCACAGGTTCACATTTATAAGCATTTTTCATTTGATTTGCTCCTCATGTGCAACCAAGGTATAGAGAAAGCAGATGGGGGAACTAAGAAAAGGCAGAGTCAATATTCAAACCCAAGTCTTCCACTTCAAAGCCAGGCACTATTTATTGCTACCACACTATCTCTTTCTCCTCCATTTGTTTCTGTGTGTATGTGTGTGTGTGTGTGTGTGTGAGAGAGAGAGAGAGAGAGAGAGACGGAATCTCGCTCTGTTGCCCAGGCTGGAGTGCAATGGCACGATCTCGGCTCACTGCACTCCGCCTCCCGGGTTCAAGCGATTCTCCTGCCTTAGCCTCCCAAGTAGCTGCGATTACAGCACCCACCACTACGCCCAGCTAAATTTTGTATTTTTAGTAGAGATGGGGTTTCACCATGTTAGGCTGGTCTCAAACTCCTGACCTCAGGTGATCCGCCCATCTCGGCCTCCCAAAGTGCTGGGATTACAGGTGTGAGCCTGTTTAATTCTTATCTATTTTTCATGGGTCAAGCTAAAGTCTCATCTCTATCACTTCCCTATTTGCTGATCACACAGTACTTGTTATAGGTTGGCTTGTATTTTATGTCTTTGTCTTTTAAAAACATGAATTGGATTATGCCATGTCCTTGCTTAAAACTCTGCAGTGGCTTCCAGCTGCATTTAAAATAAGAATAAAACTCTGTGTTGTGACTCACAAGGCCTAAACCGCCTTCCATCTTTATTATACCCTTCTTTATTTACTAGACTCCAGCCATGCTGGTCTCCTTTCTGCTTTTGCAGAAGGTCAAGCTTCTTCCTGACTTGGTGCCCTAAGCATGCATCATTTTCTTTTCCTGGGATGCTTAGATCATCACATGGCTGGCTCTTTCTCATCATTTCCACATTAATGCATACATTATTCATTATAAAACACTGTTCAAATGTTTCTGTACGCATGGTATATGAGAAACCAATGTGGCAATCATTACACACATACTACAAAATAGGAGATTTCCTTTTTTCATGGCCCCTAGAATAGTAATGATACTTGTATTAAAATATGCTCACGTATAGGGGTCAAACAAGGTATTTGAGGGGTTTGTTTTTTGTTTTTTGTTTTGCTTTGAGACAGGGTCTCACTCTGTTGCCCAGGCTGCAGTGCAGCGGTGCAATCTTGGCTCACTGCAGCCTCAACCTCCCGGGCTGAAGCAATTCTCCTGCCTCAGCCCCTCAAGTAGATGGGACTACAAGTGCACACCTCAAGGCCCAGCAAATTTTTGTATTTTCTGTAGAGACAAGTTTTTGCCATGTTGCCCAGGCTAATCTCAAACTCTTGGGTTCAAGTGACCCTCCTGCCTCGGCCTCCCAAAGTGCTGGGATAATAGGTGTGAGCCACCATGCCCAACCCAGAATTTTTTTTACACCAGAACTTAAGACTTTGAGGGAAACAAAGTCTTTTTTTTTTTTTTTCTGACTTCTGCAATGACTTGGAATCAAAGTCATTGTTTTTATTAAAAAATAAAACTAGCCATTTATGACGAAATCTGCAGCTAACTACTTTGTGAATAAAGACTAAATGAGGAACAAGACAAGAAAGTCCCTTCTCATCCCTTCTGTTCAACATTGTATTTGAAGTTCTAGCCACTGTAATTAGTCAAAGATAAGAAATAAAAGGAATCCCGGCTGTGCACTACGGCTCACACCTGTAATCCCAGTACTTTGGGAGGTCAAGGTGGGTGGATCACCTGAGGTTAGGAGTTTGAGACCAGCCTGGCCAACATGGCAAAACCCTGTTTCTACTAAAAATACAAAAATTAGCCAGCCATGGTGGCACTCACCTGTAATCCCAGCTACATGGGAGGCTGAGGCAGGAGAATCACTTGAACCCAGGAGGCAGAGCTGCAGTGAGCCAAGACCGTGCCACTGCACTCCAGCCTGGGCAACAGAGCAAGACTTCATCTCAAAAAAAAAAAAAAAGAAAGAAAAAAAGAAAACAATCCCATTGCAGTAGCCTTTAAAAGAATGAAATACCTAAAAATTTAATTTAAAAAGTGCAAGGCTTATACCCTGAAAACTACAAAACACACTAAAAAATATTAAGGAAAATCTAAATAAAAGGAAAGACATCCCATGTTCACGTATTAGACGACTTAAATTGTTAAAAGGTAATACTCCCTGGCCAGGCGTGCTGGCTCATGCCTATAATCCCAACGCCTTGGGAGGCCAAGGCAGGAGGAGCGCTTGAGACTAGGAGTTCAAAACCACCCTGAGCAACATAGTGAAACCCTGTCTCAAAAAGAAAAAAAAAAAAAATTAACAAGATAATACTCCCCAAATTAATCTAAAAAGTCAATGTATTGCAGTTCTGTAGTGATGAAACAAAAAATTTTTTAAATCAATGTACTCCCTATCAAAATCCTAGCTGCTTTTTTGAACTAACTGGCAAGCTGATTCTAAAATTCATTTGAAAATGCCAAGAACCCAAACAGTCAAAACAATCTTAAAAAAGACCTAAGTTGGAAGATTCACACTTCCTGATTTCAAAAATTACTGCAAAATCAGAGTAAGCAAGACTGTGTGGTACTGGCATACGGACGGATACATAAATCAATGGAATAGAATTCAGAGTACATAAATAAATCCTAACATTTGTGATCAGTTGATTTTCAACAAGGGTGCTAAGACAATTCAATGGAAAAGGAATACTCTTTTCAACAAATGGTGCTGGGACAACTGTATATCCACACACAAAAGAATGAAGCTGGACCTCTTCCTTTCACCATACAAAAAACTAACTGAAAATGGATCAAAGTAGGAGCTAAAACTATAAAATTTTTAGAGGAAAATGCAGAAAATCTTTGTGAACACAGATTAGGCAAAGCCTTCTTAGATTTGAGACCAAAAAACACAAACAATAAATAATAAATTGGACTTCATCAAAATAAAATACTTTTGTGCTTTAACAGACACCATCAACAAAGTGATAGAATGAAAGAAATTATTTGTAAATCATTTATCTGATAAAGGACTTACATCTAGAATAGATAGATAGTATAAAAAACTCTTAAGATCCTATAATAAGATGACAGCCCAATTTAAAAATGGGCAAAGAAAGCCAGGCATGGTGTCTCATGCCCGTAATCTTAGCATTTTGGGAGGCCAAGGTGGGAGGATTGCTTGAGTTTGAGTTTGAGACCAGACTGGGCAGCACGGCAAAACCTCATCTATACAAAAATACGAAAAAATTAACCAAGTGTGGTGGCGTGCACCTGTGGTCCCAGCTGCTCAAGAGGCTAAGATAGGGACATCGTTTGAGCCCCAGAGATGGAGGCTGCAGTGAGCCAAGATTGTGCCACTGCACTCTAGCCTGGGCAACAGAGTGAGACCCTGTCTCAAAAAAAAGAGGGGGTGGTGGGGATTCATGTAGACATTTCTCAAAAAAAGATTCTGGCCATTTCTCAAATGGTAAAAAACACATGAAAAGATGCTCAACTTTATTTGTCATTAGAGAAATGCAAATCCAAACCAAAATGTGATCTCACTGCAAATACCAAGATGGCTATAATCAAAAAGACGACTCTTGTTGAGGATGTGAAGAAACTGGAACCCTCATATGTTGCTGGTATGAATATAAAAATGATGCAGCTAGTTTAAAAAACAGCTTGACAGCTCTTTAAAATCTTAAACATAGAATTATCATATGACCCAGCAATTCTACTCCTAGATATACGCTCAAGAGAAAAACAAATGCTCATGCAAAAACTTATACACAAATGTTCACAGCAGCATTAAAAAAATAGCCAAAAAGTTAACACAAAGGTCCATGACTAATGATAAAATGTGGCATAACCATACAATGGGATATTTGGCCAATAAAAGGAATATTGATCCATACTACAACACAGACAAACCTTGAAAACATTATGCTTTAGCGAAAGAATCCAGCCATAAAAGATCACACATTATGATTCCACTGAAATGAAATGTCCAGCACAGGTAAATCTATAAAGACAGAAAGAAATCACCAACCGTTGGTTGCCAAAACTGTGGAATGTGGGAATGGGGAGTGACTGCTAAATAGCCATGGAGTTTCTCTCTGGAGTGACTGAAATATTCTCAAATTAGTGGTGACGGTTACACAACGCTATGAAGAGGCTAAAGACTAATAAATTCTAGTTTAAAACAGTAACTGTACAGTATGTGAAATACATTTCAATAAACATGTTATTTTTAAAACTAGAAAAGATAACATAAAACTGACATGTTTTGTGTTTATTCTAAAAATATACTTCCTTTATGGTCCTTATGCCATATTAAAAGTAACGACAACAACAACAAAAAGACACGTGGCTGACTTTTTGCAGATTTGCTCAAGCAAACATGTTCTAGTCCACTGAGCATCAATTCTGTGTTTGTCTTCATGTTTCCCTGAACCATGCCTTGAGATGTATTTTTGAAGACGGAAAATGAAAAGCAGGTGAGAAGAGTAGAAGGGAGCTCAGTACTTGACATGCACAAAAGCACATACTTTAATTAGTCTCTCTCTCCAGCCATCAAGAATTTGTTCATAGTGTATTACTAGACCTTGTTAATATCAACAGAATTTTTTTAACCATGTGGGGCTGGACCTTTTTTTGTTTTTTTTGTTTTTCATTTTTTGTTTTTTTTGAGATGGAGTCTTGCTCTGTTGCCCAGGCACTGGTGCAATCTCAGCTCATTGCAAGCTCCACCTCCCAGGTTCAAGTGATTCTTCTGCCTCAGCCTCCCAAGTAGCTGGGACTATAGGCGCCCGCCACCACGTCCAGCTAATTTTTGTATTTTTAGTAAAGACAGAGTTTCACCATATTGGCCAGGCTGGTCTCGAACTCCTGACCTCATGATCTGCCTGCCTCGGCCTCCCGAAGTGCTGCGATTACAGGCGTGAGCCACCACCCCCAGCCAGGACCTCTTTTTTTTTTTTAATCCAAAGCAATTTATGCTGAAGGAATAGTTTGCTAGAAAATACAAGTTTTTTGTTTGTTTGTTTTTTGTTTTGTTTTTTTGAGACCGAGTCTTACTCTACTGCCCAGGCTGGAGTGTGGTGGCAAGATCTTGGCTCATGGCAACCTCTGCCTCCTGGGTTCAAGCGATTCTCCTACTTCAGCCTTCCGAGTAGCTGGGATTACAGGTGCACACCACCATACCCAGCTAGTTTTTGTACCCTTAGTAGAGATGGGGTTTTGTCATGTTGGCCAGGCTAGTCTTGAACTCCTGGCCTCAGCTGATCTGCTGCCCTGGCCTCCCAAACTGCTGGGATTACAGGCATGAGCCACCACACCCAGCCCTAGAAAATAAAATTATAAAACAAGACAGGCAATTTAATCTCACTTGCTAGGTACCTACTATCAAATGCTGTACTAGGTGCTTAAGAACCACAAATATTTTAAAAGTCACAGGAATTGAAATCCAATGGTTGAAGCAAAACCAAAATATTATAGAAATTTATCAGCCAGAAATGCAACAAGTCAAAATATTAAGGAAAAAATTTCAGTTTAGGATTCCATACCCAGTAAAACTATCTTTCAAAATGGAGACTTTATCAGACATAGAAAAAGCAGACCTACATTATAAAAAATGTTCAAAGCCATTCCTCCAGCCAGAGGAAAATGATACTACATGGAAAGTTGGATCTGTAAAAAGGAAAAACATTTGAAAAGGTAAATATTTGAGTAAACATAAGTGCCTCTTCTCATTTTAAATTTTATGTCTGTATTTAACACACATACGCCATGCAAACACAGACATAAAACAGGTGACAACAGGCCAGGCGCAGTGGCTCATGCCTGTAATCCGAGCACTCTGGGAGGCTGAAGTGGGTGTATCACTTGAGGTCAGGAGTTCGAGACCAGCCTGGCTAACAGGGTGAAATTCCAGCTCTACTAAAAATACAAAAATTAGCTGGGCATGGTGGCACATGCCTGTAATCCCAGCTACTGGGGAGGCTGAGGCAAGAGAATTGCTTGAACCTGGGAGGCGGAGGTTGCAGTGAGCCAAGATCATGCCATTGCACTCCAGTCCAGATGAAGAAGACTCCGTCCCAAAAAAAAAAAAAAGATGACAACAGTAGAAAAGACAAGATGGAAACGTAAGTATGCTATCATAATGTTAACATTATACATAAAAGTAGACTGAGAAATATGCACATTATAAGCCTAAGAAGAAAATATCTGTTACTGTGGGTTAGGCAAAAAATTTTTTGGACATAAAATGCACAAATCTGGCTGAACACGCTGGGTGGCTCACGCCTGTAATCCCAGCACTTTGGGAGGCAGATCACCTGAGGTCAGGAGTTTGAGACCAGCCTGGCCAACATGGTAAAACCCTGTCTCTGCTAAAAATACAAAATTTAGCTGGGTGTGATGGCACACGCCTATAATCCCAGCTACTCAGGAGGCTGAGACACGAGAATCGCTTGAACCCAGGAGGCGGAGGCTGCAGTGAGCTAAGAACATGCCTGGGTGACAGAGCGAGACACGCTGTCTCAAAAAAAAAAAAAAAAAAGCATAAATCAGAAAAATGCTAAACAGGTTTTTCATTAAAATTTAAAACTTTTGCTCTTGGAAACTACTGTTAGGGAAAGTGAGCCACAGACTGAGGAAAAAACGTTTGCAAAACATGTATTTGTATCTAGCACATACACAGAATTCTTACAACTTTAGTAAGACAACAACCCAATTCATGAAGAATGAACATTTTGAGATACTTAGCAAAAAAATAGGAAGGGCAAATAAACATATGGAAGTATACTCAACATTACTTATCATTAGAGAATTGCAAATAAAACCACAATGAGATACCAATACACATCCACTAGAATGGCTAAAATCAAAGACTGCCAAAAAAAAAAATAAAGTCTTATTGAGGAGGTGAGGCATCTGGAATCCCATACTCTACTGACTGGAATGCAAATGGCAAAGACATTTTGAAAAACACCATGGGACTGTAGGAAGTCAAGCATTCGCTTCCCATACAACAACACAGCAAACCCTCTCCTAACTTATTCAAGAGAAACAAAAACAAAAGACCTGTACTCAAATGTTCAGTAGCTTTGCTCAGAACAGCCAAAAACTGGAAACAACTCAAATGCCTATCAACTGGGTGAACTGGATGTAACAAGCACTCACAAAGTGATCTCAGTTCTAAAGGTATTTTTAAAAATCACTTCTGAACGAGATTAATGAAGACTTCATAGATAAAAATAACACCTGAGGCTAGGTGCCGTAGCTCACAACTGTAATCCCAGCACTTTGGGAGGCTAAGGCAGGTGGATCACCTGAGGTGAGGAGTTCTAGACCAGCTGGCCAACATGGTGAAACCCTGTCTCTACTAAAAACACAAAAACAACTAGCCAGGCATGGTGGTGTGTGCCTATAATCCCAACTACTCGCAAGGCTGAGACAGGAGAATCGCTTGAATCTGGGAGGTAAAGGTTGCAGTGAGCCGAGATCACACCACTGCACTCCAGCCACAGAGCAAGGCTCCATCTCAAAACAAACAAACAAACACACACAAAAAAAACCCACCTGAACTAAGGTTGAAAGAATGAGCAAGCCAGACTGGCCAACTGAAGGAAGGATACAAACTAAGATATAAGAAAATAGTAAACAGTCCAGTTTGTATTGTGATCAGGATATACAGTAAGAAGTAAGAGTAGTTTGGTTCAGTCTGTGTTGGGGGTCTTAAATGCCCCGTTCAAGAATCTGATTCAGTGGAATACTCAAACCCTCAAAAGATCCCAAATGGCCAAAGCAATCCTGAGCAAAAAGAACAAGGCTGGAGGTATCACACTACCTGACTTCAAAGTTTATTCCAAAGCTATGTTAATCAAGAGTATGGTACTGGCATAAAAACAGAGACATTAACTGAAGGAACACAATAGAGAACCCAGAAATAAACCCATTTATAGTCAACTGATTTTTGGCAAAGTAGCCAAGAACATACAGTAAGAAAAGGACAGCCTCTTCAATAAATGGTGATGGGAGTGAGGCACAGTGGTGCATGTCTGTAGTCCCAGCTACTGCGGAGGCTAGGCGGGAGGATTGCTTGAACCTAGGAGTTCCAAGACCAGCCTTGGCAACACAGCAAGACCCTGTGTCTTAAAAATAAAAATAAACAGGGGTGGGAAAACTGGATATCCACATGGAGAATAATGAAAATAGACTCTCATCTCACACCTTATACAGTAGAAAGGAGAAGAAAAGCTCCATGACATTAGTTTGGGCAAAGGTTTCGTGGTTATAAACCCAAAAGTACAGGGAACAAAAGCAAAAATAAACAAACGGATGGAATCAAATTAAAAAGCCTCTGCAAAGCAAAGGAAACAAGTAATGAAGTAAAGTGACAACCTGTGGATAAGGAGAAAATACCTACAAACCACACATCTGATAACGGATTAATATTCAAAATATATTAGGAACTCAAATCAACAGAAAGAAAATAAATAACCCAATTTCAAAAATGGGCAAAGGACCTAAACAGACATTCCTCAAAAGAGGGAATACAGTTGGATTTGGTGATTAGTGCCTGAATCTCAGCTACTTGGGAGGCTGAAGTGGGTGAGGTGGGAAGACTCCTTGAGCCCAGGAGTTTGAGACCAGCCTGGGCAACATAGCAAGATCCCATCTCAATTTTTTTTTTTAAAAAAAGGACATACAAACGGCCAACAGATACATGAAAAAATGCTCATCATCATCAATAATCACCAAGGAAATGCAAACTAAAACCACTATGAGATACCACCTCCCACCTGCTAGAATGGCTAGCATCAAAAAAATGAAAGATAACAAGTGTTGGCAAGGGTATAGAGAAAAGGAGACCCTTGTGCACTGCTGGTATGAATGTAAATTACTGTAGCCATCATGGATAATGGTATGCAGGTTCCTCAAAAAAGTAAAAACAAGATTACCACATGATCCCACTTCTGGGTATATACCCAAAGGAACTGAAATCAGTATGCTTAGGAGATGTCTCCACTCCCATGTTCATTGCAGCATTATTCACAATAGCTCAGATATGGAAGCAACCTAGGTGTCCATCGTTAGATGAACGGATTTTTTTTTTAAATGTGGTTCAGGTTTGTTTTTTGTTTTATTTTGTTTTTGAGACAGGGTCTCACTCTGTGGCCCAGGCTGGAGTGCAGTGGTGCGATGCGATCTCAGCTTACTGTAGCCTTTACCTCCAGGGCTCATGTGATTCTCCCAGTTCTGCCTCACAAGTAGCTGGAAGTACAGGTACATGCCACCATGCTGGGCTAATTTTTCTGTATTTGTAGAGAAGAGATTTCACCACGTTGCCCAGGCTAGTCTCAAACTCCTGAGCTCAAGCGATCTGCCCGCCTCAGGCTCCCAAAGTACTGGGATTATAGGCGTGCGCCACTGCACTTGGCTCAGCTTTAAAAAAGAAGTAAATTGTGGTTCTCCCAGCACGCAGCTGGAGATCTGAGAACAGACAGTCAGACTCCTCAAGTGGGTCCCTGAACCCCGAGTAGCCTAACTGGGAGGCACCCCCCAGTAGGGGCAGACTGACACCTCACACGGCCGGGTACTCCTCTGAGACAAAACTTCCAGAGGAACGATCAGGCAGCAACATTTGCTGTTCACCAATATCTGCTGTTCTGCAGCCTCTGCTGCTGATACCCAGGCAAACAGGGTCTGGAGTGGACCTCCAGCAAACTCCAACGGACCTGCAGCTGAGGGTCCTGACTGTTAGAAGGAAAACTAACAGGCAGAAAGGACATCCACACCAAAACCCCATCTGTACGTCGCCATCATCAAAGACCAAAGGTAGATAAAACCACAAAGATGGGGAAAAACAGAGCGGAAAAACTGAAAAATCTAAAAATCAGAGCGCCTCTCCTCCTCCAAAGGAATGCAGCTCCTCACTAGCAATGGAACAAAGCTGGACAGAGAATGACTTTGACGAGTTCAGAGATGAAGGCTTCATTCAGACAATTAAACTACTCTGAGCTAAAGGAGGAAATTCGAACCCATGGCAAAGAAGTTAAAAACCTTGAAAAAAAATTAGATGAATGGCTGACTAGAATAACCAACGCACAGAAGTCCTTAAAGCACCTGATGGAGCTGAAAACCAAGGCACGAGAACTACGTGACGAATGCACAAGCCTCAGTAGCCAATTCGATCAACTGGAAAAAAGGGTATCAGCGATGGAAGATGAAATGAAGCGAGAAGAGAAGTTTAGAGAAAAAAGAATAAAAAGAAATGAACAAAGCCTCCAAGAAATATGGAACCATGTGAAAAGACCAAATCTACATCTGATTGGTGTACCTGAAAGTGATGGGGAGAATGTAACCAAGTTGGAAAACACTCCGCAGGATATTATCCAGGAGAACCCCAATCTAGCAAGGCAGGCCAACGTTCAGATTCAGGAAATACAGAGAACGCCACAAAGATACTCCTCGAGAAGAGCTACTCCAAGACACATAATTGTCAGATTCACCAAAGTTGAAATGAAGGAAAAAATGTTAAGGGCAGCCAGAGAGAAAGGTCAGGTTACCCACAAAGGGAAGCCCATCAGACTAACAGCTGATCTCTTGGCAGAAACTCTACAAGCCAGAAGAGAGTGGGGGTCGATATTCAACATTCTTAAAGAAAAGTTAAAGAAAAGAATTTTCAACCCAGAATTTCATATCCAGCCAAACTAAGCTTCACAAGTGAAGGAGAAATAAAATCCTTTACAGACAAGCAAATGCTGAGAGATTTTGTCACCACCAGGCCTGCCCTAAAAGAGCTCCTGCAGGAAGCACTAAACATGGAAAGGAACAACCGGTACCAGCCACTGCAAAAACATACCAAATTGTAAAGACCATCAAGGCTAGGAAGAAACAGCATCAACTAACGAGCAAAATAACCAGCTAACATCATAATGACAGGATCAAATTCACACACAACAATATTAACCTTAAATGTAAATGGGCTAAATGCTCCAATTAAAAGACAAAGACTGGCAAATTGGATAAAGAGTCAAGACCCATCAGTGTGCTGTATTCAGGAAACCCATCTCACGTGCAGAGACAACACATAGGCTCAAAATAAAGGGATGGAGGAAGATCTACCAAGCAAATGGAAAACAAAAAAAGGCAGGGGTTGCAATCCTAGTCTCGGATAAAACAGACTTTAAACCAACAAAGATCAAGAGAGACAAAGAAGGCCATTACATAATGGTAAAGGGATCAATTCAACAAGAGCTAACTATCCTAAATATATATACACCCAATACAGGAGCACCCAGATTTATAAAGCAAGTCCTTAGAGACCTATAAAGAGAGACTCCCACACAATAATAATAGGAGACTTTTAACACCCCACTGTCAACATTAGACAGATCAACGAGACAGAAAGTTAACAAGCATATCCAGGAATTGAACTCAGCTCTGCACCAAGCAAACCTAATAGACATCTACAGAACTCTCCACCCCAAATCAACAGAATATACATTCTTTTCAGCACCAGACCACACCTATTCCAAAATTGACCATATACTTGGAAGTAAAGCACTCATCAGCAAATGTAAAAGAAGAGAAATTATAACAAACTGTCTCTCAGACCACAGTGCAATCAAACTAGAACTCAGGATTAAGAAACTCACTCAAAACCGCTCAACTACATGGAAACTGAACAACCTGCTGCTGAATGACTACTGGGTACATAACAAAATGAAGGCAGAAATAAAGATATTCTTCGAAACCAACGAGAACAAAGACACAATATACCAGAATCTCTGGGACACATTCAAAGCAGTGTGTAGAGGGAAATTTATAAGCACTAAACGCCCACAAAAGAAAGCAGGAAAGATCTAAAATTGACACCCTAACATTACAATGAAAAGAACTAGAGAAGCAAGAGCAAACACATTCAAAAGCTAGCAGAAGGCAAGAAATAACTAAGATCAGGGCAGAACTGAAGGAAACAGAGACACAAAAATCCCTTCAAAAAAAAAAAAAAATCAATGAATCCAGGAGCTGGTTTTTTGAAAAGATCAACAAAATTGATAGACCGCTAGCAAGACTAATAAAGAAAAAAGAGAGAAGAATCAAAGAGACGCAATAAAAAATGATAAAGGGGATATCACCACCGATCCCACAGAAATACAAACTACCATGAGAGAATACTATAAACACCTCTACGCAAATAAAGTAGAAAATCTAGAAGAAATGGGTAAATTCCTGGACACATACACCCTCCCAAGACTAAACCAGGGAAAAGTTGAATATCTGAATAGACCAATAACAGGCTCTGAAATCGAGGCAATAATTACTAGCTTACCCACCAAAAAAAAGTCCAGGACCAGATGGATTCACAGCCAAATTCTACCGGAGGTACAAGGAGGAGCTGGTACCATTCCTTCTGAAACTATTCCAATCAACAGAAAAAGAGGGAATCCTCCCTAACTCATTTTATGAGGCCAGCATCATCCTGATACCAAAGCCTGGCAGAGACACAACAAAAAAAAGAGAATTTTAGACCAATATCCCTGATGAACATCGATGCAAAGATCCTCAATAAAATACTGGCAAACCGAATCCAGCAACACATCAAAAAGCTTATCCACCATGATCAAGTGGGCTTCATCCCTGGGATGCAAGGCTGGTTCAACATACGCAAATCAATAAACGTAATCCGGCATATAAACAGCACCAATGACAAAAACCGTATGATTATCACAATAGATGCAGAAAAGGCCTTTGACAAAATTCAACAACGCTTCATGCTAAAAACTCTCAATAAATTAGGTATTGATGGGATGTATCTCAAAATAATAAGAGCTATCTATGACAAACCCACAGCCAATATCATACTGAATGGGCAAAAACTGGAAGCATTCCCTTTGAAAACTGGCACAAGACAGCGATGCCCTCTCTTGCCACTCCTATTCAACATAGTGTTGGAAGTTCTGGCCAGGGCAATCAGGCAGGAGAAGGAAATAAAGGGTATTCAATTAGGAAAAGAGGAAGTCAAATTGTCCCTGTTTGCAGATGACATCATTGTATATCTAGAAAACCCCATCGTCTCAGCCCAAAATCTCCTTAAGCTGATAGGCAACTTCAGCAAAGTCTCAGGATACAAAATCAATGTGCAAAAATCACAAGCATTCTTATACACCAATAACAGACAGAGAGCCAAATCATGAGTGAACTCCCATTCACAATTGCTTTAAACAAAGTAAAATACCCAGGAATCCAACTTACAAGGGATGTGAAGGACCTCTTCAAGGAGAACTACAAACTACTGCTCAATGAAATAAAAGACGATACAAACAAATGGAAGAACATTCCATGCTCATGGGTAGGAAGAATCAATATCATGAAAATGGCCATACTGACCAAGGTAATTTATAGATTCAATGCCATACCCATCAAGCTACCAATGACTTTCTTCACAGAATTGGAAAAAACTACTTTAAAGTTCATATGAAACCAAAAAGGAGCCCGCACTGCCAAGTCAATCCTAAGCCAAATGACAAAGCTGGAGGCATCACGCTACCTGACTTCAAACCATACTACAAGGCTATAGTAACAAAAACAGCATGGTACTGGTACCAAAACAGAGATATAGACCAATGGAACAGAACAGAGCCCTCAGAAATAATGCCGCATATCTACAACCATCTGATCTTTGACAAACCTGACAAAAACAAGAAATGGGGAAAGGATTCCCTATTTAATAAATGGTGCTGGGAAAACTAGCTAGCCATATGTAGAAAGCTGAAACTGGATCCCTTCCTTACACCTTGTACAAAAATTAATTCAAGATGGATTAAAGACTTAAATGTTAAACCTAAAAGCCTAGAAGAAAACCTAGGCAATACCATTCAGGACATAGGCATGGGCAAGGACTTCATGTCTAAAACACCAAAAGCAATGGCAACAAAAGCCAAAATTGACGAATGGGATCTAATTAAACTAAACAGCTTCCGCACAGCAAAAGAAACTACCATCAGAGTGAACGGGCAACCTACAGAATGGGAGAAAATTTCTGCAATCTACTCAAGTGACAAAGGGCTAATATCCAGAATCTACAATGAACTTAAACAAATTTACAAGAAAACAAACAACCCCATCAAAAAGTGGGCAAAGGATATGAACAGATACTTCTAAAAGAAGACATTTATGCAGCCAAAAGACACATGAAAAAATGCTCATCATCACTGGCCATCAGAGAAATGAAAATCAAAACCACAATGAGATTACCATCTCACACCAGTTAGAATGGTGATCATTAAAAAGTCAGGAAACAACAGGTGCTGGAGAGGATGTGGAGAAATAGGAACACTTTTACACTGTTGGTGGGAGTGTAAACTAGTTCAACCATTGTGGAAGTCAGTGTGCCAAATCTTCAGGGATCTAGAACTAGAAATACCATTTGACCCAGCAATCCCATTACTGGGTATGTACCCAAAGGATTATAAATCATGCTGCTATAAAGACACATGCACACGTATGTTTATTGGGGCACTATTCACAATAGCAAAGACTTGGAACCAACCCAAATGTCCAACGATAGACTGGATTAAGAAAATGTAGCACATATACACCAAGGAATACTATGCAGCCATAAAAAATGATGAGTTCATGTCCTTTGTAGGGATATGGATGAAGCTGGAAACCATCATTCTCAGCAAACTATTGAAAGGACAAAAAACCAAACACCGCATGTTCTCACTCATAGGTGGGAATTGAACAATGAGAACACATGGACACAGGAAGGGGAACATCACACACCGGAGCCTGTTGTGGGGTGAGGGGAGGGAGGAGGGATAGCATTAGGAGATATACCTAATGTTAAATGACGAGTTAATGGGTGCAGCACACCAACATGGCACATGTATACATATGTAACTAACCTGCACATTGTGCACATGTACCCTAAAACTTAAAGTATAATAAAAAAAAAGAGAGAAAAAAATAAGTAAATTATGTCATTTGTGACAGGAAGATAAACACTGCATGATCTCACTTATATGTGGAATCTAGAAAATTCAAACGCATAGAAGCAGTGAGTAGAATGGTGGTTACCAGGGTCTAGGGGAGAGGAGTGTATAGGGAAAGGGAGATGTTGATCAAAAGACACAAAGTTTCAGATAGAAGGAATAAATTTTAGTGATCTATTGGGCAGAATGGTGACTACAATAATGCACTGCATATTCTGATATTGACAAAAGAGTAGTTTTTTTGTTTGAGACGGAGTCTTGCTTTGTGCCCAGGCTGGAGTGTCGTGGCGAGATTTCAGCTCACTGCAACCTCTGCCTCCCAGGTTCGAGCTATTCTGCTGCCTCAGTCTCCCAAGTAGTTGGGGTCTACAGGCGCACGCCACCATGCTTGGTTATGTTTTGTATTTTTAGTAGAGACGGTGTTTCGCCATGTTGGCCAGGCTGGTCTTGAACTCCTGACCTCAGGTAATCCATCCACCTTGGCCTCCCAAAGTGCTGGGATTACAGGCGTGAGCCACTGTGCCCAGCCAAAGAGTAGAGTTAAAATGTTTTCTTCGATGGCTGTTTGGAGCTGTGTTAAAAAAAAACTATTTTAAAAATGTTTTCACCACCAAAATAGGTATGCGATGTGACTGATTTCTTAATTATCTTGATTGAAGCCCTCCACAGGTAAACACCAAAACATCACACACAAAAATATATACAATTATTTGTCAATAAAAAATAAATTGGCCGGGTGCGGTGGCTCATGCCTGTAATCCCAGCACTTTGACAGGCCAAGGTGGGCAGATCACCTGAGGTCAGGAGTTCGAGACCAGCCTGGCCAACATGGCAAAATCCCATCTCTACTAAAAGTATAAAAATTAGCCAGGCATGGTGGCGGGCGCCTGTAATTCCAGCTACTCAGGAGGCTAAAGCCGAAGAACAGCTTGAACGCGGGAGGCGTAGGTTGCAGTGAGCCGAGATCACGCCACTGCACTACAGCCTGGGCGACACCAGTGAGACTCCATCTCAAAAAAAATAAATAAATAAATTTTAAAAGTATTTGATGGCCGGGCGCGATGGCTCATGCCTGTAATCCCAGCACTTTTGAGAGGCTGAGGCGGACAGATCACAAGGTCAGGAGATTGAGACCATCCTGGCTAAAATGACGAAACCCCGTCTCTACTAAAAACACAAAAAAATTAGCCGGGCATGGTGACGGGCGCCTGTAGTCCCAGCTACTCGCGAGGCTGAGGCAGGAGAATGGTGTGAACCTGGGAGGCGGAGCTTGCAGTGAGCCAAGATCATGCCACTGCGTGCCACTGCACTCCAGCCTGGGTGACAGAGCTAGACTCCATCTCAAAAAAAAAAGTATTTGATTCTGTAAGTATCTTATAGAAAAAAAAAAATGATCAAATGAAAGTGGTATTTAAAATTTGAATGCAGAGAACAGGAGGGGCTCAAGGAGAAATCTAAAAGCAAGCAGAACTAACAACAAAGCATTCCAAGATAAATGTGTGGACCAAAAGACCACTGGGAAAAAAAAAAAAAACAAAACTTTACAGAACAAGAAGTTCATTATAACTATGGAAGGAGAAAAGATAAGTACTACTAAAGTTTGACACTAGGTACCTGGGAGAAACTACTACCACTTAAAACACACGTGTGCACACACACACAGAGACAAATCAAAAACCTAGTCCTAAAACAAAACATTACATAAAGAAGGTTAAAAGATAAAAGACAAGCTCACGAAAAATACTTGCTAATGCTGCAAAAAAAAAAAAAGTTAGTAGGTATAACACACAAGTAGCTCTTGCAAGTTAATTAAAAAAAAAAAAAAGAATCAAGAAATTAGAACATCTGGCCAGGTGCAGTGGCTCACACCTGTAATCCCCGCACTTTCAAAGGCCAAGGCAGGCAGATTGCTTGAGCTCAGGAGTTGGAGACCAGCCCTGGCAACACGGTGAAACCCCGTCTCTACCAAAAATAAAAAAATTAACTGGGCATGGTGGCATGCATCTGTGATCCCAGCTACTCAGGAGGCTGAGGTGAGAGATCACTTGAGCTGGGAGGTGGAGGCTGCAGTGAGCAGATGGTGCCACTGCACTCCAGCCTGGGTGACAGAGTGAGACCCGGTCTCAATTAAAAAAAAAAAAAAGAAAGAAAAAGGCCAGGCACGGTGGCTCACGCCTGTAATCCCAGCACTCTGGGAGGCCGAGGCAGGTGGATCACCTGAGGTCGGGAGTTCGAGACCAGCCTGACCAACACGGAAAAACCTCATCTCTACTAAAAATACAAAATTAGCTGGGCATGGTGGTACATGCCTGTAATCCCAGCTACTCGGGAGGCTGACGAAGGAGAATCGCTTGAACCCGGGAGGCAGAGGTTGCAGTGAGCCGAGATCACGCCATTGCACTCCAGCCTGGGCAACAAGAGCAAAAAAAAAAAAGAAAAAGAAAGAAAGAAAAAGAAATTAAAATATCCAGATTAAAATATCCAGTAAACAGAAGAAAATATATTAAACCTTATTAAATATCAAAGAAATGCAAATGAATGAAACAATAATGGTGCCAGGCACCAATAGGGGCTCACAACTGTAATCCCAGCACTTTGGAAGGCCAAGGTGGGCACATCATTTGAGGTCAGGAGTTCAAGATCAGCCTGGCCAACATGGCAAAACCCCATCTCTACTAAAAATACAAAACAACAACAAAAAAAACCAATAATGGAATATGTGACAATTCCAAGTGTTGGTGAGACTGAGGAAATGGGCAATTCTACACTGTTGGGAAATATAAATTTGTAAAAGCCTTCTGAAAGGCATTTTGAAAGTGTATCAATGTTACAAATGTATATACCACCTTTGCCTCAACAATTTTATCCCCGGGAAATTCAATCTAAAGAAGATAATGGAACAAATACACTACACAAAAAAATTTTGCTTTAGATATACACACATAGCAAAAACTAAAAAAAAAAAAAAAAACACTAAGAATTTATCAAAGTGGATTCAGCCAAACAATTTATGCTATATTCATACAACAGAATACTAGGAGCTACTAATAAAAATGGTATGCTGTACTATGGAGTACAGGCTACAAGACAGCATTGTTACATGTTCCCGCTTATGTAAAAATCATACGTCCCTGTGCATATATGCATAAAAAAGTCTAGAAGAATATTTATCAAAATGTCATGAGTGATCATCTCATCAGGTAGCTGGACCTAAGGGGCCTTTTAATCTCTTATACTTTTCTATACTAACTGAAAATTTCTACCATTAGCCTCTATTATGTTTGCAAACAGGTGAAAAATAATAAAGAGCAATATCAGAAAAAAAAGACTCTAAGAAAGGTGAAATAATTTAATGTTAGGTAAATTGAGTTTGGAATGCCAATAAAATATCCCAGTGAAAGTGCCCCTATGCAACTAAAAATGCAAACAGAAAAGCAGGGAGGCGTGTAGATCATTTACCATTTTCGGTTCCTCTCACTAACCTCATTTCCATTTTATTTACATTCCAGTTTTACCTATATTTATCCTCTAACGTACATCAATTTTATTTTCCAAATACATAAAAAACACTAGGTTCTTCCACAATTTAAATGTGCAGGAATTCAAGGAACAAAATCACTGCAAACAAGTAATGCTTCTGATTTTAGCTTGGTACTTTTGCTTCCAACACCCACTTCAAAGCTTATAAATTTATAGAAAACAAAGCCAACCAAAACCAAAATAACAACAACAAAATGATATTCACACAAAAAAAGTCCAAAATAAAGGAAAAAATTAAAATTATCTTATATGTGACTATTAAGCAACATTCACTTCCAACTGGTTTTTCAAAAATAGCTACAATTTTTCAGAGTCGGGAAATAAGTTTGACATAATGTCTGCTCAGAAAATTTTCTCTTTAAAGATTAATTCAACTCACCAAGAATTTATCTTGATCAGCACAACAGAGGGCAAATATAAACACTAGGTCTGAATTTATTCCATTCACACTAAAGTGACTCCCAGCATCCTCTACTCATTCTAATAAAGTGGAAGCTAGAAGGAGGTTCTTAAATTCCCTCCTTATAAATCAAAACAATTACCTGCCCTATCCTAGAGTATGAGAGTGTATGTAAACCAAAATACCAAGCAAGTTTACAGATATAACTGGCATCTGTGCAGACTGGTTTGCACTAATCTGTAGAGAAAAAAGTGTATTTAAATTAAACCACTGATAAATAAGCTCTGTAATTTGTCCTCTAGGAGCTTACAATCTAGTAGGGAAAACACAAAGGTAGCCAGCCAACTAAACAGATATTAAACAGAATTTTTTAAAGCTCTATAACAAAGATAAAGTGCTCTGGGGGCACAGGAAAAAAAATTAACTTTTATTTAGATGAATGGAAAAAGGTCTCAAGATAGTGGGATTTAAGGCTGGACACACTGGCTCATGCCTGTAATCCCAACACTTTGGGAGGCAAGGACAGGAGGATTGTTCAACCCCAGGAGACCAGCCTGAGCAACACAGTAAGACACCATCTCTACCAAAACACACACACACACACACACACACACACACACACACACACACACACACACACACACACACACACACACACACACACACACACACACACACACACACACACACACACACACACACACACACACACACACACACACACACGACAGTGGGATTTTTGAGCTGAGTTTTAAATGCAAAGCCGGAGACGAAGAACAAAATAGAGTTTGGAGTGTCTCTTATCATTTAAGCTAACAGAACAGCAAGTATAAAAAGAAATAAAAATGTCTCTGACAACAGAACTGTGATAGAATGGAGCTAGATCATAAAAGGCATTAACTGATGAAGCATTAGGAAGTTTAGACTTGGCCATGCACAGTTGCTCATGCCTGTAATCCCAACACTTTGGGAGGCCCAGGTGGGAGGATTGTCTGAGGCCAGGAGTTCAAGACAAGTCAGAGCAACATGGTAAAACCCATCGCTACAAAAAATACAAAAATTAACCAGGCATGGTGGCATGCACCTGTGATCCCAGCTACTCAGGAGGCTGAAGCAGGAGGATCCTCTGGGCCCAGGAGTTCGAAGCTGCTGTGAGCCATGATCACATCACTACACTCCAGGGTGGGCAACTGAGCTAGACACTATCCCTAAAAAAAACAGTTTAGGTTTATTCTAATAATAATTCTAATATAATGGGAGTGACATGAGCTAAACAAAGATATTAAGAAAACTCTCCTGATAAAGAATGAACTGAGAAGAGAACAATGGATGAAACGAGAAGAATGTTAACAGTAACAGGAAGTCTAGCTAATTAACCTGAAAGGGTGATAGAAATGGAAAGGAAGAAATAAATATTAGCGTTAGCGCAAAAGATATGTGATAAGGACTGAGTAGATGTAAATGTCAGGTAAAGTTTGGTCAGAGAAGGAGCAAAACACAAGGCCATCACTTTGAGAATGAAAGTAATGATTACAGCTTTGGAAATTTAAGACAGTTAACCTAAACTTCCATTCCCTTCTGAGAGTTTCTGCATTTGTTCTAGTATCCTATTTTTTGACACTTTTTAAAAGCATTTTAAGAATTCCATTCACCTAGGGATTTTCATGACTTATTTCTATTAAGTATATATTAAATCAGTGACATATTTTTTGAGTTTTTTTTTTCACGACGGAATATCTTCATTTCATATACTTTTGAACTATAGTTTTCAGGACAAAACACTAAATAATCCGTAACAGAGATACCACATATAATAATAATTTGACTTATTTATATTTAGAGTCCACCCATCTTTTTCAGATTCTTAGGTTCTTATTATTCCATAATGAATGCTTCTGTGCTTCTTGGTGGAATGGAACTTCCATAGGTTTAGAGAAAGAACAAAACATACATGATAATTTATTGCACGGATTTTAATCTGACAGCAGTAACTTCAGATCAAAATAATTCTGGAAAACCACCACCAATAACTAAGAGTAATTAATGTCTTCAAGAAATGTTTTTAGCCAATCTTTGTAAAGACAAAGTAGAAAAAACATCTACAAGATTTAAAAACCCAATTGTTCATAAAAACTACAAATAAACACAAATAAGCTGAAAGAATCTTTAGAAGATTCATCTTTTAAAATCTTCAAAATGCTGAAAAAATGGCCAAGGAACAGAAATTAACACATAAATACCCACGCAGAAGCTGATTTTTCACCAAAACAGGTCATTACGTGAGGTGGCCAGCGCCCCTGAATGCCAACTGAAGTTCAATAAAGCATATGCTTTAAGTGGTAAGTGGCCCATGTTCTTTAATGAATAAACTGCTGTTAGAATTCTTCACATTGTAACCAAAATCCACCTTCATATTGTAACCAAAATCCATGCTCTTTAATATTAAGAGCATGTACTTTCAAATCAACCTAGGGTTTGAATCCAAGCTGACCTTGGAACAAATCGCTTAAAACTTTTTAGAGCTCCCCCGTTTCCCAATCCATCAATGGGAATGTTTCCAACTATCACATGGATTTTGGTGGTCAATATATGTTAAATATTCATCAATGCCTGGCACACAGTAAAACACTACAAACGGTACCCTCTCCTCTTTTCAGCACACCCTCACATTTATTATAGGGACAATCAGCAAGATTACGTGACCTTCCACACCCCAACTGTCAAACAGTAAAGAAAATATGGCAAACATTATACAGGGGAAAAAGTAAAGGTAAGAGGGAACCGATGAAAAGAAATGCATGAGCTGAGGACTGAAGATTCAAATGAAGACAAAGAACAAGTTGTGAAGTAGAAGTCACTAAAATGAAAAGGATTTATTTATCTGACATCAAAAAAAGCTTCAGGCTGGATGCGGTGGCTCACATCTGTAATCCCTGGACTTTGGGAGGCTGATGCAGGTGGATCATTTGAGCCCAGGAGTTTGACACTAGCCTGGGCAACATGGTGAAACCATGTTTCAGCTTATTTAAAATTGTTTTTCATCTATTTTCAGCTTATTTAAAATTGTTTTTCATCTTCATACCACGATTTCAATACTATTTTGAATGTGTATGAATTTCCTTGAAAATATCTGCATTGACAATTCATTAATATGTAAGTTCTGCATAGGCTGGGGAAAGATTACACTGTTTCTTACAGCATTACACATGGTCTGTATTAAATATTTTGAACGAAGTTTGTAATACAGGCCCACATTAATATTTTGTATGTTCAGTAAACTCCATCATCCCTTCATTTACCTATTCAACATTTATTAAGAGTGTACTTGTGCCGGATACAGTACTGAGCACTAGAAATACAATGGTGGACAAGACAGGCCAGTTGCCTTCATGGAACTCACAGCAGTCCATTCATTAAAGAACATGGGCCACTTACCACAAGTAATAAATTCTGAAAATAAATAAAACTTTTCCATTAATCTGTACAAGTGAGTTCAACTAACTGTTCCTAAAATTACCAATACACTTATTATATTTTAAAATCTTAAGATTTTTCCAATCAACTATTTTAGCTATTAATTCTGGGCCCCATGTTTTAAGCTGGACATTTGACAAACTAGATATACTGTGAAAAATCTGAAAACCGTATGAGTTTTTTAGCCTAGAAGACCCAGAAATCATGACAACTGTCTTTATATTTTAAAGGGTTAGCATACACGTGTGCTCTGTACCATTCCAAAGGGTTAAACTTGGAGCAATGGTTCGAAGGTGGATTTTGGTCACAATATGAAAAATTCTAACAATTTGGGATATTAAATAATTCAACCACCTTAAATATTTCTGTAAGGCTGCATGCTTTAAAAAGATAAATTTTCACTTAATCCTTGAAATAATCCAGAAAAACAAGTGTTTCCCTGTTACAGTTTAGGAAACTGAGTCTTCAAGGATCTTGCTAAAAAACTCAAGTCCCAAATCTAGTGGAACAGGTTGCCTCAAACTAACGTGCTTCCCACCTCTAGATGTATTTCAGGCACATACCAAATGGCCATCTGTCAGGAATGTTAGCCAAGATATCCTAAAGTTCCTTCCAAATTCAACCCTTTAGAAATACTGGTGGTCAATGTAAACACCATGAAAAGATTCTGTGTTGAATGGTCCTCCAGAATGCAAGCTCCATGAGGGCAAGTAACTTTTTCTTTCCTGCTACATCCCAATACCTAAAACAGTATACGGCATACAATACAGGGTCAAAAAATACTTGCTAAATATGAATAGTCCTAATCATACATACCACGATTATATATTTCATATATATATATAAAATACATACCACTATTATACAATAAAGGACCTCGCTGAAGTATCCAGCAACTAAAAAGCCTGCTAAGTACAAAATCCATTCTTAAAATTGCATCAAGCACTTTAAATTGTTCAAGTGCTGAAACTTAAACCAACCAGTTTGCAAAACAAATTCAACTGAAATAACTGCAAACCCTTTGGAAAGTATTATAGTTAAAAGTAAAATACAAAGTCTTAAAACATACAATGGCTAATTTTGATGAATGAGTTTTTCAATTCTTCACTAAGGTATCAACTAACATTTTAAGTATGCTTCAACACTCTTTAAGAGCGAAGCAATTTATACAACTTTTTTGGCTTAAAGACAAACTCACGCTCAGATCTCTACAAACATCACACCTTTACATTTATTATGGTGATACTTCAAAAAGGCCTGCTAATTTTGCAGATGCATATTCGTATTATGTTGAGATTCCACATAACCCATACTTAGAGGTACTGTACATCCACTTGCCATTACTGAAACCCAATAGGAAAAACTAATACAAATGTCATTTTGCAATACTCTACACTATAAGGTCTGGAATGTCCAAACATCTCAAGGAATATAAGAACCCATAAAATACTCGAAAGTTGTTTTTAATGCACTTTGCTTAGTGGATAAGTATATTTTAAGGCACACTTTTTAAAAAGAATATTATATAACAAAAAAGGCAAGAAAGCTACATAAAAGTTTTACTCCAATTTCATTAAATTAAATTACACCTTTTAAAGATTTCTGGACAAAGATCCTGATATTTAAAGGTCTAGTTATATTGTGTTTTTATCCTTCGAGCATATATCTAAAAAAAAAGTCTACTTAGCTTTTAAAGTAAGCAGTTACAGGCTTATAATAGTCTAAGAATGTACTCAGCCATTCACTTGGTTACACTAGGTTACACCACCCAGATTTATAATGTTATTAGCAACTGGGTGTCATTACAAACCAACAAAGAAACCACAGTCTTGTCATTTTTTTCTACCTTCTATAATTAGGACTTTGAAAGATCAGGTAAAAACTATCCCACACAAGAATATCACTAAATAGATACCTTCTTTATCTTCAGTATTCAGAACTATCGGCTTCCACCTAAGCTTTCTTAACATACTAAAAGAATAAACTTTACAGAAAGGCTGCTTCTCCGATTTCTGTAATAATCATAAGAAACATCCGCAATCCACATCTAACTCTGACATCAGTACCTGATTATTCCCCTGTACAATGCTAGACCCTAAGTTGCAGTCCATTCCTAACTTCCCAATAATGAAACCTCTTCACAGAACTTTCAAAATTGAGACGACTTAAACCACCTCTAGGTTTACCCAAATTGTACCAAAAAAGCAAAGAGCAACTGAGAGAAACCTGTTAACATATCAATGCAACAAGCCTGAAACTTTGAATTCTTCCTTAGAAATCTTCCCTGCCACAGCTAGAAGAAAAGTTCCGTTCGCCCAGTTGCTTTGTCCCTTCGACCCCCTAAAAAAGTGTCACGCGCGCGAAAACGCCTATCCTTCCTGGGAGGCTCAGGCGGTGTTGTCTCGTCTCGGTGGTGGACCTGAGTCGTTCTGAGGACGCGGGCACCACTTTCCCTTCCTCCTGGGGATCTGGCCAGCGCAGCCAAAGCACACACGGGCAGAACGGCGGGACTCACCTGAGCACAGGGCTGTAGGGACTGCGAGAGCGGCGCCAGCTGCTGCTGCTGTAGGGACTAGGGGACACGTCGCCGCCCCGCTCGTAGGAGCTGTGGCGGCTGTAGCTGGGGGAGCGGCGGCGGCTGTAGGGGCTCGGGGAGCGCGGCAGCCTCCGAGAATAGGGGCTGCTGCCACCTCCTGCCGGGCTGGGGGACTTGCGGCTCCTCAGGCTCTGAGAGGCCCTGTGCGACACCGGGCTGTCGTCCCGGCCTCCCAGCGGGCTGAGGGACCGCCGCCGCCTGTAGGCCTTGGGCTCGGTCTTGTCCTCCCGGTAGGCCTTGGGCGGTTCCTTGTAGGCCGAAGGCGGCTCCTTGGACGACTTAGTCCGGCTGCGGTGGGCCTTCGAGTCCCGGTCCTTGCGGCTGCTACTGCTGCTGGACGTGGCCGAAGCGCTTTTCCTGCGGCCGCCGCTGCTGCTGCTGCTGCCGCTCTTGGCGACCTCGGCCCGCTCCTCGCCGCTGTGGCTGTGGCGGCTGCGGGACTTGGAGGCCTCGCTGCCACCACGCTGCCCATCCCGCCGCCGGTGCTCGCGGTGGCGCTCCTTGCTGCGGCCACTGCTGCTGCGGCGGTCCCGGCGGGGCCTGCGCTCCGACCCCTCCCCGCGCCGCTGGGTGCCGGAGGAGGAGGCCGGACTCCCGCCGCTGCCCCCCGTTCCCCCGGCAGCCGTCGCCGCCGTTGCCGCGCTGGCCCCCCCCAGCAGCAGCCCCTGCTCGGACTGGGAGCTCACATCCTCGTATTCCACCAGCGGGGTCACACCCCCGCCGCTACTAGCACCGCCACCGCCGTCCTGCTGCGGCTGGGGCAGCGAGAAGACCCGACGCTTCTCCGCCTCCTGCCCGGCGCGGGGCCCGCGGCGCCGCTTCTGCCGCCCTCCTGCGCGCCTCTTGCCTCTCGCCAGCCGCTTGACCTCCAGAGGGGGGCCCGGGCTGAAGCAAGAGGAGGAGGCCGCGGCGGCGGCGGCTGCGGCGGCGGCCGTGCCGGGAGCAGCCAGGAAGAGCAGAGGCGGCGGGGGCGGCGGCGGTTGCAGGAGCTGCGGCTGCAGGAGCGGCAACAGCAGCGGCGGCTGCTGAGGGGACAGGAATCGCCTCCGCTTGCGGCGTTCCTCCAACTTCTTCTCCGCCCAGCTCAGGCCCCCGCCTCCCCCCAGCGCCGTGTCCGAGCTGCTCGGCATCGCCTAGAGCCAGCCGCAGAGCGCGGCGCGGGTGCGGCCTCCTCCCGGGTCAGATCCTGGCCATCTCCCCCGCCGGAAACGGGAGCGGCGGCGGAGGGACACCGAGCACCAGGGCCGGCCGGGAGACGCGCCACGATAATCCGGGTCGGGACTCGGGTCCCTGGGTTCCAGGTCACAGTGGGGTACGCAGCAGCCTCCGGGCCTCAGGGAAGCAGGAATCCGGGCGGCGGAGTTCCCGATCGCGCTTGTCGTCCTATCCTCGGCAGCGAAAACACCAGATGCGCCGGGCGCTGACCTGCGGGGGAGTCCCGAGTCCTCCAAGTGCCCCCGGGGGTGGGGGAGCGGCCTTGGCCGCGCTCTCGGCTCGGGCAGCGCAACGCGGAAGTACCACCTTCTTCGCCGCTTCACTCCATCGCGCCCTGACGTTGGGTGCGAGTTCAGGGGAGGGGAGTGGGCGAGACAACAACACGCCTCCGCCACCTCCTCCTCGGCGTCGACGTCGTCCTCCTGTGGTGGCAGCGACACACCGCAGGCGCCTCGGAAGTGGCCTGGGCCTGACAACAACTCCCGGCCTAGGGCCTCGCGCACTCTGCGGCCCGCGGGGCTGGGCAGCGGGGCGGGGCGAGGCGGGGGCGACCGGGCTGCGGCTCTCGGTTGGGGCAGCGACTGTGCGGGGCTGGGCGGGGGGCTATTTCCGGGGAGATGGGGGCGGGGGCGTTTCTGAGTCTGTGGCGGTAGGTACGGGCCCTGACTTTCTCCTTCTTTCGCCGCCGCCGCCGCGAGCAGAGGTGGCGGAGCTACCCCTGTCCTCCGCTCCCCCACTCCACGAGGAGGCTCCTGGTGTGCGCGGCCGGCCCCGGCTCGCTCCTCCCTTTCCCTCTCCGCTCCTCGTCAGGAGGGAGAGCAACGGGACTTGCTGGTTGGGCCCTAACCTCCACAACCCCTCCTTCTCGCCTCGCTCTTTCGGCTTTTCCCCTCAGCCCTGACGTACGACCGGGAGCGCGCCCGCAATTCACGCTCAGAGATAGCCGAAGATGAGAGGTGGCCGGGGCAAGAGAGGCGGGAACAAAGTTGCCGCGCACTGGCGTGCTCGCTCCCGCCAGGGGCCGGCAGGCCGCACCGGAAGTGGCATGATGTAGAAATCGCTCGGCTTCCGGCGAGGGTGGGACTCGGTGTGAAGAAGGGTTAAAGAAAGGAGAGGATTCGTGCGCCGCCCACTGCTATTGCTTGAGACTCTCCCCGTGGTGGCGCGCCCGTTGTGCCTGTTGCTTGCGTCCGGCGCGCAGTGCCGGTTCCGGTTCTCTGCAGATGCCGCACTGCCTGCCTGTTGAGCGAAAGGTCACAGTGAGAACAAGTGTCTCTGGAGACTGCGAGGGAAATAATGCTGTTGGTGGCCTTCTGGAGTAGGCAGTCACCCCGTCGTGTACCTTCAGTCAAGCCCTGGGAGTGGAACGGCTGCGAAAGGAGAGAAGACACCCCGCAAAACAGGGTGGAGATGGCGTTGGTTTAACTTGTCTCACGTACGCCAAAGTTCGAGGCCCCATGTTTTTTTTTGTTTGTTTGTTTTTGTTTTTTTTTTTTTGAGACTGAGTTTCGCTCTCGTTGCCCAGGCTGGAGTGCAATGGTGCGATCTCGGCTCACCGCAACTTCCGCGAGGCCTCTTCTTATCCTAAAAAACACACTTGGGAATCACAGCTCAAGCTTCGGTAACACTATTTACTTTAAAATAAAAATTTTTAAAGCTTAAATCAATACAGGGAATAAGTGGAATGTTAAAAGGAACTACTGAAAATTCCAAATTCTCAGGAGCCTTGAAATTAAAACATCTTGTGCGAATGAGGACTGCCCTCTTAGTACTTCACCCACTTTCACTTTCATATCTAAACCTTTGGGGTTGCCAAACATAGCCATATAGTGAACTCACATCTCATTTCTTGCCTTAGAATTGTCCTTCAGTTACAGACTGAGCACTCGGGATAATTAGATTAAAATGTAAATGGCTTATTGGCTTTTAGAATGGTTGGAAACGCAGGCTAACCCTGCGCGGTGGCACACGCCTGTAGTCCCAGCTACTCCGGAGGCTGAGGCAGGAGGATCTCTGGAGCTCAAGTGTTCGAGGCTGGAGTGAGCCATGACGGTGCCACAGCACCCCAGCCTGGCCAATCGGCAGGGCGAGGCCCTGCCTCTAATAAAAGAAAAAGCTAAGCTGTCTGTTCAGTGACTACATGTAGTAACCCCTTTGAAAATTCATTTGTTCAGATCATCAGTTGGTTTAGTTCTTAAACACTTGGTATCTATCCATCATTAATACCTTAGTGTAAATTATTTTAAGCAGTTTGACATCACAGTATCACAGACTGGCCTGATTTAAGCTAAGATCAGACTTCACTGACCGAGTACAAAGGATGTTGGTTTGCTGAAGAATAAAGGAGGAGGCAAAGGAATAGGTAATCTTTAAGTCAGAGCATTTCCCAGGAGGGCAGGCCTGGGTGGGCAACACCATGGGATGGGCATTGGGAAACTGAATAGAAAAAGAGGGGGCAGGGTTCCTAAAACAAATTTCTCGTTGACAGCATTGTTGAGTGAAGGTCCTGTAGCCAGCCTCCTACCAAAGACTGTTTAGCAAGTGGCTTTTTCAGAAACATGTAGGATCAACTTGTTCCATCATCCTACATTAAATAGACTGGAATAACAGAACAAAGAGAGCAAATAAGAGGTTTAGCTTTCAGCTCCCCTCATGTACAACCAGTTCCACTTGAGAATGTCATCTTCTATCATATACTTGCAAAGAAAACTTGATCCATAGTAAATGGATAATTCCCATGTGTAAGTGTATTAAATAGAGAAGAAGGAAAAAAAAAGTAAATGGATAGTTCCCAATCCAGGCTGCAAACAAAAAACATGTACTAAAATATTTTTACTGTGGTTCTACCACCCACATGTTTCCTCAAAGATTCTACCTTTGGTGGGGGAGGTTGAATGAACATTTTGAGCTCTCCAAAGATACCTGCCCACGTGGTTAGAAACACTAATAACTAATAGGATTCAAACTCCAAAAAATGGGAAGGACCTTTGAATTAGAAGCCGTCTGTGTCTATAAGCCTGTCTGCTTGCCTGAATATTAAAGAGATTTGAAATTCCCATTTGAGACTATATATTTTTTTATTACTGCTTTTGTGGGGGGGGGGGGAGTTCGTGTTTTGTTTTGTTTTTGTTTTTGTTTTTTTTGAGACAGAGTTTTGCTCTTGTCGCCTAGGCTGGAGTGCAGAGGTGCAATCTTGGCTCACTGCAACCTCCACCCCCCAGGTTCAAGCGATTCTCCTGCCTCAGCCTCCCATGTAGCTGGGATTACAGTTGCTTGCCACCATGCCGAGCTAATCTTTTTGTAGAAACGGGGTTTCGTCACGTTGGGCAGGCTGGTCTCAAACTCCTGACCTCAGGTGATCCGCCCGCCTCGGCCTCCCAAAGTGCTGGGATGACAGGCGTGAGCCACTGCACCAGGCCCCAGACTCATCTTTTATGCAGTTCAGAGGCCCGCAGTGTTAGCACTTTTTTTCAAAAAAGTGCAATATTGCTTCTCTGTGTTGGGGAGTGGGAATTCTTGTTGGTTCAGTAAAGCTGAGGGATACGTATTTCTAAAACAGTAATGGTGGAGTAAACTTCTAGCTGTCTTCCTACATGGATTTTCCCTTGATTACCTAAGTAACAGTATCATGGGTTTGATGGGGGTAAATGTGCCTAGCTGAAAACTACATCTCCCAGTATTCCTGGCAGATAAGACGTGATCATTGGCTCCTGCCAATGAAGTGAAGTGGAAGTTGTTGGGCGAAGCTTCTGGAAATGATTCTTAAAAAATGGAAGGTCAGGGCCGGGCGCGGTGGCTCACGCCTATAATTCCAGCACTTTGGGAGGTCGAGGCGGGCAGATCACCTGAGGTCGGGAGTTCAAGACCAGCCATGACCAACGTGGAGAAACCCCATCTCTACTAAAAATGCAAAATTAGCCTGGTGTGGTGGCGCATGCCTGTAATCCCAGCTACTCGGGAGGCTGAGGCAGGAGAATCACTTGAACCCGGGAGGCAGAGGTTGCAGAGGTTGCGGTGAGCTGAGAGTGCACCATTGCACTCCACCCTGGGCAACGAGAGCGAAACTCCATCTCAAAAAAAAAAAAGGCCATCTCAAAAAAAAAAGGAAGATCAGTTTAGCTGACCTGTACCTTTTGCCCCTCACACTTACTTCTTACTTTTCTCTACATCTGGAACTCAAATGCAATACTGGAGTTTGAGCAGCTGTCCCGTGACAACAAAGGAATAAGCACAGGCTAAGGATGGTGAAGTGAAGGGAAGATAGAAAGATGTGACTCCTTGGGGACATTATGGATCCTTCAAAGCAACCCTAGACTAAAAAAGGAATAATTTGTTTAAGCCACTGCTATTTTCAATTATATTACAGCCAAATTAAGTTCCTAAATATTACCACGTGACCCCATGTCCTCATTCCACTTCATGGTAGATATCATTAATTAATGGCAGCACTCCTTCCTGCTCACCCTAAATGTAGCCTCAGAATCCCTCAGACACGGTGATGCAGTCATCCATTACCAATAGATCAGGGATGGTACTAGCATTAAACTTATTTTTCATGTTGTCCTAAAATAATTTTCGTGATTTTTGGGGAGTTGGTTTTTCCAAAAACTTAAGATTCATGTCCTGGCCAAACTACATTTTTTTTTTTCAGACAGGGTGTCTCTGTTGCCCAAGCTGGAGTACAGTGGTGTGATCTCAGCTCACTGCAACCTCCACCTCCCAGGTTCGAGCAATTCTCTTGCCTCAGCCTCCCAAGTAGCTGGGATTACAGATGTGTGCCATCACGCCTGGCTAATTTTTGTAGTAGAGACGGGATTTCACCCTGTTGGTCAGGCTGGTCTTGAATTCCTGACCTCAAGTGATCCACCTGCCTCGGCCTCCCAAAGTGCTGGGATTATAGGTGTGAGCCACCGCACCTGGCCAAATATTTTTTATTCTTTAACTTTACAAGAATGTGTAGGTCCTCTTAGGAGATAAATATTCATGAATATTTGGAAGTTCAACTAGAACAAGAGTATTTCAAGTTACTAATTACATCAACAAATTTGAGAGAAACAAACATGAACAATTCATCTGTGTTTTGTTAAAATTTCTCATAAGTAGAATCATTAGCATCTTAAAATATAATGCTGATGGCGATATAGGTCACAGGAAATCTTTTCTACCAGAATTTTTTTTTTTTTTTTTTTTTGAGACAAAGTCTTGCTCTTGTCCCCCAGGCTGGAGTGTGATGGCATGATCTCGGCTCACTGCAACCTCTGCCTCCCAGCTTCAAGCGATTCTCCTGCCTCAGCCCCCCCGAGTAGCTGGGATTACAGCCGCCTGCCACCACGCCTGACTAGTTTTGGTATTTTTAGTAGAGACGGGGTTTCACCATGTTGTCCAGGCTGGTCTCAAACTCCTGACCTCAGGTGATCCACCCGCCTCGGCCTCCCGAAGTGCCGGGATTACAGGCGTGAGCCACCGCGCCCGGCCCATTTCTACCAGAACTTTTTAACTGGCAATGTGAATCTTATTTTGTTTACAGAACATTACAAAAAAAGGATAAAAATCAGCATTTAAGAATTGATTCACTCACATTTATGGTCTGTTGATTTTCAACAAGGTGCCAAGACAATACAATGGGGAAGAATAGACTTTTCTTCAACAAATGATACAGGGACAACTGGATATCCACATGCAGAAGAAAAAAGCTGATGTCAACCTCATACCATATTAAAAAAAAATCGAAATGAGCCAAAAGCACATGTGACAAAAGGAAAAACAGATAAACCGGATTTCATCCAAATTAAAATTCAAGACAGGCAGATTGCTTGAGCCCATGAGTTGGAGACCAAACTGGATCACATGGCCAAACCCCATCTCTACTAAAAATACAAAATTTAACCAGGTGTGGTGGCACACACCTGTAATCCCAGCTACTCTGGAGACTGAGGCAGGAGAATCACTTGAATCCAGGAGGCAGAGGTTGCAGTGAGCCAAGATCCCACCACTGTACTCCAGCCTGGGTGACAGAGTGAGACACTGTCTCAAAAACAACAACAAAGAAAAACTGATCCTGTACTTCACATTTGCCAAGAGGATAGATCTTAAGTGTTATCAGAAAAAGAAAAAAAAGTTTGGCCGGGTGCAATGGCTCATGCCTGTAATCCCAGCACTTTGGGAGGCAGAGACGGGTGATCAACTGAGGTCAGAAGTTCAAGACCAGCCTGGTGAAACTCCGTCTCTACTACTAATACAAAAATTAGCCAGGTGTGGTGGCACACACCTGTAATCCCAGTTACTCGGGAGGCTGAGGAACAAGAATCACTGGAACTCGGGAGGCGGAGATTGCAGTGAGCAGTGATGGCACCACTGCACTCCAGCCTGGGTGACAGAGCGAGACTCTGTCTCAAAAAAAAAAAAAAAAAGTTTAAAGGACCTAAACAGACATTTTTCCAAAGAAGCTACTATGCAAGTGACCAAAAAGCACATGTAAAGATGTTCAATGTCATTATCCACTAGGGAAATTCGAATCAAAACCACAGGAGATACCATTTCAAACACCAGAACCAGCCTGGGCAATATGGTAAAACCTCAGCTCTAGAAAAATACAAAAATTAGTTGGGTGTGGTGGTACACACCTGTAGTCCCAGCTACTTGAGAGGCTGAGGCATGAGAATCGCTTGAACCTGGGAGGCGGAGGTTGCAGTGAGTCAAGATCATGGCACTGTACTCCAGCCTGGGTGACAGAGCGAGACCCTGTCTCAAATATAGATAAATAAACAAAACAAAATTTAAAAAAAGTATGACTATAATCAATAGACAAATTTTGTTGAGGATGTGGAGAAATTGGAACTTTCATACATTGCTGGTGGAAGTGTAAAAATGGGGCAGCTACTTTTTAAAAATTTAAATGTTTATTTATTATTGCTTAATAATCAACTTTTGTTGATTAAATATTATCAGAAAATCTTCTCTCAAAATGTCTTTTGTGCTTTTTGTTTTGTTTTATTCATTTATTTATTTTGAGACAGAGTCTCGCTCTATCACCCAGACTAGAGTGCAGTGGGGCAATCTTGACTCACTGCAACCTCTGCTTCCCAGGTTCAAGCGATTCTCCCACCTCAGCCTCCTGAGTAGCTACGATCACAGGCGTTCCACCACATCCAGCTAATTTTTGTATTTTTGGTAGGGATGGGGTTTCACCACGTTGGCCAGGCTGGTCTCGAACTCTTGACCTCAAGTGATCCATCCACCTTGGCCTCCCAAAGTGCTGGGATTACAGCTGTGAGCCACCACGCTGGGCTGGATGTAGTTCCTTTGGAAAATAATTTGGCAGTTCCTCTAAATGCTAAACATATAATTACCATATGACCCAGCAATCTCACTCCTAGGCGTATCACCCAAAAGATATGAAAACGTATGTTCGCACAACATGTCATGATAGGTAAAAAAATGGAAACAACCCAAACTTTCATCAACTGATGAACAGATAAGCAAAATGTGGCATATCCATACAATGGAATATTATTCATCAATAAAAAGGAATGAATTTCTAATACGTGCTACAACACGGATGAACCTTGAAGACATTATGCTAAGTGAAAGAAGCCTTAGTTTCTCTCTCATAATCATCACCTGAAGTACAAAATAGATGATATTATTATCATTTAACAGATAAGAAAAGTAAAGATCAAAGAGACTGAGTTGCCTATAGCCACATAAACAATAATGTGAAACAAATTTTAACCTCAAAACATATTCTAAACACAAATAAAACTATTTTTTTTAAGTGTCTGATACGGTTTTGCTGTGTCCCCATTCAAATCTCAACTTGAATTCTATCTCCCAGAATTCCCACATGTTAAGGGAGGTACCCAGGAAGAGATAATTGAATCATGGGGTCCAGTCTTTCCCATGCTATTCTCTTGATAGTGAATAAGTTTCACAAGAGCTAATGGGTATATTAGGGATTTCTGTTTCTCCTCTTCTTCATTTGCTCTTGCCACCGCCATGTAAGAAGTGTCTTTTGCCTCCTGCCGTGATTCTGAGGCCTCCCCAGCCATGTGGAACTGTAAGTCCAATTAAACCTCTTTTTCTTCCCAGTCTCAGGCATGCCTTTATCAGCAGCATGAAAACGGACTAATACAGTGTCGAAGTCTTGATCTACAGCTCTTTTCCTTTGTGGTGTCCTCAGTAACCACACAGATGCTTTTCATCTTTCCTTTTCCCTCTCTTTGTTCCTGGCCTTCTTCTTATTGTCCTGGGCATAGCTAAAAATTACCAGTGGAATTCAAGGGATTTAAAAATTAAAAATCTTAGGTCAGGCACAGTGGCTCACACCTCTAATCTCAGCACTTTGGGAGACCAAGGTGGGTGAATCACTTGAGCCCAGGAGTTCGAGATCAGCCTAGGCAACATGGCAAAACCCCTATCTCTACAAAAAAAAAAAAAAAAAAAAAAAAAATTACCTGGGCATGTTGGTTCACACCTGTATTCCCAGCTACTCAGGAGGCTGAAGTGGGAGGATCACCTGAGGCCCAGGAGGCAGAGGTTGCAGTGGACTGAGATTGTGCCACTGCACGCCAGGCTGGGTGACAGAGTGAGACCCTATCTCAAAATAAAATAAAATAAAATAAAATCTTAAAAATTAGCTTAATCCCCCCACACTCACTTATTATGATGTAAACTGAGATTTACACAAATCAAATGTCTTATCCAAGATCCTACTGCTACTTGTAAAAGAAGCCTGGTTTATTTTGCCTTCCATCTAGATCCATGATTTTCAAATTCAGTAGTGGTACTCAAAGATGTTCTAAGGAATAAATAGGTTGGGAAAGTTTTAAGGAAGTGAGTTTTTAGATCCTCAACTTGTATACTTCTAAAATTGATCTAGGCCAGGCACAGTGGCTCACAGCTATAATCCCAACACTTTGAGAGGCAGAGGTGAGAGAATTGCTTGAGGCCAGGAGTTTCAGACCAGCAAGACCCTATCTCTACAAAAAATAAAACAAGTAACATGGCATGGTGGCACGTGCCTGTAGTCCCAGCTACCCAGGAGGCTAATGTGGAAGGATTACTTGAGCTCAGCAGTTCAAGGCTGCAGTAAGCCATGATCACACCACTGCACTCCAACAGGGTCACAGAGGAAGACCACATATCTAAAATAAAATTAAAATTTTAAATAAATACATAAAATTGATCTGCCAGTGGTCAAGATGTTTTTGTTTTGTTTTGAGACAGAGTCTCACTCTGTCACCCAGCTGGAGTGCAATGGCACAATCTCGGCTCATTGCAACCTCCACCTCCCGGGTTCAAGCGATTCTCGTGCCTCAGGCTTCCGAGTAGCTGGGATTACAGGCACCCGCCACCACACCTGGCTAATTTTTGTATTTTTAGTAGAGACAGGCTTTCACCATGTTGGTCAGGCTGTTCTTGAACTCCTGACCTCAAGTGATCCACCCTCCTCAGCTTCCCAAAGTGCTGGGATTACAGGCATGAGCCACCGTGCCCGCCCTCAAGGTGTCTTGCTGGGTCTCTTTCCCTCACTTTACCAAAAAAAGACATATTTTCTTTCTTTTTTTTTTTTTTTTTTTTTGTTCTTTTGAGAGAGGGGTCTTGCTTTGTCACCCAGGCTGCAGTGCAGTGGCATGATCATGGATCACTGTAGCCTCAATCTCCCAAGGCTCAGGTGATCTCCTGCCTCAACCCCAAGAAGCTGAAACTACAGGTGTGTGCCATGCTACCTGGCTAATTTTTGCATTTTTAGTAGAGACAGGGATTTTGTTGCCCAGGCTGGTTTCAAACTCCTCCTGGACTCGAACTCCTGGGCTCAAGAATCCACCCACCTCAGCATCCCAAAGTGCTGAGATTACAGGCATGAGCCACTTGCAGCTGATGCCACTTTCACTCATTCTCTAATCATAATGGTGCATTGCCCAAAGGTGTAAGAACAAAGACAAACAAAGCAAGCCACAATTCAAAGCATTGATATGCAGAAGCCTTTTTTAATCAAGGCAATCTATCTCATTGTAGCAGTAAGTACTAATCTTCTATGGACATATGAGCTAATGGTGCATGGCACGTTAATTAATGTTTAAAAATTATTTATCAAATTATAAAATATATTTGCTGTTTTTTGGTTTTTGGTTTTTGGTTTTTTTTTTTCGAGACGGAGTTTCACTCTTATTGCCCAGGCTGGAGTGCAATGGCACGACCTCAGCTCACCACAACCTCCGCCTCCTGGGTTCAAGTGATTCTCCTGCCTCAGCCTCCCGAGTAGCTGGGATTACAGGCATGTGCCACCATGCTCGGCTAATTTTGTATTTTTAGTAGAGACGGGGTTTCTCCATGTTGATTAGGCTGGTCTCGAACTCCCAACCTCAGGCGATCCGCCCACCTATTTGCTGTTTTAATCAATATTAGTGATAATTAAAATTAAGGCTTAATCTAGAATAAAAAATTTTTTCTTGCTGGGTGCGGTGGCTCATGCCTGTAATCCCAGCACTTTGGGAGGCCGAAGCGGGCAGATCACAAGGTCAGGAGATCAAGACCATTCTGGCTAACACAGTGAAACCCCGTCTCTACTAAAAATACAAAAAAAATCAGCCGGGCGTGGTGGCAGGCGCCTGTAGTCCCAGCTACTCGGGAGGCTGAGGCAGGAGAATGGCGTGAACCCAGGAGGCGGAGTTTGCAATGAGGCGAGACTCTGTCTCAAAAAAAAAAAAATTTTTTTCTCCAGCCATAGAAAATAGGGAAAAGAAAAAAAATTTTTTTTAATGCATAAGTTTCAATTTAATACACATTTTTATAGCAGAATGTATGATAGGGTAATCAGTAAAAGAGTTGGAAACCAAAAAGTAATTAACATATTATATTATGGTAAAATTATGTTAGGGAAGTAGAATGGAAATAACAAGTCAAAGAAAAAGAGGAACAATGTAAAATTCTACTTACTAAAGATGATGCATTATTTCTAAAAGAATGATAGTGGATATCAAATTGCTAGAGCTTGAATCTTTTCCATACATAAACTCAAGGGATTTAGTTTTACTTATACAATGACAGAAAATTGTATCATTTGTAACTATTTAAATTTATAATAAAAAAATCTTAAATGTCAACTTAAAAATGTACAAAGATACAGGCTTCCAAGATTATTTCAGGAAATACAAGCAAAAAATCTGAAGGCCACTCTCATAGGTAGTCCTCTGTGAAACATTGGCAAATCATAGTAAATCCATTACCATTATAGAAAAAATTCTCAATAAACTTGTCTACTGATTTTTTTTTTTGAGACAGAGTCTCTCTCTTGTTGCTCAGGCTGGCATGTGCCCAGGTGGCATGATTTTGGCTCACTGCAACCTCCGCCTCCCGGGTTCAAGCGATTCTCCTGCCTCAGCCTCCTGAGTAGCTGGGATTACAGGCCTGCACCATCACGTCTGGCTGATTTTTGTATTTTTAGTAGAGACGGGGTTTCACCATGTTGGCCAGGCTGGTCTCGAACTCCTGACCTCAAGTGATCTGCCCGCCTCAGCCTCCCAAAGTGATGGGATTACAGATGTGAGCCACTGTGCCCAGCTTGCTATTTATTTATTTGTTTATTTATTTATTTATTTATTTATTTAGAGACAGAGTCTGTTCTGTTGCCCAGGCTGGAGTGCAGTGGCACAATCTTGGCTCACTGCAACCTCTGCTTCCCGGGTTTAAGCGATTCTCCTGCCTCAGCCTCCCAAGTAGCTGGGATTACAGGCGTGCGCCTTCATGCCCAGCTAATTTTTGTATTTTCAGTAGAGACATGGTTTCCCTGTGTTGGCCAGATTAGTCTCGAACTCCTGACCTCAGGTGATCTGCCAGCCTCAACCTCCCAAAGTGCTGGGATCACAGGCGTGAACCACTGCACCTGACCTGTCTGCTAATTTTTAACCCATTATTATCATTTTCGCACATAAAGGAAAGCACATTATCATTGTTCTTAAAAAAAAAAATCAATGATTTTGGCTGGACGTGGTGGCTCACACCTGTAATCCCAGCACTTTGGGAGGCTGCGACGGGAGGATTCATTGAACCCAGGAGTCTGAGAGCAACCTGGACAACATAGAGAGATCCCATCTCTGTAAAAAACAAGATAAAATTTTTAGAAAAATCAATAGGACAGGCACAGTGGCTCATGCCTATAATCCCAGCACTTTGGGAGGCCGAAGCAAGTGGATCTCTTGAGGTCAGGAGTTCAAGACCAGCCTGACCAACATGGTGAAACCCCATCTCTACTAAAAATACAAAAAAAATTAGCTGAGCATAGTGGCGTGCACCTGTGATCCCAGCTACTCGGGAGGCTGAGGCAGCAGAATCACTTGAACGCAGGAGGCAGAGGTTGCAGTGAGCTGAGATGGTGCCACTGCACTCCAGCCTGGGCAATAGAGTGAGACTCCGTCTAAGAAAAAAAAAAAAAATTAATGACTTTGAAGTCATGACAGATCAGAGATTTTTGCTCCCACTCCTGAATTTCACAATCTTTTCTTACACAATTTCCCCAGGCCCCCAGGTACCAGATAGCTGCCTACTAAGGCTCCTGCTTGAAGGCCTTCAATTGCTTCTAACTCCTTATAGGAAAAAGTACTAACACCCTTATGTGACTCACAATACTTGGCATAATCTGAGTTCCACTTATCGCTCCAGATTCAAGTCTCTACCTGCTTAAATTTACTCTGTACTTCAGAAATACAGAAGTTCTTTCTCATTTTTGAAAGGTACTGCATTTCTCAACTCTGGGCCATCACATGGCATTTTCCCTCTATTTGGAATTCTCACTCCCACCTCCTACCTCACAGCTAGGTGTCATTTTTACATATTTTCAAATCTTAATTTAGATATCACTTGAAGCTTTATCTGACACCCCCTCCCCCCCATCACTATCATCATTAAGGCTGGAATAAATGCTCCTTCTTTGTGTTTCTGGTGAATAGCGTCCTTCTACATCACGCCTGTATTTCAATCATGTCCTTCCTTGTCTGTATCTTCCAACAGACTGTGCATTCCAAGACAGTAGAAATAGTGTCTATTACTCACCATCATATTCTTAGTCACCATCATATTCTACTTAATCACCATCATATTCTTAAGTTCTACCATAATATACAGTAGGTGTTTAATGAATATTAGGAGAATTAATGAATGAATTGATTGATTTTAATTATCAAATTATTTCCATGAAATACTTTTATGGAAAGTAAATGGCTTAACTTTTACTTTCTTAAGGGAAAAATGAATTTATTGGAAGGGTATTATCAAGGGCTAACAAACTGACAGGAATCTATAATACTAGGCTTGAAAAATGGATGGAGACCCAGGTGGTTCCAGACAGCCAAGAAGCTACAAGACTTTAGCAATAGCCTGGGAAGGACACAGCCACATTCATTGTAGGACACTTTTAGGATTCATCCTCAGTGCCCTTGGAGATAATCTCCCTACTGCTGTGAATTGAATGTCATCTCCCCTTTGTCTTTGTGTTACTTGGTCAAGAATCAACGTTCTGGAAAAATGATCATTGGCTAAGCCTAGATCACATGCCCATGCACAGGCTGCTGGAGGTGGGGAGCCTCAGGATATGTCCTCTAATGCCTCCAGAGTGGGAACAAGGGCATTACCAAGACAGTGGGGAATTCTCTCACATAGGAAGGAAGGGTTGGACTTAGTGCAGCTAAGAAGGTACAGCTGTTAGTTACAGCTGTCTAGAACTAAAGCAAAATATGTGTCCCCACACAGAAGCAGTTTGTTTTGGTGCCATGTGTATATATGCAGGGCTTCTAGAATGGCTCAAAAAGTAGTAAAAAACACAGTGTAATGGTTTTGGAGATGCTTTTTTTTTTTTTTTTTTTTTTGAGACGGAGTCTTGCTCTGTTGCCCAGGCTGGAGTGCAGTGGCACAATCTCGGCTCACTGCAAGCTCTACCTCCCGGGTTCACGCCATTCTCCTGCCTCAGCCTCCAGAGTAGCTGGGACTGCAGGTGCCCGCCACCACGCCCGGCTAATTTTTTGTATTTTTAGTAGAGATGGGGTTTCACTGTGTTAGCCAGGATGGTATCGATCTCCTGACCTTGTGATCCGCCCACCTCAGCCTCCCAAAGTGCTGGGAGTACAGGTGTGAGCCACTGCGCCCGGCCCAGAGATGCTCTTAAAGAAGCATTATTTTCATTCTGTCATCAAAAGGAATACTCAGTAATTCAGATATAGTGATAAATGTCTACATTTAACTTAATGAAGTGTTCAGTTAAAGACAGAGAAATTACAAAATAGACTTTAAAGTATTAACTGAAAAGAAGCTAAGATACTTTGGGTTGCATTATGGAAAAGTTATTTAGTGCTCCAATCTCAATTATAGCACAAAATTTCATCTTTGTGTGGAAATGCCCAAGAGCCTAGAAACTCAAGGGACTTTGAGAATCAATCAACAAATGTTTAAATGTTTGTATTAATTTTGAGGAAACTTTCTTGTAATCAATATTTGATGAGAATCTAATAACAATTCAGGCTTGTAAAAACAAGATTAAGGGTTTTTCTCAGGTATGGAAGAAATGAACCATATAAGAAAAAAAAATACCCAGTGTAAACCTGAAGAACCAGGAATGAAAAAGAAGTATTTATCCACATAAAACCTTGAATGTAAATGTTTATAGCAGCTTTATTCATAAGTGCTGACATTTGGAAGCAACCAAGATGTCCTTCAAAAAAGTGATAAACAAACTGTGGCACATCCATGCAATGAAATATTATTCAGTGATAAAAAGAATTGAGTTATCAAGACACAAAAAGGTATGGAGGGCCGGGCACTGTGGCTCACGCCTATAATCTCAGCACTTTGGGAGGATGAGGCGGGCGGATCACTTGAGGTCAGGAGTTCAAGATCAGCCTGGCTAACACGGTGAAACCCTGTCTCTACTAAAAATACAGGAGAAAAAAAAAAAAAAAGATGGAGGAAACTCATGTACATATTGCTAAGTAAAAGAAGCCAATTTGAAAAGTCTACATACTGTGTGATTCCAATGACATGACATTCTGGAAAAGGCAAAACCATGGAGGCAGTAAAAAGATCAGAGATTGCAGAGGTTCAGGGAGGAAGGAAGGAAGGATGGATGGGTAGAGAAAGAGATACGTTTAAGGAAGCAAAACTGTTCTATATGATACTATGAAGATGAACACCTGTTACTATACCACTGCCAACACCCATAGAATGTAAGACACAAAGAATGAACCCTAATGTAAACTATGGACTTTAGTTAGTAACTGTGTATCAATATTGGCTCATCAATTATACCAAATGTAGCACACTCATGCAAGATAGCTATAGGAGAAACTGGGAGTGGGGTAGGGAGTGTACATGGGAATGCAACACTTCCCACTTATTTTTCTTTAAAACTAAAACTGCTTTTAAAAGTCTGTTAATTTAAAATAGAGTATATACAAATGTAATTTTATCTTATTTATTTTATTTTATTTTATTTTATTTTTTTGAGACAGATTCTCGCTCTGTCACCCAGGCTGGAGTGCAATGGCGCGATCTCGGCTCACTGCAACATCTGCCTCCCAGGTTCAAACAATTCTCCTGCCTCAGCCTCCTGAGTAGCTGGGATTGATTACAGGCACGCACCACCACACCTGGCTAATTTTTGTATTTTTGGTGGAGATGGAGTTTTGCCATGTTGGCCAGGCTGGTCTCGAGCTCCTGACCTCAGGTGATCTGCCTGCCTTGGCCTCCCAAAGTACTGGGATTATAGGTGTGAGCCACCGCACCCAGCCTACAAATGTAATTTTAAAATACTATAAACTTCTTGGTTACGTTTGTAATATATAGTATCTGTGATTGGTGTTTTCTTCACAAGCAGCAGATGAAAGACTTGCTGCGGAATAAAAATTAAGTAGATGAATATAGATACACAAGTATTTACTGACTGTATTTGCCAGCCTCTCAGATAGCCTCCAATGGTCCTCGTCCCCTTTTTGTTGTTCTTTTAAGCCCCTAAAGTCTGAAGCATTTGTTACACTGCAGTAGATAACTGATAACTAATATACTGCTTTTTAGTTAGGATTAAGTCAGTGAATGCACATCAATAAATAAAAACCCTGAGAACAAATTAACAACTTTGGATTTGCAGGGATTTAGAGAGGTTCTGGACTTCGATATTGAAAGTATTACAGAAAGAAAGAGGGAGAAGTGAGGCCAAAACAGAATGGTTTAAAGGTGGACAAGGAACAGACTGACTCTGACCTGAACCCTGAAACAGAACAGTTTGCAGCCAGGGTGGATGGTGGTGAAGGTTGAAAAGGGCAGGTGTCTCAATCATTCAGGCTGCTATGACAAAATGCCATAGACTGGGTGGCTTATAAACTACAGAAATGTATTTCTTACAGTTCTGGAGCCTGGGAAGTCCAAGATCAAGACACAAGCAGATGCAGTGTCTGGTGAGGGCCTGCATTCATTCATAGACATTGTCTTCTCATTGTGTCTTCACATGGCAAAAGAGGCAAAGGAGGTCTCTGGGGTCTCTTTTATAAGAACATTAATCCCATTCATGAGGGGTCAACTCTCATGACCTAATCACCTCCCAAAAGCCAGGCACAACCACACTAGGGATTAGGTTTCAACATATAAATTTCAGAAGGACACAAATACTTAGTCTACACAAGCAGGAGAATTCCTCCCAAAAGAACTGCCTAGAGAGAACTAGGGATACCAGGGAAGAGTTGGAATAACAGAGAAAATCTCTCCATTCTGATATGTGGGAAGCTTCCAGCATGAAAGCCAGTCCTTGACCTGTATTCTCAAGGGATACTTGTCATTAAGAATCTCATCTTTTGTGAACAAATCAGTCAGTCTTGATGTTGTCTTCTTTTTTAAAAAAGTCAACTTTATAGATGCATAGTTTATGCATAATATAATATATTGGCAAATATATATAGCATATAATTACCACACAATCAAAGCAAAGAATATTTCATTTACAAAAACAAAAATAAAAAGTTGGCTGTAGCCTCTCTGCCATCAATGCCCACCACCACCACCCTACCCAGGCAACTAACTGTAGATTGTTTTCATATTCTAGAGTTTCTTATAAACTGAATCACAGAGTATGTGGTTCCAGTTTCTTTCGCTCAGCATAGTGTTTTTCAGATTCCTCGTGTCATAGCTCATATCAGTTCATTGCTCTTTATTGCTGAGTAGCACCTCACAGTATACAGTGGATATACAGTACCACAATTTGCCTATCTATTCACCTGTGATTGAACATTTGAGTTTTTTCTAGGTTGGGGCTGTCAGTTCACATCAGCCATGAACATTCATGTATCACCATTATAGCATCAAACAGAATAATTCAGTGCCCTAAAAAAAATCCCGTTTCCCATATTTAACCCTTTTCATTTTTATTATATCTAATAAAAATACCTTTCCAAACTAAAGACAAAATAAAAACTTTTTCATAAAAACAAAAGCTGAGCAAATTTGTCTCCAGAAGACCTGCACTACAAGAAATATAAAGAATATTTTTCAGGCTGAAGGAAATTATCGCAGAAAACCTTAGATTTATACAAAGAAATAATAAACTTCAGAACTGATAAATATAAAAGTAATATAACAGCCTTTTTTTTCTCTCTCTCTCTTTTGAAATGAGTCTCACTCTGTCGCCCAGGCTGGAGTGCAGTGGTACAACCTGGGCTCACCGCAACCTCCAGGTTCAAGAAATTTTCCTGCCTCAGCCTTCTGGGTAGTTGGGACTACAGATGCCTGCCACCAGGCCCAGCTAATATTTGTATTTTTAGTAGAAACGGTGTTTTGCCGTGATGGCCAGGCTGGTCTCGAGCTCCTGAGCTCAGGTGATCCACCCACCTCATCCTCCCAAAGTCCTGGGATTGCAGGAGTAAGCCACCGCGCCCAGCCTATTTCTTTCAATGTAGACAATTTCTATTGCTGTCTTCAAGTTCACTGATCTCTTCATTTGCAGTATCTAAACTGTTATTAAGCTCATCCAGTGAAATTTCTTCTTTTTTTAAAAATTAATTTATGTCCACACAAAAGCTGACCAGTGAAGTTTTCATTTCACATATTGTATTGTTTACCTCTAGAGGTTCCATCTGATTCTTTAAAAAAATCTTTCATTTCATTATTATTATTATTATTAGAGATAGGGCCTCACTCTGGCACCCAGGCTAGAGTGCAGTGGCATGATCATAGCTTACTGCAGTTCAAACTCTTGGGCTCAAGTGATCCTCCTGCCTTAGCCTACTGAGTAGCTAAGACTACAGGCATGTGTCACCATGCCTGGCTGATTTTTAAATTTTTTTTGTAGAGGAGGGTCTGACCCAGGCTATTCTTGGATTCCTGGCCTCAAGCAATCCTCCTGCCTCAGCCTTCCAGAGCACTGGGTTTACAGGTGTGAGCCACCACACCCAGTCTCATTATTATTTTTGTGTTTTCCTTTAAAACGTTAAACATATTTATAATAGCTATTTTAAAGTCTTTTTAAATTCTATTAATATTATGTTTATCATTTCTGAGTATTTTTCTATTGGCTAAATTTTCCCCTCGTTAGGGGTCATATTTTCATCTTGTTAGCAATTTTTCACTAGATGTTGAACATTGTGAATATTATATTGTTGAGTATTTGGATTTTGTTGTCTTCTTTTAATGAATGTTGAATTTGTTTGGCAGGTAATTTAGTTACTTGAATATCAGCTTGATCATTTCAAGACCTACTTTTAAACTTTGTTAAGGAAAATCTAAAGTAGTTTTAATTCTAAGACATGTTTAGCTCTACCACTAAGACATAACAATTGTTGGTTCTGTGCTGAGTGCCCAGGTTTTTTTTTCTTTCTTTCTTTTTTTTTTTTTTTGAGACGGAGTCTCATTCTGTCACCCAGGCTAGAATGTAGTGGCACAATCTTGGCTCACTGCAACCTCCACCTCCTGGGTTTAAGGGGTTCTTCTGCCTCAGCCTCCCGAGTAGCTGGGATTACAGGCATGCGCCACCATGCCCGGCTAATTTTTGTATTTTTAGTAAAGACGGGGTTTCGCCATGTTGGCCAAGCTGGTCTTCGAACTCCTGACCTCAGGTGATCTGCCTGCCTGGGCCTCCTAAAGTGCTAGGATTACAGGCCTGCCACTGTGCCCGGCCTGAAAGCCCAGGTTTTTCTGAAGTTCTCTTCACTCTGGCAAGGAGATCAGACGTCTCTTAGCCCTGTGTGACCTCTAGGACTTGTTTAGCTTAGAGCTCCCAGACTTTGTTCTTCGCTCAGCCTTGTGTAATTTCACCTCACATAGTACACATTAGATTCTGCCAAATAACGAAGGTGATGCAAACTTTTGGATCTCTTTCTCTGCATATCTCCCTCTTTGGAACTCTGCCCCACAAATTCCAGCCACCTCAGCTTCCCCAAGTTGTTTTTTTAAAAATGTCTAGAGCAGGTCAAATATACCATGTTTTTATCTCTACTTCATTAACTCAGTGAGATCTCTCAGTGATGTTTGTGCTTCCTCTCTCTGTGCCATAGCCAGGAATTGCCTTTAGGAAGGAAGCCGCAACAATCAAAAGACACACCTTATTGATTTCCGTTCTTTCAGTGGCTAAAAATAAATGGTTTAGGGCTGGGGGTGGTGGCTCACACCTGTAATCCCAGCACTTTGGGAGGCTGAGGCGGGCGGATCGCTTAAGTTCAGGAATTTGACACCAGCCTGGGCAACAAAGTAAGATTCTGTCTCTACCAAAATAAAATAAAATAAAATAAATAAATAAATACATAAATAAATAAATATTAGCTGGGTGTGGTGGTTTGTGCCTATAGTCCCAAGTACTCAGAAAGCTGAGGCAGGAGGATCCCCTGAGCCTAGGACTTTAAGGTTGCAGTGAGCTATGATCACCCTACTGCACTCCAGCCTGGGTGACAGAATGAGACCTTGTCTAAAAAAAGAAAGAAAAAAAGAAAGCCAGGTGTGGTGGGTCACACCCGTAATCCTAACCCTTTGGGAGGCTGAGACAGGTGGATCACTTGAGGCCAGGAGTTTGAGACCAGCCTGGCCAACATGGTGAAACTCCACCTCTACTAAAAATACAAAAAAAAAAAAAGAAAGAAAAAAATTAGCCAGGTGTGGTGAAGTGTGCCTGTAATCCCAGCTGCTTGGGAGGCTGAGACACAAGAATCGTTTGAACCTGGGAGTCACAGGTTGCAGTGAGCTGAGATCGCACCACTGCTCTCCAGCCTGGGTGACAGAGCGATACTCTGTCAAAAAAAAAAAAGAAAGGGCTTAAAACATTGATTTCACACATTTTGTTTTCTGTATTCTATGGCAGCACAGTAAGCTCCATACTGAAACCACTCCGTAAGTGGAAGCAGAATTCTACTGACTCATTCTTAAATATGAATGGATAACCCAGGATCAGCAGACATTTGAGGACGGTAGAACAGAAGAGTTACTTAAATTTTCACAACACAGTCCGGGCACGGTGGCTCAAACCTGTAATCCCAGCACTTTGGGAGGCTGTGGCAGGTGGATCACCTGAGGTCAGCAGTTCAAGACCAGCCTGACCAATATGGTGAAACCCCGTCTCTACTAAAAATACAAAAATTAGCTGGGCGTGGTGGCATACACCTGTAGTCCCAGCTACGCAGGAGGCTGAGGCAGAAGAATGGCTTGAACCTGGGAGGCAGAGGTTGCAGTGAGCCAAGATCATGCCACTGCACTCCAGCCTGAGTGACAGAGCGAGACTCCTTCTCAAAAAAAAAAAAAAATTTCACAACACAATATAGATGTTATAACATTGAACACACATAGATGTATCAGTTTGCTAAGGCTGCTAAAACAAAGTAACATAAGAGGGCCTTAAACAACAGAATTTTTTGTCTCATAGTTCTGGAGGCTAGAAGACTGAGATAAAGATGCCATCAGGGTTGGTTCTGTCTGAAGACTGTGAGGGAGAATCTGTTCATGCCTCTCTCTCAAGTTCAATGCAATCTTTGGCATTCCTTTGCTCCTGCTGCTTCAGTCTTTGCCTTCATCTTTACATGTCTTTCTCTCTTGTGTACGATTGTCTCCGAATCTCCTCCTTTTTAAGGATGTCATTCATGTTGCATTACGGGCTCATTTTAACTACATCTACAAGGACCTTATTTCCAAATAAGGCCACATTCTGAAGTAGTGGGGGTTAGAACATCAACATATGAATTCTGAGGGGACACAATTCAACCCACAACAATAATTAGAGGTGTTGCCAACAAAATTTGTGAGATGGAAAGGAAATAGAAAATTTGTGAGAAGAGATAGAGGAAAAAGTGGGAAAATTTAACGTCCTGGTCTTACAAAAACAGGAAGAGAGTCATGAAATATTGACAAAAGTCTATAGAACATGAAACAGGAGGCCAGGCGTCATGGCTCACTCCTGTAATCCCAGAACTTTAGGAGGCCGAGGTGGGTGGATCACTTGAGGTCTGGAGTTCAAGACCAGCCTGGCCAACATGGTGAAACCCTGTCTCTCCTAAAAATACAAAAATTAGCTGGACGTGGTGGTGCATGCTTATAATCCCAGCTACTCAGGAGGCTGAGGCAGGAGAATTGCTTGAACCCCAGAGGCGGCGGTTGCAGTGAGCCAAGATCACGCCATTGTACTCCAGCCTGGGCGACAAGAATGAAACACCATCTCAAAAAAAAAAAAAAGAAAAGAAAGAAAGAAATAGGAGTTTTGGTATATTATTTAATGTTATAACAGTAACCAATTAGCATGGTAAACAAATTGAAATGCTTATAGGAGCAAAGCAAGTAATATAAATAAGAAACAGGCCTCAAGCATGGGTGTGTGTGTTTACCTCTTGGGTGTGTTGAGAACTTTGGCATACAAGCTAGCACCTGCCACATCTGGAGAGTACAGCCACTTGATCATTAATTTTAATGGGATTAATTTTTGGGATAAGGGCTATATTTTTCATGTACTGGTTATCCCCTCCAAATTTCATGTCCACCTGGGACCTCATAAGGTTATCTCATTTGGAAATAAGGTCTTTGCTCATGTAATTAGTTAAAATGAAGTCATACTGGATTAGGATGTACCCTAACTTCAAAGGCTAACGTCCTGACAAGAAGGGGAGATTTGGACACACACACACACACAAAAACACACACACACACACGGGAAAGCCAAGTGAAGACAGAGACAGAAATTTGAGTAATAACAACTACAAGCCAGCAAATGCCACGGATTGCTTGCAAAAGCTAAGAAGCAAGAAAACATCTTTCTAAGGGAGCACAGCTCTGCCAACATTTTGATTCTGGACTTCTATCCTCCAAAACTATGAGAGAATATATTTCTACTATTTTAAATTATCCAGCTTGTGGTACTTTGTTATAGCAATGCTAGGAAACTCATATGTGCTACAACTGACTTTTTGTGAAAAGTTAAACATTTTCTTTTTTTTTTTTTTTTTTTTGAGACAAGGTCTCACTCCATTGCCCAGGCTAGAGTGCAGTGGCGCCATCACAGCTCACTGCAGCCTGGACTTCCTGGGCTCAAGTAATCCCCCCACTTCAGCCTCCTATGAGTAGCTGGGCCCACAGGCACACACCACCACCTCCAGCTAATTTTTTCTATTTTTTTTTTTTTTGTAGAGATGTGTTCCCACTATGTTGCCTAGGCTGGTCTTGAATTCTTGGGCTCAAATGATCCTCCTGCCTCAGCCTCCCAAAGTGCTGGGATTATAGGTGTGAGCCGCCACGCTGGGCCAACATTTGGATTAAAAAAAACATAATACATCTAATAGTTTTTCAATGTTGGCTTTAAAAAAAATTACTGCAATCCAAACCAAATACACCTACAGTCAGGTCTAGCCTGCAGACCATCTGTTTGCAACCTCTGCAGTAGAGAAACTACTAATAAATACTGAATAGGCTATGACTAACAGAATTGAGAAGAGAGCTAAGTGAGCTGAGGTGTGGTATAAGTGTGCTGAATTTTCTTTTTTTTTTTTTTTTTTTGAGATGGAGTCTTTCTCTGTCGCCCCGGCTGCAGTGCAGTGGCGCGATCTCGGCTCACTGCAAGCTCTGCCTCCTGGGTTCACGCGATTCTCCTGCCTCAGCCTCCTGAGTAGCTGGGACTACAGTCGCCCGCCACCACGCCTGGCTAATTTTTTGTATTTTTAGTAGAGACGGGGTTTCACCATGTTAGCCAGGATGGTCTCAATCTCCTGACCTCGTGATCCACCCGCCTCCGCCTCCCAAAGTGCTCGGATTACAGGCGTGAGCCATCGTGCCCAGCAAGTGTGCTGAATTTTCAACTCATAGCAGGAAGTAAAAAGAAAATGTCTAAACTAGATTAATTAAGAAATAGCAATAAAATGATTCAAAGTAGTTGCTTCTGGAAAATGGCGTAAGGGGTGGGGCAGGTGACTGTTGCTTTCCATTATAAGTTATTTTTTATTCCTTGAGTTTGAAAGACAGGTAGGTATTATTAGGCATGCCAGTAACTTACTCTGAAAGTAAGGATAACTGCATTTTTTGCCAGCAATAACAGAAAAGGCCAATAGCTGGAAAAATCTGGAAGAGTGCAAAAGACATTATCTCTCCCTGAAGGAAAATAGGTCTTAGCAGATTTGGAAGAACCGACAAAATGCACTTCTATGTCCCTCAGAATTTATCTTTATGAAGGCCATGAGAGTCTTTAATTTTTTTTTTTTTTTTTTTTTTTGAGACAGAGTTTCACTCTTGTTGCCCAGGCTGGAGTGCAATGGCGCCATCTCAGCTCACTGCAACCTCTACCTCCCGGATTCAAGTGATTCTCCTGCCTCAGCCTCCTGAGTAGCTGGGATTACAGGCATGCGCCACCACACTTGGCTAATTTTGTATTTTGAGTAGAGATGGGGTTTCTCCATGTTGGTCAGGCTGGTCTCGAACTCCCAACCTCAGGTGATCAGCCTGCCTCGGCCTCCCAAAGTGCTGGGATTACAGGTGTGAGCCACTGCACCCAGCCACAGAGTCTTTAATCTTCAATATGCTTTAAACTGTGGAAATGAAACAATTGAGTAAGGTAATCTGTGAAGTTTTACAATATGGAGGAACCAAAAAATTAAGAATCCATTCAGGTCATTTCATTTTGAAATCATCTATGAGAAAACTCATTAAGTGCCACCCATATTTCATGGAACTATTTCTGCTTTTCATAAAGGAAGTATAGATTCTTTAATTATACAACTGTTCATGACATACGGCATGACTAATTATTTCAAATGATAAATCCAAAGGAATCAGCCCATAGAGATTGCACAAGGGGAAAATCATCCTGGAACAACACCCAGATTATCCAGAAATTCTTGTTTTTATAAAAACCTACCACCACATTAGCAGTATATAGTTACATGATGTTTGCAAGTTGAATTGATATAGTTAAGTAGTATAACTACTAAAGATCTCTACTAAAGATGTTTCTGAGAGCAATATTAAGAAATTAAAATTAGATTAAACTTTAGAAATAGGTTTATTATATGTCACTTTCTTCCCTTTATGACACTTATGAAAACTAGACAAATAGCCAGATTATATTCCTCAATCTGTTCTCCACACTAGTCCTGAGGGAACTTGCTCAAAGGCAAATCTGCTTAAGGCCTTCCCCTAATGTAAATCCTTTACTGGATCCCCATTGTCTTCAATACAGGGTTGTTGTTGTTGTTGTTGTTTGTTTTTCCTAGAGATGTAATCTCACTATGTTGCTCAGGCTGATTTGGAACTCCTGCTGCTCTTTTTTTTTTTTTTTTTTTTTTTCTGAGACGGATTTTTCACTCTTGTTGCCCAGGCTGGAGTGCAGTGGTGTGATCTCGGCTCACTGCAACCTCTGCCTCCTGGGTTCAAGTGATTCTCCTGCCTCAGCCTCCCAAGTAGCTGCGATTTCAGGCACCTGCCACCACGCCCAGCTAATCTTTTTATTTTTGTATTTTTAGTAGAGACGGGGTTTCACCATCTTAACCATGCTGGTCTCAAACTCCTGACCTCAGGTGATCCACCCACCTCAGCCTCCCAAAGTGCTGGGATTACAGGCGTGAGACACCACACCCAGCCTTAGTCTTGAACTCCTAAACTCAAGTAATCCTCTTGCCTTGGCCTCCCAGAGTGCTGCGCTGGGATTCCAGGGATGGAATCCCATGCCCAGCTGCATTAAGTCTTTCTGGATCTGATCTCAGGTCACTTTCTGGCCTCTTTTCTCAACTCTCTAATCAACACAAATGGGGTGCTTGCTTGTCCTTGAACCTGAGCTCCTGGGTGTGTTGTTCCTTCCTTTTCCAGTCCTCTTTCCCATGGCTAACTTCTGCTTATCCATGAAAACTCAACTTAGGTCTTCTCTCTCCAGAAAGGGACGCTATTCACCCTTTCAAGGCTGAGTTGTATATCATCTTGGGTATTTCCACAGCACCTTCTTGGATAACTCATCATAGTTTGGCTTCTTCACCTATTATCATCTGACACTAATGTCACTAGAAGATTTATAACTTTATGACCATAAAAGTTGGATTTTCTTACTGAGAAAGTTTCTTCTCTGTTTCTTTTCTTTTCTTTTTTTTTTTTTTTAAGATGGAGTCTTGCTCTGTCGCCCAGCTTGGAGTGCAATGGCACGATCTCGGCTCACTGCAACCTCTGCCTCCCGGGTTCAAATGATTCTCCTGCCTCAGGCTCCCGAGTAGCTGGGATTACAAGTCCCACCATGCCCGGCTGATTTTTGTATTTTTAGTAGAGATGGGGTTTCACCATTTTGGTCAGTCTAATCTTGAACTCCTGATCTCTGGTGATCCAACCTCCTCGGCCTCCCAAAGTGCTGGGATTACTGGTGTGAGCCACCATGCCCAGCCTTATTTCTTTTTTCTTTTCTTTTCTTTTCTTTTTTTTTTTTTTTTTTTTTTTTTTGAGACAGGGTCTCACTGTCATCCAGGCTGGAGTACAGTGGTGTGATCACAGCTCACTGCAACCTCCATCTCCTGGGCTCAAGGGATCCTCCCACCTCAGCCTCCTGAGTAGCCGGGACTACAAGCATGCCACCACCATGCCTGACTAGTTTTGGTATTTTTTGTAAAGATGGGATTTTGCCTTATTGGCCAGGCTGATCTCAAGCTCCTGGTTTCAAGCTATCCTCTCGCCTTGGCCTCCCAAAGTGATGGGATTACAAGCGTGAGCCACTGCGCCTTCTTTTCTTTCTAAATAATGACTTTAGTTCTCAGCTCGTTTATAAAATAGGCAAATCCCAAGTCTGATGAATAATCAAGTTCTTCCTACTTTTAGATCCCTTTACAATTCAATTGCCCTCTTCCCCACTTCCCACAGGGGGTGTCCTAGACCTTAACACCAGAATTACACAAAACAAAACAAAAAAGAACAAAGTTCTACCAAGGAAAGAGGATTGTTTTCTCATAGAACACTGTACTCACAATCAACTCTCCTAACTTTTCTTTTGAACAACTTGAATATAAGTTTCCTGAAAACTTGAATTATATTCCCATTGCTCAGCATGTTGTGTAAAGTAGTGGGCATTCACAGACTATTTCTTCATCCTTATGATTTTTAAAAAAACTTGATTTCCAAGTTCGTCTCTGTACATACCAGCAGAAACTTATTGCAAGAGCTTTTTTTGTAAAAAATTTTAATTGAGAATGAGAGGATTTATGAAAGTTTAACAGTATGCTCCATTTTACAAGAAAATTATAAAAGAGATGATAAGAATCTATCAATTGAGACAGATAAAACCAGAAATGCTGTGAAATTTTTTTTCCTGATAAGTTTTTGTATTTCTCTGAAAAAAATCTAGATTTATAAAGGTTGTTGATTTAAATGAAATCCTTCACAAATGAAAGAAAATTCAAACTGCCCAGAAAAAGGAAACTGACCTAAATCTGAGAAAAATGTTTTGGGCACCAAGTCACTCACCTTCTTTTAAAATATTTTTCAAAATATGGACTATTTTCTGCTTCTTTCCCTTTTCCTTAAAAAAATTATGATATCACCAGTAAAGCTTAACTGCCATTTTTGCATGTTTTTAAAATCCGATAATCCTATGAATAGCTACAGTACACTGAGAATTCGGCTGAAAACATTCACAGGCAATAACTCATTTACTTTTCAAAACACCCCTGTGAGGTAGGTATTATTATTACCATTCCTATTTCACAGATGTGGAAATAAAATTTACGGAAATTATTTACTTTTCTCAACATCATACAACTAGCAAGGAATAGAAACTTAAGCAGTATTTGTAAATGCTTGAGAATGGAGATGGGATGAAATGGGAAAAATAGTCTAAAGAACACACAATTGTTTTGAGACATTTTTTTCACACCTGTTTGGGAAAGGACAGCTGGGTTCATGCCTCCTGAGATAATGTAAAGTCAAAGCATGTATGTTTTCATTCCCTAGCCATTACTTCAGAAAGCCCAGGACAATTTTTTTTTTTTAATCAAGCCCCACTGCCCCTACTTTGTTTGGGGTAGAGACAGAGAGGTCTAACTATGTTGTCCAGGATCTTGCTATATTGCCCAAGCTGGTCTCAAACTCCTGGCCTCAAGCAACCTCCCACCCTGGCCTCCCAAAGTGCTGGGATTACAGGTGTGAGCCACCACACTGGGCCAGATCAAGACTTTTCTTTATCAACATTGATGACAAAGATTTGTTAAGTCCTACTGTGTGTATGGAGGGGACTACTCTGGGCACAAAAACGTAAAAACATAAAGCAGACTTGTTTCCTTTCTGACAGCACAGTTTTTATCTCTTTGGGGGGAAGGTTTATGTATCTAGAGACAGGGTCTCTCTCTGTTGCCCAGGCTGGAGTGCAGTGGTGCAATCACAGTTCACTGCAGCCTTGACCTCTCAGGCTCGAGCAGTCTTTCCACTCAACCTCCCCGGTATCTGGGGTCACAGGTGTATACCACCACACCCGACTAATTTTTTGGTTTTTTAGAGACTGCTTCTCCCTATGTTGCCCAGGTTGGTCTTGAATCCTGGGCTCAAGTGATCCTCCTGCCTCAGCCTCCCAAAGTGCTGGGATTACAGGCATAAGCCCTTGTGCCCAGCCTGCAAAGTTTATTTGAAATGTGTTTCTATAGCATACCATCATCACAGGGTATATTATATTTTAGATTCTTCTTCCCTAAAACAAAAACATGTCCTTGCCTGACAAAGAAACAATTAAAAGAAAAATGTCCTTAGAGATAATTCATGTAAGTGTTTATATCAGTAGTAGCCCACCAGTTAACTCCCCATGAAAGAAAACAATATTGACGATCATTGTACCTTTGGGCCCTGCCCCACGGTCGGAGTTCAGGTGAAGGGAGTCATACTGTAAAGGCAGCACTCCTTCCATTCAGTGGGTCCAATTAAAAAAAAAAAAAAAAAAAAAGACAGCACTCCCATTTGTCCTCTTGCATGATGAGGAGGCTCCGGACGTCCAGGACACCTGACTCAATCTAACATTTGGGTGACCTTTTCTTCCCTTCCAGCATTGGTTTCTCAGTGTAACGACTCCATTTGCAGGTGCCAGTTTGTTTCCACAGCCTGATGAAGTTCATAAAGTTCACAGGAAAAAGTCTTCAGTCATGAGCTGGCTCATCATTACACTGTGCTTTTGGGAACGGAGGCTTCTTCAAGAGCCCTGCCTACCTCTAGCACATTAACGTCACTCCCGTATCGCCTTACTCAGAGAGTTGAAGCCTGGCAAGTAATAACCCTATTTTTAAAAGACTTTTGAAATCTCTCTGTATTTGTATAAAGTGCAAACATTTAACAGTTCACAGCTCATTGTAATTACTGAGTTCTACTCAGAGGAGTGTGGAGGGTCTTTACTTTTAATCCCTACATTCCATTGTCATTTCTTTGGAATACTCAGATCTGAAAGAGGCTCGCTGTGCATGGCAGCTACGTGGTTCAGGCTCTGACAGTCTGAGGGGCAGCTGGATCCAAGGGATTAGCGGTTATGATAGCTGAGCCTGTTACTTGGCGGGACGAAGACACAAGAAGTAACTCTTGACAAGTCAGAGCAAGTGTGATCTCAACGATAGCAGCTCTCCTGTTGCACTTTCCTAACAAATGGGATTGGGGCCCCTAAACATTTTTTGGAAGAATAAGTCTTCTGTTTTATGTTTTAACCAGTCACTGCAATTCAACAGAAATAAATGAATTCAAATCAAATATGTTTTTGGGTACTTCAAAAAATATACTTGTAAACTGCTTTCAAAGTACTTTTTTTTTTAAAATTTAGAAACACAAGCTGGTCACTTTTTTTATAATCCCAGCACTTTGGGAGGCTGAGGTGGGAGGATCGCTTGAGCCCAGGAGTTTGAGACCAACCTGGGCAACATAAGGAGATCTTGTCTCTACAGAAATTTTTTAAAAATTAGCCAGGCGTGGTGGCACATGCCTATTGTTCTAGCTACTCAGAAGGCTGAGGTTGGAGGATCGCTTGAGCCCAGGAATTTGAGGCTGCAGTGAAGTATGATTGCATCACCACACCCCAGCTTGGGCAACAGAGTGAGGTTTTGTCTCTTATCTTTTATTTTTATTTTTAGAAGTGGAGTCTTGTTCTGTCGCCCAGGCCGGTGTGATCCTAGCACACCATAACCTCGAACTCTTGAGCTCAAGTGATCATCCTGCTTCAACCTCCCAAGTGGCTGAGACTACAGGTACATGCCATCATCAAAGTACATTTTACTTTATAAAATAAATTAAGAAATTTTAGAATTGCACATTGGTGGACACACATTTTATCCTTTATAATTGCTGCAGCCAAGTATAATTTTTTTTTTGAGACAAGATCTCTCTGTTACTCAGGCTGGAGGGCAGTGATACAATCTCAGCTCACTGCAACCTCTGCCCCCAGACTCAAGCCATTTTCTCACTTCAGCCTCCCAAGTAGCTGGGACTACAGGCACATGCCACCATGCCGAGCTAATTTTTTGTATTTTTGCAGAGACGAGATTTCCCCATGTTGCCCAGACTGGTCTCAAACCCCTGACCTCAAGGGATCCACCCACCTCGGCCGTATACTGTGTCCAGCCCCAAGTATAATTTTTTCTTCTTATGTTTTTTTTTTTTGAGACAGAGTTTCACTCTTGTTGTCCAGGCTGGAGTGCCATGGCATGATCTTGGCTCACTGCAACCTCCGCCTACCAGGTTCAAGCGATTCTCCTGCCTCAGCCTCTTGAGTAGCTGGGATTACAGGCATGCACCACCATGCCTAGCTAATTTTGTATTTTCAGTACAGATGGGGTTTTACCTTGTTGGCCAGGCTGGTCTCAAACTCCCGACCTCAGGTGATCCCCCTGCCTCGGCCTCCCAAAGTGCTGGGATTATAGGCATGAAACACTGTGCCCGGCCCCCAAGTATAATTTTTAACTCTCTTTTATGCCTCACTATGAGTCTCTTAAGTTCTGAAATTCAGTCCACTGATGAAAGCTCAAGGAGAAGTGTGGTATGGTGGAAGGAGTAAAAGGCTAAGAGTCAGATGAAACTCTGGCTCTGCCATTTATAAGTCATATTCATTTACTCTCTCTTTGGTTCAGTTTCCACAGCTGTGAAATGGCAAGAATGATAGCTGCCTCACTTATTTTTACAAAGTTCTTGTAAAAATACTGGATGACATAAATGAATAATCTGAGCCAGCATATGAAGTAGGTACTAATATTACCCATTTTACAGAAGAGGGAACTAAAGGTTGAAGTGCTTAAGTGACTGCTCAACATCACTCACAATATACCTGACTGAGTTTGTGCCCCATCCAGACTCACTTGGCCCCACTCAGCCCTACCCTTGGACCTTGGCCTCTTGCTCAGTGGAGCTCGTCTGGTCTCCTAACACCACAGCTGACTCACAGCTGACTCACACTCCCCTGGGGTGAGTGCCTGGCTTTGGCCTGACCTCCCTGATGCCCATGGCAGCACTGGGTTTGTTTCTCTTTCTTCCTTTTTTCCATTACTCTTTGCTTCCCTGGGATTACACCTCCCAATAAAGCAGCTGACATGCTCACACTCTAGTCCTGTGCTCTCCAATTCAGAAGCCACTAGCCACGTGTGGCTATTTAAATATATTTATTTATTGTTTGTTTGTTTTGAGACAGAGTCTTGCTATGTTGCCCAGCCTGGAGTGCAGTGGTACAGTCTTGGCTTACTGCAACCTCCACCTCCTGGGTTCAAGCAATCCTCCCACTTCAGCCTCCTGAATAACTGGGACCACCACACCTGGCTAATTTTTATTTTTATTTTTTTGGTAGAGACAGGGTTTCACCATGTTGCCCAGGCTAGTCTCAAACTCCTGACCTCAAGCAATCCCCCTGCCTCAGTCTCCCAAAGTGCTGGGATTACAGGTGTAGCCACCGCATCTGTACTTTAAATTTAAATTAACTAAAATTACATAAAATTAAAAATTTCATTTCTCACTCATGCTAGCCACATTTCAAATGATCAGTAGCTCCATGCAGCTAGTAACTACTGTATTTGATAGCACAGATAAAGAATATTTCCATCATTATAGAAAGTTGTATTGGCCAGGGCTGCTCAAAACCTTACCATAACCAATAACTTCTATTTTCATCAATTCCATTCTCGATGGGCATCTTCTGTCTTTCCAATTTACTCTAGTATCCCCTCTTAAATACCTTCCTTTCCACCTAGAGTTGTAGGATCCTGTGTCTTTCTCATCACTTTCTTGCCACATCCTCACCACCCCCCCTTATCCAGCTTAATTTTCCTATCTTTCAATTTCTTCTTTGTTCTCTGTTCTTCTTTGATTACATTCATCTGCTGTGCAGGATATCATCTATTTGCCCCTCCAGATCCACTCTCCACCCTACTCTATGCCTTTGGAGGGTGACAGATGGTCTACAATCATTGGTGAACCTTTTTCTCTCTGGGTTCTGTTTGAGTTCAGTCCACGGCAAACCCAGAAGGAGACCAGAGAGAGGGGGGAAGTGAGATTGAGATATTTATTCCTCCAGTGTCCTCTCTAAGAAGTCACCATGGGCTAGCTTTGTCCCTCATTGGAGGGACTCAGCTCCTGAAAGAACTTTAACTATTCTCTATTTGAAAACCAAAACCAAAAAATACCCTCCTAGATTATTACTGGGCTCTGACAGACACCTGTGACCCAGACTGGCCATCCTGAACTGGGTATTATATGCTCACTAAAACCTAAAAATTGCACACAGCAGGTTTCTTTTACTTTCTTTCTTTTTTTTTCCTTTCTTTTCTTTTTTGAGACAGAGTCTTACTCACTCTGTTGCTCAGGGTGGAGTGCAGTGGTGCAATCTTGGCTCACTGCAACCTCCACCTCCTGGGTTCAAGCGATTCTCATGTCTCAGCCTCCTGAGTAGCTGGGATTACAGGTGTGCACCACCACGCCTGGCTAATTTTTGCATTTTTAGTAGAGACGGAGTTCCACCCTGTTGGCCAGGCTGGTCTCGAACTCCTGGCCTCAAGTGATCGCCTGGCTCAGCCTCCCAAAGTGCTGAGATTACAAATATGAACCACTGTGCCCGGCCAACAGCAGGTTTCTTATTAAATGGAAATGATATGATCTGCTTGATAAGCAGGTCTGGAAGACACAGCACCCTGCATGAGCAGGCAGCACAGACTCCCAGGCTACCACTCCTACTGCTTTGTTGCCTCTTTCTCAATTCACACCAGTCCCTTTTGAGGAGTTTCATACAGCCACTTAATAGAGGAAGAAGAAGCACGTAGGCCAGTTCTGTTGATGGATCTGCCTTTAGACCATCCCCAGCTGGAAGTGTGTGGCTGCTACACCATCTCTGCACTGAAGGGTGGTTTCGGGAGACAACGGTGAAGGGAAATCCCTATGGGCAGAGTGCTAGATGTTGCATCTAGTTGTCCACTACAGGTGGAAGAAGAGGTAGCCTGAGGGACAGAACTGTAGTAACACATGGACAGTGACCCAGTTGGTCAGGGACTTAGAAGGATTAATTTTGGAAAACCAGTGGGAAGGAGATCTGGGGCAGATGCATGTGGGTGAAGCTCTTGGAATGAGCACAAACTGTGAAAATGTTCATGTTCCATGTAAATGCCCACCAGAGGGTATCTACTAACAAAGAGGCTCTTAATGATCAGATGGACAAGATGCCTTGGCCTATGAATGTCAATGAGTTTCTTTCCCCAGCCACTCATGGAGTTTGTGGACCTATGTACAGACAGGAATGAAAGCTGTGCATGGGCTCAACAACATGGACTTTCCCTCATTAGGGCTACCACCAATGCTGAGTGCCCAATCTGCCAATAGCACAGGATAATTCTAAGCCCTTGACATGGCATCATTTCCTGGGGGAGACCAGAGAGCCAACTAGTGTTAGGTTTAGGGTAGACACATAAACTGAGTGTAGATTTATCTTCTCTATCCTCAGTGCTTCCGCCAGCTCCACCTGTTTTTGGACTCTCAGAATACTTTATCCACCACCCTCATATCCCGTGCAACATTGCCTAAGACGAGGGCATGAATTTTATGGCAAAGGAAGTAGAACAATGAACCCAACATCTGTGAACTTCACCTATCTTACCACAGACCTCACTACACAAAAGTAGTTGATTTGGTAGAACAGTAGAATGAATGCTCTGCTGAAATCCTAATGTCAGCTGGGAGAAAATACCCTGTAAGGGTGGGCTTCTGACCTACAAATTGAGGTATGCTTATAACCCAGCGACCAGCACATGATATCCTCATTTTCCTAGCCTGAATGCATGAGCCTAGGAACCAAGGTTGGAGATGGCAGTGATCCCTCTCACTATGGCACCATAACCTTGAAGAATTTTTGCTTTTTGTCCCTGTGACCTTGGTTTCTGTGCATTTACAGGTCCTAGTGCCCAAGGGAGGAATACAGAAAATGGGGTTACTGTGTTGACTGGAGTAATCAATCCTGATTACCAGGGAAAAATTGAGTTGCTGCGACCCGGAGAAGACAGAGAGCTATGTCTGAAACCCAGAGGATTCACTGGGGTGCCTCTTAGCACTCATTTGGCCAATTGTCTTAGTCAATGAAAAACTGTAGTAGCACACAAGAACAAGGTCACTAACGACTCAAATCCTGTAGGAATAAAAGTCTGAGTCACCCTGTCAGGTAAAGAACCCCATTTAGCTGAGGTGCTATCAAAGGGTAAGGGAACATGAAATGAGTTGTAGAAGACAGCAGTTATGGTTATCACCTGCTTAGACTTCATGACCTGTCTCAGAAGCAGGGATGGTAATAGCTATGTGTTACATGCTTTCATTTCATAAGAAACTGTGAAACTGGCCAGACACGGTGGCTCATGCCTGTAATCCCAACACTTTGGGAGGCCAAGGCGGGTGGATCACCTGATATCAGGAGATTGAGACCAGCCTGGCCAATATGGTGAAACCCCATCTCTACTAAAAATACAAAAAATTAGCTGGGCATGGTGGCGGGCGCCTGTAATCCCAGCTACTTTGGGGGCTGAGGTAGGAGAATCACTTGAACCCAGGAGGCGGAAGTTGCAGTGAGCTGAGGTCGTTCATTGCACTCCAGCCTGGGCAATAATAGCAAAACTACATCAAAAAAAAAAAAAGAAAGAAAGAAAGAAGGAAAAAAGAAAGAAAGAAAGAAAGGAAGAAAGGAAGGAGGAAAGGAGGGAGGGAGGGAAGGAAGGAAGGAAGGAAGGAAGGAAGGAAGGAAGGAAGGAAAGAAACTGTGAAACTGCCTTCCAATGTGGGTGTGTCGTTTTGCATATCAGTTGCAATGTCTCCATTTTCATTTCTAATTGAGCTTATTTAAGTCTTCTCTCTTCTTGGTTAATCTAGCTAACGGACTATCAATTTTGTTTATCTTTTCAAAGAACCAGCTTTTACATTTCATTGATGTTTTGTATTTTTTGGTTTCAATTTCATTTAGTTCTGCTCTGATCTTTGTTATTCTTTTTCTTCTGCTAGTTTTGGATTGGTTTGTTCTTGGTTTTATTTTTCCTTAGGATGGTTTGTTTCTTAATCAGTTTGTTATTGTTTTTCTATTTCCTTGAGGTGTCATGTTAGGTTTTAAGTTTGTGGTCTTTTACTTTACTTTTTTGTTTTTGTTTTTGAGACAGAGTCTTGCTCTGTCATCCAGGCTGCAGTGCAGAGGCGTGACCTTGGATCACTGCAGCCTCTGCCTCCTAGGTTCAAGCAATTCTCTTGCCTCAGCCTCCTGGGTAGATGGGACTACAGGTATGCACCATTATGCCCAGCTAATTTTTGTATTTTTAGTAGAGATGGGGTTTTGCCATGTTGGCCAGACTGACCTCAAGTGATCTACCTGCCTTGGCCTCCCAAATTGCTGGGATCACAAGCATGAGCCACCATACCTGGGCCATCTTTTACATTTATTTATTTATTTATTTATTTATTTTGGAGACGGAGTTTTGCTCTTGTTGCCCAGGCTGGAGTGCAATGGCGTGATCTCAGCTCACTGCAACCTTGGCCTCCCGGGTTCAAGCAATTCTCCTGCCTCGGCCTCCCAAGTAGCTGTGATTACAGGCATGTGCCACCATGCCTGGCGAATTTTTTGTTTTTAGTGGAGTCGAGGTTTCACCGTGTTGGTCAGGATGGTCTCGAACTTCTGACCTCAGATGATCCTCTCGCCTTGGCCTCCCAAAGTGCTGGGATTACAGGCGTGAGCCACTGTACCCGGCCTACGTTTTTTAATGTAGGCATTTTGTACTATAAACTTTCCTTCTAGCACTGGTTTTACTATATCCCAGAGATTTTGATCACTTGTGTCACTGTTATCATTACTTTTTTTTTTTAAACAGAGTCTCACTTTGTCACCCTGGCTGGAGTACAGTGGCACAACCTCGGCTCACTGCAACCTCCACCTCCTGGGTTCAAGTAAGTCTGGTGCCTCAGCTGCTCAAGTAGCTGAGACCACAGGCATGCACCACCATGACTGGTCAATTTTCTGTATTTTTAGTAGAGACAGGGTTTTACTATGTTGGCCAGACTGGTCGCAAACTCCTGGGCTCAAGTGATCTGCCCACCTTGGCCTTCCGAAGTGCTGGGATTACAGGCATGAGCCACCATGCCCAGCTGTTAACAATTTTGAAGAATTTTCAAATTTTCATTTGAGGCTGGGCATAGTGGTTCACACCTATAATTACAGCACTTTGGAAGGACAAAGTGGGAGGATCACTTCAGCCCCGGCGTTTGAGACTAGCCTGGGCAGATAGTGAGACCTTGTCTCTATAAAAAATTAACAACTTAGCCAAGCATGGTGGTGTGTGCCTATAGTACCGGCTACTTAGGAGGCTGAGGTGGGAGGATTACCTAAGCCCAGGAGTTTGGGGCTGAAGTGAGCCAAGACTGCGCCACTGCACACCAGCCTGAGTGACAGAGTGAGACCTTATCACAAACAAACAAACAAACAAAATCTTTCACCTTGATTTCACTGTTAACCTAAAAATTATTCAGGAGCAAATAGTTTAATTTCCATGTATTTGTATAGTTTTGATTGTTCCTTTTGGAATTGATTTCTAGTTGTATTCTGCTATGGTCTGAGAAGATACTTGATATGATTTCAAGTTTTAATAATTTATTGAGACTTGTTTCTTGGCCATATGGTCTGTCTTTGAGAGTGTTTCATGTGGTGATAAGAAGAATGTATATTCTGCAGTTCTTGGCTAGAATGTTCTGTAAATGTCTGTTAGGTCCATTTTTTTCTAGAGGGAAGTTTAAGTTCAGTGTCTCTCTGTTGACTTTCTTCCTCAATGATCTATCTAGTGCTGACAGTGGTGTGTTGAAGTTCTCCACTATTATTGTGTAGCTGTCTATCTCTTCTTACCTCTAGTAGTGATTGTTTTATGAATTGGGAGCTCCAGAGTTAGGTGCATACATATTTAGGTTTAAAGTCTGTCTTATTTAAGAATAGCTACTCCTGCTCACTTTTGATTTCCATTTACATGGTATCTCTTTTTCCACCCCTTTATGTTGAGTTGAAAGAATACTTAAATGTTAAGTGAGTCTCTTGAAGATAGCAGATATTTGGTTTGTGACTTTTTATCCATTTTACCAATCTGTATCTTTTAAGTGGAGCATATTGACCATTTACATTCAATGTTAATATTGAGATGTGAGCTATTGTTCTTCTCATTTTGTTATTACCTAGTTACTTTGTTTCTTCCTTGTTATTGCTTTATATGCCCTGTGAATTTTATGCTTTCAAAAGTTTTTTTTTTTTTTTTTTGAGATGGAGTCTTACTCTATTGCCCAGGCTGGAGTACACTGGCACAATCTCAATTTACTGTAACCTCTGCCTCCCAGGTTCAAGCGAATCTCATGCCTCAGTCTCTCAAGTAGCTGAGATTACAGATATGTGCCACTATGCCAGCCTAATTTTTGTATTTTTAATAGAGATGGGGTTTTACCATGTTGGCCTGACTGGTGTTGAATTCCTGACCTCAGATGATCTGCCCACCTTGGCCTCCCAAAGTGCTAGGATTACAGGTGTGAGCCACCATGCCTGGCCCAAAATTTTCTATTCCAGGGAACATTGACCTTTTGTTTCAAAATTTAGAACTCCTTTTACTATTTCTTGTAGTAACAAATTCCCTCAGCATTTGTTTATCTGAGAAAGATGTTACTTCTCCTTCATTTATGTAACTTAGTTTTGCTGGATATATAATTCTTGTCTGGCGGTTATTCTGTTTAAAGAGACTAAAGATAGGACCCCAGTCCTTTCTGGCTTAAAAATTTTCTGCTGAGAAGCCTACTATTAGTGTGATAGGTTTTCCTTTATAGGTTACCTGATGCTTTTGTCTCACTGCTCTTAGAATTCTTTCCTTCACATTGACTTTAGATAGCCTGATACTATATGCCTTGATGATGTCCTTTTGCAATGATTCTCCCAGGAGTTCTTTGAGCTTTTTGTATCTGGATGTCTAAAGGTCAGGGAATTTTTCCTCAATTATTCCTTCAAATATATTTTCCAAACTCTGCTTTTTCTTCTCCTCAGGAACACCAGTGATTCTTGGGTTTGGATGTTTTAACATAATCTGACTTTTTTTTGAGACTTTGTTCATTTTTTAAAGTTAAAAAAAAACTTTAAAAATTTTTTTGTCTGATTGGGTTAATTCGAAAGCCTTTTCTTCAAGCTCTGAAATTCTTTCTTCTACTGGGTCTACTCTATTGTTAAATTTCCATTGTATTTTGTAATTCCCTAAATGTGTCATTTATTTCCAGAAGTTCTGATTAGTTTTTCTTTAAAATGTCTATCTCTTTAGAAAATTTTTCTTTCATATCCTGAATTGTTTTAAAAATGTCTTTATCTTGTTTTTCACCTTTCTCTTGTATCTGCTCGAGTAACCTAATAATCAACTCTTTGAATTCTTTATCTGGTATTTCAAAGATTTCATCTTGGTTTGGATCCATTGCTGGAGAGTTAGTGTGATCTTTTGGTGGTGTTATGGAGCTCTGTTTTTTATATTGCTACAGTTATTTTTCTGGGTCCTTCTCATTTGGGCAGACTGTTTCTTATAATTATTTTTTCAATTTATTTTTGATTTAACTGTGTTTTTGTCTTATTTCTTTTTTTTCCCCTCTTGAGAATGTGACTTTAATGTTAACAGTTTATTGCAACCTAATTTGGCTGTATGTGCTTTCAGTGGAGAAGATGCTGTATGAGTTCCTTGGTCACAGAGAGTCTTTGTGTGATGCCTTTCTCAGATGCTAGTTGTAGTAGCAATGTGTTCAGTGTGTGAGTAGGTTCACTGTCTCCTGTAGGGCTGGAATGGCAGAGGTCTCATGAGGCTTATCTTGTTCCCCAGTGGTATGCACTTCTATATTTATTTACTTTCCCCAGTGTATTATTCATTGAGTTAAGCAGTTCAGGCTTCAGGCCTGTAGGAGATGCCCATGAGTAAAAACAAGCTGTGGCTAAAGCAGGTGGGTGAATGTAATACCTAATGGTGGGCAGATGTCCCAGTCTTGACAGAGGTGACTGGGGGAGCTCTCAGCAAAATGCACTGAGGTCAGGGGGAAGGGAGGGAGCCACCTCAGCTTCCCTACCACCCCAGCCGGGAAGCAGTTTACCTCCTAGTCACACTCCTGGCTCAGTGTTCCAGCTATTTAGATTACATATGCCCCTCTGTTCATCTGCAAAAAAATGCTGATGTTCTATATAGAAGTAGATTGTGACTCTACCCCTCATGCAAGGCTAAACCTGGAGGGCACTCCTCCTGTGGGGATGCAGTCACCTTGAAGTGTTCCAGGACTATCTACAGGTATACCCATGCCGAGGTTCCATGGGAGAAACCTCAGCTATGTGTGCAGTGATGGCTGAGGGGGAGAAGAAGTGTCCTTTTCCAAGACTCTTCATGAGCACTAGGGCTGCCTGACTACTGGGGTAGAGCTACAGACTTTCCTCACTGAGCCCGGCACTGCACCTGCGCCTCTGAACCTGTGCCCAGCACTGCACCTTCCCACAAGCAGAAAGTTCTGTGACTCAAGGCCTGCAGTCTGAATTATTTTGTCCCATGAGGTGTTCCCTTGTCATAGTGCACGTCCCCTTTCCATAGGAGTAGAAGTCCCTGAGGGTCGGACTACTGTGAATTTTGGTGCTCCTCCACTCTGTGAGGCTGCCACACTCCAGGCTGGTGCTGGGAAGTGTCTGCAAGGGATCTAGTAATATGACTTGTCATCTAGTCTCCCAGCAGTAAATACCAGTATCAGCTCTGATGGGGGTGGCAGGGGAGAGATGTAGACTCTGTGAGATTTCCTTGGTTATAAATAGCCTTAATGTGTTGGCTTTCTCAAATTCCAGCTGTAGTAGTAATGTGCTGGCCATGTGGACAGACACAACGCCTCCTGGTTAGCACGAATGATGAAGGCAGTGGTGATAGCTAAGGTTGGACAAAAGTTTTCTCCTTCCTGGCTGTTGTCTTATTGTGTCTGCAGATGCTGAAATGGACTGTGTTGGTTGGCCTCCAGCCAGGAGGTGGCACTTGGGAAAGAATGCAAGCTGCGGTAGTAGTGGTGGGATTTGTGCTTGCCTTATGTTACCCAGGGGAGGTACTCTGGTATCTTAGGCAATGCGTGGGACCATGGAGCTTCCAAAAGTCCCTGTCCTTTTTGTTAAGCTACCAGGGCAGGTGGAGGAGAAAAGCCAGATGGGGGTTGGGTCAGGCAAGTCTGTGCTCTGGCTCTCCATGTATGGGTGCAAGCAGCAGCCCCAGCGGAAATCGGAGTACAGTTCTGGGGCCACTGGGTTAATGTTCCAGGGAGTAGCACAGCTACCTCTGCTGCACAGAAGAATCCACATGGGGACTGAGGGGTTGCAGGCAGCAGTAAGCCCTGCCCAGCTCCCATGCACTGAGCAAGGCAAGTCTCACACCTACTGTGTTCTAGTAGCAGCAGCTAGCTGGGCTCGAGACAGCCTGTGCTCAGAACTCAGTACTGCCCCAGGCCATAAGCCTTCCCCATTGGAACAGAAACCTTGGCTTTCCGGTCATGCCTCTCCCAGTCTGCCCTGGTGAAGCAGGAGCACCCAGCTCCTGCACCCATGGCTACAGCAAACTTCCCACTTGTCCCTCAGTTCTGGCCAAGGGGTTTCATCCCTTCTCAAGATTATATCGCAGCTGGGTTCAGTGGCTCACGCCTGTAATCCCAGCACTTTGTGAGGCTGAGGCGGGTGGATCACCTGAGGTCAGGAGTTTGAGACCAGCCTGGACAACATGGTAAAACCCCATGTCTAATAAAAATACAAAAATTAGGGGGGCATAGTGGCAGATGCCTGTAATCCCAGCTACTCAGGAGGCTGAGACAGGAGAATCACTTAAACCCAGGAGGCAGAGGTTTCAGTGAGCCTAGATCATGCCACTGCACTCCAGCCTAGGTGGTGGAGTGAGACAGCATCTCAAAAAAAAAAAAAAAAAAAGATTATATTGCAAATCTCATTTGGGAGCTTCTCTCAACCTGTGAATGCTGCCTGAGATAGCTGGCTGACTTCCATGAGGTCCCCTATGAGCCAGGATCAGAATGGCTTCCCACCATCTCCACTGGAGTCTGGGAGTGCACACAAAGCACATTCTAATGCCTCTCCTCACATACTCCCCACAGCTCACTAAATCAGCTCCAGCACTGGGTAGAGTTAAGGCCTTGCCCCAGGGCCTGGATTGCCAGGTTCCCCAGTGGGAGTGAATATCACAGAGGCAGTCTCTCCTTCTCTCACACTCTTGGGGACTCACAGTTTTCTGCCTGCCTGATGATGTAGGCTGCTGCTCACTGCTTCCTTCACAGGGTAATTGGTTTCTTTCAGTTTTCCTTGTTAAGTTTCTGTGTTACTTCTTGGAAAAAAATTCACAGTGTAAATCTGTATGCACTATTCTTTTTTTGTGTGTTTGTTTTTGTTTTTTTGTTTTTTGAGACTGAGTCTTGCTCTGTCACCCAGGCTGGAGTGCAGTGGCGCAATCTTGGCTCACTGCAACCTCTGCCTCCCAGGTTCAAGTGATTCTCCTGCCTCAGTCTCCCAAGTAGCTGGGACTACAGGTGCACACCACCACACCTAGCTAATTTTTGTATTTTTAGTAGAGATAGTGTTTCACCATATTGTCCAGGCTGGACTCTAATTCCTTACCTCAGGTGATCCGCCCACCTCAGCCTCCCAAAATGCTGGGATTACAGGTGAGGGCCACACCGTGCCTGGCCTGTATGCACTATTCTGTCTTTCCAAGTGAGAGAGGCATGCTAACAATGCCTCCAATCCACCATCTTGGAAACTAGATTTTTCTCCTATGTTTTCTTCTAGTAGTCTTATTTATACTTTTGGGTTTTAATTTAAATATTTTTGTTTGTGTGTGACAGAGTCTTACTCCATTACCCAGGCTGGAGCACAGTGGCGCAATCTTGATTCACTGCAGCCTCCACCTCCCAGGTTCAAGCAATTCTCGTGCCTCAGCCTCTCAAGCTGGAATTATAGGCATGCACCAGCACGCCCGGCTAAATTTTGTATTTTTCAGTAGAGACGGGGTTTTGCAATGTTGGCCAGGCTGGTTTCAAACCCCTGACCTCAAGTGATCCGCCCTCCTTGGCCTACCAAAGTGCTGGGATTACAGGCGTGAGCTACCACACCCAACTTTTAATATAAGTCTTTAATCCATTTTGAGTTTATTTTTGTATAGGGTGAGAGGTGGGGGGCTAGTTTCATTCTTCTACATATGGATGTCCAGTTTTCCCAGAACTATTTATTAAAGAGACTGTCCTTTCCCCAATGAGTGTTCTTGACATCTTTGTCAAAAATCTGTTGACTGTAGATATCTGGATTAATTTCTGGGTTCTCTATTATGTTCCATTGATCTCTGTGTCTGTTTTTATGACAGCATCATGCTGTTTCAGTTACTACAGCTTTGTAGTATGTTTTGAAGTGAGGTAGTGTGAGGCTTCCAGCTTTGTTCTTGTTGCTCAAGATTACTTTGGCTATTCAGTATCTTTTGTTATTCCAAACAAATTTTAAGCGGTTTTTTTTTCTGTTTTTGTGAAGAATGTTATTGGTATATTGGTAGGGATTACATTGAATCTGTAGATTGCTTTGAGTAATGCAATCATTTTAACAATAATTATTCTTCTGATCCCTGGCCACAGCTAACAAATCCTACTTTTCTGGGAGACATTTTATTACTGCTTCAATCTCGTTACTTGCTATTGATCTATTCAGGCTTTCTATTTCTTCTTGGTTCAATTTTGGCTTGTTGCATATCCAGGAATTTATCCACTGCCTCTAAGTTTTCAAATGTATTGGTGTATAGTTGTTCATAATAGTCCGTAATGATCCTTTGTATTTCTGTGGTATTGGTAGTGATGTCTCCTTTTTTGTTTCTGATTTTCTTTATTTGGGTTTTATCTCTTTTTTTCTTAGTTGGCTTGTCAATTTTGTTTATTATTTCCATCCATTTACTTTTAATCTATATGTCTTTATATCTAAAGTGGATTTTTGTAGACAACAAACAGCTGGATCTCTCTCTCTCTCTCTCTCTCTCTCTATATATATATATATCAAGATTTATCAAATTTTTGAGAGACACAGTTTGTCTCTGTTGCCCAGGCTAGAGTGCAGTGGCACAATCTTGGCTCACTACAACCTCTGCCTCCCAGGTTCAAGTGATTCTCGTACCTCAGCCTCCCAAGTAGCTGGGATTACAGGCATGTGTCACCATGCCTGACTAATTTTTGGGTTGTTTTGTTGTTGTTGTTTTATTTTTCTTATGAGGCAGAGTCTCGTTCTGTCACCCAGGCTACAGTGCAGTGGCATGATCTCAGCTCACTGCAAACTCTGCTTCTCAGGTTCAAGCGATTCTCCTGCCTCAGCCTCCTGAGTAGCTGGGATTACATGAGTGCACCACCACACCAAGCTAATTTTTGTATTTTTAATAGAGACGAGGCTTCACCATGTTGGCCAGGCTAGTCTCAGGTGATCTGCCCACCTAAGCCTTCCAAAGTGCTGGGATTATAGATGTCAGCCACTGTGCCTGGCCCTTACCTTACTTTTTGATCCACTCTGACAATCTCTGTCTTTTAATTGGTGTGTTTAGACCATTGATGTTTAAGTAATTATTGACATTGAGTTAATATATACTATATTTGTTACTGTTTTTTATTTGTTGTCCTTGTTCTTTCTTTTTTGTCTTCCATGCTTGTCCTGAGTTTCACAGCAGGAGTGGTAGCATTTTATAGAATTCATTTTTTAATCTTAGCTTATCAGTTATGCTACCTTTTTAACTTCTTTTTAGTGGTTGCTTTAGAATTTGCAATATACTGTCCTCAAAACAGGCAGTGAAAAAAAAAAAAGAGTTTGCAATATACATTTATAACTAATCCAAGTCCACTTTCAAATAACACTATAGTGCTTCACAGGTAGTACAAGTACCTTATAATGACAAAATAATTCTAATTCCTCCCTCCTATCGCTTGTATAATAGCTTTCATTCATTTCACTTATACATAAGCATATACACATGTTTATATTTGCTTATATATGCTACATAAATGTATATATGTTTATGTGTGTGTATATATCTATCTGTTAGATCAATTAGAAATATAAATTTGAAGTTCTATTTTACCTTCACTTATCCCTTCTTTGACATTCTTCCTTTATGTAGATCTGAGTTTTTGACTTATATTGTTTTTATTCTCTCTAAAGAAATTTTAAAACCATTTCTTGCAAGGTAGGTCTACTGGCAACAGATTCCCTTAATTTTCATTTGTCTGAGAAAGTCTTTGTTTCTTCTTCACTTTTGAAGAATAATTTTGCAGGGTACGGAATTCTACATTAGGGTTTTTTTCTCTCAAAACTTAAATATTTCATTCCATTCTCTTCTTATTTATATGGTTTCTGAGATAAATTGGATGTAATTTGTATCTTTGCTCCTCTATATCTAAGGTTTTCTTCCCCCCACCCAACTTCTTTCAGGATTTTTTTTCTCTTTGATTTTTTTCTATTCAAATATGATATGCCAGCTATACTATTTTTTTGGCATTTATCCTGCTTAGTGTTCTCTGAGCTTCCTGAATCTGTGGTTTGGTATCTGACATTAATTTGATGAAATTCTAGGACCGGGCACAGTGGCTCACGCCTGTAATCCCCAGGACTTTGGGAGGCTGAGGCAGAAGGATCACCTGAGGCCAGGAGTTTGAGACCAGCCTGGCCAACAAGGTGAAACCCCGTCTCTACCAAAAATACAAAAATTAGCCTGGAATTGTGGTGGGTGCCTGTAATCCCAGCTACTTGGTAGGCTGAGGCAGGAGAATTGCTTGAACCAGAGGCCGAAGTTGCAGTGAGCTGAGATCGCACCATTGCACTCCAGCCTGGGTAACAAGAGCAAAACTCCGTCCCAACAACAACAACAAAAAATTAATTTGATGAAATTCTCAGTCATTATTATGCATAATATTGCTACTTTTCTTTTCTCTTTCTCTTCTTCTTCTGGATTTCCCATTACATGCTGTTATACCTTTTTTAGTTGTCATACTGTTCTTGGGTGTTCCGCACTAGTTTTTCCTTAGACTTTTTTATCTTTGCTTTTCAATTATGACAATTTCTTTTCTTTTCTTCTTCTTTTTTTTTTGAGTGGAGTTTCACTTTGTTGTCCAGGCTAGAGTGCAGTGGCATGATCTCAGCTCACTGCAATCTTGACCTCCTGGGTTCAAGCAATTTTCCCCCCTCAGCCTCCCGAGTAGTTAGGACTACAGGCACACACCACCATGCCCGGCTAATTTTTGTATTTTTAGTAGAGACAGGGTTTCACTACATTGGCCAGGCTGGTCTGGAACTCTTGACCTCAAGTGATTCACCTGCCTCAGCCTCCTAAAGTGCTGGGATTATAGGTGTGAACCACCACGCCTGGCCACTTTTTTCTTTTCTTTAAGACACTCTGTCACCCAGGCTGGAGTGCAGTGGTGCAGTGGTGCGATCTCAGCTTATAGCCACCTCAACCTCCCAGACTCAAGTGGTCCTCCCACTTCAGCCTCCTGGGACTACAGGTGCATGCCACCATGGCCAGGTAATTTTTTTTTTAAGTCTTTTTGTAGAGATGGGTTTTCCCTATGTCGCCCATGGCTGGTTTTGAACTTCTGGGCTCAAGTGATCCATATGCCTTTGCCTCCCAAAGTGTTGGGATTACAGGTGTGAGTCGATGCACTGGCCCAATTTTGGCAATGTCTTTGAGAAATTCTCAAGCTCAGAAATTCTTCCCTTAGACCTGTCGAATCTCATAACAAGTACATCAGAGTTATTGTTCATTTCTGTTAGTTTTTAATGTCCAGCATTTCTTTTTTGATTCTTTCTCAGAATTTCCATCTCCCGTCTTATATTGCCCACATGTGTTTGCAATCTGTCTACTTTATCCATTAGCATTCTTAGCATATTAATCACAGTTGTTTTAAATTCTTGGTCTGATAATCCCATCATCCCTGCCATGTATGAGTCTGTTTCTAATGCTTGCTCTGTCTCTTCAAACTGTGTTTTTTGCCTTTCAGTATGCCTTGTAATTTTTTCTTAATAGCCAGACATGAGGGACTAGATAAAAGGAACTGCTATAAATAGGCCATTAGTAACGTGGTGGTAGTGCATGGAGGTTCTCATAAGAGAAAGTGTCCTTTAGTCCTATGATGAGGTCTCAGTCTTTCAGTGAGCCTGTGCCTTTGGACTGTGAACTTTATTCATGACTCTCAATTTTGTTCCTCCCCCTTAGGTGGCATGAGGATAATTCATGAGCTTACTCCAGTGACATGGTTTGGCTCTGTCCCCACCAAACCTCAACTTGAACTGTATCTCCCAGAATTCCCACGTGTTGTGGTTGGGACCCAGGGGAAGGTAATTGAATCATGGGGGCCTGTATTTCCCGTGTTATTCTTGTGATAGTGAGTAAGTCTCATGAAATCTAATGGGTGTATCAGGGGTTTTCGCTTTTGCTTCTTCCTCATTTTCTCTTGCTGCCACCATATAAGAAGTGCACCATTAGCTTCCCCAGCCATGTGGAACTGTAAGTCCAGTTAAACCTCTTTTTCTTCCCAGTCTTGGGTATGTCTTTATCAGCAGCGTGAAAACAGACTAATACACTCCAGCTAGACTGGGCTGGGGTTGGGTATTTCCCTTCCCCCAGGTCAGTTAGGCTCTGATAAAACCCCAGCAGGTAATACTCTGGTAAGTTTCTCCTGAGGGCAGACCTATTAAAAAGAATGGAATGCTTTGATATTTTTCTATTTTTTTTTTTTGAGACGGAGTCTCACTCTGTCACCCAGGCTGGAGTGCAGAGTACAATGGCGTGATCTCGGCTCACTGCAACCTCCGCCTCCCAGATTCAAGCAATTCTCCTGCCTCAGCCTCCCGAGTAGCTGGGACTACAGGTGCCCGCCAGCACGCCTGGCTAATTTTTTGTATTTTTTAGTAGAGACGGGGTTTCACCATGTTAGCCAGGATGGTCTCGATCTCCTGACCTCATGATCTGCCCGCCTCGGTCTCCCAAAATGCTGGGATTACAGGCATGAGCCACCGCGCCCGGCCCTGCTAATCTAATTTCAAATAATTTTACATAATAATTTTTATAACAAGTACTTCCTTAGGTTCCTCTTCATGAAATAGTCTTTTTTTTAGACTGAGTTTTGCTCTTGTCGCCCAGGCTGGAGTGCAGTGGGACGATCTCCGCTCACTGCAACCTCCGCCTCCTGGGTTCAGGCAATTCTCCTGCCTCAGCCTCCTGAGTAGCTGGGATTACAGGTGCCTACCAACACACCCAGCTAAGTTTTGTATTTTTAGTAGAGACAGGGTTTCACCATGTTGGTCAGGCTGGACTCCAACTCCTGACCTCAGGTGATCTGCCTGCCTGGGCCTCCCAAAGTGCTGGGATTATAGGCGTGAGCCACTGCGCCCAGCCAAAATAGTCATTTTAAAAATAAAACTAAAAAAAATTTTTTTTTGAGATGGAGTCTCTCTCTGTCACCCAGTCGGGAGTGCAGTGGCGCGATCTCGGCTCACTGCAACCCCTGCCTCCCGGGTTCACGCGATTCACCTGCCTCAGCCTCCCAAGTAGCTGGGACTACAGGGGCCCGCCACCACACCCGGCTAATTTTTTTTGTATTTGTAGTAGAGACAGGGTTTCACCGTCTTAGCCAGGATGGTCTCGATCTCCTGACCTCGGAATCCACCCACCTTGGCCTCCTAAAGTGCTAGGATTACAGTCATGAGCCACTGCGCCCAGCCAAAACTAAAAAATAAGTTTTGACACTGTGGTAGAGACTAACAGGACTTATCATTGGGCACAGTGGCTCACACCTGTAATCTCAGCAGATTGGGAGGTTGAGGTGGGAAGATCGCTTGAGGCCAGGAGTTCAGGATCAGCCCAGGCAACACAGTGAGACTCTGTCTCTACATATATAAAAATAACAATAAAATTAGCCAGATGTGGGGCACACACTTATAGTCTCAGCTACTCAGGAGGCTGAAATGGGAGGATCACCTGAGCCCAGGAGGTTGAGGCTGCAGTGAGCTGTGATTGTGCCACTGCACTTTAGCTTGGGTGACAGAGTGAGATCCTGTCTCAAAAATCTAATAGCAAAGTTAAAAAATAAATAAATGATAGAGCTTATCATATGTGGCTCACCTGTCCTTTGTAGGTATAAAGAGAGACTACACTTCCCAGCTGTCTAGTCATTAGGCAAGACATATGTCTGCTTCTTGCCAGTGAAATGTGAATGTAAGAGATGTGTGTCTCTCCTGAATGGACATGTTTAAGAACTGGTGTGTTAACTCCATGTGCTTTGTTCCCTGCCATGGTGACCCTGAAAGCCCTATATTGAAAGGGCACCATTTCTAGACAGAAGAAGCCTGGATTCCTGAGTCACCAGATGGAGGAGAACTCTGGCTCATCAACATCGAATTTTGATGTTGGTGAGCCAGACGTCAAAATTTGGTATTGGGAATTTGATATTGTATCATATCCTATGCTATCCTGACTAAAACATTTACTCACCATTTGATTTCTGTTGGAAAAGAGAACTGAAGAGTAGCTGATTCCAAAATATCCTTTTAAGGTCACCTCATTCCTATTTCAGACCCTTAATGAAAAATTGATCTTCACCCATCAAACAAAATATACAAAAATATCTTACAGCTGTAAGGAAAGTAACAAATGGTTGCAAGGCACGTTCTTCCTTTTCTGTGGATGTATCTTTTGGATGTTTTAAGAACAAATATCAGAAAGTCTAAATTGAGTTGGCTTAAAAATAAGATAATGCATTATCATACATTACTAAAATCCCCAACTAGACTAAGAAGTGCTTCAGGATTGGTCAACTCAACAATTCAACAACTCAATATGCTATCAGGAACCTGGATTCCAGGCCGGGTGTGGTGGCTCACGCCTGTAATCACAATACTTTGGGAGGCCAAAGCAGGTGAAGTTGGAGACCAGCCTGGTCAACATGGTGAAGCCCCGTCTGTACCAAAAAATACAAAAATTAGCCGGGCATGGTGGTGCATGCCTGTAATTCCAGCTACTTGGGAGGCTGAGGCAAGAGAATCACCTAAACCTGGGAGATGGAGGTCCAGTGAGCTGAGATCGTGCCACTGCACTTCAGCCTGAGTGACAAAGTGAGACTCTGTCTCAAGAAAAGGACCTGGATTCCTTCCATTATTCTTCTGATGTTTTTGTTGTTAGCTTCATTCTCAAGCTCATAACAAGATGGCAGCAGTAATTGGCGTATTCACATTCTGACAGGGCAATGTCAAGAGGAATAAGGACGGTTTCTCCTATAGCTCTCTTTTAGGATTGGAGGAGGTTTTCCCAGAAGCTTCCTAATAAATTCTCCTCCTGTCTCATTGGACAGAACCCAGTTACAGGACCATGCATAGCTGATCATCGACAAGGGTCAGTGGGATTGTCTGTGGAAGAATCAGGCCTATCTTTACAAGTAGGGATAATGTGGCTGTGAGGAGGATGGGTTTTCTTGTGAACAAAATCTGGGTGCTGTTAAGAAGGAGAAGTGTGACTGAAAGTTGGAGAGAAGCTGACAGCATTGCTCATGGTAGGGAATGATGGAATGAGACTCACTCATGGCCAACTCTAAGATGTATTTTATTTATTAAGAGCCATATATAGGACTGACAAGGAGAAAACAGAGAGTTAAGGAATCTCGGTCATGCCCCTTCCCCCTTCTTGGTGCCTAATTTTAGATCATCCAAAGCTTACCTGATTAATTAGGCTATTCATAGACCAACAAAGGGATTAGAAAGTTGAGGATTATATGTAGTCATTTTAGGAATTATAACGGGAATTGAAGAACTGTATCACCTAGTATGGTTTAGTTCCAAATTAAAATATACAGTCTTGACTTAAACTGGCTTAACGAGGAGGAAATGTGTTATTTGATGTAGCAATGGAATAAGAATCAGGGTTGGTTGCTCAGTGGCTTCTTGATGCCTTAGTTCCAAGACTTTTTTCCATCTCTCCAGTCTCCCAGCACTAGTATTGGCTTCATTTTCAGGTTGATGGCAAGATGCTGTCAGCACTTCCATACATAGTATTTTGAAATGATAATGTCCAAAAGATAAAGGGAGGAGGCATCTGCTCTGTGGCTTTTCTTTGGATAGAGGAAAATTTCTCAGAACTGTCTTCCTGAGAGCAGGATTCCCTCATGTGTTATTAACCAGGTTTTCATTACAAGCTCATCCACGAGCCAAACACTAGCAAGAAGTATAGAATTTCCAGGATTGGCTTATGCTAATTATCTGGAGTCAAATGACATTTGGGGGTTAACTTTATAACTGGGAAGCTGAGGCCAAAATGAGGTTTAAAACTTTTTTTAAACCTTTAAAGGATTCCTTTAAAACTTGAAGACCATATTTTCTCACAGCTAGGTCACTAACAAAGTCACCTGGAGCAAGATAATCATTTGTTTATTCAACATTTATTGAGCACTGGGAAAAAAATGCGGAAGATAAAAATGAATGGTCTGTGGTCTCTTCCCTCAAGGAGCACATAGTCTAGTGGGGAAGTTATAACTGACTGTTCTAAGAGCTATAAATAGAGGTGTGAGCTTAGCCCTATGGCTCAGAGATGATGGAGGAGGAGGAGAAGTAGGAGGAGGGTGGAGGCATTGGCAGGGCAGAATCACAGGTGCCTGAGCTAAGTGCTGAATGTGCATGAGTTTGTCAGACAAATGATAGGGATGGGCATTCCAGGCAAAGAGATCAACACAGACAGAGATAGTGAGGCACAAAACGATATGGCAGAGTAAAATAACTTGAAGACGTTTGGTGTGGCTGGCTTATTAGCGTTGTCAGAGTTAAGGCTGGTAAAGTAGGCTTTGCATTGAAAGGTCTCATTGGCCATGACAGGAAGATTGGGATCTTCCAAACTAGTAAGGAGCCACTGAAGGATTTTAAGCAGAAGGGTGACCTTGTTAAATCTGTATTTTTCAGTGTTTACTATGGCAGTGGATGGAAGACAATGTAGGAAGGAGACCCAAATCAGACAAATTTTTAGGGAGGCAAATTGAGTGGACCTCAGTTTTCTTATTGAAAAAAATGGGGTAGTGGAGTGGCATAGGATTAGATTAGGCATCACAAATGCAACTGCTACCAGGGCTGGACAGGTCCTGTCTATGCATCAGGTGCACTGGGGGTGGTTGGGAGCTGCATTAAATGAATAGAACACACTCCATCTAAAATGGGGGCCGTTCTTGAAAGAAGATCAAGAAGAATAAATACATTAATAAAATAGAATGCAAGAGGGGCAGCAACTAGTCAGCCCAGGCTATTTTCTGTAGCTATTTTCCAGTTTTTTTCCCCAAACAGCCCCTGAATCACTTTTTGTGAAGTCTCCTAATTTTTCTATGTTGGCAATTAATTCCAAAGTAAAAGTCAACATCAGCAGCAACAAGATTATGCATGGTAAATAAGTATACTCTGCTAGCGTTCACTGATTTGGGACTTTGGGATATGATAAGCTCTAGGGCCTCTTCCAGCTCTAACAGGACAAGACTCTTCCATATCCCGCTAGCATTTGTGCTACATTGTCATTGATGGTTCACAGTAAGCCAGTCACATGGATGAAAGTCTTTAGGACTATTCAAACAGGCATAACCAGGTATTTCTGGGGTTAGCATTTATTCATTGATATTTTCGTGTATTAATTTGTTCATTCAACAAGCACTTGTATAGTGTCAATTACATGCAAAGCATTGTTGAACGGAAACAGAGAGATGAAAGAGAAAAATGAAACTTAGGGTTGAGGAGGAAAGATTGGGACTTCCTTACAAGAAGGAGAAATCTGTCATTTTTTACCTGTTACCTCTGCCAACAGATCTTAGAGGAGAGACTTCTGCAGCTCGGCTCAGGGCCTTCGTGTTCAGCCTTTCCCGTTCACAAAACACGGATGTGAGCAAGCTTGTTCCTCAGAGTCCCCAGGACTCTCAGGATCTGCCTTCCTACTATTCCATCTGGAGGAAAAGACAAATGACAAGAAAGGAAAAGAAGGCAATGAAAATAAATTACTGCTTAAGAAATTAGGTTATTGTCACCATTATGAGGCTTAAGTAACAGTTGACATTTGTTAAGAAGAGTTTTTTCAAAAAAAGTCAATCTAGGATTTTTTTTTAAAAGAACAAATATGAAAATGCATGGAGTAGAAAAGTGTGTATTGTGTGGAAAATGCATAGAATACCTCTGGAAGGGATATACGCACACAGAAACTGGCAATTGAATTCTATTTAGTTTAATTCCATTTAACTAATTTTATTTTGTTCCATTTAATCAATAAAAAGAGAGCTCGAAACAAAATCGAGTTATAAACTAAGAAAGTTAAATATACCATGAAAGCAAAGAAAAACAATACTTTACCATTTTAAACCAATTTTAATGTAACATTTTAAACAAAATGGTTATTTTATAAGAACTACAGTGTTTTAAAATTATAATATCCAGTGTTGTCCATATAATTGAGAATAGTGTCAGCAGCTTTAAAGATATGTACAGTACAGTATACCTTTTGTTGTTGTTGTTTGAGAGAGTCTCGCTCTGTTGCATGGGCTGGAGTGCAGTGACGCAATCTCGGCTCACTGTAAACTCCATCTCCTGGTTACAGGCTGTGAGCCACCGCACCCAGCCAAGTATACCTTTTAACCCAGCAATTATAGTAATAAGAACTTATCCAAAGGAAATCATTTAACATGTGTATAAAGATCTAACTCGGTCAGGCACAGTGGCTCACGCCTATAATCCCAACACTTTGGGAGGCTGAGGCAGGCGAATCACCTGAGGTCAAGAGTTCGAGATCAGATTGGCCAACATGGTGAAACCCTGTCTCTACTAAAAATACAAAAAATTAGCCGGGCATGGTGGCCGGTGCCTGTAATCCCAGCTACTAGGGAGGCTGAGGCAGGAGAATCTCTTGAACCTGGGAGGTGTAGGTTGCAGTGAGCCGAGATCGCGCCACTGCACTCCAGCCTGGGCGACAGAGCAAGACTGTCTCGAAAAAAAGTCTAAACAAAGACAAGAAAGCATCTGAGACCCAGGAAATGGAGTTTAAAGTGCAAAAGAGCCAGCCTGTTGCCGAAGATTGGGGATGGGAATTCAATAGCTTCTGCAAAATTCCCGTGTGGTGCTGCCACCCACTGGACAATTAGGAAATTAAACTGAAACTTTGCCATAAAGCTAGTTTTTCCATTAGAATAATATTTTGTAAAAGAGCTGACACTTGCTGTATTTCTATCGTAATACTTTTTTCCTAATGCACTTGCTTGTGCTTCCTAGCTCAATGATCATCATTAGAGACATATGAGGGGGACAGGTATGAAGAGACAAGAAAATGTCAGTTACTGAGAAATTAAATCAGACTTCAGTGTATTCTATACTCAGCCTTTATGAGTGTGAAAGATCTGTAAATCTAGAACTCAATATGCACTTGCTACATACTCACTTACAAAACGTATGCTGAATTAAAACAATAGCAAACATTTGTTGAGTGTTTACTGTATGTTGTATCCATACTTAATGTGGATAAAGTATTTTATGGATAAAACATGAATATAGTGCTTTATGGATACACACTTTATGTGGATTAATTTATTTAAGCCTCATTACAACCCCCAAAAGTAGATGTCATTTGTGTCCTAATTTTACATGTAAAGAAACTGAGGCATGAGGATATTGAGTAACTTGCCCCACGGTCATGAAGCAAACGAATGGTGAATTGAGAGTCCAGCCCATGGAGTCTGATCTGGAAGTTTGTCCTCTTAACCTTAAGGCTAGTGGTTCTCAAAGTGTGGCTCCTAGACCAACGTCATCATCATCCCTTGGAAACTTGATAGAACCGCAAGTTCTCAGGCCCCTTTAGAGACCTGAATCAGAAACTTGGGATGGAGCTGGATGCTGTGGTGTACACAGTGCAGTCCCAGCTACTTGGGAGGCTGAGGCAGGAGGGTAGCTTGAGGCCAGAAGTTTGAGGCTACAGCGCACTATGGTCGCACTTGTGAATAGCCACTGTACTCTAACCTAGACAACATAGCCAGATCTTGTCTCAATAAAAGAAAAACAAAAAAGAAAATCAAAATGTGGATCAGAGGATTACAGGTGATTTTGCCATAGGCAAAAGTTTGACAACCACTGACTTAGATTATGCCACCACCAAGTGTTAAAGTATTTAAATAAAAGTAACTGTTTCTAGACTTATCCTAGAGATCAAGAATAAACAGTGTGGTAGACATAACTACACTGTCATTTATGTGACATCCCTGGTGACTGTCAGGGATTCTCTGTTCATCATAACTGTGTTTGATTGGGATAATGACCCCTCTCTGGGGAGGAGAGCCCAAGGATAGAAGGGTGTAGGTGGTTCTGAAGAGCAGCAAAGGCACCCACCCAGGTGTCCATTCCAGAAGTTGGCAGCAGGGAATAAATCTACCGTGGCTCTAAAACAGAGAACAAAGCAAACATGAAAGCAAAGAAATTCCCTGGGCAGAAGGCTTGTTTTCTTAAGCAGTTTGACTTCCAGGAAAAGAATGGAGGGGATTCCCCAGCAAGAGCAGGGTGTCCCATCCCAAGTGTGTGGCTTGGGCTTGCAGCAGTTGAGCTAAGCTGGAACAATGTCTCCCAGCATCCCCTTCCCTGCATAGTTCCAGGCTGGCATGGCCCACAAGAGACATCTTGGGTGGAATTTGGAAGACAGGGGTGAAACAGCAGCTGTATCCCTTCTGTGCTCAGGCGACTGGCGCAGGCTCCAGCTACCATCCCAGCACATGCTCGTGTTGTTGCTTTTCTGTTGGCTCACCTTGTTGGTGGCAGCCCGTGGCTCACAGCTCCTCCATATTCTGCTGGAGCCTCTTTCAGCTTCTCTGACTCTTGGGCCAGATGTATGTTTGGTTCCATAGTGGAGGGCTCTAGCTTTCCCAACAGGAAACCTACTTCCTTGAAATTGGAAGCTTTCTAAAAGACCTATGTGGGCTCCAGTCTGTCCTCTGGCTCCAGCTTTGGGCTCACGGGTCCCAGTTTATCCTTGCTTTCCTCCACTTCATATCCATCCTCATCCTCATCCCCAGAGGACCTGCTCTGCAGACTTCAGGCCCCAGAACCAGCCATCTACAGACTATTCAATGTTGACAAAAAGAGTCAAGTTCTGTAAAATATTTGAAGAGATTTATTCTGGCCCAAATGAGGGTGACCATGGCCCGTGACACAGCCCTCAGGAGACCCTGAGAACATGTGCCCAAAGTGGTTGGGGCACAGCCTAGTTTTATACATTTTAGGGAGACATAAGACATCAAATACATGTTAGGATGTACATTGGTTTGGTCTGGAAAGGTGGGACAACTGGAAGGAGAAGGGCGGGGCGGGGTCCAGGTTATAGGTAGATTTAAACATTTTCTGAATGGCAGTTGGTTGAAAGAGTTATTAAGTTATTATCTAAAGACCTGGAATAAATAGAAAGGAATGTCTGGGTTATGATGATAAGGGGTTGCGGAGACCAGAGTTTTATCGTGCAGATGAAAGCTCCAGGTAGCAGCCTTCAGGGATAATAGACTGAAAGTGTTTCTTTTTTTGTTTTCTTTTTGAGATAGGGTCTCACTCTGTCACCTAGGCTGGAGTGTAGTGGCGTGATCTTGGCTTACTGCAACCTCTGCCTCCCGGGCTCAAGTGATCCTTCTGCCTCAACCTCCAGAGTAGCTGGTATTACAGGTGTGCACCACCATGCCTGGCTAATTTTTGTATTTTTAGTAGAGACGGGGTTTCGCCATGTTGACCAGGCTGGTCTTGAACTCCTGACCTCAAGTGATCTGCCCACCTCGCCCTCCCAAAGTGCTGGGATTACAGGCATGAGCCACTGCACCCGGCCCGTAAGTTTTTCTTATCAGACTTAAGGTCTGTGTTGATGTTAATGCTTGTCAGCTTTTGCTGAAATCCAAAAGAGTGGAGGGTATAATGAGGTATGTCCAACCCTCCCTTCCTGTCATGGCCTGAACCAGTTTTTCAGGTTAACTTTGGAATGTCCTGGCAGAGAGGATGGATCCATTCAGATGGTTCGTGGACCTTAGCATTTTATTTAATATTATTATTATTATTATTATTATTAACCTCATAATTTTTTTTGTTGAGATGATGTTTTGCCATGTTGCCCAAGCTGGTCTTGAACTCCTGGGTTCAAGAAATCCACCTGCCTCAGCTTTCCAAAGTGCTGGGATGAAGGCTGAGGCAGGTGGATCACTTGAGGTCAGGAGTTTGAGACCAGCCTGGCCAACAAGGTGAAACCCTGTCTCTACTAAAAATACAAAACTTAGCTGGATGTGGTGGCACATGCTTGTAATTCCAGCTACTTGGGTGGCTGAGGCAGGAGAATTGCTTGAACCCTGGAGGTGAAGGTTGCAGTGAGCCGAGATCATGCCACTGCACTCCAGCCTAGGTGATAGGGCGAGACTCCATCTCAAAAACAACAACAACAACAAAAAACCAAAGTGCTGAGATTACAGGTGTGAGCCACTGTGCCCATCCCAGAATTGTTTTTAGTTTGCATTAACCAGCTTCCAAAATTGTTTAGGTCCTCTCATATCTCCCTAGTATACATCACTCTGAGTGGGTTTTTCTGGATGGACCCTTGGCTGATACACTGGCACAGAGAGAGGACACCCCATCTGGGGCAGACAAGGCACAAGCCAAGAGGGATCAGGGAACCAGACCTGAAGGAGGAAAAAGAGTGTCAGAGACTCAAGGTATCCTGGCCAGGTAAACCCGGGGGACTGTTAGGGTGACCCAGTTTTCAGGAGAAGAAAGATCCACCAAAATGCAGGAATCTTAACTCTTTGTACCATTCTCAACACTCAGCCACAGAGTGACGATTTCCAGAATTGGTAGAGAGATGCTAGAACAGGCTTGTCTGATCTGAGTGCCAGCTCCAATCCTCACCAGCTGGGCAACTCTGGGCTAGTTGCTTAACCTCTCTTTGCCTCAGTTTATTCACATGCAAAATGGAGATAATAATAGCACTTACGTCACAGGTCGTTGAGAAGTTTACAGGAGTTAATATTTGTAAAGCTTCCAGAATAAGCCTTGGGACATAGCAAGTACTATTTACATTTCTTCTATTTATTTGGAGGTATTCACATTTACAGATGACTCAAGTTTCACCTATGTCCCTTGGAGAGTACCTCTCCCTTACTTTCCCTCTAGGATTTGCCCCAGGAGTTCCCCTTTTGCCTCCCCTGCAAGCATTCTCCTCATCCCCTCTCTCTTTCCTACACAAAGCCCTGTAACCACCCAGCAGGTTCACCTTGCCCGCTGCCTAGGCAGAGCCAATTTATCAAGACAGGAGAATTGCAATGGAGAAAGAGTAATTCAGGCAGAGCAGGCTCTGCGGGAGACCAGAGTTTTATTATTACCCAAATCAGTCTCCCTGAGCATTTGGAGAATTTTTAAAGATAATTTGGGGGGTGGGGTCTCAGGAAGTGTGGGGTGCTGATTGGCCAGTTTGGAGATGGAATCATAGGGGGTCGTAGTGAGGTTTTCTTGATGTCTTCTGTTCCTGGGTGGGATCACAGAACTGGTTGAGCCAGATTACCCTTCTGGGTAGTGTCAGCTGATCCATCCAGTGCAAGGTCTGCAAAATGTCTCAAGCACTGATCTTAGGTTTTACAATAGTGATGTTATCCCTAGAAGCAATTTGGGGAGGCTCAGACTCTTGCAGCCAGAGGCTGCATGACCTCTAAACCATAATTTCTAATCTTGTAGCTAATTTGTTAGTTCTGCAAAGATGGACTGGTCCCCAGGAAAGAAGTGGGTCTTTTTGGGGAAAGGGCTATTACCAGTTTTGTTTCAGAGTCAAACTGTAAGCTAAATTCCTTCCCAAGGTTAGTTCAGACTATGCCCAGGAGTGAACAAGGACAGCTTAAAGGTTAGAAGCCAGATGGAGTCGGTTAGTTTGATCTCTTTCACTGTCATAATTTCCTCTGTTATAATTTTTGCAAAGGCAGTTTCAGGCCTGCCATCAGCCCTTATGGAAGGAGTCTTTTGAGCAGCATGGCAGCCCTCTCATGGATCTTCTCTGCCCTGACCTCACCTTACAGAAACCAGTTATCAGCATCTGAAATCCAAGGTGCAAATTATCCTGTGAGGTTTCAGTGGTCATGGCAGTGGACGTGGCCGAGGCAGTGATTGGAGTCTTTTCTTGCCCTTATCTCTCTCTCTCTTTTTTTTTTTTTTTTTTTTGACAGTCTTGCTTTGTCACCCAGGCTGAAGTGCAGAGGCGCAATCTCAGCTCACTGCAACCTCTGCCTTCCAGATTCAAGCGATTCTCAGCCTCCTGAGTAGCTGGGATTACAGGTGTGCACCACCATGCCTGGCAATTTTTTAATTTGTAGTAGAGATGGGGTTTTGTCATGTTGGTCTGGCTGGTCTCGAATTCCTGACCTCAGGTGATCCACCTGCCTCGACCTCCCAAAGTGCTGGGATTATAGGCGTCAGCCACCGTGCCCGGCCATGTGTCTTACTTATTGAACATCTGCTGTATATCATGCAGTTCACTGGGTGCATAACATAATAATGCTTCATTCAGTCTTCCCCACAGCCTGTTGGGCAATACCATCTTTGTTTCACAGGAGAGGCAGTTGAAGCTGAGGGAGGTTAGGTAGCTGCCCCAGATCACACAGCCAAAGAGCCATGGGGTCAGATTAGGAAACCAGGTCCCTATGGGCTGCACAACCCTGGCCAGCACTTTCCACTACAAAACCTGCCCTTGGGTTTCCTAGTCATTGTCAGAAAATCTCGAAAGGGATGTGCACCACTTTAGGGACAGGGGAGAAGGGTTGGGCGCTAGGTGAGGCTTAGTTCTCTAGGGGCTAAAGAGAAGCAGAGGAGCATGTGAGGTGTCTAGGAGAATGCCCACAACTGGCTCACTTCCATCCCTTCATCTTCCCTCATGCCCTGTTTTGACCTTGGGCAAATGCCACCAAGTTCCAACAGTGCAATACCTATTGTCCAGGGCAGCAGAAGGGCAGGTGGTTACTCCATGTTCCCAAGCCCGACTGTGCCTTCCCGTCTGAGCTGGGCTTCCCCTCTGGATTGCAGTTTTCAGAACTTTCTCAACCAGTGTGGAGAAACCATAGAAACCACACAGAAGGTAATTTGAGTGAGTACTCTTCTCATTTCTTCCAAGAATGTTGCATCCCATGCTGCAGTTCCTTGTAGAATGCATAAGAGTGGAGTTAATTCATTACAGAATATGCCCTAGGACAATAGGACTGAATTCTCTCAGAAAGAAAGGTTGATTTTGTTATATAAACAGAAAGAGTAGTACAATATATGCTATAACAAACCCCTATACACACACACACACACATCATCCATCTTCAACAATTAATGACAACTTGTCCATTTTGTTTCATCTTTCCACTGCCTCCAGTACTTTTCTGGAGGTGGTGGGGATGAGCATTTTATTTTGTTTGTTTGTTTAGACAGTCTTGCTGTCACCCAGGCTGGAGTGCAGTGGTGCCATCTCGGCTCACTGCAACTTCCACCTCCCAGGTTCAAGCGATTCTTGTACCTCAGCCTCCCAAGTAGCTGGGACTACAGGCGTGTGCCACAGCCCCTGGCTGATTTATTTATTTACTTATTTATTTTATTTATTTTTTTAGATTTTTAGTAGAGATGGAGGTTTCACCATGTTGGCCAGGCTGGTCTCAAACTCCTGGCCTCAAATGATCCACCCGCCTCGGCCTCCCACAGTGCCGGACTACAGGCATGAGCCACCATGTCTGGCCAGGATGAGCATTTTAAAGCAAGCTCCAGACGTCATGAAATTTTACCCACAAGTACTTCAGTATGCATATTTTGCTGGTAAAAACCTTTTATATTTCTTTCTACTTATTTTTTTTCCTTCTTTTAAAAAAATGTATTGGTTATTTTTTTAGATCGACATCTCACCATGTTGCTCAGGCTGGTCTCAAACTCCTGGGCTCAAGCAATCCTCCCCCTTCAGCCTCCTAAAGTGCTGGAATTACAGGCATGAGCCACTGCACCTGGCCAAACCCTTTTAAAATATGATCACTATGCCGTTATTGCACAACAATGTAATAACACTGCACATTGCACCAACAAATATAATTAGTAACATCTAAAACAATAATATAAGATTTATAATAAATTAATAACATCCACTACCCAAACCATATTCAAATTTCATTGATTATCTCAAAAATGGCTTTTTTATAGGATCCAAACAAAACCTACACGTTGATTTAGTTCTCATGGCTGTTAAGTCTTCAAGCAAATCTTTAATCTCTATAAACCTCAGTTTCTTCATCTGTAAAATGAGAATAATTAATACCCATCTCATTGAGTGTGTTGGTTTCCTTGGGCTGCCTTAATAAGTTCCACAAATTCAGTGACTTAAAACAACAGAAATTTATTCTCTGGCAGTCTTGGAGGCCAGAAGTCCAAAATCAAGGCATCAGCAGGGCCGTAGTCTTCGAAGGCTCTCGGGAAGCATCCTTCCTCACCTTTTCCAGCTTCTGGTGGCTGCTGGCCATCCTTGGTGTTTCTTGGCTTGTACATGCATCACTCAAGTCCTCGCCTATTGTAAGGACAGTCACCTTAGAGCACACCCTAATCCAGTGTGTCCTCATCTTAACATAATTACATCTGCAGAAACCTTATTTCCAGATAAGGTTACATTCATAGGCACTAAGGGTTAGGACTTGAACAGATTTTTTAGGGGGTCACAGTTGAACCTATCACACATGATATTTGCATGGGGAAAATACAATACTGCTGTGGCAAGTAAAGAATCACTTAATAAAAATGGTGGCAATGTTCAGTATTACTACTATAACAATAGATGACCACAGCTCCACTCCAATTAGAACAGTTGAGGAATATGACGTGACAAAAACAAATGGAAGCCAGGCAACTGTAGGAAACAGAAAGTTGTACAGAGAACCTGGCATTTTCCAACATTAATTAGAGGCCTGTGAGGAAAGGGAATTTGGCTTGGAGTCATAAGTTTATTTCCCTCTCTCTCTCTCTATTCTTAGAGATAGGATCTCGCTATGTTATCCGGGCTGGAGTGCAATGCCTATTCACAGTCACGATCCCACTACTGATCAGCACAGGAGTTTTGACCTGTTCAGTTTCTGTCTGGACTGGTTCACCCATCCTTAGGCAACCTGGTGGTCCCCCACTCCCAGGAGGTCACCATATTGATGCTGAACTTAGTGCAGACACCTGATTGGCATCGTGTACTATAGTCCAGGACTTCTTGGGCTCAAGTGATCTTCCCACCTCAGGAGTAGCTGGGACTACAGGCATGCACTGCTGTGCCCTACAGGAGTCAAAAGTTTAAGTGCTGCAACTTCCTCATGGGGAAGCTGTTTAGCCAGAAAGACTACATGTCGGAGCTATTTATTAATTTAATTATTTATTTATTTATTATTTTTATCTTTTCTATTCTCTTAGATGGCTGGATGAGATAATCCCTGTATTCCTTTTCAGCTCTATTTTTCTGTGATTTGTTCATTACCTGTTTCAGATTACCCCAATTTTGTCAGAAGAAACTCAGAATTTTGAAATATTAGAGGCTTTTGCAAGTGGAAAGTTGAATTGGAAGAGCAATCAAGATATCTTTGTAGGCAAGTTGTGGTGGCTCACACCTGTAATCCCAGCACTTTGGGAGGCTGAGGCAGGCAGATCACTTGAGGTCAGGAGTTCAAGAGCAGCCTGACCAACTTGGAGAAATCCTGTCTCTACTAAAAATACAAAATTAGCCGAGCTTGGTGGCACATGCCTGTAATCCCAGGTACTCGGGAGGCTGAGGCAGGAGAATCGCTTGAACCCAGGAGGTAGAGGTTGCGGTGAGCCAAGATCGCGCCATTGCACTCCCGCCTGGACAACAAGAGCAAAACTCCATCTCAAAAAAAAAAAAAGAAGAAAAAGATATCTCTGTAGATTTTTACTAAATTAAGAAGCAGTAAGCAATGAGTTTAAAAAAAGAAAAAAATCTTTTACATTCTAAAATGCATTTCTGAGTCAAAGCTGTAGAACAGTATGGGGGAAATGTAGAAGTCTCCCATTGTCTAATAATCCTTGATTCACATTGGCTTTCAAACAGTGAATCTATAGCTATAGCCCCAATTATAATTTGTGACAGAACTTCTTGCATATGTATTAGGTTGGTGCAAAAGTTATTGCTCTTTTTGCCATTAAAATGGCAAACTTGCAGTTACTTTTGCACCAACCTAATAGAGTTGAAGAACCAATCCAGGCCTTCAGTCTTCATTTGTGCAATTCTAGTTCTGTATGTTTGTTTTCCACAAGGAAAATACGTAGTAGTCATTAAATGCTGTTCACTAAATATTTGCAGCTCTCTACCTTTGGGGCACCTGGTAGGATTTGGGTTATGTAGCTCTTTTTGATCAATGAAATTGAGCAGGAATGACATGTGACCCTTCTGGGTAGAAAGCAGTGCATAATTCACCATGTTCACCTTCCCAATGTCCTGATGATCAAGGAAGCCACTGCTAAGAGGACACCACTGGCAGCCTGGGCCCTGAGTGGTGGCAGCAGCAAAGAGGCCCTGTAGCCCCACCTTGGACATGTAGCAAAAGTAAGAAATAAATGTGATTGCTGCAATTTGGGGGTTGGTTGTTACTGTGGCATAGGCCATTCTATCCTGGCTGACACATTTTTTTTTAATACTAAAAAGAAGCTGGGCCAGGCACAGTGACTCGTGCCTGTAATCCCAACACTTTGGGAGGCCAGGATAGGGAGACTGCTTGAGGCCAGTAGTTCAAAACCAGCCTGGGTGATACAGTGAGATGTTGTCTCTACAAAAAATAAAAAATATTAGCCAGGCTCTAGGCATGGTGGCTCATGCCTGAAATCTCAGCATTTTGGGAGGCCGAGGCAGATGGATCACGAGGTCAGGAGTTCGAGAGCAGCCTGAGCAACATGGTGAAACCCCCTCTCTTCTAAAAATACAAAAATTAGCCGGGCGTTGTGGCGCATGCCTGTAATCCCAGCTACTAAGGAGGCTGAGGCAGGAGAATCACTTGAACCCGGGAGGCAGAGGTTCAGTGAGCCGAGATTGCGCCACTGCACTCCAGCCTGGGCGACAGAGTGAGACTCCATGTCAAAAAAAAAAAAAAAAATTAGCCAGGCACAGTGGCACATGTCTATAGTCCCAGCTACTTGGGAGGCTGAGGTGAGAGGACTACTTGAGCTCTGGAGGTGGAGGCTACAGCGTGCTGTGATGGAACCACTGCACTCCAGCCTAGGTGACAGAGCAAGACCCCGTCTAAGAAATAAATAAAAATAAAAAAGAGGTTTCAAAAAAGTCAATTCTCTAGCAAACCAGGGCATTTCTATACTTTAGGAGCAAAAGGATTGTGATTTTTGGCCAGCAATTTAATTTCCCTTGCTTAACTTCGTAACTATCTCACATGCTCCCTGAAGCCTTGAAGTCAGATCTCTGCCTACCCTTCATTCACATCCCCAAACCAGTTAGAGCAGAAACCAAGTTCCCACCTGCCCTGGCCTTCCAAAGTGCTGAGATTACAGGAGTGAGCCGCCACTCCTGGCCCCCAACTTTCTTTTTTTTGTTTTATTTTTTTGAGATGGAGTTTCACTCTTGTTACACAGGCTGGAGTGCAATGGGTCAATCTTGGCTCACTGCAACCTCTACCTCCCCAGTTCAAGCGATTCTCCTGCCTCAGCCTCCCGAGTACCTGGGATTACAGGCATGTACCACCACGCCCGGCTAATTTTGTATTTTTAGTAGAGACAGGGTTTCTCCATGTTGGTCAGGCTGGTCTCGAACTCCCAACCTCAGATGATCCGCCCGCCTTGGCCACCCAAAGTGCTGGGATTACAGGTGAGCCACTGCGCCTGGCCTTTTTTTTTTTTTTTTTAGACGGAGTCTCACTCTGTCGCCAGGCTGGAGTGCAGTGGCGCGATCTTGGCTCACTGCAATCTCTGCCTCCCAGGTTCAAGCAATTCCCCTGCCTCAGCCTCCCGAGTAGCTGGGACTACAGGCACCTCGCCACCACGCCCGGCTAATTTTTTGTATTTTAGTAGAGACAGGGTTTCACCATGTTGGCCAGGATGGTCTTGATCTCCTGACCTCGTGATCCGCCTGCCTCAGCCTCCCAAAGTACTGAGATTACAGGCGTAAGCCACCACGCCCAGCCCCCACAACTTTCTTTAGGAGTCAACCAAATTCACACCAAGCTGTGTGAACAGTCGCAGCTTTGTCTAGTTCAGACACAAATCCAGGCAGAGTTTCTGGTTATGACAAAACACAATATCTGTCCTCCTCCTCCTTCTTCCCTCATTCATTCAATGATATCTATTGACTGCCTACTGTGTGCCAGGCCCTGTGCAAGGCCCTGGAGAAAGGGCCCTTAAAAGCCACAGATCCTGCCTCCATGACCAACTGGCCACCTGTGCCCTTCCCTGATCCCTGCCCCTGCCTCCTGCACTCGTGCCCCAGCCCTCATTATTTTCCTATCAATTTTCTTTTTCTTTTCTTTTCTTTCTTTTTTTTTTTTAGATGAGAGTCTTGCTGTGTTACCCAAGCTGGAGTGAAGTGGCGAGATCTCAGCTCACTGCAACCTCTGCCTCCTGGGCTCAAGTGATCCTCCCACCTCAGCTTCCTGAGTAGCTGGGATCACGGGCATGTGCTACCACGCCCAGCTAATGTTTATATTTTTGGTAGAGATGGGGTTTCACCATGTTGCCCACGCTGGTCTGAAACTCCTGACTTCAAGTGATCTGCCTGCCTCACCCTCCTAAAGTGCTGGGATTACAGGTGTGAGCCACCATGCCGGGCCCCCAACTTTCTTTAGGAGTCAATTGAGCTCAAACCAGAAACTTCTGTTGCCAGATTATTAAATCTCAGCGTCTTTAGACAACTTCTGTGTAGTACAATACTTCTCAAACTGGTTTCTCTAATGATATTCTTGGGCAGCTAAGAGTGTTCAGGTTGGGAAAACACTACCTCAAGAAATTAAAGATAATCTATAAAGCTTTTGGCTATGTATTATTACTAACTATATAACATATCTTTATAACATAAAATAATTCAACCAAAGTCAAAATCACAAATGCAAGGTGATTGTGTTATTTTGACATTAGGTGCAATATTTCTTAAAATGAGGTCAGCAGATCCCAGGGCACAGGGAGTGGGGTGGGTTCTCTGGACATATTTTTGGGGGAGGTGCGTTCTCCAGTTTAAGAAGCACCAACACAGGGTAGTAGATCCCAAAGCTGGCTTTATATTGAAGACATTGGAGAATTTCTTTTTTCTTTCTTTTCTTTTTCTTTTTTTTCTTTTCTTTTCTTTCTTTCTTTTTCTTTCTTTCTTCTTTCTTTTTCCTTCCTTCCTTTCTCTTTCTCTCTCTTTCTTTCTTTGTCTCTCTCTCTTTCTCTCTCTCTCTCTTTCTTTTTTTTTTTTTTGAGACAGGGTCTCATTATGTTGCCTAGGCTGGTCTTGAGCTCCTGAGCTCAAGTGATCTGCCTGCCTCGTCCTCCCAAAGTGCTGGGATTACAAAAATGAGCCACCACGCCTGGCCTGATTTTCTCCTAAGGTTTCTACGTAAATATGTCTTACCGTTTTGTTTATTTATTGGCAGAAATTTGCCTAAGTCTTAGAGTTAAAAAAAAATTTTCCCCTCAGGATTTATACATTTTTCATTTACTTTAGATGATGTATTTGTTTACTCTAGCTGTTCTTCAGCCAAGCTATGTAAGTCTGTCTTACAGCAAGTGTTTTTGTCCACGTAACTCTTTTTCCTACACTTACGGTAAAATACACATAACACAAATCTACCATCTTAAACATTTTTAAATTTACAGCTCAGTGGCATTAGGTTCATTAACATCACCATCACCACCACCACCATCCACCCTCAGAATTCTTTTTTCTTGCAAAACGGAAATTCTGTACCTACTAAACACTAATTCCCCATTCTCCCCTCCTCCAACCCCCTGGCAACCGCTTTTCTACTTTTTGCCTCTGGGAATTTGGCTACTGTAGGTACCTCATATAAGTAGAATCACACCATATTTGTTATTTTGTGATTGATTTATTTCACTTAGCACAATATCCTTAAAGTTCATCCTTGTATCATGTGTCAGAATTTCCTTCCTTTTTTTCTTTTTCTTTTTTTTTTTTTGAGATGGAGTCTTGCTCTGTCGCCCAGGCTGGAGTGCAGTGGCATGATCTCGGCTCATTGCAAGCTCCGCTTCCCGGGTTCAGGCCATTCTCCTGCCTCAGCCTCCCGAGTAGCTGGGACTACAGGCGCCTGTAACAACGCCCGGCTAATTTTTTGTATTTTTAGAAGAGATGGGGTTTCACCGTGTTAGCCAGGAACGTCTCAATCTCCTGACATTGTGATCCACCCGCCTCAGCCTCCCAAAGTGCTGGGATTACAGGTGTGAGCCACCACACCCGGCCAATTTCCTGCCTTTTTAAAATTTTTTTTTAAATTTTTTTGAGATGGAGTCTCACTCTGTCGCCCAGGTTGGAGTGCAGTGGTGCAATCTCAGCTCACTGCAACCTCAGCCTCCGGGGATCAAGCAATTCTCCTGCCTCAGCCTCCCAAGTAGCTGGGATTACAGGTGCGTGCCACCACACCCAGCTAATTTTCATATTTTTAGTAGAGATGGGGTTTCACGATGTTGGCCAAACTGCCCTTGAACTCCTGACCTCAGGTGATCTGCCCACCTTGGCCTCCCAAAGTGCTGGGATTACAGGCGTGAGCCACCGCACCTGGCCAGCTTTGCCCATTTTGTAATCAGGTTGTTTTTGTTGTTATTGTTGTTGTTAAATTGCCCAAGTAACTCTTGGTGATTGTGTTTCTCTAATTTCTGCCTTCCTCTTCCTTCCTTTAATTCTTTATATTTTGTCACCAAGTGTGTAGCTTCTTAAACTTCTCTTGGGTAGTTTCAGTATTCATTTAGGAGTAACAACAAACAACAACAAAAAAATGAAAGAAAGCAAAAGAAATGTAGTTGCTTCCAGCTGGAATCTGGTAAAATATGTATTTCACAACCAAGTCTTGTAAGAAAGGATAATGTGACTCATATAAGCTGGAAAGTTTAGGAGATTTAAAGCTTAAAGTAGTGCTCAAAGTCACGTGGGTCCACCTCTTAGCTCTTTCTTCTGGTTTCACTCTATCCTGAGACAGCCTTTTCCAGGGTGGTTTTAAGATGGCTGCCAACAGCTACTTTCTTCTTTGTCCTCCCTGTCCCTCTTTCTTCTCCTCCTCTTCCTTGTCTACTTCCTACTTTCCCCTTTTCTTCTTCAGCAAACTTTATTTTGGCATTGTGAAAGGGAACTATCTTGGGCCTCCAAAATCACTAAGCTAAAGGGAAAAAGCAGCTGGGAACTGCTTAGAGCAAATCTGCCTCCCATTCTGTTCAGTTGTCCCTCTGTTCACTGAGATAGATGCAGATCATATCTGATTGCCTCCCTTGGAAAGGCTAATCAGAAACTCAGAAGAATGCAATTGTTTGTATCTCACTTATCTGTGACCTGGAAGCCCCCTCCTGCTTCAGGTCTTCTCACCTTCGCTTCGAGTTGTCCAGCCTTTCCAGACTGAACTAATGTACTTCTTACATGTACTGATTGATGTCTCATGTCTCCCTAAAATGTATAAAACCAAGCTGTGCCACAACTACCTTGGGCACATGTTGTCAGGACTTCCTGAGACTGTGTCATGGGTGGACATCCTCGACCTTGACAAAGTAAACTTTTTTTTTTTTTTTTGAGACAAGAGTTTTGCTCTGTTGCCCAGGCTGGAGTGCAGTGGCATGATCTCGGCTCACTGCAACCTCTGCCTCCCAGGTTCAAGCAACTCTCCTGCCTCAGCCTCCCGAGTAGTTGCCATTACAGAAGCCCGGCTAATTTTTGTATTTTTAGTAGAGACAGGATTTCACCATCTTGGCTAGGCTGGTCTTGAACTCCTGACCTCGTGATCCACCCACCTCAGCCTCCCAAAGTGCTGGGATTATAGGTGTGAGCCACTGTGCCCGGCCTAAACTTTCAAAATTAACTGAGAACTCTCAGATTTTCTGGGTTTACATTTTTGTAACCAGAAGGGGTTTCTGAGTGGAGATACCCCTGACCTTTGACAAGCTTTAAATCAAAGTTAGCATGAGCTAACTTTATGGCTCAAACCAATAGGATAATTTGCTGAGGTCTGAGAGTACCCCCTCCAGAGAATCCCTGATCTCCCAAAATTTGGTTGAGATCTAACAACTCCTTTTTTTTTTTTTTTTTTTTTTTGAGTTTTACTTGCTTCCAACACAAGGAAGGCAAGTTTTTCCTGCTTCCATGATGATGGAAGCGAACCAGTTCGATTCCAGCAGGGAAGATGAGGTTTTTTTCCCCCTGCTTCTAGGATAGTAGACAGCAGTCTTTAGCCTGAGACCCATCCCTAGGTAAGTAACTGAATTGGGGCTTGTCTTGGCTAAAGATTAACAACCAGCTGGTGTTAATTTCTGCTTACACTTACAGCACTCACGTTAGAAACAACTTTCGGTGCCGCAAAAGAAATAGCACGCAAACAGAAATTTTCTCAGCAAGGCAAATTTACTTCTGCAGAAGGTTGCAGCTTGCACCAGTCATGATCACAAGAGCACACTGAGTGGGATAGGGTGTAGGGGTTCAGTCAGGATGGTGGGAAAAAATGTAAAATAACCACAAACCTTCTTGGAAACCTGGAAGGTTTTTGCAAAAGCCTCAGGATAGAGTTATGGCTGAAGGCAGCCTAATCCTCCTTGAGCTATAGCAAGGGTAATTAACATAGGAATGTAGAGGATTCTATCTAAATAGCTTGTTGACTTATGTGGTCCTAAGACTAACCTTTGACCATCTGCAGGTGCATGATTGCTCTCTACATGGTAATTACCTTCTAGTGGTGTTTACTTGAGACTTTTGTCATTTAATGTGTGCCATATAAATGACGGAGGGCCAGCGAGTGGGGGCCATGGTTGCAAGTCTTTACAACACTCTTTTGGGAGTCTGTAAATGGCCTGAACTCTCAGCATAATATCTGTGTCAGGGTATTTATTCATCTGTTGTTGGGTCAGGGTCTGCAGGACGGACCCCTGCAGCTGGTGCCGTGTGTGAGGATCACTACAAAGGAAGCATGAAGGACTCCCTGAAAATGAAGGTAAAAAAGGACCACATGGTTACTGAGTAATCAGTAAGTCATTGGTGCCCACTCGGGATTTCCAAGTTCAGAGGGGATTGTTCAGGCTAAGATTTCATCATGGGACAACAGTTATCAGCTCAACAGAAACAGTATATAAAAGTATTGAAACAGCTGCTTAAAGCTAGCAAAGACTTGGTTTCGCAGGCTCATTTAAGGGACTTAATGCAAACTGTTGAATCCCAAACCCATGGTTCGCTGGAAAAGGCATGCTAGACATAGAGCTCTGGGAATAAGTGGCGAGAAATCTTAACATTATGCACAAGGCCAATGGGTCTCAGTAACAGCTCTAACACTATGGGCTTTAATTAAGGCAGCCCTGGCTCCATTATACACAGAAGAGCCTAAAAAGGGGAAAGAGAAAGAAACATCACCTCCCTTACTGCCTCCTCTTCCCTCAGCCCCGATATCACTGGGCCAAAATAACAAAGAGGAAACAGATGTTTTATCTAAGCCTCCTCCTCCTCCAATAGATAGGAAAAAGAACAGGAGATACACCACAGCTATGAAACCATGTCTCAAGAAAGCGGCATTAGAAGGGGAGCACTTAACCTGCCCGGTAATGCAAGATCAGCAAGGCAATCAAGTATACAAACCCATTTATTTTAATGCTTATAAAAAAAATAAGAAAAGGTATTAGAGGCCAGAGCTGCGCGCCCAAGCAAGTGGTAGGCAAAAGGGAAAGCTCGGTGGTGGGGAAGTTCACAAACCCGGAGCCAGCAAGTGCTCCCAGGAACTTGGCCTGGGCTGAGGCAGCGACAGGAAGCCAAGCCCAGCTGGGACTGGCCTGCTAGGGAGGGGCAGGAAGCACGCACGGGAAGATCCGCCTGGCCAGCAGCAGCCACCTGGTGGTGGGGGTAGGGAGCAGCACACACAGAAAAAGCGGCACAAAAACAAGTGGCACAGACAAAAAGCGGCGGCAGCACCTAAGCAAGTGCCAAGTGGCTGCCACCCCGGGGCCCACCTGCTCAGCTCTCCAGCTCCGCAGGCGCCCAAAGCAAAATTTTATGTGTTCCTTGTATACAAGCAACATCCCAAATTATAATTCTCTGCTAAAATTTAAGTACAATTTAAGAATTTGAAAGACCGCTTTTCTAATAATAACCACTGCTGTTATCACTGTCTTACCCTTAACATGTCTCTCTCAAAATCCAATGTAAGTAGAGCAATAACCTTTAAAGGGAGAGAAATTACAGACTCTAATAATAAGCTGCAAAATCTGTTTTCTATCTTAAAGGGCAATCCAACCCTGGATTCTCCCAGATATTCAACCCCTGCAGCAAAAAGTGAAGTCAAGGACATAGAGCAAGCCATCTCTCAGAGGCAGCTAGATCGCACTGATCCATGGTATTCAATTCAATTGTTTATTTTTCCCACTAAACACTCCCCTACAGGGTTAATAGGACAGATGGCCCCCAGGCTACACTTCCTAGAATGAGTTTTTTGCTCACATACCAGGACTAAAACATTATCTCCCTATATTCAGTTAATTACTAAAGTCATCTATTCAGTTCGCAAACAATGCAATAAGTTGCTAGGTTATGACCCTGTTGCCATCAGGATTCCTTTAAGTAAAAAGCAATTTGAAGCAGTATTGCCAGTATCTATTGATCTGAAAATAGCTTTCTCTGATTACACAGGACAAATACAGTATGTCCTCCCTGCTGATAAACTCCTTCATTTCTTATCTCATACTCCGGTAATCTTGCCCACAAAAATAGTTCACTCCCACATATCTAATGCTTTAACACTGTTTACTGATGGTTCTGGTAAACTGGAAAAGCGGCAGTCTGGTGGAGACCACATAATTCAATCACTTGATCTGGGTTTACTAGCACTCAGAGAGCTGAGATTGGGGTCCTGATATTGGCCTTGGAAACTTTTTCCACTCAGCCCGTCAATATTGTGAGTGACTTGGCTTACTCTGTTTATTTATTACAGAACCTTGAAATAGCCCTTATTAAGCCCACTTTTGAGCCCACCCTGTGTGCTCTTTTTCTTTGACTTGAGCAATTGCTAGATCAACATACACATCCTATTTTTATCACACACATTTGAGCCCACAGCATTCTGCCTGGCCCATTGGCTTATAGCAATGGACAAGCAGACCTTCAGGTTATGACATCGCTGCTTGACCAAGCCACCCAGTTGCATCAATTTTTCCACCAAAATTGGAGAAACTTATCTAAATAATTTCAACTTACCCAGAGGCTGGCTAAAGAAATTATGCTACAATGCCCAGATTGCCAGCTCACAGGCACATCCCCTCCTTCCACAGGTGTTAACCCTAGAGGACTAGAACCTAATCAGTTATGGCGAACAGATGTTACACACATCCCTGAATATGGAAAACTTAGATATGTACATGTATCCATTGATACCAACACTCATCTAATTAGTGCACATGCCCTTTCTGGAGAATCAACCCAATATGTCATTAAACATCTTCTTTTAACTTTTGCATTTATGGGGCAGCCCTCAAAAATTAAAATGGATAATGGTCCAGCTTATGCCAGCTCACAATTTCAACAATTTCGTCACATGTAGAATATCTAACATTCCACAGGCATCCCATATAACCCCCTAAAGACAAGCCATAATAGAATGTGCCCACTCCACCCTTAAAAATATGCTCAAAAAACAGAAAAGAGGGAGTATGGGTAAAGACTCTGCAACACTATTGGCACAAGCCTTATTTACCCTTAATTTTCTACATTTAGATGACAAATTTCAATCAGCTGTAGAAAAGCACTTTGCTAAAACCTCTCAAGGCATAGAACCTGCAGTTTTATGGAAAGATGTGAACAGTAATGTATGGTGTGGTCCAAGTAAATTATTAAAGTGGGGAAGAGAGTATGCTTGTGTTCACACCCCCTCAGGTCCTCTTTGGATTCCAGCATGATGCATCAAACCATACCACAGCATGGCTAGGACCTAACCTGGTACCAGAGATGAAGGAACTGACCCCACAGGACCTGTAGTCCCAGATGATGCAGCTCCTGCAGACAACACAAGCCCCAGACTTTACCTGGGGGATGCTGAAGAGGACAACTCAGGAGGCTGAATGAATTCTGCTCCAGACACAGATACCATTTACTCTAGATAATTTGTTCCTTGCTATGCTTTCTGTTGTACATTGCAACTCATGTAGGGTATTGATCCTTTTTATGTTCTCCCTTTATCTGCAACCTGTACCTGCTACACTCTATTGGGCTCATATCTTACATCCACCTTTCTTTCGCCCTGTCACCTGGGCAGACACCCCCTTCCCAGCCTATAATAATGTGACTGCTTGGCTGGGAGGGACAAATTCCCCCAGTGGGATCCCTCAATAATGGCACACATTGGACTAAGGTGCCAGATAACACTGCATATCACTCCACTATCCTCCCACTGTGTGTAAGCTATAAAGGTTCTAACCCTTACTATGTATCTGCCTAAACACAATTTTTGGCTACATCATGGCAAAGAAAATGCCTTAACAGCCTTAGCTGCAGGTAGCCTCAAACCAGGTAATGCAATCAATGCTGCTTTCCCAAACGTTCCTTCCTGTGCTAAAGGACAAAGCTGGGAAAGTAATGGATTTCACTTTAGCTGGGAGTTTCATGGGGGACAAGCACTTAGCCTCCAGTTAGGCAATTATAATATCTTAGACTGGAACCCCCACGGCCATTTGCAGGGGAGCCTTACTAATGTCCTCATCTGTCATGGCATCAATCACAGTTTCATAGCCATGTCCTGTTCCCCTATGATTTGGGCAAATTGGGGGATGGATATCCTAGACCCCAAGTAAAGTCCAAGACACTTTATGGTGCCTGGGACATCTTGGCACCTCCCTTGACACCTGGCATGGGACATATCATAATTCCAGTAACAACTATATTCTAACCTTTATTCATAATCACACTGATCAGTGCCTGACTTGCACTAACCATACATATGTTTTCCTTATAGGAACCAATATTTCTATTACACTCCAAAACTCCACGTTTGTGACCCAGGTGCAGGGACAGGCTTGGTTTGCCTCATGTATCACTAATTACAATATATCTAATCTAAATATTACTAGTGTCATGGTATTAAGGAGACAATCTGAGGCATTCCTACCAGTCAATTTGAGATGCACTTGGCAGAGTTCCTCTGCCCTTGCCACCTTAGAATGTGTCCTGTCTCTATTCAGACACAAAAGATTCATAGTTACATTTATGGCCTTTATAGTCTCAGCCATAGTCATCCTGGCAACTGCTATCGTTGCTGTGGCATCTATTACTGAATCAGTACAAACAGCTGTCTTTGTAGATAATCTGGCCAAAAATGTGTCTAATGAACTTCTTTTACAGCAGGGTATAGATTAAAAAATTCTTGCATGTCTGCAGGCCCTCAAGGCTGCTTTGGAATATGTGGGGGAGTGACAAGATGCACTGGCATTCCAACAGCAATAAAACTGTGACTGGGAGCATAAACATACCTGTGTCACTTCTCTACCATGGAACCAATCAATCCATAGTTGGGATGAGGTGAAACAACATCTCTGGGGAACCTTTCATAACAATTTAACAGCAGATGTAAAGCAACTTAAAACTAAAATTTTAGAATCCCTTCACACTTTAGATCTACACACCCAGCAAACAGCCATATAGAAGGGTGTGCAAGATCATCTCTACTGGTTTGACCCCCGCTCCTGGGGGACACTCTTTGACTGGAAAAGAATGTTGCTAATTATACTCATGATTGTCTTATGTTATTTACTAATTCTAGGATGCAAAGCCAGAATAAGAGCAATGACGGCCACACCTGACAAATCTGTTGCTGCATATATCTGCACTTTCCAATCAATAAGGCCTGATACAGAAAACAGAAAAGGGGAAGATGTAGGGGATCAGTCAGGATGGTGGGAAAAATTGTAAAATAACCACAAACCTTCTTGGAAAGCTGGAAGGTTTTTGCAAAAGCCTCAGGATAGAGTTATGGCTGAAGGCAGCCTAATCCTCCTTGAGCTATAGCAAGGATAATTAACATAAGAATATAGAGGAGTCTATCTAAATAGCTTGTTTACTCATGTGGTCCTAAGACAAACCTTTGACCATCCGCGGGTGCATGATTGCTCTCTACTTGGGGGTCGGCAATGGTAATTACCTTCTAGTGGTGTTTACTTGATAGTTTTCTCATTTAACATGTGGTGTATAAATGCCGGGAGGGCCAGCAAGTTGGGACCACGGTTGCAACTCTTTACAGCACTCTCCTGGGAGTCTGTAAGCAGGCCAGACTCTCAGCTGGACTGACGGGCATAATATCTGTGTCAGTGTATGTTATTCATCTGTTGTTGGGTCAGGGTCTGTGGGATGGACACCTGCAGCAGGGCAGTGATTTTTATCCCTAGTGCAATTGGTTCCTACTGCTGTGTGCTTTCTCCATTGGCTGGGGTTGGACCGCACAGTCTAAACTGACCCAATTGGCTAATGTTTGAAATTGAACACAGCTATCTAGGTGGGAAGGGGAAGGCTATTCGTTATGGCGCAAGGCACGTCTAGGCTTGTCAGGGCACGGCAAGGGTGGGAAGGATTGTTTACCACACATGGGTAACTATAGAAACTAGAGAAACAAAGAATGGGAAGAACAGGGAATTAAAACCTTTTGAAGAGGAATTTATCATCTCTGACAATTTCCTCCTCTTGATTTTATAGTTTGTTTTTCCTCTTCAAAACGTCTCAGCATATCTTGGCTCTGTTCTTCTTGGGTGCCTAGAAGGAAGAGTTTATCTGAATAAGGCAGGGGTGAACTAAGGGAGGTTTTGGTGAAGCTGTTTCTATAAGTGTTTGCATTAAACCACGAATACAGAATATGATACAGCATCCTACAAGAATATACCTATAATGATTACAAGGGAGGTGAATATTGAGGTCATAATTCCTTTCCATTTCTCAAACCATTTTTCCATGAGGCTTGTAAATGGGTCATTTATTCCAGAATTTTTAGCTAACTCATTTGATAAGGAGGTAAGGCCTTGTAAGGCTTTTGTTATTGTTCCATCAGGGGCAGTGTTATTAGGAATAAAAGTACAATATTGGACTCCAATCATGACACAAACCCTGCCTTTTCCAGCTAATATCATGTCAAGGGCTATTCTATTTTCCCAGGCCATTTGGCTCGTAGGGCCTAATTGTTCAACTATTCCTTTAATAGCATCTCTAGTATAATTAACCAAGTGTTGTTCATTATAAAAGATATAATTTATCTTCTGAGCTACATTCTTGTTTTCAGTTGACCACCAGAACAATATAGACTCGAATCCTGCAGCTATTTGATTTCAGACTTTGAATTCACCTGGTACCCCTAGTGGTACTCCGACAGCATCTATATAAACATGAGGATCAAAGGATCCGTGAGAGACATCTCTCTTTTTATGATGTTCTGTTTTCAACTTTCTTGGTTGATGAAATGCCAAGGTGAAAGGGATAGCCAATTGAATTAGAGTGTAAGTGCTGCTCCAGTTACTTGGCAGAGTACCCAGCAATAGTCAACCACAATACCACCAAACATTTGCTCGGGGATGAACAAGGGCAGACTGATCAGTAAGCTCTTGAAAAGGCTTCATTTCACTGCACCCTGTTAAGTCTCCAAGGAATGCTAACTTTTCCCCTGCCGTGAAAGGCATGAGGTGAAGTTAACCTCAGGGGCTGGAGGCTGGATGGTCCTCAGGGGCTGACCCCCAGGGCTCTTGACCTCAGGGAACAGCAGTGAAAGAGTCTTGCATGACTCATCACCTCAGACCGTGGGGTTCTGGAAGAGAGCTCGGACCATACAGCTCATGCCTGGTCCGTGAAAGGACCACCTCACAAGTGGAAAGGGGACAATTTGGGTCTCTGGCCTGCCTGTCACACAAGCATAACAGTTCCTTTTGTTTAGCATGTGAACAGAATATTTAATCCATTCCAGCCAAGAATTTGTGTCCTGATACCCTGTTTCAATGGCTATAATTTGTTTTAAATCTTTAACCTCTATAACAGCTACTTTCAGTTTATCATTGGGTATACAACAAGAAAAGGTTTGGTTAGCAGAGAACTTAGGAGAGGGAGAAGGGGGTACAGGAGGTAGGGAAGCAATGAAGTGCATTTCAAAGGATCCTGTGGGGTCCTTCCCTGAGACTTCTGCTACTGTACCATAGAAATGGCTTAATGAAGGGGAAGAACTCTGGGGAGCAGGGATGGTAATCTGTGCTGGATTACATTGGTTCAGCTGACAATTGGGAGGGGTAATTCCTTTAGTAAAATGAATATATGGTTTTAAGAAACTGCAAGTACCAGTTGGGGTGGTCCATTCTTGCTCTTTAGTATTTCATAGAACATTGGACCAACTTTGGCAGAGAAGCTCTGCTCTAAGAGGACAAGATGTCCAGTTCATACTGGAGTCTTCATCAAACTCTTCCCAAACTAACTTATCCCGATTAACAAATGCCCAATCTGAGGAAAGCCAGGAAGGATGGAAATACTTTTCTGAAGAGGAGAGTTGCTTTTGACTCGACAACTCTCCACAGGGTATAACAAGGCAAGCATCAAAGGTAATAGTTTGGGGTGAGTTTGACTTGGTTACATTAATGATAAGGGACTAGAGATGGGGTAGGGGGAGGAAAGAAATACAGAAGAGGGTTAAACCCTCCTTAGCCTTAGCTTGGTAAGAGTTGGTCCTGGAACAAGGATCCATGATTATGGGAAGGGTGGTGCCCGCTTAACTCGAGTGTGATGAGTCCATCCCTTCTTGGCAGTCCAAACTGCTGTATTAGTTGTTAAGAGCACTAAATAAGGTCCTTCCCAAGTGGGCTCGAGCTTCCCTTCTTTCCAACTCCTGATGAGGATGTGATCTCTAGGCTGGTGGTAGTGAACTGGAAACTCAAGAGTTGGAGTCTGGGCTAGAATTAGGGCTTGAGTCCTAAGGGAGGAGAGGGCAGAAGACAGATCTAATATATAGTTTTTGAGAAATTGAGTGAGGGCTTTCCCACTCAAAGGCAAATGGGTCCCGGCTGTCCTCTGCTAACAAACAAGTCCAGAAGGCATCTTTTAAATGTACTACTGTAAACTACTCATGGCTGTATGGGATCCTACTGATAACAGTATAAGGATTGGGAACAACAGGGAGTGCAGTTTGGACTCTGTGATTAATAGCTCTAAGGTCTTGCACTAACCAGTATGACCTGTCTGGCTCCTTTACAGGCAGTATTGGAGTGTTATAGGGAGACATACAGGGTTCAAGAAGCCCATCACAGACAAGACCTTAAATTATAGGTTTTAAATTTACTCTGCCTTCTAAAGGAATAGGGTATTGCTTTCTCTTTACTACTTCCCCAGGGGTATTTAATTTAACATGAATCAGAGGAATCTGTAACTTTCCTCGTCCCATCTTTTGACCATATCCTGGGATGAATGTGTTCTTTGTCTGCGGTGGTGAGCAAGTTTAGGGAGGGGTGGAATTTCCCATGATTGATTTGGAGGCCTAAGCCTAATTTTAGCATTAAATCTCTTCCTAATAGATTTGCCCCTGCTTCCAGAATTAACAGAAAGTTGATACTAGCTGATTGATTTTTATATTTAACTTCTGTCTCCTACTTACTGGTTCCTTCTCTAAATCTGTATTTTCATTTCTAGGTGTTAAGACTCCTCCCATCTCTCTCAGCCTCTATGTCCCAGCCAGGACAAAGCACTCTTAGTTGGTCTGGCAGAGAGGAGCTGAGCTGCTGGCAGGAGTGTGCTAATGGTGCTAGAAGGCCCTGACCAAAGCCAGCCACACCTTTGCAAAGACTCTGGCTGCTATAAACATGTGGCTGGGCTGAAGTGGACAACACTGGGCACAAGAGCCTTCCAGAGTGGTCCCTTGACCAACCAGTCCCAGCTACCCAGCTTACATCCGAACTTGCCCTTTTTCCTCTTTCCTCACCAGCTTCACAGTCATGCCGGGATGGGGTAAAATGACAAGCTTTTATCTACTTTAAGCAGTCATGCCACACTGCCAACAGTTTTCAAAGCATTATAGCCTTCAAAGAGAACCTTCCTTCCTTTCCTAATTTTAAGTTTCCAAGCTTCACTTTTTGGTGCTCTTTATATGGCCTGGAAAGTGGGGGCCTAGGCTCTTTTTAAGTTCTGGCCCCCTGAGTACTTTGTTGTATGGTGGACAGCAGAATTTTTGCCTTCTGCTTTTGTTTTCCTTTGTCCCTTCTTACATACTCTTTTTGAGCCTCCCTAAGAAGTTCACTCATGGGACAGTGTGGAAGATCAGTCAGAATGGCAGAAGAAATTATAGGAATAGAAAGAAGCAAACCTTGTTGGAAGGCCAGGAAGTTTGGCATAACTTCAGATAGTTTGGCTGAAGGCAGCCAGATTCTCTTTTCAGGAGCCAGAGAGCTTAGGGCGCAGATACATAGGAATGTGGAGAAGTTTATCTAAAGAGCTTGTTTACTCATGTGGTCCTACAACTAACATTTGATCACTCATGGGTGAGATAGCTCTCCCAGGGTGGGGGGTGACCAGATTAATTACCCACAGGTGTGTTGACTCAAAGCCTTTGTCATTAAAACTGTGCCAAATAAATGCCCACAGGGACAGCTAATTGGGGCTGTGACTGCAGATTCTTTACACCACCTTCCTTGGTGTCTGTGAGCAGCTTGGATTCCTAGAGACACTTTCACTGAATATCAGTGTCTGGGTAAGTTATTCATCCATCATGCGAGCTGGGGTCTGCAGGACAGACCCCCGCAGGATGGTCTTTCCAATTTTCCATCTTTTGTACTTTCTTTGAAATATCTGGCCAACTGTTAATAACAAAATGAAGTTTTAACATTCCCCATCCAAGAGGAACCTCAGGATCTAGGTCAGCATACTGTCTCATTTGTTCCTTTGATCTGTCTAAAGATTTTATAGGCCCATCATCTTGCCCATGCTGTATATCAAATGCTCAGGTAAGGTTCTGGATTTGGGGTACTGATTCTTTAATCCCTTTAATTATCATTTCCCTAAGGTCTTGCATATGTAGTGGGCTGCATTGTTATTTTCCCACTGGGGGTCTTTGGTGGGGAATTTTTGATCTGCTGCAGGAATGTTTTGGCCAGGAGGGTGTTCACATTCTCAGACAACCATAGCAGCTCTACGGATCATGCTTCTTTCTTCCCCTGAGAAGAGGATGCCTAGGATGAACATTAGCTAAGCCCAAGTATTAACTGTGGTCCTAGTAATTGGTCAATTTGGTTTGCTACCCCATAAGAATCATCTACTAGTGGCTTAAGCTCTCTTTATAGGTTTGTACTTCTGAGCTGGTTAAAGAAGCATTTACAAAGCCAATGCCTCCTCCTCCTAGGGGCACCTTCCTCAAGGGGAAGAGAGCTGGAGCTGATTCCCCTGAGGTAGAGGGGTAGGGGAAGTTCTGAATATCTTTTTTTCATTGCTATATTTCATGTTAAAGTGCCTTTAGGGAAGGGTACTTAGGCTGGTAGTGAGTGGGCTCTTGGGACAATTCTCAAGAGGCAGGATTATAAGAAGGGGGAGCAACAGGGGTGGGAGAAGGGTCTGGGACAGCAGCTGTTTGAGGGGGAGGAAAGTTAGGGATGTTTGGTGGGGGAAGGTGATCTAGCGGGTCCCAAGCCATAGATTGCTTGGGGTTAAGAGTTTCAGTTTCCTTAGAGGAAACATTCTCTGGCTTATGCTTATCTTTTAGAGCTTTTAGGGGGTAGAGAAGAACAGGTCCTTGTCACCAACAAAAGGCATAATCTATCTCTTCTTGGGAAACTGGACTCTTGTTATTAGCATGTTCTATTAGAAGACAAATCCAATCCTCATTTGACCCAAATTTCGGTCAGAAAGCTGAAGGTTTGAGGATTGGTTCCTGGGTCCAAAGAAAACAACAGTATTTTATCATTTGTTGCTTTTTCTCCTTTCACTATCTTTACAATACTTTAACATGAGACTTAGGGGACTCTCAAGGGGAATATCATTGCTGTTAGTTTTATCCTTTTCACTCCTTGTCTTACTTGGGGTATTTCCCATCTTGATGGTTTTGGGGTGAGGCTCTACTTCCCCTAGTGGAAATTTTTTGCCTTCCACACTACTGGAGGTTTGTGTGAGACTTAATCCCCCCTACTGGAGATTTCTCACCTTTCTTTTCTTCTAGAGGCTCAACCCCTTGTATTAGGGATTTCCTGCCTTCCTTTTCTCTAGAGGCTCAACCCCCCCTAGTGGAGGCTTCTTGCACTCTTTTCCTTTCATTTCATCCTCTCTGGCCACTTCCCCAAAGGGAATGTCAGGTCCCTCTTAACATTGGTGGGTCAGTATAAACTCCTGATGGGAGGTGAAAGGCCGCCATAAGTCATATGAGGTGACCACGGAAACTCAGATTGGACTCACTCACTCTGCACACCAGTAGTGCTCATTCACACACTTTCAACTTTCAACCTCCAAGATGTCCTGACCACCAAGGAAATACTTTGTCACCCCATGACGTTTCTTACCTTGTTCTGTGCACACAGTTTCCTGGTCACCATGGCATGTGATGATCTTTTTTCCCCCCCAAGTTGTTGGTCTGTTTCTTCCTGTGTTGCTGAGAGTCTGGATTTATTTGTCAGACTGGTTGGGTCTTGATTCCTTACCCCCAAGGCCACCACAACGAGGCAGTGGGGCATACTTCCTCACAGGAGAGGACTGGACCCTTCCCCAGGGAGAATGGGAATCCCAGATGGGCCCCTAAATTTGTTAGAAACAAGTTTTGGTGATGCAGAAGAAATAGCACTTGAACAGAAATTTTCTCAGCAAGGCAAATTTACTTCTGCAGAGGGATGCAGCTTGTGCCAGTCATGATTGCAAGAGCACACCAGGTGGGGTAGGGCAGGGGTTTTTATCGCTAATGCAATTGGTTCCTACTGCTGTGTCCTTTCTCCATTGGCTGGGGTTGGATTGCACAGTCTAAACTGACCCAATTGGCTAATGTTTGAAATTGAACACAGCTATCTAGGTGGGAAGGGGAAAGCTATCCATTATGGTGCAAGGCATGTCTAGGCTTGTCAGGGCATGTCAGGGCATGGCAAGGGCGGGAAGTGTTGTTTACAGCATGGGTAACTAGAAACTAGAGAAACAAAAAACCAGAAGAACAGGAAATTAAAACCTTTTGAAGAGAAATTTATCATCTCTGACACTCAGAAATTGTATAATTTGTGTGATCATTGTTAGTTTTGCTTAACTGTTTTGTTGTTTGTTTCTGTCTTGTTGGGTTTCTTTAGTGTGTGTGTTTTGGTCCTTTCCCCTACCAAATTTGACCAACCCTCTAGCTCATGAGCATTGAGTCCTCCAAACCCTCTAGCTCTTGAATGTAGAATCTTCCACACCAAAGAAATAAGAGCACCTTGCTCCCCTCAGCCTTTCAGGGCATTCTCAGGCAACTGAGAATCATGTGAAGGTGTCTGGGAGGCATGCTCCCTAAGATGTGCAGTGGCTCTAAAAAGGTGTCCCCCTCAGAATAATATACTTAGGATCTAGTCTCAGCTGGCAGGAGCATATAAGGAGCTGACCCTTCCCACACCTTAAGCCACTGACACACTGTGCCAGGTAGCTGCAAGACAGGTGGATTGAACTTGTTCAGGGGATAATGGCCCCTGAAAAGCTAGTTCTGCAAGCTATATGTTGTGGGTCTGACACACATCCCAACTTGGTCAAATCCAAAGGGGAACTCTAAATTATGGGGAACAAGGACTCTGAAGGAGGAAGAAAATGGTCAGCAAAAGAAAAAAAAAAAAAAGGAAAGTTTTTTTTATTTTGACTACTAAAGGGGCATTATTTACATAACAAGGCCACCTTTTTCCAGCCAGACCAAACTGAAAGAGCAATGGCTATACTTCTGAAGAAGCAGCATTTTGTCCTAGCTGAAACATGGTAATGAAAATTTAAAGGATTTTTTAAAGGGGCTCAATGGTTAAAAGTCAGCTTAATTAAAAGGTTAACATCCAAGATGTGTGTGTGTGTATGTGTGCATGTTTGTATTTAAAAGGCCTTCATGTTTTTGTTTTGTTTTTGTCACCTAGAGCCTTGTCTTTTTTTTGAGCAAATGTGTTTTTTCTTCTCAGTTGACTGAATTATGTTTTCACCTGATTTTTTTTTTTTTTTGACTAAAATAGTTATTGCAACAGGTTTCTCCCTTTTTTTTGGAGATCTCAGATTTCAGTGTGGGCTCTGCCCAGAGCTCAGAGATCCAGTTAAAAGATAGGTAGTCCCTATCTAAACAAAATTTGTCTCCTTATACAATCCTATGATAGATTTCTATAATTTTATGTTTGATTTAGCTCAAAGAAAAATAAAAGTGTCTCCCACCAGCACCATGAGATTATTTCTCTCTGTACCTTATGACGTAAATTTTGCTATTTGATTTTCTCTTAAGTTGTTTCCTTTAATATGCAAATTTAAGGCTATTTAGCTGACAACTCTCTAGGGTTGTAAAACAGGTTATCAAGAATCTGGGCATGGTGGCTCATGCCTCCTAGCACTTTGGGAGGCTGAGGGGGGCAGATCACCTGAGGTCAGTAGTTCAAGACCAGCCTGGCCAACATGGTGAAACCCCATCTCTACTAAAACACAAAACTTAGCTTGACATGATGGTGGGTGCCTGTAATCCCAGCTACTTGGGAGGCTGAGTTGGGAGAATCGCTTGAACCAGGGAGATGGTGGTTGCAGTGAGCCAAGATCATGCCACTGCACTCCAGCCTGGGCAGATGAGCAAGACTCTGTCTCCAAAAAAAAAGAATCTGAAAGTCTAAGATAGGAAAGAAAAGGGAGATTCTTTATGAATCTGTAAAATGTACTTCCATCAGCACGCCTAATATGTCTATGTATTTGTGTTGTATAAACAATGTTTCACTACTAAAAATATATAAAAGAGCTCTAATTAATTGGCTTAAGGAAAAATGAAAGCTTTTAAATCAAATACTTTATCAGGAAAAAGACTAGTCAAATGCTTTTTCAAGCTTATGTAACTTAAGTAAAATGTTTAATAAATAAGCTAGCTTTAAAGTTATTGGTAAAGTAATATTAGAAATGTCTTAGAATTGCCAGCATATTTTTTTACATGTATTAATCAAGCAATTTCATAGTTATCTCTGCCAAATACCATAAGGTGTCAAAATTTGGCATAAGGGTTACAAAACTATGAACCCAGCCCAAAACAGAATGATCTTTGCTTGTGTAATTTTTTTTTTTTCTAAGATGAAGTCTTGCTGTGTCACCCAGGCTGGAGTTCAGTGGTCTGATCTCAACTTACTGCAACCTCCGCCCCCTGGGCTCAAGTGATTCTCCTGCCTCAGCCTCCCAAGTAGCTGGGACTAGAGGCACCTGCCACCCTGCCAGGCTAATTTTTTTTTTTTAATTTTTAGTAGAGACAGGGTCTCGCCATATTGGCTAGGCTGGTCTTGAACTCCTGACCTCAGGTGATGTGCCCATCTTGGCCTCCCAAAACACTGGGATTACAGGTGTGAGCCACTGTGCCTGTCCTGCTTATGTAATTTTTAATAAATAGGACGTTGACATTGGTTTAATGAAAATAGCTGCATCTTAAATTTAGTAAGATTACTATAACTTCTAATTTTGTGGCTTTAGGCAGGCTAGTCCACAAGCAGTAAGGAGGCCTGTTTTGTAAAAGGACTGTTATCACTTTTGTTTCAAAACTAAACTATAAACTAAGTTCCTCCCAAAGTCCAGGAATGAACTAGGACAGCTTGGAGATTAGAAGCGAGATGGGTCAAGTTAGGTCATATCTTTTTCACCATTTTAGTTATAATTTTGCAATGGCAATTTCATAACTTTAAATCATGACTATCTCAGTTTTCATAAATAAGCTAGGTAAACATTTAAAATAATTTGGTAAATGTAATGGGATAAATACTTGTAAACAAACTTTAATAATTTAGAATCTAAAGTTATATTAAATTAGGCCAGTCATGGTGGCTCACCTCTGTAAGCTCAGCACTTTGAGAGGCCGAGGTGAGTAGATCACTTGAGGTCAGGAGTTCAAGACCAGCCGGGCCAACATGACAAAATCCTGTCTCTACTAAATATACAAAAATTAGCTGGGTGTGGTGGCACACACTTGTAATCACAGCTACTCTGGAGGCTGAGGTAGGAAAATTGCTTGAACCCGGGAGGCAGAGATTGCACTGAGCTGAGATTGAACCACTGCACTCCAGCTTGGGTGACAGAGTGAAACTCTGTCTCAAAAAATAAATAAATAAAAATAAAAAATAATAAAATCATATTAAATTAAATAATAGATATTTCATTATTTGGATATTTTCCAATAACTACATATTGTAGGAAAACATTACTGCTAAAAAAAGTGTGTCCTTTCTTTAAAAGGTAAACAAGTTTTGTCTCATTCAAAGCTTATTTAAAGGTTATTTATGAAACAAGGTAAAAGCTTAAAGACAAATAACTTAAATAATTTTATATAAGAAAAAATCTTGTACGGGAAATTTAATCCTAAAATAAAATGACTGGTTGTTTAAGAAGAAAGGATGTTCAGGACAAACCAGAAAGTCCAAGCATGTCATGAATGGTTGGTGTAAGTCACAATAAGAGGATTTATATATGTTTTAAAAAACTCAAAAAACTTTTATATAATCAAGTTGTCATATTATGACTAAGTTTTGGTTTGCTTAGGGAAAAAAACTTAGATAAAAATTTTTTTAATTAAGGTTATTACGCCCATGTATCTTCCTGTATGTGCTTTTAAAGTTTTTGTAACATTATGTTACAGGGCTTTAACTCCTGGGTGTAAAAAGGATACCAAGTCCTGCTAAATCTTAAACACCGACAGCAATTAAAGCCTCATCTTCAGGCCCGTAGAAGACGCCAATCAAAATAAACTCCATTCCTAACACAGGGCCAGAAATTGAAGCCATTAACTCCTCAAGGCCCAGGGACCATTGCAGAAGAGGTGGACCAGTGAGATTTTAAGGACCAATTTTAAGAGATAAAATAAGTTTAGTTTCTCTATCAATTAATCATTAATGTCAAAGGCACACTGATGCAATACCAACATATGGACCCCTGTGTCAGATTAACAAGGTTTTCTTAAAGCATTAGCCAACTCATTAATAAAGGTTATAAAAGGCTTATGGAAGTTATATCATATGATCAAGATTAAAATTTTATAGCTTGTTTACAAAAATTTAAAAAACAAATTTTTGGCTTCATGCTATTTTTATTAGAGCTTCTTGTTTGGAAAATTAAATCTCCTCTCTCAAAGAATGAAAGTTTTCACTGTTTTTTTTGAAATCCTTGAGTTATCACTTTGTGTGTTAGTCCATTTTCACACGGCTGATAAAGACATACCCAAGACTGGGACATTTACAAAAGAAAGAGGTTTAATGGACTTAGAGTTGTATGTGGCTGGGGAGGCCTCACAATCATGGTGGAAGGCAAAAGGCACATCTCATGTGGCAGCAAACAAGAGAAGAGAGCTTGTGCAGGGAAACCCCCATTTTTAAAACCATCAGATATTGTGAGACTTATTTACTATCATGAGAACAGCATTGGAAAGACCTGCCCCCATGATTCAATTACCTCCCACCAGTTCCCTCCCACAATACGATGGAGGTGACATAGCCAAACCATACCACTTTGGTTAAGTGAATGACTTTACAATGACCTGTAATCCTATTTTGTGACATCAAGTGTTTTAAACCTTTTATATTTGACAAACTTTCCAACATCAAATTATAAATTATGTCTTTTCTGACCTAATTAATCCTTTAAGATAGTAGAGTCCCTAAAATCCAAAAATGACATAATTTGGCTTATTTGATATAAAAATAATACAGGAAGTATTGTCAAATATGAAATAGTGTTTGGTGTTCTTTGGGCTGTATTTGTATAAATACGTTATTGGTATATGTTCCAAAGTTATGAGAAATTCCTGTAATTCTGATATGACTTAGTGTACATTATCAGTAATAATCATAATTCTTATGTTAAAATTATTGTGTGCCACAGAGGTAACAAATTTCCTTGTCAATTGTGTCTTTGACTATGGCTGCCCTAAAATTTTTGTCATCCACAGATAATTGTTGTCTTGTTTTGGTCCTCTTTAGAAGGTGGTTTTATAATCAGCTATAAAACTCTAACAGGTGCTCTTGAATGGAGGTTTCTGATAACTTTGGAGATTGTGACATCAGAATAGAGGAAAAACTTTCAGGACTCATGGAAAGCTAAAATGTTCATGAGTATAAGCAGAACAGGAAGGAACTGCATGGACTGAACTAATGTGTTTGACTTTTTGCTTAAAATGTTGCTGATCCTTTGTTTTGTTTTTCAGAGTCTTGAAACTTTCCTTTTGAGCCATTGACAGCCTTTAACAATTTAGTATATTCCTATGAACAAAATTTGGAACATATTTGTTTCTCTCTACCTGATTTCTCCAGTATTTGGAAACCATTTGTGAGTATTCTTAACTTATGGCAATACAGTTATTTGCATAAGTGCAATAAGAATCTATTTTCATTTGTAACAGGACACAACTGGAGAAACTGGTTATTTTACCAAGGATTTGACTGGAATGGTATGCTTTCCTTTGAGAAATCAAACTTGACTTATGGAGCCAATAATGACCTTGGAAAAACTGGTCTCATATTTTGTGTACACAGTTCCTGTACAGGGTTTCTGGTCTGTGGTAAGTAAAGAATGTCACTTTCTGACAGGCCCAGAAGCCCCAGGTTTATCTTGGAACCTCAAGAGGAGAGGGAATTCATCCAACTCATAGGTATTTCATGGCACAAACCCATGGCTGGGCTCAGGTTTAAAAAAGTCTTATCTGAGATTCCTTCTATGGAACAAAGTTCCATCAAAGCCAATTAAAAAGCCTATGTAAAAAATAATTATTATTGCTGCACTGTATACAAATAATTAGGCCAAGTATAATAAAGCAAGGCAGTCCTACCATGAATTGTCTTCAGCAAAAATGGAAAACTAGAGAGAGAAAAATTATGTTTCAAAAACTATAGTACACTGTTGTTAGATTCTAGTTTTGGCCAATGTTTTAAAATTTTTATTATTTTCTACAGTTTGGAAAGAATTCTAATTTTTTTCTTGGCTACAAGTCTCAAAATAATGTTTTCAATTTTTTTCATTTTTTTTCCATGTTTCTTAATTTGGAGTCACTGAAAACTAAGCTGTGCTTTTGTAAAGCCCTGTGAACTGAAACTAGGCAACTTAAACTTCAGAAGAAAATAAGAGCAACCTATTTACATACATAAGCCACTTTCATACCTGCCTACCGATGTATAGATTTCAGAGTAATGTGGCCTATATCAATTTTCAGGATTGTTCTTTTGTTTATTGTTGTTTTTCTCCCTTCCTCCCCCTATTTTTTCTTTGTAGGACATGAGACTTCACAACCTTCTAAAAATGAGCTTTCCTAATAACTCTGGAGTTACCTTACAGGAATAAATCATCCTAGCCATGAGAGCTCAGACAAATCCTAGGACCAGAGACTTATTTTCTTCTAAAATGCTTTCTTCAAAAGATTTTAAAAAATAAAAGAGGGGAATGTGAAAGGAAAATATCTTAGGCCCCCAAAGTCATTAAGCTAAAGGGAAAAAGCAGCTGGGAACTGCTTAGGGCAAACCTGCCTCCCATTCTATTCAATGTTATCCCTCTGTTTATTGAGATAAATGCATATCTGATAGCTTCCTTTGGAAAGGCTAATCAGAAACTCAAAAGAATACAACCTTTGTCTCTCACCTATCTGTGACCTGGAAGCCACGTCCTGCTTCCAGTTTTCCTCCCTTTGCTTTGAGTTGTCCTGCCTTTCCAGATCGAACCAATGTACTTCTTACATATATTGATTGATGTTTCATGTCTCCCTAAAATGTATAAAACCAAGCTGTGCCCCGACCACCTTGGGCACATGTCATCAGGATTTCCTGAGGTGGTGTCATGAGTGCATCCTCAACCTTGGCAAAATAAACTTTCTAAATTAACTGAGACCTATCTCAGAGTTTCTGGGTTTACAACATAATAAAGATTTATGGAAGAGTTTTGGGAACAGTATAAAGAATTGCTATATACCCTTTACTCAAGTTCCCCAGTTATTACATTTTTAGTCCGTTTGCTTTGTCATTCTTTCTCTTGCCCTCCTACTTTCTCTATATATTATCTGTTGTGTGTGTGTGTGTGTGTGTGTGTGTGTAATGCAATTGTTCCTGAACCATGGGCAAATGAGTTGCAGATGTGATGACCCTACATATCTAAATACTTCAGTGTTACCTAAAATAAGAACATTAACCACAATAAAAATTATCAAACTCAAGATATTAACACTGATACAATAATATCAACTAATCTACAGATCTTAAATTTCACCCATTTTCCTGATAATATCTTTTATAGGAAAAGAAAACCACAGATTATTAATTGCATTCTATTATCATTTCTCTTTAGAGATTGCTGGATTCCCCTCCATAAGGTTATAACATTTGGCATTTCCCACCACCGATTAAGTTTTTAATACTCTAGGTTTAATTTGTGTCATGCATTTTTCCCTGAACCAATGACTGTCATCTGGGGAAAGAGGCTGTGCTGATGAGCTTAGCCTCACTCACTTTCTACTCCCTAGGAGCCCGTAGATGGATTCAGGTTCACCTGAAACAAGTGGGCTCAGACAGGGAGGGTGATTCCCCAAAGCAAAATTGGGGTACTATTTCTACAGAATAGAGCTGAGTGAAAACAACCACCACCAATATCCAATAAGCTGGTTCATGGATGCCCAACTTGCATCTATACAACAAAACAACAAATGCCTCTGATGTTTGGCTAAAGAGAGACAGTGAAATTGGAACTAGAGCACAGGTAGAGTCCAACCTAATTCTTTCATTTTCATGCAGTAATTATTTTAGTTTCTTTTTTTTTAATTCATAGTACTTTTTTTTTTTTTTCTTTTGAGGCAGGGTCTCACTCTGTTGCCCAGAAGGCTGGAGTGCAGTGGTGAGATCATGGCTCACTGTAGCCTCAACTTCCCCAGGTTCACGTGATCCTCCCACCTCAGCCTCCCTAGTAGCTGGGACTACAAGCATGCACCAGCATGCCCAGCTAATTTTTTTGTATTTTTTGTAGAGTTGGGGTTTTGCCATGTTGCCCTGGCTGGTCTTGAACTGCTGGGCTCAAGTGATCCTCCCGCCTCGGCCTCCCAAAGTGCTGAAATTACAGGCATGACCCACTGCACCCAGCCATAGCACAACTCTTAAAGAGAAAGATTTCAGTCTATCTACTGCCTGTGATTTTTTGGTTTTTAATTTAGTTAGTTCTCACAGCAGCTCTAGGTAGCAGGAAATTGTACATTTATCCCACTTCTGAAAAGTCTGTACTAAGGCAGACACTTGAAATAATTCTACTAAATGTGCTCAACTAAATAAAATAAACCCAGGTTTTTGTTCCAAACAATAGGTTTTGTGAAATTGTGATCTTTCTAGAAGAACTTAGATGTGATTTTTCCTCTCAGTTTCTCTTTTTAAAAAAATCTTAAGAATTTTCATTGTTAGCATGTTTATTTTTCTGCCTTTTCCAATGAGGGAGTTTCCATCTTTCTCAGAAACTGGAGGGCTCTAGTGGAGAGTGATGATGTGTCATCGTTTCACATTTCCTCTCACGCTCATTTTTCTTCTGGTTGTAAAGCTTCTAAATGATTGATTGCCATCTTAACAGATTTGAGGCCAGTCAGGGTCTCCTGCTCTCAGCACTGTCTTCTGGAGAAGTTTGTTTAAGCCCAGGAGAATTAATGCTCTCAGATATGTCTGCACCAGGACAAACTGATTTCTTATATTAGATCCAAAGGGTATTTGAGAAAGCACTCACTGAACCTAAGTGCTCAGTGTACTTTGAAGCACACGTTTGTTTCCCTTAGTCATTAAGCTTCAAAAAGTCCTACCATTCCTTGAGGCAGGAATGCACTCTTTTTAAATTTTCTATTCAGCAGAACCAGAAATGTCTAAAAATAGAAATCCCACTTAATGATTTAAGTCTGTCTCCCTCCTTACTCAACAACTAGGCAAATATTAAACAAAAAGAGCCCCAGTGCTGGCCTGCCGGCAGCTTTCCCTTCTGTGAGTTGAAACTGGGAAAGCGCAGGGAGGTATTGAAGTACAAGGGGAGGTGGAATGAGCCTTGGTGGTGGAGGCAGTGAGAGGTGACAGCATGCTGGCAGCCCTCACAGCCCTCGCTCGCTCGCTCTCGGTGCCTCCTCGGCCTCGGCGCCCATTCTGGCTGCGCTTGAGAAGCCCCTTCAGCCCCTCGCTGCACCGTGGGAGCCCTTCTCTGGGCTGGCCAAGGCTGGAGCCGACTTCCTTGGCTTGCGGAGATGTGTGGAAGGAGAGGCACCGGCAGGAACCGGGGCTGCACCCAGCGCTTGCCAGCTAGAGTTCTGGGTGGGCGTGGGCTTGGCAGGCCCCGCGCTCGGAGCAGTGGGCCGGCCCTGCTGGCCCCAGGCGGTGAGGGGCTTAGCACCCAAGCCAGCAGCTGTGGAGGGTGCACTGGGTGCCCCAGCAGTGCTGGCCCACCTGCGCTGCGCTTGATTTCTCGCCTGGCCTTAGCTGCCTCCCCATGGGGCAGGGCTCGGGACCTGCAGCCCGCCATGTCTGAGTCTCCCCCAACCCGCCGTGGGCTCCTGCGCAGCCTGAGCCTCCCTGAGGAGTGCCGCCCCCTGCTCCGCGGCACCCAGTCCCATCGACCGCCCAAGGGCTGAGGAGTGCCGGCGCACGGTGCGGGACTGGCTGGCAGCTCCACCTGCTGGCCCGGTGCGAGATCCACTGGGTGAGGCCAGCTGGGCTCTTGAGTCTAGTGGGGACTTGGAGAACCTTTGTGTCTAGTTAAGGGATTGTGAGTGCACCAATCAGTGCTCTGTGTCTAGTTCAAAGTTTGTGAACACACCAATCAGCACCCTGTGTCTAGCTCAGGGTTTGTGGATGCACCAATGGGCACTCTATCTAGCTAACCTGGTGGGGACTTGGAGAATCTTTATGTCTAGCTAAGGGATTGTGAATGCACCAATCGGCACTCTGTATCTAGCTCAAGGTTTGTAAATGTACCAATCAGCACACTGTGTCTAGCTCAGGGTTTGTAAATACACCAATTGACACTCTGTAGCTAGCTAATCTAGTGGGCACATGGAGAACTTTTGTGTCTAGCTCAGGGATTGTAAACGCACCAATCAGCACCCTGTCAAAAAGGACCAATCAGCTCTCTGTAAAACAGGCTAATCGGCTCTCTGTAAAATGGACCAATCAGCAGCATGTGGGTGGGGCCAGATAAGAGAATAAAAGCAGGCTGCTGGAGCCAGCAGTGGCAACCCATTTGGGTCCTGTTTTATGCTGTGGAAGGTTTGTTTTTTTGCTCTTTGCAATAAATCTTGCTGCTGATCACTCTTTGGGTCCACACTGCCTTTGTGAGCTGTAACATTCACTGTGAAGGTCTGCAGCTTCACTCTTGAGCCAGCGAGACCATGAACCCATCAGAAGGAAGAAACTCCGAACACATCCACACATCAGAAGGAACAAACTCTGGACACACCGCCTTTAAGAACTGTAACACACAGAGAGGGCCCGTGGCTTCATTCTTGCAGTCAGTGAGACCAAGACCCCACCAATTCGAGACACAGCAGGACCTGTCAGTCTTCATCTAGCTGTAACCTCAGCCAAACCACTTATACTTTGTGGGGCTTAGACCATGATATCCAAGAAAAATACTTCAGAATTTATTTATTTATTATTATTATTTTTTGAGACAGAGTCTTAACTCTGTCGCCCAGGCTGGAGTGCAGTGGTGCAATCTCGGCTCACCGCAACCTCCACCTCCCGGGTTTAAGCGATTCTCCTGTCTCAGCCTCCCGAGTAGCTGGGATTACAGGCACAAGCCACCACACCCGGCTAGTTTTTGTCCTTTTAGTAGAGATGGGGTTTTGCCATGTTGGCCAAGCTGGTCTGCAATTCCTGACCTCAGTTGATCTGCCCACCTCAGCCTCCCAAAATGCTGGGATTACAGGCATGAGCCACTGCAAATACTTCAGGATTTAATACAAAAGTCATAATTCTCTGCGTATTGACAATCCCAAAAGGAAGTTTTCCTGAGAGAACTGCCATAACTTAGTAAAATTATAATTTAGATTCTTCCAGATAGTAGTCATTTGCATAAATTTCCTTAATATGATAATAGAGCCAATCCCCCAGATACATTCTTCTGTTTTGTTTGCCTGCAGGAGAAAAGAAGCCATATTCCTAGTAAAGGTGCTCTGTTCACTGAGCACAAGGTAAACTCAAACCCATTTCTTTAAAAATCTTGTGCAAACTATGAAAGATAAGTCTTTATAAAAGAAAAGGGGGGAGAGGAAGATGAATTATTCCTTTAAAAACAACTCATCTGACTTTGAAATGGGAGGGTATGAGAAAGTCATTAGAGGCTTTTGAGTGATGCTGGCTACTTTTCCAGAAAACTCCTTGCCCCAAAGTAAATAGCAATTATGTCTTGGAACCCATATTTTGCCTACATTCTATATATATATAATTGGATTAAAATGTAGAAGAATTTTGAAATAAAACAGAATGGGACAAAATAGTCCCTAAGCTCTCTTAAAAAACAGTCAAAATCATTTTTCTGCATTCCAATTGGCAACTCTGGATGCTCTCACTGAAAAACAGAAGAAAAAAAATTTTTTTTTTGAGATGTCTTGCTCTGCTGCCCTGGTTGGAGTGCAATGGCACAATCTTGGCTTACTGCAACCTCCTCCTCCCAGGTTCAAGCAATTCTCCCCCTCTGCCTCTCAAGTAGCTGGGATTATAAGCGCCCACCACCACGCCCAGCTAATTTTTGTATTTTTAGTAGAGATGGGGTTTCACCATGTTGGCCAGGCTAGCCTTGAACAGCTGACCTCAAGTGATCCACCTGCCTCAGCCTCCCAAAGTGCTGAGATTACAGGCATGAGTCACCTCACCCGGCAGAAGAATGATTTTTGATTTATGGCCTCCAAGTCTGAATGCTTGGCCTCCAGGTCTTTTAATTAAGAAATATTTCACAATGTATATTCATCATTTTGTAAAAGGCAAACAATAACTCTTATGATCTCTGTTAACGTAACTTAGTCTAGATAGTACACTCAATCAGCTCCTTGTCCCTCCCAAAATCAAAGTAAAATAATTTAACCACCAGGGAAGGTCTTAGAGATACTCTTGTTAGAGAATATTCATTCATTCATTTGAATGTTTATTGAGAGCCTGTGAGCATGTGGAAATGAGCCAAAACATTGGCTAGGTGCGGTTGCTCACACCTGTAATCCCAGCAATTTGGGCGGCTGAGGAGGGCGGATGGATCCCTTGAGCTCAGGAGTTTGAGATCAGCCTGCGCAACATAGCAAAAACCCGTCTCTACCAAAAATACAAAATTAGCTGGCCATGGTGGTGCACACCTGTAGTCCTAGCTACTCAGGAGGCTGAGGTCAGAGGATCACCTGAGCTCAGGAGGTGAAGGCTAGAGGGAGCTGTGATCGCACTATTGTACTCCAGCCTGGGTGACAGAGTGAGACCCTGTTTCAAAAAATAAATAAATAAAAATATATTTTTAAAAGGAGTATTTTCTCTAGGTTCTCATTAAATTAAAAAAGAAAAAGAGATGAGCCAAAACAAAGGTCCTGATCTCATGAAGCTGGCTCTTATGAGGAGAGACTAATAATAAACAAATACCTCTATAATGTCAGCTTAGGATAAGTGCCACAAAGAAAAATAGCTCAACATAACATAACAGTGCAAAGAGCAGGTGGGGGGAACATGTTCTGTTTAAGTAGGAAGATCAGGGAAGACCTCTCCCCACCAGGTTGACATTTGATCAGAGACCTGAACGAAGTGAGGGAGTGAAACGTGAGGTCACCTAGAGTAGTGGTTGGCAAACTTCTGTAAGAAGCCAGACAGTAAACATTTTTGGCTTTGTGGGCCATACAATCTCTGTTGCAGCTACTCAACTCCGTCCTTGTAGCAGGAAACCAGCCATAGATAACATAAATAAGTGTGGCTGTGTTCCAGTGATCTCTTATTTATGAATGGTAGAATTTGAATTTCATCTAATTTTCATGTATCACAAAATATTATTTTTCTTTTTTTCCCCAATCATTAAAAATTGTAAAAAATATTGTTAGCTCAGAAGCTGTACAAAAAAGCCTGTGGGTTGCATTTGACCCATGGACCACAGTTTGCTGATTCTTGATCTTAAGCAAACACATTCCAGGAGAGGCAGCAATTCCAGCCTAGATCAGGAACATGAATGACTTGATGATAGAAAACAAAGGAAAGCTCCATCCCGAAGCATCAATTAGTAGTCATTATGGAAGACAGCCTACTACACTCATTCCAAATGATTTTTACCTAACTTCCCAACTTCTAACTTTCTAGCTAACAACTTGTTCTACATTGAGCACCCTTTGAAAGACAGTTACCATGTTCCAGAGAGATGGGCGGATCGGGAGAAACATTTTAGAGGAAATAGGTTTTGAACTGGTTTGGCTTTGAAAAAAATGGACAAGATCCCAACAGGTGAGTCTGTTGGAGAAGGAGTATTCTAGTTAGAGGAATAACCTGAATAAAGGCATGGAAGTGGGAGAGTTCCATGGTGCAGGCTAGAGATTCTTGTAATCTCCATCAAGTATTGGGTGTGTGTTGCATATCCTAACACTTTGAAAAGCAAGCCCTAAACGAATGGTACTCAAACCCTTGCCTGCATCAGAATACCCTGGAGGACTTGTTAAGCCAACTTGCTAGACCATTCCCCCAGGGTTTCTGATTCAGTAGATCTGGGGGAACACCAGAGAATTTGCATTCCTAGTAAGTTCCCAGGTGGTTCGGATGCTGCAGACCCTAGAAGCACACTTAAAGAGCCACTGCCCCACAGGGTTCGCTGCTACAGAGGAAGAGTGGGTTCTAGCAATCTTATATTGCCTACTTTCAAAGTGAGGGTGATACCTGAGAAGTTTGCCTGAGATCACCTATAAAACATAATAGTGCCAGGTCCATCCTAGGCTTGCTTGTGCATGAATTCTCTTCCTGTCCTGTAGTCTTTCCTGCAACTTCTAAGCCTTTCCCAGAAGGACTTAAAATTTGTAAATGCATTTCATGTGGTGCTTCTGCTTCCAGATTATTTTTAAAAGTCATAGTGACATGTTTGCCATCAATAACAAAAAAAGCAATAATACGGAGTGGTGTACATCACACCAAGCATTCAGAGAATCCTATGATGTCATCAAAGGGACAAAAGAATTGGAGACATTTTGAAAATGACTCATACAGTGAGTTTGTGTATCCTCCTCATAAGTTAAAGGCCAAGATTAAACTCAAGCTCTCCAGCAGCTAAACATATCATAATAAAACTTCCCATTTGCACGTACTACTGATTTTTTTTCTTATTCATTCTTTTACAGTGACAGAGCAGCACATATTTCTTTAAAATCCTTGATTTGCATCAAATTTCCAGTGATTGAAAGGCAGGCAGTAGAAAAACCAATATGCCCCAAAAGAAATAGGTTTTGGCAACCCAGGCACAGTGGCTCATGCTTGTAATCCCAGCACTTCGGGAGGTGGGAGAATCACTTGAGCACAGGAGTTCGAGACCAGCCTGGGTAACATAGCAAGACCTCGTCTCTACACATATTAAAAGGAAAAAGAGCGGGGAGAAATAGGTTCTGGCTGGGTGTGGTGGCTCATGCCTGTAATCCCAGCATTTTGGGAGGCTGAGTGGGAGGATCATTCGAGCCCAGGAGTTTGAGACCAGCCTAGGCAATATAGCAAGACCCCATCTCTCTATATAAAAAATAATTAATTAAAAAATAAGAAAATTAAAGCAAAAAAGAGATAAGTTTTTAAGTGGAAACCACCAGGCCAGATGTGGTGGCATGCACATCTGTAGTCCCAGCCACTCAGGAGGCTGAGGTAGGAGGATCACTTGAGCCCAGGAGTTGAAGGTTGCAGTGAGCTATGATGGTGCCTGTGAATAGCCAATGCACTCCAGCCTGGGCAACATAGTGAGACTCTGGTTCTTGAAAAAATAAATAAATTAATATTAAATCCAACTAAATATATGGAGCAAAAACTCAAAATTTGAATTCAGATCAGCTTGATGGTTTGCTGAGCTTGTTGCTGACTAGTCCCTTCTAAGGAATAAGGCCCTGTCTACAGACTAAGGTTGGTACCACACGACCCTGTTCTCCATAGCTATGGCTTATTGGGCACTTGATCCAAGGGTGGCCCATATCAGACTGGCCAGCAATCTATGATGTGGCATGTCTTAGAAACCTGAGCTGGGCCAATCAGATTCCTCATTGAGGAACTGGTAGTTAGGAAATAGAGGAGACTGGGCTAATTCGCCATTAGAGCTAGCAAAAGGCTCCTGTGGGCCATGTGCAACGCATAAGTATGAAGAGGCTTAGCCATAAAGGGAGGAGGACAGAGTGGACAGATTCACAAGAAAGCAGCAGAGAGGCTGTGAGCAAGAGAGCCTGTGACCACTGGGGGAAAGGAACAGACTGGTTCTGGATGATTCTGTAGTTCCAGTGCACATGTATCCTTAAAGTCAGCTCCCTTTTCCTTGAAATATAACTAACTCATGTGGGTTTCTTTCCTCAACCAAAGAGACCTAATGCAAACCAGCAGCTCTTTTTCAATTAGAAAAATTGACTATTAACTATCATTGTTTCTAATTAAAAAAGCAAGCAAAAACTACATTATTTTAATACATTCCAGCTTATATACAGAAAAAAATATAGTTTAGTAGCAAGTGTGGATCTGGGTTTTGTGGAGCCTGAAGTTTATACAGATTACAGATACAGATCTTTTAGAAAAGAATGCCAAATTATAGGTAAAAAATAGGTAGAGGGTCCAGGAGGGGCCTGTGAAAGTCAGGAGCCTTGAATCTGAGCTTCACTAACTGCATGGTAAATTCAGCTCTGTTTAGAAGAAAGAACACGATCCTAAGGCTAATGTGGCCTTAGGCACTTTTTAAATTTAAATAACAACATTTAATTTAAATAAAAAGTGGACCCCAGAAAATTACATACTGTTTCCATACTTTGGTTGATTGCTTTTTAAGCTATCGCAAATGAACTTTTCTTGGCCAGCACCAGTACTTTTAAAAGGATGAAATAAAATGGAATAGAAAGGAAAGGCTCAGGGTGCATCATATGATGTAAGGATGACTATTGTAGTGTGAGACTTTTGTTTCCATTTTATAAATATATAAGTCAGTGACTCGCAAACTCTTTGGTCTTAGAATCTCTTTGTTCTCTTAAAATATACAGAGGACTATTATTGTTGTTGTTTTGAGACAAGGTCTCACTCTGTCACCCAGGCTGGAGTGCAGTGGTGTGATCATAGCTCACTGCGGCCTCCATGTCCTGTGCTCAAGTGATCCTCCCACTTCAGCCTCTCAAATAGCTGGGACCACAGGTGCTTGCCACCATGCCTGGCTAATTTTTTCTTTTTTGTGTGTGCGGAAACTGGGTCTTGCCCAGGCAGGTCTCAAGCTCCTGGCCTCCAATGATCCTCTTGCTTCAACCTCCCAACGTGTTGGAATTACTGGCATGAGCCACCACATCTGGCCCAGAGGAGAATTATTTAAGGTTAGCACCTAGAGTTAAAAAAAATACACACACACACACGGCCCCAAAATGTTTTTGTTTATGTGAGATATATCTGTTGATATTCACTGTATTAAAAATTAAAACTAAGGCCAGGCACAGTGGCTCATGCCTGTAATCCCAGCACTTTGGGAGGCCAAGGCAGGTGGATCACCTGAGATCAGGAGTTGGAGACCAGCCTGGCCAACATGGTGAAACCCCATCTCTACTAAAAATACAAAAATAACTAGCTGGGCTTGGTGGTGCACGCGGGGAGGCGGAGGTTGCAGTGAGCTGAGATCACACCACTGCACTCTAGCCTGAGCAACTGAGGGAGACTGTCTCAAAAAAAAATTAAATTAAAACTAAGAATTAAAAGTATATATATTTATTTATTGTTGTTTTTTAGAGAGTGGAATAGTAAAATCACAAGAAGTGAAGACATTTAAGGAGGCATCGAAACCCCTCAAATATAAGAGAATCACATTTCTTTCTGACATTGGAAAGGCTCTTTTTCTCAACACTTAATGTGGGGAGGATCTGATTAACACAACAGGAGAAAAAGAGTGAAGGAACTATGTTGCCAGGAGGTGGCGCCTGCATGCAGCTGGGAGCCAGGAGGAAAATGAGGGGGCGGAGAAGCAGCCTTCCTGAGATGAGAGGTTCCCAAAGGATGCTGGCAGCAAGGAAACTTCAGGGCGAGGGCGGGGGATCTTCCTGGCCCAACAGCAAATCAGAAAACGGAAGAACAGCTTTTTTCCATCCCTCACTACCGCCCCAGCATAAGCAAGTGGTTTTCAAATTCCCTGGGGTGCACAAGAATCACTGAAGATGTGTTGAAAATGTAAATGTGATGATAGGGTCCACATCAGGATTTACAGCTGCAAGGTCTGCATTCTAGGAAGCTTCCCAGAGGATCCCGATGTACATGTGGTCCTCAGACCACAGCCTTATTTTAGGAGAAATGAGCAAACTTTACAGCCCTGGGTTTGCATGTAAAAAAACTGACATCAAATCTCACCTCTCAGTTGACAAAGGGCTTTCACATCTAAGGTCTTATTTCAGATGCAGAATTACCCTTTTATACATGTGGCAACCGAGTAGCCTGAGCCAGCCCGCAACCAGAACCCTCAGCTTTCAGATCCAGTGCCCTTGTCTTAGCCCCAGGCAGCATCTCTAGGGCCCCTGGTCAACGAGGATACCTGGCCTGGATTACCTTGGTGGTTCTCAAAACATGGTCCCTGGACTAGAATCACCTGGAACTTGTTAAAGCATAATTTGGGGAGCCCTCTTTGAGACCTGCTGAATCAGAGACTCAGGGGTGGGCCCAGCATCTTGTGTTTAATAAGCCTGCCCAGTGATGCTGAAGATGTAGGCTGAAGTGCTGGGTTACCTTGGCCAGACCCTGGAACCTAAGTCATCCTCAGCATCCAGATCCTCGGGGCATACTGCCAAGTGGAGCCAGCCGTTGGAGAAATCATGGCGGGTGGAGGGGGGTGGAGGAGTGGACTAGGCAGGGCCTGTTTCTAAACCTTTCCTTGTGGTCAGGCATAAACCAGTGCCTTGGGGGCCAGCCCATGTTTTCTGCTTCTCTGCCTCGACACACTGTGCCCATGTTTCCACCCTGACCCCCGGAAAATTGAACTGATATCGGATAAATGTGTATCTGACTCAGCCCCACCCCTTCTCTTCTGCAGGCCATACAGTTGCTGCTGACCTTCAGCTCCAACCCCTGCTCAGGTCTTGGCACAAGCTGGCCCTAAGGGGGAGGGCTTGAAGGAGCACCAGCCCCACCCTTGGGGAAGTAACTCATCTTCCTCATCTGTCTGCCTGGGTCTCTGCTGCTGGCTAACACATGCTTCTAATCATAGCTGTTTGGCTCTTGAAAGCTGAGAATTCCCTGCCCCCACTTGGAGATACCTGATACCTTGTCTTGTCTGCAGAGCCAGGCTCACACATCTCCTTGGTGACATCTTTCCAATTACCCATCCCACCCTCTTTACAGGAAAAGTGAGCAAGTTCTTCCTTTGGGCTCCTGTGACACCTTCAGCTTACCTCACAGCATTCACCTCACTCTATTATAATTCTTTATTTACTCTCTGAAGTCCTTTTTGGATTCCTGGCCCCAGGCAGAGCTCAGTAAATGTTCCTCAGGTGGGATGAATGTTCAATTTCCTCCTAATCACCGGCTGAGATCAGTGCACTGCCTATTATGTATCTGGATTCCTGCTACCTGGAGAGGCAATGCAGGAGCTCAACAAACGAGGGTGACCATGAAGGTGGAAGAGAACCAGAGCAGGCATTATTGCCTCCTGGGTCTTTCCCACACCGGGTTGAAAGCTTTAGACCCTTCCTGCACTCTCCCTTCCTTTTACCTTTTTAGGAACCAGTGTCATGTCCCTGGAACCTTGCTCTGCAAACCTAAGCTGCCAAATCTTGCAAGCTATTGAGAGAATAGCAGAAAGAATTCTGAATAAGGAGATCAAATAATTTATCGCTCAAACTGTGACACTTTGGAGAGTGAATGGGGCAGTATTAATGACAACAGGCGGCCGGGCACGTTGGTTCACACCTGTAATCAAGAACTTTGGGAGGCCGAGGCGGGTGGATCACGAGGTCAGGAGATCGAGACCATCCTGGCTAAAACGGTGAAACCGCGTCTCTACTAAAAAAAAATACAAAAAAAATTAGCCAGGCGTGGTGGCGGGCTCCTGTAGTCCCAACTACTCATGAGGCTGAGGCAGGAGAATGGCGTGAACCCGAGAAGGGGAGCTTGCAGTGAGCTGAGATTGTGCCACTGCACTCCAGCCTGGGCGACAGAGCGAGACTCGGTCTCAAAAAAAACAAAGACAACAGGCACAAATAGGAGTATCACAGGCAAATTGGGAGACATGGACACCCTATCTCTGAGCCACGGGGTGGCTTGGCCCACCTGTGTTCAGGAGGTACGTTTGGCTCAGCTGGGCCCAGGTAGACGCGGAACTGCGGACAGTGAAAGAGGTCTCACGGCTGAGGCAGACAGCATTTTTCCATGAAAACTAGTGCCAAATTTTGAACTATGGGCAGGCCAGAATAATGAAATCTCAAAGGTCACCCCCAGCTGCCTCAGGAATGTCTTCATTTTGGGCAAGTCCTCTACCTTCTCAATGGGCCCCACAGTTAGAGCCCCCTACCTCCAGCATGTCCAGATGTTGAGGGACCCCAGGAAGGCATCGACCTAGTTACAATCCTCAACCTGTCTGGCCTTTGTCTAAAAATCATTTTCAGATGCTCTATCTCTTTTGGGCCACACAATGGCTTTCCGGGAGGAGAGTGCTTGGAATGACGGGACACCGGGACACCCGTCACAGAAACACACGACACAGCAGAGTGTGAATAAAAGGACTTCTGTGTGAGTAAGCATCCCCTCCCCCACACTGGGCAGTATTTTACATGATTAAATGTAATCATGCTTACCATTTATTTTCTTACTGCACCAAATTAGAGGGTGAAATTATCCTCATAACAAAAGGATTCCCCAGATTACAAAAGGAACCCTTTAAGAAGCAGCTTCTTCCTGTGTATATTTATAGATCTTTAAATGCTCAGCAGAGGGAGAAAGTAAAAGCTGAAGGATTCCAAGTCACTGCTTATTAAATATTGTTAAAAATTAAGATGAAGCAAATCTTGGCCAGGCACGATGGCTCATGCCTGTATTCCCAGCGATTTGGGAGGCCAAGGCAGGTGGATCACCTGAGGTCAGGAGTTCGAGACCAGCCTGGGCAACATAGAGAAACCCCATCTCTAGTATAAATCCAATGTCTTGCTGATGTTCCAAATACAAAAATTAGCCAGGTGTGGTGGTGTGCACCTGTAATCCCAGCTACTCGGGAGGCTGAGGCAGGAGAATTGCTTGAACTTGGGAGGCAGAGGTTGCAGTGAGCCAAGATTGTGCTACTGCACTCCAGCCTGGGTGGCAGAGTGAGACTCTGTAAAAGAAAAAAAAAAAAAAAGCAGTGAATCTGAAATTATGAGGTTAAAATGTATTTTCCTATGTTTAGCTTTAAAGGGTCATTCCACCAGTAACGTTTTCTACCTTACTGGGTAGGAAGCTAAAGTGCCAGACGTCCAGCTCAATACTAGACCCAGAGAGCATGAGTTAGGTGACTGGCCATAATGCACACCATTAGAAAGAGGCAGAGCTGGGACTCGAACTCAGTCCTCAGCCACAAAGCCCAGTCTGAGGCCTTCAGTCCTACCCCACCGGTAGCCAGAGCTGCCTGAGCCCCCAGCTTGCAGCCTCCAGCCTCTTCACACCCACCGACCCTTCCTGGGTCTCTTCCAGGTGGGAGCAGTACCGTCCATGATCATGAATCATGAATCACCACCTGATCATGAATCTCCAGGGCTTTGTCCACAGGAGTCGGAATGGTGCTTCCAATTGCTCTAAGGCAGAGTGGGAAGACCACGTCTCAGCGCCCTCCAAGGCCCGTGTGTGCTACCGCGCGTGGGACTCCGGACGTCTAAGTACACTCAGCACTTAGTGTGAGCACCGCTCACTGCAGCACCGCATCCCACCGGCAGGGAGCGCTCCTCCTTCTCCAAAGAATGAATCTCCTTTCCTCTTCAGCGCCTTCCTCATGAGGTTCCCTGGCCTTGAAAGCTCTTGCCCATGGTGGGTTATCTACGATCCCCTCTCTATAGGCTGGAAGCTCTATGCATGCTTTTTGTGCTCATCTGTTGGGTTTACTACCCTCTCTTTAGCACTTACGTGCTAAAGATTTAGTACCTGGTACATAATCACCTGTTGAGTGACTCAGCTTTTAGGTGTTCTTTTCTGGCAGCCAAATAGAGACTTCCTGCAGCAGCTCCTGAAGTGGGAAAGCTTTCAACACCACCATGCAATTTGGAATTTCTCCAAAATTCTGTTACCTTTGTACCACCATGAAATGAAAAGCCAACAAGACACATTACAAAGCAACTATGATCATTTTTAACTATTATTATTATTATTTTGAGGCAAGGTTTTACTCTGTTGCTCAGGCTGGAGCGCAGTGGCGCGATCTCAGCTCACTGCAACCTCCGCTTCCCGGGTTCAAGCGATTCTCCTGCCTCAGCCTCCTGAGTAGCTGGGACTACAGGAGCGCGCCACCATGCCCAGGTAATTTTTTGTGGTTTTAATAGAGATGGGGTTTCACCATGTTGGCCAGGCTGGTCTCTAACTCATGAGTTTTCAAGCAGTCCTCTTGCCTCAGCCTCCCAAAGTGCTGGGATTACAGGTGTGAACCACCGTCCCAGACCTTTTTGATAATTATTTACAAATAAAAGAGGTAAGTAAAATGTCCTTAAGACACTGAATTTCTAAACAATACTTATTAGTTTCTTTTACAATGTGTCATATAAAGACCTCCCTGGAAGAAGATCCTATTCACAAAAGCAACCAAAAAACACAAACTATCAAAAAAAATAAACAACCAAACATAATCAACATAAACAACCAAAGACATAAACTACCTAGGAACAAACTTAAAAATAAATGCAAAGCTGGGTGAGTGGCTCAACACTTGTAATTCCAGAGCTTCGGGAGGCTGAGGCAGGAGGATCAATTGAAACTAGGAGTTCAAGGTTAGTCTGGCAACATATTGAGAACTCCCTCTCTACAAAAAAATAGAAAAAGAAAAATAGCCTGGTGTGGTGGTGCAAGTCTATGGTCCCAGCTACTTGGGAGGCTAAGGGGGGAGGATCACTTGAGCCTCAGACTTTGAGGCTTCAGTGAGCTACAATCACATTGCTGCACTCCAGCCTGGGCAACAGAGCAAGCCCTCATCTTTAAAAATACAAGAGTAGAAATACATAAATGCGTAGAAATGATGTGAAGAAAACTATAAAACTTTCCAACATACATGAAAATTTTAATAATACTGAATGACAATTCTCAAAATCAAGATGTTCATAGTAGCATTATCCATAATAACCTAAAATTAGATAAAATCCAAATATCCATCAACAGTAGAATAGATGAATAAATTGTTGTATATTCACACGGCAATAAAGAACAAACTCCTGCTACACCCAACAACATGGATGAATCAGACATAATGATGAATGGAATAAGCCAGTCATCAAATAATACATATTATATGATCCATTTATCTGAAGTTCAAAAGTAGGTAAAACAAATCAAGGGTGATAGAAATTGGAAGACCGGTTACCTTTGGAGGAAGTAATGACCGGTAGAGGGCACAAGGGAAGCTTAAGGAGTGATGGTTACACGTGAGTATTCACTTTTTAAAAATTAAATATTAGCTGGGCTCAGTGGCTTATACCTGTAATGCCAGCACTTTGGGAGGTATAAGGTGGGTGGATCGCTTGAGCTCAGAAGTTTGAGACCAGTCTGGGCAACATGGTGAAACCCCATCTCTATAAAAAATACAAAAATTATCCAGTCATGGTGGCACATGCCTATAGTCCCAGCTACTTGAGAGGCTAAGTGGGAGGATCACCTAAGCCCGGGAGGTCGAGGCTACAGTGAGCCATGATCATGCCACTGCACTCTAGCCTGGGTGACAGAGACCCTGTCTCAAAAAAATAATAATAATTTAATATTAGAGCTTACCCTCCAAAAATACAGCAATTAAAATGAATGGGCTACCACTATACTTGACAACATGAGTAAGTTCACAAAGATAATATTGAGTAAAAGAAATCAGACACAAATCAGTACATACCGTATGATTACATTTATATAAAGCTAAAATAAGTCAGAATTAATCTAGTATATTAAATGTTGGACGAGTGCTTACGTCTGGAAAGGAGGTGCAGTGAAGACAAGGAGGGAGCTGGGTGCGGTGGCTCACACCTGTAATCCCAGCATTTTGGGAGGCCAAGGTGGACCACCTGAGGTCAGGAGTTTGAGACCAGCTTGGCCAACATGGCAAAACCCTGTCTCTACTACAAATACAAAAATTAGCCGGGCATGGTGGTGCACGCCTGTAGTCCCAGCTGAGATCGTGCCACTGCACTCAAGCCTGGGTGACAGAGTGAGACTCTGTCTCAAAAAAAAAAGATAGGGAGGAAGCACGAGAGAGGTTCAGAGTATTGGTGTTTCTCTCTATATCTTAATCTGGGTCAAATATATAGGTATTTTTTTCCTTATTTACATTGAAGAACTAGAATGAGTCATATTTATACAGGTGCATTTTTATGATTTTTCATCAAACTATAATTTGTGCACTTTCAGTATATGTGATATACTTTAATTTTTTACTGTATGTATTTGAGATGTATGACATAATGTTTTGATATACTGACTTATCTTGATAGACATAATGAACTGATTACTATCAAGCAAATGAACATACCCATCATCTCATATAGTTACCTTTCTTTTTTGTGATGAGAGCACTTCAAACCTACTCTCTTGGAAAATCACTGATATACAATATTATTGGCTACAGTTTTCATGCTGTACATTAAATCTATAGCCTTACTTATCCTACATGACTGCAACTTTGCTCCCTTTGACCTGCATCTTCCCATTTCCTTCTATCCTGCAGGGCTCCCACCCTCCATAACTACCATTTTAATGTTTCTGTATATTTTATATATGTGTGTATAGATAGATAGATGATAGATAGATAGATATATAGATAGATAGATAGATAGATTTAAAATTTACAAAAAAATATGCATTCCCTTTGACATTGCAAGTCTACTTTTAAGAACTTTTCCTAAGGAAACAAAACAAAAGCTCCCAAAGATGTACAAAGATATGCATGGAAGCATTATTTACAATAAATAAAAATTACAGACAACCTAAATGTCTAACGATAGGGGAGCCAGATGAATAATTTATGAGACAGACAAGTACTGAAATACTATCCAGCCAACTGTAGATGACACAGACCTACATTTATTGATCTAGAAAAAGGCTCACTGTAACAGCTCAGATGACAAAAACAGGTAAATATATTGGTGTTTTCAAATATAATACCAAAATGTTTTGTGTGGTAACTTTGGGTGGGGGATTATATCTGATGATTTTGCTTTTTGCTTATATATTTTTTCTTTTCTTTTTATTTACAATTTTTTTTTTCGAGACACACAGAGTCTTGCTCTGTCACCCAGGCTGGAGTGCAATGGCGCAATCTTGGCTCACTGCAACCTCCACTTCCTGGGTTCAAGCGATTCTCCTGCCTCAGCTTCCCAAGTAGCTGGGATTACAGGCGCATGCCATCATGCTCAGCTAATTTTTCTATTTCTACTAGCAGTGGGGTTTCACCATATTGGCCAGGCTGGTCTCGAACTCCTGATTTGGTAATCCACCTGCCTTGGCCTTCCAAAATGCTGGGATTACAGGTGTAAAGCCACTGTGCCTGCCCTTATGTATTTTTTCTCACTTGTCTATAAAACTCGTATCTTTACAGGCACAGTGGCTCACGCCTGTAATCCCAGCACTTTGGGAGGCCTAGGCGGGCAGATCACTTGAGGTCAGGAGTTTGAGACCAGCCTGACCAACATGGTAAAACCCAGTCTCTACTAAAAATACAAAAGTTAGCCGGGCATGGTGGTGCATGTCTGTAATCCCAACTACACAGGAGGGTGAGGCAGGAGATTTGCTTGAACCCAGGAGGCAGAAGTTGCAGTGAGCCAATATGGCACCACTACACTCCAGCCTGGGTGACAGGGCAAGACTCTATCTCAAAAAAAAAAAAGGATATTTAGCTATTTTATTCACTATAAGACAGCCCAGCTATTGATAAACAGATAAATTGCCTCCCCTAAGAACTTGGACTCTGTAGATAGATCCAGAATGGTGTTCCAGCCACAACCACATCTTAGTCATGGTACTTTGTAGGTGTGACCTCAATTTTAGAGCTTCCTTTTCAAGACCCATAAAAGTGAAGATAGTTTTGTTTTGAGGGCTTAAAATTATTCAACATATGTAAAGCATTTTCATTAACTGACACACAAGACACCAATAAATGTCATTGCCCTGCTTTTGGTGTGTCCAAGGAACTTAATTTCAGAATTTGGGTTGCAGATACACCACATCATTTCAAAAGATGCCCAGTTTTCCAGGGGATTAATAAATAGTCTACAGTCTCTCTTGTTTTGATAAAGTATTTTTTGTCCTTGTGTCAGTTACTTTGGATAAAAATTGCCAATAGTTCCTGGACTCTTTTCCTTCAAGAAATGGGATTGGTGGGGGCAGATATTCTCTTTTTTTTTTTTTTTTTTGAGGCAAGGTCTCTCTCTGTCACCCAGGCTGGAGTGCAATGGGATGATGTCGGTGCACTGCAACCTCCACCTCCCGGGTTCAAGCGATTCTCCTGGCTGAGCCTCCCAAGTAGCTGGGACTATAGGTGTGTGCTACCACACCCGGCTAATTTTTGTATTTTTAGTAGAGATGGGATTTCACCATGTTGGTCAGGCTGGTCTCAAACTCCTGACCTCAAGTGATCCACCCACCTTGGCCTCCCAAAGTGCTGGGATTACAGACGTGAGCCACCTCGCCTGGCCTCAGGTATTCTTGTTTAATCCTGTCAGCAGGTTGAGTTGCCGCACTTGTGCTCCAAGTTTGATATATAAAGGATCAAGATCTGAAGGGGTTTAGAAGAAGCCAGACTGTTTGTGAGGTTTCCACCCACGCCCCTCTGGGCTCTGATACTATAACAGCATGGAGCTGGCATACGTCTCAGGATCCCTGGAGAACACCAGGTGGGCTCTTTGACTGTATATTTCTATTCAACATAGTTAACCAAGTGACTTCAGACAGACCAACCGACCACACCACACTCAACAGTACCTGGCCTCAAAGCTTCTGCCTCCTAAGTCTCCTTTTTTTTTCTTTCAATAAGCCCAACCAGAAGGACAAGCCACAGGCATAAGCATAGCATTTGGTGGGTAAAGAGGAAACTGAAATCCCTTCCAAACAAAACTCCATGTCCTCAATATGTTAAGAGGTACCTCCCCCAACATGACTAGTCCTAGTATAAATCCAACGTCTTGCTGATGTTCCAAAGGAGAAAAATGCAATTGTCAGAAGCCTAATAGACTATGAAGCATATAAGTACATGAAAGCTACATAATTGGCTGGGCAAAGTGGCTCACACCTGTAATCCCAGCACTTTGGGAGGCTGAAGCAGGAGGTTCGCTTGAGCCCAGGAGATCGAGATCAGCCTCAGCAACATAATGAGACCCTGTCTCTATAAAAAATAAAAATAAAATATTAGCCAGGCATGGTGGCATGGTGGCATGGTGGCATTGCCCTAGCTACTCCAGAGGCTGAGGCAAGAGGATTGCTTGAGCCCGGGAGGTTGAAGCTGCAGTGAGTCGTGATTGTGCCACTGCACTCCAGCCTGGGCGACAGAGTGAGACCCTATCTCAAAAAAACAAAAACAAAAACAAAAAAGAATACTACATAATTTATGAAACAAAAGTTCATTTATACTGTGACAGTGTGTAAATATTGCAATTCTTTCAGTAAGACAGAAACTAAAAACAAAGGTTAACTTATGAATACGTTCATATAAAGAGACCACATTGGCAAAAGAAGAGATGTGTGTGGAAAATCTTTCTATTTTATCCATTAAAAAAGCTACCCCATTTTCTCACCACTCCAAATGATAATAATAACTAAGATTTACATACCACTTGGTAACGCTTCATATGCATTCACTCATTTATTCCCCATAGCTACCCATGAGGCAGATAGTATTTTTCTCACTAGTTTGGAAACTGAGGTTGTTAACCATCAGCCCTGGCAGCACGAGCCTTGCTACTTCACTTTGTCATCACTCAGCTCTTTCAGTGGCTTTTGAGGCCTGGCTAAAGGCCAGTCTCCCTGGTCTAGGCTTATTGGTTCTGAGATAAGAAGTTCCAGACCTCCATGCACCCTAGAGATAGCTTCCTGCCACCAGCTGAGATCAGTGATGCTGGGTTATCAGTAGCTGTAAAAGGCTGTCATCGCTGAGACTGTCAGCATCCCTGCAATCTGGCTGGCTCCTGCCTGGTCCACCCACCTCCAGTTTGTTAGGTTAGGTCAGAAATTGGGGGCTTGTCTCTCACTGGTTTATTCCTGTTGAGAGCTACTTAGAGAAGTGGAGAGATCAATACTCTTGAGTGGAAGAAGGACATTAGTCCATAGGTCAGGAGAGATTTGAGCTGCCAATAGACAGGTGGGAACTATCTGCAGAGAGGGTACTAATTTTTTTTTTTTTTCAAGATGGAGTCTTGCTCTGTCATCTAGGCTGGAGTGCAGTGGCACAATCTCTGCTCACTGCCATCTCTACCTCCTGGCTTCAAGCGATTCTCCTGCCTCAGCCTCCCGGGTAGCTGGGATTACAGGCACACACACTATGCCTGGCTAATTTTTGTATTTTTAGTACAGACAGGGTTTCACCATGTTGGCCAGGCTGGTCTCGAACTTCTGACCTCGTGATCCACCCACCTCGGCCTTTCAAAGTGCTGGGATTACAGGTGTGTGCCACTGTGCCCGGCCCAGGGTAAATCTATATATAAAAAAACTGATGCCCGGAATGGGAAGGAGACTAGCAGATTAAGGTACAGACCTCTCAAGATCTACTGGAGGGAAGAGTGAAGTGACCAGGGTAAGAGAGAAGCAAGCTGAATCCCTAGGAATTCCAGAAGTGGGAGGTGAGGTGGAGAGAGGAAGACCAGGAAGCCAGACTAGCTTAAAGGGGAACAAGTTAACAGAAGAATAAGCACGATGACCCAACACAGAATACAAATTTAATAAGAACCCATTTTCTTTTTTAAAAATTAAAGACATAATGGCCATTTATTAAAAGCCATGTGTTTGGCACTTTTTGTAGTGGTTTCACATAATTCTAGGGGCATCCCACTGAAGAAGGGTTTACAATCCTCATTCTACAAATGGGGAAGCAGAGCCTCTGAAGGATCTCCTTGTGAATTGCTAATTAGAAGCTCTGGAAATTACCTATGTTCTGACTCAGCCACTTCCTCACTGTGGGACCTGGGGCACGTCACTTCATCTTGAACCCTTGAAAGACACCTGGCAGCTGAGCGACCCCTCTGACTGGGAATCACAGGACTCTAGGGATTCTAATGTCCCTCCACTGCACTGTCCCCCTGCCCCCTGCATTCTGTCAATCTTAAACAATGAAGTTCAGAAAATGTAAATAAGCATAGAGTTTATTTGAGCACAAAGATTGAGGATGGCCATCCAGGAAAGCGCTGACTCCAAACAAATGATGTCAGCGTTTCCAAAGTGAAGTTAAGGTTTCACTTATATAGGCAGAGACAGGGATATTCCAGCAAGATTACAAGTGTGCATGCAAGGTGCATACCCACAGCGATGTGGTTGGTTTCAGATTGCTTCATTCCAAGGAAGATTATGACTGTGAGGAGGGACAATGATCTAAAGGGGTCTTATCTTAGATGCTACTTGGTCTTCTTAGTTATTTACAGTGGAAAAAAGGCAGAGGTTGCATCTGCATGCCACATGACTCAGGCTGCATAGCCACATACCTCTCAAGGCTCGGGATCATGTAAAGTTCCAGCAGCTTTAAGTTGTAATTCTTTTAAGTTTGATTTAATTTAACAGTTCAAAAATCCCTGTTTTACAGGTAAAGAAACTGAGGCCAGCGGTAAGGGCAGGTCTAGCATCCAGGTTCCTTCTTAAGTACCTCTGATTCTGAAGCGGAACCTGCTTACAGAACATCATGGGCGGCTCCAGGGTCTATATAAGAAAAACAGATGCCCAAACGGGAAGGAGACTAGGAGGCCGTGTTGAGAAAACCAGGGCCAGCCACTGGCCTTGAAGTCCGGATGGAAGCTGGGCGCTCGCCCCGCCTCGTCTTCCTTCCGCGCTGGTGCTAAGCTGCTAGTCCAGAGCCCGCAGGATCTGCGCTTCCGGTTTCCGGGCTCTCCGGCTGTAGCCGCCTCTGCCCTGGGGGATCCCCTCTTCTCCAGCAGGCCGGGGAGGCCCACGTGGGCGGCTTCGTTGCAGCCAGCTTGCAGTTGTCACGGAAACCGCCTCCGGCGTCTCTAGGGACCACAGCGGGAGAGGAAATAGCCACCAATGAGATAGCGGGGGTCTCGTGACGTCACGGTAGCTGAGCAGGCTTCACAGCGTTAGCCCGAGAGCTCAGCCGATCCCCGGAGTCTCAGGCTGGGGGTTGGGATTCTGGTACAGGGCAAGGAGTAAGAGTGGCAGTCTGAGAGACGCAGCTTCGTCTCCTCCAGGGTGTCCCAAGGCACCTCCTATCAAGTTCCTCCAAAATGCACCTCTCCCCTCCACCTCACCTGCTCCTCCTCCTGAATTCCATTTCGATGCAGGCACCGCCGTCTACTGTAGGAGGAGCGGCCCTTGGGTGGGGAAGAGTGGAAGAGGAACTGTCGTTGGCAGAGAAGACTTCAGGAGAAATCCGATCCCTGGCTTTCGCTTCTGCAGGGCCAGGCCGAGTGGGGTTCAGGCAGCGATGGGAGCTCAGGAGAGGAAGGGCTTTTCCTAACGGGGGAGGGTGGGAGAGGGAAGTGCCACCCTGGAAAACTACTCCACTAGTTGCAGTGTGCATGGCGGGAAGGAGGAGAATTGGCTGGAGCTGAGTTGCAGGGAGCCTGAATGCCACCTTGTCTTGCCGCAGATGGCCCCAAACCCTGCGGTGCTCTTCCTCAGGTGGTCATAGGAGCTGGCTCAGTCCAGCTTGAGGAGGGTTCCCGGAAGGAAGTCATTCCTCCTTCCCTTCTCAGAATTAATAAGAACCAACTATAAGCCAAGTCCTTTTCCAAGGCCTGGGGATGCAGTAATGAATAAGAGAATAAGGTTCCTGCCCTCAAGGAGACTGGCTCTAGGATGTGTTAAAACGTATGTATCCTAAAACTTAAGGTATAATAATAATAATAATAATAAAAGATAAATCTACCAGAAAAAAAAAAAAAATTTAAATTCCAAACTCTCCATCCCAGCCTCTGCTCTGGAAGTGATCGTTTGTACTGAACAAAGTGAACAGATTATAACCAGACATGGCCCTAGAAAGGGTATCCATTCTTGATGGTGCCCTGACCATATCTGGAAACCTGCTCCTCTGCAGTGCTCAGGGCTGAGGTCTTGGGGCCGCCTCCTGAGGCCCCAGCTTGGTGTCCATCCTGTCCCCTCCTGTCTGTATGTTCTCTTCACCTTCAGTTTCTGCTTCAAGGATTCCTCCAGGAAGAACGGGGCTGGGCTGGAAGTGGTTTATCCTAATCTCTCATCCCCAAGAAGGAGTACATGGGCTTGGGACTTACAAGGTATCAGGGTTTCAGGCGTTTGGAGGCTGATCAAGAAAAAAGATAGAAACACTAGAGGCAGGCACACAGAAGCTTTATTGGGCAGTGCTTGGATAGGGATGCATAAGAGGGGAAGTTCCTCATAGCATGAGACCATCCAGAGCTTTAAGGTGGGGGAGCCATCTTCCAGAATGGGAGAGTTTAAGGCATCTCCTGGGGGAGAGGGTGACCAGAGAGGGGGCTTCCCTGTCTAGGTGATGTCCCTCAGCAGCATGGCAGCGAGTCTCCAAAGGGAAGCAGCAGCTTGGGGTCTTATAACTACAAAGCTATGTCATATCTATTGCTAGCAAATGTGTGTGAGGTTTTGCAGGGTATGCAAAGCAGGCAGCCTCTAAGTGGCTAAAAATATGCTTCTTTGGACCATTTTAAAAAATAACTGGATGTGTAGAAATTTGAATGTGGCACTGGCAGGCTTTTGAGCTAACAGGTCTCAGCCCATGGTGAAGAAATAAACAACCTAGGGACCCATACACGGAGGCCACCTTTGGCTCATCGATATAACACATGGACTGAAGGAAGAGAGAAAGGTCTGCTGCTGGCCTTGCCTCTTGGCATGACCTTGACCCAGGGTCCTCTCGGATAGTAAATGAGGGACATCTCACAGCAGGCATTCCCACCCTCCAATGACTCTTAAGCCTGCCATTCAAGTCCTTCATGATCTGGGTCTGCTGACTCTTACACCCTGTGCTGAGTGTGGTAATAGCGTCATGGGCAAGGTAGTCTTCAATGGGTGAGACAGAACTTTCCTCATGTCATGTCCCACTCAAGAACCTTAACAGCTCCCTATTGTCCACTTTGTCCTGACCACAGGCCTAGCCAGATCCACTGATTCTTAGTGCCATGTCTGCACTGCCTTGGCCACTTGCAGAGGTCATTCTACTGCTTTCTGGGTAAGTAAATTGTTGAGTTCTTCTGGACTTAGTGAGATGTTCTCAAGCCTGCTGGCCTCAACGCCTGTGGCAGACGCTCCACTTATTCCCCACTTTCTGTTCTCCTCTTCTTCTATGATAACAGAATCTCACACAGCTGCCCTGAATAATATCTATATTTCCTGGCGTCTCTTGCAGCCAGGTGTGGCCAGGTGTGTTAACCTCCCAGGGCTGCTCTACCCAAGCACTGTGAATCGAGTGACTTAAAACAACAGAAATTGATTGTCTCACAGCTATGGAGGCTAAGTCCAAAAGCAGGGCTGTGCTGTCTCTGAAACCTGAGGGGTGAGTCCTTTGTTGCCTCTTCTGGCTTCTGGTGTTTGCCAGCAACCCTTGGCATTCCTTGCCTTATAGACACATCACTCCAACCCCTGCCTCTAGCACCCCATGGCATCTTTTCCCTCTGGGCCTCTTTTCTTCATACTATAAGGACATCCGTCATATTGAATTAGGGCCCACCTTAATGACCTCGTCTTTTTTTTTTTTTTTTTTGAGATGGAGTCTCCCTCAGTGGCCCAGGCTGGAGTGCAGTGGCACGATCTTGGCTCACTGCAACCTCCACCTCCCAGGTTCAAGTGATTCTCTTGCCTCAGCCTCCCGAGTAGCTGGGACTACGGACGCCCGCCACCATGCCCGGCTAATTTTTGTATTTTTAATAGAGACGAAGTTTCACCATGTTGGCCAGGATGGTCTGTATCTCTTGACCTCGTGATCCGCCCGCTTCGGCCTCCCAAAGTGCTGGGATTACAGGCGTGAGCCACCGTGCCCAGCCGATCTCGTCTTTTTTCTTTGTTTGTGATGACAGTCTTGCTATGTTGCCTGAACAAGTCTCAAACTCCTGGGGTCAGGCAATCCTTCCATCTCAGCCTCCTAAGTAGTTGGGATTACTGATGCATGCCAGTACACCCAGCAGTGACCTCAATTTAACTTGATTACATTGGCAAAGATCCTCTTTCCAAATAAGGTGACATTCACAGGTACCAGTGGCTGGGACTTCAACTATCTTTTTGAGGGACACAATTCAAACTCTAACAAGTGACTAACTTCCGGTCAAACAATGTGATGGAAATACATAGGAGCTCCAAAAACATTTCATAGGAAACAGCATGTGTGTTCCCTTTGCTCTGTCTTTGTCTCTCTCTCCATCCTGCTGCCCAGAACATGGATGCTACCATCTTGAATTATGATGTTGAGGCCACACAAGGCAGAGAAAAGCCTGGGCTCTCAACAGTGTAGAACACCTTTCCAGCCCTGGGAAACCTACCTGGACTTTTCCTTTTTTTTTTTTTTTTTTTGAGACGGAGTTTCCCTCTGTTGCCCAGGCTGGAGTGCAGTGGCACGATCTCGGCTCCCTGCAACGTCCGCCACCAGGGCTCAAACGAGTCTCCTGCCTCAGCCTCCCAAGGAGCTGGGACTACAGGCACGCCCCACCATGCCCAGCTAATTTTTGTATTTTTAATACAGGTGGGGTTTCAGCATGTTGACCAGGCTGGTCTTGAACTCCTGACCTCAAGTGATCTGTCCGCTTTGGCCTCCCAAAGTGCTGGGATTGCAGGCGTGAGCCACCACGCCCGGACTTTTTTTTTTTTTTTTTTAGAGACAAGATCTTGCTCTGCTGCCCAGGCTGGAGTGCAATGGTGTGATCATGGCTCACTGCACCTTTGAACTTTTGGGCTCAAGCCATCCTCCCACCTTCTTGGACTCCCAAGTAACTGCGACTACAGGTGTGAGCCACCATGCCTGGCTAATTTTATTTTTATTTTGTAGAGACAGAGTCTTGCTATGTTGACTGTTCTCGAACTCCTGGCCTTAAGCAATCCTCCCATCTTGGCCTCCCAAAGTGTTGGGATTACAGGCATGAGCCACTATGCCTGGCCTTTTACTACAAATAAAAATAAACTTATAAGTGTAGAAATCCCTTATTATGGAGTTTCTATCCCTTGCAGAACCCAGTTCTAGCACACACACTTCATGCTATCTCAGACTTGGAGCTTATTAATGAGGTTTGATTTCTCCTTGGAGTAACCAAGGGGAATAGAGCACAGGTGCTTTTGTTTTTAAATATTCAGATTTATTTGGGAGTTCTATCATGCATTCTCCTTCTCAGAGACACTCACCAGTGCCTAATCTGTGACTTCTTTCCTGGCTTTTTTTTTCTTCCTTCACTCAATTCAGAGATTCTTAATCTCTTAATCTAGAGCCGGAAAAAAAAAGTATTCTCTTGCATTCATCCAAATCTATTAATTCTGCCATAAACTGCCTGCCCTGAGTTCCTTGGGGCTTTGACGTTTGACACTCAAACCTTTGTCTCTGCTGGGTGCTGTGGCTCATGCCTGTAATCCCAGCACTTTGGGAGGCCGAGGCAGGCGGATCTTTTGAGGTCAGGAGTTCAAGATCAGCTTGGCCAACATGGTGAAACCCTGTCTCTACTAAAAATACAAAAAAAAAAAAAGTTAGCTGGGCATGGTGGCATGCGTCTGTACTCCCAGCTACTCTGGAGGCTGAGGCAGGAGAATCGCTTGAACCCGGGAGGCAAAGTTTGCAGTGAGCCAAGATCGCGCCACTGCACTCCAGCCTAGGTGACAGAGTGAGCTTCTGTCTCAAAACAAAACAAAACGAAACAAAACAAAAAAACCTTTGTTGCCTTTTGTTGTCTCAGAGATGTACTTTGAAAACCAGAAATTCAGAATGGACATTTTTGCGTTTCTGTGCCCCTCTTTCCCTGGGACTGGGAGCCCGGAGTGCTGTAGTGGTTGCCCAATAGGGGAAAGGTCACAGGGACCAGGAATGACCGGGGTGAAGACACACTGGCTAGTTTATTAAATGATCCTGCCACATGAGCATTCACCTAGATGTAGTATCAGAAAATGCCAATACAGAAAACACGAGAAGTCTTCAAGAAACTTTCCCCCCAAAAGATTCTGTGTTCAAGTAAGTTTGAGAAACACTCGGAGCTTTTAATATGCTAATATGCACTGTGAGATGGATAGAGTGCTGTATTTCCAAAATTTACTCCCCTACTCCCCGAACCACTTACTAACACATCAAAGCACACACAGGATTCTGTGTTCTAAAATGCACTTCTGTGTAAGTACATGGGGTGTGTGGATGCAGAGATGATGTCCGGGAGGAAACAGAAGAGGCAGGTATAAACAGTCGCCTCAGGGAGACGAGGTCGGAAGGAGACTCCCCTTTTCACTGTGTTATCTTTTGGCATTTTTGGCTTCTGTTTACTATGTGCATGTATTAAAATAGATGAAATTAATTTGTGGAAGCTTAGATGAGCCCAAACCTGAAAATGTATTGACATCATATTTAACTGAATCCTTATGAATGATAACTACTGGACTTACTGAGGGTCATCTTAAGAAATATCCCTCATTGGTGAGGATGTGGAGAAAGGGGAACCCTCGTACACTGTTGGTGGGAATGTAAATTAGCACAGCCATTTCAAAAACCATGGAGGTTCCTCAAAAAACTAAAAATAGAATTACCATATGATGCAGCAATCCCACTTCTGGGTATATTTCCAAAGGAACTGAAATCAGTGTACCAATGAGATGCCTGCGCTCCCATGGCCATTGCTGTGTTACTCACAATAACTAAGATACGGCTACAACAAAAGTGCCCATCAATGAGTGAATGGATTTTTTAAAGGGGGCAAATATACATAATGGAATACTACTCAGCCTTTAAACAGCAGGAAATTCTGTCTTCTGTAACAGCATGAATGGGCCTAAAAGGATCCAAGAGAAATAAGCCAGGCACAGAGAGACAAATACCAAATGATCTCATTTATAGATGGAATCTAAAAAAGTTGAACTCAAAAAAGTAGAAAGTAGAATGGTAGTTGCCAGAGGCTGGGCCAGTGGGAGTAGTGGGGAATGTGGATGGGAAAAGGGGGGATGTTGGTCGAAGGATACAACATTTCAGTTAGGAAGACTAGCTTCTGCTAATCTATTCTACAACCTGAATTCTAACCCTAACCTAATTATCTACAGAATGATGACTATAGACAATGTATTGTATATTTCAAAATAGCCAAAAGAATGGATTTTAAATGTTCTCATCACAAAGAAAAGATGAGTATCTGAGGTGGTGGATATGCTAATAAGCCTGATTCGATTACTCCACAACATACATATATTTAAACGTCACATTGTACCCCATAAATATATATGGTTATTATTGTCAACTAAGAATAAAATGAAAAATGAAGAGAAATATCTCTCAGAAACTTTTCATTGAACCTGATATAAGAATGGCATTGAAGATGCTAGAAAATAAGAAGCAATAAAAATAAAAACAAAAAATGAATTTAACTGGTGTGGTGTGGAACTGATGCTACTAATTTTTTTTAAAGCTCTAATGTGCAGCTGGAGTTGAGACCTATTGGGATTTAGAAAGATCTTTAAGAGGTCCTCACTCAATAGCCATTTCCCTTGTATTAGACAAAGTACTAGACAATGGGAAATTTTAAAGTGAGACTCAGTCTCTATCCTCAAATGGCTCATGGAGATGGAAGTCACTTGGTTTCTTATCAAAGACGTGTCCAGAAACAGCCTTTTCTGCACTCATTGAGCCCAGCCCGCTTGTGTATGTGCTAGGGAAGGGCTTGGCATCAAAGCGAGGCCAGAGATGGGCTTGCCCAGATAATGGCTAAAAGGAGCTTATCAAGTCAGCCTAGAAAGCTAAAGAGCTTTGGGTCACCTGCAACCCTGAGGGCAGCCTGGTCCTTCCAGGCACTGCGGGGAGTTCTACATCCTGGGTGACATTCTCAGGCCTAGGAAGTGCAGGAGGGGGTCAGCTTGAATAGCAGTGGCTCCTGGATTTTGCTCTAAAAAAACTTTTCCACTTGCCAGGCCTCTAACCACTTTTTTTTTTTTTAAAGCATCTCAGATATAGAATCACCCAGCTTCTATTTTAAACTCCAGCAAATGGAGAAATCACCATTTCAGGGAAGAGAGCATGTCAGTTTTGGACAACTCTAATTTTATTTTATCTCAAACTTTCTATTGGAAATAATTATAAGCTCAGAGAAAATTACAAAATTAGTACAGAGTCCTTTCCCTGCATAGTGACACCTTCCATGGGTATAGTGCAATATCAAAGCTAGGAAATTTGCATTGGCACGTTACTGTTTTAGACTACAGGTTTTATTTCACCATTAAAAAAATGCTTCATGCATTTTGTGTGTATGTATATTCTTCGGTGCAATTTTATCCCATGTAGAAATTTGTGTAACCACCACCACAATTAAGATGCAGAACTGTTCTGTCACTGCAAAAGACCTCTGTCCTGCTACTTCTTTATACTCACACCTACTCCTTCACTCCCCATCCCTCCCCTGGAAACCACTTATCTTTTTTCTCCATCTCTACATAGACAATGTTATATAAATGGAATCATTCAGGATGCAATCTTTAAATATAACAGCTTTATTGAGATATAATTAATATAACATGTAATTCCTCCATTAAAAGTGTACAATTCAATGGTTTTTAATCTATTAAAAGAGTCATGCAATGATCACTACAATCAATTTTAGAACTTTTTCATCACTGAAAAAGGAAACCTTATACCCATTAGCAGTCACTCCCTATTTCTCCCAAACTCTCAATCTTAGGCAACCACTAATCCACTTTCTTTTTTATTTATTTTTTGACTGTGTGCTGAACTCTTAATTTGCTTTCTGTACCTATAGATTTGTCTATTCTGGACATTTCATATAAATAGAATTACACAATATGTGGTCTTTTGTGACTGGCTTCTTTCACTTACTATAATGTTTTCCAAGTTCATGTATGTTGCAACATGTACCTCATTATTTTTTATAGCTGAATAATAATCCAATGGATAGACAGATCACATTTTGTTTACCTGTTTGTCAGCTGATGAACATTTGGATGTTTCCATTTTTTGGCTGTTATGAATTATGCTGCTATGAACATTTGCATACAAGCTTTTGTGTGGACACAGTGTTTTCATTTCTCTTAGGTATACACCTGGGAGTGGAATGCCAGATCATATGACAACTCTATGTTTAACTTTTTCAGAAACTGTCAAACTGTTTTCCAAAAGCTGTACTATTTTACCATCCCACCAGCAGCGTATGAGGGTTCCAATTTCTCCACAATCTTACCAACACTTATTATCATCTTTTTTTTTTTTTTTGAGACAGGGTCTTGCTCTGTTGCCTAGGATGGAGTGCAGTGGCGTGTGCATGGCTTGCTACAGCCTCAACCTCCCAGGTTCAAATGATCCTCCTGCCTCAGCCTCCTGAGTAGCTGGGACTATAGGAGCATGCCCCGACACCTTGGCTAATTTTTAATTTTTTTGTAAAGATGCGATCTCATTATGTTGCCCAGGCTGGTCTCGCAAGCAGTCCTTTTGCCTTGGCCTCCCAAAGTGCTGGGATTACAGGCATGAGCCTTGATTATAGGATGACTATAATCAAGAGCCATCTGTCTTGATTATAGCCATCCTACTCGGTGTGAAGTAGGAGCTCACTGCGGTTTTAATTTGCAATTTCACTGATGACTAATGATGTTGAGGATCTTTTCATTTGCTTATTAGCCATTTGCCTATATTCTTTGGAGAAATATTTATTCAGATTCTTTGCCCATTTTAAAATCGAATTATTAGTCTTTTTATTATTGAGTTGGAAGAGTTTTTTTAATATATGCTAGATAAAAGTCCTTTATCAGATATACAGTTTGAAAATATTTTCTTCCATTCCATGAGTTTTCTTTATTCCTTCTTCATGGTATCCCTTGAAGCACACAAGTTTTTAATTTTGCTTTGGTTTCTGTTTATGAGACAGAGTCTTGCTCTGTCACCCAGGCTGGAGTGCAGTGGTACAATCTCCACTCACTGCAACCTCCGCCTTTCGGTTCAAGCAATTCTCCTGCTGCAGCCTCCCGAGTAGCTGGGATTACAGGTGCCTGCTACCACACTCAGCTAATTTTTGAATTTTTAGTAGAGACAGGATTTCACCATGTTGGCCAGGTTGGTCTCAAACTCCTGACCTCAAGTGGTCCACCTGCCTTGGCCTCCCAAAGTGCTGGGATTATAGTTGTAAGCCACCACGCTTGGCTAATTTTTGTATTTTTAGTAGAGATGGGATTTCATCATGTTGGCCAGACTGGTCTTGAATTCCTGACATCAAGTGATCTGCCCACTTCAGCCTCCCAAAGTGATGGGATTACAGGCATGAGCCATTACACGCAGCCCAAGAGTCTGTTTTGTCAGTCTTTTTTTTTTTTTTTTTTTGAGATGGAGTTTCACTCTTGTTGCCCAGGCTGGAGTGCAATTGCACGATCTTGACTTACCGCAACCTCCGCCTCCCAGGTTCAAGGGATTCTCCTGCCTCAGACTCCCAAGTAGGTGGGATTACAGGCATGTGCCACCAGGCCTGGCTAATCAGCGCACTGCAACCTCCACCTCCCAGCGTGCACCACCATGCCCAGCTAGTTTTTTTTTTTTTGTATTTTTAGTAGAGACGGGGTTTCTCCATGTTGGTCAGGCTGATCTCAAACTCCCAACCTCAGGCAATCCACCTGCCTCGGCTTCCCAAAGTGCTGGGATTACAGGCATGAGCCACCGCACCCAGCCTTGTCAGTCTTAAGATCTCTGTTTTAATGTTAATGTTGGTCAGCTGTTCTGAATTCCAAAGGGAGGGAGGTACAATGAGGCATCCTGGACCCCTCCTTCCCATCATGACCTTAACTAGATGTTCAAGTTTACATTGGAATGCCCTTGGCTGAGAGGGGGTCCATCAGTTGATTGGGGGGCTCAGAATTTTATTTTTGGTTTATAATTTTCACGTATAGTTTGAAGAAGAAGTTCAATTTTATTTGCATGTGGATATTCAGTTGTTCCAGCGCCATTTTGTTAAAAAGACTTTCTTCCCCTTTTGAATTATTTTGGCATCCTTGTCAAAAATCAATTGACCATAAATGTAAGGGTTTGTTTCTAGACTTTCAAGTCTATTTCATTGATCTATTTGTCTATTCTTATGTCAGTACCACACAGTCATGATTATTCTAGCTTTGTAATAAGTTTTGAAATCATGAGGTGTGACTGCTCCAACTTTGTTCTTTTCTAAGATTGTTTTGACTGTTCTGGATCCCCTGAATTTCCATATGAATTTTAGAATCAGCTTGTCAATTTTCATAAAAAAATCAGCAGAGTTTTGATGAGAATTCCATTAAATATGTAGATCATTTAGGGGAGTATTGCTATCTTAGCAATACTGTATTAAGTCTTCCAAACCAGTATGTTTTCTATTTATGTAAGTCTTCTGTAATTTCTTTCAGCAAATTTTTGTAATTTTCAGGCTACAAGTTTTCCAATTCTTTTTTTCTTTTTTTGAGACAGAGTCTTGCTCTGTCACCCAGGCTGGAGTGCAGCGGCACAATCTCAGCTCACTGCAACCTCCGCCTCCTGGGTTCAAGCCATTCTCCTGCCTCAGCCTCCTGAGTAGCTGGGATTACAGGCACACTCCACCACCCCCAGCTAGTTTTTGTATTTTTAGTAGAGACCGGGTTTCACCATGTTGGCCAGGCTGGTCTTGAACTCCTGACGTCGTGATCCAACCTCCTTGGCCTCCCAAAGTGCTGGGTGTGAGCCACTGTGCCTGGCCAAGTTTTCCAATTCTTCTGTTAAATTTATTCCCAGGTATTTTATTCTTTTGAAACAATTATAAGTGGAATTGATAATACGACTTAAGAAGAAATCACTTAGGCAGATAGTAAGGGTATGGGAGTCCTCAACAAGGCTTTTCTCTTTAATGAAAAGCAGCCCAAATCATTTTCTAACAAAGAGCAGCCTGTAAAGCTGAGCTGCAGACATAGACAAGCAAGCTGGGAGCTTTCAGGGGTGAATGCTGGCAGGAACTGGGGAATAGACATGTTCAAGATGGCGGCTCCATCTTCCTTTCTCAGCCAGACACGTGTACAGTAAGGAGCAGACAAGACGGCGCAGTCCAAGGAGAATTCATTTGCATAATAAGATTAGAGTGGGGCAACCAGCCTTCCCCAGCTCTCTGCTGCTCCCACCCCCTGCCCCATGCTATGTAAATGTCATACCTGATCAAACCAATCTGTGAGCCCTATGTAAATCAGACACTGCCTCCTCAAGCCGGACTATAAAATACGGTTCATTTGCGCAAGCCAGTCTTTTCTGTTCAGAAGACCCATCTCTATATGTAGAAAGAGATGTTTTTCTTTATCTTCTCTTCTGCCTATTAAACCTCTGTTCCTAAACTGATGTGTGTCTGTGTCCTAAATTTCCCTGGCACAAGACGACGAACCCCAGGGTATGTACCCCAGACAACGTAGCCACTTCAGAATTATTATGTTTTAAAAATCACTTTTGTTGGGTTGTTTATAGCTAGTGTATAGAAATGGAATTGACTTTTGTATAGATCTTCTTCTACTCTGCAATCATACTGAACTCGTTTATGAGTTCAATTAATTTTTAATGGATTCTTTAGGATTTTCTGTACACAGCATCATGTCATCTGCAAACAGAGTTATATTTCTCCTTCCTGTGGTGTTATTTTATATATATAGGTTTTTGTCCGTGGTTCCGGCCCATAGCCTTTTATAGTCTCTTGTTATAATGTTGGGTGTGGTAGGCCTCAGGAAACAGAATCTCTTGCCTTCCCTCCTTTCACCTGCCCCAAGGCAGGACTCTAATCTTCCCACCTTTCTGACTGTGGGTCTTATGACCCTCCTCTGAGAGGATCCTGCCTCATACCCTGGGGGAAGGAATGCTGACTTCCTGAAGCTTCCATAGAAGTCCAAGAGAATTGGGTTCAGGAATTTCCAAATAGCTGAAAATGTGGAGGTTCCTGGAGGGCGGTGCCCCAGGGAGGGCATGGAATCCCTGAGCCCATTCCCCCACACTTTGCCCTATGTATCTCTTCATCTGTATCCTTTGTAATATCCTTTATAATAAACTGATAAATGTGTTTCCTGAGTTCTGTGAGCTGCTTCAGCAAATTAATTAAACCCAAAGAGGAGGTTGTGGGAACCCCGACCCAAGCCCAATGGTCAGAAGTTCTGGAGGCCCAGGTTTGTGGTTGATGTCTGTGGATCAGGGGTAGTCTTGTGGACAGAGTATTCAACCAGTGGAATCTGATGCTATCTCCAGATAGATAGTGTCAGACTTGAATTGGAGGACAACCAGCTGGTGACCCCTGCTTGATAGTAGGGAGAAATGCCTAAAATTTTGTCACAGAAATCTTCTTCTATATAGATGATTATTGTTGTGGTGTAAGAGTAGAGGAAAAACGTGGTTTGAGAGAGTTTTTCCTGACATAATTTGTGTCAGTGAATTGGGATTTGCTGGAAAGGCCCTGACCACAGAAACGTGGTTTGGGAAAAGAAAGAAAAAAAGGGTCGGAGGGGGGATGGGGCAGTGGTAAGAAACCTTTGATTCCTGGGTGGCCACGTGGTCACCCATGGTATGAGGCGGCAGCTGTGTTGAGATTGTAAACCGAAAATAAAATTCTAAGCCCCGTGACCGTGACTGACTGAATGGGCCTACTCCCTCTTGGCTAAGGAGATCACACCTAAAACCTGAAAAACTAGTTCAGGCCATGACAGGAATGAGGGTGCTGATGTTAGAGTAGGTAGCTAGGCAGACATGAGCAGGGCAGGAGAGGAGGTTTCCCCTGCCCAATCGCCAGCAATGTTAGGCAACCATCAGGTGAAGGTGGTTGTTAAACTGCCTGTCTAAAATAATAATCGGTAGTCTCCCAATAGATAGAAAACACCTGAAGCTGGTGATCAGCGGCTTCCCAAAAAGATCTGAGGAGTTGGGCAAGCAGGCTTAATCATGCACACTAAGGGGCAAAATGGTGGAGTTTCACTGGTGTATGACCTTCTTCTAGGAACACTTGACTGGTGTGGGAAAAAAATGCCTCAGATGAGCACGTGCACAACTTCAGTAAACACACTGCTCATGTGGCCCCTCTCAAGTGCTGACAGGCCATTGTGTGTTTGGACAGCCCACCCCAAGGGAAGAATCAAGGGAGAGGAAACACAAACCCTGGAACCATGACAGTGTATAAAACCCCTATTTGGCCAGGTGTGGTGGCTCACACCTGTAATCCCAGCACTTTGGGAGGCTGAAGTGGGTGGATCACAAGGTCAAGAGATCAAGACCATCCTGGCCAACATGGTGAAACCCCATCTGTACTAAAAATATATAAGTTAGCTGGGCCTGGTGGCATGCGCCTGTAGTCCCAGCTACTCAGGAGGCTGAGGCAGGAGAATTGCTTGAACCTGGGAGGCAGAGGTTGCAGTGAGCCAAGATTGCACCACTGCACTCCAGCCTGGTGACAGAGCGAGACTCCATCTCAAAAAAAAAAAAAAAGAAAATTCAAGGATTGGATGGGGCACTTAGATCTCTCAAGTCACCTGCTTGGCCTTCTTCCAAGTGTAATTTGCTTCCTTTTGTTCTTGCTCTAAAGCTTTTTAATAAACTCTCACTCCTGCCCTGAACTTACCTTATTCTCTCACTCTGCCTTATGCCCCTTGGCTGAATTCTTTCATCTGAGGAGGCAAGAATCAAGTTTGCTGCAGACCCGTCGGATTCATACTGCCAATACAGACATGCCTCATTATACTCTCCTCCCTTTAGAATTCAGGCACAATTGACCAGCATTAACATTAAAACAGAGATCTTAAGACTGACAAAACAGACAGTTTGTAGCAGTAAGATACCAAATTTCAAACCAGTGCTAATATAGCATCACATGACAGATAGCAGGACCTGAAGAAAATCCAAAATACATTTCTTTGACATATTTTGAAGTGACCCTCAAAGCCTCTTTGTGTTGGGGGAAATTTTGCATATGTAAAGAGTCTCTATTAACATAGCTAGATCTTTCCGTTTCCAGTTGCTCCCAATCCTGAAGAGACTCACTGAAAGTCTAGCACCTTTTAAAGGTCTACATAGGAAACATTTGCCATCTATTATCTCTAAGGTCGCTACCTATGAGACTTCATCTACATAATAGGAACCTTCATCTCCACAACCCCTCATCTTAACCTAGACACTTCTTTCTATTGAGTCCAGGTTTTTAGGTAACAACTCTTTCAACTAATTGCCAATCAGGAAATCTTTGAATCCATCTATAACCTGAAAGCCCCCTTCCGCACTTCTCCGGCTTCAAGTTGTCCTGCCTTTCAAGACAGAATTAAGGCATATATATGAGGTATCAATCAATGTCTTATGTCCCCCTAAATTGTATAAAATCAAGCCATAACTCAACCACCTTGGGAACATGTTCTCAGGACCTCTTGAAACAGTGCCTTGGGACATGGCCACTTATATTTGGCTCAGAATATTAAATATTTTAGAGTTTGTCTTTTTTCATCAATAAGGTAAATGTTTTCAGTGGAATTTAAAGATGGATCCAACTCCCAGGGAGTTGGGTCACTGGAGGCATAAGGAAATGCAAACTAATAAGAAAAAAATAAAATATTCAATCTCTCGGCTACTGTTATCTATAATAGCTAAAATGAAAGTAAAAGAGGCTGGGCACGATGGCTCACGCCTGTAATCCCAGACCTTTGGGAGGCCGAGGCAGGTGGATCACGAGGTCAGGAGATTGAGACCATCCTGGCTAACAGGGTGAAACCCTGTCTCTATTAAAAAATACAAAAAAAAAAAAAAAAAATTAGCCAGGCATAGTGGCGGGTGGCTGTGGTCCCAGCTACTCAGGAGGCTGAGGCAGGAGAATGGCGTGAACCTGGGAGGCGGAGCTTGCAGTGAGCTGAGATTGCGCCACTGCACTCCAGCCTGGGCAACAGAGCGAGACTCCGTCTCAAAAAAAAAAAAAAGAAAGTGAAAGAGAGTGTGAAGTTGGGTCTTGAGGCTGGACCAAGCTCAGATGTAGGTCTGAGCTCAGGCCACCAGCCTCAATGCTACCCACAAGTGGGAACATTATGCCAGGAAAACAAAAAGTACCTCTGAGAACTGTGGTTACCAAGAAGGTATTCAATGTGGGAGAAGGACGAAAACAAGTAACGACTGAAGCCAGAGGGAATACTGTGAAGGAATTGTTTCATTTTGTGGATTGGTATCATCAGCTTCCTAAGGCATCTTTACAAAAATGGATTATGAGAATAACTAATTTAGGAGCAGTATCTTTGGTTTTAAATGCTGAGAGTGGAAGAGCATGTTTGGGTTGATGCAGGACCCATAGCTCACTATTGAACAGTCGCAGATGGGTATATATGATCTGGACACACAGGAGGTTATGCCCAAGGGAACAGCCAGCCTGGTGCACTGGATAAAAGCCACTGTGAGGTCTGTTTACCCTGGGAAGGGAAACTGTTTAACTTCACTATAAAGGCCAATGGACACCCCAGATGAGGCAGCTGATTCACTTCATATGCAAGCCATGTGCAATTGACTCTATGACCTCAGGGATATTCACCCACTGAATATGTCTGCTACCCAGGTCATAGATAATTAATTTTATAATTTTTTGTAGAGATGGTGTCTCACCATCTTGCCCAGGCTAGTCTCAAACTCCTGGGCTCAAGACATCCTCCCACCACAGCCTCTCAAACTGCTGGGATTACGGGTATGACCCACCATGCCCAGCCCTATTTTTAATTTTAATTTTTTTTCTTTTTTTTTTTTTGGATATGGAGTCTCACTTTGATGCCCAGGCTAGAATGCAGTGGAGTGAGCTCTGCTTACTGCAACCTCCACCTCCTGGGTTCAAGGGATTCTCCTGCCTCAGCCTCCCGAGTAGCTGGGACTATAGGTGCACACTGCCATGCCAAACTAATTTTTTGTATTTTATTAGAGACAGAGTTTCACTGTTGTTGCCCAGGCTGGTCTCGAACTCCTGAGCTCAGGCAATCCACCCGCCTTGGCCTCCCAAATTGCTAGGATTACAGGCATGAGCCACCGCGCCTGGCCAATTTTGTTTCTTTTAAAGACAGGGTTCTCACTATGTTACCTAGGCTGGTCTCAAACTTCTGGCCTGAAGTGATCCTGCCCCCTCAGCTTCCCAAAGCATTGGGATTACAGGCATGAACCACCAAGCCTAGCCTATTCTCTCTACTCTTATGAATGGATCCAAAATTTTCCATAATAAAAAGTTAAAATGTTAACACTGCTCAATGAAAGTTAATGGCTTAGTAACTCTGCATTTCTTTCTTCTTTCTGTCATCTTCAATGACACTTCCTATGTTGTTTTACACTGTTCACAGAGTCTGCCTCTCTTTCTCCTGAAGTGTCCTGGTGGGCAGGAACTGTGTCCTGTTCACAGTCTTATCTCTGCAACAACGCCACTCACTCCAACAAATACAAGATGATGTAAAATACATGTCCTGGGGACATGATGGTGTGTAAAAGCAGACATAGTTGCCAAATCATTGAACTCAGAGTTCAGGGGAACCCTCAATCATTAATTAAATAGTTGTGCCCGTAAATGTACAATTGCTCCTAAGTGTTGCATAGGAGGATACATAGAGTTAACAGGTGGGGACTCGATTAGTTAGGCAGCTTAGGGAGGCCTCCCTTAGAAAGTAACAATCAGCCTGAGGGATAAGAAGCTTCAGTCTGAAGGATGAGAAGGAATTAACCTTGTTTATCAGTTAGGATGCTTTTGGCTTCAAGTATTGTAAACTGTAACTTAGTTGACTCAACAATAAGGAAAATGGATCATCCCATATAAGATGCCCAGAAATAAAGAAACTTCAACATTGGACAACTCAGTAGTTCAACAATGTCATCAAGAACCCAGGCTCCTTGGGAGGCTGAGGTGGGAGGATTGCTTAAGGAAAGGAGCTTCAGACCAGCCTGGACAACGTAGCAAGACCTCATCTCTACAAATATTTAAAAAATTAGCCAGGCATGGTGGCATGTGCCTATAGTCCCAGCTAATTGGGAGGCTGAGGTGAGAGGATCACTTTACCCAGGAGTTTGAGGCAGCACTGACCTATGATTGCATTACTGCACTCCAGCATGGTTGACAGAGCAAGATCTTGTCAATAATTCAAACAAACAAACAACAACAACAACAAAAACCCATGTCCCCTTCACCTTCCTCTTGCTATTGTCAGTGTTGGCTCATTTCCCCTCATATTGCAAAAATGGCTTTCACAGTTTCAGATGTTATGTGTAGAGACAAACGTTACCAACAGAAGAGGAGCCACTACTCCCTGTGCATCTACATTTAGCAGAAACTCTTCCCATGAAGTCTTGAGACAGCATCCCAAGTCTTATTGGCTAGAATCACATGATGCCTAGTCCAATCGATGGCAAGGGGAATGGAATCATCCTATTTGCTTAGACCAATCAAACATGATTTACTCCCTGGAGCTAGAATTGAGCCTTCAGCCTCTTTTCATACAGAAAAGAATGGATTCCTGAACAAAACTGGGTTGTGCCAGAAAGGAAAATGGGTGGTGGAGGAATAAATTTGGGGTAGGAACCAATATTGTTTGCTATGCTTGACAAAGAGGAATGCGAAAGAGGTTTTCCAGCAGTGGGACTAGCATGTGCAAAGGCTCTGAATTGGGAAGGGCTACAAGAAATGAGTGTGGCTGAAACATGGAGTGCCAGGGGAAGGGAGCACAGCATAAGATGGGGAGAGCTTGCAAGGCCCAGTGAGTCTTGTGCATTAGTTTCCTGTTGCTGATATGACAAATTATCTCAAATTTAGTGACTTGAAACACCACAGACTTATCTTACAGTCCTGAAGATCAGAAGCCCAAAATGGGTTTTATGGAGCTAAAATCAAGGTGTCAGCAGAGCTGCACATGTTCCTTCTGGAGGCTCTAATGGGGAATCTGCTTTTTGGCATTTCCCACTTCTAGAGGCTGCCTGCATTCCTGGGCTCCTGGCGTCACAACCCTCATTCTCTGCTTGCATCTTCCCATCTCATTCTCTGACTCTCTGACTCTGACTCTCCTGCCTCCATCTTAGAAGGACCCTTAAGATTACACTGGACCCACCGAGATAATCCAGGATAGTCATCTCATCTCAAAATCCTTAACTTAATCACACCTACAAAGTCCCTTTTGCCATATAAGATAATAACATATCCACAGGTTCTGGGAACTAGGACACGGACACCTTTGGGGGGCTATTTTGCAGCTCACCACACTATTTTTGGAGTCCTGTATTTATCTTAAAAAGACTGCTCTCACAGGTTGTTGAGTGCCTGTGGCTTTTCCAAGTGCAGGATGCAAGCTGCTGGTCTATCTACCATTCTCCGATCTGGAGGGTGGGTGGTCCCTTCTCACAGCTCCACTAGAAGGTGTCCCAGTGGGGAATCTATGTGGGGGCTCCAACCCCACATTTTCCCTTGGTACTACCCTAAATAGAAGTTCTTTTTGAGGGCTCCACCCCTGTAGCAGGCTTCTGCCTGGACACCCAGGCTTTTCCATACTGAAATCTAGGCAGAGGCTCCCAAGCCTCCTTCACTTTTGCATTCTGTGTGCCTGCAGGCTTAACACCAAGTGGAAGTCATCAAGGCTTAAGGCTTACATTCTCCCAAGTGACAGCTCAAGCTGTACCTGGGCCCCTTTGTGCCCTGGCTGGAGCTGAAACGGCCAGGATGCAGGGAGCAATGTCCCAAGCTATGTAGGACAGCAGGGCCCTGGGTCTGGCCCATGAAACGATTCTTTCCTCCTTAGCCTCTGGGCCTATGATGGGAGGGGCTGCCACAAAGTTCTCTGAAATGCCTTTGAGGCCTTTTCCCCATTGTTTTGGTTATCAGCAGTTGCCTCCCTTTTAGTTATGCAAATTTCTCTAGCAAATGGTTGCTCCACAAACTGCTTGAATTCCTCTCCTAGAAAAGCTTTTTCTTCCTCTGCCACATGGCCAGGCTGCAAATTTTCCAAATTTTTATGCTCTGCTTCCCTTTTAAATATAAATTCCAGCTGCTTGTACCTGTAATTCCAACACTTTGGGGGGCCAAGGCAGGTGGATCTCTTGAGTCTAGGAGTTTGAGACCAGACTGGGAAACATAGCAAAACCCTGTATCTACTAAAAACAAAAACAAAAAACGTTAGTGGGGTGTGGTGGTGCATGCCTGTATTCCCAACTAGTGGGCAGGCAAAGGCAGGAGAATTGCTTGAACTCAGGAGGCAGAGGTTGTAGTGAGCCAAGATCATGCCATTGCACTCCAGCCTGGGTGACAGAGTGAGACCCTGTCTCAAAAAAATTAATAAGGTTTATTAAAAAATGAATATAAATTCCACCTTTAAGTCATTTCTTTGCTCCTGCATTTGAGCATAGGCTGTTAGAAGCAGCCAGGTCATGTCTTGAATGCTTTTCTGCTTAGAAATTTCTTCAACCAGATACCCTAAATCAATCATCACACTTTAGTTCAAACTTCCAAAGACCCTTAGAGCATGGACACAATGTAGCCAAGCTCTTTGCTAAGGTGTAACATGCATGACCTTTCCTCCAGTTCCCAATAAGTTTTCCATTTCCATCTAAGACCTCAGAAGCCTGGACTTCATTTTCCATATCACTGTCACCATTTTGGTCACAACCATTTAACCCATCTCTAAGAAGTTCCAAACTTTCCCTCATCTTCCTGTTTTCTGAGCCCTCCAAACTCTTCCAACCTTGGCCTGTTACCCAATTCTAAAGTTGCTCCCACATTTTCAGGTCTCCTTATAGCAATACCCCCTCCTGGTACCAATTTTCTGTATTAGTCTGTTCTTGCATTGCTATAAAGAATATACCTGAAACTAAGTAATCTATAAAGAAAAGAGGTTTAATTGGTGCATGGTTCTGCAGGCTATACAGGAAGCATGGCGCCAACATCAGCTCAGCTTCTTGGGAGGCCTCAGGAAGCTTACAATCATGGCAGAAAAGGGGGCGGACATGTCACATGGTGAAAGCAGGAGCAAGTGAGATGGAGGGGGAGGTACCACACACTTTCTAATGACCAGATTTCATGAGAACTCACCATCGTGAAGACAGCACCAAGCCATGAGGGATCCACCTCCCGCCATGACCCAAACACCTCTCACCAGGGCCCACCTCCAGCATTGGGGATTTCAATTCAACATGAGATTTGAGTGGGGACAGATATCCAAAATATATCACCTGCTGAGCCCTGCATACCCTGACAATCACTAGCTGTCCTTTTAAGGCTCATTTGTTATGATAACTTGTCAGAAGTTTTGTGGCTTCTGTCTTGGAAATGGTTATTGACCTTTGAATAAGGACAGTGCTTCATCTGAAGCCTCCTCCCAGCAGTGGAGCAAACTCACAAAGCAGTTGCCAATTTCCTGGAATGTAATGTTTCCTTCTCTCTTTGGCAGATATGCAGTGAGACAGGGGGATTACCTGGATATGCTACTGGCCAGCCTTTTCACCAGAGGCTGCAGCTGCTGCTCAGCATTTTCCTGTTTTCCTTTTTCTATTGTTTAAAAATCCTGTTGATACAAGCTCTTGATGTTAATGTGTCTCAGAATAAATACAACTGTGACATAGGCTTCACAATGTGTTTTGCTGATTTCATCATGTATTATCATTCTCATTTGCTATCACTTTCCTGAGACAGTATGTTCTTTCTGGCACTGTGGGAGTGTGATGTGCTGGGGGCAGGATAAGAGAGACACAAGATGTGATGTGATATGCAGGTGTCTGTGCACCTTCACCTCCATGCTCCACTTATGCTATTGGCCCTCTCAAGAAGATTTGCCTTTGGTGATGCAAGCTGACCCCCAAAATAGAGAATCAAAGTGAAGGCAGGCTGCTTTAGTTTAGTGGTTTGAATCAGTGAACCACCTCATAATTCCCAAAATGCATCCTCACTCACATCCAATGCAATGGGGCCTGAAAATCTAACCACACAAACTCTTGGAGCCGGTATCTCAGGTTGCTCTAAAAAATTCTTCAAGAATGAAATTCTTCATCAATGCTTAACCATGTGCTCTCTATATATTAAGGGTCAAAACGTTGAATGATTCAATCTCTCCAGTCTCTCAGTCAATGAGTAAAAGTGTATTGAAGGCCTCTTCTAAGTCAGAACTTTCATATCAGGGGCCAAAGAGAATATTCATCCCCACATTAATGGTCTCTCGAGTTTGCCTCTCCCCTGGTGCTCCAGGCCTTCAGTGAGGCTGAGAGAGGAGCTTTATCTGTAACTAGTCAGGTATCTCTGACCTGTCCTTCCTTCTAGGGTCCTTATGCTCCATATCCCCATCTTCCTGGCAGGAACTCCAGATATTGAGAAAGATACTAGAGTGGGATAGAAAGAACACGAAAGACTCAGCCAGCAGTGGAAGATTAAGTCTTTCTAGCTGTGACCTTGCACAGGCCACCTGGTCACTGCAGACTTCACTTCTTTGTTCCCATGACTTGCCATCTGAGGGTACTTTCAGTGCTAAGACTCAGTGAATACAAAGGTGTGGCAACCTGAATCTCTGGTTCCTTAAAGTAGAGTCTCCCAGTTTCTTCTTTCCAACATAAAACATGGACTTCAGGGGTATTGTCAATGGTTTAATTGGTGCCAAGCAGAATGTCACACAGAAACTGCTTTTACGGAGAATGGGGGCAAGCCACAGAGAGAAATTTTCTCTGCATTTAAAATACACATACCCTGTACTAAAAATAGCTTATTCTTTGTAAAATCCTCACAATAACCCTAGGAATTAGGCACTGACTAGGAGTTTCACAGTGAAGAACCTGGGGTTCAAGGAAGTTCCTCAAGGCAAATGAGAAAGGATGGAGGCCAAATTTGAATTTCAGTTCATCACACTCTGGGAACCCTCAGACTATTGTGCTGTCTCCATTTAAAGCACCCTCAGCCCCCACCCAGAACTTGGAAAGGTAAATGGGAAGAGTTTGAAATTAGCAGACTGATGACTTGGCTGGATGTGGTGGCTTATGCCTCTAGTCTCAGCTACTCAGGAGGCTGAAGTAGGAGGATCACTAGAGTCCAGGAGGTCGAGGCTGCAGTGAGCTATGATCATGCCACTGCACTCCAGCCTGGGCAACAGAATGAAACCCTGTCTCTAAAAAAAAGAGAAAGATGACAGACGCTTTTTTTTTTTGATGTGGTCTCACTTTGTTGCCCAGGCTAGTCTCGAACTCCTGGGCTCAAGAGATCCTCCCACCTCACCCTCCACAGGCATGAGCCACCATGACTTTCTTTTTCTTTTTCCTTAATTGAAGCTCTGCATTCTAATTTTGGTTCTTATGTTACTTCTGTGATCCTCTGCCAATTATCTTTCTTCCCATCTGTAAACTGAGGGAATGGCTTCTAAGGTGCCTTTTAGGCCAACTTCTAGGATTCTAGGAAAACCATCTAAATATCTACCTGTTGAATCCATTGAATCTGGCATTCTTTTTTGTTGTTGTTGTTGTTTTTTGAGATGGAGTCTTGCTCTGTCACCCAAGCTGGAGTGCAGTGGTGCAGTCTCTGCTCACAGCCAACCTCCACCTCCCAGGTTCAAGCAGTTCTCTTGCCTCAGGCTCCCAAGTAGCTGGGATTACAGGTGTGCACTACCGCGCCTGACTAATTATTGTAATTTTAGTAGAGACAGGGTTTCACCATGTTGGCTAGGCTAGTCTGAAACTCCTTTTGGTGATCCACCCGCTTTGGCCTCCCAAAGTGCTGGGATTACAGGTGGGAGCCACCGCGCCCAGCCGAATCTGGCATTCTTTACAAAGACCAGTCCATAAACAAATAAAAGAGCTGGCATGTGATGATGCACCTCTCAGGGCTATAACCTGAAATCCATTTCACATCCTTCATAGACCAGTTACCTGTCAGCAGAGGCTCAGAAGTTAGCTCTAATACCTGCTTCCAATTCAACAAGCCCCAAAACTGTCTTTAGGAGTATTTTCTAAGTACTATATGCTTGCAAGCACCTAAATGCTTTTCTGTTTATTTTCCTTGGGGCTTTTGATGAAAGCAATCTTTTGTCAGATATCTGACAGTTTTTCTATCAGATTAGCCTTGCAAGTTTTCATGTGTCTCATATCCTCTCTTAAACAGATGTTAACTGTTCCTCCACCCTTTCCCCAGCCCCATCAATGGTGTCTGGGTCCTGATTGAGAATAGATGACCAAACCTCACTTCCTGCCCATTTGCCGTGCACCCACAAGGCATTGTCTACAGTAGCTGCATGCAGAACTGCTAGAGTAGAGGACTGAAATGATTTTGCAGTTAAAAAAACATGGGAGGAAAGCTCTGGGCTGTCAAAGGAATGCCGCCTCTTTACTGATGTTATGGAAAAAGCAGTGTCAGGCCTGGCTCCACAGCTGAGCTCTGCACAAGGTTTTGCCTCTTGGCTCTTGATCCTCTTAGCAACCAGGCTGCAAGCACAAGAAGCCTCTTTCTCATTCACACAGCAACATCTGCAAGCTTTCAGTCATTCAAGACGCTGCAGCCCTGGGGAAATCTCGGGTGTTTCCCACTTTAGTATAGGCAATAACTAACTGTAATCTGAGCTCCATTCTGTTGCTTCTCCACTGTGCAGTGATTAATAAGAGCACGGACTCAGAGCCAGACTACTTTGCTTCCAATCTCAGTTAATAATGACCAGTTCTGTGGCCTTGGGGAAGTTATTCAAATTCTCTATGCCTCAGTTCCAACATCTGCAAAGTAAGGGTTAATGGCACTATCTACCTCATTGGGTTAAGTATTAAATTTAGATATATAAAAATACAATATCTTGCATGTCAGATGTACTGTTTGCTAATATTATATGGATTGACGATCATTAAGAAATAGGGGGCCTACTTCAGCATAAGGAGAATGAGACAACCTCTAATCTTTTTGAAACTTCACTTCCTCTCCTTATACATGGGGTACTTTCTTCAGTATGAATTTCTGCAATTGTCCCTTACACCTGTTTGTCCTTCACCTGCGTATTCCCAGCCGAACCCAGAGCAGGCAGTCCATCAAAATCTATTGAATACTAAAGGCACAAAGACCTCTACTGATCTGCCATTCTTGACTTCAGACACCAAAGGAGGCTTTTTTTTTTTTTTTTTTTAAATACAGATACGGTCTCACTTTGTCCCTGATGGCTGAAGTGGCTTGTTCATAGCTCACTGCTGCCTTGAAATCCTGGGCTCAGTGGATCCTCCTGCCTCAGCCTCCCTGGTAGCTGGGATTACAGGCACGTGTCACTGTGCCTGGCTAATTTTTTGATTTTTTTGTAGAGATGAGGTCTCACCATGTTGCCCAGGCTAGTCTTCACTCTTGGGCTCAAGCCATCTGCCCACTATGGCCTCGCGAAGTGCTGGGATTACAGACTTCGCCTAAAGGAGACTTCTAACGCTGGATTACTCTGAAACCTCTACAGAAATTTTAGTAAATGCTTTGATAGCTTAAGGTAGTAATATAAAGTTGCCAAATTTTTACGTTCTTCTCACAACATTTTGAGACATGACTTTCTGACTCATTCAGGTGAGCAAGACCATGCCCGGCTAATTTTTTAATTTTTTTGTAAATGGGGCTATGTTGTCCAAGCTGGTCTCGAACTCTTGGGCTCAAGCAAACCTTCTGCCTTGGCCTCTCAAAGCGCTGGGATTATGAGGCATAGTATTTGACATCATATTGCATATTGGTGTTACGAATGTGTACACACAATGAGATTTAAAATTATTCCAATTATAACTTAAATGTGCTCATCCTAGCACTGCTTATGAGTTATGAAATTAAAATGAACCGGATTTTGAAAGGTTGTGCTCAATATTGGGCCAGATTGTTTCTAACTTGCAGGCTATTCGATAGTCAATAGGCCACACTTCCCTCCAGACATCAAACGTTGGCCTGAAGCTTGGTGAAATGGTATAGGGTGTCATTCCTTCCACAATTTGGAAATTGTCTCTGGGGCTCATTCTGATTAGAAAATGAATATAAAGCTGTCACCTATTCATTCTAGAGTTTGGAGCATTCTAAAAGTAATGTACACATTTGTCATTTCATGACGGCATAGAGTATCTTCAATGTAGTTGTACACGAGTCCTTCCATTTCTGAGCCTTGATTAAATCTGAGCAATGCTGACACTGTTATTTAGGAAATCTGGCATTACACAAAAGAAGTCTCCAAACTGAGAGCTCAAAAGATTTAGTTGTTTGGTAAAGATGCCTCATTTGATACATTTGAATGTTACATGTTACGTTGTAAACATCAAGTAACACCACAAACATTTTAAAAAAGGAAGTTTATTGGTCTTTAAATGGCTCAAATTGCAAATCAACAAATCGGGTAGTGGCATCAGCCTAAGACACGTGATGCATCTTTGTCAGTTGGCTTCATAGCACCTTAGTACCCAGGAGAGGAAAGGTCTCAAAGCAAAGTCACAATGTTAGTGGTTAGGACCCCTGGTTAAATAAGACTGTAATGAGTACACATGGAGATTGCTGGGCCCACTGGCCAGTGTTACATCGGTAACTTGAATTCCGCACATGGCATAGCCTATGAGAAATACGAAATGAAAGATGTACATCTCAAACCCTTTAAGGACAAATATTTAACATGAGAAGCTGGATGTAAATATCTAAAGAGTGAGTTCCTAAAAAGCCTATTTTTAACTTTACGTACACACCTGTTACCTGGAATGCCTGAGCACATCTTTGACCTGTTCAAATTAGGACTGAGGAAAAAGAAAAAAATACTTTGTTGAATCAACTGTCCTAGCCCCACTGCAAAGAGGAAAAAAAAATCTGGCAGTGGCATATTTCCCACTGAAATTATGTCCCCAAGTAGCATGCTAGAATTCTTCCAGCAGGTACACCACACAATGGTGACATAGCCTAATGTGTGGTCAGTGTGTGCCACACGTTTTCTGCACTATACCCAGGTTTGATGGCTTGATGTTAACTTCTGAAAATGTAGCTACAGTGTTCATTATAAACATAAACAGAACAGAATTACTCCTAATAATTCCTGTATCAAACTGTAACTTCATGAGTATAAATTTAGAAATGAACAGATGGCAAGCATGAATATTTTCCCAAAGTGTTCTAGTGCAAAATGCATTAGCACTACTGACATTTTCTTCCTCTGCCCTGCTCCCAGATTAAAAACTTAACACTTACATGCTCACCACTAGCAGAAAGGGATTTCCAGGGACCAGCATCTCAGAGAAAAGGAGGGTTCATTCAAACATAACTGGTGCTGAATCCTCGCAGTTGAAAATTATCTTGCAAGTATATGCTGGCCCTTCATTTAAAATGAACTTGCAGTTTATTAAAAGTGATCAAAGAGCTCTGGAATCTTATTTTCAAGAACCAGAGTATGGCACACATTTTAAATTTGGACAGACTCCTAGCAGACAGTTACTTCTCAAGAATTATCTATACAAAAGCTGTACTCCATGCTGGGCATCTATTTTCTCACCAGGACACATGGGGCAGTGGACCCCTGGTGTCAGTAAGAACACACCCAGAATGATATAACCGGATATTTTTCAGTTTCTAAATTAAGGCATATTCAAAAAATTCCATGTACAAGTTTACACCACTTTTCTAAGTTACTCACCAGGTAATTAAAGCAGATTCACAGATGAATTACTCTCAGTTTAACTATATGCAACAACCATGCCAATAACTTTTCTTCTAAATTTTGCATAATAATGGTTAAAAAAAGTGGTACAGTTTAACTATCATGTTCACAATTGTCATTTTTCAAGGCAGTAGAAGACCAAGACATTTTAAAATGATATAAAATTTAAGCTTTATAATAAACACCAGAGGAAGTCGCCTTTCCTCCCACTCCCCACCCCCATCTCACCTCTTCAATTTCAAGAAAGACTGCCCGAGAAACACAAGCTTACACGCTACATTCAGGACCATGATAAACGTAGGCAATTATGAAATAAGTTGAACTTTGCTTCTTGGTGAAGCCACATTAATTTCTTTTTAAAGTAAATTTGACTTTCATTGCAGTTCCAATTCATGCTTTTAGTGATATACAACAATTTCCAAAATGTTAAAGTAATTTCAGTCAATTAAGCCTTCAATGGCAATGCTTATAAATTATATTTATTAGTATGGTCAAGATAAGAAAGGAGTTTGGGCTTTAATTATAAAATGCAGCATCTTTCTCTGATTCTCTTGGCTAAACTTTTCCTCTTCTTTTTTCCATTCTTTTCTTTGCTGTCTTCCATCTTTCTCGCTCGAATTTCTCTCATTAAATCAAAAAATACCTAGAAAGAAAAAAAAATAGGATAAATAAAGCAAACAGATATATGAACTTACTACTTCTCCAAATCACAGCAGTAAACTTTGGGGGTAACACAAGTATAAATATTTAAGAGCTCTTGTTTGGGAGTATAGAGTGGAAAGCATAAAACTAAAGCCTGATTTTCCTAGTATCTTGAAAAAAGGAGGAAACTAGGAAGTTTTCTGAATTACACTTTATGGTAAAAATGTTCATATGTAATAAAACCTGATCTTTCTGTTCCAGTTTTTGAGACAAAAGTCTAAAAAGTGCTATAAGGTGATGACAGACCCAAAGATAAAACTCAATGGATTATATTTAAGTACTTTATAATCAATAAATGTATTTTATTAATTTATATTTAATAATATATGCTTAAATTTATATTTAATAATTTGATTATATTTCATAACTTGGTTTCCTCAGCTCCATTTTTAGAAATGAAGCTGAGGAAGATGGGTGTATGCTTTATCATCTTGATACCAGACACTATGAAACAACTTTGTCTGTTACTCTGTATTTGAGAATTTATCAGTTTTTGTCCGATGTCTAGGAACCGGTAAATAATGAGATATTAGCATAGTAACTAAGAAAATTACGAGTATAACAATTCAAAGTTAAATTTCAATAAGAAATTCCTATGTTCTGTAACATAGAAGGGTCTGGAAGGCTACACATTTACACTCCCACTCCCACTCCACATAAACGGCTGAGAGTATATGATAAAAGGAGGAATAACTTTTATGATCACTTTTGAATTCTGGATTTAAAAAATGTTTTTACTTATAGAATTAAAAAACTCAGTATGACTAAAGATAAGCAAGAAATACGAAAGCGACAATGAGTGCTGTGAGTAAAGAAGTGTGTGTATGTCATGACTGATGTGGCCTTTCCTAACGCGTCTGAAAAAAGCAAGGCACAGAATAGCAGATGGAGCGCTACCTGTGTGTGTGTGTAGGGCAGGAGTATACATGTATTTGTTCGCCCTTGCACAAAGAACAATGAAATAATAAACCAAACCCTACTAATCAATTTTATTTTCAAGAAGGGAGGAGGGTACAAGGAAGAGTGAGGCATCTCTGAGTATATCTTGTTATAGAATTTCTACTTTAGAGACATACGTGTTTTACATATTCAAAAATAAAATTAGGCCAGGTGTGGTAACTCACAGCTGTAATCTCAGCACTCTGGGAGGCCGAGGCGGGCAGATCACCTGAGGTCAGGAGTTCTAGACTACCCTGGCCAACACGGTGAAACCCCGTCTCTACAAAAAATACAAAAATTAGCTGGGTGTGGTGGCAGGCACTTGTAATGCAGCTACTGGGGAGGCTGAGGCACAAGAATTGCTTGAACCCAGGAGGTGGAGGTTGCACTGAGCCAAGATTGTGCCACTGCACTCCAGCCTGGGTGACAGAGCGAGACTCAGTCTCAAAAATAAAAATAAAATAAATAAATAAATAAAACAAAATATCAAATCCTAAAAATTGAAAATCAAATTAAAATAAATTAAGACTGGCTGGGCGTGGTGGCTCATGCCTGTAGTCCCAGCACTTTGGGAGGCTGAGGTGGGCGGATCACCTGAGGTCAGGAGTTCAAGACCAGCCTGGCCAACATAGAGAAACCCCATCTCTACTAAAAATACAAAAATTAGCCAGGTGTGGTGGCGTATGCCTGTAATCCCAGCTACTCGAGAGGCTGAGGCAGATCACTTGAATTCAGGAGGCGGAGGTTGCGGTGAGCTGAGATCGTGCCACTGAACTCCAGCCTGGGCAACAGAGTGAGACTCCATTTCAAAAAACAAACAAACAAAAAGACACAAACAAGTAAGACTGACTAGAGGAATTATTTCAAAGGTCTGTAAGACATAGCATAGAAAGTATCTATTTTAGAATAGATGCTAAGGATAAAAATAGACACAAAATTCCAACAAAACAAAACAAAGACAAATCTTAAACTTTTTTTTTTTTTTTGAGAGAGTCTCTGTTGCCCAGGCTGGAGTGCGATGGCGCAATCTCAGCTCACTGCAACCTCTGCCTCCTGGGTTCAAGAGATTCTCCTGCCTCAGCCTCCCAAGTAGCTGGGATTACAGACATGCACCACCATGTCTGGCTAATTTTTGTATTTTTAGTAGAGATGGGGTTTTGCCATGTTGGCCAGGCTGGTCTCCAACTCCTCACCTCAGGTGATCTACCTGTCTCAGCCTCCGAATGTGCTGGGATTACAGACGTGAGCCACAACACCCAGCCAAACTTCATTTTGTAGTTTGTTTGTGACAGCAATGTTGCTCTTTTGGAACTATTTTATTAATGCAAGGGAGGAATTATGTTAATATAATTTAGGAACCAAGATCTTCAGTGTAAGAGAAAAGATACAAGTACAAAATCAAAGATGTAAACATTTGTAATGTTAAATTTGAATTGGAAATAACAACATGATCACATTTTTTTTTCTTTTAATAATACCTATTTCCTAGAACTATTCACTGAAAAATGACAACACAATAGCAACAAGCAAATTATGTAACTATGCTGTGGCTGCTAAATATCATTCCTCCTAAACAGAACCTGAGTTCCTTAGATGAATGGCTGATTCCTGATCTGCAGCAAGAAGCATAAAATTTAAGTCAGAAAGCAAGGAAGCTATCAAAGATAAATGGGCTGAGTCAAATGGACATAGGACCAACATGAAGGAACATAAACGGTTAAAAGGAAAAAAGCATAAAACACACACACACACACACACACACACACACACAAAGTATGCAACAGAACGGAACACAATGATGACATAAAAGCCATGAGTTTTTGCCCCCACTAGTTGTGATTCTATTTCCCCAGAGACTAGGAATTTCAGAAGACCTCTGTTTCAAGTCTCTGGCTAACTAGCTAGGACAGGAGGTCTCGATTCTAACTAAATGTAATTATTGGAATATTCCCAGTATTGCTTTCTAATGCAGATAAATCACTATGAAAAGGAAACTAGATGAAGGTTTAATTTCTGATTTTATTTTCAATTGAATTTTGTCTGTTTAATTGACACATATTTACAGAGTACACAGTGATGTTTTGATACATATAACGTACAATGACTAAGACCAGGGTAATTAGCATATCCATCATCTCAATCATTTATTATTTGTGTTGGGAACATTCAATATCCTCCTTTCAGGTATTTGAAACTATACATTATTGTTAAGTATAGTCATCTACAATAGTATAGTACACCAGAGCTCATTCCTCATATCTAGCTGTAATTCTGTATAATTTAACTAATCTCTACCTATCCCTCCCATTCCAGCCTCTAGTATTCTCTGTTCTATTTTTTACTTCTATGAGATCAATTTTTTCTAAGCTTTTACATATGAATGAGAACATGCAGTGTTTAACTGCCTGTTCCTGGCTTATTTCACTTAATTGTCTCCAGTTCTATCCATATTGCCATGAATGACAGGATTTCATCCTTTTCAATGATTGAATAGTACTCTATAGTGTATATATATCACATTTTCTTTATCCATTCATCTGTTGTTGGCACTTGGGTTGGTTCCGTATCTTGGCTATTGTGAACAGTGCTATAACAAACAAATGTCATTAATAGGAAAATGGCTGAATTATGGAAAAGTCTAACCATGGAATACTTTGTGGTTTTAAAAAGAATATGGATACATCTATATGCAGTGACATGGAAGAGCTGTAAGATTTGTCATAAAATTTAAAAAGCACACCACAGAAATATGCTCTATATATACAGATACAAAATATATTACGTGCGTGTATATATATATATACACAAATCCTATTAATACAGGGAGAAAAAACAAGCAAACGCAAACTTTCCCTTAGAGATATGTATGCCTGCTTTTAACGTCTGGAAAGACACACCCGTGTTAGCACTGGTTACTGAAAGGGAGGGGAAAGGAGTGAACTATGGGAGAAAAGTGACTCATTTTTCCTCCTTATGTTTCTATATTATGAATTTTTCTTTATATAAGCATGTATCCATGTATTACTTGTACAATGAAAAAACCCAAATATGATATTTTCCAAAAAATACAGTGTATTTCTACCAAAATTCTTCCCTCAACATAAAACTGATTCTCCTGACATAATAAATCACGCTGCCCCTTTGGACATCTGTTAATATTTGCTCAACTTCTCTCTATTCTGCCAAAATATTCCTTAAAATCAAGAGCAACCTTGGAGTCATGAATTAAGAACCAGAGCATTTAGCTAGAAGGATACTAACAAGGTCATTGAATGAATCCAATGAGTACACAAGTAGGATTGCCCAGATGTTCCTCTAGCCTTGGAGTGATTCCTCTGTGACAAGCGTGGCTTCCTGAGACATGCCATGCCCCAGCTCTGGTGGCTATGACACTTTTTCATGAGTAGATTTAAAATCTGCATCTTTGAAACTTCCACCTAATGGTCTATTTGGACTCCAGATGAGGATAACACATGAGCCAATGATCTTATGGAGAGCTAGCATTTGTTCTGTGACAAAGCATGACACTTCACAATTTAATAAAAGGAAATTAACACTTGCTATTCCTGAAAATTTGTGATCAGGCTTCTAGTAGTGGATGACATAAGAAATGGGAGATACACTAGCTATTCCAACCATTGTTTTGTTTTGTTTTTGAGATAGGGTCTCACTCCATTACCCAGGCTGGAGGGTAGTGGTTATGATCTCGGCTCACTGCAGCCTCCACCTCCCAGGCTCAAGCAATCCTCCTGTCTCAGCCTCCCGAGTAACTGTGACTACAGACATTCGCCACCACACCTGGCTAGGTTTTCTATTTTTTGTAGAGATAGGCTTTTGCCATGTTGCCCAGGCTGGTCTCGAACTCCTGGGCTCAAGTAATCTGTCTGCCTTGGCCTACCAGAGTGCAGGGATTATAGGCGTGGGCCACCGCACCTGGGCCCCAACCATTGTTTTGAGTAAAATATTGAAGAAAGAATGTGAGCATGTGAGCACCAGAGTTGGCCAGACCCAGAAGCCACAGATGCCACCACGAACCCTGTGACCTTGAGCCAGTTATGTAATCTCCCCACACCGCAGATTCCTTGTCTAAAAAGTGAGCATCAGAAGAGTATCTATGCCTCACACAATTAAGGATTAAATGGTTGGTACTTACCACAGTGCCTGGCTCTTACAAACACAAACAAATATTAGCCTTTCTGATTATTAGATTATTTCCTCAGGAAAACAACCACGAACACAAGTATAACCTAATTCCAGAAACTGAATAGTTGCTGCAAATGACTTTTACGTAGCCACTGAGGTACTTTATCTGGTAGCCACTCTGCAGGATGTAGCAGTACATGAAATTATAGTCTTCAGTATGGATTTGCACCTCACCTTACAAGCAGCCTTGTTTAATGTAATTCTGTTTTGGACAGGTGACCACCGACTACAGACTGTATTAACTGAAACTGGCCACAGCAATGTTTCCTATGTGCTTTTCCAGAATCCTGCCACTTTTCATCAAGAGCTGAAGTCTATTCTCCTTCCTTCTCAACCTAGGTGAGACTTTGTGACTACCTCCAACCTGCAGAATGAGGTAGAAATAATGCTGCATAACTTCAGAGACTATGTCATAAAAGGCCATATGGTTTCTGCCTGGTTCTTATTCTCTTGTGACACTTGCCCTTGGAGACTCTGCCCACTGTGCTGTGAGGAAGCCTAAACTAGCACACATGGAAAAGGCCACATGGAGGAGCCAACCTGGAGAGGAATTGAGGCATCCTTGGATAACGGCCAGTATCATCTGGCTGAGCCAGATATGTGCGAACAAGCCTTCAGAACCTAAGTTTAGGTATTTCCAGTGCCTAGACTTGAAGTTTTCAGCTGAGGCAGCAGACACTGTAGAGCAGAGCCAAGCCATTTCCACTGTGCCCTGTTCAAATTCTTGGCCACAGAATTTATGAACAGAATAAACGACTGTTTTACCCATAAAGGTTCTGGGGTGTACTTTGTTATACAGCCACAGTAACTAAAACGGCCTTATACCTTTATTTTATTGTTTATTTTTTGAAAAAGTAATACAGTCGTACCTCAGTATCTATGGGGGATTGGTTCCAGGATGCCTGTGGATCCCAAAACCTGTACCTACTCAAGTCCTGCAGCTGGCCCTGCGGAACCCATGGATACAAAAAGCCAGCCCTCCACATATGCAGGTTTCACATCCTGCTGTATTCTCTGTCTGCATTTAGTTGTGGATGCAGAGCCCACCGACATGGAGGCAGACTGCATCTGTGAAAAAAAATCTGCACAGCTCAAATCTGTGTTGTTTGAGGGCCAAGTGTCCATGAACATGGCAAAAAGTTCACAAGGGTATTTACAGTGAAAAGAGCATAAACTGTGGCTTAATTCTCTGGAGGCAACCACAGGTACCAGAGTCTTACGTATCCTTATGACGTGTACATAGATAATGTGTATGTATGTGTGTTTAAAACACATGGCAGCAAGCTACAGACACCACTCTGTACTTTGTTTCACTTACTTTATAATTGAAGATCATTTGATATCAGCACATTTAGTTCTATCCTCATTTCTTTTTAATGGTTGGGCAAAACTCCATTATTTAAACCAGTCCATTATTGAACACTTGGATATTTCCAGTCTTTTGCTTCTAAAAATAATGCTTCACTGACTACCACTGAACATACATGTATACGTGAGTGCATAATTTGTTCTGTATAATACATTTTTAGCACTTAAATTGTTGGGTCATAATTCTGATGGGTATCACAAAACTGCCCTTCCAACAACATATGAGAGGTTCCTGTTTTTCTATACTGTTGCCAACAGTATATTCTATTCTCAACCTCTTTGCTTTTTTTCTCCCAAAGTGACGGGCAAAAAAAGGACATTCCACTATATTTTTAAGTTGTACTTCCCTTTTTATAAGTGAGACCGAGCCTCTTTTCCAGTTTAAAGGCCATTTGTGTTTCCTTTCTACGACATGCCTGTTGCTGTTTTTGGGCCATTTTCCCTAGGTTTTTGTCCTGTAAGAGCTGTGCTAATGCAGACACCATACTTCCCAGGGCCTCTGATGCCAACAGATGATCATCACAAAGACTGTTACAATATAGCTTTCTATCTTGGACTGCCAGTGTCTGCATCTCTTCCCCACTCCCCTTAGGTTCAAATAGTTTTTATAGTGTGTTCTACAACCTACTCGAAACATCGATTAGAAAAGTATATATATGCTATGAGAATGTTCAACGTTGCCTTTTAAAACCTCAAACACCCTCAATCTTAAAATATATTTTCATTAGTACTTTAAAAATATTTGCCATACAAATTGTCTCTTGAAATCTATAATTTTCTAATGACTTAGAAATGTCAGGCACAGGCTGGGCATTTTACATATGTGATTTCATTTCATCTTTACAATAATCCTGTGAAGCAGGTATTCTTGTTCCCATTTCCAAACGGAAGCTAACTGAAATACCCAAGCCCTAGTTACTGTGTTCAGAAACCATGGTTCCCAGGAAACTATGATAGGGCATGCTATGGACTGAATGCTTGTGTCACCCCAAAATTCATATACTGAAACCCGAATTCCTTATGTGATGGCAATAAGAGATGGGGCTTTTGGGTGGTAATTACTTCACTAGGGTAGGGTTTTCATAATGGAATTAGTATCCTAAGAAGAATCAGGAGAGCTATCTCTCTCTCTCTGTCATGTGAGGATACAGCAGGAAGGTATAAGGAAATCCAGCAAATCAGGAAGAAAGCCCTCTCCAGAATCATATTGTTTAAGACCTTGATCTTGGACTCGCCAGCCTCCAGAACTGTGAGAAATAACTTTGTTATTTAAGCAAAATACACATACACACACACATACACACACACACACACTTGCCCTAGTCCTAACCTTAGAAAAAATTAGTATCCTGAATATAAATCTGTAGTACTCACTTTGTACAGATATCTTAGACCTAAAGGAATCTGACAACGTCTTAAAAAGTTAATAAGCTTAAGACAGCAATGACACTGTCTTAAGACCTACAGCAAAATAAAAGAACAAATCTCAAACTTTTTTTTTAACCTAGTACTTTCTGGATCAGCGTTATAAATCTACAAGAACATGCAGCACTTGCTAGAAGTGTAAATTCTCATGCCCCATTCCAGACCAAATGAATCCAAATCTCTAGGGGTAAGACCCAAGAATGTGTGTTTATCAAGATTTACAGGCAGTTCTTTTGCCTATTAGAGCTTGAGAGGCACACTATAGAGCCTAGATACTTGCAGGCTGAAGAAAGACCCCACTTGGAGGCCTTTAAGATTCTGTGCTACCTCAGCCCAGTGAGCAGTCTTTCTAGATACTGGAGCTGGTCTAGGGCAGTGAGATGAAATGTACTTGCGAGTGTTCCACATCTGGTCTTCAGGAAGGGCCACTCTGAACAAAGCGAGAAGACAAGAAAGGAGGGCAGAGGGTTTCCTTTCCTTTCTTTCTCTTTCAGGAGAAAACAAAGGTTGAGGGTAGGGAGTGGAGAGTGGCAGGAGAGACTTTAAAATGCTCTTATCTGGGGGCTTCTTCGTCTTGGGAGGTACCCTTATTTTTAAGAACTTAGGTGGGGTTGGGTAGACATCAGGTCAGAGGTAAGAACGGTTTAGTGCTGGAATCTTGGGACTCACACGATTCCTTCTAAATTATCCAAAGACTCAATAGGATAAGGGGGAAAAAAAAGTCAGGAATGCCATCAGTGCTTTAAAAAAAAAAAGAAAGTACATTTAGCTGCAGTCTCTCATGTTTTAATGTCTCTTGGGAAGCTAAGGACAAGGTGAACTAAAATTCCTAACATGTATCTGAGCACTCAAGGATGATAAAAATCAACAAGCATTAAATCTCTATTTGAAAGTTTCATAGACTCTCCAGACAAAATGGAGCCAAGTTAAAGCAAACCAACCTATTTTAACGTGATGCAGTAGTAAAGAGAGTCACGTGTTACCTTGTCAACATTAGCTCGTGTTTTAGCAGATGTTTCCACGTAGTTAACATTCCACTGCTCAGCTCTGTTTTTTGCCTCTTCTACAGAAACCTGCCTTTTATCTTCTAAATCTGATTTGTTACCAACCAGTAGAAATGGAACATTCTCATCTTCTTTTACTCTTAAAATCTGCTCCCTGGATAAGATAAAATGAAAAAGAAATATTAACATTATAAGGATAGTACAGAAAGTTCTTGTTTACCCCATACCTAGATTTCCCTAATGTTAACATCTTCTACTACTGTGGTACACAAATCACATTTAATGAACCAATATTGATACAGTATTAGCAACTAAGGTCCAACCGTTATTCAAATGTGCTTGCTTTTGGCCTGACATCCTTTTTCTGTTCCAGGATCCCATCCAGGTGGCCACATGACATTTAGTTTCATCATGTCTCTTTAGCCTCGAGTTGGCCATGGTAGTTCTCAGACTTTCCTTGTTTTTGATGACCTTAATAGTTTTGAGGACTGCTGGCTGGCAGTTTGTAGAATGTCTCTCAATTGGGATTTGTCAGATGTTTTCCTCATGATTAAAGTAGGGTTAGTGGTTCTTGGGAGGAAGATTTAGAAAGTGCTATTCTTATTGCATCATATCAAGGGTCCCACCAATTGTTTTTTAAAACCCAAATGTGCCAGAAATTACTGGAAGTCAGACCTTGAGCATACATTTTGCATTGAGAGGTAAGTTATCCACTGTGAAAGCGTCATCAATTTTAAAGTACCATGGTTCTGCTCTTCCTAGTCATGTAAGTCTGAGCAAAGTGCAAAGTACTTCTTACCTCAGTTTCCTCATCTATAAAATGGAGCTAACAATTATTATACCTTCCTTATAAAGTTGCTGTGAGGGTTAAATGTGAAGTGCTTAAAACTGCATGGAACAGAGTAAATATTCAAAAAATGTTAGCTCATTATTAATCTACTGGAAGAAATGTTTTCTTATAAAATCAACAAACAAAAGGAAATCTGAAAGACTTAGGTTCACTAATTTGCTACCTTAAAAATGCCTCTCCTTTGAAATTATTAAGAGCTGTTGAAGCTATAGAACGTAAGTAAAGTCAGCCCTCTGTATCCACAGACTCAACTAACTGCAAATAAAAAATATCTTTTAAAACCCCAAAAACAGCCAGGTGCAGTGGCTCATACCTGTAAACCCAGCACTTTGGGAGGCTGAGGCAGGAGGATTGCTTGAGGCTAGGAGTTCAGTACCAGCCCAGGCAACATAGTGAGACCTCATATCTATAAAAAATAGAAAAAAAAATTGGCTAGGTGTAGTAGTGTGCACCTGTAGTCCTAGCTACTCAGGAAGATCGCTTGAGCCCAAGAGTTCAAGGCTGCATTGAGCCATGATTACATCACTGTACTCTAGCCTGGATGACAGAGTAAGACCCTGTCTCAAAAAAAACCAAAAACCAAAAAAAATGCCACAATAAAAAATAAAACAAAATTTAAAATGCAGAATAACAACTATTTACATAGCAATTACACTGTATTAGCTATTAAAAGTAATCTCGAGATGACTTAAGGTACATGGGAGGATGTGCATAGGCTGTCTGCAAATACTACACCATTTTATAGAAGGGACTTGAATATCCATGAATGTCGGTATCCATAAGGAGTCCTGGAACCAATCCCTGCCCCGCCCTGATACTGAGGGACGACTGTATTTTAGAATAAGAGACAATGAGAAAATTAAAGGGATATTAGAATGGCAAATCAGCAAAGTACACTTGGTTTTGCAGACTTTTTTTTTTTTTTTTTTTTGAGACAGGGTCTTACTCTGTCACCCAGGCTGGAGTGCAGTGGCATGATCACGGCTCACTGCAGCCTCAACCTCCTGGGCTCAAGCAATTCTCTCACCTCAACTTCCCGAGTAGCACACCTATACTATAGGCACGCACCACCACACCCAGCTAATTTTTTTCCTTTTTTTGTAGAGACGGGGTTTCACCATGTTGTCCAGACTGGTCTTGAACTCCTGAGATCAAGTGATCTGCCTGCCTCAGCCTCTCAAAGTGCTGGGATTACTGCTGTGAGCCACTGTACCTGGCTGCAGGCATTTTATAGTGATGCTTGAAAAACCGGGAAAAATCTTCTTCTTGCCTTATTTTCAGATTATTCTATTCTGTGCTTCTTAGACAATGTTTCCTAAATACCACCACCACACTACTACCACCAACATTTTACTCAGCGCTCACAATGTGCCAAACACTGCTTTCAGGACTTATGTACATTTTCTCATTTAATCCTTACCTAAACCTATATAGTTAGTATCATTAGTATTCTTGTCCTACAGATGCGGAAACTGATGCACACAGAAATTATGTTAACTTGCTCAGAGACACACTTAAGTAGAACCAGGACTGAGAAATCCAACTCCAGAGCACACAATGAACTTGTATAGTAGATACCAAGAGAATACGAAGGCAGACCTCCTGGATTTTAACTCTATGCTATTCCTGACTGTACAACCTGGGGCAAGCCACTTAACCTCCCTGCATTTCTGTTTCTTCATTTATAAATTTGGATGTCACTTTTTAAAAAAAAGTCAAATTTAAGACATCACTAGTTCTCAATCTTATTTTATGGACTCTAAGAAAAACTGCTAGCAATTATAACTGTATGGTGCCATATCATAAGACATAGCCCTGAGAGACGTTAAAATGTACATCTTATAATCTATGAAATCCAGTAGTATCTATCTCACAGTGTTGTTTGAGAAACTAGTTTATATATGTGAATGCTTAGAACAGTCTGGCTTCTGGTAAGTGTTGCATGAGTATGAGGTAGTGTTACTATTATTATTACTTCATTCACTTGATTACTCATGGTGTAGCAAACATTCTAACACATTCAACACTCAAAGGAAGTTCTTTGGACCTGAACTCTCAGTTCTTCTAATGTGAATAGACTATAGGCCGCACAGACTATGGGCCACAGAGAAAGTAAACTCCATTCTTCACTGATTTGTATTTGTCTTAAACATCCTTTTAGAAAATAAACTGTCAAACAAGCACGGTATCTGGCTGATGCAGGCTAAGATGTACAGCACTACACAGTGCTATGATGCTTCCTACCACTCACATGATTTCTTGCAAAAACCATGTCAACCTTCACCATGATTACTATTAAATATATGCGGTACTTGTGAAGGGCATTTTGGCCAATCACAATCTTTTTCTAGGGCGTGCTGTGACTTTCTTAACCAGTTTCCTTTGTGAATGAGGGCCTGAATGCTGTTCCTTTTTTTTTTTTTTTTTTAAATTATACTTTAAGTTGTAGGGTACATGTGCACAACGTGCAGGTTTGTTACATAGGTACACATGTGCCATGTTGGTTTGCTGCACCCATCAACTCGTCATTTACATTAGGTATTTCTCCTAATGCTATCCCTGCCCCAGTCCCCCACCCCACGACAGGCCCCAGTGTGTGATGTTCCCTGCCCTGTGTCCAAGTGTTCTCACTGTTCAATTCCCACCTATGAGTGAAAATATGCAGTGTTTGGTTTTCTGTCCTTGTGATAGTTTGCTGAGAATGACGGTTTCCAGCTTCATCCATGTCCCTACGAAGGACATGAACTCATCCTTTTTTATGGCTGCATAGTATTCCATGGTGTACATGTGCCACATTTTCTTAATTCAGTCTATCATTGATGGACATTTGGGTCGATTCCAAGTCTCTGCTATTGTGAGTAGTGCCGCAATAAACATACATGTGCATGTGTCTTCACAGCAGCATGATTTATAATCCTTTGGGTATATACCCAGTAATGGGATCGCTGGGTCAAATGGTATTTCTATTCTAGATCCTTGAGGAATCGCCACACTGTCTTCCACAATGGTTAAACTAATTTACACTCTCACCAACAGTGTAATAGCATTCCTATTTCTCCACATCCTCTCCAACATCTGTTGTTTCCTGACTTTCTAATGATCACCACTGAATGAAGCTGTTAACAACAACTAACCTGCCACTCAGTCTCACCACCTGGAAGGTGAGACTGACTCAGGTGTTTGTAACTCTAGCACCTCTGGTCATATGTGTGTACATACAGTCATTAATTTATTTCTTAATAAATACCTACTAAGCTACTCTGAGTCAGGTGCTGCAGGGAAACCAATACTGAAAAACTATAATGTGACTGATGCTGGTAGAAACACGGCTGTAGAAAACCTGGACTTACTGGGTTCCGAGGTGAGAAGATGTTATTTTTTTAGAGTTAATAGATTGGTTTTATTAGCAACTTTGCTGGATGTCAGAGAAAAGTAATTCTATGGTATAAACTTCATATACATTTTGCTTAATATAATACTCCCTTTAAATACAGTTTTAGAGGCTATTACAGAATTTCAGAATAGGGAAGTACAGTCTGGTCCAACTTCATTTTTGACATAGGAAAGTAAAAACCAAAAGGTAAGGGTTTTTGAATCAAGACAAATGTTTACTAAACATGTACTTACTATAGATTATATGCTAGCAACTATGTCATATATAGGTACTGGGGATACTGAGACAGGAAAGGAATGGGTGTTAAGTGTGATACCGGAGCTGTAGCAAGGACACTGCATATACAGACGAGGAAGCAATGGATTTTGTGGATCATAGAGATGACCAGAAAGGCTAAAGGGAGGAGCTGATATTTATGCTACTCTTTTATTTATTTATGCTACTCTTGCAGTTTAGACCACGTGGGGTGCCTACTGTAACCATTCAGACCTTTTCAAAAAAGCCTTTCATATTGTTGGTGAGTCACTAGGGTCATTTTTATTTATGGCAGGGGCATTGGAGGTATGCCCTAAGAGTAATGAATCATCCTTATTTTCTGTAATAGTAATAGCCCAAGATTCTTGCATGAAAATACCTTATTCTCTTGAGATATCACTTTGACTTTGGTGACTATGGTGATAACATTTATTCCATTACTTAGAACAAGACTTGCTATATTATAAGCACTCAAATATCTGCTGAATGAATAAGCACTGGCATTTATATAACTTTCAACATGTCTCCCACAATTACAAGCTACCAGAGTCTGCCATCCTTTGCATGCCATCATATATGAAATTTCTTCCTCACAGAAACCAACAAACTTTATGAATAAATCTACACTTCAGAGTTTCTCAATTACCTGCTTTTTGCAAAGAATGCTCTCTTAGAATAAGTTCTTGAGATTTTCAAGTGTGCATAAAAAGGAATGCTCTGTATAGGCCTTGGTTTAGTTTTTTGCTCACCCACCTGAAATGCCCTTTCCTTATGTGTGAAAATTCTTCTTTTCTTCAAGCTCATCTATTTCATGAAGGTTTCCCAGCTTCTTTCCCCTCCCAGATCCTCTGCACTAACCACTGCCCATGTTTCCTACTTTGTCACTAACTTGCTCTTGGTTAAATGCCTTATATATTCATCTAGGCTGTGTGAATCTTGAAAATAGAGGATACATTACATGCTTCTTTTCTGTCCTCCATAATCAAGTAGACACTTCACACAGAAATAAAAATATGTATCATTTAATTAAAGAACACTTGATTTATGCATGTAGTATTTGCAAGACCACGCAAGAAATCTATGCCAAATTCCTCTTAGATATAGAGGAGCACCTCTTTCCCCTTCACCAAAACTACCTCCTCTAAAACCAAATGGGTTCCAGATTTTGATTAAACAATAAATATTAAAAATATTATATAAAATCTAATGTGCCCATCTACAGAGATATTATTTCTATTAAAAAATTCATTCATTCTGAAGGTTCCCATGTAATAAGAAACAGAAACAAAAAATTCAGTCTGTGCTATCAGGGCATCTATATTTTGAGGAGGATGGCAACGTGCCTACTGAGCATTACATAGGTGCTGAGAAACTATGACTAACAGAGAAAGATGTAAAACCTGAGTAAGCTCCATTATGTGCTCTAAGTATGAACTGTTATGGCAGTAGTAGTTTACACTAAAGAGAAATACTTCAGTAACTCATAGAGACTCTGGGTAACTGAAGCTGTCACAAAATCAAACTCCAATATAGGTGACACTGGGAGAGCTGTAAGACTATGCAAAGTATCCTAACTCTGTGTACATAACACGGTAGAGAGAGTCATATACTGATATCAAAAAGGGAATAAACGCAATTAGAGACAGAGTAAAAGACTAACAAGTTAGAACCTTTAGTTGTCTACTTGTTTCTGGGGAAGAAATTGTTGTATAGTATGTCACAAGCAACAACATTACTCTAGGACATACCTGAAGTCAGCTGTAGCTGCAAAGGATTCCATTTCTGTAATAGAGAAAACACAGAGGAACCCCTCCCCGCTTCGGAAGTAGTTGTCTCTTATTGCAGCGTAGTCCTCCTGCCCAGCTGTATCTAAGATATCGATCTGTACTTCCTCCCCATCTAGCACTACCTTCTTCCGATAGCTGTCTGCTTTGGTAGGCTCATAGTCCTCCACAAACTAGAAAAGATAAAAACACACCAATTTTTTAATTATTACGTTTCATAACTTATTCTGAAATAATTATAAATTCATGTGAAGCTGCCAAAATAGTACAAGACGAGTTCTGTATACCCTTTGCCCAGATTCCTCCAATGGTAAAAACTACATTAATTTTAATTTTAGACAATTTGTTGGTTTCCTCATTTGCAAACAGAGAGGGCTGAATTATTATCTCTAGGCTGTTTACAGCTTGAAAACAGCTTTTCTTCCTTAAAACACAATACCCGCAAAAACTATCACACATATATTTTACCAAATTTATAACAGTCTTTTTTCTATGTAACTCTAAATATAAATTTTCACGCTAGAATTGTGGAAATAACTTAAAAGTCAATATTTTGGTAAGCACTGAAAGTATCATTAAATCCTTTCTTTTTCTAAAATGAACTAAGTCAATAAAGTGATTTACACTACTCAACAGAAAATCAAATCTTAAACTTTATGAGACTTCTTCCCAAACTTTTGATTTTTTAAAGTACAATTTAACAGCTTTACATTCCCACTCCTATCGTCAGCCCCATAAATCTCACTTTAATATACCTTGATAAACGAGTAGGTAGATAGGTAGGCAGGTAGATGATAAGTATGTGTATATGTACGCAGACAAGGCCTTACTATGTTGCCCAGGCTGGTCTTGAACTCCTGGGCTCAAATAATCCTACTGCCTCTGTCTCCCAAAGTGTTGGGATCACAGGTGTGAGCCACCATGCCCGGCCTATCTTTTGATATCATTGTTAGCATGTATTCATTTACACACAGACATTTGTGAGTTTTTTATTAGCTCCTATAAATATTTACATTATCTGATATATTCTTATTTATTTGCTATGACTGTATCCTGTCATTAGAATTTAACCCCTCAGAGCAGGGACCTTGCATATGCTATTCATCATTGTATCTCTAAAGCCTATAACAGTGCCTGGTACATGGTAGATACTCAATAAATAATTATTTAAAAAATGGACACAGTGTATTTGTAACTGTAAAAGTTAAATAACATTCCACCACATTTACATGCTATTAATGTGCTTAGTCATTCATTAAAAGTTAGGCATGTGGGCTGGGTGTGGTGGCTCATGCCTGTAATGCCAGCAGTTAGGGAGGCTGAGGTGAGTGGATCACTCGAGCCCAGGAGTTCAAGATCAGACTGGGACACATGGCAAAAAACCCCGTGATATGGTTTGGCTCTGTGTCCCCACCCAAATCTCATGTTGAACTGTAATTCCCAATGTTGTGGGAGGGATGAGGTGGGAGGTGACTGGATCATGGGGGCAGATTTCCCTCATGCTGTTCTCAAGATCGTGAGTTCTCACGAGATCTGATGGTTTTTAAAGTGTGTGGCACCTCCTCCCTTGCTCGCGTGTGCTCACTCACACACTCTCTCTCTCTCTCTCCCCTGCCCCAACATGTGAGGATGTACTTGCTTTCCCTTCACCCTCTGCCACAACTGTAGGTCTCCTGAAGCCTCCTAGTCATGCTTCCTGTTAAGCCTGTGGAACTGTGAGTCAATTAAATCTCTTTTCTTCATAAATTACCCCAGTGTCAGGTAGTTCTTTATAGTAGTGTGAGAACAGACGGATACACCCCGTCTCTACAAAAATATACAACAATTAGCTGGGCATAGTGGCATGTGCCTATAGTCTCAGCTACTTGGAAGGCTGAAATGGGAGGATCGCTTGAGCCTGGGAGGTGGAGGTTGCAGTGAGCTGAGACTGCATCACTGCCAGGGCAACAGAGCAAGACGTTACCTTAAAAAAAAAAAAAAAAAGTTAGGCATGTGAATATTCTGACTTTGGCTTCCTTACTGTCAAAAGGAGACTGATTTAAGGATTAGTCTGAGAGAAGATTAGCTCTTAAATAAACAGTATGAAAAAAAGAATTGAATGAATAAATCAGTAATTTCATGTAAAGTACCATGTTAATCCACTCTCCACAAACTTTTTTTTTTTTTTAGAGACGGGGTCTTGCTCTGTTGTGTAGGCTGGAATGCAGTAGCACAGTTATCGCTCACTGTGACCTCCAATGCAAATGATCCTCCTGCCTCAGCCTCCTAAGTAACTAGGAAAACAGGCACGCAGCACCACGCCCAGCTAATTTTTTAATTTTTTCATAGAGACAGGGTCTCACTTTGTTGCCAGCTGGTTCAAGCTCCTAGCCTCAAGTGATTCTCCAGCCTATGCCTTCCCTAAACTTTTTAATTCGTTCACTAACAAGCATGGCAACTGACAGATTTAAGGGTTTTATGTATGTGTGTAAAAAGAATGGTGAGACACAGGCAACAGAAAAAGACATGGGGGGTTGGGTGCACTGGCTCATACCTGTAATCCCAGCTTTGGGAGCCCAAGGTGGGAGGATCGCCCTGGGCAACAGAGTGAGACCGTGGTCTCTATTAAAAAAAAATAAAAGGTAAAAAAAAACATAAAGACATGGGGTGGGAAAAATCTGTAGGGATATTTTTAGTCAAAAGACTAGGTTTAACACTTTGTTGCTTATCACAGATCACTTTTCTTGGGTAAGTTGGGTAACTCTCTGAGGTTCTGTTTTCACATCTGTAAAATGGGGATATCACCATCAACCACACAAGATTGTTACGAGGACTAAGTTCTCTGCAACCATAAAACCTGGCTTTTATTGGGAGAAAACAGAAGTGAGGATAAATGCTTACATTGGATTACCAACTCTTAAATCATTAAGACTTGATAACATTCCTGCAGGGGAAGACTACATTGCTATATATAGGCTACACCTTAACTCAGGGATGATGAAGTCTGATATGAATACATGCATACAAATCTGTAACCTGTGTAGTAATTATAAATTTTAGTGACTTGGCCTGCTTAATGATTAATGTAGTGCCATGCCAAACACACAATAAACGACTTTTTCATCAAGTTTATTAAAAGATTTTTTCTTTTTTTTTTTTTTTGAGATGGAGTCTTGCTCTGTCGCCCAGGCTGGAGTGCAGTGGCGCGATCTCGGCTCACTGCAAGCTCCACCTCCCAGGTTCATACCATTCTCCTGCCTCAGCCTCCCGAGTAGCTGGGACTACAGGCACCCACCACCATGCCCAGTTAATTTTTTGTATTTTTAGTATAGACGGGGTTTCACTGTGCTAGCGAGGATGGTCTCGATCTCCTAACCTTGTGATCTGCCCGTCTCGGCCTCCCAAAGTGCTGGGATTAGGCGTGAGCCACCATGCCCAGCCTAAAAGATATTTTATATATGTTAACCTCAAGTCTCTATTAAGTATTATACACACCACTCCTATTAATTAAAGGTAGGAATCTCCAATAAAACCTAAAAACAAAAAAGCTAAAGTTAGATTACTAAAAAAAGCGTACTGTTTTTAGTTTAGCTTTGTTTTTAAAGCATGAGGTTTTTAAGGACCGTAAGTTCCTGATTTGTAAAATCAAGTTATGTACAGATGGCTCTAAACACAAAAATGAAAAAAAAATTATTAGTAATTTCAAGGATTCAAAGAATCCATACAAAATAGCACCAAAACTAAGCTAGGGAAATACTCTCTGAAAGGCTAAACTTTGATCCATTATAAAATTAGCACTTACCTCATCGTACATGAACTGTAGAGTCAGAGCTGACTTGCCCACACCACCACTGCCCACCATGATGACTTTGTGTAAGGCCAAAGAATTCTGACCCTTGGGCTTATTTGCGGCCATCTTGTGTCTCAGTTTTCACCAAAGGATTAAGAAGAATCTAAGAAGAATGAAAGAATAAGTAATGCTCAGTACATTCTTCTTTAGAATTCCAGTGTAAGAAAGAGATATGCCCTTAGAGTTCAATATACTAGTTTTCAATCTGTAGTGATTTTAAACAGATGGCAAATGAAGTATGCTGACTTAGGGAAAGAACCATGAACCATTTATCAGAGAATACCACTGCAATAAAACAAGCCTATGACTCAAGGGCATTTCTCTTAAAATAGTTGGGTTTCAGTAATGAGCTATGATCAAAAGTGAAAATTTCCCAGTACAACTGCATGCTGACAATAATGGGGTATCAGCTGCACTGCAATATGTCCACACAGATATGAAAGCAGGCTAAAGGATCTCTTTGTTTTCACACTAATTTATATTGGCAATAATTAAAGAGATGTTTCTTCCTTTTTTTTTTTTTTTTTTTTTTTTGAGACGGAGTCTCGCTTTGTCGCCCAGGCTGGACTGCAGTGGCATGACCTCAGCTTACTGCAGCCTCCACCTCCCAGGTTCAAGCGATTCTTGTGCCTCAGCCTCCTGAGTAGCTGGGACTACAAGCACACACCACCATGCTTGGCTAGCTTTTGCATTTTTAGTAGAGACAGAGTTTCACCATGTTGGCCAGGCTGGTCTCAAACTCCTGGCCTCCAATGATCCACCTGCCCTGGCCTCCCAAAGTGCTGGGATTACAGGTGTGAGCCACCGCGCCCCCAACCAAGATGTTTCTCTTGAGTAAGAAACAAGTGACCAAAAAGACTGCTAATGTGTTTACTACATCATGCCTCACATTAAGGACCTCACTGAAATGCTTACTTACTGCTATTTTATAGAAGACACCCCATCCCAACAACTTGGTAGTAGAATTATAAACAGAATTCAACACTGTATACCCCAACTAACAGATTACTGGAACATATGTTTCTTGGGATGGCTGGCCAATCTAACTTAAATGCTTCACTTTTCTCAGAGCATTCACTATTTAATACATTTTTACACTCAGTGTGGAGAGGCCAGGTTCTTACAGAAGTTGTAGTGACTTTTGGCCATGCTGACTTGGCCTTAGACAAAATCCTGTGAGGCCACAACAAACACTCCGAACATGTGTGGAGATCCAAGCAAAGAGACTTTTTGTTATTGGGAGTTGAGGGGGTTGCACCCCTTGTCCTCAGCAACTCTTTGACTTGTTTCGGACACAAACAGCTTTCTAAGTTGCAGCTCCCAGAACCACGCCCCGTCCTGTTTACCTCTCTATCTTGGGCCAATCTTTCCTAGCTCAGCTGCATCAGACCCACAATGGTCTCCTTCTGTTCTTCACTCTTCTATGCCTCTTGGCCTTTGCCATGCAGCTTCCTCTGTCTGGCATATTCTTATTCCATCTGGCTAACTCCTCTTGGTTTTTGGGTCTCAGCCTTACCTGAAACTCTCAACCTAAATTAGGTTCTCCTCTGCTCTGTGCTCTCAGATAGCATCTGATACTTTTCCTTCATAACCCTTATCACAAGTTGAAATTGCCTGAATATGTACTAGGTTGGCGCCAAAGTAATTGCAGTTTTGGCCATTACTTTCTTTTTTTAATTTTTATTTATTTTATTATACTTTAAGTTTTAGGGTACATGTGCACAATGTGCAGGTTAGTTACATATGTATACATGTGCCATGTACACATGCTGGTGTGCTGCACCCATTAACTCGTCATTTAGCATTAGGTATATCTCCTAAAGCTATCCCTCCCCCCTACCCCCACCCCATTGGCCATTACGTTCAATGGCAAAACCGCAATTACTTTTGCACCAACATAATAGTATAAGTATTCCTCTAGTACATCAGAAACAGTGAGTTCAGGGCCATGTTCATTTGGGTTAATAGTCTGCTTAATGTAACTAACATGGCTGGCAAAATCAGCCATTTAGTGCAAAAGTGTTGAATGAATGAATGAATGAATATACAAATGTTTGCAGTCTGACTTAACCCTGAGAAATGCTTTAAGCCAAGCTTGTCCAACCTGTGGCCCGTGGGCCACATGCGGCCCTTTGAATGCCCAACACAAATTTGTAAACTTTCTTAAAACATTATGCGACTTTTTTTTTTTTTTTTTTTTTCAGCTCATCAGCTATCGTTAGTGTATTTTATGTCTGGCCCAAGACAATTCTTCTTCCAATGTGGCCCGGGGAGCCAAAAGATTGGACACCCCTGCTTTTAGGTTGTACTGGTGTAAAGTAGCTCCTGCTACTAGAGGTTCAATCACAAACGGGCCAGGACAATCTGCCATGGGTCTGTGCCTCACATACTGGCTGTACAGGGCACCCAAGAACTGGGCGCGGCTTCAGGTCCCACCCATAAATCATTCCCATATGCCTGCTTGCCCAATATATAAAAGTATTAAGAAAAATCCCCCATAATCCTACTGTCCATTTAGCAATATGAACAGGCTAACATACCTCCTTGGAGACTGCTTTCAATCTACATTTAACATAACTGAGATCACATATACATAAATGCATTTTTTTCATCCTGTTCTTATCATTCTATCAAAAGCATTTTAGCAGAAGCAGTTTGAACCGTTAAGCATATGGCAAAAAATTTACACTTACAGGCTAAGAGTTCAATTTAACTCAACAAACACGAATTCAGCCACTCTTTTACTCGGGTATGGAGAACATGACCATTAGATTGTGAGTGCTTATCACTGCTCAAAAACAGTGAAAATTACAGTATACTGCAGGTAACTAAAAGTCTGAAAGATACCAAGTCTAAGCCAGTTTATGAAGCATGCTGTTGCTGGTGTTCCTAAATACATCAGGAAGTGACTTCTTTATTATGATCATTACTTGCTGGCAGTTATAATCATGTCACAGCTAATATATCTACTGTTTTATTTTTAAAACAGTACATATCACACGAGCTCAGGGCATTACCATATCAATTAATACTCTAAGAGTTGTGTGTGTGTGTGTGTGTGCGTGTTCAAAAGAAAACAGCAGTCACTACAACTAGGTTAAAACACTTTTCCTTCTAGAACAATTTAAAATACAATCTGTGACTCAGAAACAGAAAAGACAGAGATTTCCAAGGATGTTTTTCCAAAGTGCAAACATTTCCTAATAACTATGAGCTGCACATTCCAGACTATTATTAAGAGGCTATCCAGGAAAAGAAGCTCCTGCCAAGGAAAAACTACTCGACCCCCATTTTAAAAGACTTGGCACTCCACCACTTAATTCCCAAGCCCTGGTCTAGTTATTGTTTTGAATGATAAACAAGCCATAGCCCCTGCCTATGTGGAACTTAAGACAAACACACACACAAATTACACAAATAAGCAAATACCATTAGTGCTAAGTGCAATGAAAAAAAATAAGGCAGCAATGGGGGGAGGAGCTACTTTAACCAGATGGTCAAGGATGACTCTGAAGAGGTGGCATTTGAGCTGAGACCTGAATGTTTTGAAGAAACCAGTCAGCTCTGAGGGGAGGGAGTTCCAGACACAGGGAATAACAAGTACAAAGAACTTAGAAGGGGGTGGGAGTGGGGAGCATGTTCTAGGAAGCAGAAGAAGGCCAGAGAAGATGAAGCCTAGTGTCAGTCTGTTTCCTGTTGCTATAACGGAGTATCTGAGACTGGGTAATTTATTTTTTAAAAAGAAATTTATTTCTTACAGTTCTGAAGGCTGGGAATCCCAAGAGCATGGTGGCAGCAACTACATGGCTTCTGGTGGAAGGCATCACATGGCAAGTGGGCAAGTTTGCTGCCTCTTACAAAGCCACCAGTCTCATCATGGGAGCCCTACCCTGATGATCTTATCTAATCCTAATTACTTCCCAAAGCCCCACTGCCAATCAACATACGAATTTGGGGATTAAATTTCTAACACATGGCCAGGTGCAGTGGCTCATGCCTGTAATCCCAGCACTTTGGGAGGCCGAGGCGGGCGGATCACTTCAGGTCAGGAGACCAGCCTGGACAACATGGTGAAACCCCACATCTACTAAAAATACAAAAAAAATTAGTGGAGTGTGGTGGCAGGTGCCTGTAATCCCAGCTACAAGGGAGGCTGAGGCAGGAGAATCGCTTGAACTCAGGAGGCGGAGGTGGCAGTGAGCCAAGATCATACCACTGCACTCCAGCTTGGGCAACAAAGTAAGACTCCGTCTCAGAAAAAAAAATTGCCAACACATGAAATTTGCAGGACACATTTAAACCACAGCACTTAGTGAATGACTGGAGAGTAAGAGGAGGTAAAATTGACAGGTAGGCAGAGGCCAAATCACAAAAAGCCTTGAAGGCCCCGGCAGTGTTTGGATTTTACTACAACTGCAATGGGAAGCCTCTGGAGTTTTTAAGAAGGATAGTGGTAAAATTTGTGTTTTTAAAAAGATTACCCTGGTTGGTGTGTAGAGAATGGACAGTGGAAGTGGCAAGAGTTGAAAGTACAGGAGGCTATCCCAGTAATCCATGCAAGAGAGGACAGAGGCTTGGGGCACAGCAGCAGCAGCAGCAGCAGTAATGGTATTACTAGTTCCCGTATTAACTACTAATATCACCTATACTGGGGACAACCAGCATTTACTGACCACTCACTAAGTGCAAGGCACTGTTCTGAGCACTCTGCACATACTAATTCAGCTGAGTACTACATTTCAGATATTTACAATCCTAGGCGGTATGTACTATTTTAACTTCATTTAACAGATGAGGAATCTGGGTCACAGATGTCGACTTGCTCAAGACTGAGCCAGAATTCAAACTGAGGGAGCCTGCTCTCCTAACCACTATGTTATTTGGGATACATTTTGAAGAAACAGTTGATAGGACTTCCTGATTGACTGGATGGGAGAAAACAAGACTAACCTTTAAGTTTTTTGTCCCAAATATCTGAATGTTAGGCATCTATACCTAAGATGGAGAAGGACCAAGAAGGAATAGGTCTGGGAAAGAAATCCCAAGCTCTGCTTGCACATTAGACATTTCAACTAGAGTTGAACAAGAAAAACTGAATGTTTTAGTCTAGAGTTCAGGGATGAGGGTAGAGATGGAAAAAAAAATTGCATGTCAGTTTACAGATGATATTTGAAGTCACAAAACGGAATGAGCTTTCTTAGGGACAAGACGAAGATAGATACGAGAAAGTGGCAAAGGAGAGAGCCTTGAAACAACTCAACAGGCTAGTTCAGCAGGAGATCTAGTAATCGCACAGTCACTGAGCCTGGCTGACTTAAATCCCACTGACTGACTGAGGTGAGATACGATGAGAGACCAAAAAAAGAGCTAATTCTGTGCAAGATGGAGGTTGTTGTTAATTTTGGGAAGAGTCATTTCACCAATTGAGGTAAGAATGGGGTGGGTAGTGCATGCGAGTAATCCCAGCTACTTGGGGGGCAGAGGCATGAGAATCGCTTGAACCCGGGAGGTGGAAGCTCCAGTGAGCCAAGATCCAAGATTGCACCATTGCACTCCAGCCTGGGCTAGAGAGTAACACTCTGTCTCAAAAAAAAAAAAAAAAAAAAAAAGGAATAGGGTGGGTTTGGGTTGAGGAGAAACAGAAGGTACAGAATTGGATTTTTACTCTCAAGATGAATGGAGAAATGCAATCATAATGGGAAGGTGTTGTTAGGAAAAGGGCTTTTTGTTTGGCTGCTTTTTAAATATTATTAAGGGATGTTTGCATGACAATCATCCAAGAGAGGCATAAATTAATGATCTAGAAGACAGAGTGAACTCTAGGAGCAAAGTTCTGGAGTGAACCAGAAGAATTAGGACCTGGAACATAACAGGAGCAGGGACATCTCTTCCTTTGTAATGGGAGGTAAGACAATGCAAAGAATAGGGGTGTAGGTGCCAGCTGCAGGTAGATTTATTTCTTTGACTGTATCTAAATTTCTTCAATGAAATATAACCACAGATAATTTTGCGAGGGATTCGGAATTCAAAAGCAAGCCTGTCTAGATAGATCAATAGAACAGAATATACAAAACCAGATTCAAATACATACTGTAGTGTAGTGTGTAATAAATGGTGGCACTTCAAATGGGGGTCAGGGAAGATGGAGAATAATTCAACAGGTAGTGTTTGGACAACTGTCGAGCCAACTGGAAAAAAATAAAAGTTGGATCTATTCTCTTCATACCAATATAAAGCCTAAGTAGATCAAAGATTTAAGTGACAAAATGAAATCACAAAGGCACAAGGAAAAAAATATGAAAGAATTGATCATCTTTAATCTTTTTTTTTTTTTTTTTTTTGAGACAGTCTCGCTCTGTCACCCAGGCTACAGTGCAGTAGCGCACTCTCGGCTCACTGCAAACTCTGCCTCCTGGGTTCATGTGATTCTCCTGCCTTAGCCTTCCGAGCAGCTGGGATTACAGGCATGAACCACCATGCTCAGCTAGTATACATATATATATATATTTTTTTTTTTTTTTTTTGAGACAGAGTCTCACTCTTGTTTCCCAGGCTGGAGTGCAATGGTGCGATCTCGGCTCACTGCAACCTCCGCCTCACCAACCCCAGGTTCAAGCAATTCTCTTGCCTCAGCCTCCCGAGTAGCTGGGACTACAGGTGCACGCCACCACACCTGGCTAATTTTGTATTTTTAGTAGAGATGGGGTTTCTCCATGTTGGTCAGGCTGGTCTCAAACTCCCGACCTCAGGTGATTCGCCTGCCTTGGTCTCCCAAAGTGTTGGGACTACAGGAGTGAGCCACGGCGCCCAGCCTGTTTCATAACCTTAGAATGGGGAAGGTCTAAAGTATTACATAAAACCCGTCATAAGTTTGAAAAATTTTACTACTGAAAAAAATTTCTGGCCAGGCGCGGTGGCTCACGCCTGTAATTCCAGCACTTTGGGAGGGTGATCATGAGGTCAGGAGTTTGAGACCAGTCTGGCCAACATACTGAAGCCCCATCTCTACTAAAAATATAAAAATTAGCCAGGCATGGTGGTGCACGGCTGTAGTCCCAGCTACTCAGGAGGCTGAGGCAGGAAACTCACTTGAAACCGGGAGGCAGAGGTTGCAGTGAGCCGAGATTGCGCCACTGCACTCCAGCCTGGGCAACAGAGAGTCCGTCTCAAAAAAAAAAAAAAAAAAAAAAAATTCTGCACGGCAAAATCTTCTAGAAGCAAAGTAAAAAGATAAAACTGTGGAAAACATTCGCAATTCATTTTACAGATAAGAGATGATTTCTCTATATAAAAAGCCATACCGCACTTCTCACTACTGCACTTGACTAGTCTTTAAAATAGTTACTATAAATAAAAAACTGTAGGAAATTGGGCAAAAAATATGAATAGTCACGGAAAAGGATATACAAATGACTCAGTATACTTGACCTCACTGATAAGATAAATACAAATAAAGCTATATTGGGATAACGTTTTATCCATCAAACTGATAACCGTATGCTTGCAAGGGCTAGCAAACCAGAGCCCCCTTGACTTGTTTTCGTACGGCCTGTAAGTTAAGAATGGTTTTTGTTTTTGAAGGGTTGTAATTAAAATCAAACCAAACCAAGAAGAATATGTAACAGGGAATGTGGCTTGCAAGCCTAAAATATTTTCTGTCGGCCCTTTACAGAAAATTTTTGTCTATCCATGGTGTAGAGAAATAGGCATATTCAATGATTGCTGGTGGAACTGTAAATCTGATACATGGAATAATATGTAACCACAAAAAATGAGGAAGCTCTTTATGCACTGAAATAGAAGGAACTCCAACACAGAGTTAAAGTGAAAAAAAAAAGAAGATACAGAACAACATATCCCATATGCTATGTGTTGCCTAAAAACATTAAAACAAAAAAGGAACATTCAGGATTTGCCTGTTCATATATTTGGAAGGATATTTTTTTAAAATGGTAACACAAGGTTGTCTATGAAAATGGAAACTAAGTCACTACAGAGGTGAGAGAGTATACCATTTTGTACATTTGATTTTTGTATCATGTAAATGTATACTTTATTTTAAAAATATAATTAAAACTAGTCATAAAATAAATCAACAAAGCCCATTTATTGTACTTGGCAAAACTGCAATTAACTATGTTCTTGGTACCTTATATAAACTAGAAATTGGAGGTATGAGCTTGAATTTTAATTAAAATACAACTTATCCACATGTACATGCCTTCGTATTTTTCCCCTTCAAAGGAACAGGGGTCCTTGAATTCCAAATTGTGTGACTTATTTGGCTCCTCAATTATTTTCTGTCTCTTACCGTTCAACTTTTTAAAGTGATGTCCTAGAATAATACTATAGAACCTATTTGGGGTGATGGGTGGGCTTCAAGTTTTCAAGCTCACTTCAAGCTCTGCTTCATCCAGAAACTAGACAACTACACCATGCTCATATGAGCTACTTATTTCCTTTCTTCTTTCCTCCATTTTTCCTTCTCTCCAAAAATATACCGAGGGCCTACCTTACTACGTAAGGCACTGTGCTAGGTGCTGAGGCTATGGAATCCTGCCCTTGTATGTTTAGTTAACAGGTCCCACAATGTATTAGTTTCCTGTTTCTGCTGCAGCAAATTACCACAAAATTAGTGGCTTAAAACAATACACATTTATTCTGTTACAGTACTGGATGCCAGAAGCCCAAAATGAATCTTAAAGGGCTAAAAAGAGGATGCCAACAGGGTTGGTTCCTTGAGGGGGCTTCAGGGGAGAATGTGCTCCTTGCCTCTTTCACTTCTAGAGCCTGGGGCATCCCTTGGCCCCTGGCCGCATCACAGAAGCACCACTCTGCTTCTGTGGCCATACTACCTTCTCCTCTACTTTAGCCAAACTCAAACCTCCCTCTACTTCCCTTTTATGACACTGGTGATTCATTTGGCCCACCCAGATGATCCAGAATAATCTCCTCACCTCAAAATCCTTAATTATGCTGGCAGAATTCCTTTTTGCCACATAGAGCAACATTCACAGGTTCTAGGAGTTAGGACATGGATATTTTGTGGGGCCATTACTCAGCCTACTGCTTACCACACACAGGAAAGTGGGTCAAGGAGCTTCGGACCACAAATCTCCAATCCAGACTCTAAACTCTCTATTTTAAACTTTAAAAATTATTCCAAAAACAATCAACCCAGTTTTTTCAATACTTATTAAGGAATACTCTACCAAGTAAGGTGTCAAATACCCCATGACTGCCAAAACAAAAACCCCAATGATCTTTGTATGTCCAGAATTCATTATTATATTCTTTAGATTTTCGATAGAGAAGCTCATTACAGGATAAGCATAGCTAATCCAAAAATCTAAAATGTGAAATGCTCCCAAATCCAACATTTTTTAGTGATGATATGACCCTTAAAGGAAATGCTCATAGGAGCATTTGGGATTTTTGGATTAGGGATGCTGAACCGGTAAGTATAATGCAAATATTCTGAAAGCTGAAGAAAATCCAAAATCCCAAACACTTCTGATCCCAGGCATTTCAGATAAAGGATACACAACCTGTTTTAGGCTTCAGTGTAATAAAAATATTGGCTGGTAAAAGTTGTGAGAGTCCTTTTTAATAAACTGATTCAAGGAAGCATTTCCCTTGCATCTGATCTGAACGGTGCATTAAAGACTTATGATCGGCTGGGTACAGTGGCTCATGCCTGTAATCCCAGCACTTTGGGAGGCCGAGGCGGGCAGATCACGAGGTTAGGAGACGAGACCATCCTGGCTAACATGGTGAAACCCCGTATCTACTAAAAATACAAAAAATTAGCCCGGCATGGTGGTGGGCGCCTGTAGTCCCAGCTACTCGGGAGGCTGAGGCAGGAGAATGGCGTGAACCCAGGAGGCGGAGCTTGCCGTGAGCCTAGATCAGGCCACTGCATTCCAGCCTGGGTGACAGAGTGAGACTGCATCAAAAAAATAAAAAGACTTATGATCATTAAAGTTCTGCCCCTATCAAATCATTAAAAATCACAAGTAGGTAAAGGCCGTCTTAGTGAATGGAAAATATTTCATATAAACAACTCACACATGATACTCCCTATCTGCATTAAGAATATTTGCTCAATTAAAAAAACACAGGTAATATAAAATGAACAATTTCAGAAGAGGTAGAATATACATGACGAAGAAAAGGAGATACACAGTGTTTTTGTTTTTTTTTTTTAATTTCCCGGACATGGTCTCACTCTGTTGCCCAGGCTAGAGTGTAGAATGTAATGGTACCATCACAGCTCACTGCAGACTTGACCTGCTGGGCTTAAGTGATCCTCCCACCTCAGCCACCTGAGTAACTAGGACTACAGGCATGCAACCACCCTCAGCTAATTTTTAAAATATTTTGTAGAGACAGGGTCCGTGTTGCCCAGGCTGGTCTTGAACGCCTGGGCTCAAGTGATCCTCCTGCCTAGGCCTCCATGTTAGGATTACGGGCTGAGCCACTGTGCCAGGCCCACAAGTATATTTTCCTAACTGACTGAAGAACAAGTATCATCAATACAGGTTGAGCATCTCTAACCTGAAGATCGGACACGCTCCAAAATCTGAAACTTTTTGAGCACTGACATGATGCCACAAGTAGAAAATTCTACACCTGACCTCATGTGACCTCATGTGGGTTGCAGTCAAAACGCAAGTGCACAATACAGTTTATTCAGCATCCCCAAGACCCTGCTAGCTCTCTTCAGCTGCAATGTATCTTTTCTGCACATGCCCAGATTCTCTCATGCAAGCATTCCCACAAAGAGTAGCAAAATGGTTCCACGTATACAAACTTTGTTTCAGACATATAATTATTAAAAACTGGCTCACGCCTGTAATCCCAGCAGTTTGGGAGGCCAAGGCAGCCAGAGCACTTGAGGTAAGGAGTTCAAGACCAGCCTGGCCAAAATGGTGAAACCCCGTCTCTACTGAAAATACAACAAAATTAGCAGGGTGTGGTAGCATGTGCCTGTAATCCCAGCTATGCAGGAGGCTGAAGCAGGAGAATTGCTTGAACCCAGGAGGTGGAGGTTGCAGTGAGCTGAGATCATGCCATTGTACTCCAGTCTGGGCAACAGAGGGAGACTTTGACTCAAAAAAAAAAAAAAAAAAAAAAGCATAAAATTACCTTCAGGCTGCTATATGTATAAAGTGTATATAAAACATAAATGCATTTCATGTTTAGACTTGGGTCCCATCCCCCAAGATATCTCAATATGCATTTGCAAATATTCCAAAATCCAAAAAAATCTTGAAACACTTCTGGTCCCAAGCACTTAGGATAAAGGATACTCAATCTGTACTATTTAACGTCTCAGAGCACAGGGAAAGCTTCCAAATTCTTTTTAGCAAGCTAGCCTAACAGTGATGCAAAGTACTGACAAAAATAGAATAAAGACAAAATAGAGTGATTGGACTACCACATGAATATGGGGCAAAAAATTCTAAGTAAAAAATGTTAACAGATAGAATCTAGCATATTAAAAGAATAAACCAAAGTGACCAGGAGTGATTCAAACCAGATACAACAATGGCTTAGTAAGTCATAATTTCTGATATTAATAGATGAAAAAAATCATATGAGTATCTCTACAGGTTCTAGAATAATATTTGATAAAATTGTTCATAAAAAAAGCAGAAATAGATTATTGTTCACTTAATCACTCGGAAACTGTCTTAAAACCCAAATCAGGCCCAGTGCAGCGGCTCTAATCTGTAATCCCAGTGCTTTAGGAGGCTAAGGCAGGAGGATGGTTTGAGCCCAGGAGTTTGAGGTTACAGTGAGATATGATTTTGCCACTGCATTACAGCCTGGGCTACAGAGTAAGACCCCTCCCCGCTTTTTTTTTTTTTTTTTTTTTTTTTTTTACAGTGCATGCCTGTAGTCCCAGGTAATTACTTGCAGGCTAACTTTCTTTGTTGAATTTTTAGTAGAGACGAAGTCTCACTATGTTGCCTGGGCTGGTCTTGAACTGCTGAGCTCACGCAATCCACCTGCCTTGGCCTCCCAAAGTGCTGGGATTATAAATTTGAGCCACTGGGTCTGGCCAACCCTCTTAAGGGAGACCCTGTCTCTTAAAAATCATTTTTAATGACAAAATAAAAGCACTTCCATTAACTTCAGGAGTAAGATAAGGGTGGCTTCTAGCATCACTCTTACTTGGCACTGTTCTGGAAGTGGTACCATATTAGAAAAGGAAAGAAAGAGGCAAATGATCATTATTAACGGATAATATGATTTCATACCTAGAAAGACCAAAGGAATCAACTGCAAAATTACTACAAATAAGAGATTTCAAAGGGTAAATGGTTATATAAGGAATATAACATATACAATTAAATTTCTTCTCAAATGACAGAATATATAATGAAAGACCCAATTTACAACCTCACTCACAAAGAGTATATAACTAAGAATACAATTACCACTATCTGTGTAAGATACACATGAAGACAGTTTAATAATAATACTTAAGTAACATAAAGGATGACTTGAATAAATGAAGACAACCTGTTCTTGAGACATAAAGAGTGTATTTTGGTAAAGGTACAAAAACTCTGACAGTAAAAAAAGACTATTAATTATGAAAATTAAAAATATCTTCATGATTAAAAAAAACCTAGTAAGTCAAAACACAAAGGACCTGACTCAGAAGTCTTCTGACCTGTCTCCTAAAGTTTTCTTCACCATAAAATTTGTGAAGATAATTTCTCTCTTTTTTTTGAGACAGAGTCTTGCTCTGTGGCCCAGGCTGGAGTGCAGGGGCACGATCTTGGCTCACTGCAACCTGTCTCTCAAGCTCAAGCAATCCTCCCACCTCAGCCTCCTAAGTAGCTGGGATTACAGGCGTGCACCACCACGCTCAGCTAATTTTTGTATTTTTAGTAGAGAAAGTGTTTTGCCATATGTTGAAAACTGACTTGAACTTTTTGAGGGGAGGTTGATTTACATACAATAAAATTCACCCTTTTAAGTGTATGGTTTAATGAGTTTTGATAAATGTATACAGTCATGTAACTACCATGACAATCAAGGTACAGAACATTTCCATTACCCTACAAAGTTTCCTCTTGTCTCTTTGCAGATAATCTTCTCCATCACCCTGGCAGCCACTGATAGGATTTCAGGCCTTACTGTTCTGCCTTTTGGATCATAATGTATGTAGCTTTTTATGCCTGGCTTCTTTCTGTTAGACAAGGCTTTTGAGACACACAAATATTGTTGCATGTATCAGTGCATGTATCTGTTTTTTTTTTTTTTTTTTTACGACTGAATAGTATTCCATTGTCTGGATGTATCATGATTTATGTTGTTTCCATTTTTTAAAATTTTATTAAGTAAAGCTGTCGTAAACTTTTGTGTACAGGTCTACATGTTTTCATTTTTCTTGGGTAAACAACAGGTACAGAACTGGTAGGTTGTATGGTGTGTGATTAAATGTTTTTCAAAGTGGCTGTACCTTTTTGCATTTCCACTAACAATGTATGAGATTTCCAGTTGCTTTCACATCCTGGCACTGTCCTAGGCTTTTAATTTTAGGCAGTCTAGTGAATGTGTAGTGGTATTTCCTTATAGTTTTAATTTGCATTTTCCTAATAACTAATCATGTTGAGCTCTTTTCATGTAGTTACTTGCCATCCATATGACTCTGGTGTTCAAATCTTTTGTCCATTAAAAAAACTTTTGTTTTGTCTTTTAAGTGAGTTTTAAGAGTTCTTTACATATTCTGAGTCAAATCCTTTCCAGAGATGTGTTTTGAAAATATTTTCTTCCAGTTTGTGGCTTATCTTTTCATTTTCTTGACGTATTTTTTGATGAGTATTTTTCTCTATGCTTTTGGTGTCTCAAAAATGTTTGACATTTTAAGTGGCAAAGTAACTACTATGTTTTGAACATTTACAAATAAAGCCTTATTATTTAGTTAATAATTTATTATAAAGAGATGGAAGTCCAGTCAAAAAAATGACATTAGTTATAACTGACATCCTAAATAGTTAAGCCCTCCATTTTAAATATGCCATCAAGCTCGGTAGGAACAACATTCAAAGAAAATCCCTGCGGCATTTTTCTACTTTTGAAACATAACAACTTAGTATTTTCACGTTACTCTAACTGTACTGAATAAGGAGAGCACAAAATAATAATAAAGACTGAACTAAGAAAAGTAATATTCTGTTTTAAGGGCACAGTAGTTGATGGCTTAAAGATGGTTTAACGTTTTACCTTGTCTGCAAAATAAAATTTATTTATAAGACTTGCCAGACATGTTGTCAGACATCAAAGCACAGAATCTTAACATCATGAAGGGTCAAGTTTTATCTCCCTGGGTTTCAGCTTATTTGTAACACTAAGGTTAACATTAATAAAACAGCATATGTAAGATATCTAATATGCATAAATAATTATTCAATAAAGGGTAACAAATATTCAGGCGTCTTTTTAGAAGACCCTAACTTTACATGCCACACATACTCAGTCCACAGTCAGTGCAAAATCATTACCAGTAGCACAAAGGTAAAGCCCTTACCACAGTTAAAACTTATAAAAAATTTCTAAAACACATGAGAAAGTGATGGCTGAGACTTGAAAGACAAAGCATTAGCAAATCAAGTGAACCTTGGGGTGACAGTAAGAAAGAAAGCTATAAAAAGTAAAAGGGCCAAAGACAGAACTTTATAAACCAAGTCTTTAGATTTTTATCCTTAGAGCAATGGAGAACCACCAGGAGTTTTAAAAAAAGGGACTGGGACTCAGAAGGCAGGAGGAACAGGTGGAAGGCCACAGGTCAATGATGACTTGAGTTAGGACTAGGGAGGTGGGACAGATGGATCTAAAAGATATTAAGAAAAAAAGAGTCAAATGAACTAGATTAGTTGTGAGGGGTAAAGGAAAGTGAGAATTTAAGTCAAAACAACAAACTTCCTAGCGTAAGTGGCCATGGGAAGGAAAGGAAAGGGAACAAGCAGCTTCTGTGGGACCAGGTGGGAGGAGGAAGGGAGAGAAGAGTTACTGCAAGGAAATGATGGAAATCAATATTGATCTATTAAAAGATCAAAATATTTAATAAGAAAAATCTGAGAGTAGCTTAAGAATAAGCAGTTTTCTTACCCCAGCCCCAGTGGTTTTGCTACTAGACTATGACCTGAATGTTTTCAGCAATATTGAGAAATAAGTTAATAGGGTAGGACCTGAAAGGTGGAAAAGGAAATAAAAGACTCATAAACCGCTATTTATATTTTAATATTTGTTTTTAAACCCCTATGTTTTCAAAATCAGACATAGTTTAGAAAAGCATTAATAATTAATTGCAAAGATATATGTATGCTTCCACATTCCTATGCTAATTCTGGAAGGATACATCACCTTTTGAATTTTGATCCATGTGAATGTATTACATATTTGGAAATTAAATACACAGATGTTTTTATTTACTGAATTTAACAGCTTACAAAATTGAATAAAGAAATAATGTTCAGCTGAGCATGGTGGCTAACACCTGTAATCCCAGCATTTTAGGAGGCTAAGGTGGGAGGATAACTTGAGACCAGGTGTTTCAGACCAGCCTGGGCAACACAGTGAGACTTTATCTCTATAAAAAATAATAAAAATTACCTGGATGTGGTGGCATACGCCCGTAGTCCTAGCTACTCAGGAGGCTGAGGTGGGAGGACCACTTAAGCTCAGGAATTTGAGGCTGCAATGAGCTAAGATTGCACAACTGTACTTTGGCCTAGGCAAGACAGCAAGACTCTGTCTCTACAAAAATAATAATAATGCAGGCTTAGATGTTTAATAGATCTAATCTTTAAAAGTATAATTTATGTAATTTATACCTGCTTTAGGTTCTATGTATGAGCTACTACAAATTAAGCATATATATAGCCTGGTAGTTTGAGTTTCTGTTACTGATATATTTATGAACTTGATATTGTCTATGAGAGCTTTGTTAATTTTAAAAAATGCAGCCAGAAAAAATAACTGAATTAACCATGCCTGAATGATCCAGTTTAAAAATGAGTAGGGCACTTGCTTAACTGGTTAAGACTTACATCAAACCATGTATTAGAATAGTGACAGAAAGTTTACTAGCAGGCTTTTTTTTTTTTTTTTTTTTTTAAAGACACAGAGTCTCGGTCTATCACCCAGGCTGGAGTGCAGTGGTGCTATTATACCTCACTACAGCCCTGAACTCCCAGGGCTCAAGCAATCCTCCTGCCTCAGCCTCCTGAGTAGTTGGGACTACAGGCACGCCTGGTTAATTTTTTTCTATTTTTTTTTGTACAGACAGGGTCTCACTATGTTGCCCAGGCTGGTCTTGAACTCCTGGCCTCAAGTGAACTTCTCAACTTGGCTTCCCAAAGTGCTGATATTATAGGCATAAGCCACCGTGCCTGGCCCACAAATGAAATATTTTAAAAGAAAAATCGAAGCATAGCCTCTGGTTTACATGAAGACATCTGTTAAATCCCACTCTTTAATACACGTTTCATCAGTAAGTTGGCTCTCTTTGTATAGCTGCTTCTCTGATCTTTTGGTATGCTTCTGGATTTCCTTTTTCTTTTTCCTATGCCTATATTCTGCACCAACATATATTTATTGAGTCAGGTACTATGCTAGGCATTGGGAGAGGGTGGGGAATAGGTTCATAGGTGAGCAAGTCAAGATTCTTGACTTCAAAGATCTTAAAATCAAGTACAGAGATGGAGCAAGAGGGGGAGGGAAAGGATGTATTAAATTCTTATACATCATTTTGCCTTTTGCATTCCTTACCACTTACGTCCCACTTGTATTTTTATTTTATTTATTTATTTATTTAGACAGAATCTCGCTCTGTCGCTAGGCTGGAGTGCAGTGGTGCGATCTCGGTTCACTGCAACCTCTGCCTCCCAGGTTCAAGTGATTCTCCTGCCTCAGCCTCCTGAGTAGCTAGGAGTACAGGCAACTGCCACCATGCCCAGCTAATTTTTGTATTTTTAGTAGAGATGGGGTTTCATCATGTCGGCCTAGATGGTCTCGATCTCTTGACCTCATGATCCGCCCGTCTTGGCCTCCCAAAGTGCTAGAATTACAGGCGTGAGCCACTGCTCCCGGCCTTACTTTTTCTTTTCTTTTCTTTTTTTTTTTTTTTTGAGATGGAACTTCACTCTTGTTGCTCAGGCTGGAGTGCAATGGTGCGATCTCGGCTCACCACAATCTCTGCCTCCTGGGTTCAAGAGATCTCCTGCCTCAGCCTCCCGAGTAGCTGGGATTACAGGCATGCGCCACCATGCCCAGCTGATTTTTGTATTTTTAGTAAAGACGGGGTTTCTCCACGTTGGTCAAGCTGGTCTCAACTCCTGACCTCAGGTGATCTGCCCACCTCGGCCTCCCAAAGTGCTGGGATTACAGGCATGAGTCACTGCGCCCAGCCTTATGTTGTTTTACTGACTTCATAGCTGTAATTTTTAATGGCTATGTAATATATCATCCTGTAGACACAAAGCAATTTACTTACCATACACCATAATATAAGACATTAGAGCTGTTTTGAATTCTTCAAAATTATAATGGATGACCACCTATTTCTACATTTAAAGTACTTTCCATGAGACAGAATCTAAGAAATGGAAAATTAACAAATTGACTGTTTAAGGTTTATCATGCACATTGTCCAACTGCTTTCTTAAAGTGCTGTACTTTAGCACAGTAACTATGCTAGTATTGCTAGTATCCCTACTGGCACTGAGTATTCTTTTAAAAAACCTGCTACTTGTATACTGTGAAAAATATCTCATTGTTATTTCTAATAACATCTCTGATTTCTTAAAGAGGGTGGATATTTTTTCTATGTAGTATTTCTTTTGTGAATTGCTAGTTCTTATCCTTTACTCATCTGGCAATAATATCTTGTATCACATTTTGTGTAATTTCATGTCACCACTGGCTAGACTTTTCTTTTATCTTGCTCTCCCAGTCCACTATAGTAAGTTTCCTCTGTTGTTGGGTAGATCTGCTTCTCACAACAGATCAGGAAGACACTTTAAATTCACTGGGTATTTAAAGTTTCACTTTAGGTTCATGGGCAAGAAACAGGTTGACAGATTGGCTCCTTCTCCAAATATCAAAAAAAGAGAGTTTACCCTGGGTTGTTAACATGTTCATTAGAACTCCTAGTCCTCCCAGGCTGTGAGTTCAAAAAGAAATGTTTTTCGAAGTAGATTTCCAAAATTAGCATGGAACAGATGTTGCTGCAATCTTTGTATGGGCTGGTTGTGTGGGCAGGATATCAAGCTAGCTTTTCACATATATTCCTTTAATTAATAGCATGTCCTATCATCTCTTCTGCCCTCTGTTCCTATTGACTCATTGCTTAAAGTCTCTTCAGGACTCAGTGGGGAAGAAGAGATTCCCCTTACAGGCCTCCCTCACGGGAATGCTGGGTAGCCCTTCCTTCGCCCTGCTTCATCCATCAGCACCATCTGTCTTCTGTCTTCTACAACCTAGAAAGTCTCTGCTTTGCTGATGGTCACTCCATCTGTTCTCATTCTCAGTGCTATTACAGAATTACACATTTCTGTCTGTAAATTCTTTTTCCTGTCTTTTCACAGGGAGTTGGGGATAAGAGGAGGTAGACACATATATTTAGTCTACTGGCTTTCATTACTATGAACTTGAGTTAAAATCCTGAGTTGACTTGATTTGGAACCCCAAAATATTTCAAATTTAGAAACTATAAAAAAAATTCCAAGACATTCAATTAAAATTAGCTTGAGTTTTAAAGAATACTATTTTTCAATACCAACTTCAAGAGTAAATCAGTTTTCTGATATGGATGACCAAAGAATGATAAATAAACACAAAAGTTTAAGATGCGGCAATACCTGGCATCAAAAAGAGTGGGAGTGAGGCAGAAATGGGAGAGAAGAGAAAGGAAAGCTAATGGTCTGAACTACTACAGAGGATTGAAGTGATTTTTTCCCCAAAAATGTTTTTCTCTTCACAGCATTGGAACAAGTTGGCTAAAACTCAAAATTTATAAGAAGATGTATTGATCAAAGCCTTGAAAATTAAGCACTGACATTATTTTTACAAACCAGGAACGTAAAGCTAAAGACTGACTCTATAGCAACAAAGATTCCCTTTGTGCCAATTAACCTTTACTACAGCTCTTTTACAGACCACCTGCTGAATTCTTACTTTGTGGAACTGTGGGTGAATAGCCAATTCTTTTTAAGGAGTAACAGCGAGCAGCTAAAAAGAAAGAAAGAAAATATAAAGTAGTAATCTCTTAAATTCTGACTTGCTATATGTGGCACCCCACATCCATCCAGTCAGGTTAACCTCTTAGTATGTACTGTTAAGATCCTTCCTATATAAGTAAGGCATTGAGAATGTCACTTTTTAAATTTAAAGAATCCCTTTGGCACTGAATATAAAATATATTTACCTGAAATTATGTTTAATGACAACTATTATCAGTTACATTCTCCATCACAAATCTGTTTATCACAGGCTCACTTCCACGGGTGATCTTGAATGCTGTTGAGTACGCCTAATCCTACCATTTGAGTTCATCACCTCCCAACACACACAGGCACAGGTGGTTGAGCTCCTCCTACCCTCAGTGTTTTTTCATGACTATAAAAGTAACATATATTCATTATATATAACTTAGAGAGTAAAGTCAAAAAACGTCACCTTTGTGGCCCTGACACCCAGTATACATTTTTTTTGAATTTTTACTGTCTTCTAGGACTATCTTAAACAAAGTAGTCAACCAGTCACAAAGTTCAGCAAGCTAAGAGGAAAATTCCAAGGAAAGCAGGAAAAAGAAAGAGAAAAAAGGGAGATTAAAAAATCCAAATAACTGGATAGGGCAAAAACCTTGGGGAAAAATAAATAATCTTCCTATTTATTGAGTGCTTATTCTGTGTCAGACACTTTTTCAACTTCGTACTTAATTATCTCATGAAACCCTCAAAACAACTTTAGACCTATCATTCACATTTTATAGGTGAGAAAATTGAGCCATATCAAGCTTTAAAGATGTGCCCTAGGACACACTATTGATGTGAAGCCAGGATTAAAAAAAAAAAATTCATATCCTAAGTGTTTGCCATCTAAACCTGATCACCACAATGGAAGAAACTAGTAAGAATGACCTTACACAAAGGTTAGAGGCAATTTCTTTTAAACATAAAAAGATAATTCTCACGGGTGGCACAGAAAAGCTATCCAAATCATTTTATAAGGTCAGTGGTACAAAATAGCAATAATCACACCAAAAAAAAAAAAAAACTACATTGCAATCTCATTTATGAACAGAGAAATTCCATAAAATACCAACACCTGAAATTTACCTCTCAGCACACAAATAATCCATTACAGTATAGTGTGTTATACAGTTGACCCTTGGACAACACAAGGATTGGGGGTACTGAACCAACTCCCCCAACCCCACTGTGTGCAGTTGAAAATCCAACTTTTGACTCCTCCAAAACTTAACTACAAATGCTTACTTGACTGGAAGCCTTACCAATAACATAATAGTTGATTAACACATATGTTATATGTATTATATACTGTATTCTGACAATAAAGTAAGCTAGAGAAAAGATAATGTTAAGAAAATTGTAAGGAAGGAAAAATACACTTACTAGTCATTAAGTGAAAGTGGATCATCATAAAGGTCTTCATTCTCATCATTTTCATGTTGAGTAGGCTGAAGAGGAGGAGGAAGAGGAAGGATTGGTCCTGCTGTCTCAGGGGTAGCAGAGGAAAAAGAGGTGGAGGAGGTGGAAAGGAGGCAGAAAAAGCAGGCAAACTCATTGTAGCTAAAGAAATGCACTGTAATTAGACGTTTTTGCTTTTTCATTTTTCTAAAAATGTTTCTATGTGGTACCAATCCTTCTTCCACCATTTGCTTTAGTTTTAGTGCTTGTATCACGGAAGAGTCTCTGTTGTAAATGAAGTCAAAAGCAGTCTTGAATAATAAGAACCCTTTTGCTAGATTATCTAACGTCACTTTGTTTTATGGGTTTGCTTCTTCTAGGACTCCTTTCTCATCACCTGGCACCAGTTCAGAAGCATTGATCTCTATCAAGCAGACTTTTGTTCCCCCTCCCACTTTTTTTTTTTTTTTTTTTTGGCACTTCCACAAACTCTTTCAAGATTTCCTTGACTGGCTATGTCATAAATCTTATGAAGTCATACACAACATTTGGACACAGTTTTCTCCAGCAGGAATTTATTGTTTGGGGCTTAATGGCTTTCACAGCTTTTTCTATAACAATGATGGTATCTTCAATGGTGTAAGCCTTCTAGGCTTTCATGATGTTCCTTCTATTGGGGTCCGCCACAGCACTGACATCCTTTCCAGAGTGCTGTGTGTAATGAGCCTTCCAGGTCCTTACGACCCCCAATCTAGAAGCTGAATTCAGAGACGTTGTGTTTGGTGGCAAGTAGACCACTTCAGTGCCTTCGGTTTCGACCTCATAGGGTTTGGAGTGGCCAGGGGCATTATCCAATATCAAAAGAACTTTAAAAACCAATCCTTTACTGGCAAGGTACTTTCTGACTTCAGGGACAAAGCATTGATGAAAGCAATCCAGAAAAAGGGTTCTTGTTGTCCATGCCTTCTTGTTGTACAACAACCTAAAGACTGGCAGCTGGTGTTTATCTCTTCCTTTCAAGACTTGGGGATTAGCAGCTTTATAGATAAGGGCAGCCCTGATCATAAACCCGACTGCAGTTGCACAAAATGGTAGTTAGCCTATTCCTTTCTGCCTTAAATCCTGGTGCTTGCTTTTCTTTCCTACCAATAGAAGTTCCTTGTGGCTTTTAAAATTTTTTCCAGAATGGGGCAATTTTGTCTGCATTAAAAATCCGTTCAAGCAGATATCCTTTCTCCTTAATGCTTTTCTTAATGGCTTCTGGGAATTCACCTGCTGCTTCTTGGTTGGCAGAAGCTGCTTCTCATGTTATCTTGACATTTAAAAAGCCAAACCTCTTTCTAAAATTATCAAACCATCCTTTACTGGCATTAAATTCTCCAGCTTTTGATCCTTCACCTTCCTTTTGCTTTAAGTTGTCATATAATGACTTTGCTTTTTCTGGAATCACATTAGAATCTACAGCTATGGCTTTTTTTCGTTAGACCCAGGGACAGATTGGAAAGGTATGCCTTTCTTACAGCAACCCTGCACCCTCATAAAAGCAGAATTTACAATATGATAAAAATGTATTTTGCAACGAATGCAAAGTTTTTGTGCCTGCTGCTGTAGCTGCAGTGAAGGCTTCGTATATTTTCTTTTCTTTTTTTTTTTTTTTACAATGTCCCTTACTCTGGATTCATTCATCTTGAAATGATGGGCAATCACAGCTGAAGACCTCAATCTATGGTACATATCAGGCAATTAAACTTGTTTCTTGTAATGTTGACTTTTCTCTGCTTCTTGGGAGCACTTCCAGCATCTCCAGTAACATTTCCTATGGGTCCCACGGTGTTATTCAAAGTTTACAATGTTGTACAAACACTACATTTACTGGAGAGATGAACTGCTCACACAGAGATAATTGGTGTCACATGGCATTTGAAGCGGGTATTTGCAAAATTTGAGCTCAACAATAGCAACAGGAGGTAGTTATAAAATTATTACAGTAGTATCATATGCACTACAGTTAATTTTATGCAGTTATAATTTAATACTGAATCTTTACATTGGTTTACATTTCTCTTGACTGCAAATGGCACCATATATAGTTGTGTTTGTATGTGATATGATTTGGTCGTGTCCCCACCCAATCTCATCTTGAATTGTAGCTCCCATGATTCCTACATGTTGCAGGAGGGACTCAGTGGGAGACAACTGACTCATGGGGGCAGTTTCCCCCACACTATTCTCATGGTAGTGAATAAGTCTCACTTAGCTTGGCTCTCTCACTCTCTCGTCTGCCACCATGTAAGATGTGCCTTTCACCTTCTGCCATGATTGTGAGGCCTTTCCAGCCACAGGAAACTGTGAGTCTGTTAAACCTCTTTTTCTTTATAAATTACCCAGTCTTGGGTGTGTCTTTATCAGCAGCATGAAAACAGACCAATACAGGAAACTGGTACTGGTAGGGTGGGGTGCTGTTGTAAAGATACCCAAAAATGTGGAAGCGACTTTGGAACTGGGTAATGGGCAGAGATTCCAACAGTTTGGAGGGCTCCAAAGAAGAAAGGAAAATGTAGGAAAGTCTGGAACTTCCTAGAGACTTGTTGAATGGCTTGGACTGAAATGCTGATAATGATATATAGACAATGAAATCCAGGATGAGGTGGTCTCAGATGGAGATGAGGAACTTGTTGGGAATTGGAGTAAAGGTGACTCTTGCTATGTTTTAGCAAAGAGACTGACAGAATTTTGCCCCTGAACTAGAGAACTGTGGAACTCTAAACTTGAGGGAGATGATTTAGGGCATCTGGTGGAAGAAATTTCTAAGCAGCAAAGCACTGAAAAGGTGACTTTGGTGCTGTTAAAAGCATTCAGTTTTAAAAGGGAAACAGAGCATAGAAGTTTGACAAATTTGCAGCCTGACAATGCAATAGGAAAAAAAAGCCAACTTTCTGAGGAGTAATTCAAGCAGGCTGCAGAAATCTGCGGAGCCGAATGTTAGTCACTAAGACAATGGGGAAAATGTCTCCAGGGCATGTCAGAGACCTTTGCAGCAGCCTCTCCCATCACAGGCCTGAGGCGTAGGAGGAAAAAATGGTTTCATAAGCTGGGCTAAAGGCCCCTTCCCACCCCGCAACTGTGTGTAGCCTAGGGACTTGGTGCCCTACCTCCCAGCCACTCCAGCTATGACTAAAAGGGGCCAGGGTACAGGTCGGGTTGTAGTTTCAGAGGGTGCAAGCCCTAAGCCTTGGCAGCTGCTTCCACGTGGTGTTGAGCCTGTGAGTGCACAGAAGTCAAGAACTGAGGTTTGGGAACCTCTGCCTAAATTTCAGAGGATGCATAGAAATGCCCGGATGTCCAGGCAAGGGCAGGGCCCTCATGGAGAACTTCTGCTAAGGCAGTACAGAAGGGAAATGTGGGGTTGAAGCCCCCCAACAAAGTCCCCACTGGGACACTGTCTAGTGGAGCTGTGAGAAGAGGGCCACTGTCCTCCAGACCCTAGAACGGTAAATCCACTGACAGCTTGCACCATGAGTCTGGAAAAGCCACAGACACTCAACATCAGTTCATGAAAGCAGCCAGGAGGGAGGCTGTACCTGGCAAAGCCACAGAAGCAGAGCTGCCCAAGACCATAGGAACCCACCTCTTGCATCAGAGTGACCTGGATGTGAGACATAGAGTCAAAGGAGATCATTTTGGAGCTTGGATTTGACAGCCCCGCTGGATTTTGGACTTGCATAGGGCCTTTGGCCCCTTTGTTTTGGCCAATTTCTCCCATTTGGAATGGGTGCATTTACCCAATGCCTGCACCCTCATTGTATCCAGGAAGTAACTAACTTGCTTTTGATTTTACAGACTCATAGGCTAAAGGGACTTGCCTTGTCTAGATGTGATTTTGAACTGGGGACTTTTGAGTTAATGCTGAAATGAGTTAAGACTTTGAGGGACTGTTGGGAAGGCATGATTGGTTTTGAAATGTGAGGACATGAGATTTGGGAGGAGCCAGGGGCAGAATGATATGGTTTGGTTGTGTCCCCACCCAAATCTCAACTTGAATTGTAGCTCCCATGATTCCCGGGTATTGTGGTAGGGACCCGTTGGGAGATAACTGAATCATGGGGGCAGTTTCCCCCATACTATTCTTTTGGTAGTGAATAAGTCTCATGAGATCCGATTCTTTTATAAGGAGTTTCCCTTTTAGCTCAGCTCTCTCATTCTCTCGTCTGCCACCATGTAAGACATGCCTTTCACCTTCCGCCATGATTGTGAGGTCTCTCCAGCCACAGGAAAAGTGTGAGTCCATTAAACCTCTTTTTCTTTTTAAATTACCTACTCTTGGGTATGTCTTTCATGTCAGCAGCATGAAAACAGACTAATATAGTATGCATGTATTTTGATAAATTTTAACTTTTTATAAGATTTGTGTACATTATATGATAGTAAATAATAAACTGGTATCTGCATATATTTAATGCATTCATGATATACCTATCTTGTTTTCAATATTTCTAGGTTATACAGCTCACCTGCAAGTTTTTTCAAATTGTTGTAAATCTGTAAAAAAATTTCCAATATATTTATTGAAAAAATCTGCATAAGTAAACCATTGTGGTTCAAACCTGTGTTGTTCAAGGGTCAACTGTATTCCAAAAATGCAATATTAGATTAATAGTAAGCATAAAAATACAGTCATATGAATGGGCCCAATAAGAAAATCAATATAATCAATGCAAGTGAAAAGAAAAGGTTACGCAGAGAAGGCAAATCCATTAAAAAAAGAGAGAGAGAAAAGAAATAAGCATTGGATAAAATTCAATATTCCTTCTTGATAAAAATTCTTCTGAGTTAAGCACTAGAGACTGCCTCTTATAAGTGTTATGTATTTCTAAAGAAATGGATCACAAGTGGGAGTCATTTTACAATTTTTTTTTTTTTTTTTGAGATGGAGTCTCTGTTGCCCCAGCAGGAGTTCAGTGGTGTGATCTTGGCTCACTGCAACCTCTGCCTCCTGGGTTCAAGCAATTCTCCTGCCTCAGCCTCCCAAGTAGCTGGGACTACACGTGCACGCCACCACACCCAGCTAATTTTTGTACTTTTTAAGTAGAGGTGGGGTTTCACCATATTGGCCAGGCTGGTCTTGAACTCCTGACCTTGTGATCTGCCTGCCTGGGCCTCCCAAAGTGCTGGGATTACAGGCGTGAGCCACTGTGCCTGGCCTTAAATTGTTTTTAATTAAAAAAAAAAATTTTTTTAAAGAGGGGGCCACGGGCAGACAGATTCAGACTCCCAGCCACAGGCATCCAAGGGCCAAGAGCTGCACATAGCTTCCTTGGAGAGCATGTTCCTTTTATTACTATTTTTTGAGAGTCATTTTTATACAGGAGCCACACTAAACTTATCTGTATTTTTAAAAAATATACATGCCACTAAAGCAAGTGCAACGCATTTTTAAGGAATGCAAATTAGAGAGAACATGCTAGTGAGAGGTAGAAGGAAGCTCAGAACTCTTTTCTGGGCTTTAGTACTCCTTTCTGCAGTGGCCAATGAATTAAGAGACAACTTTTGCTCATATTTTTGGGCTTATTTAGAGCCTATTTACCCAGAGATTCCAAAAACAGTGATTAATAATAATAGCATAACACACAAATTACCAGCAGTGAAGGGAGACAGATGCTGTTCAAAGAAATTCCATTTTCTCTTGGCTACGATAAAATTATGAATCATGTGGGGTAAGCCGCATTGTGAGTCATAATTAAGTTAATAACCAACTACAGCCTGCTCACTACTGTTAACTCCCTTTCATGAAAGACAAAAGTGTATTTGAAAAGTACAAAATCTTAAGTTGAAGTTATACAAAACATAACATGAAGTTACAAACTAGGGGAAAAAAAAAAGACTTGACAATTCCCTGAAAATCATAAAACATCTTGTAGCACTTATATTTTTTCTTCCTAAGAGTACTGAAAAATCTAAATTTAAGATTTGATCATATTTATTTTTTATTTTTGAGACAGAGTCTCTCTCACTTGCCCAGGCTGAGGGGTAGTGGTGCGATGTGATCTCAGCTCACTGCAGCCTTGACCTCCTGGGGTCAATCAATCCTCCTGCCTTCAGCCCCTTTCATCCCCACCACAGCAGCACCACCACACCTGACTAATTTTTTCATTGTGTTTTTTTCTAGAGGGATTCTGCCATTTTGCCCCAGGCTGGTCTGGAACTCCTGGGCTCAAGTGATCTGCCTGCCTCAGTCTCCCAAAGCGCAGGGATTACAGGTATGAGCCATCACACCCGGTCCATACCTTAAAATTTTAAATAATAGTAATTTATGAAGTCATAAAGTTTCAGTTCATATCAGACAACTGATTACACCAAAAACATATGCATCTGTATGCAAAGTCTGCTTGAGGCAGGCTCGGTGGCGCACACCTGTAGTTCCAGCTACTCAGGAGGCTAGGGTGGGAGGACTGCTTGATCCCAGGATTTTGAGGCCAGCCTGGGCAACATGGTAAGACTCCATCTCTAAAAAAAAATTAAAATAAAAAAATTAAAAATAGCCTAGAGGGAAGATTCGCTTACAGGTATTTTTAACCAGAAGTATGACTCAGAATCAGCTTTTTAAAAAATGCATTTACTCTGGACCCATCCATGAAGATCCTAATTCACTGGTCAAGGATGCAAACAGTGTGTGTGTATACATATATTTTGTAAAAAACTGCCTAGATAACTGTAGTTCATATCTCTGGTTAAAAATCATCACTGTGTATATTTATAAAGTGAAACCATATAAAACTGCAAACATTATATATATATACATACAAAAACAGCAGTTTCATATGGTTTATCTAATAGAAAGTGGCTAGGGGATAAAAATATCCAACAGACTGAACATACTAGTTTGCACCAGTGCGCTTTACTAAGTTCTTTATACTAGTTGTTCAAAGTATTGATAACACCAGGCAAGAAATGGGCAAAAATATACCTAGAATTTGTATGGGGAGGTGAGAGGGTTGGAGAGGCAGCTGAAGGAGAAAAGGAGCAAAGTCATGGACGCCACAGTGCAAACCACTGTTATGTCTGGGATGAAGACCACTGGGGTTAATGATAGAGTGAGATGGTAATAGAAGACACCAGAGAACATTAATTTAAGAAAAGCCCTGCATTTAGCAACTGTCTGTGTGCTCAAGAAAGGGACAACGCTTCTCAGTCCTTTCCAACGTGTCTAACATCAAGAATACGGACTAGAATGCATGTGCTGTTAATACTCTTAACTCAGAGAAAGAGAAGTAGGGGGAAGAGTACCCTCTCTTTAAGGGGCTTAGTGGGTACAGTCATGGCTCATCAGGAATGAACTAGTATCACACAGGCTGGGCATCAGGCCCATGCACAAGTAAACCTCCAATCTTTTAAAACTATCATTAAAAGACAATCATATTTAAAATTGAAATACTAAACACATGCACCTACATTCAAACTAGTGGTTGGAAGCAGAATTGTAGCATTTCATTAACAATTTTTTTTTTCTTTTTTTGTGGAGACAGGCTCTTGCTGTCTTGCCCAGGCTGATCTTTAACTCCTGGGCTCAAGCAATCCTCCTGCCCCAGCCTTCCAAAGTGCTGGGATTACAGGTGTCAGCCACCATGTCTGGCTGCATTTCATTATCACTTAAGGCTTACAGGTCTCAATTAATATAGAGGACAGGTTAATGACCAAAAAGATAATGTTTAGAAGGTTCAGACCCCACAGAAAGTAGGGCTTTCCTGGGACCGTCTCCAATACAATATCCTTCAGTATACTAGTCTATTTCTTTCCATTTTACAATTTTTAACAAGTTGCTTTTATGTTTACCTAGAAGTTTCATTGAACAATTTTTAAAAGTAAACATAATGAAATTGAAGAATCACAGAAGGAAGCCTTAAAATAATCCAAACCCTTCATTTTTTATATGAGGAAATAAGGGTTCGATAAGAGTTACATCACTGGCATGAAGTTCTAGAGAGTTGTGGTGGAGTTAAAATGAACTGGGCTGGGCGTGGTGGCTCATACCTGTAATCCCAGCACTTTGGGAGGCCGAGGTGGGCAGATCACGTGAGGTCAGCAGTTCAAGACCAGCCTGGCCAACATGGTGAAACCCCGTCACTACAAAAATACAAAAATTACCTGAGCATGATGGCAGGTGCCTGTAATCCCAGCTACCTGGGAGACTGAATGGGAGAATCGCTTAAACCCGGGAGGTGGAGGTTGTAGTGAGCCGAGATCACACCACTGCACTCCAGCCTGGGTGACCAAGCAAGACTCCATCTCAAAAACAAAAACAAAAAACACAAAAACAAACAAACAAAACTGGAACTGAGCCAGGATGGTATGATCCAAGAGATTCTATATATCCATGCCAGGGTAGTCAGATGTGACATCACTGGAAACTCCCCAATGACTTTTGAAGTGAACATCCCTTACCCTCATCCCTTCACTTTATCCCAAAATCCAGGGTCCAGATCAAGAGATGGGCTGAGCATGTTTGTTTTACTTAGTAACTGGTACCCACTTCCACATTCACCAATCTATTATACTGGAGGACTGAGTTTAAATAAATGGGCCAGAGTTCAACTAACTTCCTTCAGGATTAGACACAATATAACCTAACAGTTTCATGTTATGCCAGGTGTTCAAAAACATGGTCTTGTTGCACAGTAACAAGTGCTGTATGAAGACAAAGAAACTTGTTACAATAGACTCTTAACAACAAGGCATTCTGGTTGCCAGATAATTGGCTGCAGCTCATAAATTACCTTTTTTTCCTTTCCTGGGTTCTTGTTCCTATCAAAAATCAGTAGTAGCCTCATAGAGTCATAACTAATCCCAAATTAGTGAGTCTTAACTCTAAAGGATTGAAAGAAAGACAAATAAAATGCCAATGCTCTTATATGCTATAGGATTTTAAATTGAGAAATAGCAAACATGAATAGACGGGACCTGTATTTGCTTAATTCCAGTAGACTAAATACTTTGGCCTAAATACAGTTGTCAATCTCATAAACCCAAGAAATACTCAGAAGCAAGAACATTCAAGTAACTCTGAATTTTGAATTGCTAGTTACAGTTCACTCGACAGGATGCAACTATAATGTACAAGGCTTGGGAATAAATTTAAGATATCAGAATAGGGGTTTTGACTCTGCCACTACAAAAAACTATATACTCACTAAAACACCAAAGGGACTGATGCAAAGCCCCTTAGATAAATACTGCCTGCCTTTTTATGTAAGTTCAGCTGATCACAATAAAAAGTGAAATTAGTTTAACCCAGCTTACTTAAAATTCTTCAGAGACTCCACATTGCTCATAGGTGAAAATCTAAATTCCTTAATTCTGCCCCTCCGCATTTCTTTTTTTACTCCTCTCCCCTTAATCCTTATATGCCTTGATCCTGATGTATTCTGTAATTTCTATTAATAATTGTGGAAAATTTGGGGAAGTCTGGGTTAAATTATAATAAGCAAAATGAAACAATGATACCAAGTAAGGTTAACAGACTCTGTAGGGACTGGCATGACATAACTCAAAGAAACAGAAGATATACTTGAAGTGAGTTTACAACAATCAATTATTTTCCAAATAATATTCTGATCCACATACCTTTTTAAGAGGAACAATAAACTGGAGTTACAGTATGAAAAAAAATTAAGAAATGGGAAAAGAAAAACCTTGGTTATCAAAAGCTTATCTAGCCACTATGTTATTCTATATGAATTTTAGAATTATATTTGGAGCAGCTTTATTGAGGTACAACATATGACAAACTGCACATATTTAAGTCTGTTCAACTGTAATCCCTCCCTTTCCTTTCCCTCCATCTCCCCTCCATTCACTGATCTGCTTTCTGTAAATATAGATTAGTTAGTACTTTCTTCAGTTTCACATAAAAGGAATTATGCAATATGTACTCTTTTATCTGGCTTCTTTCAGTAAGCATAATTTTGACATTTATCCCTGTTGCTTGTATCTATAGCTCATTTCCTTTTATTGCTGAGTAGTATTCCATGGTATGGATATCTTACAATTTGTTTATTCATTCACCTGTTGATAGACATTTGAGTGGTTTGTAGTTTTCAGCATCTGCTGACAAAGGTACAAAAGGCAATTCAGTAAAGAAAGAATCACTTTTTTAACAATGATGCCAGAACTATTAGATGCAAAAATACAATTGCAAAAAAAGAATTTAGAGGCTGGGCGTGGTGGCTCATGACTATAATCCCAGCATTTTGGGAGGCCAAAGCAGGAGGATTGCTTGAGCTCAGGAGTTCAAGACCAGCCTGGGCAACATAGTGAGATACAGTCTCTACAAAAAATAAATTAGCTGTGTATAGTGGCACACGCCTGTAGCTCCAGCTGCTTGGGAGGCTGAGGTGAGAGAACTGCTTGAGCCTGGGAAAGCGAGGCTGCAGTGAGCATGATCACACTACTGCACTCCAGCCTTGGTGACACAGCGAGATCCTCTCACAAACAAACAAACAAACAAAAATTTAGATTCACATATACACCATATACAAAAAAATTAACTCAAAATGGATTGTTTCTACATGTAAAACCTAAAGCCACAAAACTTCTAGAAGAAAGCATAGAGTTAGGCATGTGACCTTGGGTTAGGCATTCGATGATTTCCTAGATACAACGTCAAATGCAAAATCTATCAAATTGATAAACTGGACTGCATCAAAATAAAAAACTTCCGGTGTTTGAAGGTTAAGAAAATGAAAGGATAAGTCACAGACTGGGAGATAATTTTTACAATTTAAAATTAAATTACTGAGCAGAAGACAAAAGGAGGCAGATTTGGCTCACTAGCAAGATCTTTCCAATTACTTATTACTGTAAAAATTGGAATAAACTGTCTGTAAGCCCCATCAAAGAATTCAAACAGATAAAGAAAGAGGATTGGAGACTGAGTTAATTAAATTCAAATTCCTTCTTATTCTATAAATACATATTTTAGCTATTTCTAAGAAGACCAATTTAATGCATATTTGATAACATTATTCAATGGTAAAAGAAGCAATTATGTTCTTGATTCATACAATTCAATAAAAATGTTTTCAATTAAAACATTTTTACTGATAGGGTGATGTGACTGTGTACATAAAGGTAAAGAAAGTTGTTCAAATAGAACCCCCTGTGCAGTGTCCTCTGCCTTCCAATTGCTCTCCAGCCTTCAATGGGCTAATTGTTTCATTGTTCCCTAGTATTCTGGATATAACTTCTATCAGTGCTACTCACCAAATTAATTATTGGGAGCTGAGAGCTGTCTTTTTCAGTTCTGTAATCTCAGCATCTAGCACAGTATATGAAAATAACTAGTACATATTCAGATGGAAAAAAAACCCTAAACTCTAGAAAATGATTTTGGAGAACAGTTCATCAGTATTGGCAAAATTCTAAGACATCCACCCAGGAGGAATAGGAACTCTACTTAATGCTGTTTTATCACCTGGAAGTACAATGTACTACAGACAAATTAAACACTGGTCTCAGAAGCTATAAGCTACTACAAGACTAATGCTCAAAAAGGTCCTAAAAAATAAAATGGAATTGTGAGGGAGAATTCTCCTGAGCTGAGGTGACACTTCATATAATTATTCTAAATAAATAAATTCTAAATAAATTATTCTAAATAAATTATTACAACTAGGTAGGAGGATTATAGGAGCTCAGGAGTTTGAGACCAGCCTGGGCAACATAGCAAGGTCTCATCTCTACTAAAAATGTTTTAAAAATTGGCCAGGCATGGTGGCACACATCTGTGGTCTCAGTTCTCAGAAGGCTGAGGTAGGAGAATGGCTTAAGTCAGGTAGTCAAGGCTGCAGTGAGCCATGATTGTGCCACTGCACTTCAGCCTGGGTGACAGAGCAAGACCCTATCTCAAAAAATAATAATAATAGGCCGGGTGTGGTGGCTCAGGCCTGTAATCCCAGCACTTTGGGAGGCTGATGCAGGCGGATGATAAGGTCAGGAGTTTGAGACCAGCCTGACCAACATGGTGAAACCCCGTCTCTACTAAAAATACAAAAATTAGCCAGGCGTGGTGGCGCATGCCTGTAATCCCAGCTACTCAGGAGGCGGAGGCAGGAGAATCGCTTTAACCTGGGAGGCGGAGGTTGCAGTGAGCCGAGATCGCACCACTGCACTCCAGCCTGGGCAACACAGCGAGACTCCGTCTCAAAAAAAAAAAAAAAATAATAATAATAATAGTTTGAGACCAGCCTGGCTAACAATAATAATAGTTTGAGACAAGCCTGGCTAACATGGCAAAACCCCATCTCTACTAAAAATACAAAAATTAGCTGTGTATGGTGGTGCATGCCTGTAATCCCAGCTACTTGAGAAGCTGAGGTGGGAGAATTGCTCGCACCTGGGAGGCAGATGTGGCAGTGAGTCAAGATCACACCACTGCACTCCAGCCTGGGCAACAGAGCAAGACTTCATCTCAAATAATAATAATAATAATAATATAGTTAATTAATTCAACTATATCAAGATTTGACTACAAAGAAATTCAAATCCTCTGATAGGCATTTACTAAAATCACTCTAGAAAGTAGCAAACCTCTGTAAAACTTTTCTTGCTTCTTACCTTATACAGGTATTATGAAGTTCAGGAGTCTGAGGAATATTATAATTGCTTTATTCTTATATCCACTCCAACAGGTTTATGTTACTCCTATGATTACAGCAACTGAACAATTTTTGCAAATTAACTGAGGATTTGAATATCCCAGTCATCCTTGAGAACCCAATAAAGCCAATGGACCTTCATCCTAGAAGCACTACTATGGTCCTGTTTAAAAACTAATGCAAATATCATAAAACTTATACCTACAATTATTGCTTTTGGTGAATTTGTATGTGAATTATTAGCAAGAATTGATATGGTGGGGGATGGCTATTACAGTTTGAATGTTTGTCCCAACTCATGTTGAAATTTAACTGCCTTTGCCACAGTATTAAGATGTGGGACCTTGAAGAGCTGAGTAGACCATAAGAGGCCACCCTCATGGGTGGGATTTGTGCCCTTATAAAAGGACAAGTTCATCACTTTTCACTTTGCCCTTTCACCCTCTCTTGCTCTACTGCCATAGGAGGACACCACATTCCTCCTCCCTAGAGGATGCAGCAATAAGGGACCATCTTGGAACCAGAGATTGAATCTGCTGATACTTTGATCTTAAACCTCCCAGCCTCCAGAATATGCGAAGGAAATTTCTATTCTTTACTAATTACCCAGTCTGTGGTACTTTGCTCTAGCAGCAGGAAATGGACTGAGACAATGGCTATCGGTGTCATGATTATCCATAGAAAATTAGTGATAAGAATATTTATTGTAACATTATTTGTCATAGTAAAAAACAATTATGGATAGCCATGAACCATAAAACAGTCATTTAAAAATGACACTGAGTACTGAATGACACTGAAAAATGTTCAGAAAATAAAAGCTGCTTACAAACAGTATTTATATATTAACATATTAACTTTATTTTGAACAGATATGTATTACTACAAACATGAAAAAATTAGATAGCAAAATAAAATTTCACTAAGAGTAATCTGAACAAGGGAATACGAAAAATGTTTAACTTACAGGGCTTTCTGCTTAACTGTATTCCAGTTTTCTGCCACAAATATTACTTTTGTAATCAGGAAAAAAAAAAAAGCTTAGTGAAAAAGGAAAAATATTTAAAATATTTGTGGTTAGGCTCCAATATAATCAAACTGTCACAAATAGCTGCTTCAGCAATTGTAGAAACACTGGTCACATGACACGGAGTTTTGCAGACACTCAAGTGGATGAGTGTGGTGAGGAGCCTCCAAGATGGCTTCCAACAATCCCCACACCTCCTAGTATTCACGCCCTTATGTAGGCTTCTGTGTTGTACCAGGGTTGGTCTGTGTGACAAATATACAGATGTTCCTTAACATACAATAGAGTTACATCCCAATAAAACCACTGTTAGGTTGAAAACATCATAAGTCGAAAATGCATTTAATACACCTAGCCTACCCTGAACATGCTCAGAAGACTTATATTAGCTTACAGTTGGGCAAAATCAACTAACACAAAGCCTATTTTATAATAAAGTGTTTGTTGACTATCTCATATAATTTATTGAATACTGGGTTGAAAGTGAAAAACATAATGATGGTACACCATTGTAAAGTTGAAAAATCCTAAGTCGGGGACTGTCTACGATACAGAAGTAAAGGCATGTCACTTCCAAAGATTAGGATACAAAAGGCTGAGGCTTCCGTCTTGGGCACTCTGTCTCATTACTTTCTAAAGGGGAAGCCACATTATGACTAGTCCAAAGGAGAGGCTGATGTGGCAAGGAACTGAAGCCTCCTGCCAGTAGCCATGAATGAGATACGAAGCCGACTCTCTAGACCCAGCCAAGTCTCAGAAGTCTGCAGCCCTGGCTGACACTTTGATTGCAGCCTCATGGGAGATTCTAAGTCAGAACCATCCAGCTAAGCTGCTTCCACACTGCTGACCCACAGGAACTGTGATAATAAATGTTTGTTGTTTTAAGCAGCTAAGATATTGGTAATTTATAACACAGCTCCAATAGATAACTATATAGTTAGCTTACAGTTTGAGACTAGGGCCCCTTCCAAGAACCCGCCTTAGGAAAAAGCAACGAGACTGCAAGTCATTCTGCTCTAAATTCAAAGTTCTGATTTTCTATGTGGTTTGACCAAAACCAAAAAAGGGGTCTTAATACCTTCTTCAAAATGTTCAATTCCCTAGATTTTATATCTATTTCTTCCCCTCTCCCACTCATATTTCATCCTATCTTTTCGTCAGTTACTGTAAATCTAAGGGTTGGCAAACTCTTTCTAGTAAATATTTTAGGTTTCTCTGTAGCACTACTCAACTCTGCTGCCATAGTTTGAAAGCAGCCACAGACAATACCTAAATAAATGCACAAGGTTATGTTCCAACAAAACTTTATTTTAAAAACAGGCAGCAGGCTGAATTTGGCTCCAGAGCTGGGGTTTGCCAACCCCTGCTATAAATGAAACTGATCAAGATCCTAGTAAGCCCAATGCTTCCACTCATGTCGATCTCATTCCCTCTAGCCAACTCAACAGAGACTGCTCCAGAAATTCTCCCCCTTTCATCCATGAATTTGTTCCTCTCTACTGGATTCAAATGTATTTTTTTCTATCTTAAAAATAAAACAAAAACTCTCAACCCTACTTCATTTCTCAAACTCACTGTCTCCAATTCTGTTGCTTTTATTCTCTCTCAAGCCTACTCATATCAAGCTTTTGTTAAGGTCACCTCCACACTGCTAAATCCAACAGTCAATTTTCAATTTTCGTTATACCTCACTTATCAGTAGCAGCTGACCCAGATCATCACTCCCTCTTTCTTAAAACATTTTCTTTGTTTGGTTTCCAGCATACCACAATCACCTGGTTTTCCAAAGTCATTATGGCTTCTCTTTTTCCATCCATCTCTTTTTGGGTCTCTTTTTTCTATCTACATTCATTCCTTTCATGAGTTCACTTAGGCTGTTTGAGTTGCTGTAACAAAACATGTAAGTTTGGGTAATTTATAAAGAACAAAAATGTATTTCTCATAGTTCTGTAGCCTAGAAGTCCAAATTGAAGCAGGTTCGGTGTCTGGTGAGGACTATCATCTGCTCCAAGATGGCACCCTGTTGCTGCATCCTCCAGAGGGGACGAATGCTATGTCCTCACTAGGAAAAGGAGCAGAAGAGGAAAAAAGGGCCTAGCTAGTTCCTTTAGCCTTTTTATAAAGTTGCTGATCCCATTCATGAGGACTCTGCCCTCGTGAACTAATCACCTCCTATTGGCACCATCTCTTAATATTGTTGAATTAAGGATTAAGTTTCAACATGAATTTTGGAGGCAACACAAACATTCAAACCATAATTTGGGGATGACATCCAAATTTATATCTCTGGATTTCATCTCTCCCCTGAACATCAGAAACTGCCTACTTAACACATAAAACTAGTTGTCTAATAGGCAACTTAACTGTCCAAATTCCAAACTGTCCAAAACTCCACACCTGGTTTAACCTACTCCAACCTGCTTCTCTCTTAGCTTTCCCTCTATTAGTAAATGGCAACCCCATTCTTTAGGTTGCTCACACTGAAACTCCTGGAGTCATTCTTTTATTTTTATTGAGACAGGGTCTTGCTCTGTCGCACAGGCTGGAGTGCAATGGTATGATCACAGCTCAGTACAGCCTTAATCTCCTGGGCTCAAGCGATCCTCCCACCTCAAGCCTCCTGAGTAGCTGGGATTACAGGCGCATGCCACCATGCCCAGCTAATTTTTGTATTTTTTGTAGATACTGGATTTTGACTTATTGCTTCTTCTGTCTCAATCTCTTGGGCTCCAGTGATCCGCTTGCCTCGACCTCCCAAAGTGCTGGGATTACAGGGGTGAGCCATTGCACCTGGCCCCTTGGAGTCATTCTTAACTCTTCTTTCACAGCCCACATCTGATTTGCTGGCAAATCTGTCACCTCTACTCTCAAAATATAGCCATTCCTAAGACTTCTCATATCACTGGGAATAAAAGCCTTATGAGGTCTAAGAGATCCTAAATTACTTTGCCATTCCTTCTACTGGAAGATTAGCACATGGCTCACTCCCTCACATCCTTTAGGATTCCTGTCTGCAGAACATAAGATCCATGAGGGCAGGAATTTTGCCCATTGTATTTACTGTTATATCTCCACTACCCTAGATAGTGCCTGACACATGAGGCCCTTAATATCTGCTGGACGAAAGAGTTAACTGTGAAAAGAGACCAAAAAAAAAAAAAAAAAAAAAGCTATTAAGTTGATGGAAAACTTACTGGCAAAACAAACTGTATATATTAACTCCTTTTTCATTTTCACACTGTTTTTAAACATAAAGCTCTGGATTACACATGATAGCAGAAAGAGGACTAGACTATGAGTCAATGGGCCTAGGTTCTACCACCTAATAGCCTCTAAATATTTTGGTTTTCTGCCACTACAAACCTCTGAAGACCATGGTTTTCAGATATGTAAAATGAGAGGATTGAACCCAGGCCACTGGGCCCCTGTAAAACCTACAAAATTCCAAAATTTTGTATATGACTTTAGAAGCTTACATGATGAGAGCCTCTATAAAGGTGTGTTAATAGGGAAGTATAAATCTGACTTCCGGAGAAAAATGTTATACCATATAGAAGTGGCATACCAGCTGATGCGGTTGTTGAAACAAAATGAAACAGACACTTACTTAAGGGCTTAAAATAGATCTAAGACTTTATGATAGATACTTGAAAAGTTATCTCTGTTTTCAATAATAACACTGAAAAGCAGGAAGAAATTTTCATTCTTTCTTTAAACAACAAAAATTTATTTCTTACAGTTCTGGAGTCTGGGAAGTCCAAGATCAAGATGCCAGCAGATTCGGTGTCTGGTGAGGACCCATATCCTCCTAGATGGCTGTATTCTCACTGTAACCTCACGTGGTGGAAGGAGCAAGGGATCTCTTTGGGGTCTTTTTCAATAAGGACACCAATTCCATTCATGAGGTCTCTTCCCTCATGACCTAATTACCTCCTAAAGGCCCCAACTCCTAATACCATCACCTTGCGGTCTAGGATTTCAAAATACGAATTTGGGGGGAACATAAACATTCAGTCCAGTGCAAACACGTCCGGGATCACACAACAGTAAGCTGGAATTCAAATGCAGGACTATGAAACTCCAGACCTACATTGTTTCAAATGTTTCCAACAATACCTCAAGTTTTAGTTACAGGATACACAATACACCTAGGATAGATACAGAACCTTTTGATCAGAAACAATCACAGAGTAAGCTTCATGAGCGCAGAAGCTATGTGGATTTCCACTAGAAAGAATCTGTGGTGGCTCACGCCTGTAATCCTAGCACTTTGGGAGATCAAGGAGGGCGTACCACTTGAGCGCAGGAGTTCGAGACCAGCCTGGGCAATATGGCAAAACTCTGTGTCTACAAAAAATACAAAAATTAGCTGGGCATGCTGGCACATGCCTGTAGTCCTAGCTACTTGGGAGGCTGAGATGGGAGGATTGCTCGAGCCTGGGAGGTCGAGGCTGCAAAGAGCCATGACTGTGCCACTGCACTCCAGCCTGGGTGACACAGTGAGACCCTGTCCCCAAAATAAATAAATAAGAATCTGTTCATAAGCTAACAGGAATACTCAGTTATACTGATCTCACTAAATGCTTTAGTGCCAACACAACATTTATATACTATTAAAAATAAAATTTTACATTTTATAATAGCTTATCCAACCTCTCATTATTTTCTTACTTTTTCTAACTCATTATTTTATGGTTTATAATGGAAATCATATAACTGAACAGCAGTACATGGGTAAGGCTGAAAAGTAAATATATACATGGGAGGCTCTAGAGTTCTGTACTGAGAACATGCAGGACCAAAAAAACATTACTCCTCTGTAACAGAGGTACTCAAAGTGAAGTAGTTAATGACTAGAACAGAATAAATTTGAGAGTACACAATTAGAAACTTTTATAGAGAAACTAGAGCAATTTTATGTCTATTCAATGTTCAATCTTTTTTTGAGACAGGGTCTTGCTCTGTTACTCAGGCTGGAGTGCACAGCAAGAACACGGCTCACTACAGCCTTGACCTCTGGGCTCAAGTGAAGTGATCCTCCTGCCTCAGCCTCCTGAGTAGCTGGGACCACAGATGTGTGCTGCCACATCTGGCTCATTTTAAAAAATTTTCTGTATAAATGGGGGTCTCACTGTGTTGCCCCAACTGATCTCAAGCAATCCTCCCACCTTAGCCTCCCAAAGTGCTGAGATTACAGGTGTGAGCCATTGTGCCCACACAATTTAAAAGTGGGCTTGTTTTTATTTTTTATTTTTGGAGGGGGGGTTGTGGGGACAGGGTCTTGCCCTGTCATCCAGACTGGAGTGCAGTGGCATGATCATGGCTCATTGCGGTCTTGACCTCCCAGGCTCAAGTGATCCTCCCACCTCAGCCTCCCAAGTAGTTAGGACTATATGTATGAGCCAGCATAGTTTTATCTTTCAAACATTTCATTCTTCTAGTAATTCATTGTGGTTGTATTTTCCAAAGGTATCAGTTGGCCACTTATTAAAAATTTTTAAAATAGCCCTTCACCAGAGATAATTTTGAGAGCTCGGAAGTTGAGAATGGTCCCAGTCTGTCTAAAGGCAAATCTTATAATGCTTCTTAAATTGTTTTGATGACTCCCCATTGACCTGAAATAAGGTGCTTTATGATCTGCCTACAACCTCCTGACACCTCTAATCAGCCTCTTTTCCCTCCCCTATTCACCCCTTAGGAATATACTCTTGCTCTAAATTCATGGCATGAATTTTATTTCCCAGTTTTGGACATTCAATGTCAAACTCAACCTGATGCATCTCCATTATCAAAATCCTATTCGTCCTCCTGTGGTCACTTATGGAAAGCTTTCCTTGTTCCTTAAGCCTAGATTAAGTGCCAGTGCCTATTATTTGCCTAGTATAGTGCCTGGCACATGGTAGGTGTTTATTCATTCAAGAAACATTTTATTAAACAAGATTTATGCTCATGTCACTATACCACAATGTCTCCCCTAAAAGGTTATATGCTTCCTTTACACTTTACTGACGATAAATGGACTTTTATCAGCTTCAAATATTAAAGGAAAAACAAACTATAATTTCTAAAGAAAAAACTCTCAATTACTATCATCATTCCCTCTCTCATTTCATTTATAAGGCCATAATTGTCAATGTGTCCCAGTTTAAGAATTAAGAAAACACACATTAGTAACAACATTCATCTCAAAATATTTTCATATTACTGCCTTAAAAACGAAATGTTCTTTCTGAACCCTTCTGCCCCCCACCTCCCACACTGTCACACAGGATTTACAAAATAGGTTTATTGACTAATATAACAAAAATAAGCTACAAAACCCTGCTGTTGTTTACCCTTGTCCCAAGAATTTTAATGTAAGTGATAATACTTTATACTGACATTAAATTGGAAAAAAAAATGAGTACTCAGTTCTGAACTTGGATGATGTTACAATTATAATCTCAATGTTTTAAGCCAAAGGATACTTCACACTTTTAACGTCTAGGAAAGTCATCAAAAAGTCTGATTGCATCAAACCGGCTTAATCCATCAGTGTAAAGAAAGAGGAAAAAGTAATTTATAAGCAGAACTTGGGTTTCCTACAAATTTGCACAAATCTGTCATGTGATGAAATGTATTGTATACTGCACAACAAAACTTTTTAAAATGAAGTACCTAAAATTTCACTAAAGGCATAGAAGTTTACTACTTTTTAGTCTCAATGGTAGTGATCCTCTGACAAACATTACTTCTGGGTTTTAAACAATCAAGAAATAACAGCGTAAATATTCTGGACTATATATTTACCTAATCTCTTTTGGTTGAAGAACAAATTGTCAATATTTGCATCAAAGATGTAAAAATCTAATGAAATTAGATAGTTTAAATCCACTAAGAATAAAGGGCAGTATTCTGTTTATGGCAAAATAGTAACCAAATGAACAGCTGGGGTTGAAGGAAAAAGAGATGAAGGATGACACAAAGTATTTCAGTAGTAATGCAATCTTATTCTTTTATTTCCAAGTCTCTACAAGAAAGCAACTATTATCTAGATAATTTTAAAAGTACTCACATACATATTTATATGAAAAATTAAACTATGTTTCACTCAGGCTAATAATAACAGCATTCTCTAAATACTTAACAACTGATAGAGGGAAAGTGGACCAGGATGTGCTAAGACACAAATGGAAGTCAAGCTGGGATAAACCTCAACACAGTCAAGATGGGAAAACCTTGATGATTCAACCAAGGTTACAAGAAATGATACATTCTAACTGTATGAATTAGCTCCCAAAATAAGCACCAATGAGTGAATACCTACTGAGTATCTTATTACACTTAACTCTTAACACATACAAATTTAAAAAAAAAAACCATAGGAATTTCCCAGCAAGACCATAATCAATAAGAAACAATCAATTTAGCCACCAGAAGTAGTACTCAGGTAGAATAGTATTTTAATTTCTGAGTTATATTCAGTAAAGATTTTGAGTTCAGAATTTTGTCTCTCTCACAAATTCCTCAATTTAACTGAATAATTTTTTAAAAGATTTCTGAGGACCTGGAGTCATTATGCGTATTAACCTGCTCTCAGAGGCTATTACAAATTCAGGGCAGTATTCCTTGAATTCAATAGCCCTGTAATGTGGAACTCTGAATTCTTCTATCAGCATTGCACAGTCTTTCTTTTCTTTTCTTTCTGTCTTTCTCTCTTTATTTCTTTTGAGACGAAGTCTCAACTTTGTCACCCAGGCTGGAGTGCAGGTGGCGTGGATCTCGGCTCACTGCAACCTCCGCCTTCCAGGTTCAAGCGATTCTCCTTCCTCAGCCACCTGAGATGGCTGGGATTACAGGCGTGCACCACGACACCTGGGTAATTTTTGAATTTTTAGTAGAGACAGGGTTTTGATATGTAGGCCGGGCTGGTATCGAACTCCCGACCTCAAGTGATCCGCCTGCATCTGCCTCCCAAAGTGCTGGGATTACAGGCATAAGCCACCACGCCTGGCTAATTTTTGTATTTTTAGTAGAGAGGGGATTTTGCCATGTCGGCCAGGCTAGTCTCAAACTCCTGACCTCAAGTGATCTGCCTGCCTCAGCCTCTCAAAGTGCTGGGATTACAGGTATGAGCCACTGTGCCTGGCTATTTTTCTGCCTCTTTCTTCCCCTGCATAGTTGTCCCCCGCTGATTACTACTGCCTATGTGCCTGCCTGCAGCAGCATCCTTTCACCCCTAAAAATTGTTTGGAAATAAACTATCAAGTTTACTACTAGGTATAAAGTAACAACAAGTAGGTTCTGGGTGATAATCTAATTATTCTCTTATGCATCAGATACATAATAGCCTTTAGTGCTAGGACTTTGGCATTTATATGGATGCTCAAAGGTGTTCTTTGTTTGTTTGAACTTTACTTCCTAATTCTTAATGGTATAGTCTTAAGTTTCCTTATCTTCTACCTCACAGGGTTTTACTGGATGATTAGATGTAAATAATGAATATAAAATTGCTTAGGTCAGGGCATGGGAACAGAAGGAAATCTACAGATTTTAGTAACTTCCTCCTGCCTTATGTGTTTCATACCTAAGCTGTAAAACTTGAGCTCCAAGTAAGTGAATGTTACAGTGTTATTTTCAGAAGTTTGCCATCAGGATGGTTAGAAACTAACTAAAGAAATGAATGATGTGTGGCTTGAACAGGCAGACTGCTTGGGAAACCAGTGGGAAAGTTTTACGACAGCCAGCTTCCATTATTTGATTAAAGGTATATGTAAAATGAATACTCTGAATTCTGTCAACAGAGGCGCTATTTAACAAGTGCTCAAAAATGTGTCTACTAAATGCTGCTCCTGATAGCAAACCAAGGAACAAAGAGAAGTCACAACAGTCTTCAGTCCAAAGAGGACATATTTTTAAATATAAACATCCAAAAATGAAGCAGATTTCCACAATATCACTACAGGGGTTTACGAATGGCTAATAGCTGGATAGTTTTGAGGGGATTTTTGTAAAGAGTGTGAAGGAAATCAGAATATATAACCCCAAAATATGCCTCTTTGATGTAAACATTACTTTTTAGCTGAATACAACTGCAAGATAGCAAACTAAGGAAAATCTATCTCTACTCTCTCCCTTTTCTACCTAAAGGCAGGATATAGGATATAAATTCTCTGTTACTAGAGACAACTCTAGACTCATCAGCCCAGAGACAGCACCAGAGGAATCTGCAAACAAATCTTACTCCTTTACTTTCCCTCTATATCTTTACCTTTCCACCATTTCCCACCCCTGGAAGCGTAAAACCCTTTCCTTTGTCCTGTCATTTACCCACACATTTACTGTTCTTTGTTGAAGATGCTATATAAACCAGAGCTCTAAGCCACTGTGCTCTGAGTTCGTTTTCACTGAGGTTTCTCCCACATGTTGAACGCTGCACATGTTAATAAATTTGCTTGTTTTTCTATTGTTAAATTGCCTTTTGTTACAGCGGTTGTCCCAACTGAGGAACTAAGATGGGTAGAGGTGATCTTTAGCCTCTCTCTTGGGTAGAAAAATACACAAGATGACCCCTTAAGGTCTGTTCCAACTCTGACAGATAATACATTTTATACAGATAATCTGAAGCCAGAATTTTTCAATTCTGCATTTAATTTTCATACTAAAATAAATCCCGAAAAGTACTAGATGGAAGAAATGTAAGTTCCACACAGTATCCAAAGATATCTGTTCAACTACATGAACAAATTCCAGTTATATCTATCTACTAAGGGTTTAGATAAGAAGCACTTCAAGTGATAAAAATGATTTCCTTTTTTGAGCAAGAAAATCACAAAAACTACATCAATAACACCATCACCATCACCATCCACATCATATACCCAACATCATGAAAATGAACTGGGAATTATCCTTACTTAAAAAAAATTATCCTTACTTAAAACAAAAATCACTTCAAAGATGAATCATATAACATATGGACATTGACAGAGCTTGGGAATCCAAATATATGAACAGAGGGGAAGCAAACCAATAATAAAAAATTGATTTCAGCAATCTGTAGAAATATAGGAACTCCAAGATGGTCATAACCCCACTCAGAGAGCTAAAGAAAACTACATAAAAGAACGTCCATGAGAAGTGGGGAGGTCAGCCACAATTATCAAGTTGTTATCATTGTTGATACAGGTCCCCTCCCTTCCCTGGGAGGTGGGAAGATGTATGTGGAATGTTTTAGCATAAACCAAGTATCATATATGTTTGTTTCAATATGAAAATGGTGCTATTAGTAAAGCCTGATTTAATGTTAAAATTAATCAGAAAATAAATGTGAGTTTTCAAAAATAGTCCAGGTATTAACCCTCTATTCATTACTTTTGGTTTAACCTCATAAAAATGGGCAAAAATGATATAACACCCATAAAGAAGTAGACATATGATTTGTCTGCCCAGCACCCCTTCCTCTCCTTACCCCATCACAACAGGACTAAATTAGGATGTGCCACTTCCCTCAAAAGCAAGGCATGAGACCCAAGCTGGCCAAAGCACTCCATTTCTTGGGCTCTTCTGATAGGGCTAGTGAGGAAGACTGTCTCTGCTGAGCTGGGAAGAACTGAATCTGGAGATAAAGGTGACTATACTCCTGACCACATGAAGAGAATCTGCCAGTAAAATGCAGAAGGAAGTAGAAGAAGAGAGGAAAAAAATGGCAAAATTCTGTTTTGCTGAACTGGATTTCTGGCTCTTACAACTGAAAGAGTCCTAATACCCACAGTATGACTATTTGCTTCACATGGTCCAAAGCGGAAGAGTTTCTCACTGCTTAATTGTTGAATGAAGATGAAGGTGACTATTCTTTCTTTAATTGATTCTGCTTCAATACTATTAATAGATACATGGAAGAATTAAGACCAGAAGATTTAGCTTTTCTTCCAAGCCTCCAAGAAAGTCTCATGGGAAATTAGAAAACATTAAGAAAGGCTCATGGTCAACATCATTACAAAAAAACATAGCACTCTCTGAGAGAAAATATCTGCCATTCATATATATCTGATGTAAGATTTGTATCTGTAATAAACAAACTCTTACAACTCAGTAACAAGAAAATAAATAACCCAATTTAAAAAGAAACAGGAAAAAGATTTGACTAAACATCTCACCAAAGAAGATATGTGAATGGCTAAGAAGCACATGAAAAGATGCTGAACACCATCAGTTATTAAGGAAATGCAAATGAAAACCACAGTAAGATATCATTTCACGCTGGGTACAGTGGCTCATGCCTGTAATCCCAGCACTTTGGGAGGCCAAGGCGGGTGGATCCTTTGAGCTCAGGAGTTTGAGACAAGCCTGGGCAACACGGCAAAATCCCGTTTCTACAAAAATTAGCCAGGAGTGATGCCACGCACCCGTAGTCCCAGCTGTTGGGGAGGCTGAGGTGGCAGGATTGCTTGACCTGTGAGGCTGAGCTGCAGTGTGCCAAGATCTCACCACTGCACTCCAGCCTGAACAACAGAGCAAGGCCCTGTCTCAAAACAAAACAAAACAAAACAAACAAAAACCAGATACCATTTCATACCCACTAGAATGGTTATAATACAGAAAAAACACTAATGTCAAAAAAGACTACAGCAGGTCCTCAAATAATGTTGTTTGGTTCATCATCATTAGGTTTTAATGAAATAAGGGAAAAAACCCCACATTCCAAAGATGTGCATAAGAGGTTCACAGGCATGTCTAAATTGTCCATGTCTGAGTGAGTGTGGGTGTGTGCATGAGGGCATCCTGCAACAGGACGGTGTCCTGTTCAAGGCTGGTTCCAGCCTGGTTCCCTGAGTTGCTGGAATAGGCTCTCACCATCCAAGAGCCTGAACTGGAAAAAGCAGGTTGGAAAATGAATGGATGAATACAAATTATCAGAAAATAAAAATCTATAAAGTCTATGATCATCGGACAAATGCATGAAAACACAGGATATGATATAAAAGTGCTCAGAAAGCCTGCCATATTTGTGATTATTTCTCTCCCTCTATTTTTTAAAGGAACAGGGTCTCACTATGTTGCCATGGTTAACAGTGCAATGGCTATGCAGTCTTAACCATAACGCACTACAGCCTCAAACTCTTGGGCTCAAGAGATCCTCCTATCTCAGCCTCTCGTGGAGCTGGGACTACGTGCGCACATCACCACCATTTCTTTTTTAACTATGTGGTGGCAGAAAGTGCTCCTTACAATTTTCACATTGTAAAGATTTCTTCTTTGATTTGACCAACCACCAGTGCAACTGCTGTCACTCACTGATTGACCAAAAATTGGTTAAGTAATAATCTTACTTGTTTGTATCAATCTTTCTGAAAGGTATGTAAAGCTCACAATTCTTTCAATGTTTAGAAGTGTTTTGGGTCTTGATTTAGAAATTTGTGATGTTTTTGTGACCAGAAATATGCTGCAAAAACTTAACTCTTGTTTGTATCAATTAACCTATGGTAAAATTGTTTTTGTTATACACCATTTCACTTAAAGTCACATTTTCTAAGAACCTACCTATGACATTAAGTGAGGACTTACTGTGTAACAACTGTCCATAAACACGCAGAGAAATAGAAGCCCTCAAACACTGCTGGTGAGGATGCAAAGTAATGTGCAGCCACTCTAGAAAACAGTGTGGCAATTTCTTAAGAGGTTAAACATAAATGTACCATACAACCCAATAATTACACTCCCAAGTATATATACATGAGAAATGAAAACTATGTCCACACAAAGACTTGTACATGAATGTTCACAGCAGGATTATTCACAACAACCAAAAAGTGGAAAAACTCCAAATGTCCACCAACTGATAAATACATAAACAAGATGGCCTGGGCACAGTGGCTCATGCCTATCATCCCAGCATTCTGGGAGGCCAAAGGAGAGGACTGCTTGAGCCCAGGAGTTTCAAACCATCCTGGACAACACAGGGAGAATCCTATATCTACAAAAAAATTTAAAAAATTAGCCAGGCCTGGTGGCATGTGCTTGCGGTCCCAGCTACTTGGGAGGCTGAGGTGGGAGGAATGATTGAGCCCAGGAGGTCAAGACTGTGGGGAGACATGATGATAAACAAAATGTGGTATATCCATATCCATAGAATAGAATACTACTAAGCAACAAAAAAGAACTACTGACACATGCCGTAACATGAATGAACCAGAAAGACACTATGCTAAGTAAAAGAAGCCAGACACAAAAACCACATACTGTATGATTTCATTTCTAAGTACCATCCGGAAAGGGCAAATCTATGAAGATCCCTATTATAACCTTAGAAAAATCACTGACTTGACACTAAATATTGTTCTAAAGCTATGAACAAGTGGCACACTCCTGTAATCCCAGCTACTCAGGAGGCTTAAGCAGCAGGATCACTTGAGGCCAGGAGTTAGAGGTTAGAGTGAGCTGTGATCACATCATTGCACTCTAGCCTAGGTGACAGAGCATTCAGCCTAAGTGACAGAATAAGACCCTGTCTTTTAAAATAAAATTTAAAAAAAAGACAGAGAGAGACATTAGGAGACAACTGGGAAACCTGAATCTGGGTTAGATATTAGAGAATGTTATGGAATTGTTACTAATTTTCTTAGGTGTTACAATAGTATTACAACAGTATTATGCAGGAGAATGCCTTTATTCTCAGAAAATGCAAGCTGAAGTACACAAAGGTGAAGTTTCTCCAACTTACTTTCAAATAGCTCAAAAATCAATCAATAAATAAAAGCATCTATACTCAGAAAAAGCAAATGTGGCCAAAATGATAATTGGTGATTGGTGAATATAGGTGTAGGGTATGTAGGCATTCAATACACTATGTTACTCTTTTCTATAGGTTTGAAATGTTTCAAAACAAAAAGCTGGGAGGAAATAGCACTCTCATTTTAAACCTAACCAAATGTAAATGGAATCACCAATACAGTTATCTGTGCATTTAGAAAGAAGCACATAGTTGGTGTATAAATACTGTCATCTTTTTGGTCTACCTGTGTTAACATACTGAAACTAACAGAGGGAACAAATGGAAACTAAAAGTATAAAATAATTATTCAGAGACTGAACCAGTTAAAGCTTTACAAAAAATGCTATTGTTAAGGAATACTTTTTGAAGTATTACTTAAGTCAAAGCAACATAATGAATTGGTGCTAAAATCTTTAAGTTACAGGTGTGTTCAAAAGAATTGTTGAATGGAGGTTAATAAATGTGGAAGAACAGCCGTCCTCTCTATATCTCTTGGCTGATAATAAAGATCAAACAAGGATAATGTATACAAAAGTGCAGGTTCCATTAAAAAAAATTAGTCACACTTTGTACCTTCCTGTTAATAGGGACAGAAATATAGGATTAAACCTAGCATCATTTTGGGTTACTGTGGCTGTAACTGGGACTCCTCAATTATGTAGTCAACGCTGCACTAACAATTCACTTAGACAATGTCAGTATTCACTATGAATAATTCCCCTTCATTACTCTTAAACATTCTATTTGCTATACTACAAATTTTAAGTGTGCTTTTAACAATTTAATGTTTTTAATAGCTTGAAACTCATCTGATATGGTTTGACTCTGTGTCCCCACCCAAATCTCATGTCAATTTGTAATCCCCACGTCAGGGGACGGACCTGGTAGGAGGTGACTGGATCATGGGGGTGGTTTCCCCCATGCTGTTCTAGTGATAGTGAGTTCTCATGAAATCTGATGGTTTAAAAGTGTAGCACTTCCTTGCCCCCATTGCTCTCTCCTGCTCCACCATAATGAGAACGTGCTTGCTTCCCCTTTGCTTTCCGCCATGATTGTAAGTTTCCTGAGGCCTCCCAGTCATGATTCCTGTTAAGTTTGCAGAACTCTGAGTCAATTAAACCTCTTCTCTTCATAAATTACCCAGTCTCAGGTAGTTCTTTATAGCAGTGAGAGAACAAACTAGTATAACATCAAACACACAAATGTAAAACAGCAATTTTGTTGATGAATCAAAAAGAAAGTCCACCTGGAAGTTCAAACAAAAAGTCACATTTATAGTTTTTACAACAAAGAAAGTGTTCTTGGGACTGGACCTCAAACTTAGAGATCAAAGAAGAAAAGGCATACACGATATGCTAAAATATAGATAACTTAATAAACACAGGGGAGCTCAAAGTATCCTAGCAGATGAAGGAAGACAGAAATTATATTCACTAGAATGGCTATAAAAAAAAAGATAAGACAATAACAACCGTTAGTGAAGTTGCGGAAAAACTGGGAACTCTCATACGCTGCCAGTGGGGATGTAAAATGGTGCAGCCGCTTTAGAAAAGTTTGGCTGGTCTTCAAAATCTTAAACATGGAGTTATTATATGACCCAGCACTTCCACTCCTAGGTATATACACCCAAGAGAAATGAAAACATACATCTATGCAAAAACACATACATCAATGTTCATGTCAGCATTATTCAATATAAGCCCCAAAGCAGAAACACCCGCATGTCCATCAACTGATGAATGGATAAATTATGGCATACTCACACAATGGAACATTATTCAGCCATAAAAACAAATGAAGTATTGCCGCATGCTACAACACGGATGATCTTGAAAACATTATGTTAGGTGAAAGTAGCCAGACACAAAAGACCACCTATTGTATGATTCCATTTATGAAATCCAAAAATTATCTGGAATAGGCAAGTCTGTAGAGCAGGTTCCCCAACCCCTGGGCCACAAACTGTTACCAGTCTGTGGCCTGTTAGGAACCGGGCTGCACAGCAGGAGGTGAGCGGAGGGTGAGCAAGCATTACTGCCTGAGATCCACCTCCTGTCAGATCAGTGTTGGCATTAGATTCTCAAAGGAGTACAAACCTTATTGTGAACTGCACACCTGAGAAATCTAGTTTGTATGCTCCTTATGAGAATCTAACTAATGCCTGATGATCTGAAGTGGAACAGTTTCATCCCAATGCCATCCTCCTCCCCATCTCCCCCAGTCCGTGGAAAAACTGTCTTCCACAAAACCAGTCCCTGGTGCCAATAAGGTTGGGGACCACTGCTGTAGAGACAGAAAATAGGTTAGTAGTTGCCAGGGGCTGAGGGGCAGAAGAAATCAGGACTGATGACTAATGAGTATGGCTTTCTTTTTGAAGGTAATGAAAATGTTCTGGAATTAGATATTGGTGATAATTGCACAACTCTGACTATATTAAAAACCACTAAATTGTACTTTTTCTTTTTCGAGACAGGTCTGGCTCTGTTGCCCAGGTTGGAGTGTAGTGGCACGATCTTGGCTCACTGCAACCTCCACCTCCTGGGCTCAAGCGATCCTCCCACCTCAGCATCCTGAGTAGCTAGGACTACAGACAGGCACGCGCCACCACGCTCGGCTAATTTTTCTGTATTTTTTTGTAGAGATGCTTGGCTAATTTTTTTCTGTTTTTTGTAGAGATGGGGTTTTGCCATGTTGAACTCCTGGACTCAAGCAATCTGCCTGCCTTGGCCGCCCAAAGTGCTGGAATTACACGCGTGAGCCACCACACCTGGCAAAACCGTACATTTAAAAGGGCAAATTTTATGGTATGTGAATTATATCTCAATAAATCTGTTACTATAAAGAAGATTCAAGTCCTCACTACAGAAAAATAATAAGCAAAGGAAATAAAGACAATTCACAGGCTAAGAAATATAAATGACCAATGAATGTGCAAAAAAGACAAGCAGTTGTAACCAGATAAATAGAAACTTTAACAAAACAAAGAAATGGATTTTATGAACTGGATCAAAACAAAACATAAAAATAAATAAGCATAGCAACAAATGGCAACAAAATGATCAAGTTTTATTTTATTCTTAGGGACTAAGAAAGCTACTGAAAATCACAAGCAGCAAGTAAGAATGAAGTAGCAGGCACAGAGAATTGTCTTAGCTGTATTATGTAGACACAAGAAATAGGAAGACTTTGGAGATTAATAGGGTAGTGGGAAGGTTACCAATTATTCAAACATTAAATGACTAGGGCTGGTGTCCCAGAAACCTAAGACTTCAGGGGATGGACTAAATATTTTAGGCAGAAAGATGATGGAAGACAGATTTCCCTCAGACTAAAAATGGTGGGGGCAGGCAGAGGAAATAAGACAACAACAAAAAAGAACAGAAAAGATCACCCTCCTGCTGAAGTGTGCCATCAGGGTAGCCGCATGTACCACAGGACAAGATCTGAGGATCTTCAAGGCAGGAAACCCCCAAGTCTGCCCCACCCAAGTCTGAATTTCATACCAGTGAGGCAGCAAGACCCAGAGAGAAAAAGTTGACATGGGTCACAGGAAAAGTGAAAACAGACAGCTGGAATGGACCAAGGTGAGTGAGGGCCCCTCAACCTAGGGACAAGAAGAGATCATTAAATACTCCACCTACCAGCACTCCTGGGACAGCAAAGATGGACAACAGGCCATGGACTGAGAGTGGTAAGGAGTTCTAGGAAGGAACTCATTAGCATATGGGGCAATAAATTAATAAATATCCTACCACCCAGCCCTCCTGGGAGAGAAAACAATAGAATGACAGAGAAAGGCAACAGGATGTAGTCTGAGAGTTCACACAGGGACCTGGTAATCTTGAAATTATAAGAATCTACAGAAAATATGCTACTTGAACTTTCTGGATAAATTAGACGGCAGTGAAATAAAAACACTCTCCAGAACTTGGGAGACCAAGCACTGGTGTGCAATGACCATCACTGCCATGTGGAGGGAACATGTGCAGGATGCTGGGCCAACACCTGATTTCACACCAACAAATCATTCCTGCCAGATGAGTGGATTCGCATAAATAAAACCTGGAGAAAGAACTGCCTCAAAGCCAGATGTCCCAGGCCTTACACACTTGTCAAGAACCACCCACAGCTATGTACTCTAGGATTACCCCCCAGTGGATAAACTCATCTAATTACAAACCTGCTGATAGGGTTTGGCTGTGTCCCCACCAAAATCTCATCTTGAATTACAATCGCCATAATCCCACTTGTTGAGGGAGGGACCAGGTGGGAGGTGACTGGATCATGGAAGCTGTTTCCTCCATGATGTTCTCATGACAGTGAGTGAGTTCTCACGAGATCTGATGGTTTTATAAGGCAGTTTTTCCCGCTCTTGCGTGCACAGCTCGCTCTTGCTCACTCTCATGCATTTTCATTCTTTCTCTCCCCTTCTCTCTCTTCTGCTGACATGTAAGACACGCCTGCTTCATCTTCTGCCATGATTTTAAGTTTCCTGAGGCCTCCCCAGCCATGTGGAACTGTGAGTTAATTAAACCTTTTTTCTTTATAAATTACCCATTCTCGAGTATGTCTTTATAGCAGTGCGAGAACAGACTAACATTTACCTTGCTATACGATCTAGAAATCCAAGAAGTCAAGGCAGGAACATATCAATACAAAACAAGCCTTGCTCATCTGCAAAGCACGCACACCACTTAAGACTATGATGCCTAGAAGGGAATCCCTAGATTTTCATAGACCTATGACAGCTTTAGCCTAGAAGGGAAAAGGAGGTCACCCTGTGGCATCTATAACTAGCTGGGTAAAAAACAAAATGAAATCCAGAAAACTGTGTAGAGAAGCGAGAAAACTCAGGGCTGCTTGTATAAACTGAGAAACCATGGAGCAGTTATCATGCTAAGCACCATATTTTGCTACGATGCACTAGGAAAGTTGACCTTTCCTGCTTCTTACCATATCCATCTCCTTAAGTATCTTTTGTTAAAATTTAATTTTTTAAAAATTGAGATGGGGTCTCACTCTGTCACCCAGGCTGGAGTGCAGTGGCATGATCTCAGCTCATTGAAGCCTCCCCTCCTGGACTCAAGTGATCCTCCCACCTCAACCTCCCTAGTAGCTGAGACCACAAGCGCATGCCACCATACTCAGCTAATTTTTGTACTTTTTGTAGAGACAGGGTTTCACCATGTTACTCAACCTGGTCTCAAACTCATGAGCTCAAGCTACCTGCTAGCCTCAGCCTCCCAAAGTACTGGGATTACAGGCCTTAGCCACCACGCCCAGCCAATCTCCATAAGCATCTCTTAAAGACACAGCGAAGGACTGTGTGCAACCCTTGCAAGGTATATACATAGCCAAACTATTATCTAGGTTGAAATGTACACATTTGTATATTCATGGTGAAGATAATACAATGAAGCAATCAGTACCTCTATTAAAGACACTGTTACACTGCTATTTAATATTGTTCTGGAGATATTAGTCAATGCAACTAGATAAGATAAACAGTTAAAGGCAAAAACACTGGAAAAGAAGGAAAAAAAACTATTTACAGATGACACGATAGTATATCTGGAAAGTCTGAGAGAAACAATGATGGAAGTAATTGATATGATTTGGATGTGTGTCTCTTCCAAGTTTCATGTTGAAATGTGATTCCCAATGTTGGAGGTGGGCCTAGTTGGGGGATGTTTCGGTCATAGGGCAGATTCCTCACGAATGGCTTGGTGCTGTCCTCACAGTAATGAGCAAGTTCTTACTCTATTAGTTCACATGAGAGCTGGTTGTTTAAAAGAGCCCAGAACCTCCTCCTCTCTCTCACTCTTCTTTTGCCATGTGTCACACCTGCTCACCCTTCGCCTTCTTCCATGAGTAAAAACTTCCTGAGGCCTCAACGGGCCAAGCAGATGTTGGTGTCATGCCAGTACAGCCTGCAGAACCATGAGCCAAACAAATCTCTTTCCTTTATGAATTACCCAGTCATAGGTATTCTTTCATAGCAATGCAAAAAAGGCTAACATAGTCAACTTAGTAACAATTTGGCAAGGTGGCAGGAAGACATGCAGAAATCAATAATATTCGTATACACGGACAATAACCAGTTAAAATACATAAATGATAAGAAAACTATAATAGCAACAAAAAAGATAAAATAGCTTAGGAATAAACAAGAAATGTTGAAAACCTGTATGAAGAAAACTATAAACCATTCCTCAAAGACACAAAAGTAGAATGTAAAAAATAAAAAGACATTGTTTGTTTTAGGTTAAGATGTCTCAATACCATCAAGATGTCAATTCTCTAGCAGGGCATGGTGGCACACACCTGTACTATCATCTACTTGGGTGGCTGAGGCAGGAGGATCACTTGAGCCCAGGAGTTCAAGGCTGCAGTGAGCTACGATGGCACCACTGCACTCCAGCCTGGGCAACAGAGGGAGACCCTTTCTCCAAAAAAAAGATGTCAGTTCTTCATAAGTTAGTATAAGTTTAATGTGATCCCAATAAAAACAGCAATGAGGCCGGGCACCATGGCTCACTCCTGTAATCCCAGCGCTTTGGAAGGCCGAGGCAGGTGGATCACTTGAGGCCAGGAGTTTGAGACCAGCCTGGCCAATATGGTGAAACCCTGTCTCTACTAAAAATAAAAAAATAAGCTGGGCATGGTGGCACGTGCCTGTGGTCCCAGCTACATGGGAGGCTGAGGCAGGAGAATCGCTTGAACCTGGGAGGCAGAGGGTACAGTGAGCTGAGATCGCACCACTGCACTCCAGCCTGGGTGACACAGTGAAACTCTGTCTCAAAAAAAAAAACAAAAAAAAACCAGCAATGAATTGTTTCATAGACTTAGACAAGTTGATGCTAAAATTCATACAAGAAGGCAAGAAAAACAATGAAGAGGAAGTGCTATAATGGGGGACTAGCCCTACCAAACATTAAAACATACTACAAAGCCTCTATGATTAAAATGATGTGGTACTGGTGCATGAATGGTGAGATAATCCAATAGAAAAAAATATACCCAACTGCATATAGAAGGAACAAGAATTTTTCTTTTTTAAATAAATGTCATTGGGGCAACTGGATAGCCACTTGGAAAAGGATAAAATTAGATGCATTCCTTATATCATACATAGAAATAAACTCTGAATGGAACTAAATGTGAGAAATGAAACTATATGAGTACCAGAAGAAAGCATGTGTGAATTCCTCTATAACCTGAAGGTAAAAAGTTTCCTAAATATGACTAAAACTTCAGATGCAGTAAATTTAAAATTTATACATTTGACTATATAAAAACAATCTTTTGCATGGCAAAAAATCACCACAAGCAATGCCAAAAGATGACTAGCAAAAATATCTGCAACATATGTCAAAGTTAAACGGCTAATATTCTTAAATAGAAAAAACTTTTCAAAGCTGAGAGGAAAAAAGACTGAAAGTCATATAGAAAATGGGCAAATTGGTTGGGCACGGTAGCTCATGCCTGTAATTCCAGCACTTTGGGAAGCTGAAGTGGGCAGATTGCTTGAGCCCAGGAGTTTAAGACCAGTCTGGGCAACATGTTAAAACACCATCTCGACAAAAAAAAAATACAAAAATTAGCAAGGCATGGTGGCATGCACCTATATTTCCAGCTACTCAGGAGGCTGAGGTGGGAAGATCACTTGAGTCTTGGAGGCTGAGGCTGCAGTGAGCTGTGATCGCACCATTGCACTGCTGCACTCCAGCCTGGAGGGTCCAGCAAGACCATGTCTCAAAAAAAAAAAAAAAAAGAAAGAAAAAAAGTAAAAGAAAGCTGGGCATGGTGGCTCACGCCTGTAATTCTAGCACTTGGGGAGGCCGAGGTGGATGGATCACGAGGTCAGGAGTTTGAGACCAGCCTGACCAACACGGTGAAACCCCATCTCTACTAAAAATACAAAATTAGGGCCAGGCACGGTGGATCATGCCTGTAATCCCAACACTTTTGGAGGCTGAGGCAGGTGGATCACGAGGTCAGGAGATTGAGACCACCCTGGTTAATACAGTGAAACCCTGTCTCTACTAAAAGTACAAAAAATTAGCCGGGCGTGGTGGCACGCGCCTGTAGTCCCAGCTACTCGGGAGGCTGAGGCAGGAAAATCGCTTGAACCTGGGAGGCAGAGGTTGCAGTGAGCTGAGATGGCGCCACTGCACTCCAGCCTGGCAGAGCGAGACTCCATCTCAAAATAAATAAATACATACACACATACATACATACATACAAAAATTAGCTAGGCGTGGTGGCGCGCCTATAATCCCAGCTACTCAGGAAGCTGAGGCAGGAGAATCGCTTGAACCTGGGAGGCGGAGGTTGCAGTGAGCAGAGATCGTGACACTGCACTTCAGCCTGGGCGACAGAGCGAAACTCCGTCTTGAAAAGGAAAAAGAAAAGAAAAGAAAGTGAGCAAATAATATGAACAATAAAAATAAATATTAAAATGACCCTTAAACATGAAAACATGTTCAATTCACTTGTAATAGAAGTACAAATGGAAAATACACTGAGATACCATTTCTTACATATTAGATCAGCACAAATTCAAAAGCTGACAAAACACTGCTGGTGAGGCTGTGAGGAAATAAGCACTCTACTCTCATACACTGCTGGTAGGAATGCAAAATAGTATAACCCCACAGGATGAGAAGTTTGACAGTACCTAACAACTCTACATATGCATTTATCCTGAAGATGTATCTCCAACAATACAAAGATACATGTACACAAAGTTTTTCACTGTAACATCATTTGTAATTGCAAAATATTAGATATTATTTAAATGTTCAAACAGGACATTAGTTGAAAAAACTATGGTACATACACGATGGCAGTTAAGAATGAAAGTTACTGATTTTAGTTTATGTATATTATCTTTTCACACAACTACTGACTTGTTGGGAGATACATACCTATTAAGTTGTTCAGACCTAATTACTTAATAAATGAAACTGGCCAGGCGTGGTGGCTGATGCCTGTAATCCCAGCACTTTGGGAGGCTGAGGCACGTGGATCATGAGGTCAGGAGTTCGAGACCAGCCTGGCCAGCATGGTGAAACCCCATCTCTACTAAAAATACAAAAAATTAGCCAGGCATGGTGCCGTGTGCCTGTAATCCCAGCTATTCGGGAGGCTGAGGCAGGAGAACTGCTTGAACCTGGGAGGTGGAGGCTGCAGTGAGCTGAAATCGCGCCACTGCACTCCAGCATGGGTGAAAGAGCGAGACTCTGTCTCAAAAAAAAAAAAAAAAATTAAACTGTTAGGTGTTTCTTTTGACCTAGGGATGCTGTGAAAAAAACTACTGCAATAATAAGGGTGCCATGAATTGAGAAAGTTTGGGCACTTGACTGATAAAGGCCTATGAAGAAGGCCTTTAAGAGAAAGAATGTGTGTGTGTGTGATTATGAGGTTACTGTGGATTGTTGTCAACAAAATTTACAATAGGCTAATGAAAGTACTCTCTCCAGTGTAGTTAAGAGCTGTAACAGGTATTATGACAGCACATAAGAGAAGCAACCAGCCCAGTCTTAAAGGTTTTTTTTTTTTTTTTTTTTTTTTTTTTGAGGGATGGGATCCAGAGAGAGAATCTAATTGTAATTTTTTGGAGAATTATAACCTAAACTGAGTTCTGAAGGACCAGCAGGAGTATACTAGATTAGGGGAAGGAAGAGAGGCTAGAATTCCAGGAAGAGGAAATGGAGGACTGAGTAAACAAACACTAGCATTCCAGAAGCTGGGTATTGGTAGAACAAAAGATCATCCAAGAAGAGAGATAAGGCTAAATGGTTAGGTAAGAAAAAAAATGAAAAATATGAAAGATAAAGGCGAAAAAAAGAGAGGTAAGGAGCACAACTTGAAGGTTTTGTATATGAGATTAAGGATAAATGGAGTTTGAATTTTATTAATGGGCAAAAAAGAGCCACAAGAGGATTTTAAGCAGAGAAATATCACCATTGTTCTAAACAAGAATGGGAAAAGTATCAGATGGGTTCCAACGATAGGCTAGAAGGCTGCTGCAGTAATCCAGAATATCTAGACAGGACAGCTGAACTCAGTGTTCAGTCACGCAGTGTGGCAACCTCCACTTTCAATGGAGTACTATGTTAGCTTCTCGACTACATAAGAAAACAGATCCTGTGGCTTAGATGACCATAATCATAATCTTTTGGAAACTGGGGGATCTTTGCCCACCTTCCCAATAAATCTGGGAGTATAAGCCATTTTATAATCTAACTGTGTCTTATTGTCCAAAATAACATTATCAAACCCTGACATTTAGTTTTAAAAGTAAATTCAGCAATAAAATCTGATCCCAGACTTTAAGGAGATTATGTATGTCAATGTTACATCTACTGCATCTAATATAGGACCCTACCTGTGAAGGCCTTTAAGAATAGTATCATTTTATGGAAGCATGCCTTTTTTGGCTTGTAAAGACTACCCTCTTGACTTTGAGAAACTAAGTCATCATCTTCACGTATAATTAAATCAAAGATGCAAATTCTCACCTAAAATTTACTCATACATCTTTTAGAAACCCATAGAACTTTAATTTCTTTTTTTCTATATGGCAACCGAAATCCTTATGAATGCGATAAGGTAATAAGAAAGATGTCTTAAAGAAAAAACAGAATAACTGTTACTTATGGGGGCCAGATAATCAGCTGTTTTTTACTTAAGGGTATATCTTTAAAAAAAAAAAAAGAGAGAGAGAGATGGACACATTCTTCAAATTAAGCCTATTTAAAAGTGCATTTTAAAAAGCGCACAGGCTTAGAAGGAGGGAAGAGAATTCTACCAGCACTGAATAGCAGCTAAACCCTTACAAGACTTCTGCCACTTTTAAGCCTCCATCTTAAACCCAGAGAAAATGATGAATGGTCTCAAACGGTTAAAAACAGACCAAGCACATCTCTGCTTCTTTTACCATTCTTTCTACTGTCCCCCATAGCTTCTCCCCCATTTCCATTAGTGAAAGAAAGAACTAAAAAAATGGGATTTCAAGGAAAGGTCACTACAAATAGATTTATGGTATTCCTCTCAAATAGGGACAATTCTGTTACCTTAAAAAGCACTAATCAAACACCAGAATTGAGTCCAAATACTTTACCAGGACACCTACGGGAACAATGCCCAACCATTTTTCCATCATGGCACACATGGACGGTGATAACACTGTATTTGTAGGCACGCTGAAGATAAAAGAGAAGAATGGCTGCTGCTTGAGGCCACCTGGCCAGGACCACTGGCAACCCCAGGCCACAGTTGATGTCCAAGAGAGAGGAATCAGTATCTGTGCCTGCCAGTTCCAGCTCAGTCAGAACGGCCTTTTCCACAGCCATTTAGGATTAACTGCAGTTAATACTCAGTGCTCTCAGCAATTGTTACTTTCAAATCTAGGCTCTACTACACACAAGCTAGGTGCCTAGCCTCTTCAATTTACCTTAATAAAGTATGGGAAAACTACCTGTCTTGCAGAAGTGTTGTGGAGATTAGAAATAATTTAAGTAAAACTCTTATCACAGTGCTCGGCAGGCAATCAACACATGAGAACTCTTATTACCAAGAGGGTTGCTGAATTAAAGAAGGAAAATCTAACCTCTGTATACTGGTAATGTCACTGAGGTAAGAAATTGCTGGCTTCCCTCTCCTTAGTGTCTAAGAGTTAAAATATTTTATAAAAAAATGAAAATCATAAACTGTCTCCTTCAAAATCATAATCTTTTTCCTCATTAACATTCACAGCCTCTTATTCCAGTATTTTAAAAGTAATTGTCCTTGCCACTCATCTACTAAAGAATACAAATGCATATTACACTGATATGCATATCTACAAGAATTGATACTGGTACATTTATTTATGTTCTGTAGAAGCTAAGCTTGGAAAAACAGTGCAGGACCACCACCACATACTTGGAGAGGACAGAAAACGTCAGCACTTTCTTCTTATTTGAACCTCCCTAACGTGAAAATAATCCAACCATCTATAGACAAAAATATTCCCTCACAAATGGTAGACAAGATTCTTTTCTATAATTAGCCCTTTCTTCCTTTGGAAAGCCCTGTGAAGAAAGTGTTGTAATGAAGTACTGCTTCAAAATAAATGATCCATATTATTGCACACTCAGCAAACACACTAGAGAACAGCATCTGGATCTTGGAAAATAAATGTAAAAGAGGCTATTGGTAAATCATGCCAAGGTCACATCAGGATTTCAGAGGATTGCGTGTATTCATGGGAAGAATGAACCACTATAAACATTCTGGGAAGCACCACGTTATCCAAACAATGGTAACTCCTAATTTCCTCTTTTTCATTAAGATAGGGTACAGTTATCAACCCCAAACATAAACTTGCTGTGTATCACCAGGCAATCTCTTCCTACTAACTCTGAATATGCTCAAGTAGTAAGCATTTAACACTAGAATACAAGTTATAATGCCCAGCACAATTTTAATATAATTTTAACCTTTCAGAGGAGGATAGTTTTGGAAGGCAAAGAATTCTTTGACTGCTGAAGAATGAAAGACGAAGTAAAGTCTGTAAGTGGCAAGAACCTAAAACAAAGCCAACAGCCTAGCCCAATAAAAATAAGCAACTCCTGGATGGTGACTGTGAGATAACCTATACATTCATTCATTCAGTGCCTAAATGTGTGAATAGCTTCTATGTTCAAGGCATACTGCATAGAAACAGTCATAAGTAGGATATGGCTCCTGCCCTAAAGAAATCCAAGGTCAAAAAACGGTGTTTTCAGATAATATTTTATAATAATAGTGTATTATTTTAATACAGGAGTCAGTTTAGAATAATATTGTATTACCAGAGACAGAAAAACATGAGCTAATAAGACACACTGAAATACATTAATAAACATACTGTAAGAGTTTACTAATAAAATCTGTTATCCAATTTCTGGAATATGATTAAAGTTGCAATTTACTCTCTGGAAAAGAATTAACTTATGATACATGTTTTATAAAGGTTCCCCCCCCCACACCACACAATTTGTAAATTAGGTGCTTTTCAGCTTGACACGTAGGGCGTGGCACGGGACTTCTCACACTACCTCAGCGACACTTGGACCAGCTCTTACAAGTCTGGACATTCAGGTTTCCGAGCACAGGCCAGTTAACTCCCTAATTCTCCCTAAATCCTGAAACAACACTGCCACCCCTGTGTGCCGTCACCCCCGTCTACTTAAACACATATATCCAGGCTAAAGCATGCCAATCACATCTTCCACTTCTGGAAATCTTTCAGAAACGAACCACAGAGGAAACACCTCTCTCCCAAAATGTATTCTCTTCTTCATATTAGAAGCTAGATTACCTGAAAATGGGCTAAAGCTGTGCAAGCACCCAAGGCCAGGTATTCAGTTCAGTGCGGAGAGTCTAATGACTTTAAGTCTCAAAAACCATTCCTTTAACTGGCAAACAAACAAACAAAACAAACAAACAAAAAACCCTGGCGGAAATGCTTAAAAAGCAGCAGCTCTAGCACAGGCAAGGAGTGGAAAGAAAGGGAAGGAGGGGAGAGGGGTGGAGTGAGGAGCGGGGACTGCGGCGGCAGCGGGTTGCCCCAGGTCGCGGGCACCGCCCGGGCGGGAACTTGGGCACCGTGGACGAAAGGTGCGGGGTGACCTTCGGACGAGGCCAACTCAGAGGGACTGCCGGGCGCGGGGGACCTCTCCGCAGCCGCCCACTCTCGGGGGCTCACTCGCCCCACAGCGGCGAACGCGGTGCCCCGGATTCCAGCCAGGCTCATCTCGCAGCTCGTCCCCGGGCAGAATGTGGGATGTGCAATCTCGGCAGCCCGAACCCGCGTCAGGGCCTCGGCCCGCCGCCGCCCGGACACACCCCCGCCGCCGCCCGGGTGGCCCCAGTCCCCCCCCGGGCGGCCCGAGCGGGCATCGCTCACCTGCACCGCGAGCCAGTCCGCCGCCCCGAGGGCTCCGGAAGCCGCGGCTGCGTGGCTCCGGCCGGAGGGTACTCGGTCCTTGTCGCCTGGGAGGCCCCGCGCCGGGAGCGGTCGAAGGAGGAGTCTGACGGGTGGCGGGGGAGCCTGGGCGGCTGGAAGAGGAGAAGGAGGAGGAGGACTCCGACGCTTTGCTCTAGGGAGATCCACCCTCCTCCTGGCGGCTCTGCAGCAGCCGCCACAGATCACTTCCGGGGCGCTGGGGAGCGGGGCGGGGCAGCTGGGGAGCGATTTCCTGTCCGTGGGCTGAGACGAGGGTGATCATGGGCCTGGGCCGGAGAACAATGGCTCGGAGGGCGCAGGCTGCCCGGCGTCCGCCCCCTGCAAGCTGAGGGCTGTCCGCGCTGTCTTTCCGACGGCCCCACCCCCGGCTCTCTGAGCTCCGCGAGGTGAAGTCATCTCCCGGGGGCTCGGGAGTGGCCGCGGGCCTCGCGGAGGTTCCCGGATCTCGGTGTCGTCGCCGCGGTGTCCTTGTCTTTCTTTTGGGGACCAGGAGGGGGTTCTTTGGGGAAGGAGGGGAGAGCGGAGGCCGCCATCTTGCTTCTAGAGGGTCAGCTCATGTTCCCTGGGCGTCTCAGGGTTGAGGCCGCTCGTGTGGCGTGGCCGGGGGTATTCAGAGCGGAGCTGGGGACGTGGCTTGTCGCAGGCCAAATCCCAGGAGGCCGGTCGGCCGCCTTCCCTGCCTGGAGGGTCTTGTGGCTGCCCTGGGCCTCATCTAACTGCTGACCCCCTGGAGAATTCGCTTTCTCGGACGGTCTGCGAGTTCTTTCTGAGGGGTGTCGAACCCCCCTGCGACTCTGCAGGTGTCGGTGTGGTACTGAGATCATCTTGCGGCCCCATGGCACTGTGATTTGGTAGCTTGTGAGAAGTAGTTTCACTAAATCCGTAAATTTAAGTTAGCAGCTACAGATTCTTATGTCTTGACATTTATTCGTTTCTCTTTGCTCCCCACAAATTGAGTACCAACTACATTCCTGGTATGAACCATTCAAGGAATGTCCAGTCTAGTGGGCAGACAGACATGAAAACAAATCATTGCTATTGGAAGTATGGTATATCAAGATGTACAGCGTAAAGAATGGATAGCTTTACTAACTGTAGGTTAGAGTTTTAAAGATAAATAGGCATTTTCTACTACAAAAATAGGGGTGGGATGGCAAATCCAGATCCAAACAGAAAGGAGATGCAGCACGGGGACAAATAATGTGTTGAGAAGAATGAGTAATAATTACAGATCTTGAAGTTCAAACTTAGGTTGCTGAAAAAGATGAGGCTGGAGAAGAAAACAGGAGCCAAATCACGAATCGTCTATGCCTTGGTGAGGCAATGAGTGGACAGATTACAATTTAAGCTATTCTTCTGTTGGTAGAGAACAGATAACTTGGGGGGTGGAGGTGGGGGGGGCAGAGAAGGGTAAACAGAGAGCCCACAAGGGGGCCATTGCAGAAGCCAATAAGAGAAAACTTAAGGACCCTGTGTGAATGGTAGTGAGCATCCAAAGGAGATGGATTCCTAAAATATTCAAGAGGCCATATCAACTGGTAATTGGTTGCTAGGGGCAGCTGCCAGATAGGAGAATGGAAGAGGCAATGATGACGCCTTGTTTTGCTTTGAGGGAAGGGCAGGATAAGGGTGTATTTTACCAGATAAGATAAGGAAGAGTTAGGATGAGTCCTGGGAGGGGACAGACATTTTTGCAGAAAAAAAATGAGTTCAGTTTTGGAGTTGATGAGTGAAGTAAGAGTGGTGCTGTCTAATGGTGGTTGCTATACGGGTCTAGAGCTCTAGGGAGGAGCTGGGCTGAAGTTGGAAACGCCACAGGTTTACATTACCATATCCAAGCTGACTGCACAGTTTCAAAACCACTTCTCCTTTCTCCCTGCCTTTACTTGGGAAAATTACTGAAATACTGCATTAAAAAACCCGATATGGTGATATGTGTCCATCCATAGTCCAATACTCTAATGTTTAATGGTCTTCTAAGGACCCTAAAGGTCAGGTTTAGCAGAAACTGGATGTAACAGTGGTAACCATTAATAGTATAGCATCATTAACTCATAAAATGAAATATTATCTATGTTTATATTTTAATGTTTTAATTTTTTTCTTTTTTATTCTGTAGGAATTGCTCCATTCCAATAAAAATATTTTAAATTTAATCATTGACAACAGTTAAGCTGGCCATAGGCTAAGGATTGAGGATGGTGGGTTGCACAAATATCTGCTGAATGGAGAACTAGAAGGAGGATGACTTGAAGAAGAGTGAGCAATAGGAATGCAATGAAAGACAACCTCAAATTCATTAGTCAGCCTCTCTCAGCTGCTTTTCGGTGGCTCACAGCTATGCTAACCTAGCATAAAGCAGTCAGAAATAGAATACTTCATTTTGAGCAGAGCTTCAGAAAACCACAGATAGTAAAAGCCCTATAAATAATAGCTACAGCTGCAAACCAAAGACTAATTATTAGTTTTTAACTCTATATCCCTGTAGAGCAGCATTTTTGAACACAAAAAAATGAGAAACTCATTCACTTACATCTTAGATTATTTAAATACAGTATTCTCAATTTGTCTAGGATAAAAAAGCATTTAGGTGTATTGAACAACCATATAATGGATAATATACTGAACAGGAAATGAGAATAATTAGCTTGAGTCCCTTTTTTGTTAGTTGTTCACCGTATGACCCTAGCAATGTCACTTAACCTCTCTATGCCCTAGTTTCTCTGACTGTAAAATAGAGATAATAATAACTTTCTATCAGCTGCCTCTCAAAGATATTATAGGAAATAAATTAATGCTATGAAAGCTCTTTGAGGTACTTGGATGAAAGGGCATAATTGTAAGTACATATTATTAATAATTAGCACTAATATCCAGTAGCACTCATGAGCATTCCTGACTTTGTTGCCTGGATTACTCAAAGAACATGAAGGATCCTGTTTTGAAATACACTTAGATTTTTTTCTTAACTTGTGAATTGACTGTTTACTATTTATGATCAAACCTTATGTATTAACAAATATAGTTAATGAAAGGGAAGTAAAAAGAAGTTTTGGTAACCACAACTTTTATATTCATGCTACTCATAGCTAATATATGCTTTGGGGGAAAATACAGGGTAGATAGGGATTTGCCAGAAGCATGTTTTAGAATTAATGATTAGTCTACTCCAGTCAGTTAACTGGAATTTTGTATTAAAAACATTACTCATGTCCCCATAGAATAATGCAGTCCCTATAGAATTTATAGACAGTTACGTGTTTGACACAATTAAGTTGAATATTCTTGTGAGACTCTGTCATTCTCATCACTGTTTAATCAGAAACATGTAATGAAATATATAGACTTGTGATGTTTTGTCCAATGTCTATCCCTAAAGTAGATGAAAATTTTTTCCATTAAATTGGTGACTTCAGTATTTCCTTTAGAAAGGTGTATGCATAATGTAAACATTTAAATATATTCATGACTACATAATGTGCATATTTATTTTTATACACTTGCTTATATACCAATTTACAAAATTATAATATAATGTATATTAACTATACATCTGGGAACAACAATGACAAACAAGCCTTCTTTGTGTTTTAGGACCAGATAGAAAGGTAATTGGTTAATAGCCATTTGTCACCACTGGTGAAAAATCAACTCAAAGTCATCTTTTATTATTTATTAGAGTTATGAACATTATCTCTAAGATTCATGACACCATGACTGGGTGTGGTGGCTCACACCTGTAATCCCAGCACTTTGGGAGGCCAAGGCATGTGGATCGCTTGAATACAGGAGTTAAAGACCAGCTTGGACAACATAGGGAGTCCTCATCTCTTAAAAATAAAAAATAAAAATAAAAAACAAAACAAAACTAGGCAGGCATAGTGGCATTCACCTGTGGTCCCAGTTACTCAGGAGGCTGAGGTGGATCCCTTGAACCCAGGAGGTTGAGGCTACAGTGCCTGTGATCATTATACTGTACTGCAGCCTGGGCAACAAAATGAAACCCTGTCTCAAAAAAGAAAAAAAAAATTCCGTGACACCTTGACATTTGTACTATTTCATTTTGTTTTCACAATTTTGTGAGATACAAATTGTTGAAAGAAATAGGCTCAGAGTGCTGAAAGACTAGCTCTCTGAGACTAGTTTTTAAAGACTTAAAAATTCGCTACAATTGTCAAGTAACATACCCAAACACACATTTTGAGATTCTCAAATATATTGTTTGTTTTAGTACTTTATACCAGGATCACCAGCTTGATATGACTGTTAGTCCAGAATGTATTTATAATATGGACATATCTGGCTTATTATTGATTGCCTGCAGCATCTCCAAAATTCAGCCAAACTTACGTTTTTAAAACTGAAAACTACAATTCTTATGTTTATGGCTGTATCTTTACCAGCTTGAAGACAGGTACTTTGTTTTATTCATTTTTGTATCCTTCATGGTGCCCAAAATAAGTACTCAGAAAATATTTTGGGGATGAGTAAAACGTATATTGTGATGTTTAGTTGAATTAGTGGGAAAAAAGCTGATACAATCACCTCAGAAACTGTCTTAGGAGGTCGTATACATTTTCAGCACATTCATGTAAAGATAGTTTATTTGGGTTTGTACTTTAAATTGGTGGAACCATTGCCTCAATTTCCTACTTCATTTTTAATGACGTCATGCCTTGGAGAGATAGGCTTAAGTAGGTGCTGGAGATGACAGTCACCTGTATCATATGCTTCTGGATATGTTTGTTGGGCTGAGATAGTCCGGATGACCCACAACAAAAGGGTCATCTAGAATATCTAAACACAGCTTTAATGAGAATGCGTAAAGAGTGGGATTATGAGAGTTTAGGTCTTCATAATTCTCCCCTTCATGTCGACGACCTTTGTGGGCCACATATTTCTATACTTTTTCTGTCAAGGGATTAGAGGATAAGACTACTATATCAGTGGTTCCCAAATGTGACTGCTTATCACAATCACCTGTGTAGTTTCAAAGGAAATTCAGATTCTCAAGTCCCACTCTAAACAGAAAATATTTAGATTTAGGATTAGAAAATATTGGGTGAACTCCAAGGCATCTGTAACTGTAATAACACTCTCCCTCAAATTCCAATGATCAGTCAGGTTTGGGAAGTTCTGGTTTCAATAACTTGTTCAAGGTCACACAGAACCCTAAATAGAGCCAGAAACTAACTCAAATCTTTTGAGTCCAAGTTAAATATATTTTCACTGGACTCCTGCTGTCCTTTTACTGACAATATATGATGGGGTAGGATGAAGAGGTGGGGAGAAAAGTAGCAATTTTAGTTTTTTCATTTTTATTTTTTACCATATTCTATGACATGGTTTTAAAATTAAATGAGCTAACATCCATAGAGTGCTTAGAACAGTATCTGGCACATGGTAATTAGGTGTAATGTTTCAACGAATAAGTCTCCATTGTCCAGTCATGGCATTCACTTTGCCTGGGGTTACATTAGGTAACATTTTATTGGATATCAGCTTTTTCTATGAAGAAAAAAATGTATGTAAATAAAGGTGGAATCTTTAGCCTTTATTTGTCATGGAAGCCCTGAATTTGTATAGCTGAAAATATTTCTATATTGTTTGTTTTCATCTTTTCTAATATATTAAGAAAATATTAATGATATACTTATTAAATAAAATTGTGGATGTATAGCTGTGTAGTATTTTTATATTATCTAATTTAGGATATAAGATAAGGTATTTTACATTGTCTTCTGATCACTGAACTAGCTCCAAAATTGATTCTTATTGGTATGTAATTATTTAGTTTTTAGAAGTTATTGTTTGGATTGATCTTCCAGATGAAATATTTCCCCTTAACAAGGTAATAGATATGAGTGGCTCTATTTTATTCTCTTATTTCTCTGCAAGTTTTTCAGTTTTTCCATCTTGAACAACTTTTTATACTTGTTAATTATAAATAAAATTATGCATTTTCATTACTAGTAAGTGAAGAACCCAATTTAATACTTTAAAATGCTCTTTGATACATTTGGACAAAGTCTGTGAAAATATGCCTTTGGTTAGTACCTGTCACTATTAAAATTGATATCTATTTTCATTTTTATTCAGTTTTATAAATTATATTATTTTTGAGGGATTACCCTATACCCAGCATCAATTTCTAGTGGCTCCTGTAATCCCAGCACTTTGGGAGGCCGAGGCGGACGGATCACGAGGTCAGGAGATCAAGACCATCCTGGCTAACATGGTGAAACCCCTGTCCCTACTAAAAATACAAAAAATTAGCCGGGCATGGTGGCGTGCTCCTGTAGTCCCAGCTACTTGGGAGGCTGAGGCAGGAGAATGGCGTGAACCCGGGAGGCGGAGCTCGCAGTGAGCCGTGATTGCGCCACTGCTCTCCAGCCTGGGCAACAAAGTGAGACTCCATCTCAAAAAAAAAAAAAAAAAAAAATTACTGTATTATAAATGGATTGATGTATCCTGGAAAAAGGTAGAAGTAGTGATAGACCAGAACAGAAGATATTTATAACCTCAGGAGGTATCTGGCAGGTAGAGTAGATCAGACTAATGGAGAAGCTAGAAAAAGAATCAGATATCATCAGTGATGAAGCCCCTAACTATTTGAATCCAGAGTCAGCCAAGGAAATGTGGTTAAATTACCACTTGTGAAATATTTACGGTATTTCAGACATTGTTTAAGGCACTTACCAAAACAAGAAATGGCTGGCTAGGTCCCATGAATCTAGTTAGTTTGAGTCTTGAGAGTCAGAGAAAATAGTACTAGTAAACAGGATATTTATATTACTCTATATTTCTATGCTTATATACTTTATTATAAGAATTCAATTAATAATAACATAAGAGTGTGTGTTAGTTACTACTTATAATCAAATTAACAAGTTTTGAACTATACTCATTCCTTCCTCCTTCATTCTTTTTACAATAGAGGCCATCATTCAATGTGTATTCTAGGTCTTGGCTACTCCTGTCTAGTTGGGACCTTGGTCCATCAATTATTCTCTCTCTGTTGTGTCTTCAACCTCTCACTCTTTACTGGTTTCTTGCCATTAGCATTCTCATTTGTTAAAGTGTCTTCTTCATGCATATCCTCCTTCTAGCTTCTGCTCAAATTATCCTTTTCCCTAAGGAGAATTTTTGAGAAAATTGTCTATGCTTGCTTATCACCAATTCCTCACCTCCAAGTTACCCTCAACCATATATTAGACTTTTACCCCCAATACTGCTGTGAAACTACTCTTGATAAACTTACCAACATCATTTCTATTATGAGAGATATCTTAGTTGTTAATATTTCAATAGTATTTGAAGCTATTGACCATTCTTTCCTTTCTGAAACAATCTTTTCTCTTGGCTTCTGTGATACTATGCCTAACTGTTTCATTGTCCTTTGCATGCTCTGTCTTTGCTTAAATATTGCCACTCCAAGGAACTGTAAGGCTCTTATCAATGTAGTCTAGTATCCACATTCTTTTTGGATAATCTCATCTACACCCATGGTTTTATACACCCATGGCTTTACTTTCTGTATATTGGTGACTTCTAGCTGTGAGCTCACTCCTAAGCTTGAAACCTATATATTTAATTCCCTATCTAATATCTCTTTTGAGTGTTTTGTAGGTACCCAGCTCGAACTAGGCATGTCCAAAGTGACTGATGATAGTCAAATGACCAAAGCCAGAAATCTAAATGTTTGCTTTGAATTTTCTCTCTACGCATCCACTCATTTACCAGGATGTGCTAAATCTTCCTCCTCATTATATCTCAAAGTCATTCATTTCACTCTGCTTCTACCACCACATCCCTAATCCAATCCATTATTACCTCCTTACTATTATTGTAGTATAGATTCAATGGGTTCAGACTTTTCCTGCTCTAAACTCATTCTTCACTGTGCAGCCAACATGATCTGGGAGGCAAATATGATAACTTCTCTGCCTAAACTACTTTAATACTTCTATTAATCTTAGGATGGTCTGGAATGGCTTGTTTGTCTTTCTTACTAGGAGGGCAAGAACTCTGTTTTGTGTACTGTTATTACCCCCATATTGGCTCAATATTGATTCTTTTAAGATGAATCATGGGAAAATATTATGAAGGAAAGTGCTCTGTGTGTTAATCAAGATAAGCTAGGTTATATTGCAGTAGCAGAAAACTTCAAAATCTCAGTGGCTTACCATCACAAAAGCTTATTGCTTGCTCATGCTACATGTACAGTTTGCTAGGATTCTCTCCTTTTCACTGTTACCTAAGAACCTACCTGTTGGAGGCACCAAGTGACATGTGTTTTCACAGTCACTGCAGGTGACTGCCAGGTACATAGAACATGGCAAATCTTGCACTGGCTGTTAAAGTGACGTACTTGCACTCATAATTCATTGACAAAGCAAGCCACATGTCATGCCTATTCAAAGTGGATAATCAAACCATATATCTGAAAGGAGAGGGAAACATAAACATTTGTATATAACCCAATGATATCATACCCTCTTAGTTGAGACTCTTTTGCTTGCAGGTGACATAAAACCAGCTCAATCTAGCTAAGGGATGATGAGAATAATATCCCTTCAAATTTAAAAAGGGAATGAAAGACCAGTGTGGTGGCTCATGCCTATAATCCCAGCACTTTGGGAGGCTGAGGTGGGAGGATTGCTTGAGGCCAGGAGTTTGAGACCAGCCTAGGCAACTTAGCACAACGCTGTTTTGTTTTTGTTTTTGAGACAGAGTCTCACTCTGTCACCCAGGCTGGAGTGCAGTGGTGCGATCTGGGCTCACTGCAACCTCCGCCTCCTGGGTTCAAACAATTCTGCCTCAGCCTCCTGAGTAGCTGGGACCACAGGCGCACACCACCATGCCCAGGTAATTTTCGTATTTTTAGTGGAGATGGGGTGTCATCATGTTGGCCAGGCTGATCTCGAACTCCTGACCTCAAGTGATCCTCCCACCTTGGCCTCCTAAAGTGATAGGATTACAGGTGTGAGCCACAGTGCCTGGCCTCATTTATTAAAAAAAAAAAAAAAAAATAGCTGAGCATGAGGGCCCGCAGCTGTACTCCCAGCTACTCAGGAGGCTGAGGCATGAGGGACTGGTTGAGCTCAGGAGTTCAAGGTTACAATGAGGTATGATTGCACCACAGCACTCCAGCCTGGGCAACGGAGCAAGACACTGTCTGTTAATCAAAAGGGGGTGGGGAGGGGAATCATAAGACAGCAGATCATAAACTGAAAAAATTCAACAACTGAAAATGCAGGAGTATATCTGGGCCTCAGTGATAACTGGAACCAGGACTCTTCCTCCAAATCTTGTCTCTGTTTTGTAGGTTTGCTTCAGTCTCCTCCGTTTCAGAATGACTGACTGTCCATATGGCCACTGATATCTCCCAATCCTCATACCTCATGGCTGCCACCACACCAGAGAGGGCTAGATGTCTTTCGGTTTTGTTTTTCCAGTTTCTTTAGTAAATCCTGGGATGGGACTCTGAATGGTTTGGTGGGAGTCATATGTCCACTATTAGACTAGTGATCTATAAGCCAGGAGACAGAGTCATGGGGCAGAACCATGATGCCTGCCACCCACCCCTCAAGGGGCCTGTGATGGTTAATTTTATGCATCAACTTGGATGGGCTGTGGTAACCAGCTATTTAATCAAACTCTAAGTATGGACGTGAAGGCATTTTGTATATGTGGTTAATACCTGCAATCAGTTCACTTTAAGTAAAGGAGAATATCCACAATTGTGTAGGTCGACCTCATCCAATCAGTTGAAGGCCTCATAAGCAAAAACAGAGGTTTCCTGGAGAAGAAGAAACTCTGCCTCAAGATTGCAGTGTCAACTCCTGCAGAGCTTCCAGCCTGCCCTGTGGATCTATGGATTTTGGATTTGCCAGTCTCCACAATTATGTGAACCAATTCATTAAAATAAATCTAGACAGCTATAGATATATCTATGTATCTGTGTCTGCAGAGCTCTGACTGATACGGAGACAATTCCAGGATATGACAGAATCATTGTAATGCGAGCCAGGTGGCTACCCCAACCGAGTATCGCTGACAGGAACAGAGATGATAAACTGAGGAATGGGAAAGAAAAAAAGGGAGGTGGGAATACGAAAAAGTACATGTGGTAAATAATATTAGAATGTAGCTATGCATTGACTCACAAGAGACTAGCTGTAAGTTACCTAACTTTGTCCTAATGCATAGTGAGTATTCACAAAACCATGATAAATATATTGAAATTGTCATCCCTTTCTAATTCAGATTATTCCTTTATTTTGAATTACTCTGTCAGCAGATGGCATGTTTTCTATAATTCATGTCTTACCATGTTTTATTTTTCTTATTTAACATTCTACAACTGGTGGTTTTATTTTCTAAATAAATTTATGTCACCTAATGCTGCTATAGCAAATTAATGCAAACTTAGTGGTTTAAAACAAACAAAAAAAAGTTTTATTTTACAGCTCTAGAGGCCAAAGTCTAAAACGGATTGGCAGGACTGCGTTCCTTCTGAAGGCTCTAGGGCAGGGGTCCCCAACCCCCTGGGCCACGAACTCGTACAAGTCTATGGCCTGTTAGGAACAAGGTGGTACAGCAGGAGGTGAGCGGCGGGCTAGCCAGCATTACCACCTGAGCTCCACCTTCCATCAGTTTAGCAGTGGCATTGGATTCTCATAGGAGCAAAACCCTATTGTGAACTGGGCATGCGAGGGATCCAAGTTGTGTGCTCCTTGTGAGAATCTAACTAATGCCTGATGATCTAAGGTGGAACAGTTTCATCCCAAAACTATCCCCGCTAGCCACCTGTCCATGGAAAAATTTTCTTCCACAAAACCAGTTCCTGATGCCAAAAAGGTTGGGGACCACTGCTCTAGGGGAGAATACTATTCTTTGCTTCTTCCAGCTTCTAGAGGCTGCTCAGTCCTCAACTTGTGGCCCTCTTCCATCTCCAAAGCCAGCAGTCTCATCACTCCGTCTTCTGCTTCCATCATCATATCTCCTTTCCAACTCTGACTGTCCTGTCTCCCTCATAGAAGGTCTCTTGTGATTATACTGGGTTTACCAAATGGTCCAAGTGAATTTCCCCATCTCAAAATCCGTAACTTAATCACATGTGCCAAATCCTTTTGCCTTTAAAGTAATATATTCACAGGCTCTGGGGCTTAGGACATAAACATCTTTAGGTGAGGGCATTCATTGTTCAGCCTATTGTAATAAATAATTATCATTATCAAATTGATACACATAAAGTAAAAAATCAAATAATATTGAAAAATCCCTCTCTCCAAGGCAAGCATTTTTAGCTTTTGTATCTGTTTCTTCTAGTATTTATCTTCATCCTTCTCAATAATGGGCTTACATGGTCCTTCTTATTTTACCAGTTTTATTTTATTTTTGAGACGGTCTCACTCCGTTGCCCAGGATGGAGCATAGTGGTGCAATCTTGGCTCACTGCAACCTCCACCTCCCGGACTCAAGCAGTCCTCCCATCTTAGCCTTCCATGTACCTGGAACTACGGGCACACACCACCACATCTGGCTAATTTTCTGTACTTTTTGTAGAGACGAAGTTTAGCCATGTTGCCCAGGTTGGTCTCAAACTCCTGGGTTCAAGCAATCCACCTGCCTCGGCCTCCCACAGCGCTGGGACTGCAGGCATGCACCATGGTGCCCAGCCTATTTTATCAATTTTAGACATCATATGTTGACTTTCTGTTTCTTTAAGAAGACAAGGTAAACAAATAAGTAATTTATTTGTTTGCAGTGAAGCTTGTTAACACCATATAATGAAAATGTACAAAGAACCATGTTGCAATTATTGGGTAGATTTAAGTTAAAGACATTCATTAATAAAGAATCTTTGAATGTGAATATTCCAGGACTATCTCTAAGCCATTTGATCAGAACATCTGTCTTTGACTATTACCTTATTTGGGAAGGTATTGACATAAATTTGAATTAAGCTCAGAATTTTTCAAAATAAGCCCTCATTAAAAAAAAACTATATTCTATATTCAAATAAAATAATATGAATAGGATTTTCCAGAAACAATAATAAAGGAAACAAGGTATCTTGTAAAATGTGGTCCTGAACAAATCATGGCAAAAAAATAAATGTATACTTAACTCCCAACTCCTCACAAAAGAGGCTACTTTCTGTGCCTCAGCCGTGGAAACAAGGGGCAGAATACCCTATTAGCAACCTTGGGCAGGGGGTTGCCAACACAAAAGCTCAAGCACTTAAACATAGCTACCTCAAAATAATTTGGGGGAACCAGACCAAAGGATTCAAATGTTGTTTTTAATAACTGATACAAAGGTAAAGTGCTCCTGCAACTAGCAGTGCCAGGGGAGCCTGCCTCAGCCCAGCACTCACCTATGTTATGCCCCAGAGCAAACCCTGATGCTCCTGCTCCAGGGGAGACCTTTTCCCTTTAGAGGTTCAAGACCCAGTGAACTCTTCGATTGTGTGAATGAGGTAAGCACCAATTCCATTTGGGAATTTTAAGGCTTGGAGTTAAATATTTTTCTAACACAGCTAGGCAGAGTCCATGTGTCAAAGGCCAGTCTCCAGTTTGTTCTAATTTCTCACTATATATTTGTATATCTAAGACAACAGACTTTCACTGTATTGTCATAACCACAGCCAATGGCCATCCTCACTTTTTTTTTTTTTGAGATGGAATCTTACTCTGTCACCCAGGCTAGAGTGCAGTGGCACAATCTGGGCTCACTGCAACCTCTGCCTCCCTGGTTCAAGTGATTCTCCTGCCTCAGCCTCCCGAGAAGCTGGGATTACAGGTGCTCGCCACCATGTCCAGCTAATTTTTGTATTTTTAGTAGGGACAGGGTTTCTCCACGTTGGCCAGGCTGATCACGAACTCTCCTCAAGCGATCCGCCCAGCTCGGCCTCCTCCCAAAGTGCTGAGATTACAGGCATGAGCCACCATACCCAGCCTGCATCCTAATTTATGATTCCTATTTTGTGCCTGGAAACAGTCCCCATATTTAACAATAATACCTACACATAAAACAATCCACTGTTACAATTTATATAGTCACAAAACATTAAGTATCTTCTGTAGACCATAAGTTTTTAACCATAATTTTCTGCATCAAATCCACAGCCAGAATCCCCAAGATCAAAAAAATTTGCACAGTACAAACCATAATCTAAAGTACACGTACAGTCACATACACACTCTCACACACACTTCTTACAGAACTGTGCTTGGGGAAACTCCATTTGTTGAGTGCCACTGAAGGCATATTTTGCTGCACTGCTGCTCCAGGTATTTTTGTTTGGAAAAATCTGTCACAGTAGGGTATGATTATTTACTGGATGAACAGAAAAGAAAGATATACTTGTGGCAACCAGAAAGCTTTAAGGTCTTCCAAGTCATATAAAATGGACCTGCAGAAACGTTGGAATGTTCTCAGGACGCAAAGTTGGAGCTGAAATGTGATATCAAACAGTTGCAAAAAATGTATAGCAACCATGCCTTGAGGTCAAACCTGGTACTGAGATCTGCAACAAAAAGCTTCAAGACACATAGTTTGTTGGGCTTGTCCCACATGGTCGCATAATCTGATCATGTGTGAATTTCACAAACGACTCGTATTGCTCTGCTAGTTTGGTATTGAGGATTTGCTCATACTCCTCCCAAATCTTCTCTTCATATTTTAAGAGACGTGTACATATTGTTCCAGCTTGCCGCAGGGCCAAGGTGGGCTGGTCCATCTTCACCCAGGAGAAACCTGGAGCACTGGGTGCTGAGTGCTGAGGACTGAGGCTGGCTTTCCTAAGCACAAGCTGCCCTCTGATTAAGAACAACTTCTAAATGTGTCCACCTCTGATAATGATTCTATTATATGTTGAAAAATGTGCTTCGGAGTTGGAAGGTGCCTCTGGCGGCCAGGCGGGGCAGGCTGCTGCAGGGTCGCGGTGGTGTTTGCGTCTGAAACTGCAGCGGTGGCTCGGCGTCCCAGGGCCTGGGGCCCGGAGTCTGGTGGGGAAGCGGGGAGTGGCGCGGCCGCTTTGGGGAACCAGGCTCAGCAGCGTCGCCTCGAGCTCCGTGGGCTGCTTCGGCGTCGCCCCGCTCGCCATGTGGCCGGGGACCGGGAGGGGACGCGGCCGTAGTTGCGTCTCAATCTCTGGACTCCTCAGCGGGGCTCTCAAGCCCAGTAGGCTCCAATCCGTTGATTTCTTGTTTTGATAGACAATTGGATAGACAGAGATTTGGCTCTGTTATCACTGTCCCCACAACTTTCCCCATTCTCCCAATTCGATAACATCATTATTTTCTGATAAACTTATAACGAAGATTTGTCTCTGTTACAACCCCCCAACTTTCCCCATTCTCCAAATTTGATAGCATCATTACTTTCTGATAAAATAATAACCAGTGTTCCCACATGATGGTGATGTAAATATGATTCACTGCACAGCTTAATAGAGAAGTATGACTGCATTTCCTTTTAAAGATTTTTGTTTGGCTTTGGTATGTGCCTTATTGTTTCACTTATCTGATTTTCTATCCAGATGTTCCTAATGCTTTCCAAATATTTCATCATATTATCTATGGGGTCTCCCTTTTCCTGCAGCTCTTCCCCTGGGGGCCTCCAGTCCTCCTGATCTCTGGCCTGGTTATTCTCCCCGTCTACAGCACAATTATCCTGTGATTCTCCTTCACTGCTTTCTTGGATAGCACATTAAAGGGGCTGGAGGGCTGGAGTGCAAAGAAAAGGTGACAGCTTTTCTGAAAGTGAGATTTCTGACATGTTGGACTGAAATTGTCTTTGTGTTCTGCAGTGATGGGAAGGATTTTTAAATCTGACTTAATCATTAAGCTCAAGTCAGGCTTGACTTTGGTATAAAATGAACCCTGATTCAGTATTTCTGACAATCAAGTAATACTCAGAATGAGTATTGGTTGTTTTAATTATATAACTTCTTCAGTTACAAGCCCAAAGTCTTTTATGTAATGAGTGAAAGAGTAATTAAAAGCATTTGTTTACACTCCAAATCTGAATGCTTTCTGAAGGAAAGCATTGGTAGATCCCTTATCAGTAGTTACTGAGAATTCATACATAATTAATAAACTTCTGTAATATAGAATGAAATTCTAGAAAATGTAAAATTTTGTTTAGACTGTAATCATGCCTAAAACGTATGTTGAATAGAATTAGCTTATTTCCTGTCTTTCTTCTTGGAAGAAATCAGAGTCCCTCAAATCAGTCATTCTGTAAATACTTGTTGGGTGCTTATTATGGTCAAGAGACCAGATCTCCTGAGAGATCTTATCTTTGCCACCTTCTCTTCCTCTCTTTGTTTTCTATCCTTTTCTTTTTCTTCTTTCCCAAAAATCATCCCTTAAACTTTCTCTATGTCCTGCTCCATCTGCTCTTCACTTTCTGTCTCTCTCAATCCCTACGTCTTCTCTTGTCAGCAGTCATTTGATCAACACAGGTGCCTTCTGTGTATTCCCAAGAACTTTGCCATATGTATTGTCCCAATTTTTAACTTCCCTAGGGTGCTGTGCTGAATATTTTATAGGCATTAAATAAATTATTGAAAGGCTTTAGAACTATAGGCAAATGGCACTTCGCTTATGTCCTTGTTTCTAAGTCAATTTTTAAAAGTTGCATACCTTTATACCTTTATAACAATGGCAGCTTTGTTGATTTCAGGGTTATTCAGTAGTTTCCTTAATTAATTTTTTTGACAGAAATAAAGGAGTCAAGGGAGGATGAACATGTTCTATGATCCTTGGATTTGGCCTGAAGGCTATTAAGGATTTCAACAGAAAAGGAATCAGTGCAGAGGAAAGGCCAAAAACAGAACAAATATATTAGGGCCAGGCTCCCTGGCTCACTCCTGTAATCCCAACACTTAGGGAGGCCAAGGCAGGTGGATCACATGAGGTCAGGAGTTTGGGACCAGCCTGGTGAACATGGTAAAACCCCGTCTCTACTAAAAATACAAAAATTAGCCAGGCATGGTGGCATGCGCCTGTAGTCCCAGCTACTCAGGAGGCTGAGGCAGGAGAATTGCTTGAACCTGGGAGGGAGAGGTGGCAGTGAGCCAGGATTGTGCCATTGCACTCCAGCCTGGGCAACATGGCAAGACTACATCTTAAAAAACAAACAAACAATAACAACAAAACCCAAATATATTAGTTTTCTATTGCTGCTGTGATCAATTACCACAAACTTAATGGCTTAAAACAACAAAAAGTGTATTATCTTAGAGTTCTTTATTGAATTCAAAAGTCCAGCATGGATCTTACTGGGCTCAGATCAGTGTCAGCAGGGTGTAGCCTAGAGGCTGCCTGATTTCCTTGGCTCATGGCCTCCTTCCTTCACTTTCAAATCCAGCAATACCAGGCCAAGCCCTTCCCATGCTGCCATTTCTCTGGTTCTCCAATTCCCTCTTCCACTTTTAAGGATTCTTGTGATTATAGGATAATCCAGGATAACTTCCTATTTTAAAGCCAGCTGATTATCAATCTTAATTCCATTTCCAACATTCATTCCTTTCCTATATAATCTAACACAGTCTCAGGTTCCAGGGAGTAGGACATAGACCACATTGGGGAGGGCAACAGACATTATTCTATCGACCACAGTGAGCAAAGGAGAGGATCCTGACAGTCCCAAAGAAGGGAAAAATTATGACATTAAGTAAATCTCATAATTTGGAGATGTAGAAGATAACAGAGAAGCACTGAAGACAGTGTAGCCCATGATGTAGCGAATACTTGACATTTTCATAGAGTATGAGGCTGAGAAGAACTTCGACATGTCACGTAATTGTTGATAGAAAGCAAACCACTAGAGTAAATTTGCACTGGTATAAAGACCAACATTTTAGAAAGGAATAAAAATTTTATTTTTCTCCTGAAAGACTCAAACTTAAAATAATGACAGTAGGCAACTCTATGCAAATCACCCTGAAACAAGAAAGTACATATTTTTAAAGCTCAATACAGTTTACAAAATGATTATACTCTGCAGTTATACAATTTGATGAAATTTGGATTTTAACTTATTCAATAGTTCATTCTGTATGGCATCTTATAAGTACTACATAATGCTATGTTGGATTTTGATTTCTTTTTAGTGCTTTTTTGGTATTAAGTCTGGAATCTTCTAATTTGCCCTTAAACCTAGATAGAAAATTGTGGGCACACCCTTGTGTGTGTGCACAAATATAGCAACCGGAATGTTATCTGTGTACCACCATTCACCCAGTTCCACCTTCATGCTCAGCAGAAGTCATCATGGTGGAGTAGATTTATACAGCACAGAATAATAGTTTCATTTTCTCCTTTGTTCTTGCTATGAGCCACAAACTAATCACTGTCAAAGAGAATGAGATTGGAATTATCTGTTCCTTTTGAATGTACATGAGTTTTCCCAATGTTAAACTAAAAATTTAACTACATGTAGGTGTTTAATACACTAGCATTGTTCTATTTGCTAAATTTTATTAAATGAAACTTGAAGTCAAAATCCAAAATGTCTCTGTATTTTTGAAATGGTTATTTAAAAATAACCATTTTATTGTTGTTTAAAAATACAATCTGTAACTCTGTTCCTTCTATTCTACTTCTGACTCTTTGTGCTTAAACTTTTTTATTTTTTTTGAGCACAAAAAATACAGCTAGAAGTCCCAAAGGAAGAAAAACAATTGGAAGCAATAAGTAAATGTAATAATGAGATTTTAAAGTTGTAGGAGACTTTTGAAGTGGTTTTCTAGAGAGAATTTCTAAAAAAAAAAATTGTTTACCATGATTCTTGGGGGTAGGGCAAAAGACCCTGTAGCTTACCTGTTTCAATTTTCTGGTAAAAAGAACTCTGTGTTTCTAAACAAAACAAAACAAAAAAAGAACTCTGATGATGAATGAAACAATAAAAATTGAAGTAGAACCATAATTCTAGTCATTCTCAAAGCCCAGCAGGAAGTAAAAACGATAATCTAGAGAACATATTCAGTTTACCTATAAGAACTGAAGAAAGAACTTGCTTTGGGAGAAGTTCTCAGCCTATGTCATAGGGTTCTGCAGAGAAACAGAACCAACAGAGAGAGAGAGAAAAAAAAGATTGCCTCACACAATAATTGAGGCTGAGAAGTCCCAAGATCTGCAGGCAATGAGCTGGAGACTCAGGAGAGGCAATGTGTAGTTTGTCTGAGCCTGAGAGCCTGAGAACCAGGAGAGCTGATGGCGTAAGTTCCAGTTTGAAAAACAGCTGGCTCAAGACCCCAAAACAGCCAATGTTTCAATGCAAGACTGGAAGAGGAAAAGATTAATGTCCCAGTTCAAAGCAGTCAGACAGGAGGTCCCTCTTACTTGAGGGAGGGTCAGTCTTCTGTTCTATTCAGGCCTTCAACTGTTTGGACAAGGGCTACCCATAGTAGATAGGACAACTTGCTTTATTCAATCTTCTGATTCAAATGTTAATCTCATCCAGCACCAACCTCACAGACACACCCAGAATAATAATCAACCAACTATTTGGGCACTTTATGGCTCAGTCAAGATGACACATAAAATTAACCATCACAGCTCATAGGTTAACCACAATCTACCTCATAGTAGGTTGCAGACCATGCTTACAAAGTCACTTTGACCTGGTCTGGTTTCCCACCCAAAGCAAGAATCTCTCAACAACATTGCTGCTAGATGGCCATGTAGGGTCTTCTTGGAAATTTCCAGTGGGGAAATCAATATTTTATGAGAAAGCTCAGGGGCAGCTTTAATTATTTTAGATAGGTCTATGTTATTTTGAACTGAAGAATATCTCACTGTAATTTTCAGACATTTGTCCTTCTTCTAACCTTTGGAACTACTCAGAATAAGTCAATAGTCTATTCCACACACCAACTCTTCAAACAAATGAAGATTCTGTTATATTCTTCCAAACACTTTTTTCCCAAGTTAAACATTTCCAGCTTATTTTTCTAATCCTCATAGTATATGATTTCTGTGACACATTCTAGTTTTGTCAGTTTTCATAAAATGTGATATCTTAAACTGAACACATTTTAAATGTGTTCTAACTCCTTTATACTAGGGAAAAATCAACTTTGAGGCTCTGCTTCTCTTATTTTCATATAAATAAAAGAAGTTTTCTGTTGATAAAACCACTGAAGCCATTATTTATGACTATATAACTACTAATCAAAGTAGCCTTAATATTATTTCAAGTTGTCCAATCCAAGTAGTTTACATAAATGCTTTCCCAAACTCCTCTAAGATAAATACACAATATTTCACATATATATTAACACAATCATCCTGCAATGTGTTGTTTCCTTTGAGACTCAAATATCAGTGGAGGTCACACTACATACCTAAAACCCTGATTTTGTTAGGTATCGACTTATCCCCCTTGTGACTCAGGTAAAGGTGACACTAAGAAGTAAATCCTGATTGGTCTAAGACAATTAAGATGTTTCAGAATAGGAGCAATCCTTCTTGCCAAAAGAATGGTTTAATGGCAGGCATGTGATATAGCTCTGGCCAATTAGATGTGTAAGAAACTCTTTTGAGTTGCTTCTTGAAAAGGTTTCCACATGTTTCAAAAGGAGATGTTAATAAATGGCCTCTTTCCTTCCTCTGGATGTTCTATGTGGATGTGTTGACAGGCACAGCTATAGCCATTTTGCTCTCAGCTGGAAATGTCAGAGGAACATATTGAAAGAATCTGTGTCCTTGACGTCAATCAACCCTTCCTCCATACTTCCTGCCCTTCCTCCATACTTCCTGTTATGTAGATATTAAACTCTTATTATTTAAGTCAAGTTCAATTAAGGTTTTCTGTTACTTGCAACCAAAGTCGTCTTAATTGATAGATTCTGCCCTTGAACATATCAAAAACGGAGTTAACCCTCATCTCACAGTTGGCAGAAGATCTAATATCCTCTCGATATTTCTTTGAATTTCCTCAGAATGACTTTCTCCAAATCCAACTTCCTGATACTGAACTCTTGAACACTGTGCAGATCCAGCTGTGGAACATGACTTCATCTCAATTTATTTAAAAAAAATCCACTCCCATAATACACACTAAACTTTGTGTGTGTTAAATTTTATTGAAGATTCAGACTGAGGGAATAGATTTTATATTACTCTGGTGAAACATCTTAAAATGAATCATTAGATATTCTTGTTTTTGACATCCTCAGCAATTCCATCTACTGGAATTTTTTACTGGTCACCTTCCATGGTCAGCAATCTCTGGTTTCATTCTCCAGGCTAATATCTTCGGGAAAAAGCACTTCATCACAATTCTCACAGCTTAATTTTCTAATTAATTTAGTTTTCCACCTACTTAGGGACTCTGGTTTACTTTTCCATATCAAAACTCATCACATGAGCCGGGCGCCGTGGCTCACTCCTGTAATTCCAAAACTTTGGGAGGCCGAGGCAGGCGGATCACGAGGTCAGAAAATTGAGACCATCCTGGCTAACACGGTGAAACCTGTCTCTACTAAAAAATTCAAAAAATTAGCCCGGCGTGGTGATGGGTGCCTGTAGTCCCAGCTACTCGGGAGGCTGACGCAGGAGAATGGCGTGAACCCAGGAGGTGGAGCCGAGATCACGCCACTGCATTCCAGCCTGGGTGACAGAGCGAGACTCCGTCTCAAAAACAAACAAACAAACAAACAAACTCATCACATGCTCTGCTAAATTAGAGGCCGTCTACTTTGGGTCTTACTTTTCTGGGGCACAGAATTATTGGCAGAAACTTTGAAATTTAGACCCGGCACAGTGGCTAATGCCTGTAATCCCAGCACTTTGGAAGGCCAAGGGAGGCAGATCATTTGAGGCCAGGAGTTTGAGACCAGCTTGACCAACATCGTGAAACCTCATGTCTATTAAAAATACAAAAATTAGCCAGGTGTGGTGGCGCACGCCTGTAATCCCAGCTACTCTGGAGATTGAGGCACGAGAATTGCTTGAACAAGGGAGGCAGAGGCTGCAGTGAACTGAGATTGTGCCACTGCACTCCAGCCTGGATGACACAGTGAGACTCTGTCTCAAAACAAACAAACAAACAGAAAACAAACAAAAAACTAAACTTTGAAATTTCAATCTCTGTTTTCTTCTTCTTCTACCTGCCTCTGCAAATGGAAAGAAACAACGTAGAGAGGAATTTTCCTGTTGATAGAATTCAGCCACTCCACCTTAGAAGAATGAAGCAGCTGTAGTCATTCTGGGTTTTAAATAACACATTTTTTTCTGTGATAGACAAGAATGCTAATATAATGAGTAATTGTGCTAAAATATTTGCAAAGTGAATCTTCTCAGAAACTTTGAATCTTTTTCTGATGCTAAAGAGTTCTACAACACGGAAATCCATCATTTCATTATGAGTTTCTATTCATGGTAAGACTTGTTTTAAATCTCAGAAACTTATTGTCTAACTAGCTCTGCAGGTCTCTTAGATATTAAGGAAGCCACACTGTGTCACTGTGTTTGTTTCAGCAGTCTATCAGCTGCATTGGGCTGGAATATTCTACCTTTCTAGCATTAACAGTTTGATGATTTTTCAATGATAGACTCTATAGAATTAGCGCTGGATTTAATAATGCATCTCTCACCAGATGTTCTCTTAAGTTTCTTATGTTCTTTCTGACTGGGTGTCTCTTTGAGTCGTCTAGTTTTCCCTAAAAAGGATAGAAATAACGAACATGATTCCAGGACAATTATTACTCCACAAAAATTCCTGTTAATTACTCCTAGGTAACACAGTTTTTTCTAAAGTAATCTGCTCTCTTAATCCATTCATTTTTTTCATTCATTCATTCAGTACCTATTGACTGTCTTCTATAGATAACCCTTGCTGGGCACTCTTCGGCATTATGCCCTTCGAAGTTAGAATATTCATGAAAATAACTTTAACTTTTCTAATTTCATATCAATGTCAAATCTATATAATGCTCTACCCAAGCATCTGCTTAATTCAAATACGATTCAATGCAACAAAAGGATTAAGTCAAAGAAGTTGGACTGTGCTTTATAGATTTTTTTTTTTTTTTTTTTTTGAGACGGAGTCTGGCTCTGTCACACAGGCTGGAGTGCAGTGGCTCCATCTCGGCTCACTGCAACCTCTGCCTCCTGGGTTCAAGTGATTCTCCTGGGTTCAAGTGATTCTCCTGCCTCAGCCTCCCGAGCAGCTGGACTACAGGTGCCCACCACCATGCCCGGCTAATTTTTGTATTTTTAGTAGAGATGGGGTTTCACCATGTTGGCCAAGCTGGTCTCGAACTCCTGACCTCAGGTGATCCACCCACCTTGGCCTCCCAAAGTGCTGGGATTACAGGCGTGAACCACCGTGCCCGGCCCTTTATAGTTTATTGTTACATTTATAGTCTGTTATTCTTAAGAATTAAAAGGAAATACTGCCATAATCAGAAGCTTTGTTTACTTGTGTTAGCTGCCCTGTAAACCTTTTACAATGTTTTTGTAATAGTATTAAACGTGGTTACAGAATTTTGACTTGAGTAAAATTAAACAATGAAAACTGTTCTGTTGTTGTTCTCAGTCTGCTTACTGTATCTACCAATTTAGCATTTATGTCAGGAATTAAGCATGTTCCTGGCACAGAACTTAGTAATATGATGCTGGTCCCCAAAAACCTTACTTAGATAACTTTTTAGAATTGTGCCTAATCAAAAAGCATTTTCGCTTTGTGCTTGTTTTTGTTTGGTTTGAATAATGCTTGCTTTTATAAAATAATACAGACAAAATCTTCTCTTTCAGACTAGATTTAAACCAGTCAAAATCACAGCATATGAAGATGATGATAGTACTGACTTGTTGTCTTAGTTTGGTAGGGTTGCCATAACAAAGTATCACAAACTGGGTGGCTTAAACAACAGAAATAGTTTGTCTCATAGTTCTGGAGGCTAGAAGTTCAAGATAAAGGTGTTGACAGGGTTTGTTTCTTCTGAGACCTGTGAGAAAGAATTTGCTTCGTGCCTCTCCCTTAGCTCCTTGTGCTTTGTTGACAATCCTTCCCATTTCTTGGCTTGCAAATGCATTACCTTCTGCCTTATCTTCATGTGGCGTTCCCCTTAGTGTACATGTTTGTCCCCAGATTTCCCCTTTTAATAAAGACAGCAGGCCAGGGGCGGTGGCTCACACCTGTAATCCCAACACTTTGGGAGGCAGAGGCGGGTGGATCACCTGAAGTCGGGAGTTCGAGATCAGCCTGACCAACATGGAGAAACCTCGTCTCTACTAAAAACACAAAATTAGCCAGGTGTGGCAGCACATGCCTGTAATCCCAGCTACTTGGGAGGCTGAGGCAGGAGAATCGCTTGAACCCGTGAGGCGGAGGTTGTGGTGAGCCGAGATAGTGCCACTGCACTCCAGCCTGAGCGACGGAGGGAGACTCCATCCCAAAAATAAATAAATAAATAAATACAAAATAAATAAAATAAATAAAAACACCAGTCATATTAGATTAGGGGCCCATCCTATTCTAGCATGACCTTACCTTAATTATATCAATAACCCTATTTCCAAACAAGGTCACATTCTGAAGTACTGGGGGAAAGAACTTCAACATAGGAATTTGAGGGGACACAATTCAACCATAACACTCATAATCAAAGTTATGTTTTATATTAGTGGTTCTTCCATTTCCTTAACAAATATTTACTGTCTGCTAAGCACTATGCTAGGTAGTGGAAATACAATAATAAATTAGATACGGTCCTTACTCTCAAGAAACTTCAGTTCATGGATTTGTGCCTCTTCCTTTTCAGTCTTTTCACCTCCAAGGAAATGAAATAAAAAGGGGACTATCAATGTTTAAGGACCATATGGCAGAATACCTAAAAACAATAATAATGGCCAATATTTGTTGAATACTATGCAAATATCATCAGGTAAATTATCTCATTTAATCTTTAAAACAACACTTCAGGCCAGGCATGGTGGCTGACGCCTGTAATCCCAGCACTTTGGGAGGCGGAGGTGGGTGGATCACCTGAGATCAGGAGTTCGAGACCAGCCTGGCCAACATGGTAAAACCCCATCTCTACTAAAAATACAAAAACTGGCCAGGTGTGGTGGCGCATGCCTATAGTCCCAGCTACTCAAGAGGCTGAGGCAGGAGAATCTCTTGAACTTGGTAGGCAGAGGTTGCAGTGAGCCGAGACTGTGCCACTGCATTCCAGCCTGGGCAACAGAGCGAGACTCCATTTCAAAAAAAACAAAAACAAAAAAACAAAACCAAAAAACACTTCAAAGTAGAAACTACTATTATCACCCCACTTACAAATGAAGAAACTGAGGCTCTGAGAAGCCTAGCAAGTGGCAGAGTGAGGATTTATTTATTTATTTATTTATTATTATTTTTTTGAGACCATGTCTCTCTGTCACCCAGGCTGGAGTGTAATGGCATGATCTTGGCTCACTGCAACCTGTGCCTCCTGGGTTCAAATGATTCTCGTGCCTCAGCCTCTCTAGGAGCTGGGATTATAGCTATGCACCACCACGCCTGGCCAGTTTTTGTATTTTTAGTAGAGACGGGGTTTCACCATGTTGGCCAGGCTGGTCTCAAACTCCTGTTAAGTGAACTGCCTGCCTTGGCCTCCCAACAGAGTGAGAATTTAAACCTACGATGGCCTGCCACCTGAGCTAGATACCATTGCTATAGAACCCCTATGTTATACATCTTCTAATGGTGGGGAGAACTGAAAAAAATGTCTTTCCTTTATCTTTAAACAGTTTATGTAACATAATACCTATCATCAAATTTCTTCTCCTTCTCTTTGTTGCCTTCTTCTTTTTCTTCTTCTTTTTTTTTTTTTTTTTTTTTTGAGACAGGACCTCAGGGTCTCACTTTGTCACCTAGGCTGGAGTGCTGTGGCATGGTCATAGCTCACTGCAGCCTTGACCTCCTGGGTTCAAGCAATCCCCCTGCCTTAGCCCCACAAGTAGCTGGGACTACAGGCATGAGCCACCACACCTGGCTAATTTTTGTATTTTTGGTAGAGATAGAGTTTTGCCATGTTGCCCAGGCTGGTTTCACACTCCTGAGCTCAAGTGATCCACCCTTCTTGGCCTACCGAATTGCTGGGATTATAGGTGTGAGCCACTGCACCTTGCCTGTTGCTTTCTTTTTTACTTGCCAACATTTACAACTTCATTTGTTTCTTCCATCAACACTTCCTTTAAAAAAAAAAAAAAAAAAAAAAACTTGGCCCAGGTATGGTGGCTCATGCCTGTAATCCCAGTACTCTGGAAGGTGAAGCAGGTGGATCACTTGAGGTCAGGAGTTCCAGACCAGCCTGGCCAACATAGCGAAATCCCATCTCTACTAAAAATACAAAAATTAGCTTGGCATGGTGGCTTGCACATGTAATTCCAGCTACTCTGGAGGTGGAGGCAGGAGAATCGCTTGAACCTGGGAGGCAGAAGTTGCAGTGAGCTAAGATTGTGCCACTGTACTCCAGCCTGTGTGACAGAGTGAGGCTCCGTCACAAACAAACAAACTTGGCAGGGCATGGTGGCTCATGCCTGTAATCCCAGGACTTTAGGACACCAAGGAAGGAGGATCCCCTGAGCCTAGGAGTTCGAGGTCAGTCTGGGCAACATAGTGAGTCCCTGACCCTATTTAATTAAAAAGTATTTAAAAGAGCCAGAAAAAGCAGCACATTGTAGACAGGATAAAAATGCCCGGCTAAAAACAAAACAAAAACAAAACAAAACAAAAAAAACCAAAGCATAACATCATAACCTGGAGCAATCAGGTTGATTTAAATATATAAATATGATACAAATGTCTAAATACGGAGCAGATTTTTCTTGGTTAAAAAAACGAGGTTCTGGCCGGGCACAGTGGCTCACACCTGTAATCTCAGCACTTTGGGAGGCCAAGGCAGGTGGATTGCTTGAGCTCAGAAGTTTGAGATCAGTCTGGCCAACATGGTGAAAGCCCATCTCTACTAAAAATACAAAAAATCAGCGAGGCATGGTGGCGGGCACATGTAATCCTAGCTACTTGGAAGGCTGAGGTGGGAGAATCGCTTGAACCTGGGAGGTTGCAGTGAACCAAGATCATGCCATTGTACTCCAGCCTGGGCAACAAGAGTGAGACTGTCTCAAAAAAAAAAAAAAAAATGAGGTTCTACTTCCATTAATGGGAGAGTAGCATGTATCAGACCAACCATTCCACAAGTAATACTTATAAACTCTGAACAAAGCATTAAAAAAAAAAAAATGAAGACATTGAGAAGGGACCAAAGTAGGCAGAAAATGGAAAGGAATCAAATTTAGAGGAAAAGAAAGGCATTGGGTGAGTTTTTCCATTTCTTATGACTCTTTACCTGAGGGTGGGCTCCAGCAAGGCTTGCACCGGGTAGCTAATACTCACAGACTCATAATCATACAGGTTATGTATTAAGAGTCAGAGTTTGGAGCAACCACAGCTGGAATGTGAGGGAGAAGATTCTAGAAAGGAGAAAGCCATAGAGGAGGGGCCCCAGTTTGTGAATATAAAATCTATTTGAAAATCTGGCTGATTCCTGCACTATCCCTGTGCAGCCTGAGAAGCCCATACATGGCTAAAAGAGTGGAACAAAGATTTCAGCTACTGCCCAACAGAGAGGGGGTAGAGTTTGGAGTTTGAGTTCTGCCAAGTTATCTGTCTACTACAACAAAAATTAATACTCTTGAGAAGAACATAACAGAGTTCAGAGTTTCTCCAATTTATCATTCACTGATCATGTCCAGGATACAACCCCAAATTACTAGACATAAGAAGAAACAGGAAAATGTGACCAACCAACACTCTAAGGAAAAGACAATCACTAGAGACCAATCACAGAATGCTTCATATATTGTAATTAGCAAAGATTTTAAGGCAGTTATTGTAACTATACCTAAGAATGTAAAAGAAAACATTTAAATGAATGAACATATAGGAAATCTCAGCAGAGAAACAAACCATAAAGAAATAACCAGGCTGGATGCAGTGACTCATGCCTGTAATTCCCAGTACTTTGGGAGGCTGGGGTGGGCAGATTGCTTAAGCTCAGAAGTTTGAGACCAGACTGGGCAACGTGGCAAAACCCTGTCTCTACTAAAGATACAAAAAATTAGCTGGCCATGGTGGTGCGTGAAGTCCCAGCTACTTGGGGGCTGAGGCAGGAGGATTTCTTGCACCCATAAAAGGCCGGGCACAGTGGTTCATGCCTGTAAACCCAGCACCTTGGGAGGCCAGGGCAGGCAGATCACTTGAGGCCAGGAGTTCAAGACCAGACTGGCCTACATGGTGAAACGCCATCTCTACTAAAAATACAAAAATTAGCTGGGCGTGGTGGCACTGGCCTACATGGTAAAACACCATCTCTACTAAAAATACAACAATTAGCTGGGCATGGTGGCAGGCACCTGCAGTTCCAGCTACTCGGAAGGCTGAGGCACAGGAATCGCTTGACCCCAGGACTTAGAGGTGGCAGTGAGCCAAGATTGTGCCACTGCACTGCAGCCTGGGTGACAGAGCGAGACTCTATCTCAAAAAAAAAAAAAAAGAAATAACCAAATGGAAATTACAGAGCTAGATATTAAAGTATCTGATATTCAAAAATTCACCAGATAGGCTTAACTGCAGATTGGAGAAAAAAAAAGAAGAAAGAACTAGTACCCTTGAAAATAGATCAATAGAAATTATCCCATCTGAAAAAAGCAGAGAAGAAAGCCTGGGAGAAAATGAGCAGAATCCCAGTGGCTCATTAAACAGCATTAAGAGGTTTAAATATGTGTAACTGGAGTCCCAGTAGAGAGAGAATGGCCAAAAATTTAAAGAAATAATGGCCGAAGTGTTTCTGAATTTGGTGAAATATATGATTTTGGCAAACTGTAAGCAGGATAAGTACAAAGAGAACTACATCTAGGCACATTGTAATGAAACTACTGAAAACAAAGGTAAAAAAGTATTTAAAAGAGCCAGAAAAAGCAGCACATTGTAGACAGGATAACAATGACACATAAACAGCTGACTTCTTACTAGAAGCCACAAGGTAATGAATCATATGTTTAAAGCACTAAAAGGATAAAACTTAGAATTCTGTATCTATTTCATGTCTAGTAAAAGTACATATGGTTGCCTACATATGATGTTTCAACTTGTGATTTTTTGACTTTACTACGGCTTTATTGGGTGGTAGTACGTGCATTTTTGACTTGTGATATTTTTGATTTGTAATGGGCTTGCCATGGGTTAAATCCATCACAGATAAATTTATCATGAGTCTATAACTCCATGGTAAGTTGAGGAGCGTCTGTATCTCACATTTTACATATAGCAAAAATATCCCTAAGGAAATGCCAATTAAAACAGTGAATTACTACTACAAATAGATGACACTAAATACTGATGAGGATATGAAGCCACAGGAACTTTCATTTATTTATTGCTTGTAAGAATGCAAAATGGTAGAGCAACTCTGGAAGACAGTTTGGTGGTTTCTTTAAAGACTAAACATACTCTTACCATATGATCCAGCAATTGTACTTTTCGATATTTACCCAAAGGAGTTGAAAACTATGTTCACGCGAAAACATGCACAAAGATGTTTATTGCAGCTTTACTCATAATTGCTGAAAACTGGAAGAAACCAAGAAGTCCTTTAGCAGGTGAATGGATAAAATGACTGTGAAATATCAACTATGAAATATTCAGTGCTAGAAAGAAATGAGCTATCAAGCCATATAAAGATATGGAGAAAACTTAAATGCATATTGCCAGGTGAAAGAAGCTAATCTGAAAAGGCTACATAATGTATGATTCCAACTACAGTATATGACATTCCGGAAAAGGCAAAAATACATAAGTGTAAAAAGATTAGTGGTTGCCAGGAATTAGGTAGGGAGGGAGGGATGAATAGGTAGAACACAGAGCATTTTTTAGGGTGGTGGAAATACTCTGTGTGATGCTATAATGGTAGATATATGTCATTATGCATTTGTCAAAACCTATAGAATGTACAACACCAAGTGAATGCTAATGTAAACTGTGGACTGTCGGAGATAATAATGTTATCAATGTAAGTTCAGTAATTGTAACATATATACCCATCTGGTGGGGGATGTTGATAATGGGGGAGTCTATGCATATGTGGGGGCAGGAGGTATCTGGGAACTCTGTATCTTCTGTTCAATTTTGCTGTGAACTTAAACTTCTCTAAAAAATAAAGTCTATTTTTAAAAATCCTTCAAGAATAAAAGGGAATAAAAAAAGAATAAAAGTGAAATAAAAGGCATTTTAAGATAAATGAAAACTAAGAGAATACATTGTCAGTGGACCAGACCCACAAAAAAATGCTTAGAAAGTATTTAGTACTATGTATCAAACAGTATCCTCCATGTTTTATCTTGTGTTTCCCAGGCCAACGCTGAAACAAAATTTCAAGTGAGGTGGTTTATTTGGTAGGTGTTTTCCACTGAATTGTGTCCCCCCACCAATAAATTGAAGACCCAAAGGTCTTCTAAAAGGTTACTAAGTTAAAATGAGGTCCTCAGGGTGGGCCTTAATCCAGTCTGAGTGGTATTCTTGTAAGAAGAGGAGTTTGGACACAGAAAGAGACACTCCAACACATGTGCACACAAAGAGATGACCATGTGAAGACACAAGGCAGCCGTCTGTAAGTCAAGGAGAGAGGCCTCAGAAGGAACCAAGCCTGCCAACACCTTCATCTTGGACTTCCCAGCCTCCAGACCTGTGAGAAAATAAATGTCTATTGTTTAAGCCACCCAGCCACCCAGTCTGCGGTTTTTGTTATGACAGCCCTAGCAAACTAATACAGTAGGTGATCTCAGGAAATGTGATAGAGAAGTGGGAAGGGAAGAAAGGGAAAGAAGGGCAGCCAAGGTAAGATGTTATTACAGGTTGAGTGTCCCTAATCCAAAAATCTGAAATCCAAAATTCTCCAAAATCTGAAAGCTTTTCAGTGCCAATACGATGTCACAGGTGGAAAGTTCCAGACCTGACCTCATGTGATGGGTGGCAGTCAAAACTTTGTTTCATGCACAAAATTATTTAAAATAGTGTATAAAATGGCCTTAAAGCTATGTGTATAAGGCACATATGAAACATAAATGAATCTCATGTTTAGACTTGAGTCCTACATAATGAAATATCTTTATCTCATTATGTTTATGCAAATATCCCTAAATTTAAAAAAAAATCTGAATTCTGAATTTCTGGTCCTAAGCATTTTGGATAAGTGACACTCAACAGCATTAGAGTCAGGCAGATATGGGTTTATCCTCTTAGCTCTTTATCTGTAAAATAAGGATAATATTGCCACTTTATGAGAATAAAATAACATAGTCCATATAAAACCCTTAGCAATTATCTGACATATCTTAAGTACTCAATAAGCATCTTTAAAAAAATCATTTAATTTCATGACAACTCTAAGATTAGAGTAAATGATTATCTGTTTTAAAATATCTCCATTAATTAAAAAGATTACCATTTAAGTTGTGTTGGGAATCTTAACGGTATTATTTTGGTGTATTATGTTTAGTGCAATGGCTTAGTAAATACTTAATGTACTAAATACTTAAATATATAGCATGCATTCAGTGATTATTTATTTATACACTCTTATGATTTTCCTATTGATATGGCTGGGCTGTACTCAAATTACATTCCCTTGTGTTCTGTATTTTCCTATTTCTGCAATCACACACTGTAAAATATAACACGTACATATTTTATTATGACACATATCAGGTGTTTTCTTCCTCTGAGTCCCAAGGTTTTTGGACAGGGACTTTTGGTTAGTCATAGTCTCCATCTCTTGTGGTGAAGTGGGTGACCTTATCATCTGTCTACCGCCTCTAAGCACTGTTTCTTGAAATAAGACCACAGTTCCCTAAATGCGACTGCCTGCAGCTCCTTTCGTCTTGCTGCAGCTGCATTCCTGGAATTGCCCTTCATAGGCCTCCTGGGGCCTCCTGGGAACTGGAGAGCATTTTGTAATGGAGATGTCAGATACTTAAGCAAATTACCTTTAATTACGGAAAGCACAAAAGCTCAGAACAGAATTAGTGATCAAAATGGATTAATGGATTATCTTTCTATTAGTAATAGTTAAGAGAAGTACAAATTTAAATACAGAACTCCTACCTTCACATTTAAAAATACAGTCTCAGGCTGGGTGCAGTGGCTCACACCTGTAATCCCAGCTCTGTGAGAGGCCAAGGTGGGAGGATTGCTGGAGCTCAGGAGTTTGAGACCAGCCTAGTGAAACCCTGTCTCTACAAAAATTAAAAAAATTAGCCAGGCGTGGTGGTGCATGCCTGTAGTCCCAGCTACTTGGGAGGCTGAGGTGGGAGAAACGCTTGAGCCTAGGGGGGTTGCACCACTGCACTCCAGCCTGGGCAACAAGAGACCCTGTCTCAAAAACAAAACATGAAAACAACTTTCAGATTATGTAACTGAGTATGAGAAAGACAATTTACTTTTTAAAAAGTTTATTCTTTAAGAAAATGTTAAAAACACATTTGTAATAGTTTTATTGGATTACAAGCATGTTAAGAATTTTTACTGACTTCAAGAAAAGAAAAAATCAATTTATATGTATATTATAACCAGTACTAGTGAGAGGTGAAGCCAGCTAGGCTTCTGGGTGGGTTGGGACTTGGAGAACTTTTCCGTCCAGGTAAAGGATTGTAAATGCACCAATCAGCGTTCTGTATCTAGCTAAAGGTTTGTAAACGCACCAATCAGCACTCTGTAAAAATGGACCAATCAGCACTCTGTAAAATGGACCAATCAGCTCTCTGTAAAATGCACCAATCAGCTCTCTGTGAAATGGAACAATCAGCAGGATGTAGGTGGGGCCAAATAAGGGAATAAAAGCTGGCCACCGGAGCTGGCAGCGGCAACTGAGACGTTTTCCACCTTGTTAGAGATTTGTTGTTTTGCCATTAGCAATAAATCTTGCTGCTGCTGACTCTTTGGGTCCACGCCACCTTTAAGAGCTGTAACTCTCACTGTGGATGTCTGCAGCTGCACTTCTGAAGCCAGCGAGACCACGAACCCACCCATACGCCCACTGAGAGGAATGAACATCTCTGGCGTGCCAACTTTAAGAGCTGTAACACTGACTGTGGAGGTCTGTAGCTGCACTCCGGAAGCCAGCAAGACCACGAACCCACTGAGATGAATGAACAACTCTGGAAACGCCACCTGTAAGAGCTGTAACATTCACTGCGAAGGTCTGCGGCTTCACTCCTGAAGTCAGCAAGACCAAGAACCCCCAGAAGAAAGAAACTGCACACGTGAACATTTGAAGGAACAAACTCCAGACACATCATGTTTAAGAACTGTACCATTCACTGCCACTGTCTGCGGCTTTGTTCTTGAAGTCAGCCAGATCAAGAACCAACTGGCAGGAACCAATTCCAGACACCTCAGGAGTGGAGAGACTAAAAAAAAATTTGATTTACAATGTTCACTCATTAATTGAGCAGATGTTTATTAAGCACCAAGTATCACCAGGCACTAGTCTAGATGCTAAAGTTGTATCTGTGAATAAAAGAGATGAGAAAAAAATTAGTACCATCACATTTGAAAAAAATATTTCAATAAAATATCTAGAAAAAATGAAAGAATGAACAAAAACAACTTGTTAAGTTCAGTGAATGTCAAAGAAACAGTGAATCAAACCCCACATGCTGAGTGAGGGATGGCCACATTATTTTCAATATGGAAGATTACCAAAAACAAAACAAAATTAAAAGTAGAAACAGGCTGGGTGCAGTGGCTTACGTCTGTAATCCCAGCAGTTTGAGAATTCATGATGGGCAGATCACTTGAGCTCAGGAGTTTGAGACCAGCCTGGGCAACATGGCAAAACCCCGTCTCTACCAAAAATAAGCCAGGCGTGGTGGTGCACCTGTGGTCCCAGCTACTGGGGAGGCTGAGGTGGGAGGATCATTTGAACATGGGAGGCAGAGGTTGCAGTGAGCCAAGATTGTGCCTCTGCACTCCAACTTGGTGAAAGAGTGGGACCCCATCTTAAAAATAAAAACAAACACGCATTACAGATAGCGAGGAAAGCTACCTTGAAAATGACAATAATGAGCAGAGTAGTCAATGTCAGCCATTTAAAAATGTTAATGTATCCGCAAGTAATGCTAAACTGATCTATAAATCCATCAGATCCAGTGAGACAAGATTCCAGAGATAGAATAAAATAAAAGTTAAGATGAGAGAAAATCAAACAACCATCTGAATGCTCTGACAAGGTATATGTCTTGATAAGGTCCCCTGGATGCTTGATAGGCCCTTACTATGTATTCAGAAATTCTATTTATTATATTTTATTTTAATTTTATTTGCATTTTTTAAAATTCTTCTTATAAACCTGAAATAAGGAATTTTGTTTCTTTTGTTCAATCAGAGCAATCATGTTCTGGCAGATTTGGCCACGTAAACTAAACACAGAAGAGACCTAAATTGACAGAGCAGGAGCATCGCCATCTTGGACATGCAACGCCATTTTAAAGTTCCCCTTGATCGAAAACCACCTAAATCCAAAGGGCATCAGCCTAATGGCTAAGGTCAGCATGACTATAAACCACAAATGACATTTCTGACCAAAAACATTCCAACCCTAAGATAAACCCCTCCCTAACCGGATACATGCAGCCCTGAGATAACCTGCCCTCTGGCAGAAGAGATGGCAGTCCCAAGATAACCTCCTCTCCAACAAGAGACATCCAACTCTGTGATAAACTTCTCTTCCACACAGAAACATTCCAAGCCTGTGATAAGCTCTCTCACCCTAAAACCGTTAAATAGTCTGTAAGAGAGTGCGCTCCTGACCAAAAATCGGCCAGAAGCCGCTCTCAGGTTTATTCTCCAAAATAAACCTGTCTTTGACTGTTGAGCTGCTTTTGTGTTTCTTTCCTCTTTAACTCACATAAGCAAGCCGGACTGTTTATGTCACTTTATTCATTAATACAAAATCCTCATATAATCCAGATAAAATCCTCATATAATCCAGATAAAAAGGGACTTGGGGCTGGGCACGGTGGCTCATATCTGTAATCCTGCACTTTGGGAGGCCGAGGTGGGCAGATCACTTGAGGCCAGGATTTTGAGACCAGACTGGCCAACATGGTGAAACCCTGTCTTTACTAAAAATACAAAAAATTAGCCAGGTGTGGTGGTGTGCACCTGTAATCCCAGCTACTAGGGAGGCTGAGGCAGGAGAATCACTTGAACCCAGGAGTTAGAGGCTGTAGTGAGCCAAGATCATGCCATTGCACTCCAGCCTGGGTGACAGAGCAAGACTGTCAGAAAAAAAAAGAATGGACTTGGATGTAGACTGTGGGAGAGGAGCTGAAAGAATTATCCTGTGGAAAGCTGTTCATTTAAAACATGCGTGTTGAGCACTTACTGTGTGCTTACCACTGTACTAAGTGCTGAGGATCCAGATTTGAATAAAATCAGTTCAAACCCTCAAATAGCTCACAATCTGCTGGGGCAACACTGAGGAATCATTATAATACATTGGTCGGGGGGAATGCAGGAGATATTAGATAAACAGAGGACAAAGTGGTAACCTGGAGAATGAGTAATGACTTCCTAAAGGTGGTATTTTAGTTGAACTGTGAAGGATAGATAGTGGAAAAAATCATTCAAGCCTCAGCAACCAATACTTACAAGGACATAGAGTATTTAGGAAACAGCAAGTGTTACTATCAGTGATGTGTGAGGCCCTTTGGTTGTACTGATAGGAGATGACATTGGAAAGAAAGGCTGGAACTAGTTGTTTCAGAGCCACGGAGAGACAAGGAAAAGGACAATATGATCAAACTCATGTTTCAGAAAAATCCTTCTGGCAATGTTGTGGAGGACAGGGGAGCTATGGGAGGTAAAGGAAGGAAGATAGGAGGGTTATTCCAATAGGCCAGGCAAAAATTGATGAAAGTCTGAATTAAGTCAGTAGAAGTTCAAATCTGTGGGATTTTACAGCAGGCCCTGAGCATGAGTGAGTGTTTAGCTAACGAAAACCTGTTTTGAAGGACAGCGTTGGACATACACCAACAAATATTTTTGCATGGATTCTCCTTTTTCTCAAAACCATCCGAACAATCAGCAAACTACTCGCTATGTTTTTCTCTTATTAGACATTAGACTTCTGTCTGCCTAGTGGCGTTCAGGAGATAACCTAAATCACTGACAAGATTTTAAGAGAGAATAGACTATAATAATATTAAATCTACCTATTAAATATTGAAGACTAACAATCACCTAACCAGGTAGTAGGAAACTGAGGTCTTTGATTATACCAGGATTCCTCAAAAGTTCGGTACTGATAAGGGAGAAAAATTAGATCATGCTGATTCTTAAAAACTATGGAGAAGAAAATAAGGTTTCTTGCACAGTTAAGAACTAGGTTTGCCAGGCACGGTAGCTCATGCTGGTAATCCTAGCACTTTGGGAGGCCGAGGCAGGAGGATCTGTTAAGCACAGGTATTTGAGTCCAGCCTGGGCAACATGGTGAGATCTTCTCTCTACGAAAAATAATGATAATAAAAAGAATATCCTTCCTAAGCAGTCAATGAAGCTTCCTTTTCTTTTTCCTTTTTTTCTGAGACAGGGTCTCCTTGCTCTGTCACCCAGGCCAGAGTGCAGTGGTGTAACCATGGCTCACTTCAGCCTCGACCTCCTGGCTCAAGAGATCCTCCCATCTCAGTCTCTCGAGTAGCTAGAACTACGGTCACACACCACCATGCTCAGCTCCTTTTTGTAATGTTTGTAGAGACGGGGTTTCACCATGTTGCCCAGGGTGGTCTTGAACTCCTGAGCTCAAGCGATTTGCCCACCTTGGCCTCCTAAAGTGCTGGGATAACAGGTGTGAGCCACCATACCCAGCCAATGAAGCTTTTTAAACTTTAACTTTAGAGTTCATATTCTAAAACACATGTGTTCATGACGGCACTGAAATAGCTACATAGAAAACTACATAGTAAAAATTTTTATTTATTGACATTGTTTTTCAAAACTTCATCAATCTGTAAGGTAAATGAATAATTTCTAAAGTTAGTATGTGACTTATTTTATAATAAAAAGCCTTTGTTTTAAATTAAAATTAAAATTAGCCAGGTGTGGTGGCTGTAATCCCAGCACTTTGGGAGGCCAAGGCAGGTGGATGTCTTGAGGCCAGGAGTTCGAGACCAGCCTGGCTAACATGGAGAAACCTATCTCTACTAAAAATACAAAAATAATCCGGGTGTGGTAATGCATGCCTGTAATCCAAGCTATTCAGGAGGCTGAGGCAGGAGAATTGTTGAACCCGGAAGACGGAGGTTGCAGTGAGCCAAGATCATGCCACTGCACTCCAGCTTGGGTGACAGATAAAGACTCTGTCTCCAAAAAAAAGAAAAAAAAAAAAAAACTAAAATTATATATTGTTTACATTTTTAAACTAAATTCTAAAATCAAGTGTGATTTCTTTAAAACTCAGAAGGAAGCAGGCAAGGGAATAAACAAGAAGCTTTGCTTAATCTGTTAATAAGACCAAGTAAGTGGATGTAAACAACGTTAGTACTAAGCAAATATCCACATACTTGATACATGTGTCAAAGCCTTCTCCTTTGAGAGGGAACTTTCATTATTAGGAAAGAAACCCTGTGGAGTTTCCTGCTACTGCTGTGCAGTGTGTGGGGGGTAGCTGCCATTTTTTCCTTCTTGTTTTTCTTTTTTTTTTTTTTTTTTTTGAGATGGAGTCTCCCGCTTGTTGCCCAGGCTGGAGTACAATGATGAATGATGAGATCTCGTTTCACTGCAACAAGCGATCTCCTGCCTCAGCCACCTTAGTAGCTGGGATTACAGGCACACGCCACCACGCCCAGCCAATTTTTGTATTTTTAGTAGAAACGGGGTTTCACCATGTTGCCCAGGCTGTTCTCGAACTCCTGACCTCAGGTGATCCGCCTGCCTCAGCCTCCCAAAGTGTTGGGATTACAGGCGTGAGCCACCACGTCCGGCCCATTTTTCCTTCTTCTAAACTTTGTCAAGCTTTCAAGCCTACAACATGTACAAAGAAGGACTAAGTAATACTAGCTTTTCAGAACTAAATAGTCCACAGAAATATGTTAATTAAAAGTTTAGGCTGGAGTGAAAGGAAGATTGGAGAAATTTTAACACCTCAAAGTGACAACTATGTAGGGGTTGGGAGCGACTGTTATTAACAAGTCCCAGAAACCAGCAGAGACTAAGAATGAATTGGAGCCAATTGACCAAGAAAACTAAATGAGATTAAATCGTGATTTTAAAAAACTAAAAAGTAGTAAGGATACATACAAAAGTTTTTGTTTTCTAAATTTTATTCTAAGTTATCTTTAAAGCAGGGTTTTTAGACACAGCACCCCTTTTCATAATGAATATATTGTAATATTCCCTGTACTGCCTTGAAGTGAAATTTATAGACAATATAACTTACCTGCACACATGATTTTTAAAAAGTTATAAGGCCTTGATTGTAATATAGAAAATAAATAAAAGGAAGATACTCAACAGCAAAATAATATGTAGTTTGATACATAAGTGTTTGTACACAACCCCATTAAGGCATCATAAAGGAGCCCAAAGCAGGGGATGTGGCAGGTGTGTTGCATGGGTGACTCAGGACCCAGAGCAGTGCTGCTGTCAGTTGGTAAATTCCAAATACAACATGGTACAACATGGTACAACAGGGTGCAACATTCCTTCTGTTTAGACATTAGTCATATCCCTGGAAAATTCAGTGTATATTAAATTGTACCTAAAATTATATATACATATATAGGTGTAATAGTACAAGGGTGGTAAAGATTAACTGAAAGTTAAGACACTTGATTTCTTTTTTTCTTTTTCTTTTTTTTGAGCCAGAGTCACTCTCTGTTGCCCAGGCTGGAGCAACAGCCTGTAATCCCAGCACATTGGGAAGCTGAGACGGGTGGATCACTTGAGGTCAGGAGTTCGAGACCAGCCTGGGCAACATGGTGAAACCCTGTTTCTACTAAAAATACAAAAATTAGTTGGGTGTGATGGTGCATGCCTGTAATAACAGCTGCTTGGGACGCTGAGGTGGGAGAATCACTTCAACCTGGGAGGCGGAGGTTGCAGTGAGTCAAGATCACACCACTGCACTCCAGTCTGGGCCACAGAGTGGGATTCCGACTGAAAAAGGAAAAGGAAAAGGAAAAGGAAAACAGAAAGAAAGAAAAGAAGGAAAGAAAAGAAAGAGAGAAAGAAAGACTCTTTCCAGGCTTTAGGCTGGTGGTGAACCCATGACTTGCAGCTGTGGGGAGAAACCCCTTTGTATTTCACTTGAGCTTTAGTGTTCCCACAGGGCTTGCACGTCTCATCTCATCTGTAAGATGAGTACTCCAAGGCAACGTAAGCAAAGTGTTTATCCCAGTCCCTGGAGCATACAAAGCCCTCAAGAAATCATAGTTATCATTGGCGGAGCGCAGTGGCTCACGCCTGTAATCCCAGCACTTTGGGAGGCCGAGGCGAGCGGATCACGAGGTCAGGAGATGAAGATCATCCTGGCTAACACAGTGAAACCCCGTCTCTACTAAAAATACAAAAAAAAAAAAAGCTGGGCATGGTGGCTGGCGCCTGTAGTCCCAGCTACTTGGGAGGCTGAGGCAGGAGAATGACATCAACCTGGGAGGCGGAGCTTGCAGTGAGCGGAGAATGCGCCGCTGCACTCCAGCCTGGGCGACAGAGGAAGACTTCTAAAAAAAAAAGAAAGAAAGAAAGAGAGAAATGATAGTTATCATTACTGGCCGGGCGCGGTGGCTCACGCCTGTAATCCGAGCACTTTGGGAGGCCGAGGCGGCTGGATCACGAGGTCAGGAGATCGAGACCATCCTGGCTAACACGGTGAAACCCCGTCTCTACTAAAAACACAAAAAATTAGCCGGGCATGGTGGCGGGCGCCTGTAGTCCCAGCTACTCGGGAGGCTGTGGCAGGAGAATGGCGTGAACCCAGGAGGCGGAGGTTGCAGTGAGCAGAGATCGCACCACTGCACTCCAGCCTGGGCGACAAAGCGAGACTCCATCTCTAAAAAAAAAAAAAAGAAAAAGAGATGGTAGTTATCATTACCGACATAGACGGATACCTAGGATATATATATTTCTTTGAGATAGGGTCTTGCTCTGTCACCCAGGCTGGAGTGCGGTGGTGCGATCACGGCTTACAGCAGCCTTGACCTCCAAGGTTACAGTGATCCTTCCACCTCGGCTTCCCAAGTGGCTGGGACCACAGGTGCACATCACCACACCTAATTTTTGTATTTTTTTTGTAGAGATGAGGTTTTTCCATCTTGCCCGGGCTGGTCTTGAACTTCTGAGCTCAAGTGATCCACCTGCCTTGGCCTCCCAAAGTGTTGGGATTACAGGCATGAGCTACCGCTCCCATCAAGATATATTTTTTAAGTGAAAAGAGCAAGCAGTTTTTGTACATTTGGTATGATTTCATTTCAGTAGCAACTTTTTGTTCACCAATGTATCTATTCCCTGAAGATAGTAGGTATTTAATAAATATCTGTTGAAGAAATACATTTCTATAAAAGGAAGTTGTGCCATTTGCTAGTCTGCACATAGAAAAAATCTGGAAGAATCTGGAGGAGTAGTGTATGAGCTTGCCAGGGCTGCAATAACAAGGTACCACAGACCGGGTGGGTTGAACAGACATTTATTTTCTCACAGTTCTGGAGGCAAGAAGTCCAAGATCAAGGTGTCAGCTGGTTTGTTTTTTCTGAGGCCCCTCTCCTTGGCCTGCAGGTGGCCACTTTCCCTGTGTTCTCACGAGGTTTTTTCCTCCGTATATGAGCATCCCTGGTATTTCTTTGTGTGTCCAAATATCCTCTTCTTATAAGGATACTGGTCAGACTGGGTTAGGGCACACTTCTATCTCCAAATACAGTCACCTTCTGAGGTACTGAGGACAGGGGCTTCAACATGGATTTTGAGAGGACACAATTCAGTCCATAAAATGTGGGATTATGAAATATTCATTTTTCCTAAATAATATTTTCTACAATGTTTCTGAATATCTAAATATTTTACTAGGAGCCCATATGGCAGACGTACCTGATAGTAATAACTGAAGCATAGCCTGAGAGTGTGACTCTGTGGTCTAAGAATAATGTGTTGGACAGAATCTCCACATAAGAAATTGCGAGTGGCCAACCTGGAGACTTGCTCCTTATCTATGAAGGACATTTGAACCTCTGGGCCATTCCCTGTAATGTAGGGTGTGCAAGGAACTGAGGCACTTTGTTTTGGGTTAAATGGAGGTTGCTAGGTGGAGGTTGCTAAGTGGAGGTTACGAAGTGGAGGGTGCTAAGTGAAAATGCTATACAAATTGCATGATTTTTGTTGTTGTTGTTGAGATGGGGTCTTACTTTGTTGCCCATGCTGGTCTCAAACTCCTGGCCTCAAACGATCCTCCCAACCTGGCCTCCCATAGTGCTAGGATTACTGGCCAGAGTCACCATGCCTGGCCATACTACATGCTTTTTACAAATGATAGCAGTCTTCCTGTCCAGCCCACTGCCACTAGACCACCCCTGTATAAAAGTCCTCAATAAACTCTACATCTCGTTTGCTGGCACCAGGTCTCTTCTTTGGCCTCTTGGACACAGTGCCATCCCTACAGGAGTCAATAGGGGTCAGCACAATAGACCCTAATTATTTTATAATATGGAAAGGCAATAAATTAGAATAAGGCAAAAAATACTGTGTTTATATTTAAAATATAGTTAATTATAGGCTTTGATACTTATAAACAGATTTTTCATTTATATGAACATCTCCTGGGGCATTTGAAAGTCATGAAGGATGCAGGGCAATTCTTTTTTGTGCACTATTGACCTGGACATTGCAGGACATACAGCATCTCCTCCCCATAACTATTGCTAGTAGTATCCCCTTTCAATCACTCTAGCAAACAAACAAAAAATATGCCCTGAGAGTTTCCAAAAACTTTCTTATTGATCACCACCACTTTAAAGTATAATTTTATATGAACTTTGCAAATGTTTAAAAGGTTTTCTTATTTTTCCTCCTTCCTTAGTTTTCTTTTAAAATAATAATGGGGTGGGGGGTGGTGAGGAGAAATCATGCTAATTACCTTTAGTTCTGCCAGCGGGAAGCTTGGCTGTGTCTGAGTCATGGCAGTTTCATGATAGCTGTTGTGTAAAGACAGTTAAACCTCTTGCAGCTTATTCAAATTCTTGCTATTTATTCAAATTGCAGGTATGATGTTCAGGAGAAAATATGATAATAATAGCTAATGTCTAGTGAGTTCTGAACATGTAGCAGGCACTGTCCTAAGTGCTCCACATATGCAGATTCTTTACAATAACCCTAGGAGGTAGGCTCTGACAGATGAAGAAACAGGCACAGGAAAGTGAACTGACCTGTACATGATGAAGCTGTGCTTCAAAGCAATCACCAAGCAAGTGCTTTACATACATTATTGCATGTAATCCCCACAGAAACAATGACATCACTACCATTACCTCCATTTTATAGATCTTACACGTTTGGAAAGTAGGAGGCTCAAATCTCCTGGGAAATACATGGCTTATATGCACACTGTTATTAACATGTACAAAATAATGGCAAACAAGGCCAAAGTTATTGCCACAATCAAATCAATGTGGAGAACCAAATAAATTCTGTAAATATCATATTCTCTTTCAAATCTATGTTAAGTTAAAGATCAGTCACTTCTCATAGAATTTTCTGAGGTTCTGCCTGAGTATCTTACTGGATATTGTGGAGAAGTGACTTATGAGTATGATTTTGATTTTCCCCTGGAGTTAATGAAAAATAACTCAATTGGGCTAAGAGTTGCCCCTGTTTTATAAACTGGTCTTTCTCTTTTAAAACAGAAGCAATATTGTGACAAATGCAATAAAGAACTTTATTTTGTTAAGAGCAGGCACTCCCAGAGTTTTATCTGCAAAATATACATTTTTGTATAATATGTCCACATGTATACATAACATTTTATAAGACTTTCACTTAAAAAAATAACATATTCGTTGTTTCTATAGTTCTCATAATGATAACGTTTAATGGGTGCATAACATTTCTTTGAGTGGATGTTATAATAATTTACTTAACTGTTTAAATTGTTGATCATTTGGGTTATTATAATTTTTCTCTACTCTGAATGCAGCAACAAATAGCTTTGCGCTGCAAGTTTTTAAAATCACCTTTATAATTCCTTTAACTAAATTCCTAGAAGTGGGATTTTTAGGTAAATGTATATAAATGGCTTTGATTTGATACATCTTCTGCTATACCAAATCAAAAGCTATACCGATCTTCGGCATCTTTCTCTGTCAGCTCCTCCATTCATTCTTTCTATCAGCTGAACACCATCTGTCAATGGCAACTTACTTTGCCTGACTTTCTCAAGTTGTCCCTGGTTACTTCCTTGGAGACAAAAGCAACCCTTGATGAGGTCAGAAGTATCATGTTCACACTAAAGAGGCAAAGCCTCTGATGAGTAGCTGAGTGAAATCCCATCTCTGACGTCAGTGCTTCTGCTACCTTTCATGAAGGCCATCCTTTGTTCCAGCACACTGACAGAAATAAAAATGCTCTCTAAGCTGACGAATGGGGTGGGTTGTAAGTGAACATTGTAACAGATTTCAGACATCATATAGACCTCATATTGGCCTATAAGATAAAAATCACAGACTAATAATAAATCGTTTGGCAGCTTGAATGACAAAACAATGTGATTTTAAATGAAAATACTTTTAATTGGCTCCTACAAATGAATTAAATGAGTTTTCCTTCTACAATCAATTCTATTGCAGTAATTCCTAAACAGCTGATAGATTAAAATTATATGGTTAGTTAAAATAACTATTTTTAGTTAATTTTATTTTTGGCTGGGCATGGTGACTCATGCCAAGAATGCAGGCACTCTGGGAGGCCGAGGGAGAAGGATCGCTTGAGCCCAGGAGTTCTAGACTAGCCTAGGCAACATAGTGAGGCCCTATCTCAACAACAACAACAACAACAAAATTAGCCAGGCATGGTATAGACCTATCAATAGTCTGATCTTTCCAGAAAGAATATCACCAAAGTACTAATCAGAACTACCTACAGATACAGTTCTCAGAAGCTGGTGTAGTGCCTGTAGTCCCAGCTACTTGGGAGGCTGAGGCAGGAGGATTGCTTGAGCCCAGGAGATTGAGGCTGCCATGAGCTGTAATTGTACCATTGCACTCCAGCCTGAGTGACAGAGTGAGGCTCCATCTCTTTAAAAAAAAAAAGAAAAAGAAAATTAACTTTTACTTTTTAAAAAGCATTTTTATGGTTATTTTCTTGTTTTTTATTTTTTTTGAGACTGGGTCTCACTCTGTTACCTAGGCTGAAGTACAGTGGCAGGATCACGGCTCACTGCAGCCTTGAACTCCTGGGCTCAAGCCATCCTTCTGCCTCAGCCTTCCAAGCAGTTGGGACCACAGGTGTGCACTACCATGCCCGGTTAATTTTGTATTTTTTGTAGAGATGGGGGTCTCCCTATGTTTCCCAGGCTGGTATTGAACTCTTGGGTTCAAGTGATCCACCTGTCTCAGCCTCCCAAAGTGCTGGGATTATAGGCACGAGCCACCGTGCCAGGGTGGTTAGTTGTTAATAAGCAAATAATTTGCTGTTCCATGGTATAATTTTTAATTACAAGTTAGAGAGTTTTTGGTTCAGAATCTGATTTTGGAAGAAAGGTGTTTTGCAATGCCTCCAAATAAGAAAAAGAAGATATTTTATTTTCAGATTATTTACATTATATCCCAATTTCAGTCATTTTGCTTTATTGGCAAACGCTATCATTATACTATTGTCAAATCACTCATATTTCATTACTACAAGCAATTTGACAACTCATTTGTTTTGTGTTTAAAAATCTATCTAGAACCACATACTTCTTTTATAAATAACAAAGCCATGTTACATAGATAACGATGACCAAGTCATTAGTAAGGAAACAGGCTTAACTATTCTAGAGCTGTATTTGATGAGAGGAAAACCTAGTTGGTTGTCGATTTGTTGACTAAAAAGAGAAGAGTTGTGATATATTTGAGTAGGTTAACAAAGTTGTTGTCTCTCCCTATGTTTACATCCTGAAAAGTTGTGTTTGTGTGTATGAGAGAAAGAGAGCTAGAGAGTGAGGTCAAGAGATGAACTGCAAGTGTTGTTTGAAACAGTTTAGGTGCAGTCCTGCTTGGCAAGCAGAGATGCTTCCTGCAGGTGAGGTTAGAATTTTACACCGCTTCTGACTGAAGGCTGCATGCTTTGGGTTCTAGGTGTTTACTTTTAGGCCTCAGAGCTTTGGAAAAAAGGTGCTTTTTTCTTTTGAACAGGTTTTCTTATGATCAGTTATTTTGATTTAGAAAAATTCTCAGCCTAGAATTTAAACAACAGGAGGATCCTAATTTCTTATTTGTTGACATACCCCAAAAGCCCTCCTCATCCACCCAATTTCACAAATGGCTCAATCTGTCTGGCATAGCTTTAGGGATAATCACCAGCTTCTTGTACTTGTGACCATGATGTCTAAGCAAACGGCACATTACCAAGGAACGAAACACGTGCTAACTTATCAGGGTGCACCAGCACCACCTAGTGGTCTTGAACTAACTCAACAGCTTCCTCGAAAGAAAGAGGATCCAAAGGTCCAAGGCCTCTCTCCGTGGTGAGTTGCATACATATGCATGAAAGCACCAGGATTCAACTTCCGCAGAACTCAATCTGTAGGTAGTTCTGATTAGTACTTTGATCATCTTTTTGGAAAGAGCAGACTATTTATAGGGCAAGAAAACGGAGTGTTACACACTGAGGACTCTTGGCTCTTTCTGGCAGATCTGTAGCAGTATGCACATATGTGAGTGGTGAGCTAACACCCTTCCTATCAGTTGAATAGGAATATGTAAAAGCTGGACACATCATCACAAAATGAGTGACATAAACTATCTTCCTGTTTGGAAGATAGAAAGTCTAAGAACTCCGAGGAGAATTTAGTTTCTCCTTTAGTATATGTGCTAAACAACTTTCTACATAATATTCTCCCCTCCCAGTAGGCAAGTGACCATCTCTTTTTCTACATGTATAGCAAACAAATCTGGTAAATTTTTCATTCCTTGTAACTGTTGGTTATTATACTTTTTTTGTTTTTTTAGACACAGGCTCTCACTCTGTTGTCTGGGCTAGAGTGCAGTGGTGCGATCACAGCTCACTGCAGCCTCAACCTCCGGGGCTCAGGTGATCCTCCCACTTCAGCTTCCTAGGTGGCTGGGACTACAGGTGCACGCCACCATGCCTGGCTATTATTATTTTGGTAGCAATAGGCTTTTGCCACTTGCCTAGGCTGGTCTGGTCTCAAAACTCCTGGGCTCAAGTGATCCTTCCACCTCAGCCTCCCAAAGTGCTGGGATTGTAGGTGTGAGCTAGATACACATAACTCGGCTATTATATACATTTTTAAAATAAAAATAATACTTGCTGACTGTGGAAGACTTGAAAAATGCAGAAAAGTAGGATTTTTTTTTTTTTTTTTTTTTGAGACAAGAGTCTCACTCTGTTGTCCAGGCTGGAGTGCAGTGGCGTGATCTCAGCTCACTGCACCCCCACCTCCCGGGTTCAAGCAATTCTCCTGCCTCGGCCTCCTGAGTAGCTGGGATTACAGGCGCCTGCCATCACACAAGACTAATTTTTGTATTTTTAGTAGAAATGGGTTTTTGCCATGTTGGCCAGGCTGGTCTCGAACTCCTGACCTCAAGTGACCCGTCCACCTCAGCCTCTCATAGAAAAATAGAAATTAACAGCAAACACATAGCTCACAGTCCCCCTACTAAACACAGTCACTACTACCATGTTATTATTTAGTAAGCATCTACCGTGAGTACACCCTCTGGAACCAAGCTTGCCTTGGTTTAAATCTCAAGTGGGCCATTTAGTAGCTATGAACTGGACACATTACTTAGCCTTCTTGGTGCCTCGATTTCCTCATCTCTAAGATGGGCATAATAGCAGCTCTGCAGGAGACGGCTATTATGAAGATTAAATAAATTAATATATGTAAAGCTTTTAGAATATAGTGCCTATATATAGTAAACACTGCCTGCGTTATCTATTACTTCCCCTCCCTTCTTCTTCCAGCTCCTTACTGTTATTAGAACTATGCACTAGGGATCCTGCTAGAAACTAGGATCTTGGTTTGTTTTCACCTAGTTTTTGCCTTTGTGTAGTTTCTCTCTGTCCTTTCTTAATAGCAGAAACTATACTAAAACATAATTTTTAATCTTTTAAAGTTTTGCTATATTGTAATATTAATTTATTCATTGTAAAATTTGTAATGATGGGTAAATGCTGTTATATTAATGTAACTGTTTAGCCTGGTGTATGATGATGATGTGTCCAGAATTGGTGGGTTCTCGGTCTCACTGACTTCAAGAATGAAGCTGCGGACCCTCGTGGTGAGTATTACAGTTCTTAAAGGTGGTGTGTCCAGAGGTTGTTCCTTCTGATGTTCAGACGTGTTCGGAGTTTCTTACTTCTGGCAGGTTCGTGGTCTCGCGGTCTCTCTGGCTTCAGGAGTGAAGCTACAGACCTTGGCGGTGAGTGTTGCAGCTCGTAAGGCGGGGTATCTGGAGTTGTTCTTTCTTCCAATGGATTCGTGGTCTCGCTGGCCTCAGCAGTGAAGCTGCAGACCTTGGCAGTGAGTGTTACAGCTCATAAAGACAGCACAAACCCAAAGAGTGAGCAGCAGAAACAGTTACTGCAAACAGCAAAAGAACAAAGCTTCTGCAGGGTGGAACTAGATGCTTGGGCAGCCTGCTTTTATTCCCTTATCTGGCCCCACCCACATCTTGCTGATTGGTCCATTTTACAGAGAGCTTATTGGTCTGTTTTACAGAGAGCTGATTGGTCCATTTTGACAGAGTGCTGATTGGTGTATTTACAATCCCTTAGCTAGACATAAAGGTTCTCCAACTCCCCACCAGATTAGCTAGACACAGAGTGCTGCTTGAACTAGACACGGAGTGCTGATTGGTGCATTTACAATCCTCCAGCTAGACATAAAAGTTCTCCAAGTCCCCACCAGATTAGCTAAACACAGAGCACTGATTGGTGTGTTCACAAACCTTGAGCTAGACACAGAGTGCTGACTGGTGTATTCACAATCCCTTAGCTAGACATAAAGGTTCTCCAAGTCGCCACTAGACTCACTAGCCCAGCTGGCTTCACCTAGTGGATCCTGCACTGGGCCACCGGCGGAGCTGCCCCAGAGTCCAGCGCCATGCACCCACACTCCTCAGCCCTTGGGTGGTCCATGGGACCAGGTGCAGCAGAGCAGGGCGTGGTGCTCGTTGGGGAGGCTTAGGCTGTGCAGGAGCCCACAGCAGGGGTGAGGCTAGGGCATGGCGGGCTGCAGGTTCCCAGCCCTGCCCCCCAGGGAGGCAGCTGAGGCCTGGCGAGAATTCGAGCGCAGTGCCGGCAGGCTGGCACTGCTGGGGGACCTGGTGCACCCTCTGCAGCTGCTGGCCCGGGTGCTAAACCCCTCCCTCCCCGCCAGCAGGCCGGTCTGAGTGCAGGGCGTGCCGAGCCCACGCCCACCCGGAACTCCTGCTGGCTCGCCACTCTCCCTCCACACCTCCCTGCAAGGGGAGGGAGCTGGTTCTGGCCTCGGCCAGCCCAGAGAGGGGCTCCCACAGCGCAGTGGCGGGCTGAAGGGCTCCTCAAGCGCAGCCAGAGTGGGCGCGGAGGCCAAGGAGGCGCCTAGAGTGAGTGAGGGCTGTGAGGGCTGCCAGCACTCCGTCAACTCTCAATGACACAGTTTGGATATGTGGATTTTTATTAACATGCAAAATGAAGATAAACATTTTTTAAAAAGGCAAACATAAGGCAGGCGTGGTGGCTCACGCCTGTAATCCCAGCACTTTGGGAGACCAAAGCGGGTGGATCACCTGAGGTCACGAGTTTGAGACCAGCCTGGCCAACATGATGAAACCCCATCTCTACTAAAAATACAAAAAATTAGCTGGGTGTGGTGGCGGGCCCCTGTAATCCCAGCTACTCAGGAGGCTGAAGCAGGAGAATCGCTTGAACCCAGGAGGTGGAGGTTGTAGTGAGCCAAGATTGCGCCATTGTAGTGAGCCGAGATTTACTCCAGCTTGGACAACAGGAGTAAAACTCCATCTCAAAAAAAAAAAAAAAAAAGCAAACATAAAGATTTACAAAAGAATGTAACAGGATGTATTTTGGAATCCTGTTCTCCTGTTCTGGTTATATTTCCATGTTGGCTAGTAGATTCATTTTTTTTTTTCTCTCATCAAGCACCACCTATGCATCTATGTACAGGGTGTGATGCTGAATGCTGGGAATATAACACTAAATAAGGGATTTTCCTGGAGAAATGTGAAGAGGCACTCAAAGTGATGCAGGGGAAACATTGGGAAGAGCAATCAGCTCTGCCTGATGAAGCTGAAATTTAAGCTGGTATTGGAGGGTGACAGGAATTTGCTGGGAAAGGATGTGGAATAAAGTATTCTAGGCAGAAGAGTCAGCAATGAGTAAAAATCTAAGTTGGGAGTAAGCCTAGTGTGTCCATAAAGCATTGTAGTAATGCCTGTAAAGAAGTGTAGTGTGCATGGTGAGTGGAAAGAGGCAGGTGGGAAAAGAAGACTGACACTTCTTTTGGGCCCAACACTTCAACAGGTTTGGGCCCAGACCTGAAAAACAAAAACAAAAACAAAAGGGAATAAATCTAGGTTTTAAGTCAGGGAAGTAAACTGTTTTGGAAAGATAACATCGGTAAGAGACAGAATAGACAGGAAGACAGCTAGATTGTAGGTACTGACATTAGTGATGAGGCTGGTACATAAATTAATTACAATCTGGGTGATCAGAATGAAAGGAGGCCAGACTCAAACTGTTTGAAAGATGTAAAGCAACTCAATTAGAAGTAGGGTATGATGGCACAGGAAAGGCAGAGGAAGACTTAAATGTTTCCAGCTATGGATGAACAGGGATAACATTAATAGGTGAGATCATCCGGTCAGAATATAAAAGCAAAGAGGTCCAACAGTGAAACTCTGGGGAATCCCTACATCTAAGCGGCAGTCAGAGTCGGGGAGAGTTGGCAAAATGATAGGGAATAGTAATGAGCGGACAAGAAAAAGTGTTGCTGGAGAAGGCAAGGAGAAGGGATTGTATAACTTTTGGCAAAAAGTAGTTTAAAGGTGGAGAGTGCATGAGAAATTAAGAATTTGAGACAGTGATGGCAGACTCGTGCTCCAGCATGTTTGTTCAGAAAAGGCATTAAGTAGGGGCAAAATCAAGAAAGGCAACTATTGCGGTAAAATATCTTCATGATAAAGATTTGAGAATTTCTGTAGAACAAGAAGCCTGATTGGTGGATCACTTTCTATACACACACACAGATACATACACTCTCTCTTTCTCCTGTATCTTAGACTGGAACCTTAGTTCTAAGAACAAAGCTCTAACCTTAGTTGGAAGAGGGTAGAATCACAACTTAGACTTGGCTGAACGCTTTTATTTTGGTTTCCCACAAAGCAGTTAATAAGTAGTGTAAAGGATATATATTAGGTAAGGACGCAGGTATGTGCATTCAGCTGCCCACTCCCTCTACATATCACAAAATTTTTGGTGGCCTCAGCAGTTTTAGTAACTAAAATGTCAGAAAAGTGTGGTTCTGTGGGCTTCCTTACCACCCTTTTTAAAAACCTCAGATATATTAGCACCCAGAAGTAACTTATTTTAGATGAAATTTGTTTCTAAGGAAGCCACACCACTCAGTCTAATGTCTGGGTTCTGGGCCTTGAAACTCTGGCTGTGCCAGCTCTGGGGCAATCTTGCTTCACCATTTTTCATTTATGCTCATGCAGGGTATTCTCATGGGAAGACCTGGCAGACCTGCAACATGTGAGGCAAGGCAAGAGACCCAAGGCAAGTAAGCTCTTTCCCTTCATTCTTGGTTCTAGTACAGAGGCTCATGTTTATGGAAAACAGGTAGAAATTAGCATGCCATTAACATTCCTCTGCAGTCCAGGAACTTCTGTATTTCATGTTTTTAGAGACAGGGTATTGCTCTGTTACCCAGGCTGAAGTAGAGTGGGGCGATCTTATCTCACTGCAGCCTCAACCTCCTGCACTCAAGTGATCCTCCCAGCTCAGCTTCCCAAGTAGCTAAGACTACAGGGACTTAACACCATGCCTGTCGGATTTTTTTCTTTTTTTTTTTTTTTTTTTGGAGACAGTCTTGCTCTGTCACCCAGGCTGGAGAGTAGTGGCACGATCTCGGCTCACTGCAACCTCCACGTCCTAGGCTCAAGCAATCCTTGTGCCTCAGCCTCCCCAGTAGCTGGGATTACAGGCATGCACCACCGTGCCTGGCTCATTTTTTGTATTTTAGCAGAGACAGGGTTTCACCATGTTGCCCAGGCTGGTCTCGAACTCCTGAGCTCAGGCAATCCACCTGCCTTGGCCTCCCAGAGTGTTAGGATTACAGGAATGAGCCACTGCGCCCAGCGGATTTTTTTCATTTTACTAGAGACAAGGTCTCACTATGTTGCCCAGCCTGGTCTTGAACTCTTGGACTCAAGTGATCCTCCTGTCTTCACCTCCCAAAGTGTTGAGATTACAGGTGTGAGCCACTGTGCCTGGCCCCTTCTGTACTTTTTAAAAGGCAAAACAAGTTCAAGAAATGTTTTCAATCCAATAGTCTTCAACTAGCTAATTCTCCTGATTTCATTTTCTGTAAAAATCTGTACAAACACATCATATGTAGCCAATGGTGGCAATGGGTGTTATCTTCAGGGAATCTTATCAGGAAAAGTCTAGATAAAAATCTCAAGGTTTACCACACTCATGACATTTTTACTTAGGGTGGCCTTGAGATGCATCATTAGAGGTAAGTATTTCATATGTATATGCATGGCACAGCAACATTAAAAAGACTTTAGAGGCTGCTTATAAACCCATATTCCATGTGGAGTTGAGATTTTGGCTGTGTCCATAAACATGGAAAGATATATTAACAAGACAAACTAGTAAATCTTTGAAAAACAGTCTTTACATCTGGAGAGATCGAAGAGCTTTTTTTAGCCAGCTGTCAAATGGCACTGATATCTTCAGCAGGTTTTAATAAATCCTGAAACTTAATATGGCTTTCTGATTTTAAATCTGTTGCTTCAATTTCTTAATGTTCTTCTGTGAACGTTGAGGGTCATAATACAGTAATACATTTTTAATCTCTTGAAAAGATATACTTTGTCAGATTCTTCATCTCAATATGCTTGCCTTTCAGCTTAGATGGTAGGTATAAATAGGGGTGAAAGAGCAATTAAGGCTACCAATGAGGGACAATTATTTCAGTGCCTTTGAAGTCAGGTATCTCATATAAACTGTGTTTCAGGTGAATAAAAGTGCTGAGAAATCCTCTCCTGATTCTGATATGTTTAGGTCCTGGAGCAAAAATTTGAATCTAATTTTGTCCATGCTAGACTAAGAATATCAACTCAAGGTAATATAGAAGTCAGTGGTTTCAGTGTTTTACTCCTATGTGAATATGAAAAATACTGCAGTTTAAAATAATCTGGCACAGTGTTAGGCAATATTACTAACTCCTTACTACTCAGAAAAACTAAGTAGGTATTTTCCTTAGACTTTAGCATAAAATATATTTTCTATGTTTTTCATAAAACTGAATGTCCTTACTTTTAATTAACACAAAACTAAAACACATTTTAGTATTTTGCTGTTAATCATTTAATCAACAGCATAAACATTGCTTCAGTTTCTCAGTCTCTTAATTTCAATATATATCTACATATCTATATCTATATATCTGTCTGTGTGTCTGTATTTACGTTAACTACTAGGTTATTTTTATAACTTTGGTTTGATGAGGTCCTGACCACCTGATAGTGACAGGAGGTAGAAGCAGGGGTACGTCCTTACAAAATATGTTTAATTCTTGTTCACTTTTCCTAATAAGTCTGAAAACACTTCATTTTGACCACAAGTTTGGAAATGTCAATGACAATAGAAATTTCTGACCATATCTTAAAAATACATAAAAATTACCAGTGACAAAGAAAAAAGGCTTATATTACATTTAATAGTGTTAACTTTGAAGACAATAGTGTTAATTTCAAACTTCCATAAAGGATAACCCTACAGTTGAGGTGTTTGATGCAGAAACCAGTACAAGTTTTGATTGTTAGGAAACTAAATGTTCTGAACATTATTTTCATTAGAAAAGGGAAGGTAATTTTATAGTTGTTTGAGGTGTTTTAATACATCTACTGATAGGCCCAGCTGTTTAACTAAACCGGCTGTCTGTTCCAAAATCCATGTGGGGCTTGGGTTTTCTGAATGTGCATGCTCCTGTGTTCTACAACATTCTACATATGAACAATCTATCCCACTATGGCTCTTGCTACAGTTTTTGTTAAACTCAGCATTATTTTCACAGAGTCTTTCATCTTTAGCTTCATCAATCTTTTTCTCAGCTGGAACTACATGACAAAGGTCCATATCCTCAATGGAGTCCAATAAATCTACAATGTGGGACGGTGGAGTGATTGATTTCAGATGTTTGAGCACATACTCTTCACACTGGCCAACTGCATCCAGAAGATTGTTTATTTTATTGATCAAAGTTGAATTATTATTATGAAGGTGACACCAGGACAGCAAAGCACTGAACAAAAATATAAACAAGGGTTAAATAGCAAAATAGGACTTAAAAATATAAGACTATCTTTCAATAACAATTAAACAATTGGACTTAATCATAAAACTGTTTATAATTCATAACCCCTCTTTCAAAACTCTAATACACTTTTCCTGATTTTATATTTTTCTCTTATGACTATGTAATATCTGTTGAAGATGAATACAACTTGGAGAAAGAAAAATTAGTTTCTTCTTTAAGGACATTAAACAGCTTCTAAACTAGCAATTCTCAATCACGGATGCACATTAGAATCACCTGAAGAACTCTGAACCCTATAAAAGCCCAGATTATATTCCACACCAATTAAATCAGAATCTCCGGGGTATCTTTTTTAAAAGTTTCAGAGTTGATTTCAAGGTGCAACCAAAGTTGAAAACCATCGTTCTAAGCACATAGTTGCTTGCCATCAAGAATGAAGGTTAGAGAAAAGTTTTCAAGAGACTTCACTTTCCTGGGCTTATGTCACAGAGTAGAAATTGTTTTGCTGAACTACTAACAATTTCCTTGAAAAAGGTAAAAATTCTTCTAGTCCTAACATTTAACATTATAGTCATGTCATAAAATAATGATTATTATGAAAAGTATTTTAAAATAGAATCCATTGATAGAAAAGATTCAGCAGTAGCTTTCTAAGGTTATATAACATCAACTTGATGTGAATATTCACATTGACTGTTTTCCTACTGTAGCAGACTAAATTCTGGTTCCTAATAGTTGGATTTCTAAAATCCCAAATACAATAAATTTTTCGGTTTGTTTTGGTAACTTTTATGATCTACTCTTCTTTAAAATTAGCGATTCTTTGAAGCATTTTTTTGTTCTCTACCAAGGACAGTGTAAAGGGTATAAAGCAGGGGTGTCCAATCTTTTGGCTTTCCTGGGCCACACTGGAAGAACTGTCTTGGGCCACACATAAAATACATTAACACTAATGATAGCTGATGAGTTAAAAAAAAAAAAAGGAAAAAAAATCATGAAAAAAATCTCATAATGCTCATATTGTTTTAAGAAAGTTTATGAATTTGTGTTGGGCCATATTCAAAGCCGTCCTGGGCCCCGTGTGATATGCAGGCCACTGGTTGGACAAGCTTGGTATAAAGCATCAAAGAGGACAAGGCTGCTAGGCTCCTGGCTCTGTGTATCATTTGGCCATTTGGCTCCGATATATGCCATTATTGCAATGGCATCCTGACAAGTATTCAATGTTCAGGACTAAAGTAAATTAAATCAATTTTCTCTTAATTACTAACTATTTTCATCATGTACTTCTAGTCTAGAGGTCTGTCATATTGTGTGGAAGTACTAAAACTTTTATTCAAAATCTGAAAACCTTTCAATGAGATAGATAATTGTTCAGGTAGCAGAAGTATATATCTTCTTACCATTTCTTTGCACGAAAAGACAATATGTAGTTCACACATTAAAGTAGATGAGCTGATAAAGATTTTGACTTTTTGAAGGCAATATAATTCTATGATCTGTGACATGCTTTAGCGTATTTAGCACCAGGAAAAGCATTTCAGTTTAAACACTTTATTTATACAGAAACATCCTCCAGTAGTATTGAGGTTAAAATGATTCAGCATTTAGACTTTAAAAATTACCTCAATGTTCCTCGGAGTCGTCCATAGTTTAAAATGACTTCTGCACCTTCCTTATAACCTTGATTGAAGCCCTGTTGAAGAGTAACTGCTTTGCCAGCATCTATTCCATCTCTATAACCTTCCTAAAAATAAGTAATGGAGAAGTGCAGCTGTAACTAACACTAAGTATATACATGTAGGCTTTTCTAGAAAAGTACAGAACCAATTTAGAAAGCAGATGAATTAGGCCTTTCCTGTGTTACTGACCATAAGATGGCATAACAATATAACTAAAGCAGACTATGCTTCTCGTAAGTTTATTATGGGTTTATCATTACTTATCCCACTTTTGAAGTCTAGAGTTACTGGGCAATTTTTAAAACACTGATAGTCACAGTTTTTAAAAAACCTAGTGTTGGGCTGCCACGCTTGCTGTGAGGTGGGCAAGCGGCAGACATAGCGCCCTCCAGGAGTCTTGCAGTTCCCCTGGCAGTCCTGGTACTGTTGCTTTGGGGTGCTCCCTGGACCCACTGGCGGCAGAGCAATGTACACATCATCACGGACGAGAACTGGAGAGAGCTGCTGGAAGGAGGCTGGATGATAGAATTTTATGCCCCGTGGTGCCCTGCTTGTCAAAGCCATCAACCGGAATGGGAAAGTTTTGCTGAATGGGGAGAAGATCTGAGGTTAATGTTGTGAAAGTAGATGTCACAGAGCAGCCAGGACTGACTGGACAGTTTACAATAACTGCTCTTCCTACTATTTATCATTGTAAAGATGGTGAATTTAGGCATCCTCAGGGTCCAAGGACTAAGAAGGACTTCATAAACTTTATAAGTGATAAAGAGTGGAAGAGTATTGAACCCGTTTCATCATGGTTTGGTCCAGGTTCTGTTCAGATGAGTAGTACGTCAGCACTCTTTCAGCTATCTATGTGGATCAGGACTTGCCATAACTACTTTATTGAAGACCTTGGATTGCCAGTGTGGGGATCATATGCTGTTTTTCCTTTAGCAACTCTGCATTGTGGACTGTTACTAGGACTCTGTATGATATTTGTGGCAGATTGCCTTTGTCCTTCAGAAAGGCACAGACCACAGCCATACCCTTCAAAAAAATTATTATCAGAATCTGCTCAACCTTTGAAAAAACTGGAGGAAGAACAAGAGGCTGATAAAGAAGATGTTTCAGAAGAAGAAGCCAAAAGTAAAGAAGGAACAAAGACTTTCCACAGAATGCCATAAGACAACACTCTCTGGGTCCATCACTGGCCACAGATAAATTGTATAGTTATCTTAATATCATGATTTTGATAAAAACAGAAGACTGATTATTTCTTTTGGTTTGAAGTGAACTGTGACTTGCTTGTATATTACAGGGTTCAGTCTAGATTGTCATTAAATTGAAGACTCTACATTCAGAACATAAAAGCACTGTATGTAAGTTTTGAAATATGATTTAAGGACAGTATGGTGGTTTAACTAGTTCTCTAATTTTTGAAAAATCGTGCCAAACAGTAAGATTTATGTATATTTGTTTAATAATAACCTGTTTCAAGTCTGAGTTTTGAAAATTTACATTTCCCAAGTATTGCATTATTGGGGTACTTAAGATTATTTTAGAGAAAAATATTTCTCATTCGATATAATTTTTCTCAGTTTCATGTGTGTGAAAAAAGGAAGATATTTCCCATAAATGGGAACTTTGCCCACTGTCTCAAGAAATACATATTTAAGTGACAATTCCGTGGTCTTTTTAGAGATATATTCCAAAATTTCCTCGTATTTTTAAGTTATGCAGCTAATAAAAACTACCTTACATTAATTAGTTGCAGTTTTCTACACATGGTAATATAGGATAAGCTACTGATTTAGGAAGTTTTTAAGTCCATGGTATTCTCTTGATTCCAATAAAGGCTGATTTTCTTTTGTATTTTTCTTATTTATTACGGGTTACATTTTTTATTTTTCAAATTGGATAATATCCTGGAAGTATTTTTTATGCTTTAGTAAACAGTATTTTTTGTTGTTGTTTCAAACTGAAGTTTACTGAAAGATCCATCAAATTGAACTGTCTGTTGATAATTTAAAATTTTGGTCGTTCATTTCAGATTTTAAATCACTCTTGCTGAACTACTTGAAATTGTGTTTTAAAATTTTTCTTTTTGGATGTGAAGGTGAACATTCCTGATTTTTGTCTGATGTGGAAAAGTCCTGGTATTTTACATTTTGAAAATTCACAGAAGCTTAATATAAAACAAAGTTTGCATTCTACTCAGGAAAAAGCATCTTCTTGTATATGTTTTAAATGTATCTTTGGCCTCATATACAGAAAGTTCTTAATTAATTTTATAGTCTGTAATGCTTGATGTTTCAAAATCATTAACTATATATATATATTTATTATTATCATTATTTTTTGAGATGGAGTCTCGCTCTGTCACCCAGGCTGGAGTGCAGTTGCATGATCTCAGCTCACTGCAACCTCTGCCTCCCAGATTCAAGTGATTCTTCTGCCTCAGCCTCCCAAGTAGCTGGGACTACAGGTGCACGCCACCACACCCGGATAATTTTTGTATTTTTAGTAGAGATGGGGTTTCACCATACATTTTTATATTTTTAAAGAGACAAACTTCATATTTTCCTGTTCTTTCCTAACTGCTAATATTGTGTGGTATCTTACAGGTAGAAATCAACAGGATGGTACGCTTAGTGTATTTTTACTCCTTAAAGAGCTAGAATACATAGTTTTCACCTTACAAGAAGGGGGAAAACCATAAATACAATGAATCAACTGACCATTATGTAGTAGACAATTTCTATAATGTCCCCTTCTTTCTAGGCTCTGTGGATAGGTGAATCCACTAGACTTATAGTAGCATAATGTACAAGTTTTCTTTAAAGGCCTCTCCTTTAGAATATAAAATATTATACCATCGAAGAGTTTGGATGTGTAACTTGTGATGCCTTAGAAAAATATCCTAAGCACAAAATAAACTTTTCTAATCACTTCAAAAGATTAAAAAAAACAAAAAACAAAAAACAAAACCCAGCATTAGCAATGTCTTCACAAAAAGGACATATGGAAAATTACATGTCTGGGCTCTTGCCAACTGATTGGAATGGTGTGGGTGGGTTAGGAGACATAGCAAAGCAGAGAGAAGAAATTGTTTTAAAAAAAAAGGATGATGAGAAGTCTGGTTTCAGAAATTTTGCATAATACCTAAATTCAACTAACCTGCAAAAGCTCTGTGGGTAGTGATTTCGTTCTGCATCTCTCACGGTGCCACAGCATTTAAAAGATGCTCAATACTTATTAGTGTAGCCCCAATCTCACATAAAGCATTTTTGTAATTGACAACATGGTTTTTGGGCTAAGCAAATACCACTTTACTGAAATATTAAACAGGGCGGATTCCCAACTGCAGCTTTAGCGGCAATTTAATGGTTGGCAAATATATTAAGTGGATGTGGACCTGACTATTTGGTCCTCACCCAGAAATAGGTTCTGTAGGCTGCACACAGAAATTAAGCTTAGTTTCAATGAATAGTGAGACAAATTAGAGATGAAAAAATTACATCTAACAAATAAAAAAGAAACCAACTTTAATATTCCCTTACCTAGACACCAGTATTCCACATTAGCTTTCCCTTATTGTCCTCTGACAGCATGCTTAAGTTCATCTTTTCAATATGTCTTAACACCACTCCTTAACTTTAGACTCCCTACCCATTCAAGCAACTCATATAAACTGCGTACACGTCCTTTGACAGCCATAATTAGCATAGTGTATGTTTCTCCCCAGCTCCTTTCCCTGTGATCCTCAACAAACTGCAAACTGTTCAAAGTCTACACATAGTTAATTTTGGTCGGTCCTCAGCTTCTAACGCACCCCGTAGGCGCTCAAAGAATGCATCTTGTTGTTTTACACACTTTCAAGTAACCATTGAGAAATCCTAGCAAGACGCGGGTCGGACCGGGTTCCTAGGGATAAAGAGAGCAGCGCCGGGCCAGGCTGGGGCCACTCTGGACCCAGCTTCTTCACAACTCCGCGCCTCTTCCCACAACCCAGCACCCCGCGCCGTCCACACCACGTTTACTTTGACTCGTCTCTGCATGTGACTCTGCCATTCCCGCCGCGCCAGGAGCGACTCGTCTGCTTCCTCGTCAAACACGTCCCCTTTGTCTCCACGCCCCTGGATCAAGGAGGCTGCTTGAACCCACGACATCACCGAGGCAATTACGGGGTCGCAGGCCACCGGAAGCGCCAACAACTCCTTCCGGTCCGAAGGCGGGGCGAAGACGGCGAGTGGAGGCTCGGGAGGGGCTACGCGTGCGCGGAGGCGGGCTGTGGACCGTGGCCGCCGCCAGAGCCTTTCGCTGGCGGTGATTTTGGGTTCTCTCGGTTGGCAGTGTTGATATGCGCCTGTTAGTTGTGAGCGAGGCAGATTTCCTCGCGTGGCCGTCACGACCTTCGCCTTTGCGGAAGGCAACCGGGACCGTCAGTGAGACACCTTCCATTTCCACCGTAGTCCTACCATGGTCTGGGTTTTACATTCGCGCGCGTTGGTGAAGTATTAAAGGTAGTAAAGTTGGTGGGCTATTACCACCCAAATACTTTGTCTCTTTTGGAATCTCCTCTGCATTTAAAGGATTTGACAAGCCGACATTTTAAACTGTTAGGATTGTGGAGTAAAGGATAATAGGATCGAAAAGTGAGAGACTGCAGCCAATTTGAGAGTAGTAAGAAATATAGAGTACATTTGTAAAGCCAATATATTTTTTCATTGATTCACAGTATCCTTCTGCCTCCCATTCCTGTTCATAGGCCCTAAAGTAAACAGTTGGTTTGGTAAGGGTGGGGACTTGTGTCAACACCAGGACAGTTCTGACACATAGTAAATGCTGAACTCGATCTTGGTGAATGAATGAACACCTCTAGTATTTCTATTTTGCCCTTTGCCTGGGTGAAATGAGTCATGTGATAATGATTTATTTATCTAACAATTTATTGAACACCTACCTTGTGTCAGGCACCATTCTAGGCTTTGGGATACATCAGTGAACAGACAGAAGTTCCCAACCCTTGTCGACTTTATAGTCATGTAAAATTGACAGGATAAACAATAAGCAATATATAAGTAACATAAGGTTTGTTAGAAGATCATAAATAAATGCTATGAAAAAAATTTTTAAATAAGCACAGTAAGAACCATGAGTGTGTGGGAGTGGGTGGTTGGTTCATGTTACAATTTTAAATCTCCAGAGAGAATTTGGCATCCCACAAATAAAAAATATATAAACTATAAATATGTATATTTTATTAATGTAAATATATTAAGATATATGTATATATCTTTATTAGGAACAAAATGGTAGTAAGCAATAAAGATAACAATAAAATAGAAAACCTCAAAACTTGAATAAGTAAGCCCAATTCTTTTTTGTATTATTTGAAAACACCAGTAAGATAGATAATCCTGTCATGACCCAGATTTTTAAAGAGAACAAAATTATACAAGAATGAGAAATGAGATAACCACTGATGCAGAAGGAGATTAAAATATTAATTACCAACTAAAACTCAAAAGCAACACATTCGAAAACCTGAGAGATATGAATGACTTTCTAACAAAATTGACCCAAGAAGTAGAAAACATGAAGAGACTAATTACCATAGAAAAGTTGGACATTAAATATCTACTATTAAAAATGTCATGGAGACTTGCGAGTTTCACATTAAGTCCTTTGCAATCTTTGAGGAATGATGGAGAAAAAGAAGAAACTCCTTAAATCATTTCATGAAGCCAGCCTTACTGTAACTTCATAAAGATGGTACCAGAAAAACCCCAAAGTTCAAGTTAGCTTGTGAATATATATCCAAAAGAGAATCTAGTAGGTTGGTGTAAAAGTAATTGGGGTTTACTTTTCACCAAACTAGTAGTACTTTATCAAAAGAATAAGAGGTTTTGTACCAGGAAAGCAAACTTTTGCAGTATTAGGACATCAATAATATTTCATTGCATTGACTATTTTTTTTTTTTTTTAAGACAGCGTCTTGCTCTGTCACCCAGGCTGGAGTGCAGTGGTGAGATCACAACTCACTGCATCCTCGATCTCCTGGGCTTGAGGAATCCTTCTGCCTCAACCTCTTGAGTAGCTAGGACTACAGGCATGTACCACTGCACCTGGCTAATTTTTTGATTTTTTTGTAGAGACAGGAGTCTCACTATGTTGCCTAGGCTGGTCTCCAACTTCTGAGCTCAAGCTATCCTCCTGTGTCAGCCTCCCAAAGTGCTGGGATTACAGGCATGAGCCACTGTGCCTAGCCTGCATCAACAATATAAAAGGGAAAAAACATGTTATATTAATAAATGCTAAAAAGTCATTTGAAAAAATTTAAAAATCATTTCTAACAAAATAAAGTAGAAATAGAAACTACAAATTGATAAAGACTTTACAAAAATTCCAACGAGTAGTATTTTAAACATTTAGATGTTCAGATGTTTCCTTTAATGTATAGAAAGGAGAGGGCATCTGGTAGTCACTATTATTACTTAATATTCTTTTAGAGACTAGCACACTAGCACATGCAATAAGAGAAGTAAACAAAATAACATGTATAAATGTTGGATAATAAAAGATGAAGATATTCCTTTTTAAAAAATGAGACGGGATCTTGTTCTGCCACCAAAGCTGGAATGCAGTGGTGCAATCATAGCTCATTGCAACCTCAAACACCTGGGTTCAAGCAATCCTTCTGCCTCAGTCTCCCAAGTAGTTGGGACTACAGGCATGCACCACAATGCCCAGCTATTTTTTAAATTATTTTTAGTAGAGACGGGGGTCTTGCTTTGTTGCCCAGGCTGGTTTCGAACTCCTGGCCTTAAGTGATCCTTCTGCCTCAGCCTTTCAAAGTGCTGTGATTCTAGGCGTTAACCACCATGCCCAGCCTAAGATACTTCTTTTGGTCATTATATGATTATATACCTAGAAAACCCAAAAGACTTTGCTTAAAAAATAACAGAATAAAGAAATTTGATAAAGTCTCTGAATATAAGAAAAATAAACATACCAATAGCCTCTTCTAGTAATAATCATCTAGAAATGTAAATGAGATAAATGTTCCACTTGCAATACCAACAAATATTATTAAATATAGTAATGACATATTTGTTTAGTATTTAGTGTTTATTTAGTACTATATTTGTAAATGTGAGGAACACATTTTTAAAATCATGCAGTAACATGCATACATTTTGCGTGTAAACACCACCTATGAAGATATAGAAAATTTCCATCACCCCAGAGAATTTCCTCGTGCTCCTTTGTGGTCAGTCTCTCATCCTTGGCAACCCTTGATCCAATTTTTATCACTAGATTAGTTTTGCTAGTTTAGAATTTCATAGAAATGGAATTGTATATGTCCTTTGATATATTTGGCTTCTTTGACTCAACATGTTTTTGAGATTCATTTATTAGATTGCATGGACCAGTAGATTGATTTATTTTATTGCTAAGTACTATTTACATTATAGGGCTATACCATGATGTGTCCATGTCCATTTTTGGACATTTGGATTGTTTCCAGTTTTTGGCTATTATGAATAAAGCTGCTGTGGACATTTTTGTACCTGCCATTTTGTGTACACATTTTCATTTCTCTTGGGTAAATATCTAGAAGTGGAATTGCTGGTCATATAATAAGTATACATTTAACATTATAAGTGGTATGGGCCGGGCATGGTGGCTCACACCTGTAATCCCAGCACTTTGGGAGGCCAAGGCGGGCAGATCATGAGATCAGGAGTTTGAGATCAGCCTGACCAACATGGTGAAACCCCATCTCTACTAAAAATACAAAAATTAGCTGAGCGTGGTGGCACTCGCCTGTAATCCCAGCTACTCAGGAGGCTGAGGCAGGAGAATCGCTTGAACCTGGGAGGCGGAGGTTGCAGTGAGCTGAGATCGCACCACTGCACTCCAGCCTGGGCGACAGATCGAGACTCTGTCTCAAAAAAAAAAAGTGGTATGGTTTGGCTGTGTCCCCACCGAAATCTCATCTCATCTTGAATTGTAGTTCACAATCCCCACGTGTCATGAGCGGGACCTGGTGGGAGTTAATTGAATCTTAGGGGCGGTTACCCTCATGCTGCTGTTCTTGTCATAGTGAGTGAGTTCTCATGAGATCTGATGGTTTTATAAGGGCCTTTTCCCTCTCTTGCTCAGCACTTCTCCTTCCTGCCATCATGTGAAGAGGGATGTGTTTGCTTCCCCTTCCACCATGATTTTAAGTTTCCTGAGGCCTCCCCAGCCCTGCGGAACTGTGAGTCAATTAAACTTTTTTTCCTTTATAAATTAGCCAGTCTGGAGTGGTCCTCTGTAGCAGCATGAGAATGGACTAATACAATAAGAAACTGTTAAGCTGTGTTTCCAAAGAGATAGTACCACTTTACACTTCCACCATCAATGTATGAGTGTCAGTTGATCCACATCCTCTACCTCACTTGGAATTGACAGTATTTTTAACATTAGCTATTCTAATGAGTGTGTAGTAGTATCTATTACTGTGGCTTTAATTTGTATTTTCCAGATGACTTACGATATTGAACACATTTTCATGTGCTTATTTGTTATTTGTATATGTATTTCTTTTTTTTTTGGAGATGGAGTCTTGCTCTGTTTCCCAGTCTGGAGTGCAGTGGCGTAATCTCAGCTCACTGCAACCCCTGCTTTTCAGGTTCAAGCGATTCTCCTGCCTCAGCCTCCCGAGAAGCTGGGATTACAGGCGCCTGCTACCACGCCTGGCTGATTTTTGTATTTTTAATAGAGACGAGGTTTCACCATATTGGCCGGGCTGATCTTGAACTCCTGACCTCAGATGATCCACCCGCCTCGGCCTCTCAATGTGCTGTGATTACAGGCATGAGCCACCGCGCCTGGCCAATTTGTATATTTTTTAAATGAAATCTTTGTCTATGAAAAATTAGGTTGTTTTCGTATTGTATTTAAAGGTTCTTTGTATATTCTGCACATAAGTCTTTTGTTGGATACATGTTTTATGACTATGTTCTTTGCATTTATTATATCCAGCAGGAGACAGATCTGGAGATAGAGTCAGGAGTGCATGAGGTCTATAGGTGGGTGGGGAGTATAATGTCTGTGAAAGATAAAAAGAGGAGGAAACATGATTAGGCAGGGAAAGCCTTCAGAAAGTGATGTTGATCTGATTCCTGTAATAGGGGAGGGAGGAAGAAGCAGGATAGGGCAAAGAGAGCCTCAGATTGCTATGTAGATCCAACAAAGCTTTGGCCAACATAAAAAGGAACTCTGGAGCAAAGAACAAAAGGATTCCTGCATTAGGCACACACAGCCAGACCTTGATATTCCTGCTATGCTCAATCATTGGCTGGGGGATGCCCTGGAAGACTGTGGCCTTAGCTAGAAATCGAAGGCAGATCCTGTAGGTGCTTACAGCTGGAGGCTGACAGCTAACCAAGCCTTCAAGGACCAGATGATCTTTCAAGGTCTTTTCAAGTGTGTGATTCTATTGTTTCCAAAACAGCATTTCCCCTCCTTTTTAAAAAAGTGAACTGTAAATAACAATGACATCCCCTGCGTAAATTTTGATGTCACAACGTAAATTCACTCCAGGGTATTTAGTAAACTTATCTTACACCTCAGTATCTCTTATATAAATACTCTGATCAGGTCAAACTTTAGGATTCACTGTATTTTCTTTCCATTCTTCTGCTTAGCGTTCATCCTTGTCTTTTCCTTCAAAGCCTTCAACAATTCTTTTTTATGTCCTTCTATTTCCAATCTCCTGCTGTTTTATTCTTTATCTCAGTCTTCAAAACTTTATTTGTGACTTTTGCAAACTGCTCTTTTGTAGTTGATATAATAAACTCTAAGAGGGCACAGACCTTTTCTATACTTCTCTTCAAAGTTTCTAGCACACTGGGGCTTTAATTATTCTGTCTTTGGCAACCAGCCAGCAGGACTGATTTCCATATGCCAAGTTAAGTCGTTTTCCCACTTTTCCTTGTCCCTTCTAAACTTTCGTATGTTCTATCCTTAGTGGCATTCAGCAACTAACTCCTTGGTTGCTGTCTTTTAATTACTTATATCAGGTTTGCAAGACTATGTACTATGTATTAGAAAAATAAAATTCTTGCTGGTGGTGAAAATAGATGGGAAATTATTCAAAAAACAGCTTCTAAGAGAGGACCTTGGAATAAGAATAGTAGGTCGATTCTGAGCAGACTTGGAATAAGAATAGTAGGTCGATTCTGAGCAGACTTGCCTCCTTTCTTTTAAAGTCTGTAGATGACCCCAGATCCAATATAGAATGTTTGTTGAATATTACAAAGTATGAAGTAGAAATATCAGACAGGTGATCTGTCTTCCTCTTTTTTTCTTTGAGACAGGTCTCACTCTGTCGCCCAGGCTGGAGTACAGTGGCACAATCACAGCTCACTGCAGCCTTGACCTCCTGGACTCAAGCGATCCTCCCACCTTAGCCTACTGAGTAACTAGCACACCACCACATCTGGCTAATTACACTTTTTTTTTTTTCTGTAGAGACAAGGGTCTCACTGTGTTGGCCAGGCTGGTCTTGAACTCCTGGGTTCAAGTGATCCTCTCACTTTGGCCTCCCAGTGTGTTGGGATTACAGGTGTGAGCCACTGCACTCAGCCAATTTAAGAATTTGAAATTGTTTTTATTCTTTGTAAATTTTCCTTGACATTGTTAAGTTTGATTTAGCTGAAGAATATTTCATACTCTTGCCAAAGATCAAACATTTTTTTGGTGGAGTTTTACTTGCATAATTCAACAATTATTTGTTGAACATTAGCTATTGCACTAGAAGCTGGGGGAGCACATGTATGTTGCCTACTATTTCTTCTACAAGGTTAATGGTGGTGTGTCCCCTTACAAGGTCAATAAGTGTTGTACCCACCCAAAAGCAATTTGCAGCAGTAAGTGCTTCTGCCAAGAATGCTTTGTTCCAGATATTAGCATGATTGACTCTTTTTTTTTTGTCTCGCTGTGTTACCTAGACGGAAGTACAGTGGTGTGATCACAGCTCACTGCAGCCTCAGATGCTTGGACTCAAGTGATCCTACTGCCTCAGTCTCCCAAGTAGCTGGGATTACAGGTGTGAGCCACAGTGCCCAGTGATTGGCTCCTTTTAATCATGTGGATTTTAATACGTTTAATACAAATCCTATCTCCTTGAAGAGGGCTTCCCTTTCTACTCAGCCTAAAGGAGCATCTCCATTCATAGGTACCTTTATTTTTTATGTGTATAATGATACTTAGAGAAATATTTAAAAGGATTTTGCTGGCCAGGCATGGTGGCTCATGCCTGTAATCCCAACACTTTGGGAAGCCGAGGCAGGCGGATAGCTTGAGGTCAGGAGATCGAGACCAGACCTGCCAACATGGTGAAATGCCATCTCAACACACACACACACACACACACACACACACACACACAAACACATACACACACACACACAAATTAGTTGGGCATGGTGGCGGGTGCCTGTAATCCCAGCATTTGGGGAGGCTGAGGCAGGAGAGAATTGCTTGAACCTGGGAGGCAGAGGTTGCAGTGAGCTGACATCGTGCCACAGCACTCCAGCCTAGGCAACAGAGCGAGACTCTGTCTCAAAAAACAAACAAACAAACAAAAGGATCTTGCTAATCTATTTGTTTATATTTTTAAAAATTGCTTGTGTGCCTCCCTGTCTTGCTTACTTCTGTAACCCCAGTTCCCAGCATAGTCCCTGCCACATAGTGAACACCCAATTAATATTTCTTTTTTTGGTGATTTTTTCCCTTTATTTTATTTTATTTATATTTATTATTGTTATTTTTTGAGACAAGGTCTCGCTCTGTTGCCCAGGCCAGAGTGCAGTGGCATGATCATAGCTCACTGTAGCCTCGACCTCCTAGGCTCAAATGATCCTCCTGCTTCAGCCTCCTAAGTAGCTGGGACTGCAGGTGCATGTCACAATGTCCAGCTAATTAAAACATTTTTGTTGTTGTTGTTGAAATGAGATAATGAGATCTCAGTATGTTGCCTAGGCTGGTATCAAACTCCTGGACTCAAGCAATCCTCCTGCCTCAGTCTCCCAAAGTGCTGGGATTACAGGCATGAACCACTGGGCCCAGCCCCTTTTATTTTTAGTTGACATGTAATAATTGTACACATTTATGGGATATTGAGTGATATTTCCATGTGTGTTTAGGTTAATTAGTATATCCATCACCTCAAGCATTTATCATTTGTGTTGTGAACATTCAAAAACTTCTCTTCTACCTTTTTCATTCAAAAGCTTCCCTTCTACCTTTTTGAAAATGTACAATAAATTATGGCTAACCATATTCACTCTACAGTGCTGTAGAACACCAGAATTCATTCTGCTTATCTAGCTGTAATTTTCTCTCTTAACTAATCTTACCCTATCTTCCCCTCCTCCCTACCCTTCTCAGTCTCTAATAGCCACAATCCTACACTCTACTTCCAAAAGCTCAAAATTTTTTTCTTAGCTCTCACATGAGTGAAAACATGTGGTTCTTATCTTTTGGTGCCTGACTTATTTTGCTTAACATAATGTCCTCCAAGCTCACTCATGTTACTGCAAAATGAAGGATTTCATTATTTTTAAATGGCTGAATAGTATTTCATTGTGTATACAACATTTTCTTTATCTCTTTGTCTGTTGATGGGACATTTAGGTTGATTCCATTATCTTTGCTATTGTGAATAATGCTATGATAAACATGGGAATGCAAGAATCCCTTTGATTATACTGACTTCTTTTCTTTGGATAAATATCCAGTAGTGGGATTGGTGGATCATATGGTAGATCTATTTTTGGTTTTCTTGAGAAACCCTTATTTTGTTTTCCATAATGGCTGTATTAATTTACATTCCCACTAACAGTATGTAAGAGTTCCCTTTTCTCTAAATTCTCACCAGCATTTGTTATTTTGCGTCTTTTTGGTAACAGCCATTCTAACTGGGTGAAGTGACATCTCATTGTGGCTTTGATTTTGCGTTTCTCTGATGGTTAGTGATGTTGAACATTTAAAAATATACTTGTTGGCTCAATAAACATTTCTTGCATGACAGATGCTGCATGCCAGATCTTCTCTTCATTACTTAGGAACCTCAAGGAAACCCCACCTCTGTTGGAGGAGGAGGATTCCTTTGCCTGCCTTTCTGCAGAGACTGAACCATTCCCTACTCCCCCATACGGGTTCCTGCTTCTGTGGTTGCATCTGCTTACTAACATTCTCCCATAACTCTATTTTACCTACCTAGTAATCTACTCACTTATGGCCTCTTAGTGGTCAGGGACAGTATTATTTTCATCTCACATTTATTTGGAAACATTATTATCTGGTAAGGAATGCTCTAAGTAGAGCCCAGTGGTTAGGAACAAGGGCTCTGGGGTCAGATTTATAGATTTGAACGTTTATTTTGCCACTTACTGACTGTGTAGTCTTGGGTGTGTTACTTGATCTGTCTGTGCCTCAGTTTCCTCATCTGTAACATTGAATATTGCTAATACTACCTTCATATAGATATCAGAAGATTAAAAGAATAACCACACAAAAGCAGTGCTCAATAAATGTTAGCAATTATGTTTATTTCTTTTATCTGAGCTGAGATCAGATGCTTCAAGGATTTTCAGAGTCCTCTCCAAGATTTTTGACTCCTGAATAACTTAACCGCTTTACCTTTCACCCTCAGCATTTGTCATCCCTTTCCTTCCCCTACATCTCCATTTCTGCCCACCCCAATAATTTCTTAATTGACTCAGTTACCTCTATCTGAATTAGAACCTAAACACTCCACACATGTGGAGCTGATGTGTCTTTTTCGTTTCTTTTATTCTATTGTCTTTCCTCCTCACTTCCTTCTCCCCAGTTACACTTGCCTCCTTGCTGACTTTGAACATATTGAGCACACTCTTGCCCTAGGGTCTTTATACTTCTCTCTTTGTGGAACAATTTTTCCCTCCTCCCACGGCTTGCTCCCTCACATCCTTCAGGTCTCTGTTCAAATGTTGCCTTATCAGAGAGACCTTTACCTATTTTAATATAAAGTAGAACCCCCAATCACTCTCCCTTTTCAATACTGCCTTATTTTTTTGTCATTGCACTAATGACGTATTATCCATTTGCTTATTTATTGTCTGTCTTCATCATTAGAATGTAAAATCTATGAGAGATGCTATGTGTTTCGTTCATTGCTGTATCCCCAATGTCTAGAACAATACATGGGACATAGGCACTCAGATAAATATTTGTTGAATGAATTAATGGATGGATGGATTAGATGACTTAGTTTTCACTCTACTTAACTCTTTTAAAAAATTGTTCTGACTATGCTTGTGATTAGTGAATCCTTTTTGCTAACAGCAATTATATTAGGACACATAGTCTATATATATGAAATATAGTTGAGTGACATACAATTACTCATATATGGATCTTAATACATATTAATTGACCAGTTGGCTTACTTATTAACAGAATATTTAATTCTGGCTTGAAAAGCCAGGGCATGATTATCTAGGCCAACTTTATCCAGACTGAGAGTTAGCATGCAATATTTGAGTAAGCTCAGGTTTTAGTAAGCTCTACGTTTTCAAATCTTATTTTTACCATTTCTTAGCATTTTGTGGCTGGGCAAGTGATCCAGCCTCTTTGAATGCGCTCATCTCTAATGTGGGAATAATTGTTCTTTTGTTGTAGAGTTAATACAAGGATTTAGTGAAATCACATAGCAAGTGCCTACTCAGTTTCTGGGGCTTTTCTCAATAAATGCTGCTTTCATTCCCTTTCCACTATCTTCTGAAGCCTGTGGTTAAATTATTTTTTCTATTCTAGGGACAGTCATTTTCTACAAAAGAGCATCTTTTATCTGAAAGATGAGTGCAGACAATTCCATTTCATTAAAGAGCTGATGATTGAATAATTTACTTAGAAGCAAGCTATGGCTTTCATTATGAAACTCATCTGGCATATGTGCAAAGAACCACTATTACTTTTCTACTGACAAGAAAGCTGATGGAATATAAATACTTTACAAATGTGCACAGAACAGGTTACCTTGTGCAATGTCTGTACCCGAAGAAATATCATATGGTGCTTTGCAGTAGATGTGGCTCAACATAAAATTTGTCATTTCCTGAGCTCTTGAAATATTGCTGTTTCTTATACCCTGTACTGCACATGCTTATTTGATAATGTCGGTCTGCCTCCTTATTTCAGTTGCTGAAGTGACATAGCCCTGTTTTATAGTTTGCCAAATGATTGAAGGTGCCAGACAGCTTGCTATTACCCCAGTAACATCACTGATTCTTAGTTCTTAAAGAAGAAGGGAGGACAGTGAGCATTTAGCTTGAGGGTGATGTATTCTGTGGGAATGTATATTCTCAGCAAGTTGTTTGTGATTTTTTTCCTTCTATACAGCCAGAGGAGCAGAGGGACATATTTCAAATTCCCATTGGCAAGGAAGGGCCCCTGGTTCTTTTATAAGGATTTGTAAAATTCCGTCCCTTTGAATTTTGTCAGCGATCTCTGGATATCCTCCAGCCTTTCTTTCATAAAGCTTTCAACATACAGAGCTGAGTGGGCCGGGCAGGGAAAGTGTATGTGAGTGTGTGATTGCCTGAGCCTGCGTCTGTGCTTCGTGCCTATCTGGAGCTGCCTTGATTGAAATGCCAATGTTCTGCCACTTTCTGGTCTGAATTTACTATGGCAATAAAATGGAAGCGTCCGCCTGCATAGCGAAGTCAAGTATAACAGTGGAGCCTCGCCATTTATTTAGTTGAGTCAGCTTAATGGAGATCAGTGCTCAATTCTTCCTTTTGGTTCCTTTCTTGTTTCTCATCTCTAGTTTCTCATCAGCTGTTGAGTTTGGGGGAAAGTATTTCCCTGGAGCTGTAACAGCTCTCCATGTGGGGAAAGGGAGGGGTTACCTTCAATCTTCAAGAATGATAGGTGTGAGCAGAACTTGTCAAGAGTTTTATTGTTTGAAAGCACCTACATTTTTCTATTTTCAACTTCTTTTGGAGAGAATAAATCACAAAATATTGGCAAGGCAAAGTTTTTATTTCTTACCAAATCATTAGATATTGGATAATGGAAGTTGTTAAATTGCACAAGTTGGTTTGTGGTTTGCAGGTACAAGAAAACACTTCATGATTACTCTCAGAATTCTGAATGGCCTGAAACTGTTTATGTTTGTTTGTTTGTTTGTTTGTTTATTTATTTATTTATTTATTTATTTGAGACCGGGTCTGGCTCTGTCACCCCGGCTGGAGTGCAGTGGAACAAACACGTTTCACTGCAGCCTTGACCTCCCAGGCCCAAGTGATCTTCCCACCTCAGCCTCCTGTGTAGCTGGGACCACAGGCATGTGCCACCATGCCCGGCTAATTGTTTGATTTTTTTTTTTCTGTAGAGAATAGGGTCTCACTTTGTTGCCCAGGCTGGTCTTGAACTCCTGGGCTCAAGCAATCCTCCTACTTCTGAATCCCAAAGTACTGGGATTACAGGCATGAACCACTGCACCTGGCAGCCTGAGGCTTTTGAGGTTTGGGAGCAAATGGCAGGAAAGTAGTACTAAACAATATTCATCTTATTAGTAGGAAAGACCCCAGCTATTTCTTTTATTCTTTGTGGGTTGATTCCAATTCAAAAGTTCCTGTGGTCCTGGAAACAAGGATTCTGGGCAAAACAAGAAATTGGGTGGTAAGCACAGTCAAATATGTTCGATTTCCCCCATGACCTCATGTGTAGAAAAGAATGGAGCTGCTCTGCTTTACTGAGCAGATTCTGCACATGTTCACTTAAGGGATTAATTTTGCTCTTGAGGCTGGTAGGTTTCACATAGCACTGTAGCGGGACTGCTTGATTCATTCATGTATTCATTCTGTAAATACCATGCCAGGTTGTGAATACAAAGATAATTCAAACATGGATCACAACATATTTCTCTAATTTGACTGTGACCTCCTTGCCAGCAAAGAGTTTAGAGTCTAGTAGGGAAAATACATTATGAACACGTGAGTAAAATATGGATAGAAACTGAACTGCCATAAAGCGTACAGATAAAGAGAAGTAGAGATGAACTGTTCTAAACAGGGATAAATGAGGTTTGGTGGAGAGATTAGAGAAGACTTTGAGGAGGCCTTTGAGCTTAACTTTAACTTTATAGGAACAGAAGGCAAACACTTTCCAGGTGGACAAAGACATAAACATGAAAAAGCACTGGACAAAGAAGGTCTATATTTCTTGTGGTGGTGGGTGGAGGAGATGGGAGAAGGAGCAAGGGACAATTCTGTAGTTTAAGGCCGATTTTGGAACCAGGACTTATGGGATTTATGAACTACTTTTGGGGCTCCAAGGAGCACAATAAGGATAGATGGCACTTTGGGGGCAGGGCGTAGTGGGTAGGGGGAGGAGGAGGGAGTCTGGGGCTGTGTAGTGTTTTCTGATACCACTTCTGACAACAAATGTGTGTCTTTTATTGACACCAAATATTTTTCACACCAATTCTCTGACACCAACTGGGTATCCAATAGTTCAGTTCAATTCTGACACTATCTACCTGGAGTTAGTGTCAGATCTCACAAGTTAAAGGGCTCAGACCCAAAAGACTGCCCCCACTTCAGCTGCTAGCCACCAGTGTGGTCCCCAGTGACCCACACTTCTGTCTAACTGACAACAAAGTTGGGGATTCCTATGACCCTCACCCTTGCCTTAGCGTGGCCCAAGGTAACTAGATAATTTGTTAGAATGAACTCAAGAAAATACTCTACTTACTATTACAGTTTATTATAAAGGATACAATTTAGGGCCAGGTGGAAGAGATCCCTAAGTCAAGGTTTGGGGCTGGGGGGTACAGAGCTTCCACATCCTCTCCAGGTACTACCCTCCCAGCACACCCGTGTGCTCACCAACCTGGAAGCTCCTCAAATCTTGTCATTTAGTGGTTTTTGTGGAAGTTTAATTGCCAATGCATAGGCATGATTGATTAAATCATTTGCCATGGGTGATCGAACTCAATCTCCAGCCTTCCTCCACTCCCCAGAATGAGGTGGGGGAGGGAGACTGAAATTTCTAACCCTCCATTCTGGTGACCAGCTTTCAGTGAGTCAGCTCATGAGTATATGAAAGACAATAAATTTCAGGGATTTTAGGAGTTCTATGCCAGGAACAGGGTATAAAGACCAAATACAGTTTACCCTTGAACAATGCGAGGGTTAGGAGCACTGACCCCTTGTGCAGTCAAAAATCTGAGTATAACATTTAACTCCCCCAAAACTTAACCATCAGTAGCCGACTATTGACCTGAAGTCTTACTGATAACATAATAGCTGATTAACATGTTTTTTTGTGTGTGTTTTCTTTTCTTTTCTTTCTTTCTTTTCTTTTCCCTCCCTTCCTTGCTTCCTTCCTTCCTTCCTTCCTTCCTTTCTTTCTTTCTTTCTTTTCTTGAGACACAGTGTCTCTCTGTCACTCAGGCTGGAGTACAGTGGTGCGATCTCAGCTTACTGCAACCTTGGCCTCCTGGGTTCAAATGATTCTCCTGCCTCAGCCTCCTGAGTAGCTGGAATTACAGGCACACGCCACCACGCCTGGATAATTTTTGTGTTTTCAGTAGAGACAGGGTTTCACCATGTTGGCCAGGCTGGTCTCGGACTCCTGACCTCAGGTGATCCACCCGCCTCAGCCTCCCAAAGTGCTGCGATTACAGGTGTGAGCCACCTCGCCCAGCCAATATTTTGTATGTTAAATGTATTATGTGCTTCATTCTCACAATAAAGTCAGCTAGAGAAAGAAAATGTTACTAAGAAAATCATAAGGAAGAGGAAATGACTTTACTCTTCATTAAGTGGAAGTGGATCATCATAAAGGTTTTCATCCTCATCCCCTTCACATTGAGTAGGCTGAAGAGGAGGAAGCGGGGGTTGGGGGTTTATTGGTCTTGCATCTTAGGGGTGGCAGAGGTGGAAGAAAATCCGTGTATCAGTGGACCTGCACAGGTCAGGCCCATGTAGTTCGAAGGTCAATTGTATTTATGTTTTACTATACCACAGAGGCAGAAACCATTTACTTCACAATTTTGCCAAGGAGGACAGCAGCGAGCACAGGCATGGGTGATGGTGGTGGGAGCGGCATGGAGCTGTAAGGTAGTCACAGATAACACACTGGGTCAAGGTTGAATGTGTTGGTGGCTGTTCTGGAACAGGATGAGGACTTAGGCCAGGGATGGTGAGGTGGGGCAGGGTTGATGTGACTTTGTTGAAGACTGCTTCACAATATTGGCCCTGCTTAGAGGCATCTGGGCTCTAACTGAAGGCAAGTTAGGAGAGAAAACCACTTTACCATACATATCTATCTTGTTCTTTTTAACAGATAATTTCTATTGTTGGAGTGATGCTAGGTCCAAGCTAGTGGCAATTCTGGGATAATCATCTAGAGTAATTGCTTTCTCTGCCTGGCCAAGGATGATCCATCTTGTTAACAGTCAAAGTGTAAATATATGTGTAGGAAGATTTGAAGAATATGCTGACAAGCTGGCTTGAATCATTTAAAATGTTCACACTTTTCTCTTTGCTGCTGGCAGAGGAATCTTTGAAGGCAAAAACTTAGCTGAATGCTCCCAACAGTCAAATAAAGACGCCAATTCAGGACTCCACAAAACTAAAGGTTAAACTTTTCCTTTCCTCTCACAGAGGACTAAGAGGCCAGTCAGTGAGACATCCCTTGAAGCCCCAAGGAATTAACCTTAGATTTTGCAAAGATACCCTAATGCCTTCAAAGATGCAGTTCAGGACTAAAAGCTGCCTGAAAGGGAAAAGGCTTGGGTGATAACATTTAAAGAACAACAAGCCGGGCGCAGTTGCTCAAGCCTGTAATCCCAGCACTTTGGGAGGCCGAGGCAGGCAGATCACCTAAGGTCAGGAGTTTGAGACCAGTCTGGCAAACATGGTAAAACCCTGTCTCTACTGAATATACAAAAATTAGCTGGGTGTGGTGGTAGGCGCCTGTAATCCCAGCTACTTGGGAGGCTGAGGCAGGAGAATCACTTGAACCTGGCAAGTAGGTGTTGCAGTGAGAGGAGATCGCGCAACTGCACTCCCGCCTGGGTGACAGAGCGAGATTCTGTCTCAGAAAAAAACAAACAAGAAAACAAACAAAAAACAAGAACACTGTATGGGCCCCATTATGGGTGCTTTATCTCCATTATTTCTTTGAATTTTCCTGACAGCCCTGTGAGGTTGGATTTACCCTCTCCATTTTATAGATAAGGAAGGTAAGGTTCATAAAAGTCAAACTACTTCCTTAAGGTCATTTGACTAATTGGTCAGTGTATTAGTCTATCTGACCACTAACCTCTGCTCTCTCTAGTACAGAACAAAACAGTTGTGTGTAATAATGTCTCAAGGAACTCTGATTTTATTTATTTTATTTTGAGACAGAGTCTCACTCTGTTGCCCAGACTAGAATGCAATGGCATCATCATAGCCCACTGTAGCCTCAAACTCCTGGGTTCAAGTTATCGTCCTGTGCAGCCACTTTTTTTTTTTTTTTTTTGAGATAGAGTCTCACTTACTCTGTTGCCCAGGCTGGAGTGCAGCAGTGCGATCTTAGCTCATTGCAACCGCTGCCTCCTGAGTTCAAGTGATTTTCTGGGTGCCTCAGCCACCTGAGTAGCTGGGATTACAGGCATGAGCAACCATGCCTGGCCAATTTTTGTATTTTTTTTTTTTTTTTTGAGATGGAGTCTTACTCTGTTGCTCAGGCTGGAGTGCAGTGGTGTGAACTCGGTTCACTGCAATCTCCACCTCTCGGGTTCAAGTGATTCTCCTGCCTCAGCCTCCTGAGTAGCTGGGACTACAGGCTTGTGCCACCATGCCTGGCTAATTTTTGTATCTTTAGTAAAGACAGGGTTTCACTATGTTGGCCAGGCTGGTCTTGAACTCCTGACCTCAGGTGATCTGGCACCCGGCCTCCCAAAGTGCTGGGATTATAGGCATGAGCCACCATGCCCAGCTAATTTTTGTATTTTTAGTAGAGACAGAGTTTTGCCGTGTTGGCAGGCTGGTCTTGAACTCCTGAGCTCAAGTGATCCTCCTGCCTTGGCCTCCCAAAGTGTAGGGATTACAGGGGTGAGCCACCTTGCCTGGCCAAGAATCTAATTGTAGAGTTAGAAGGAACCTTGGAGTCAATAGACAACTAGTATTGAAGGAAACTTCAGAATTATTTTTAGTGATTCTCCACTCCCACCTTCCTACCAAGTGGTTACCTGGTTTAGGCTTTATTTCCAGTCAAGGGGAAATAACTACTACTACTACTAAGGCAGAGCCCAAAGGGGCAGCAAGTAGAGAACTGCTCCTTTGATTCTAAAGCTTGCCTGCAAAAATAGAAAGATGGGAAAGAGAGTGGGCAGAGTGTGAAGAGAAGATTAATGGAAGGAGAAGGGCCAATTCTATGGGATATTTAGAATACAATAATTAGTTAATGAGTCTCAAGAATAGATCCACAGATCAATGGAAAGGAATATATTTCCTAGAAGCAAACTTTAAAACTTAACATATGATAAACGAAATATCACATATCATTGAGAAAGATTAATTAATGGTTTTGGGAAATTTATCTAGCTATGTGGAAAAAAATCAATACAAATCATGAGTCCCTATTATATGCTAAAATAAATTCCAGGTACATTAGTGAGTTATGTTTAAAAAATGAAAATACTAGAAAAAAGGTGAAGTGCAAAAGCAATATGGAAAGTGTTTAGGTTTCAGAGGTGGGTAAGGAGTCCACAGTAGTAAATGGCAGAAGAAACCGTGAGGTGCACAGGGACCTGGATTGAATGTAGGCCCCAGGGGTTGAAGTTTCAACACAAAGGCGAGGATCAAAAGAGAGGATATAGGGCCTGCACAAAATGAGCAGAAGTGGATTTCCCTAATGGAACCAGGAGGCAGAAATGTGTTATCTTTTGTGAAAAGGCATCTGAATATCCTGCCCACCAGCACTGAGTTATGACCAGAAGATTGCTGTCTGTCTTGAGACACGGATGGAAAAAGTCATTTGAAAGATTGGAACCCTGAGTCCTCACTGGTGCAGTGTGGAAATCCCAAGCTGAAGGATAGATTAAAAACCAAATCTGGCCAGGCCCAGTGGTTCATGCCTGTAATCCCAGCACATTGGGAGGCTGAGGCAGGTAGGTTGCTTGAGCCCAGGAGTTTGAGACCAGCCTGGGCAACATGGTGAAACCCTGTCTCTACGAAAAATACAAAAATTAGCCAGGCATGGTGGTGTGTGCTTGTAGTCCCAGCTACATGGGAGGCTGAGATGGGAGGACTGATTGAGTCTAGGAGGTCAAGGCTGAAGTGAGCCATGGTCATGCCAATGCACTCCAGCCTAGGTAATAGAGCAAGACCTTGTCTGAAAAATTCTCTAGGGCCCAGACAGAGGAAACTCAGAATCCTTTTGCCTCTTTCATGGCTTCTACAGTCTAAGGCACTCAAGAAAAAAGCTTCCGCAGATCAACATTTTCATGGAAGATGAATTCACAGGCAAAACATACAGAATAAGAAGCTCTAACGTATGTCTAATAGGAGTTTCAGAGTGAGATTGTCAAGAGAATGGCAGAAGAACTGTTCAGATATAATAACTGAGCGTTTTCAAGAAAGGAAAAAAAACAAGGTATTTAAAAGGCCTGTGGGTGCTGAGTAGGATTTGAAAATCCACAGGGCATATCACAATGAAACTGCAGGGTGAGATGGCAGGGAATTAAGGATGAAGAGAAAATCCTGAAAGTCACCAGAGAGAAAAATCAAATTACCTACAAAGAACAACAGAGACTTAGGGGGATTTTTATTGGCAATTGTACATTATTGAGACATTGAAAATATTTTTAAAGTTAGGGAAAATAATGCTGAAACCAGCTTTTATACCCAAAGAGATTTAAAACACAGACACACATAAGTTGGAGTCAGACAGACGTGGCTCAAATTCTGATTTTGTCATTCAGTAGTTATTTAATCTCTTCCTGCCTTAGTTTGCTGATTTATGGAGTGTGGTAAGAACACCATCTCAACTGTTGTATATGGATGCCAAATGTTAGGTGACTGGGAACTCTTTCAATGTAATTTTTTTTTTTTTTTTTGAGACAGAGTCTCATTCTGTCACCAAGGCTGGAGTATAGTGGCACGATCTCAGCTCACTGCAACCTCTGCCCCCCAGGTTCAAGTGATTCTCCTGCCTCAGCTTCCCAAGCAGCTGGGACTACAGTGATGCACCACCATGCCCAGCTAATTTTTTTGTATTTTTAGTAGAGACGGGGTTTCGCTATGTTGGCCAGTCTGGTCTCAAACTCCTGACCTCAAATGATCTACCTGCCTCAGTCTCCCAAAGTGCTGGGATTACAGGCATGAGCCACCGTGCCTGGCCTCAGTGTACTTTTAAAAAGCCTATCTGTGGCCGGGCACTGTGGCTCATGCCTGTAATCCCAGCACTTTGGGAGGCCGAGGCGGGCAGATCGCAAGGTCAGGAGTTTGAGACTGGTCTGGCCAACATAGTGAAACCCCGTCTCTACTAAAAATACAAAAAATTAGCCTGGTGTGGTGGTGTGCACCTGTAATTCCAGCTACTTAGGAGGCTGAGGCAGGAGAATTGTGTGAACCCGGGAGGTGGAGGTTGCAGTGAGCTGAGATTGCACCATTGCACTCCAGCCCAGGCGATAGTACGAGACTTTGTCTCAAAAAAAAAAAAAAAAAAAAAAAAAAGCCTATTTATGTATGACTTTGGTGAGGAATACTTTCAAACAGAGACAACGTCAGGCTCAGAGTCAAAGCAAAAAGAAAGGAGGCTGACGGCACAGAATTATTGATGTCTGCCGAAGGAGGAAATGTGATAGACAAGCTTACTTTTAATTTAGAAGTAACAAAAGTAGGTCTTATTTTAAATTATTTAGAATGTTCTGGCAAGTAATTTCAAAATTAAATAGCTATATTTTGCTTTCAAAAGGAATTTGAAAATTATGCCTCACTATTTTGATGAATAATTAAATGTCCCTTCTGGTTTTGCATTTGCTTCCTCACCTTTACATTTCAATATTGAAGACCTGTGGGCCAATATTGAAGACAATATTGAAGACCTGTGGGCCAATATTGGCGACAGGTGGGCCATGTCTCTACCTGCTATAACCAGTTTGAACTGGAAGGGGACCCACTTCACTAGATGTTGAGCTTGTGTAGGTATGGATCTCTAACCTTAACCCCCAATGCTTTCTTCCAGATTATGCATTCAAGATCTAAAGATGCCTTCCTTTCATCATCTAGAATGAATTTGTTCATTTATCCTGATGAAAGGTTAAAGAAGATATTGCCAAGTGTGAACAATAACCTTAGATGGAAATGATATCACCAATTCCTGGAAGTGCAGAACAATCTATTTTTAGCAAAGGATGTGCTCCATTGAGCTCCTGATTTTGAGACCACTTTTATTTATTTATTTTTAAACTTAATTTAGTTCGATATTTAAAATTATCCAGTTCATGTTTCAATTCTTTGCTTCCTATGGAATAATGTTTAATTTTCCCTCTTTTATTAGTTAAGGCACACTGAAGCTAGGGATAGAACCCCATAAAATACAATTGACAGCTTCCCAAATGTAAGTTTCATCAAAAATAACCTTTAGATAAATTAAACAAATAAAAAGGCTGAGGAAAGTGTAGTTTTCAAACTGAACCAGTAAGTTGGTTTGAAAGAACACAGGAACTAACTTGGAAAGGTCTTAGCACAAGCTAAGAGAAGTGAGGGCCAGCACATGTCATCGGGGAGGGAGGGTGAGGCCTGGAGGCAGAAGGCAGCAGCTGAGGTCTTGGTACTCATCTGATCATCATTTGCTTTGGGCAGTCCACTCACCTTAGTTCTGCCCCAGTTTTCTCTGCTCTGAAGTATCTGCTTCCGTCATAGGGTTGTTGGGAAGATCTTTCAAGATAGCAAGGGTAAAAATGCTCTGTGAACCTGAAAAAGAAAAAGATTATAATTTAGGTATGATGGTTAATATTGAGTGTGAACTCGATTGGATTAAAGGATGCAAAGTATTGTTCCTGGGTGTATCTGTGAGAGTGTTGCCAAGGAGATTAACATCTGAGTCAGTGGACTGGGAGAGACAGACCCACCCTTAATTTGGGTGGGCACCATCTAATCAGCTGCCAGCACAGCTAGGATAAAAGCAGGCAGGGGAACATGGAAGGACTAGACTGGCTGAGTCTTCTGGCCTCCATTTTTCTCCCATGCCCTTGAACATCAGACTCCATGTTCTTTAGCTTTTGGACTTTTGGACCTACACCAGTGGTTTGCCAGGGGCTCTTGGGCCTTAGGCCACAGACTAAAGGTTGCACTGTTGGCTTCCTTACTTTTGAGGTTTTGGGACTTGGACTGGCTTCCTTGCCCCTCAGCTTGTAGACGGTCTATTGTGGGACTTCACCTTGTGATCTTGTGAATCAATAGTCCTCATAAACTCCCCTTCATATATTCATCTATTTTATTAGTCCTGTCCCTCTAGAGAGCCCTGACTGATACATTAGGTCATGGCATAACTTTCGTGTTATTATTCTGTTGAAAGTTTTTTCTTCTCCCTTTTGAACCAGGTAGGTATTTATCTCAGTTCTTTAGTTCAGTTGGTGTCATAGCATAAGTATGGAAAAGATCTCAGCAGGAACAGTCTCCCAGAAAAATCCTATCTGAGCACCCAGATCATTTGGGAAAGCAAAAAGAAATATATTTTTTAAGGTTTTATGTAAGAACAAAAAAGACCTTCAAAATACTAGTTCAATTATTGAACAATTTGACATTTGATGTTATATATATTTACACTGTCCAAAATAGTAACCACTAGTCACATGTGGACATTTAACTTTAACTTAATTAAAATTAAATGACATTAGAAATTTAATTCGTCATTTGCACTGGCCATGTTGCAAATGCTTGATAGCCACACGTGGTGAGTGGCTATCACAATGAATGGCACAGATGTGAACTTTTCCACCATGGCAGAAAGTTCTGCTGGAGAGCACTGGTACAGAACAGAACGCCTGGATACATGAATACTTCTGGAGGTGGGTGATGGGAAAACACACAGAATAGATGGTCACTTCCTGAGATCAACAGTCAACACACCTCTCCCCTGTTGCTTAGTGATTTACGTAAACCTGAGATGTCTTTACATCCAATCTTAGGAAACGTCGTCAATGCTACCTTCAAAACATCTCCGACCTCTTGTCACACCCCTCGTGTGAGCTCTCACCATGTGCGCTCTGGCTCTCACCATGTGCGCTCTGATTCTGGCAAATCTTTCTTACTTAACTGGGTTCCCTGATGTAAAATTGTCCTATGTGCACAACCTTTCCAGGAGTTCTAATAATTTTGAGTAAAAGCCAACATCTTTCAATGCCTGGCCAGATCTACCCCGGCCTCCAACTACCCAGCTTCTATGAGTCTTCCCCTTACTCACTCACCCATGCTGACCTCCTTGCTTTTTAGCACATATGATACCTACTTCCACCCCAGGGCCTTTGCTTGTGCTGTTCCCCAAGCTCAGAGCACCCTTCCCTCTCACCTCATTCAGGTTTCTGCTCAAGATTGCTTCACCTGAGAAGGCTTCATTTACATTCTCTACCAAATAACTGTGCCCCTCCCCATCATCGTCTAGCCCCTCTCCTGCTCTCTTCATAGCACTTACTGCTACTGGATATTTTATCATATACTGACATGTGTGTTATGTTTTGTGTGTCTCTCCATGAGTGCAGGAGCTGTGTAATACACTCTTGTGGTGGTTAAGAACATGACTCTGGAGTCAGATTGCCTGGGATCAAATTCTACCTTTGTCACTTACTGGCTGTGTGACCTTTGCCAAGTTTGTTAGCTTCCCTTGGGCCAATAATAGTATGCACCTCATAAAGCAGATGCTAGAATTAAATGAGTTTCATGTATATAAAGTGCTTAGAATAGTGTGTGGCACATGGTAAGTGCCATTTAAATACTTGACATGTTGTTGGTAGTTTTGTATTGTGTCAACTTAGCTAGGCTGAAGGTGGGTCCCTTCTCTATGTAATTCTAGGTCTATATGGGCCACAAGGGACATATTACCCAGCATTTGGATGGTAGAATTGGGGCAGCAGCTGTGCTTTTCTTTTCTCTCTGAAGATGGGTACAAGGGACCAGGGCTGTGACAGCTTGTACAAGTTGTCTCTGTCCTGTGAGCTCACTTTATTTGTGCTAGGCACACCTGCAGCTCCTGAAGCTCCTGCTGGATCTCTAGGTGTGTGGCCAGCTCTGTGCTGACCTCCTGCAACTCACCCATGACATCAGGATGGGCTGAGAGGCAGATGTGGGTTCCACCAAATACTGTCTTCTCAGAAAGGCTTTTTTCTTTTGTCATATGTAATATAGGACTCTCATCACTTTCTATTATTTTACCCTGCTTTATTTTTCTCCATAGTACTCATTATCTCCAGACGTTGGATTTATTAATTGTTTTTGGATTGAGGGTAGGAGCTTTATATTTTTTGTCCAAGGATATCTGTCTCTGGCCATTAGGTTGTTTGATACATGGTTGATGCCCAATACGTATTCCTTAAATGAATGGGCGAAATGAAATTACAGGTCATAGTGTTGTTCCACGGGTGCAGAGGCAGAGTAAAGGCACTGGAGGGCTCACATGACATTTCCATGTGAACCTGGAAGCCTGATGGATTACCCAGCTCCCCTGCTGGTCTTTGAACTATATTGGAGAACCAAGAACTTTGCCAACCTAGTGCTAACCTAGTTAATGGAAACTCAAGGGAGGTAGATAGAGACTCATGAGGCTATACATAGCAAATATGGACTGTTTTTTGGTCTCCAGCTTGTATTATAATTTGACTTTTGAAAAAATATTCCTTGCATCAGGTTAATATATAATCTACCTCATGCTTACTTCTGAGATGGGCATAATGAAACTGTTCATTAAGCAAATCTTTAGTAGCATCCTACTATGTGTGAAGCAATGTACTAGGTGCTGGGATATATAGCACTGCACAAAACGGATCAAACCCCTCAATTTCATGGCACTTACACTCTTGAGGGGAATACAGACAGTAAGGTGAATATGTAAAATTCATAATATGTCAGTGATAAGTGCTTAGGAGACAAAGGAGCGGAGAGAAGGAGAAGTCTTGTTTCATTTTGCTTTTTAACAATTTTTAAATAAGGTCTGGCCAAGGTGATATTTTATTAAATAATGAAGGAGGTGAACGAGTAAGCCATAGAGATATTTGGAGAAAGAACAGTTCAAGCAGAGAAAACAGCACATGCACTGACCCTGAGGCAGGAATGGGCTGGGTATGTTGGAGACCGGATGTAGGTCGTAGCAACTCCCTGCCAGCTCTAGCCCTGTGGGGCTTCATTGTCCTTGTCAAGTTCCCTAAACTCTGTGCACGCCTTTGTAAATAGTACCCCCAATAAACTCTTCTCAACCCTTTTGAAAGTACCATCTGTTTTCTGCAGGGACCTGATGGATGTGAGTGAGCTCCATCCTGTTTGGGAGTGTTGTGTAGTTTGTATAAAGAAATGCTGAAGGAGTTCAGAGCAGGAGAAAATCATTGTAAGAGGAAACATGTGATTCTTTGTTTTGACCTTGAAGAAAATAGAACAGAACCAAGTTATTTCTTTTATTGGGCCTCTGATTAATGGTAACTCTTCCACCTATGGCTTCAGCCAGAAATCTCTCTCTCTCTTTTTTTTTTTTTTAGACAGGCTTTTTTTGCCACCCAGGCTGTAGTACAGTGGCATGATCTCACTGCAACCTTCACCTCCCAGGTTGAAGCGATTCTCCTGCCTCAGCCTCCCAAATACCTGGGATTACAGGCGCATGCCACCACTCCTGGCTAATTTTTGCATATATATATATATATATATATTTTTTTTTTTTTTTTTTTTTTTTAGTGAATACAGGGTTTTACCATGTTGGCCAGGCTGGTTTTGAACTCCTGACCTAAGGTGATCTGCCCGCCTCGACCTCCCAGAGTGCTGGGATTACAGGCGTAAGCTACCATGCCTGGCCAAGCCAGAAATTTCTCTAGGTGTTATCATGGATTCTTCCTTCTTTCTCCCCTACTCCCCACAACATCTAATTGATCACTAAATCGAATTGGAGTATACAAATTGGACTATACAAATTGGACTACATTGCTGCTTCCCTTAAAACCATTCCTTAGCTCTCCCTGGTGTACAGGAGAGTGTCCACGCTCCTCGACAGGCATTTCTGGCCTCATCACCCACCATCCGTCCTTTTGTGTGTTACGTCCAAGTGATATGGAAGAACTCAGGGCTCCCGTATGGTCATGCTTCCAGGTGTTTGCATAAGCTTCACTAGATGGCATCATGGCCACTCCTCTGCTTTTGTTAGTTAACTGCTGCCTATCCCTTGGGACTTAGCTCAAGGGTCACCTCCTCAGGAAGCCCAGCTTTCCACAAATATTTGCTGAGCTAGACTTTGCAGGCCGTGAGCTAGGTGTTTTGTGTATAAAACATATAAAATCCTTTTCCTTGTGGAGCCTATGTCTAGTAGTAAGTGCTAATGTTTGGAAGGACAGACACTAGATATGAAAATACCCAAACAAATATATAGCAAAAATCGTGGGAAGTGCCTTGAAGGGAAAAACCAGAGAACAACAAAAACGGCTAAAGGGTAGGGATGGGGGATAGGGGTGGGAAAGGGGTCTACTGTAAGGAGGAGGCTGAGGAGGTGACAATTAAACAGATATCTGAAGAATGACAATAGCTAGTCAGGTAAACTAGGTGATGTGGTGGGAAGTCGCAGAGAGCATGGTGCTGGGGAGAGCGTTTTGGACAGAGGGAACCAAGGGACTAAGCACATAGAAAGGGCCTGAGCAGGGAAGAATCACTGGTGCATTGTAGGAACAGAATGCAGGTTAGTGGAGCTGGAATTGATGGGCTATGGAGAGAGTGACAGGAGGTGGAGCTGCAGAGGACAGAAGGCTAGCTCCTGTGTGACTGTGTATGCCCCAATACAAAGTTTGGATTTTATTTGAATGCATAGGAAGTCCCTGAAGCTTTCTGAGGAGAGGAATGACTTGATTTCCTTCACATTTTAAAAAGACCACTCTGGCTACAACTTGGAGAATGTCTTGGAGGGAAGCCAAGAGTGAAAAGAAATGATGGTGCCTCATTCTGTCTTGGGAGTCCCCCAGACACATTCCTGAAGCACCTAGTGCTTATTTAAGCATAGCACTTTTAATCATGGTCGCAATTTTCTGTTTACTTGTCTGTTGCTTCCACCAGTCTGAGAGCTCCTTGAGGGTGGGGATAGTGCCTCTTTTTTTCTTTTCTTTTTTTTTTTTGAGACAGAGCCTCGCTTTGTCACCCAGGCTGGAGTGCAGTGGTATGATCTTGGCTCACTGAAACCTCTGCCTCCCGGGTTCAAGCGATTCTCCTGCTTTAGCCTCCCCTGTAGGTGGGATTACAGGCATCTGCCACCACGCCCGGCTAATTTTTGTATTTGTAGTAGAGTTGCGGTTTCATCATGTTGGCCAGGCTGGTCTTGAACTCCTGACCTCAAGTGATCCACCCACCTTGGCCTCCCAAAGTGGAGATTGTATCTTTTATCTCCATTTCATGTAATAGGTGTTCAATAAATGTACTTTTTAAAGAATGAAAAAACGTGCCTTGAAGTAAATATCAGATCCAACTTTTTTCTCTAGGTCTCTAGTTATCTCATCTGGCAAATAAAAAGTCCCCATTAAATAGACTATAAAATTCTTTTTTTTTTTTTTTTTGAGACAGAATCTTGCTCTGTCACCCAAGCTGGAGTACAGTGGGGTGATCTCAGCTCACCACAACCTCTGCCTCCCAGGTTCAAGTGATTCTCCTGCCTCAGCCTCCTGAGTAGCTGGGATTACAGGCGCCCGTCACAATGCCCTGCTAATTTATTTGTATTTTTAGTAGAGACGGGGTTTCACAATGTTGGTCAGGCTGGTCTTGAACTCCTGACCTCAGGTGATCCGCCTGCCTTGGCCTCCCAAAGTGCTGGGATTACAGATGTGAGCCACTGTGCCCGGCCTAGACTATAAAATTCTGTAATCCATGTTTGTTGGAGTAGAAAGAGCATTTTAGAGGTCTAAGTAGGAGGTCTGAAGGAGAGAGGGGTGAGCAGACTGTGTTCTTGCTGGAGGCGTGTGGACAGTAGACAAAGGGAAAATTGCTTGACTGGAGCTAGTTGGTTCAATAGCAATTTTTATTTATTTATTAATTTTTTTTTTTGAGATGGGGTCTCATTCTTTCACCCAGGCTTGAGTGTGGCGGTGCGATCATGGCACACTGGAGCCTTGACTTTCCTGGCTCAAGCAATCCTCCCACTTCAGCTTCCCAAGTAGCTGGGACTACAGGTGTGCACCACCACGCCTGGCTGATTTTTTAATTTTAATTTTGTAAAGATGGGGTTTTGCCATGTTGCCCAGGCTGGTCTTAAGCTGTGAGGACCAAGTGATCCTCCCATCTTGGACTCTCGAAGTGTTGAGATTACAGGCATGAGCCACCATGCCTGGCCCACAATTTTTCATTACTGGAGTTTTTTTTTTCTGGGCCATGAAAGAAGGTTCTACGTATAGGGAGAAGATAGCTGAATCTGCCACATTCATCAGTATAAAAACAAAGCATATGCCTTTTGGGCAGCACCACTCTCAGAGCCCCATTTGAATCCTCCCCCTAAAGTCAGGAGCTGGCAAGCTCTCAACTCTTAAAAGGTTGTACAATGAGAATTTAGACACCAGACACCCATTTCTGCACAGTACCACAATAAGATACAAAATACAACAAGTTGGGTGAATGAAATTAAAGATACATATGATAAAATAAATTTGGCGTTTCAGAAAATCATTTTGGGGCAGGAAAACTCATTAGGTTGTGAAGATGAATCACCGTGAGAACAGGGTCCCATTGGCAGAGCATCACTCATGGCACAGTAATTCCGCCGTTGTTGTAGGGCTCAGTGGGGAGGGTGGATTGATGATGATCCCTTCTTTATTGAGATTTTGGGCTCACATCTCATTTACGTTTATGCCTGCCAGATGGCAGAGCCTTTATTTGTCATTGTATTTCTTAGACATTTCTTGATCTCTGCAGCTCCAGTGCATGGATGCTGAAGTGGTACTGTAAGTGTGCATAGGAAACGCATCTGTAAACACTGAGAAAAAAAGACAATGCTGAGGGCAGGAGTTTATTGTGCAGGATAACAGGGATGAAGCTAAGAAAAAGCAAGATGAATGTTCAATATCAGGAAAAGTACGCTGGCCATTCAGCTTTAAGAATAACTTCCCAAGGGAAGCTGTGAAAATCCCACTACTTGAGGCATTTGAGAACAGATTGGATGATGTACTGGAGATTATCCTGCAGGGAGTCAAATGTACTCTGGTCCAGGGAGTGAACTAAAATAGCCACAAAAACCACAAAACGGTCTTTTGTGGTTATGATTCTGGGAGTCCAGTCAGGTATTGCTTTATTGAATCCTTTGCTACAACCACTATGAATTTCCCCAAGCTGAACTGAAGAATTGTACTTTAGAGTATGAGCCTTGGTGGGACTGCATCCCTGTGGCCTGGCCAGCTAAGAGGCTAATCAGATGTAGCATCTGTCTTACAGAATTCTACAGGTTTATGGTGCAATCTCCCCCCTCCTCTTCCCTCCCCCTCCTCTCCCCTCCCCCTCCTCTCCCATCCTCAGGAAGAGAACGAGTCACCTTGGTCTTCCTGTTGCAGTGCCTGCTCTCTGCTGCTCACTGCACCGTGGTCTGGCATTTGAAGGAGAATATGGCTTTAAGACCACCAGGCAACATGAGACACGGAATTGCTGAGGGCTGCCAACCATTGCACAAGTGGACAGGCCCTGCAAAGCCTGTTGAGTTGCTATGGAGAACCCCTCCCTGCTCCTGCTCTGGGATGCCCAGAGATGTGCTGGGGGTTCTGGGTCTTCTCTGTTTTATAGCTATTGTTAAGGATTTGATGGTGGTAGAGGGGAGGGAGGTTTTAATTCCCTAAGGACAGACCAAATCTGTCATTCAAGTTCAGCTCTGAGACTCCAGAGTGAACTATTGAAGGCCTGCTGCTCATTCTTCTTTCTTCTGCTAATTAATGGCAATTGATCTAAAAATATATTCAGGGACAGTCTCTGAAGTTGTAGCTGGGACAAGTTGTTGATACAGTTACAGAACTGGGTCTGAGACAAGCACAGAGGCCTGGGCAAGTCGAGAGGCCGAGGGGAACTCGTAAGTGAGTTCCTGGGGAGTTTTCTCATCATTACTTGAGTGTATGTCACACTTTCTCAGTTGATTGGGATGTGCTGTAATTTTCCCACATAGTAGACTCTGGCCATTTATGATTGTAACATTTAAAGTTTCAGCCACTTGAACATGAACTAGAAGTCCATTCTATAAGGTAAGATGCATAACTTTGCCAAGGCATGAATTTGAATCACAACATTGCTGAGTAGTTGTGCCTGAGAGTCCATTACCTAGTGACCAGACCACACCAGCTGGTGCTTAGCCTCTACGTCTTACAGAAGCCCTTTTTGTTCTTTCTTCCTTGTTCTGTGTGAGAAGTTTGGGAGACATATCCTTGGTGAATGCCATGATTCTTAATTGCCTCGTGACTATGAGCCGAGCGCAGCCCAGCCCAGCATTCCTAAACATGCACCATCATAAAGAAGACCCAAGGAGGAGTCAAAACAGGACACAAACTTGTTCAGCCACATTTACTACTCATTTATTATAAGCCAGGCCCTGTGCTGGGTGTCATAAGAAACACAAAGATTAGTACAACCTGGTTCTTGCCCTCAATGAAAATACAACCAATAGGAGGGTGGGAGGGAAAAAACAAGGATGAAAAAGAACGTACTATAGGCCAAAGCCAGGTAACCACTCTGGGGTGTTTTCCAACACCAATAACCAATTCTCTGGATACTGGCTAGGAGTTCAATAACTCAATTCTGTCCCATGGAGTTAGAGTGCACCACCCTCCTGGCACATGGATGCGTTTATCAATCCAGAAGTTCTCTGAACCCTGGAGGTTCTACTATCTAGGCATGACTGATCAAATCACTGGCCATTGGTGATTAACTCAATCTCCAACCCTCTCCCTTTTCTTGAGGTTGGGGAGTAGGACTGAAAGCTTTAAGCTTCTAATCAAGACTTGATCTTTCTGGCAACCAATCCACATACCAAAGCTATCTGGGGTGCCCAGCTACCAGTCATCTCATTAGCACACAAAAGACACTTATCACTCTGGAGACTCCAAAGGTTGTAGGAGCTGTGTACCAAGAACCAGGAGTAAAGATCAAATATTTATTTTTTTTATTATACCCCAACCACCATAAGGAAGTTGCAATGAAAGTGTCATATAGCTTCAAAGAGAAGAAAGATCACATCTATTTTTTAAGTCCTCATATTGCAATATCTTGTGATGGTAAAGAACTTTGACTCTGCCAACACTGGGTTTGACTCATGGGGCAAATCTCATAGTCACCCTTCTGCTTCTTTATCGGTATCCTCAGTCCATGAAATGGAGCAAAATCAATTCCCCTGGAAAGAGTGTAAAGTACCTCAGAACTCTTACAGGACTGAGGCTTCTTGCCATAGAGTGTTATTTTATTTGCCTGTCCGTTCTGTCCACTACAGAGCTTAGCTACATTGCCATTTTTTTGTTATTGTTGTTTCCAGAAACCACAATAGATGAGGAGATTATGGCTTAAAACCCGCAGTCCCATTATCTGTCAGCCTGTGAAAGATAAAAAGTGCCACCAGTGTATCCAGAAAGTCATTTTTCAGTAGCCATAGGTGACAAGAATTACATTTCTTTACCAGGACATCTCGATGTGTCACATCATAAATATTCAGGTTCTGTAGACTTTTAAAAAAGATATGTTATCTCTTTTCTTGTAAAACACTAGCTTCAAGGTCAGATTCAGGATGGCTCAAAACCAGGAAGTAGGAATTCTTATACTTGAGAGAAAAGGGGCAGCTGGGGAGTAGGCTGAGGGAGCAGAAACCAAAAAGCAGGACTTGACTTTGGAAATCATCGGGTGAGGCGTGGCATCCTTAGACCCGGGCTGGCGGGGCCTCTGCTCTGGGCCGGTGCTTTCCAGAGCCTGGCTCTGGCTTTCTTCTGGCTGTGCCTTCCCCATGGGATGAGAAGTTCAGGAGACCAGGATTGTGCCCACCTGGAGCCCATGCCTCCACTACTTCTAGACAAAGCTTGACCAACCCGTGGGCTGCAGGCGGCCCAGAATGGCTTTTAATGTGGTCCAATACAAATTTGTAAACTTTCTAAAAACATTATGAGATTTTTTTGATTTTTTTTTTTTTTTAGCTCATCAGCTATGTTTAGTGTTAGTGTATTTTATGTGTGGCTCAAGACAATTCTTTTTCTTCCAGTGTGGCCCAGGGAAGCCAAAAGATTGGACACTGCTGTTCTAGACCATCCTTCAGTGTCAGGGACATTGGGATTCCCTGCCCAAACACTAAGGTTTGCCCTTTTGAGGGCTAATAGTGCCATCTGTGTGCCTAGAGGGTGGCCGACAGGTGGCTGTTTGGCAGGGACCGTGGTTGCAGGGAGACAGAGATATACACATGTATATGGAAGAGGTCTTTATGCTCTGGGCAGAACTAGAAGAGGCATGAGAGAAAGGCATGAGAGGTGGGTTGTGGGCCAGGGGCCTCCATTTGTATTACTGCCCCAGGCCTGTAAATATTAGGGGTAGGCCTGAATGGGAGTCCAAGCTTAGAAATTTTCAAGCAAAAACACTGGATTTGCAAATAGTTCCTAATAAGATTGAGCTGGCTTGCCCTTTTGCTAGATTCAGCCCCAATTGCTTTTACTTCTATCTGCCAAGTCACTAATAGTTCACAGCAAATAGTTCATTCACAGTGATAGGACTTGTCCTCCTAGTCCGTAGCTATAGTCCTTGAGATGCTGGGGTAACAAAAGAAGAGAAAGACTGTCTGGCATAGAATTTAGAATTCTAGCCTGACTCTGAGAGGCACAATTTCATGGAGGCTTTGGAATCAGAGTTCTGTCCTGAGACCTGGATAAATTGGGCTCCTGGCATGGGCCTGCACTTCAGGGGGCTCTACTTTTTGGAGTGACTCCCTTGAACTTTTCTATTAAATAACTTCCCTTTAATGCCTGGGACAGGCAGGAGTTAGCAGAACCAACCAGGTGGGATTCCTTGGCTCTGTCTCAGGGCCCATGTTATTCCTGGTGCCCATTTCTCCCTTTTCGGGCATTCTCCCATTCTCTACCATTGGATCTGGGGTTAACCAGATGGCCCAGGACCACTGAGGCTTGTGTCGATCACGTTGTCTTGACATGGACATGTCTGGACTAGGACTAGGACTCCAGTTCCAGGGGGGCAACCTGGAGAGCAGATAGTTCCTGCTGGCCAGCTAGTATTTCTTTTGTAGGATCACATGGAATTGGGCTGCCAGGTGGTGCGGATATGCTGATTTGGTGACTCAAATTGTTTATATAGATAAGGGCTTTGCAAAAAAATATTTGTCTGGGCCCCACACATCCTAGGAGCAGCCCTGGTCAAGTGCTTGTGCAAATGGCAGTTGCTTCCCCCACAATTCCTTCTAAATCTCCGGTCTCCCAAACCCCATAACAAGGACTCACATTCTATAAAGAGCAAGAACCAAGAGGCAGAGGGGGAGGTCCTGGGTGTTTAATTCCTCTGCCTTTGACGTAGATGGGACAATCCTGACTTTCCAGCTGAGTGGAGCCTTGTTCTTGGTTTCCACGTGCGACAGTGACCTGCTTGAACCCCACAGGCAGGAAGATGGAGGATGCCTCACGAGTATTGAGGGTAATTGGTAGTGGCTTTGAGGAAGATAATGTCCAATCTCTGGTAGAGGCTAGGGAAAGGGGTAACTTGAAAAGGTGAAAAGGGGTGACTTTCATTATTCTGTCAGTAAAACTGAGTTTCCAGCACATTCTGTAGGTCCAAAATAAACCCCCTCTTCATCCAAATCTTCTGTTGTGTCTGCCCTAAGAAGGGGCTTGTGGAAGACAGAAGATGAGCACATGACCGAAGGGCAGCGCACAGCTGCTGCTCATAATGTGGAGAGTTGCAGCACACGTTTGCTGGGCACATTACATCCATTATCTGGTTTAATACAATGATGAAATTTGGGGTGAGTACTGTTATTGTCTCCATTTCACAGACAAGGGAATAGAGATTAGAGTGGTGAAATAATTTGCTCAAGATCACGTAGCTAGTAAGTGGTGAAGTCAGGATTTGAACACAGGTTTCAAAACAGGCTGGAGGCCTGTTTGTGACCTGAGGGCCAAACTTCTGTTGTGGGGTGAGGATAATCTATCCTGCAAAGGAAAATTTGGGGCCTTGAGGGCTTCACTGGGACTCAGGAGAGAGCTCTTAGATGGGCTCCGTTAACTGATTTTAAAGAGCCTGAAGTACTTGCTGTGACCGATTTCTCTTTCTGCGATCAGCAGCTTCAGAGCATAGCACGCTTCAGCTGCTCTTAAAAGGTTACTGAAAAGTGGGTGTGAGGTATTGACATTAAAAAAAAAAAAAGATCGTATTGTGGTTCTCTTCACCCAAGCACTTCAAAAACCTTTCTAAAACACCTCATGGAAAATCCCATTGTCACACTTTACAGAGTAACAACTGACCACACTTATTCAGAAAATCAATGGCAGAGTAAGTTTGATTTGAAGAAATGGAGCCGAACTCAAGACCCCTCTCGCAGGTCACACCCAAATTACAATCAACTGTCATTATAGTTGGGTCACCCTGGTCCTAGGTGATTTGGAATCTATATTGTGTTGGCACATTTAAAAAAAACTAACTTGTTTATATGTGGCTTTTTTTTTTCTTTTGTGGTGGGGGGTGGGAGGATGAAGTCTCACTGTGCTGTCAGGCTGGAGTGCAGGGGCATGATCTCAGCTCACCGTAATGTCTGCCTCCTGGGTTCAAACGATTCTCCTGCCTCAGCCTCCCGAGTAGCTGAGATTATAGGCATGCACCACCACGCCTGGCTAATGTTTGCATTTTAGTACAAAATAGAGATGGGGGTTTCACCATGTTGGCCAGGCTGGTCTCGAACTCCTGACTTCAAGTGATCTGCCTGCCTCAGCATCCCAAAGTGTTGGGATTACAGGCGTGAGCCACGCCTGGCCTCTATGTAGCTTTTCTAAGGAGGCTTTTTAAACTGGAGATTTATGGAGGCTTAAAAGAACACTTGGAATTTGGCTGGACAGCACAGGAACATGGGAAAGAAGAAAAGAGGGGATCAAAACGGAGTCAGCAACGAGGCAAACACAAGCAAGGATGGACTTGGGAATTTGCCACCCTTTGACGAGGTGCCAGAGAGACCAGACCCATCTAACTTTTTTCAGGGAGCGCCATGTTCAGCAGCAATCTCTACATTCAGAAAAAATTAACTCAGTTGGTCCTATGGGCCCCCTCTCCCCTCACACGAGTCTCTTATCTCCATATTCAGAGGCAGGTTGGTCTGGTTTAAATCCAGGTTCTGATGTAACTGTGAACGTTGGGACAAGTTATTGAACAATTCTGGGCCTCAGTTTCCTTATTTTCAAAAGAGGATAATAAAATCCACCTCCTTATATTGTTTTGAGGAAAAATGAGAGAGTCTGCATGAAACGCTGAGCACAGCAGGTGCCCGTTGCAGGCTCTTTGTGAGGGCTGCGTGCTTCTCTCCCTCCCTCCTTTTTACTCTCTCTCCCCACTGCTTTCTTTCCTTTTATTTTTTGAAAAGTGATTGATCATTTTGATTTTTTTTCCTGGTAGGAATCTTAAACTGCTCTTCTAGGGAGAGTATACAGCACAAAAATATTTTCCTGGGGCATGTATGGGTGCAGTTTCAGAGGAATATAAGGCTCCAGGCGGACTACTGTAGAGAAAGCAGGGGGCCATGGGTGCTTAAAGGGGTGGGTTCCAGGGTTGCCCAAAGTAGAGGGTGAGTGTGCGTATGCATGTGTTCGTATGCAGGTGTGGGTGTGCATACCTGTGTATGCGTGGTGGCACGTGTGTGCACATATGTGTGTGTAGGATCAGAGAGCGGGCTGCTTATAGCATAAAACTCACTGCTCACTCCAGAGGTTAAGAAACTCATTAAGAGAGTCCCTCTCAAACTTTTGGTGCTCTTTGAAGACTGGAAGCTTTTTTCCCTCTCAGAAATCGCTTGCGGGAAACGAAGACATAAGAGAAAAAGTGTAAAGGCTTCTTTGAGAAAGGCCCTCTTTCTTCCAGTGTGAAGGGGCTCTCCAGGAGTTCCAGCAAGAACTCAAGGGCTCTCTCGCATTTTCCTCCCCACCTCTTCTCCTTCCTTTCTCCTTGATCTTTGTTCTTGCTTTCTCTAGCCTCCTCCACCCACCTGCCACGTCCCTCCCTCCCTGCCCATCCCTTCTCCATCCTCCTCACTACTCTCCTTCCTTCCTTTTGTTCTTTGCTTTTCATCCATTTGAGGGATGCTTGGTAGAACACATTTCTACTTCTCTTTTACTCATATTCCAGTACAACATCCCTGCGAGCACTGAGAAACATCTGTTTCTAGCTTTCCTTTTTCTGGAAATCATTATTTATTTAATGTTTTTATTTTTTTCTGTGGTTTAATGAGGCTCCTCTTCTCTGGGATATTCCCACAGATAGAACTTTGGCACCTGCTGTTTGGAGGTGCTGCAATTTCCTCCTCTTTTGTCACCAAACAGTTGCCAACCTCCTTCACGTTAGTGAAAGTGGGGGAAAAAAAACCAGAATGACAAACCCACAACCAACCCACCACCCTCTGCTGCTGGGTTCGAACCTCGCTGGCCACAGTGCAAATTTGGTTTTAAAACTGAAGAAATGTTTACCTGAGGTATTTTTTTCCTGTGTCATAGCCTTTATAATAATCACATTTCTTCATTTTAATGAATATAGGAGGAATTCGAGTCCAGCTAGTTTCCGGTAGTAAGGATAGACAGGGATTATACTTTTAAAATTATTTACAGCCTGTCAGTGCTCATAGCTTTGAATGTTTGATGCCATGATAGCTACTGCCAGTGAGACAAAGCCTTCCAGAGGGTCGTGGCACTAGGAGCAGCTGGAGTACTGAAGGCAGGATCCAGCCCCCCAAACCTTCTCAGGAAGGGAGCAGGTGTCATGTTGCCTTCTACATCCCTACTCTTTCCTGGGAGAGGTGCTCATATAGCCAGCTGCTAGAGAGGTTCTTCTGTTTCTTTTGTCAGAAGTAGGTTCAGGGCCAAGCTTAGCTATTAACTAGTTGTGACACTTCAGGGCAGTAATGTAGCCTCTCTAAAGACCAGTTTTCTCTTCTCTAAAATGCAGAAGGAATACTTACACAAAAAGTTGTAAGGAATAACTGAGGTAACATACTTAAGTATGGAGCTCAGTGCTGGTGCCTAGAAACTGTGTAATAAACTGTGGCTATGCAACAGATGGAATATATTTGAAGCCTCCATCTGGCACTGGGCTATGATAATAGGAGTTAAGGCAAGTGTTCCTAAGATGGTACTCTTTCATCCTTCTTAAGAAATGAGAGAACTTTCTTTTGAGGTTTGGCCTAGTGGCTGAAGAGGCTCTTCATGGTCCTGAGGGTGGTTGGATAAACATCTTAGTAGAGGAGAGTGGGCATTCTTGCCTGAATAGTAGGCACATGCATCCACACTTCTTATTTTGAGACAGAGTCTGGCTCTGTTGCCCAGGCTGGAGTGTAATGGTGTGATCTCAGCTCACTGCAACCTCCGCCTCCCTGGTTCAAGCAATTCTTCTGCCTCAGCCTCCTGAATAGCTGGGATTACAGACATGCGCCACCTCACCTGGGTAACTTTTGTATTTTTAGTAGAGATGGGGTTTCACTATGTTGGCCAGGCTGGTCTCAAACTCCTGACCTCAAGTGATCCACCTGCCTTGGCCTCCCAAAGTGCTGGGGTTACAGGCGTGAGCCACCGCATCTGGTGCATCCATGCTTTATTTTATTTATTTTATTTTTTTGAGACAGAGTCTCTCTCTGTCGCCCAGGCTAGAGTGCAGTGGTATAATCTCGGCTCACTTCAACCTCCGCCTCCTGGGTTCAAGCAATTATCTGCCTTAGCCTCCTGAGTGGCTGGGATTACAGGCGACTGCCACCACACTTGGCTAATTTTTGTATTTTTAGTAAAGAAGAGGTTTCAGCATCTTGGCCAGGCTGGTTTTGAACTCCTGGACCTCACGATACACTCACCTCAGCCTCCCAAGAATCCATACTTTTAAATCAGAGAATGGAGTGACTAAACTGCAGTCACTGAGAGCTGTGTAGACCCGGCTTTTCCTCCTGTTTCTTCATCTGCTATATGAGGTCACCCATCAGTCCTGCTTCTTTTCTCTTCTTTCAGAACATAGCATATATTCTCTTTTTTCACACTGTTCTTGCATCTGGCGCAAGGCTTCATCTCATGTCTGAGTTATTGTCAAAACCTTTCCCTACCTTGTACCATTAATCTATAAAAAATTAAAAGTAACTCGAACTGCTTTTTAATACAGAAACAAAAAAGAGTCATTGTAGAAAATTAGAAAAATAAAATTAAAAAAAAGCAAATAGTTACTCCACCTAGAGATAGCAATATCTGTGATTTTTTCTACATATGCACAGATATATTTTAAATAAAAAAGAAATCAGTGTGCATCATTTTTTGCTACTTGCTTTTTTACTTAAGAATATGTCTATTGTGGTATAACAAATTACCCTAAATCTTAGCAATTTAGAGAAACAAACATTTATTATCTCACACAGTCTAAAGGTCAGGAATACCCAAGAGTAGCTTAGCTGGTGGTTCTGGCTTAGGGTCTCTCATGGCAGTATAGTCAAGATGTTGGCTGGGGCTGCAATCATCTGAAGCGTTGGCTGGGATGGAAGGATCTTGATATAGTTTCGATATTTGTTCCCTCCAAATCTCATGTTGAAATTTGATCTCCATTGTTGGAGGTAGGGCCTGATGGGAGGTGTTTGAGTCATGGGAATGGATACCTCATGAATGGCTTGGTACCTTGCCTGCAGTAATGAGTGAGTATTCTACTCTATTAGTTCCCTTAAGAACTGATTGTTAAAAAGAACTTGGCACCTCCTTCCCTTCCCTTTTTTCCTTCCTCTCTTGCCACGTGATGCCTGCTACCCTTCACCTTTTGCCATGAGTGGATGCAGCTCAAGGTCCTCACCAGAAGCAGATGCAGATGCCATGGTCCTTGGACAGCCTGCAGAACCATGAGCCAAATAAGCCTCTTCTCTTTAGGAATTACCCAGTCTCAGGTATTTCTTTCTTTCTTTCTTTTTTTTTTAATTTTACTTTACATTCTGGAATACATATGCAGAATATGCATATATATGGCATAGGTATACATGTGCCATGGTGGTTTGCTGCACCTCAACCCATTGTCTAGGTTTTAAACCCCGCATGCATTAGGTATTTGTCCTAATGCTCTCCCTCCCCAGGTATTTCTTTATAGCAACACAAATGGACAAAGACAGATCTGTTTTCAAGATGGCTCCCTGACATGGCTTTTGCCTGGAGGCCTCAGTTCCTCACCATGTGGACTTCTTCCAACATGGCAGCTGGCTTCCCCCAGAGCAAGTGATCCAGGAGAAAGGAGGAACAAGGCAAACACCACATTGTGTTTTTTTTCAGACAGGTTTTGAGATATGATTCACAGGACATGTAGTTCACCCATTGAAAGTATACAATCTAGTGTTTTTTTTTAAAAAAGTATATTCATAGGTTGTACAACCATCACTACTGTCTATTAATAGTTCCAGAATTTTTTTTGTCACTCCAAAATGCGAAGCAGTCACTCCTTATTCCCTCCTGCCTCCACCCCCTGGCTAATTTCTGTCCCTATAGATTTGCCTATTTTGGACATTTCATATAAATGGAATCACATATGTGGTCTTTTGTATCTGGCTTCTTTCACTTAGCCTAAAGTTTTCAAGGGTCATCCATGTTGTAGCATATATTGACTTTATTTTTTGTTGCTGAACAGCATTCCATTGTATAGATATACCACATTTTGCTTATCCATTCATCAGCTGATGGACATTTGGGTTGTTTCCACTTTTTGGCTAATAGGAATAATTCTGCTTATAAACATTCATGTACAAGTTTTTGTGGGGACATTCGTTTTCATTTCTCTTGGGTATATACATAGAAGTAAAATTTCTGATTCATATGGTAACTCTGTGTTTAACATTTCGAGGAACTGCCTGTTTTCCAAAGGAGTTGCTCCATTTTACATTCCCACCAGTAGTGTATGAGGGTTCCAATTTTTCCATATCTTTATCAACACTTGTTAACTGTTTTTTTGATTATAGCCATCCTAGTGAAGTGGAATCTCACTGCAGTTTTGATTTGCATTTCCCTAGTGACTAATGATGTTGAGCAACTTTTAATGTGCTTACTGGTCACTTGTAGATATTCTGAGAAATGTTTATTTAATTCTTTGCCCATTAAAAAATTGGGTTGTCGTTTTATTACTGAGTTGTATGAGTTCTTCATGTATTCTGGATACAAATTCCTTATCATATATATGATTTACAAGTATTTTATTCCATTTCTGTGTTGGCTTTACACTTTCTTGGTAGTTTATTGTTTGCGGGAACAATGTTTCTAATTTTGATGTAGCCCAATCCACACTGTCTTGATTGTAGCTGTGGAACAGTCTCCTTACCTATTCTACTTGTCAGAATGAGTTTTTAAATTTGGCGTGCACTCGAGGGGGGTACTGAGGATTAAGCTCTATTTCTTTTTGCTTTTTTAGAAAATTACAGTACAAAACACATAATAGGAAATCTACCCTGTTAACAAACTTTTAAGTTGTACAGTACACTATTGTTAACTGTAATACATGTGCATTGTTGTACAGCTGATCTCTAGAACTTTTTCATCTTGAGTGATTGAAACTCTGTACCCATTGAACAGAAACTCTCTATTTCTCCCTTCTTCCAGCTTCTGGCAACCACCATTCTCCTTTCTGCTTCTATGAGTTTGACTGCTTTGGATACCTCATTTAAGTGGGGTCTTGCAGTATGTGTCCTTCTGTGACTGGCTTATTTCACTTAGTATCGTGTCCTCAAGGTTCATCCATGTTGTCAAAAATGGCAGGATTTCCTTCTTTTTAAGGGCTGAATAATATTCTGTTGAATGTGTATACCACATCTGGCTTACCCATTCATCTGTCAATGGACATTTGGGTTGTTTCTACCTCTTGGCTACTGTGAATAGTGCTGCAGTGAGCATGGAAGTGCAAATATCTCTTCAAGATCCTGTTTTCAGTTCTCTTGGCTGAATACCCAGAAGTGGGATCGCTGGATCATATGGTAGTTCCATTTTCAATTTTTTGAGGACCCTGCATACTGTTTTTTATAGGAGCTGTGTTATTTTATATTCTGCCCATAATGTACAAGGGTTCCAATTTCTCCACATCCTCACCAACACTTGCTGTTTTCTTTTTCTTTTTTTAAATAATGGCTATCTTAATAGGTATATTAGTTCATTTTCACACTGCTATAAAGAACTGTTAGAGACTGGGTAATTTATAAAGAAAAGAGGTTTAATTGACTCATAATTCTGCATGGCCAGGAGGCCTCAGGAAACTTACAATCATGATGGAAGGCGAAGGGAAAGCAGAGACCTTCTTTACATGCAGCAGGAAAGAGAGTACTAGCAAGAGCAGGGGAAACTGCCTCATAAAACCATCAGATCGGGGAGGAGCCAAGATGGCCGAATAGGAACAGCTCCGGTCTACAGCTCCCAGCGCGAGCGACGCAGAAGACCGGTGATTTCTGCATTTCCATCTGAGGTACCGTGTTCATCTCACTAGGGAGTGCCAGACAGTGGGCGCAGGTCAGTGGGTGAGCGCACCGTGCGCCAGCCGAAGCAGGGGCGAGGCATTGCCTCACTCGGGAAGCGCAAGGGGTCAGGGAGTTCCCCTTCCAGGGGTGGCAGACGGCACCTGGAAAATCGGGCCACTCCCACCCGAATACTGTGCTTTTCCGACGGGCTTAGGAAACGGTGCCCCAGGAGAGTATAGCCCGCACCTGGCTCAGAGGGTCCTACGCCCACGGAGTCTCGCTGATTGCTAGCACAGCAGTCTGAGATCAAACAGCAAGTCGGCAGCGAGGCTGGGGGAGGGGCGCCCGCCATTGCCCGGGCTCGCTTAGGTAAACAAAGCAGCCTGGAAGCTTGAACTGGGTGGAGCCCACCACAGCTCAAGGAGGCCTGCCTGCCTCTGTAGGCTCCACCTCTGGGGGCAGGACGCAGACAAACAAAAAGACAGCAGTAACCTCTGCAGACTTAAATGTCCCTGTCTGACAGCTGTGAGGAGAGCAGTGGTTCTCCCAGCACGCAGCTGGAGATCTGAGAACGGGCTGACTGCCTCCTCAAGTGGGTCCCTGACCCCTGACCCCCGAGCAGCCTAACTGGGAGGCACCCCCCAGCAGGGGCAGACTGACACCTCACACGGCCGGCCAGGTACTCCAACAGACCTGCAGCTGAGAGTTCTGTCTGTTAGAAGGAAAACTAACAGAAAGGACATCCACACCAAAAACCCATCTGTACATCACCATCATCAAAGACCAAAAGTAGATAAAACCACAAAGATGGGGAAAAAACAGAGCAGAAAAACTGGAAACTCTAAAAACCAGAGTACCTCTCCTCCTCCAAAGGAACGCAGTTCCTCACCAGCAACGGAACAAAGCTGGACAGAGAATGACTTTGACGAGCTGAGAGAAGAAGGCTTCAGACGATCAAATTACTCCGAGCTACGGGAGGATATTCAAACCAAAGGCAAAGAAGTCGAAAACTTTGAAAAAAATTTAGAAGAATGTATAACTAGAATAACCAATACAGAGAAGTGCTTAAAGGAGCTGATGGAGCTGAAAACCAAGGCTCGAGAACTACGTGAAGAATGCAGAAGCCTCAGGAGCCGATGCGATCAAATGGAAGAAAGGGTATCAGCCCTGGAAGATGAAATGAATGAAATGAAGCGAGAAGGGAAGTTTAGAGAAAAAAGAATAAAAAGAAACGAGCAAAGCCTCCAAGAAATGTGGGACTATGTGAAAAGACCAAATCTACGTCTGATTGGTGTACCTGAAAGTGACGGGGAGAATGGAAACAAGTTGGAAAACACTCTGCAGGATATTATCCAGGAGAACTTCCCCAATCTAGCAAGGCAGGCCAACATTCAGATTCAGGAAATACAGAGAACGCCACAAAGATACTCCTCGAGAAGAGCAACTCCAAGACACATAATTGTCAGATTCACCAAAGTTGAAATGAAGGAAAAAATGTTAAGGGCAGCCAGAGAGAAAGGTCGGGTTACCATCAAAGGGAAGCCCATCAGACTAACAGTGGATCTCTCGGCAGAAACCCTACAAGCCAGAAGAGAGTGGGGGCCAATATTCAACATTCTTAAAGAAAAGAATTTTCAACCCAGAATTTCATATCCTGCCAAACTAAGCTTCATAAGTGAAGGAGAAATAAAATACTTTACAGACAAGCAAATGCTGAGAGATTTTGTCACCACCAGGCCTGCCCTAAAAGAGCTCCTGAAGGAAGCGCTAAACATGGAAAGGCACAACCGGTACCAGCCACTGCAAAATCATACCGAAATGTAAAGACCATCGAGACTAGGAAGAGACTGCATCAACTAACGAGCAAAATATCCAGCTAACATCATAATGACAGGATCAAATTCACACATAACAATATTAACTTTAAATGTAAATGGACTAAATGCTCCAATTAAAAGACACAGACTGGCAAACTGGATAAAGACTCAAGACCCATCAGTGTGCTGTATTCAGGAAACCCATCTCACGTGCAGAGACACACATAGGCTCAAAATAAAAGGATGGAGGAAGATCTACCAAGCAAATGGAAAACAAAAAAAGGCAGGGGTTGCAATCCTAGTCTCTGATAAAACAGACTTTAAACCAACAAAGATCAAAAGAGACAAAGAAGGCCATTACATAATGGTAAAGGGATTAATTCAACAAGAAGAGCTAACTATCCTAAATATATATGCACCCAATACAGGAGCACCCAGATTCATAAAGCAAGTCCTGAGTGACCTACAAAGAGACTTAGACTCCCACACATTAATAATGGGAGACTTTAACACCCCACTATCAACATTAGACAGATCAACGAGATAGAAAGTCGACAAGGATACCCAGGAATTGAACTCAGCTCTGCACCAAGCGGACCTAATAGACATCTACAGAACTCTCCACCCCAAATCAACAGACTATACATTTTTTTCAGCACCACACCACACCTATTCCAAAATTGACCATATACTTGGAAGTAAAGCTCTCCTCAATAAATGTAAAAGAACAGAAATTGTAACAAACTGTCTCTCAGATCACAGTGCAATCAAGCTAGAACTCAGGATTAAGAATCTCACTCAAAACCGCTCAACTACGTGGAAACTGAACAACCTGCTCCTGAATGACTACTGGGTACATAACGAAATGAAGGCAGAAATAAAGATGTTCTTTGAAACCAATGAGAACCAAGACACAACATACCAGAATCTCTGGGATGCATTCAAAGCAGTGTGTAGAGGGAAATTTATAGCACTAAATGCCCACAAGAGAAAGCAGGAAAGATCCAAAATTGACACCCTAACATCACAATTAAAAGAACTAGAAAAGCAAGAGCAAACACATTCAAAAGCTAGCAGAAGGCAAGAAATAACTAAAATCAGAGCAGAACTGAAGGAAATAGAGACACAAAAAACCCTTCAAAAAATAAATGAATCCAGGAGCTGGTTTTTTGAAAGGATCAACAAAATTGATAGACCGCTAGCAAGATTAATAAAGAAAAAAAGAGAGAAGAATCAAATAGATGCAATAAAAAATGATAAAGGGGATATCACCACCGATCCCACAGAAATACAAACTACCATCAGAGAATATTACAAACACCTCTATGCAAATAAACTAGAAAATCTAGAAGAAATGGATAAATTCCTCGACACATACACCCTCCCAAGACTAAACCAGGAAGAAGTTGAATCTCTGAATAGACCAATAACAGGAGCTGAAATTGTGGCAATAATCAATAGCTTACCAATCAAAAAAAGTCCAGGTCCAGATGGATTCACAGCCGAATTCTACCAGAGGTACAAGGAGGAGCTGGTACCATTCCTTCTGAAACTATTCCAATCAATAGAAAAAGAGGGAATCCTCCCTAACTCATTTTATGAGGCCAGCATCATCCTGATACCAAAGCCTGGCAGAGACACAACAAAAAAAGAGAATTTTAGACCAATATCCTTGATGAACATTGATGCAAAAATCCTGAATAAAATACTGGCAAACAGAATCCAGCAGCACATCAAAAAGCTTATCCACCATGATCAAGTGGGCTTCATCCCTGGGATGCAAGGCTGGTTCAATATACGCAAATCAATAAATGTAATCCAGCATATAAACAGAACGAAAGACAAAAACCACATGATTATCTCAATAGATGCAGAAAAGGCCTTTGACAAAATTCAACAACCCTTCATGCTAAAAACTCTCAATAAATTAGGAATTGATGGGACGTATCTCAAAATAATAAGAGCTATTTATGACAAACCCACAGCCAATATCATACTGAATGGGCAAAAACTGGAAGCATTCCCTTTGAAAAGTGGCACAAGACAGGGATGCCCTCTCTCACCACTTCTATTCAACATAGTGTTGGAAGTTCTGGCCAGGGCAATTAGGCAGGAGAAGGAAATCAAGGGTATTCAATTAGGAAAAGAGGAAATCAAATTGTCCCTGTTTGCAGATGACATGATAGTATATCTAGAAAACCCCATTGTCTCAGCCCAAAATCTCCTTAAGCTGATAAGCAACTTCAGCAAAGTCTCAGGATACAAAATCAACGTGCAAAAATCACAAGCATTCTTATACATCAATAACAGACAAACAGAGAGCCAAATCATGAGTGAACTCCCATTCACAATTGCTTCAAAGAGAATAAAATACCTAGGAATCCAACTTACAAGGGATGTGAAAGACCTCTTCAAGGAGAACTACAAACCACTGCTCAAGGAAATAAAAGAGGATACAAACAAATGGAAGAACATTCCATGCTCATGGGTAGGAAGAATCAATATCATGAAAATGGCCATCCTTCCCAAGGTAATTTACAGATTCAATGCCATCCCCATCAAGCTACCAATGACTTTCTTCTCAGAATTGGAAAAAACTACTTTAAAGTTCATATGGAACCAAAAAAGAGCCCGCATCGCCAAGTCAATCCTAAGCCAAAAGAACAAAGCTGGAGGCATCACACTACCTGACTTCAAACTATACTACAAGGCTACAGTAACCAAAACAGCATGGTACTGGTACCAAAACAGAGATATAGATCAATGGAACAGAACAGAGCCGTCAGAAATAATGCCACATATCTACAAGTATCTGATCTTTGACAAACCTGACAAAAACAAGAAATGGGGAAAGGATTCCCTATTTAATAAATGGTGCTGGGAAAACTGGCTAGCCATATGTAGAAAGCTGAAACTGGATCCCTTCCTTACACCTTATACAAAAATGAATTCAAGATGGATTAAAGACTTAAATGTTAGACCTAAAACCATAAAAACCCTAGAAGAAAACCTAGGCATTACCATTCAGGACATAGGCATGGGCAAGGACTTCATGTCTAAAACACCAAAAGCAATGGCAACAAAAGCCAAAATTGACAAATGGGATCTAATTAAACTCAAGAGCTTCTGCACAGCAAAAGAAACCACCATCAGAGTGAACAGGCAACCTACAAAATGGGAGAAAATTTTCGCAACCTACTCATCTGACAAAGGGCTAATATCCAGAATCTACAATGAACTCCAACAAATTTACAAGAAAAAAACAAACAACCCCATCAAAAAGTGGGCGAAGGACATGAACAGACACTTCTCAAAAGAAGACATTTATGCAGCCAAAAAACACATGAAAAAATGCTCACCATCACTGGCCATCAGAGAAATGCAAATCAAAACCACAATGAGATACCATCTCACACCAGTTAGAATGGCAATCATTAAAAAGTCAGGAAACAACAGGTGCTGGAGAGGATGTGGAGAAATAGGAACACTTTTACACTGTTGGTGGGACTGTAAACTAGTTCAACCCTTGTGGAAGTCAGTGTGGCGATTCCTCAGGGATCTAGAACTAGAAATTCCATTCGACCCAGCCATCCCATTACTGGGTATATACCCAAAGGACTATAAATCATGCTGCTATAAAGACACATGCACACGTATGTTTATTGCGGCATTATTCACAATAGCAAAGACTTGGAACCAACCCAAATGTCCTACAATGATAGACTGGATTAAGAAAATGTGGCACATATACACCATGGAATACTATGCAGCCATAAAAAATGATGAGTTCACGTCCTTTGTAGGGACATGGATGAAATTGGAAATCATCATTCTCAGTAAACTATCGCAAGAACAAAAAACCAAACACCGCATATTCTCACTCATAGGTGGGAATTGAACAATGAGAACACATGGACACAGGAAGGGGAACATCACACTCTGGGGACTGTTGTGGGGTGGGGGGAGGGGGGAGGGATAGCATTGGGAGATATACCTAATGCTAGATGACGAGTTGGTGGGTGCAGCGCACCAGCATGGCACATGTATACATATGTAACTTACCTGCACATTGCGCACATGTACCATAAAACCTAAAGTATAATAATAATAATAATAATAATAATAAAAGAAAAAAAAAAAAAAAAACCATCAGATCTTGTGACAACTCACTCAGTATCATGAGAACAGCATGGAGGAAACCATCCCCATGATCCAATCACCTCCTACCTGGTCCTTCCCTCAACACTTGAGGATTATGGAGATTAGAATTCAGGGTGAGATTTAGGTGGGGACACAGCCAAACCATACCAATAGGTATAAAGTAATATCTCATTGTGGTTTAGATTTGCATTTTTCTGATGATTCGTGATGTTGAGCATCTTTTCACATACCTATTGGCCACTTATATGTGTTCTTTGGGGGGGAATGTCTACAGAAGTCCTTTGCTCATTTTTAAATTGAGTTATTTGTGTTTTGTTCTTGAGCTGAAGGAGTCCCATATATATATATATATATATATATTTCAGATATTAACACTTTATCAAAAACATGGTTTGCCAATATTTTCTCTTATTCTGTGTGTTGCCTTTTCACTCTGTTGATTGTTTCCTTTGCTGTGCAGAAGCTTTTAAATTTGATGTAGTCCACTTGTTCTATTTTTCCATTTCTTGCCTGTGCTTTTGGAGTCATATCCAGGAAATCATGGCTAAGGCCAATGTTAGGAAGCAGATCTACCTTTTGAAGGGAGGAGAGTCAAAGCATTTGTGGACACATTTAAAAACTTCCAGATATGTTACTATTCATTTAAAATATCATATTAGTCCATCAGAAGGCAGAATCAGAAGGCAAAGTGGATTAAAATTATGGTTTCATTATTTAATTGCTGTGTGGCATTGGAAAGGTCACTTAATTCTTGGTGCCTGTTTTCTTAGCTGTAAAATGGGGATGATGATATACATTTCTGTTATATATAACATCGTATACCATCTATTCATCCCTGAAAAAAATGTGTTCTGCCTTAAACAAATTTTCAAGAAAAAAACAACCCCATCAAAAAGTGGGCAAAGGATATGAACAGACACTACTCAAAAGAAGACATTTATGCAGCCAACAGACACGTGAAAAAATGTTCATCATCACGGGTCATTAGAGAAATGCAAATCAAAACCACAATGAGATCCCATCTCACACCAGTTAGAATGGTGACCATTAAAAAGTCAGGAAACAACAGATGCTGGAGAGGATGTGGAGAAATAGGAACACTTTTACACTGTTGGTGGGAGTGTAAATTAGTTCAACTGTTGTGGAAGACAGTGTGGCGATTCCTCAGGGATCTAGAACTAGAAATACCATTTGACCCAGTGATCCCATTACTGGGTATATACCCAAAGGTATTTGACCCAGTGATCCCATTTGACCCAGTGATCCCATTACTGGGTATATACCCAAAGGATTATAAATCATGCTACTATAAAGACACATGCACACATATGTTTTTTGCGGCACTGTTGACAATAGCAAAGACTTGGAACCAACTCAAATGCCCATCAATGATAGACTGGATTAAGAAAATGTGGCACATATACACCATGGAATACTATGCAGCCATAAAAAAGGATGAGTTCATGTCCTTTGCAGGGACATGGATGAAGCTGGAAACCATCATTCTCAGCAAACTATCACAAGGACAGAAAACCAAACACTGCATGTTCTCACTCATAGGTGGGAACTGAACAATGAGAACATTTGGACACAAGGGAGGGGAACATCACACACTGGGGCCTGTCATGTGGTGGGGGGCTGGGGGAGGGATAGCATTAGGAGAAATACCCAATGTAAATGACGAGTTAATGGGTACAGCAAACTAACATGGCACATGTATACCTATGTAACAAACCTGCACGTTGTGCACATGTACCCTAGAACTTAAAGTATAATTAAAAAAAAATGTGTTCTGCAACATCATGCACTAAAAATAACAAGGCCAATGGGAAAAGTAGTGCTGGGAAAACCACACGAAACCTGTGGAACTGTGTAATCAGAGTACTCACAGAAACAGTAACAATCCTAATGAAAGTACTTGCATGGTTCTATGCAGGAATTGGCAGCTGAAATCTCAGGCAATCAACCCTTTGCAGCCTTCACCACTGGGCTTGTGCCTCAGTTGAAGGTGCTGGAGGGCATGCTTCTAATCATTACTAATCTACCACTTTAATAAGGAAGCTAACTTTTTCACAGCTCTTTCATCAACACTTGTAGCTTTGCCGAATGGATATACATAACAAAACTCAGTGGTTCTCTTTTCCTTCCTTCCTCCCTCCCTGCCCCCTCTTTCTCTTTTCTTTTCTTTCTTTCTTCGTCCCCATCCCTTCCCTTCCCTCCCTTCCCTTCCTTCTTTTTTTTTTGAAACGGTTTCACTGTCACCTAGGCTGGAGTGACATCATCAGAGTTCACCGCAGCCTCAATCTGCTGGGCTCAAGCCATCTTCCCACCTCAGCCTCCCAAAGAGCTAAGACCACAGGCGTGCACCACCACCACCAGCTAATTTTTGTATTTTTAGTAGAGACAGGGTCTTGCCTTGTTGGCCAGGCTGGTCTCAAACTCCTGGGCTCAAGTGATCTGCCCGCCTCAGCCTCCCAAAATGCTGGGATTACAGGCATGAGCCACCATGCCTGGCCATGACCTAGTGGTTCTTGAAGTCTTTAAACCAGCCTTTACTTGCACTAAGAAAAAGTACTTTGATGCACTTTTAATTTTTTTAAAGCCTTCATTTATTATCATGCCTCCTCTTCTTTCATTGTGAGAAAACTTGTGAGATCTTTTTTTTTTCTTTTTTTTTCTGAGACGGAGTTTTGCTCTTGTTGCCCAGGCTGGAGTGCAGTAGCGCAATCTCGGCTCACTACAACCTCCGCCTCCTGGGTTCCAGCGATTCTCCTGCCTCAGCCTCTCGAGTGGCTGGGATTACAGGTGACCACCAGCACACTTGGCTAATTTTTTTTTATTAAGTAGAGACAGGGTTTCACCATGTTGGCCAGGCTGGTCTTGAACTCCTGACCTCAGGTGATCCACCTGCCTCAACCTCCCAAAATGCTGGGATTACAGGCATGAGACACTGCGCCCGGCCATGAGATCATTTTAAAACATTAATGTACTGGGAAGAATCAAATATGAACTACAAGATGTGTTATAAACATCACTCCCTTGTTTACTAATCGTGTATGAGCTAATTTGCAGCAAGGATCAGGCATTGTAACAGCCTCATGAAGTTGTGAAGATTAAATAAAGTGACGCATGTGAAACATTGAGGACAATGCTGGGCAAATAGTAAGTGCTTAAAAAGTTATTTTGATTATAATCATATTTGTTTAACCAATCCCCTCTTAGTTTTCCTGCTCCATTTGGAACTACACACCACTGAAGAACCTATTTTTCGAGTTTTTCCTATTTTCACAGTGGTTAGTTCAGATCAGAGCCTTCAGTAATTTCTCTCAGGCCTGGAGTTCTTGGGACTGATTATGGGTGAGAGTTTACAAATATGGATTCACTTACAAAGTCCATTCCTGTGTAGCATAGTTTGGCTTTAATTTAGAAATGTTTCGCTTCATTTAATTTTAGGAACAAGTATAATGATAAAACAAATACATCTTGAATAGGTGCACCCCTTCAGACTATATACTTTTATTTTCAGAATGATAACTTCAAGGCACCTAGATAATTATGAAACAATAAAAAGTTATTTATTGTGTTTTCTCAGGGAAGGATGGGCATTGACTGTCTTATAGGAATATTCTATTTTTTTTTGTTTTTTGAGACAGAGTCTTGCTCTGTCACCCAGGCTGGAGTGCAGTGGTGCGATCTTGGCTCACTGCAACCTCTGCCTCCGGGTGCAAGTGATTCTCCTGCTTCAGCCTCCAGAGTAGCTGGGATTACAGGCGCGCCCCACCACGCCTGGCTAATTTTTGTATTTTTAGTAGAAACGGGGTTTCACCATGTTGGCCAGGCTGGTCTCGAACTCCTGACCTCGTGATCCGCCTGCCTTGGCCTCCCAAAGTGCTGGGGTTACAGGCGTGAGCCACCATGTCTGGCAGGAATACTCTAAAATATAAAAAGAAACAAACTTGGCATATTGGTTAACCCTGAGTTATGGATAAAGTTCAAGTTGAGAAATCTTGCCTTTCTTCAAGCAGTTTAATTACTCAAGGTAGAATCTCTTTAATAAGTAACACTACATTTATTAGATTTTCAAGGAAATATTACTTGTGCCTCATAAAGGGCACTTCATTGATATTTTGAAAAAGCTACTATATCTTAAACCCTATAAATTTTCCTAAATTCCCCTCTTTTGAATTCTTTTGGTAACAACAGCCATGACAATAGAAATAACTAAGATTGCTCTCATGTTTGCTGTGTGCCAAGGCCCTGTGATTCACTAAATGAACGCAATGCTAAAATTGTCCTTTAATCTGGACTTTGCCTACGTATGTGAACTTGGCACTGTGTTAAAATCAAACATTTGTGTCGTTAGGACTTTTTCTTTTTTTTTTTTTTTGAGACAAAGTCTTGCTCTATTACCCAGGCTGGAGTGCAGTGGCATGATCTCGGCTCACTGCAACCTCCGCCTTCTGGGTTCAAGTGCTTCTCCTGCCTCAGCCTCCTGGGTAGCTGGGATTACAGGAGCGTGCCACCACGCTCGGCTAATTTTTGTATTTTTAGTAGAGACAGGGTTTCACCATATTGGTCAAGCTGGTCTCGAACTCCTGACCCCTCACAAAGTGCTGGGATTACAAGCGTGAGCCACCGCACCCGCCAGAACTCTTGAAAGGAAATTTACAAAGGTAAGTTATTGGATAAAAGCGTGATAGAGTAGTTAGCACCAGGTGGCGCTAAAGGACTGAACTTGGAAACGGCTACGGTATTTGGTCCTCTGACCTGAGGGCCGGGAAGGGCGAAGCTCCTGGCTTAATGGCTGTGTTACAGGAAGGAAGGACAAGCATTTGCCTTCCTATGCCCTGTTACGAACAGATGCTAGGATTGAGCCTGTCACATTGTCTAGTTTCCCTCCCTGGAAAGTTGAACTCCCTAAAGGTATGACAGACACAGTAACCTTACTGAGGTCTCAAGTGAACAAAAGACCCCATGGTTTTTCTAAAGAAAAGTGAAAACAAATATCACATGAAATTGCTTTTTGGAATGCGTTTAGTCTTGCTCTCATCTTTGTAGGTATTCAGGAATGGAGATTGGACAAAGGTAGCCAAATGAGAAAACATCTGCCGAAATTCCTTGCCTCGGGAGTAGACGGTGCAAAATCCTTCCCACCAGTTTGGGGTTTATTATTTAATGCACTTCCCCTTTCCTAGACATTTCCAATGTGCTCATAAGTGTTTTTCTCTCCGGCTGTTACCAGGAGAATAAAATCTTAGAATGGAGACCATAGATATAACAATAAAAATAAAATCTTTCCACCGGGTTTCTAAGGGGATAGCAGGAGAAAGAGCAGGAAGTGAAGTAAAAAGCCTCGCTGCAAGTAAATGTAAAACCCCGGGAGCCTGAGAAACAGAAGCTGCCAAATTAAAGAATGGCAACAGTTCCTGCAAGGAGTCAGGCACAGGGGAGGCTGCTTCCTTGGGCAGAGTTACTGGGACATTGAGAGGGAGGCTCTATGGAAAGCGACTTTTGGAGGTAGATTGAGAAAGAAAAGATGTTTAAAAAATGCCTGAAATTTCTACCATCAGCTCTTTCTTTTCTGAAAGTCCAGTCTACTAAAAGAGCAGACCAATAGCTAAGTATCGTGCTCAATTTACACAAATCTCTTGCAATATGCATCACTAAGGGCCGTTTGTGATACAAGATTTGGGCCAAGTAATTCACCTATGTCAGCAATCCACCAGCCAGTCTAAGCCGGTCTGACGCAGACATCCACATAGAGCGAGATGTTGCTGCCATTTCCTGTTTATGGAATTTTTCTGCTGTCTTAGGGAGGCTGATCATGGAAACTCCTGAGTGCAGTATTCCAATTACAGTAGCACCAGGAATTGCATTGTGGGCTTAGAATGAAGCAATTTATCCCTTCTGTCCCCACTCCATTCCCTCCTTATTTCAAGGACCTCCATGACACAAGGGAGTGAAGAAGGCAGTGGGAATGGCTAAGTGTCCCAATGCCTCTGGCTTAGTTCTAAGCATTTTGCTTCATGTAACCTGGAGATCAGGTCATTCCTTGGCCAACCAGGAGAGGCTTTCTCCTCCTAGGCCTTCTGTGTTTGTTTCATTTATTTCAACATTCTCATGTGAAACCATTGTTTAAGACATTTTGCTGCTAAATGGAATTCATTCAGCCTGTAAGAACAGTGAGATCAAAGAAGGGGTATTATTATTTTTTCAAGAGTTGATCCTGAGGTTGGAAATGTGGTGATGAGGCTGGGTGTAATGGCTCATGCCTGTAATCTCAGCGCTTTGGGAGGCTGAGGTGGGAGAATCACTTGAGGCCAGGAGCAACGAACATAGTGAGACTCTGTCTCTCGAAAAAAAATATGCAAAAATTATCTGGACATGGTGGCACACACCTGTAGTCCTAGCTACTCAGGAGGTTGAGGCAGGAAAATCGCTTGAGTCCAGGAGTTTGAGGCTGCAGCGAGCTATGACCATGTCACTGCACTCTGGCCTAAGTGACAAAGCGAGACCCTGTCTGAGAAAAAAAAATTGTTAAAGAATAGCTCTTCTTCCCACAGATAGCCAGTGATTCTACAGGAAAACATACTCCACATTTCTAGGTTTTCATTTATTCAAGCCCTCAAAAGAATTCTATAAACATGGGCTCATCTAGACTGAAGTATAAATAGGTTTAAGATGGGAAAATCGCATGGAAAAATGAACATGGTATTAGGAGACCAAGCGTGAGTCTTGGTGTCGCTGCCGATGTGCTGTGGTGTAAACGGTTTGGGTGTCAGTTTCTCAGCAGCAAAATGAATGTAATGCAAGGCAGGTGTTGCCCCCACCTTAGCACTGGGAAAGAGGGATGACTTGCCTATATTGACAGCCCCTTACTTCCTGTCCTCAGGTCCAGTCTTTCTAATGGACAGGGGACTTTGCATTCACCATGTGGTATGTGTACTTCTACTCATTGGAACTGAGCTTGCAAGCTCTTCTCTTTGGGTCTGGAGAGCCCCTGGCATTCTTTGTTTATTATGAGGAGCAGAATGACTGGACAACGCCAGCTCAATTCCAATGAGTAGAAGTACACATACCACATGGTGAATGCACCGTAGGCAAAGCCGTTTCCCTCATGGTGGTCGTGTCTGCCAGGTTATTATTTTAGCAGCCAGTCCTTTCACACTTTTGCACAATGGTTCCCTTTGAGGCAACTTACTATTTGTTGGTTACAAAGAGACAGCATTGCACTAGGGTGGCAGGGCTAGAAAAGCACTCTGAGTATGTCATCCTGAAGTGGTTGTGATCAGCTGCCCTCTCTAAGTCTATTGGGTTAAATAGCCAGGGTGTGGTAGCATAGGCACTCCGGAAGAGGTGAGGTGATCTGGACTTTGTGTGGTGTCTTGGCAAAGCTGCTGCAGACAGTGTTGAAACGAATGTCTTTTATTCTCCTTTCAAAGGCAACTTCCTTCTGTGTCAGTAACCTCTCTGACAAGAGCCTTGATCTTTGTGGGCACTTCTCCCAGAGTAGATTTTGGGAAAGATTTCGAGTGGCACCAACCCATATGAATTAATATTGTTCTATAAACTCCCACTATCTGGGATGAGATCTGGGGCTGGAAATTGGGCAGGGGGATCCCAAGGACTCCCAGGAACTCATGCCTCACTTCTGTCTGCACAGAGTCCTGTAGAGTGGAAGCAGTTACTGTTCTCAGGGGACGGCACAGGTGGCACCACGCATGTGGAATTAAAGTGTTCTTAGAAAACATCGAAGACATTAAAGGGATCATTACAATTTAAAATGGCATTTTGATAGTTTGATAGATGTATTCTCTGGTTCTGTTAATAACTGTAAAGTCTTAAACATAATGTGCTATTTAAAAATTGCCACATTCAAGCTGTTGTCTGTGCGTGTGTGTGCGCGTGCGTGCGTGTGTGAGCCAGAGCAGGCTCGCACATGCACACACGTGCTTAATGCTCACTTAGTATTGTCAAACTGTTTGTATTTTAATGAATGTATTTGTAATGGCAAGGGACATATTACAGATGCATTTTTCCTTCAGTTACCAGAAGCTTTTAAGGAGTCAGAAAATTTGAACTAATAGAGATAATGTTTTATGTAGTCCCTCAGTGCATCTGTTGAACATGTAGTCAAAGAAGTTCATTGAAATAAATGCTGCGGTTGAATTTTTAACAGCGGCTGCATAAATATGCAGCCATCTATAACCTTTATGCCTGTGGGAGCCAGGAAAATGATCTGTATAATTAACCCCTTGATTGATCTGGTCTTTCAGCTGTCAGGGTGGGAGGGCTGAATTCCCACACAGAGCAGGATGTACCCATAAACTCAAGGTGGCTGAATATTTTTTGGGGGAGAAGTTTCTTTGGAAGCACTAAGTGAGCATTCATTTGACCGAATCTTTAAATGATTCTGTATCCCTCAGTTTCTCAGTCTCTGCTGAAGGATTGGAAGGAACGGGGAAATCATCTGGGATCTCTGATTGGTCACTCGAATTCAGTAGGTGTGGCAGGTAGAGTTCTGAGATGGCCCCCAAGATTCCTACCCTCTGGTGTACACACCCAGTGTGGTCTCCTCTCCTGAGGGTGGGCAGGACCTGGGAATGGGATGGGACGTCACTTTCTTGATTAGGTTATATGACAAAGGTGATAACAGCATCAGCATTATGTTAAGTTACGTTACATTACTTTATGGCTCCATCTTAGCAGAGTGGAGAGATTCAGAACAGGAAAAACCTCCTACTGGCCTTGAAGGAGCAAACGGCCAGATTAGGAAGAAGACCACGTGACAGGGAGTGGCAGGTGGCTGCTAGGAGCTGAGAATAGGCCCTGGCTGCCAGCCAGCAAGAAAGTGAGGACCTCAGTCCTATAACCACAAGGAGCTAAGTTTTTCCCATGACCAGGGAATATGGAACCTGAAGCCTCTAGGGAGATTGCAGCCCTACCTTGATTTCAGCCTGAGGACATTCCAAGTAGAGGATCCAGTAACTGTGTCCTGACTCCTGATCCATGGAAACTGTGAGATAATGCATGTGTGTGTTTCGTGGTAACCTGTTATGCAGAGATAAAAAACTGAAGCAGTAGGTCCGGGGTGGGACCTGATAATTTGCATTTGTAATAAATCTTCAAGTGAGGCTGAGCTGCTAGTTCGGGGCCACACTTTGAGCACCGCTATTATAGTTTAACTTCCCCTGGCAGTTGATTTTATCTGTGATATCACAAATGGACACTCATTGTATGATTCTGGAATGTAACAAATGTTAACCAAAAGGGATTTAGCAATATGTTTTAAGCCTCAGCTAAATATAAGCCATATGGTTTAAGCCTTTAAAAATTATTTTAAATGTGGTGAACAAAATTAAACACAATGTATACTACTAGAAAAAGCAATTAGAGGCCAGGCTTGGTGGCTCATGCCTGTAATCCTAGCACTTTGGGAGGCTGAGGTGGATGGATTGCTTGAGCCCAGGAGTCCAAGACCAGCCTGGGCACCAGAGTGAGATCCTCTCTCTACTTCATGTAAAAAAGTGTGAAAAAAAAAAAAAAAAAAGAAAAAGCAATTGGAATCGGGGCTTACAAAATGAGAACAGGAAAATAACAAAGTGAGGTGTGAAGCTAGCATGCAAAATGCAAAAATCACTCTTAGTTCTCACCTATGTAAGCAAAAGAGACTTAAGGATTAATTGCCATTTTCTTTGTGAGAATCAAACCCCATTTATACTGCTTATGAACAAACTTTATATTGTAAACATACCTTGATTAAAAATTAAGTGATGATTTAGAACACCACATAAACTTTCTAATTTCCACCGTGATAGAGAGTGAGAAAGATGGGACACCCTTTTGTTATTATCCAAAATATTGGCAAATTCTCTGGCATTGCTGAATATATATGGGTAATAACGGCACTTCATTAGTAGGTAGAAAAATGGGTCCTGTGCCTCTAATTCTGTGCAACTATCTTCAACTATTTTTCCAACTCTTTTTGTGATCAAATTCTGCCTCTCTCCCTCTCTGCCCACTCTCTCTCCCTTCATCCTTACTTGTTTTTGTTGAGTAATTTTTGAAGTTAAAACATGCAGCTCCATTGAGATTTTCCTAGCAGAACAAAACAACTAGAGTTTTGCTTAATCCTGAGGCATTTTACTTCTCTCTTAGTAATCTTAGTCCCCTCTGGTATGATATGGGCTTACTGCTGTGACTCTATTAGCTGAACCATCTGGATTGTTGTTTTTTTTAATTTAATACTGCACCTATCATCACCCAAATATGAAAGTTCTGCTCTCTCCAGGCACCTCCATATCCGTATAAGGTATTTTATCTAGCTGTGCCAGGGGGATCCAAGGAAAAAGATATTAAACTTGATTTTGAAGCTATTTCTGAATATTGGTTGGTCTAATGACTGCCCTGCTCAGGTCTTTTGGAATAGAAAGTGTGAGTATGAGTGTGAGTGTGAGTGTGGTGGGTGGGACTGGGGCAGCTGTGAAGTGGAGGGTAGTCATAATCACTTGTAATGGGAGAGAGGGCCCAAGCCAGCACTGTGGAGATGTTTCTACTGCTGGGATATATATTGCATTCTTTTATTCGGAGCCAGAGGCAGGTACCCGACCAGGATATTCGTTCAGCCCTCTTGTAATGGTGACTTTATTTTTATAACTCTTTTTTTTTTCTTTTTGGAGATACAGAGATTCTTTTCTGCAGCTCAGACACCAGCCAGAAGGTAAGCATCCCTGGACCTTTAATTCCACGGTGGCACCCTTGCTAGATGCTGTTTCATTAACAAATGAGACTTTGCATGCGCCTGCTGTCTTTTCAGAGCCACATATCTCAGTCTGGGTGTTAAATTAGTAATTAAATATTTTATTCTTCTGGGTAAGATAGGGAAATAAGTATGATGTTTTTAAATCATTTTTATTATTTTATTATTTTTATTATTTATTATTATTATTTATAACTTCCTTCCGTTTTAACTTTCACTATTCTCCCTCATTAGCAAAGCTTTTTTTATTTTATTTTCTTCTTCTTCTTTTTTTTTTTTGGGGCGGGTGGGGACAGAGTCTTACTGTTTCTCAGGCTGGAGTGCAGTGAGTGGCGTGATCTCGGCTCACTGTAGCTTCTGCCTCCCAGGTTCAAGTGATTCTCATGCTTCAGCCTCCCCAGTAGCTGGGATTACAGGCACGCACCCCACAACAGGCTAATTTTTTGTATTTTTAGCAGACAGAGTTTTGCTGTGTTGGCCAGGCTGGTCTCCAACTTCCGACCTTAAGTGATCCATGCGGCTCGGCCTCCCAAAGTGCTGGCATTACAGGTGTGAGCCACTGTACCTGGCCTCATTAGCAAAGCTTTCAAACAAATAAAAACTTTGTGTTTGGGACAACTCATGGGGGCTGGGGAATCATAGATAAACTTGACCGACCTGTGTATGATTCTTCTGTGTAGAACCTGTAAGGTGGTTGGAGTGCTTGCGATGCTCTCTGTTTTGTGGATTAGAAGACGGAGGTACAGAGGCTTGTCATTTTCCCAGGTTAGGGGTGAGGACATTGGTCTACATTGCTAGTCTTCAGCTGTGCAGCCACCTTAGACAAAATTATAACCCAAATACTGTATTTCTGCTTTTCCTTGTGAATGTCAGTATAAGCATACCAGATGAAAGACTTACCCTAATATTTATGGCTTAAGAATCTGAATTGCATTTCCACTCTGGAGCAATTGTGGGCCCTTAATAGTCATGCTCTTTCACAGTGAAATATTTCTAGAAAGTCTATATTCAAATTGTAAAATACAGGCCAGGTATAGTGGCTCACACCTATAATCTCAGCACTTTGGGAGGCCATGGCCAGAGGACTGCTTGAGTGGAGTTGGAGGTTGCAGTGAGCTATGATTGCACCACTGCACTCCAGCCTGGGCAACAGAATGAGACCCTGTCTCAAACAAAAACAAAAATTAAAAATATTGTGTCCTGGCCAGGCACGGTGGCTCATGCCTGTAATCCCAGCACTTTGGGAGGCTGAGGCAGGCAGATCACGAGGTCAGGAGTTCGAGACCAGCCTGACCAAAATGGTGAAACCTGTCTCTACTAAAAATACAAAACTTAGCCAGGTGTGGTGGCACGCACCTGTAATCCCAGCTACTCAGGAGGCTGAGGCAGGAGAATCACTTGAACCCAGGAGGCGGAGGTTGCAGTGAGCAGAGATCACACCACTGCACTCCAGCCTGGGCGACAGAGGGAGACTTCTTCTCAAAAAAAAAAAAAAAGAAAATATTGTGTCCCAAGAAATTTATTAAACAATGGTGTTTTAGGTTTTTGTTGTTGTAGTGGTGGTTTTTTGTTTTTTTTTTTGAGACAGAGTCTTGCTCTGTTACCCAGGCTGGAGTGCAGTGGTGCAATCTCAGCTCACTGCAACCTCCAGCTCCTGGTTTCAAGCAATTCTTGTACTTCAGCCTCCAGAGTAGCTGGGACTACAGGCACCCACCACCGTAACTGCTATTTTTTTTTTTTTTTGTATTTTTAGTAGAGATGGGGTTTTGCCATGTTGGCCAGGCTGGTCTCAAACACCTGACCTCCAGTGATCCACCTGCCTCCCCAAAGTGCTGGGATTACAGGTGTGAGCCACTGCGTTGGCCAACAATGGTGCTTTGAAGGCAAGTAGTGTTAGGTCTATAGATGACGGTTAATAGAGATTGTAAGCTCTACTGATAAGTTTTGGGTTCTGATAAGCCCAACTCATCTAATGGATGGAGACACATTCTCTGTTAGAGGAACTTCTCTGATAATCTCTCTTGTCAGCACTGCTCCAGGCTTGTCAGGTTGTTGCCACTGGAAACATACAATTGGCTGGTGAAGAAGGTTGGGGTGGGTTATCGGAGTTGTGAGTTGCCTTTGGAGCGTAGCTCTGAGGTTTGAAATGTATTTGTTAATTAGTCTCATAAATGGCCTGTTTATCCATGGGCACATTCTATTTTTAACCTTCAGCCCAGTGTAAAATGATTTTGGAACATTTATCCAGGAATAGCTTTAAGAGCTTTGCTATAAGGAGACTGCCTGTGGCTTGGCGGTAGTTCGGCCTGGAGACCAGCACTGTTTAGAATACTTCTGAGCTCCTTCTGAATGAGTATTTGACTACATGGTGCGAAACAAGCCAGCTCAGTGGCTCCTATGCAGAGATGGAGATGATCCAGGCTGGACCAATCAGCTGGGAACTAAGGGGAAAGGAAAGGTTGGTATCCAGGAAAACAACTTGGAAGCAGGTAGGGAGATGTAACTTCATGAAACCAGCCAGAGATTTCAGCTCTTAGCCCATGATGGCATTGAATAGGTGTGAGGGAGAGACCATGTATGAGAAGCGACATCTCAATTTAATCTCTCCAGGGCAAGGTTTCCTGAGTTGTGTTGTGCCAAACATTAGAGTTTCTCAAGATATTAAGACTGTTTCAAGATCAAGTAAGCTTGACAAACTCTCTATATGATGTTCCTGTTTGGAAATCAAAATTCTTCTGAATAGAAATCTAATTACTTTGCTTAACTGACCATTTACTTCACTAAGTTGACCAAGAAAATACCTTTAGCTCTTAGTTAGCCTGCATACCAAGAAGATGTATGGACGTTCAATGGGTGACTCATCCTGTAATCTTGTGTTTTACTTCTCTTTGTCTCTAGATGAGTCTGGTGATAATAGGAGCATGGGCTATTGATATGGTTTGGCTCTGTGTCCCCATCCAAATCTCATCTTGAGTTGTTATCCCCATGTGTTGAAGGAGGGGCCTGGTGGGAAGTGATTGGATCACAGGGCGGATTTTCCCCTTGCTGTTCTCGTAATGGTGAGTGAGACCACTCACTCACAAGATTTCACAAGGTCTGGTGGTTTTAAAGTGTGGTACTTCCCCCTTTGCCCACGCTCTCTTTCCTGCCACCATGTAAGATGTGCTTTCTTTCTCCTTCATCTTCCACCACGACTGTAAGTTTCCTGAGGCTTCCCCAGTCATGTGGAACTGTGAGTCAATTAAACCTCATTTTCTTTTTAAATAACCCAGTCTCAGTTCTTTATAGCAGTGTGAAAATGGACTAATACAGCTATGTTACATTTTTGCAAGAGCCAAATACATTAACAGTGGCAGTCACTGTTCTCTCTTTGCCCTTTCATTTTTTTTTTTTAAATTTTTTTTCATTATTATACTTTAAGTTCTAGGGTACATGTGCACAATGTGCAGGTTTGTTACATATGTATACATGTGCCATGTTGGTGTGCTGCACCCATTAACTCGTCATTTAACATTAGGTATATCTCCTAATGCTATCCCTCCCCACTCCCCCTACCCCACAACAGGCCCCGGTGTGTGATGTCCCCCTTCCTGTGTCCAGGTGTTCTCATTGTTCAATTCCCACCTATGAGTGAGAACATGTGATGTTTGGTTTTTTGTCCTTGTGATAGTTTGCTGAGAATGATGGTTTTCAGCTTCATCCATGTCCCTGCAAAGGACATGAACTCATCATTTTTTATGGCTGCATAGTATTCCATGGTGTATATGTGCCACATTTTCTTAATCCAGTCTATCATTGTTGGACATTTGGGTTGGTTCCAGGTCTTTGCTATTGTGAATAGTGCCACAATAAACATACATGTGCATGTGTCTTTATAGCAGCATGATTTATAATCCTTTGGGTATATACTCAGTAATGGGATGGCTGGGTCAAATGGTATTTCTAGTTCTAGATCCCTGAGGAATTGCCACACTGTCTTCCACAATGGTTGAACCAGTTTACAGTCCCACCAACAGTGTAAAAGTGTTCCTATTTCTCCACATCCTCTCCAGCACCTGTTGTTTCCTGACTTTTTAATGATTGCCATTCTAACTGGTGTGAGATGGTACCTCATTGTGGTTTTGATTTGCATTTCTCTGATGGCCGGTGATGATGAGCATGTTTTCATGTGTCTGTTGGCTGCATAAATGTCTTCTTTTGAGAAGTGTCTGTTCATATCCGTCACCTACTTTTTGATGGGGTTGTTTGTTTTTTTCTTGTAAATTTGTTTGAGTTCATTGTAGATTCTGGATATTAGCCCTTTGTCAGATGAGTAGATTGCAAAATTTTTCTCCCATTCTGTAGGTTGCTTGTTCACTCTGATGGTAGTTTCTTTTGCTGTGCAGAAGCTCTTTAGTTTAATTAGATCCCATTTGTCAATGGGCAAGGACTTCATGTCTAAAACACCAAAAGCAATGGCAACAAAAGCCAAAATTGCCCTTTCATGTTTAACGTGACAAAATTTACCAATGTCTTCAGGCCCCATTGGTTAAGAAGATGAGTAGGATATTCTAAAACCCTGGAAACTTGGATCTTTGCTGGCAAATGCTACTCTTAGATGCTGAATAAAAGCATCAGGAAGAAATTATAAAGAACATTGTATATTTCTAGGAAGAACATTTTAGTTGGGGAAGAAAGCAATTTCTATCAATTTTTCTAAATTGTGACATAAAACACAACTTAAATATTACCTGTTTGTATAGGGATGCCTGATGTTCACCCACATCCAGCTTTCTTTTCTTTCAGAGCACACAGATGAATATTTATCTCCGTGTAGTTAGGTGGATCCACGTGACCAATTCCAGCCAATGCATCATGGGTGGAAGCAACATGTATAATTTTGCAGCCAGAGCATTTAATTGCAGGTGTGAGAATCTCCAACTCTCTTCCCTAACTGCCATGTCTTTTGAGGTTTTATGTTCCAGATGATGCCTGGATCTTTAAGTCTCTGTCTTGTGAAGGACAGGCAGTGGCTCTGGAGAGTCACTTGAATCCGCAGCTGACTCTGTGTAAAAGGGAAACAAACTTTTGTGTGTGTGTGATGCCAGAATGAGTTTTGTAGGTTTCAGTTATTGTAAAACCTAGCCTATTCTGAGTTTTTCTGATGGACTAAATGAGATAATCCAGGCCAACTTTTCTGAGACATAGTTTTCTCTTTTGTAAAGTGTGGCAAACATTTCTTAACATATAGTGTTGTGGGGATTAAATACCAAGAACACGTAAAACATTTAGCATGGTGCCCATCCCTAAAAAATTTCAATAACTATTAGAAGTTTAAGTATTATAATTATCTGTTGGCATATTTTCTGGCTACAAGTCTTTTATCAAATATATGATTTGCAAATATTTTATCTCAGTTTGTGACTTGTCTTTTAATTCTCTCAACAATGTCTTTCAAAGAGTAGGGTTTACATGTTTATCAGTTTGGCTTTTTTCATAAATTGTGCTTTTGTGTTATAACTTAAAATTTTTTGCCTAACTCAGAGTTACAAAAGTTTTATCCTAGGTTTCCTTTTAGAAGTTTTATAGTTTTAAGGTTTACATTTAAGTCACTGATTCATTTTGAGTTAATTTTTAAAATATAATGTGAAGTATAGATCTAGGTTCATGGTTTTTTGTATATGGATATCAAATTGTTCCAGAACTAATTGTTGAAAAGTGATTGTTTCTTCATCAAATTACCTTTGCACTTTTATAATAAAATCAATTGTTCATATATGTGAAGGTCTGTTTATGAAGTCTCTCTTCTGTCCCATTGATCTATTTGCTGATGTTAACACCAATGCTACATTGTCTTGATTACTATAGCTTCATAATAAGTCTTAAAATTAGCTGGTATTAGTCCTCCAAATTGTTCATCTCTTTCAATGTTGTTGGCTATTCTAGTTTCTTTGCACTTTCATATGAATATTAGAATCAGTTTGCCAATTTCTAAAAAAAGTCTAGTGAGATTTTGATTGGAATTGCATAGAATCTATGGATCTACTTAGGGAGAACTGACATCTTAACATTTAGTTTTTTGATCCATGAACATATTATATCTCTCTGTTTATTTAGATCTTTACTTTTTCTCAATAATGTTCACAGTTTTCAGTGTACTGGTCTTTCACAGCTTTTGTCAGATATATAGCTAAGAATTTTATACCTTTTGGTGTTATTGTAAATGTTACTATTTTTTGAATGTCAATTTCTGACTGTTCATGGTTAGCATATAGAGATACAATTGATTTGTATTTGATTTGTGTATTGTTCTGGAACTTTGCCACCTTGCTCAACTCATTTATTAATTCTTTTATGTTTTTAGTAGATATCATAGGATATTTTACATAAGTAAACATTTTATCTGTAAATAAAATAAATTATACATATTCTTTTCCAAACTGTGTGCCATATATTTTTCTTGTCATATTGCACTGGCCAGAACCTCCAGTACAGTATTGAATAGAAATAGTGAGAGTGGACATTTTTGTCTTATTTCTGACCTTAGCAGGGAAAACATTCAGTCTTATTTGTTGTTTTTGTGTGTGTGTGTGGGAATAGGGAGCAGGGTCTCACTATATTGCCCAGGCTGCAGTGCAGTGGCATGATCAGGGCTCACTGCAGCCTCAAACTTCTGGGCTCAGGTGATCCTCCCGTCTCAGCCTCTCGAGTAGCTGGGACTACAGGTGTGTACCACCACACCCAGATAATTACATGTGGGTTTCACTGTGTTGCCCAGGCTGGCCTCAAACTCCTGGGCTCAAGTGATCCTCCCACCTTGGCCTCCTAAAGTGTTGAAATTACAGGCGTGAGCCACTGCACACAGCTGGCATTCAGTCTTTTATCATAAAAAGCTGTAGGTTTTTCACAGATGTTCTTTATCAGGATGAGGAAGTTCCTTTCTATTTCCAGTTTGTTGAGGTTTTTCTGTTTTTTTGTTTGTTTGTTTGTTTTTAAATCAGGAATGGGTATTAGATTTTGTCAAATGTAATTTCTGTATCTGTTGATACCTTTAAAATCAATAGCCAGAAAAAGAAAGATAGTTTCCTTTTTTGACATGCAGAAATGATATTCAATTATTTATATAAATGCTTTTCTTCAGTTTCAAAGGATATTACACAATCAGCACCATGTAGTATTTCTTGTGTCTAGACCATTGTGACATATAAAAAAACAAAATTATAATTATATCACCTCCTGGAATTCATGATTTTTTCTTACCCAATCCCCACCTATTTCTTTTCCTGATTCTCTTATTTTTGTTAACAGCACTAGTATTTTTCCAGTTAGTTAGAATGAAATATTGGTTATTGCTGACTAAAACAGGAATTCTGGCAAGTAAGGGTTTTAATTTAGTTTAGTTAACAGTTAGTTTTGTGACCTTAGACAAGTGATGTTATCTGTTGCCTGATGGGTTAGTTGGTTCTCTGAGAAGCAGATGCCAAGATGGAGTTAGATGTGCAATGATTGATTTTAGGACATGACTGTGAGGGATAGTGGGAAGGAGCAGGAGAAGGTGGGAGAGACTTCAGAGTATGAGACAGGTCTGTCATATCTGAGAGAGAGGAGGAAGGAAGCAAGATTGGGTAGGAAGAGTTTCAGTCTAGGAAAGTTCTGTTCAACCTGATGGAGAGTCCTTGTGCCAAAATCACCTGTTAAAGGAGTCCTGTTTACAAGAAGTGGACCTTCATTAATACCCTCACTGTGCTCAGTCATCAGCTAGGGGCAGCCTAAGGGAAGTGTGGCCCCACTAGGAACTTGGGGATGGCTCCAGAAGTGCAGCTGCTGGGGTCCTCAGTCAGTTATGCTTCTTGCAACAGAATATCCAAGCAGCCCATTTGCGTTGCTAATGCACTTTATTTGATCACTTACAAAAACGACAGTATTGAACTTTAGGCTTAAATCGATAGTCCACAAATGTGTTTTATTTAGGAGTATAGTTTAACATTGTTTTTTAAAAAATTAGTTTTCAGCACCTAAAAATCTTCAATTTCATCTAAAATTTGCATGCATAGATTCTAGTTACACTGAGTCACATTTTTGCATGGCCACAGTCAACCAGGCCTGCAGAGAGGTTGTGCCCTTTAGGTGGGCCTCTCTACTTTGTCACTGTCTCCACCCAGTCGGCTTTCTTCATTTAAAGGTACCAACCAGGACACTGTGGTCAAATGGTTGGCTCTATTCAAAGGGTGTTGGGAGAGGGAATATTATAAAATGCTACAATTTAGAAAGGGAACAATAAAAAATGGTCAAAGAACATGAACAGATAGTTCCCAAATGACATAAACATGGCTACATTTTAAGCTACCCAATCTTATGATTAATATTTGCATATAGCTTTAATTATTTTCCTAAGATAATTTCTAGAAGTTAAGTTGTACATCTTTATAAGAGGTTGATGGGTGTTGATGAGTTACCGTCTAGAAAAGTTGTGTCAGTTTACACTTCCAACAGCAATGTATGAGGGGCTTATTTCCCTGAAGATGTGCAAACTCTGAATCATGATTTTTTTTTCATCTCTGCCAATTTTAGAGGGGACCAGGTTTCTTGTGATTGTTTTAATCTGTACTTGTTCTGTTACTAAAGGTCTGCATTCAGTTGCAATGAATCTTATTTATAGTGTCTGTTTTTCTAAAACAATGATTACTGGTTAATTTTTTATTAGTTGGGAAATTTCAAATTAATGATATTGTGATGCTTCTGTCAACTGATAGATGTTCCACTTTTGTCACTAAATATTTAGTACTGTGGCAGGGCATGTTAGTTTAAGGTGCTTTGAGAAGCAGATGTGAAGTAAGCACTAAAAGTATAATGACTTATCAGGAGGAAACACCTGTGTGAGGGAAAACAGAAGGCTCTGAATAAAGCCGAGAGAACCATCAGACCACAAAGCAAGTCTGATCCTGTGTGAAGAAGGGAAGGAAAGGAGGAAGGGAGGGTGAAAATGTTCAGCACAGTTGTTTGGGTGTCTTTGAGCCAAAGTTGTTTGTTAGGGGAGCTCCACATCTCCCAGGAACAGGCCTACCTTAGTATTTCTGTTGCATGGAGTTGTTGGCTATAGCAAGCCCATAGGAAGTATGACCTTGGCTATGGCCTTGAAGTCATGAAAGATTTCAGAGCACAGCAGCTGGGGTCCTTATGGTTAAGTAAGCTCCCTATATGAAGATCTGTGAGGTATAACTGATGCCTGAGTTGTCTTCACCAATGGGTGACTCTTCCAGTGGAGCAGGCTTGCTAGAATACTATTTGTAGGAGGGACTAAAGAGCCTCTTAAGGAAGAACTCATCAAAGGAAGAGATGGTCCGGCCCAATGAGCCAGGCACAGACACACTCATGATGGGGGAGCAGTTCTCAGTAGGGCTTCCTACCTAGCTCTCAGCTCCACCTCCTGGCCCAGCCCCAGGGAGGAACGAGGAGACCAGAAAGCCACAAGTAACAAACAAAAGAGCTGATTAATCTAAAATTCCTGGAAGACACAAGCAGCACCATTTTCATATTCTTCTTCTTTTTTTTGAGATGGAGTCTCACTCTGTCATTCAGGCCATAGCACAGTGGCGCAATTTCCGCTAACGACAACCTCCGCCTCCCAGGTTTAAGCAATGCTCCTGCCTCAGCCTCCTGAGTAGAATACCTGGGACTACAGGTGTGCACCACCATGCCTGGCTGATTTTTGTATTTTTAGTAGAGACAGGGTTTCGCCATGTTGGCCAGGCTGGTCTTGAACTCCTGACCTCAGGTGATCTGCCCGCCTCTGCCTCCCAAACTGCTGGGATTATAGGCGTGAGCCACCATGACTGGCCTCATGTTCTTTCTAACAGAGACAACACAAAAAGAGAAAGAAAGGTGCTGTATTCTTCCTACCTGTGTCCCAGAATCCTGAACAGCCGCCGGTGTGCAGGGCCTGGTGGGAAGTGACGTTGCTGCAGAAGCTGCAGTGCTGACCAGGAGGGCAGCATCCCTCAGAGAGAAGGTAGAGGGAGTCTGTGAGAGAGACAGCAAGGGGGCTGGGGGGTGGGGGAATTGGTGCAGTTCGGGGTGGTGTGGTAACTACCTCATAACAGGACTTCTTGATGGGCGACATGTGATGTTCCCTCTCAGAGATAATTGTGGCTGGAGGGCGAGAGTTCTGAGGGGCCAGTGGGGTAAATGCTTTTATTTAGAATTAAAATCAGTTTAGGGTATTGCTCAAGGACTCTGTATTATTAGGTTGGGCAAAGTTATGTCACAATAACAAATAACCCCCAAACACAGTGGTTAAAACAACAAAGGCTTATTTCTTGTTCACATTACTTCCGTGGTGGGTTGGCTAAGGGCTTTGTTCCACTTCATTCCCTTCTTCACATCAGGACCCAGTGCAACAGAGCAGTCACTTTCTGGAACATTGCTGGTGACCTGGCAGAGGGGAAAGAGAAAGAACATGAAGAAGCAGAATTTGACTGTAAAACTTTTGCCTGGAAGTGACACATGTTACACATCATTGGCCCTAACAAGTTACATGATGGCACCTGAGTTCAGTGGGGTGGGTAGTTTAGTCCCCCTGTAGGGTGCGGCAGAGAACAATGGTAAAGAGTAGTAAGGTCTACTCCAGCCCCTCCTTTGGGGGCTCCACCTCAGCTGTGTTCAGGCTTCCAGGCATTGACAGGAGGAGGTGAAAGAGGGAAGCGGTGCATGCTCAGCCCACTAACCATGTGGTGTCCTTTGCTGCCTCAGGGCACCACAGAGTCCCTACCAGCCAGGAGGCTCTCACCAGATGCGCCCCCTTGACCTTGGACCTCCCAGCTTCAAAAACTGTCATACAAGACACTCTGTCTTGCTCTCTTGAATTGCCTGTTCTGGTCGAAGCCAGCCAGCTTCTGCCATGTCATGAGAACACTCATGCAGCCCTGGGAAGAGGTCCACGTGGTGAGGAACTGAGGCCTCCTGCCAACAGCCAAGTGAAAGCACCATCCTGGCAGAGGACCCTCCAGCCCTCATTAAGTCTGTCAAGCCTTGAGGTGAATGAACCAACGCTATGAGTGTAACTTCCCGAGAGACTCTGAGCCAGAACCACTCAGCTAAGCCACAGTAACTGTGAAATAATCATGTATTACTGTTTTAGGCCAGCAAGTTTTGAGAGAATTTATTATGTGGTAATGGATAACTAACACAGTTGTGCTTGTTATGTTTGGTACTCAATCATTTTTACCACCACCACATCAGTACACTGTAGTAGAAAATAAATTGTATGCATTAAACCATTTCTTTTTCCCTGATGAATTAGGCTGGGAAAAGTGACCATCAGAGATTTTTAAATGATCCGAATGATTGCATTAAACATCGCTTATTAGTCTGCTAGGACTGCCATAACAAAATACCACATACTGGGTGGCTTAAACAACAGAACTTCATGTTCTCACAATTCTGGAAGCTGCAAGTTCAAGATCAAGGCATCAGCAGGGTTGGTTTCTTCTGTGGCCCTGGTTTGCAGATGGCCATCTTGCTATGTTCTTACATGATCTTTCCTCTGTGTGTGTCTGTGTCCTAATCTCTTCTTACAAGACACCAGCCATATTGGATTAGGGCCTACCCATATGACCTCATTTTACCTTAATTGCCCCTTTAAAGGTCCTATCTATAAATCTATAAATACAGTAACATTCTGAGGTTACTGGGGGCTAGGACTTCAACATGTAAATTTTTGGGGCACACAATTTCGCCAAGAACACAGCACTACCAGCATTTCCTTCTCTCCCTCCCTTCCTTTCTCCCTCCCTTCCTTTCTCCCTTTCTTTCTCTTTCTTTCTTTTCTTTTCCTTTCCTGTCCTTTCCTTTCCCTTCCTTTCCTTTCCTTTTCCTTTTCCCTTCCCTTTTCTTTCTTTCTTTCCTTCTTTTTCTTTCTTTCTTTCTTTCTTTCTTTTTCTTTCTTTCTCTCTCTCTCTTTCTTTCTTTTTCTTTCTTTCTTTCTCTCTCTTTCCCTCCCTCCCTTGCTTCCTCTCTTCTCTCTCTCTCTTTCTTTCTTTCTGAAGGAGTTTTGCTCTTGTTGCCCAGGCTGGAGTGCAATGGCACGATCTTGGCTCACTGCAACCTTTGCCTCCCAGGTTCAAGTGATTCTCTTGCCTCAGCCTCCATAGTAGCTGGAACTACAGGCGTGTGCCACCACACTTGGTTAATTTTTTTGTATTTTTAGTAGAGGTGGGGTTTCACCATGTAGGTCAGGCTGGTCTTGGACTCCTGACCTCAAGTGATCCAACCACCTCGGTCTCCCAAAGTGTTGAGATTACAGGTGTGAGCAACTGCTCCCAGCCTATCATTTCATGTAGAGCATTCAACTGGAAAAACCCAGTAATATATCTTATATTATAGACTGTCCTAATTGTTCACTTAAAGGTCTGAACACCTTTTTTTAAAAATCATATTAAACCAGGTTCTCTTTAGAAGACTAAAAAAAAGAAGAAGGCAGTTCTACCAAATTGTTTCAGGCATCTCTCTCTTCTTCTGCTATATAAGTATAATCATGCTAAGCTTATTTCTACTTTAAGGACATTACACTAGCTGTTCCTTCTTCCTAGGGAACTTTTCTCCCAGATGTTTGCAAGACTAGACTTCTCCTGTCATGTAGATGTCAGCTTTCAAGTCCCTTCCTCAGAAGTGTCTTTCCTGTTTCTAATCTGCAGTGGCCTTGTCCCCCCACTCCCAGCTCTCGTGTTTCACCATCTTCTGTTTTCTTTGTGGCACCATGTCTATCAGAAAACATATTCTATCTGATAATTCTGGTTTACTGCTTATGTATTTATTGTCTGTGTTCCTTCACTAGAACACAAGTTTCATATTTATCACTCTAGGCTTTTATTGTCAACCATGTTCACAGGCTTTAGTGATAGGGTAGTGGATTGGACACGGGGAAGGAGAAGGGGAGGGGAACAAAAACTGCCTGGACAGGGCAGATGCCAAGAACACCTGGGGCATGGAATTAGGAAAAGGAGGTTTGTAGGTTTGTAGAGGAAACATTTCTGAAGGGCCACAAGATGTGTGACAATAAGAGGGGAAAAGAACAACACTTTTAAAGAAGTGCTATTGGGTGTGTTTATGTTCCTTGAGAGATTCAGGAAAAGATGAAAGTACTCTTTAATTATTTTGATTGCAGTAATGTGTATATATGACCATGACCATGATGCCCTATGTAAAAAGTAGCCTGAATTTCACAACCCAAGAGGTAGGCCTTGTTAGAACACCGTCCTCTGCGGAAATTCTGGTTTTGTGTATCAGTCTCTATAAGGGTAGTCTCTAGAATAATATATAATTACTTTTGGGTCTCTATAACTAAGGATTCTGGAACAACCCCTCACTCTGCTGCCAGTGGGGCTAAACAGTACTCAGCACATAATGAGAACTGAAGAGATGTTAGCTCCTAGGGAGACTGCAGTGTTCATGAGCCAGGCAGAAGGAAGATGGTATAGATGGTATTGGGGAGGCAAACTGAGGCTCTCCCCCAATAGTAGGTCAATGGGGGAAATACTGGGGAGGAAGAGAGGGAGGGAGGGAGAGAGAGAGAGAGAGAGAGAGAGAGAGAGAGAGAGAGAGAGAGAGAGAGAGAGGTGGCTCTTATTTGATAATTTAAAGTATTATTATTGGACTTGATCTTTTGGGAGAATACAGTGAGAAGAGAACATTCTAGAAAATGACTGTTTGTTGAAATAGGGGCAGAAAGACCTGGTACTACTGGTTCCCCAACCTTTTAACTTGTAAAGAGTCATGGGTTAATATGCTGCCCTATGCATCTTAAGTGTACCCAGGGCATTTTGGTAGTTAAGTGTCAAGGAAACTGTCTGAAGGTCCGCAAATGGGATATTTAGAATGCCTGACTGAACAGATAGACCTCTGCCCAAGAGCCTGATGATGAGTAAGCAGCCACTTTGGCAGATGGCCAGGGCAAAGGGTTCCAAGTCTGAGTACCCCTGATGAGAATGTCTCATCATTTGAGATTTGAGATTAAAACTCTAAGGACTCAAACTTCTTGGTGCACCGTTTGCATCCCTGGTTGGGACAGGCCTAGAGGAGAGGGGGTCTGTCTAACCCACTGAAGTCCCAGCCACCTTTCCAAGTGGTCTTGACCAAGGACAGCACACGCATACCTGATATTTCACTTGTGGACCACCTTCGTATAAGGAAATCAGGACTTGGGAGACAAACTCAGATATAGCTTTCAAGATATGATCAGGCATGAAAATAGCATGAAAATGAAAGTAACATGTTGAATAGGTGAAAGAAAATTTTATTTTAAATTCTTTTTGAATAATAGCACATTCTCAAGAAATCCCTAGAATTAAGTATTTTTGTCAATTATTTAGTAAGTGCCTAATTTGCTCTTGCTAGGGAAGAAAATTACATGGTTGTTCCTAAATTATTAAACAATATTTTGATGGCATTGACAGAGCAAGTAGCAAGGTATTGACCAGTCACCCTGCTATAGGAAAACTCTTGGGCAGCTCTGTTTTATCTTGCTAGGTGAAATTGAAGAGAAAAAGTAATTAACTCCCATGAGCTACATCTGCAAACTCTGATGGAAAGTCACACATAAAGTTCACCGTCTTTTATAAGACAAAGTAGAAAAGCTCACAAACTAGTTCTTTTAAAAAATGCCTTAAATGAACTTCAAAGCTGAAATCTTATTATCGTCCAAAGTTTCATTGGTCTGGCTTTGGAGAGGAAATGTAGTTTGGGGGTAAGATTTACTCAAGCTTTTCTTTATGGAATTTCATAATCCAGCCAATCTTCCTTTCTTGCTTTTGTAATTCATCCGTATATCCCTTTCAACACTTAGAACAGTGAATGAGTGAATGGACTTTTTCTTAAGGTTGACTTCTTGCTACATCCATAAAGAAGGATAACTCTGGGGAGAAGAGAGAGAAATTGGAGTTAAAGATAAATCCTAAAAATAGCTGTCTTTTGATTCAGTGAATTGGATTTAGACTGCTGTATGCTTCGTCCAGTTGCTCTTCTCTGGGCCAGGGACCTGCAATGATCGAGGAATGGGGAGATATCATATTTTGGGAGAACTTTTAACCACAACTCAAAAAGTGAATTTCATCCTTCTTGGTACTGAGGGGCAGCCAGAAATTAACTTTCTTTCTTTCTTTCTCTCTCTCTCTTTCTTTCTTTCTTTTTATTTCTTTCTTTCTCTTTCTTTCTTTCTTTCTTTGTTTCTTTCTTTCTTTCTCCTTTCTTTCTTTCCTTCTTTCTCTTTCTCCTTCCTTCCTTCCTTTCTTTCCTTCTTTCTTTCCTTTCTTTCTTTCTTTCTTTCTTTCTTTCTTTCTTTCTTTCTTTCTTTCTTTCTTTCTTTCTTTCTTTCTTTCTTTCTTTCTTTCTTTCTTTTTCTTTCTCTTTCATTTTTGAGACAGAGTCTCATTCTGTTGCTGAGGCTGGAGTACAATCTTGGCTCACTGCAACCTCCACCTCCCAGGTTCAAGCGATTCTCGTGCCTCAGCCTCCTTAGTAGCTGAGACTACAGGCGCCCATGACCATGCCTGGCTAATTTTTGTATTTTTACTAGACGGGGTTTTACCATGTTGTTCAGGCTGGTCTTGAACTCCTGACCTCAAGTGATCCACTCGCCTCGGACTCCCAAAGTGCTGAGATTACTGGCCCAGAAACATTATTTAGATACAGTTTATAAAATGAAAGAATATTTATTAGGAAAAAGATGATTCTTTTATGGGCCACCTACTCAGTGCCCTTAATGTGCTAGGTACTCATGTCATGGATTTTTCACATCAACCCTTTGAGATGATGATGATTTCATCCCCAGTTGATGAGGAATTTGGGACTTCAAGAGGTCAAATAACTCGTTCCAACTTTCACAGGAAGGGCAGAGAATGGCAGCTGGGATCTGGACCCATTTATCTTTAACATCAAACCATGCCATGCTCACTTAGAAGTGCCTGGTAACAGAAGTGGTCACTCCATTGGTGTTGCGTACACTATAGTTGGAAAGACAAGGAGTAGGCACATGGAGAAGGGTCCAGAGTGCAGGGGGAGGGTTAAGATGCATTGAGCACCTGTTATGAAGCAGTGCTAAAGACCATCTTTGGAAAAAGGCCTCTCTCTCAGATGGCTAATGGGCCAGGAAGTTAAGCTGAGCAAGTTTAAGTAATTTTTCCAAGGGTCTCCCAATCAGATCTTGATTTAGGTTCAGTTTGATGTCAAATCTTATGTCTTCTGAGATGCTTCATGCTTCAACTTAGAGCAAAGACCTCCAAAAAATATTGTCAAGGAACAATGTTTGTCTGTGTGCCTGGTAAGTGCTGTTGAGATGGAAAGAAGGGAAAGGACATTGAGTCAAGTTAATTTGGAAAAGTAGAACTGTGTGAGCCAAGGTGGAGGCAGGAGCGATATAGCAGGGGTTGAACTGAGCTCTGACGCCAATGGCATGGCTATGCTTTCCATAGCCGAGAAAGCGTCTCAGAAGGAGAGGAAGAGAGAGAGAGAGAGAGTGTGTGTGTGTGTGTGTATGTGTGTGTGTGTAGTGATTTGTGCACCTAGAGTGGACTCTGTGGCAGCTCCCCTCACAGCTCTCTGGTGGCCTCCATGACCCCCAGGCTTTTGAGTGTGACTAGGAAGCCAGAGGACAAAGAAAAGGTGGCAGGAGAGCAGGTTCTCCTCATGGAGCTCTGGGCTGTCTGCGGTTCTGCCTGTGCTCACCCTCTAGTGGTTACATCTCTTTAACCCCTCACTAAACAATGCTAAGGACAAAACATTCCAGACCAGAAAATGGCCCGCCTGGTGATTATGGCTGCCTTACTAAGTTTTACTGCCTCCCTGTGGATTCTGTTATTTGGGCAGAAGTTGGTCATTCAAAAGATTGAATACAAGTGATTCAAATAACTCAGTGATTTTTCAGAGGGTACATATGGATATTACTTAAGAGTGGGCAAGACCTTTCTCTAGAAACCATCTTTTCATCTTCCAGTCCTAAAACTTCCATATTTTCACTGTATAGTTTGGCGAGAAGAATAACCAAGAACTCTATGCTTTCAGAATGTTTAAGGAGACTCTTTTTTCTTTATTTTTTTGAGACAGAGTTTTGCTCTGTCACCCAGGCTGGAGTGCAATGGCGCAATCTTGGCTGACTGCAACCTCTGCCTCCCAGGTTCAAGTGATTCTCCCGCCTCAGCCTCCCAAGTAGCCGGGATTACAGGCGCCTGCCATCATGCACAGCTAATTTTTGTATTTTAGTAGAGACGGGATTTCACCATGTTGGCCAGGTTGGTCTCGAGCTCCTGAACTCAGGTGATCCACCCACCTCGGCCTCCAAAAGTGCTGCTATAACAGGTATGAGCCACTGAACCCAGCCTAAGGAGACTCTTTTGAATTAGTTGCAGCTGCATCCCAAATATCTTCTTTCCCTTTCAACAGAGTTTCGAGGCTGGTTTTGTTCAGGTTTATCTGAGTATAAACAAAGGATATGCATAGTCACTGTTATTTAAGCTCTGTCATGAAACATTATTCGTCAATCAAACATTGTGGCATCAAGTTGCCTTAGAGTTGAAAAAGTCAGAGGGGACCTAATCATCATTTTCAGTAATCATTTTACCATTCACACATTTGGAGATACCACAGCACTTACTTCAAATGCTTCTTCCTCAACACATAAATTACCACATCCCCAACTTGTGCAAACACACACACACACGTGTGTGTGTGTTCTTCAACGTGTCTGCAAAAGAGAATACCAGGAGTTCTGAGAACATGATCTGAAAATCTTTCCAATTGTCTGTGATTTAGGAAAATCTTGTACTTTGTAGAAGATCCTAAAATTCTGAGCTCATGGAAGACTTGGCCAAAGGAGCCAAGTTTCTGGATTTCTCATCTGGCATTCCAGTCCCTATGTTCTGCTGCGTAAAGGCTGGGTGTGTTTCTAGTGTATGAGATTGTGATGTTCAAAAATAGAAATAAGAGAGATTTTCAGCAACTGAGCATTAATATTTAAGATCCTTGTGGGAAAGGGGAAATATTATGGTGTAGTCAATTATAATGCCAACTTCTTCAATCTCTATTTACTTGGGAAAGATTTCAGTGATGTGGTCTTAATTCCAGTTGAAACTGATCTTTTCATGTTTAGAGGGGACTGGATGTTGACAGTTTTCTTCCCATTTGTTCAGAAGTTTTATTTTTGGCTTATGATCATCCTAGCGTATCAGTAACCATGCAAAAGAATAAACACAATTATTATGTGTTACTAGAACATATTGGTGTTTAATGTGACTTTGATACTTTCTTCTTCCCATTTACAAGCAACTGTGAGAAAACCTTCTGATAGAACTGTTTGGTCATTTACTTTATTTATTTCATTTCACAATAGTTCACACATTTTTAAAGAGTGAAGATTCATACTACTGTAATTGCACCCTGGGGCCACTAATTCGGGTGCCTAAAGGCTCAGGCTGGTCTGGCAAATTGAAGTCTTGAAATTCCATGTCTTATGTTGGCTGATATGCCATCTTTGGGTGTTGGCATCTGTTTTCTTCTGTAAGATTCGTTTTCCCCCCGAACATGGAATATTGTCAACACAGACTATAGTCCAGAGGGCCAACTGTTAAGCTGGGGTAACAAGGAGTTCTCTGGAGCACCAGTGCCTCCGCAGTAATGCTGAAGCTTTTCTTTTTTAAATGTAGGTTTTGAGACAATCTCCTGCCATCTTCATTTACTCCGAGTGAAGGATTCTAATGAAGTCACCATGAGTAATGAGGCTTAGTCCCGTGGGTCCTCGCCTGAGGTGACTGTTTCTGCCACCTGGTTGTTAGCTGTGTGATTTCTGTCTTTGTCTTTGGTATTTGCAGGGAAAGGGCTCCGAGAAGGAGGTGAGCTTCACCTTGGCAAATTCTCTCCCAGCGAAATGAATACAAACATCTGATGTCATGACCCCCCTCTGGTTCCACACATTCAGCATGTTTGACACTGTTAGCAGCCATGGTGCAGGCCCAGAGGACATCAGCAAGTAGATTAAAATGTCCTTTTCTGCCAGGAGATGAGGCCTGTGTCTCAGTGGGCAGAGGCAGGGACAGCCAGGGAAGCTTTGATGGAGATGCTGCAGAACTCGCCTTTCAGGGTGTGTCTGTGGGTATATGAATTATTAATATATTAAGTGGGTTTCCTCTTCCTTTAATTTTCCCCTCCCAAATTCCAAAAAGCAAACAAGGAATTTGTGCTCACTTGCAAAAAGGCCAGATAACTTGGTGTTGGAAAACAACTTCTTTTTCTTCTGTTAGTTTTTGCAATGATGAGCTTATTGAGGAGACTGGAGGAGGAAAAACAGGAGAGAGACATGTGTGTCTTTTAGAGCAGTTGGTGGGTGTGTGGAAGTGGAGAGGAGAGAGAAGTCTGAATCTAGGTGCCAGAACTCCAAGATTGACAAGGTTTTCTGTGCCTGAGTAAAATAGTAGGACCACGTGCCTTCAAGAGACTGCAGGCTTGGACCACGACGCCATCAGTGGTGACTGGAATAGATAGAAGAAGAGAAGGCATGTGGCCGGGTGTAGTGGCTCATGCCTGTAATCCCAGCACTTTGGGAGGCTGAAGCAGGTAGATTGCTTGAGGTCAGGAGTTCGAGACCAGCCTGGCCAACATGGTGAAACCCCATGTCTACTAAAAACACAAAAATTAGCCGGGAATGGTGGTGTGTGCCTGTGGTCCCAGCTACTCAGGAGACTGAGGTAGAAGAATCGCTTGAACCCAGGAGGTGGAGGTTGCAGTGAGCTGAGATTGTGCTACTGCCCTCCAGCCTGGGTGACAGAGGGAGACTCTGTCTCAAAAAATAAATAAATAAAATAAATAAATAAGTAAATAATAAGAAGAGAAGGGTGAAGGGTGTCCCTGACCATTTGCTCTGTCAAAGCTCCTGGGGCCTTTTCATCATTGTGGGGAGGAAGAAACACACCTAATGATGACTGATAGCCTCAGAATCAGATTGAGTTTGATTTAAAGGAGATAAAGAGAGTGACTTTTACGTGTGTTAAAGTCTGTGGAATCAAATTCATCCCTGCTGCCCATCTCACTGCACAAGGAGAGGCCCTGAAGACCTGTGACATTAGCCCAACTGAAGAGCTGGAACTTGCTTCTTCCAAAAAGTTTTTAGTTGAAGAAGCCTAACAGACAAGGAGTGTGAGGAGTGTTACTTTATATATGACAAAGAAATTACATTGTCATTAATATTGCAGGTCACTGCTTTGAGGGGGAAAATCCTTGTTTTATTTTAAGATTCTTAGTAGGGTTGATTCTGAGGCATAGAAAACTCAGGAGAGTTGGGCCTTCCAGACAAATGCATTTGCCTTGATGAAACACATTTGCAATAGCTCTCCAACAATGGCCTAGAGACTACTCACAATTCACATTGGACTTTAAAAAAATATTTTTTTTATCCTGTTTTGAAAATGGACCAGGTTTGGGGCACTAATTCACACAACTACCACACCCACTCTTTCTGCCCAGAGAGTGAGGAGAAAGAATGGGTCAATCAGCTGACATATTTCCATCCAATTTCAAGGATGGAATGTGTTCATTTTCTGACTAATGGCATGTCATTTTGCAGAAGCCTTTGGTCGCAAATTAATCCTGGAATCAAAACAGATTTTCCGGGGAGCAATCTTCCATCAAGTATTGATTTTTTTACACTCATGGAGTCTGTACTCCCTAATTTAACCTGACAATGATTCTGCACAATGGCCTGGGAGCACCTTGGCAGCTCGCTGAAGGAACTTTTACTGTCTTTTCTTTCCGCGAAGTAGAAGGGAAAAAAACAGCCTGGCTAGCTCAGTCAGTCACTGGGGGGCATTTATGACTTGATACTTTACTTTTGGTGATTTGGAATGGTCAGAAAGCTGCCTCCTAACTTTTAAAGCAGTGCTGGGAGGGAAAGCTTCGCTTTGCTGAGATTCTGTTCAAAGGAACATTTTTAAAGAACTGCCAATATTAAACAAATCTGTAATATATTGTTCAGTTATGGCCAATGTTTTCAAGTGATGCCATCTTGCTGTATCCACCAAACATGAGAAAATGGGGAAGCGTTTTCTAAAGAGAGGCTTTTGCCTTTGAATTTCAATAAATGTTGTTCTTTTTCTTGTTTCTGTTTTCTCAAAGACACTTTTGGATCCATTCTGATTCTTGTGAACCCAATAAACATTCTTAAGCTGTGCTGGATATGACAAAACCCCTACTTCAAGGAACGTAGGGCTAGGAAAGTATGGATAAAACAAGCACATTCCATCTATGACAGAACATAAATTACGGAAAACATGGGCACGAGCCAGTGGGGTGGTGAGAACTGGGAGCATTTCCTAATTTCCCTTGCAAGCAGGTTGGGACCATGTGACCGGCTTTGGCCAATTGATGAACTATGAATGGAAGACATAGGAGTCATCTTTAGGTGGAGGCAGTTTTCCTTTCATCTGCTGTCTTCCCCTGCCACAGTGACTAGATGGAGGACAACCTTGTTCTTCGAAGTCCAAACTGGACTTTGCGTAAGCTAAACAAACTTTCATGCTACAAAACTCCTAAGAAGGCTGTGCGTGGTGGCTCATGTCTGTAATCCCAGCAGTTTGGGAGGCTGAGGTGGGTAGATCACCTGGGGTCAGGAGAAACCCTGTCTCTACTAAAAATACAATAATTAGCAGGGCGTGGTAGCGGGCATCTGTAATCCCAGCTACTGAGGAGGCTGAGGCAGGAGAATCACTTGAACCCGGGAAGCGGAGGTTGCAGTGAGCCGAAATCGTGCCATTGCACTCCAACCTGGGCGACAAGAGCAAAACTCAGTCTCAGAACAAAAAACAAAAAACACAAAAAACTCCTAAGAAATCTAGGCCTGCTTAATATCACAGCATTGGTTAGCCAAACTAATACAGATGGGTAGGATTACATAATGAGGAGTGACGCCAAAATCCAGAGAGATGTAATTAAGAAGGCTCATTCACAGACAAGAATTTTGATGAACCCAGGAACACTGAGTTCATAAAAAGTAGTGCTTAAGCAGCTCATGGAAACCAGTGGCGGGTTTTAACTGAAGTTGATTTATCTCATACTTACTGAGATATTGTTTGGAAACAGGGCATGTACATTTATTACTGTTGGAAAACAGAATCAATACTCTGGCTGAATAATGCATTAAGCAGTCTGAGTGAGTCCCTGAGTCATGGGCACCCTAACAGATTAGTTTGGTTTAGAGGTCATATCCTCTGGGTTCTGAATCTTCAACCTAATAAGAATAAAATTACTATTAATGCATTAATTTAGTAGGCACTTGGAGAGACAGGAGAAGTGGGAGGAGAATTTTGGCCCTTGAAGAACTTGTGGGTGGGGAAGGAAGATTGCAAGCACTGTACAGAGTGAGGAAAGAAGACAATTGAGGAGTGATCAGTTTGGGCAGTGGCAGGTCAGAGGAGGCTTTCTGAGACCTGAGAGCTGGGTCCCAGAGGGAGCAAGAGACTGGTAAAGAGGAGGTAGACAGGTCATCCCACTGAAGTGAGCAAAGGACTGAATGGTCTGAGTTGATGATGAAGAAAACTCATGAAGAGTTTGTGTAAAAGCATTCCCAAATGTCCTCATCAAAGGGAAGGGAGTAGATCTAAGGGAGGGAAGAGTGGCAAACTCTCCCAACATTTTCCTTTATTAGTCGTTCGTGTTGACCAGGGACTCTTATGAAACATGACATGTGGTTGGCCATGGCCATGCTGCACTCTGAAGAGTGGCCATCCTGCCCTTTAGATTTGAGCCTTTTTTCTTTCTCTGCATTAGTCATGCATCAGGTTGTTATTGTCGGTGACAATCACAAAATTACTCCATTAGGCCAACTACACATCTTAACCAAGCCAAAAAGATGGCCTTACCAACACACTGGGTTGCTGCCTGGTGCTGTGACCCCATGAGCATTAGTTTCTTCATATGTAAAGTGAGAATTAAATTAAATGAGATGATTTTTATAATACAATTAGTATATAATTGGCCTTTGGTAGATTATTAATCATCAGTAACATTATTATTACCAATCTATGGTTTTTATCACTAAATCAGAATGCATTTGTGATTATATAAAAAGCTCTTTTGGTGGATGCTAAAAAATGAAAACTGACTTTGTTTTAAACTATTTCAGGTCATGTTTATTTGCCCTGTTTGAAATCCAAAGTTCCAAATGGTTGAGGACAAAGTCATCGCTAATATTGAGATTGTTTTTTAACAATTCACTTTCATTTTTTTCTTTGCTTTCTTCTATCATCAAAATAAAGAAGTTATCCACATGTTCCACAAACGAGCAATGAATATACAAGTTTATGTTTAATAATTTTTTGGAAATCACAGATTTTCCAAAATGGGCAAAACATATAAATTATTGTTTTGAAAATTCTTGGAAATCTTCATCTTCCTGTCTTTGTGCCTTCAGGGTGGGAGACTGTTTGGCTTTTTCACCTCTATGGGAAAGCTACAATTATTATGCCTGATTCTCTTGTCTTCTAAAATTTCAGTTTAATAGCAAAATGTTTAATTAAAAACACAGATCAAATGTCATTTGAACAAGTGAACAGTATAGGATGAGTTTTGAGAAAGTTAAACTATAAGTTGTAACTAATGGCTATATTAAATCCCTTGTGTTTCAGGGAGGAAAACAGCACACACCAGGGCCTGTTGTGGCGGGCAAAGGGAGGAAGAGCATTAGGACAAACACCTAATGTATGTAGGGCTCAAAACCTAGATGATGGGTTGATAGGTGCAGCAAACCACCATGGCACATGTATACCTATGTAACAAACCTGTACGTTCTGCACATGTATCCCAGAACTGAAAGTAAAATGAAAAATAAAAATATATTTTGTGTGTGTGTGTGTTTTTTTGAGATAGAGTCTCGCTCTGTCACCCAGGCTGGAGTTCAGCGGTGTGATCTCGGCTCACTGCAAGCTCTGCCACCCGGGTTCAAGCCATTCTCCTGCCTCAGCCTCCTGAGTAGCTGGGAGCCTGGCTAATTTTTTGTATTTTTAATAGAGACGGGGTTTCACCATGTTAGCCAGGATGGTCTCGATCTCTTGACCTTGTGATCCACCCGCCTCGGCCTCCCAAAGTGCTGAAATTACAGGCGTGAGAATAATTTTTTTTTAAAAAGAAAGAACTGTTAGGAAAAGAAAATCCCTTGTGTTTGAAACAGTGATTGAAATAGCGTATTTCAACAGCTTTATGCAGGATGTCGTTCTAGAATGAACTCTTTTTTTCTTTACAAATTAAAGAAAACTTCTGTTCAGTTGAAAGAGTGCCAGCTTTTTTCTTTTTTTCCATCAAAGTGCATCTATACATTAGTGAAGTGCTTTAATGATCTTCACTGTGCACGATTACAAAGTGCTCTATTATATGCAAGTACCGTGGAGGTAAATAGCAGGTTTCATGATTGTAAATTTCAAACTTTCTCCCTTTAAAAAACATATCAGTGATTCTACTGCACATCAAGATATTTAGATTTGAGTGAAACCACTTTCTGATTCTCAAAAGATAGTAACATTTTGTTATATTTGTTATTTGAGCTACTTTTGGAACCAGTCTTCAAAACAGCTAGAGCAGCTAATTATTCCTCTGAGCCTACAGGGTGGGAGAAGTTTGCAGGGAGATAAACACAGGTTATTATTGTTTTATTTCTTTTCCCCTGACTACCAGGTATGAGAGATTGTCAGAGAACACACATGATATGTCATCTTCATTGCCCATGCGTATCTACATTTTTGGAAACTCTAGAAGCTTCTGAAAGCTCAAAATTTGGAGAAGTTTTGCTCTGGGTTTCAAGTGGATTAGAGACCTTACACCAGTGATTCTGGGATTAGAGGCCTATGTTTTTGGATGACAAGCATTTTAGGAATGAAGAATATACAATGAATACCATATGGCCTTTAGCAGAGAGATTCAGGTCATGAACTCTAATCAGACAGGCATGGCTTTAATTTCTACCTCTGATATTTTTTTGGGTAAGTTACTTAAGCTTTCTAAACTTTATTTTTCTCATCTTTATAATGGAGGTAATAAGATCTCCTTCATGGGGTTGTTGTGAAAATTAAATACATACAAATGCATGTGTATACATACACACATAATTTTTTTGGTGATATTAGTTCAGTTCCTGGCAGGAAGCTTAATAAGTGGCAGTTATTCTTATTAAAGCTAAATAGCTTTGCTCAAATGTCTATAGTGGCCCAGATAAATAATGTTATACTCAAATAGAATATAAAAATCCAAACAAAAAAGTATGATTGCCTAAGGTCTCATCCTCAGTTAAAGCGAAATGGAGGAAAAACAACACTTCAGATCCTCTTGGCCAGGTTCCTTCTGTAGGCCTAATAAAGTGTGAGCTGATTTGTCTTTCCTATATGGGCATTTAGGAAAAAGATCTGACTCTAGAAGAGTTTTCTTAATTTTTTTTTTCTTTCCAAACATCTGCATCAAATACTGCTCATTGGTCGTTGGTAGAATCTAATTGTATTTAGATTGCTGAATAAAAACCAGGTAGAAAAAAATGACATTCTGGATGAAAGCATAGGATCAATTGGATTGTTTCAATGAGTTTCATCTATTGTCAGAGGAATAAGTGAAGGGTTCTAGCTGCAGTTGTGAGACTGTAAAAACCATTTAAAGCACATCAACATGTTAGAATTGACTTGCATAGTTTAGAGAAGGGGAAAAAAGGAAGAATTAAAGCTTAGTATTATACTGTGACTTGGCTATTTTTTTATGGTCTGAAAATAAGATGCGGAGGTTTTTTGTTTTTGAGGTCTATTTCGTTCACCTTTTTCTAAAAGATGCACCCATGCTCACTAAGTGGTAGGCAATGATCATTTGAGATGAGATTTAAATTCTTATGTAAAAAACTATGTAGCCCCACAATAGTAAATAACATTTAAGGAATTTTGCAGATGTCTTTATTGAAACAAAGAGAGATGGGAATCCAGAAAATACACTTAAAGAAAACAAAACAGAAAATACAAGATCAGCAGATCGGGTTTTCATTCTATCAATATGCACAAAGACCTGTGGTAATTACACAGTAAAACATTTGCCATTGGCACGCCCCTAAGATGTTTGCATCTGAATTTGGGGCTTTTGGATCCTGTCTTATCAAATAAAATTTCCTAACAAAATCTGGTTGACTTGAGCGAAACGTCTGCTGTACAATGGGAAAGCAAGAATCTCAAATGTTAGAAAGAAATCATCTTTGTGGATTTAATTGCCATTGACAGAAAAAGGCCATTGGGCTGGAAAGATAATCACCGTTCAGTCAGAAAGCATTATGTAGTTTGAAATTAAGGAAAAAAATTCTATTATGTTAAAACAGCTGGAAAATGAAATCTAATAAAGAAAATATTTAATTTAAATGATTTACTTTATTTCATTTCATTTTATCTTTTTGGTCAGTGAACTTTTTCACTGCAAATGTGACATGTATGACTAAATATCACATGTCTGGGCCAGGTAGAAGCTGATATTTATTGATAAATGTCAATCTTGGGAGAAAAACACAACAGATCTACTGCTTTTAAGTTTATTGCCTTTCCATACCAATCTAAATTTTTTTTTTGACGTGACATAAGAGGAACTCTAGTTCATTTTACCTATACGCCGGGAAAAGTTATTCTCTGGGAGGGCATTTTGATGCAACAGTCCACTTGCAAAGATATTCAGATGAGATTACAATGGGTGGCACCACTTCTTCCTTCCTGAGTTAGACTTCAGGCTCCTCCCAAACTAAAGCTGCCATGGTGGCTTGGTTTTGTGTTTGTGAAGCCTGCTGTTTCTTCCGTTTTCTTTGTTCCTTCTTCTTCCTTCACTAACTTTTCAAAGCCCAGCCCACCACCCCTTGGCAGACCGTTCCCTCCTAACCCTCAACCCTTATGCCGGAGAACTGTGGCAAGTAAGATTTTTCCTGGTGGGTATATGATTTTAAAATATTGTGAAGTATTGATGTAGACATAGTCCAGATCTGAGTGAGCTTTTCTTCCTTCCCAAGAGTCTGGGGTTCTGCACTGAAGACCAGGCTGTATCTCTTGTATCCATATTCATAGATCTAGCTGAAGTCCCTGGGTGAATATTATTTTAGCTATTGTCTTACTCTGTTTGTGCTGCTATAATCAAATACCAGAGACTAGGTCATTCATAAAGAATAGAAATATATTTCTCACAGTTCTGAAGACTGAGAAGTCCAAGATCAAGGCACCAGCAAATTTGGAGGCTGGTAAGGGCTGCTTTCTGCTTCCAAGACAGCGCCTTGGAAGGTGAAGGGGCAAATGCTTCCTTGCACCTCTTTTATAAGGTCACTAGTCTCATTCACAAGAACTCTACCCTCATGATTTAATTATCTCCTAAAGGCTTTACCTCTTAATACTGTCACATTGGTAATAAAGTTTCAACACATGAATTTTGGGGTCCATTCAGATTGTTGCAGCTATGAAAGCTATTATTATTAAATTTCTTTTCTGTAGGAAACATCAAGTCATCCTAGTTAGGGGGTTCCTTAATTTCTCTACTTATTCATTCATTTATTCATCTTGCTTTTGCTAGGTGCCCGAACTTGTATTTGTCACAGGCAAGACAAAGATTACTACGACATGTCTCCTCCTCTCAAGAACGAACTATTCTTAACGGATTCAATGGTGCTACAGAATGGAATGAAGTTTAGATTTTCTTTAGAATTTCTCTGAGACCATCTGCCCTAGCCTCAGACATGTTCACTACACTTTTGCTTCTTCCCATCAGCATTGCCCCTCACTCCCCTGTGGGAGCTCCAGTGTGCTCTCTCTCTCTTCTAATGGTCATCACTCCTGTCACAGTGATGCAGGCAAGGATTTAGGCTTAGGTATTTGGAGAGGAGATAAGAAACTGTAGGCCCGGCACGGTGGCTCACCCCTGTAATCCCAGCACTTTGGGAGGCCAAGGCAGGTGGATCACCTGAGGTCAGGAGTTTGAGACCAGCCTGGGCAACATGGTGAAACCCCATCTCCACTAAAAATGCAAAAATTAGCTGGGCATGGTGGTGGATGCCTGTAATCCCACCTACTCAGGAGGCTGAGGCAGGAGAATTTCTTGAACCTGGGAGGTGGAGATTGCAGTGAGCCGAGATCACACCACTGCACTCCAACCTGGACAACAGAGTGAGACTCTGTCTCAAAAAAAAAAAAAAAAAAAAAAGAAAGAAAAGAAATTGTAGAAGCCTACGTCTAATGGCCTTTATTTGCTCTGTGAAGTAGGAGGCAAATTCAGTGCAAAGATTAAGAAAAGTTGTAAACTGTAACCGAGGTCACTCTAGCTCAGTATCTCCTTTTTCACTAGGCTCATCAGCCCCTCAGAAAGCCCCACAAGTGTTTCAGGGGTTACCAGAATGTCTTTACTTGCCTAGAGACACATGCACACCCCCTTCCGCCTCTGGTGTCAGGGTGTCCATGAAGCCCACTGGGTACCCACTATGGGTTTCTGCCAGTGGCCTGAGTGGGTGGCTGCTGAATGACCAGGTACAGAGGTCACTCCTCTGATGCTATTCAGCTCCTCTGGCCCACAGTCCTTCCCACCGCTCCTTCTGGCCTGCAGCCACCTGGCCCCTCTGAGTTTCTGTGTTGGCATAGTCCAATGCTGTGTTACCCAGGCCTTGATGGGCTGCAATATGAAGAGAAACTGTTCCTTCAGTTTTTACTCATAGCATCTTTCTCTCTTATATACAGACAAGCACCCAAGGACTGGCTTAGGGATATATTTAAATAATAGCCACCTGCTATTCTTGGAATCCCTGAGAATGCTCCAGTGATTTAGCCTCTGTTATTAGCTCAACATCGCTGTGCCTTACAATAATTCTGCTTGAAGGGATCTGCAGATTCCCTCATTCCCCTCACTATGCAGTCTAAACCCCAGCTATGGACACAATTCAAGCCACCATATCAGCAGATTCCAGAGGACCCTTTCTTCATAGCTGTATCAACATTTCCAGACAGATGGGATCATGACAGCAGCAAACTAAGACTTAAGTTAAACTCCATGCTAGGAAAGTTTTAGAATAACTGCTTAGGGGATGGAAAATGTACCAGACTAGAGAAAGTTATAAAATTGCTAAACTCCACTCATTGCTCCTTGGAGACTGGAGCCCTTCGATTGGAATGGTACCGTCCAGCATCTGTGTGCAATTTGTCCAGCAGTGTTGGGCGGCCCAGGAAGAAAAGAGAGGTTTGAATTGAATCAGGGATGAGGATGAGCAGAGCTGGTAAGGCATAGTAATACAGAGTGTGAGGGGATTGAGAAAGTTTCTAACATTGTTGTTGGAATGATTGATTTTGAAGCTCAGCTGGCTGGTGCAGAGAAGGAAGGGGAGGGTGGGGGAGTTGAGAGAGTCATTTGTTTAGCAAGTATTTATTGATCACTGACAATGTGCTGGGCAGGCACAGGCATAGGTTCTGGGAAACTGTCTTTGAGAAGTTTGCAGGCAGGTTGGAGAGGTATGTAAATCATAGTATAGAGCGCTAACTGCTACAGTAGTCTAGGGAGCTGTAGAAGTAGACAAGAGAAGCATCTGATTTTTCCAAGACTGCTGGAGGAAATGCATCTTGGAAAAGCACCTGAGTTTTCCAAGACTTCTGGAAACAAGCTTCTGACTTTTCCAAGACAGCACCTACATGGGGAACTGGGAGGCAAGAAGGAGTTAGCCAGGGGAATGGGGAAGCAAGTGTGTTCCCAGGCAGAAGGACCAGCTTGGGTAAAGTCTTTGAGGTAAGAGAGAAAGGATGGCAAGGCCAGCTCAGGGTGACTGGAGTGTAGTGGACTGTGGAGGAGCAGGGAAGGAGGGCTGGCCAGGTTGGAGGAAGGGTCATGGGGTATTGTAGGATATGTTCACAGCTCTCTACCCAGCTCAGTCCCTGCTGGCCACCACGAAACTGCCTCACCATCAAGGGTAGAGCCCAGAATCCAAGTTTGTGTCATGTTGACTGTGCTTTGCCAGTCACAGCTGATCAGACCTAAGGATCATAGTCCAGAATATTCACATAAGGGCAAAGAAAGCTGTTTGCAGAGAGGCAGAACTGAATCAGCGTGTGCAGAGAGAAGGGGAGGGAGAGATAGGGCCAGGGGAGAGGGAGTGAGGAATGTATGAAGATCCTAACTCCTTTTAGCGCTTGAGCTCTGGGGCATTCCCCTGTGTCCTTTTAATTAATTCTTCCTTTTTGCATCCAATCTAACTCAAGTGGGTTCTGTTTCTTGCAACCAAAGGAGCTTTGACGAGGCTCACCAGGGAGAGAACACACAATGAGAGAACTCTGTGGAGCAGCAATGCAGGTAGAGTTGCTTTATGTCTCAAATTGTTAGTCACAGACTTTTCTAGTCTGAGCTGTGGTTTCCTTGGCTGTACTGGTGCCCTCACAGCTTACTAGGCTTTTTTTAAATCTAGTTCAGGAGTCAGCAAACTACAGCAGGTGTGCCAAATCCAGGTCGACGCTTATTTTTGTAAATAAAGTTTTCATTGCAACACAGAGATGTCCATTTCTCACATGTTGATTTATCTCGGTTCCATGTTGCCATACCCACGATTCCTTTCTAGACACATTTCTTAGATTTTCCATAATCCTTTGCATTATTGTGCCTATGCCAGCTCTTTCTTTCTCACTGTAGTTGTCCAGTGTCTCGAGCGTGTCAGGTTTAGATGGAAGCGTCGGAATCTACCTCCCACCAAGACCTAAACAGTGAGGAGAAATTCCTCAAAGAGGACAAATTTCTGAATTGGAGTGTCAAGAAATGACAAATATCCACTACTGAGGGCTGAGGTGGACTTTTCAGAACGCTGGAGCTTTGGAAGAGGCAGCACGGAGTAGTGGGAGTTAGGAGGTCTGTCTCTTCATGCACACCGTCTTACTAACGGGCTGGGGACCTTCACGGTCACTCAGCCTTCTGGAACTTCAGTTTTCCTATCTACAAAATCTCGTGGTTTCTAGATTTTGAATTTCATTGACCAATAACATTTCAAAGGGAATTTTGGGAATTAACATAGATATCTTGCCAATTTGTTGCTTTGTTAAGTAAAGATATTATTTAAAATAACTACCAACTACTATCACCATCATTTTATGCAATAAAATATATTTTAATACCAAAATTAGGAAGGATATTATCTCAGAATAATAATTAATTCCTCAAATTGAGTTAGCTTTTAAGAAAACTTACTATGTTGGCTTTTTTCTTTTTTCCAACTTCATGTGGACCAGTGAAAGACCGTCACTACACCATGGGTGTAGTGGGAACCGTCAGTAATGGTTTTTAAGGTCTTTCCCAAGATCATGATTCTTTGATTTTCTGAAGGCGGGAGAGAGGGCTTTTTGTCTAAGCTTGTTATGACATTGGAAACTTTTTCCTTTTGATCTCTTAGCAGACCTTTTTTGGATGACCTTCAGTGCATGGCAGAAAGTCTACCTTTTAATGTGCATTTAAAAAAACTCTTGAATGGTAAGAGGAAGCCTTTGGGACAAGGAATGTCCACCTCTTTATGTTGCTTAATGTTACTGTCGTAGAGGTGCCCCAGAGACCTTGGCAGTGAGTGCATTTCTATAAATCTTAAAAATCAATCAACTAATCAATATGTAGGCAAGGCTGATAGATGTGCCCACTTACGGGACTAAATGCCTGTCCAGGTTGGCCTTTCTCATTATTGAGGAGACATTGATGGCTGGGGATATGCAAAGTTTCATAAAGATAACCTTTGTCTCTCTCTCCTTCCCACACTTTTCAAAATCCTACATTTTGAAGGCAGCTGGGATCGAGGGAATTGAATATGCACATTTTGAAGGAAAGAAACCACTGATGCATCTATAAATACCGAGGAATAATAACGGAAGGGAAAGGGACACGTTATTGACTGTGGTTAAAAGTACGGCAAGGGATAATGGGCCTTGTCAGACCGAGGGAAACTTTTCAGCTCTAAGGATCCAACTTCCTAACAGTGGGGAGTGTGGAGAGGTTTGTACATAGAGGCCCTTTTCTGGGTGTTCAGAGCCAACCAGATGAAAAACGGAAGGGTTTAGTGCAGTGAGCAGTACCGCCTTCACCAGGGGCTTTCTATGGCCCTAGGTGGTTGTGTTTTTTTCAGCCGTAAGATCTATAATTCTGTTTTTCTCTGTAGATTTTGTGTTGATTCATTTTGATTGCTCCAGTTCTTTCCTCTCCTTGCCGTCCTATGCCTGTGGTTGTCTCTTCTTAAAATTTTGTCTTGCAAGTCCAGTTTGTCTTCCTCTTTGTGTGGATCCTTTTGGTTCATTGCGTGCATGCCCATGTTATTTATTCTGATGTTTTTCCCTGAAACTCTCTCTTGCTGGCTTGGACACTCAGCTATTTGAACACAATAACTACCCTGTGAAAGAGACCTTTCTTTTACTCACTTTCCTACCCCAAGTTACCTGTTTCTGTTCTTAGGAAAGTTCATGTCTAGGAGCAGTTATTTTGTCTTTCTACATGAAGGATGGTTTGTTATATCTGGTACATTTTGGGACTGTGAGGTAAAAAGGCTGATTCCTAAACAAATATATCAGCATTTACAGACAACAACAACAAAAACCAAAACCAAGCTATCCATCACCATAGCCTCTTTATTCTCATGCTACTGCCAACAGTAAAAAAAAAAAAAAAAAAAAAAATTCTGGGCCAGGTGCAGTGGCTCATGCCTGTAATCCCAGGACTTTGGGAGGGAGATGTGGGCAGATCACCTGAGGTCAGGAGTTCGAGACCAGCCTGGCCAACATGGTGAAACCCCATCTCTACTAAAAATACAAACATTAGCTGGGTGTTATGGTGCACATCTGTAGTCTCAGCTACTTGGGAGGCTGAGGCAGAAGAATCACTTGAACCTGTGAAGCAGAGGTTGCAGTGAACTGAGATTGCGTCATTGAACTCCAGTCTTGGCAACTGAGCAAGACTCCATCTCAAAACAAACAAACAACAACAACAAAATTCTGGACTCATCTGTTGAAATTACCCTTATAGCTTATTCATCAATCACACCAGAAAATTGGTCTCATCGCTTCATAATCCCACTTTTTTATTTGACCCAAGATTATATTACCACTTTCATCCATCTTATTTAATTAAATCTGCTTCTTATGCATTTAAGTGCAAGTTGATTGATAGTGAAAATATTTTATAACACAGGCCAGTCAAAACAGATGATAGTTATAACCAACAGATATACCTGTAGCAATATATAGCCTCTGAATATCAATTTTGCTTTATGCTATTCCAAAACATTTTGAAAAATAAAAATGCCCCCCATTATGGTGAACTTTGATCTTTTCTGACTTTCCAGTGTTCAACTTTAGCTGCTCTTTTAGGAGACTTCCCCATCATGTGTGGTTTTCATGATATAGTGGGTAGCGTCCAGCCTCTCACTACTCATGGTGAGAGGTTATTGGAAGAGTTTTTTCTTTCCCTACTTTCTGAGTTCCAAGAATGTGGCAGAGTCTTGGCCTATCAGATGCTCTCTTGAGCAAATCCAAACAAGGCAAAGAGATTTTAGTGTCGATTCAAGATGGAGGCAGTATCAATGTCTTGGGGCAGGGGCAGTAGAATGGGATGAAGGTGGTGAAAGTATCTTAAATTGACTATTTCTACTAAAAGATAATTGTGTTTCCTGTACTTCCTAATTCCCTCTCAATACATTTTCCCTTTTTACTCAAGAGAGTCAGAAATGATTTCTGTAACTTGTGCCTGAAGGCATCTACTTAGGATCTACAAAAAGTTGGCCTCAAACTTTAAGAGCAAGCAGATGTTTTTGTTAATTGACAAAACCATTACTGAGAAATACCTTGGCAGGCTAGGATATGGACCGAAACCAACTAAAATCTGCATTTGGATTAAACACATAAATCAATTTCATGAGGTACAGAGCTGACTAGCAGCAGTTCATGTGACAGTGTTCTATGGTTTTATTTTGACCAAAGCTCATTGACGGCATCCCTAGAAGTGACATGATTACCATCCTTGGGGAAAAGGTGGTCCCAGGAGCCTTTTATTTGGTTCTGTGAATTTTTTCCTTGTGAACCTAAATTAATTTTTAGAAAGTTCAACTATCTTCCCTTCTATTGTGGTTTTTCTAGCTCTAATATTCTGTGGAATTTTTTTTTTTTTGAAAAAAGAATGGTGTTATTTGGACACAGGGTGGGGAACATCACACACTGGGGCCTGTCATGGGGGTGGGGAGGGGAGGGATAGCATGGGAAGAAATACCTAATGTAAATGATGGGTTGATGGATGCAGTGGGCCAGCATGGCACATGTATACCTATGTAATGAGCCTGCACGTTGTGCACATGTACCCTAGAACTTAAAGGATAATTATAAAAAAAAAGAAAAAAGAACTGTGTTTAAATCCCTTGACAGTATTTAATGCTGCTCCGTATATCTACCTTTGTGAGATTAAAGAGACATTACAAAGAGGATTACAAATAAGGAAGAAAACTCCTTATTTCTATTAATTAGATATTTATAGGATGGTACTTCATTTTTATATATTGATTTTATATGAATTTTATTATTTTATCATCTGTAAAGCTACTATTTATTGGCTCTACTTGACAGATTGGGAAATAAACTCAGTGAGCTAGGCTACTTGCCCAAGGTAACACAGCTCATATGTGACAGAGCCAGGATTTGAACTTAAGCCTTCTGACTTCAAACCTTATATTATCCCACAACATCATCCTTTGATTTGAAATTAAGGTATATGTATCAACCATATGGGATTTATTGAACTCAGGAATTGATGTTTGAATGCTGGATGTTGTCGATGACATTAATATATTTGAATGAGTATAAATTGATGTCAAAATACTGTACTGGGTTTATCTGAAACTTCTACTGATTTGTAATAAGAAGCGCACTGATTTCTAGTTTCCAGTTCTACATGTAAAGAGCTTGGAACTTGTTCCTCTCATTTTTATAAAAAAAACACTGAAGAAACTGAAAATCAGCAACTCTCCCAAGAACCGTCAGAGAGTTGAGGTCACAGGGAAAACTGTTGCCCTGAGAACTGGAGAGACCAGTGGATACAGAGAATTACCAGAGCAGAGCCTGCAGCTGGAACCAGTATCAGTGAGAACACTTTAAACTGTAATAGATAAATTGTTGGAGGCTCAGTATGGAGGGGCTTGAGAGTTAAAAAATTCCCAATCTTGTGGGGACATACTATCTTGAGTTTTACCTCCAGGATCCCCAGTAGATTCTTACTGTGAAGACTGGAGAAAAATCCGTCATGCTTCTTGCTGGGAGAAGGGGAGAGCAATCATTTGGAAATAGCTCAGACATCTTTGTTCTCCTTAACAATGCCTACCCTCAAGGGAAACTGTTTTACCAGACCCTAACCAACTAGGGGAAAGGGAAGGCAAATACCCAATTCCAGCCTCCTCTAGCCTTTAATGTGGGACAAGGGATAAACCCAACTCTGGCTCACTAAAAGGCTGAGACCTAATCATAGGATTAAAGAACACTTTTCCAACAGGTCCCTGTATAATAAAAAGAGATCACAATGGAAAGAACTACAGATATCTGACTTTATTTAAGAGGCAATCTCCAGGAAAACATAAAGACAACAGGAGAGACAAAAACAGGGACATCAGGGGAAATTTTGGCCTCTGACACCACAGCTATGGCAAACAGTCAATACTGCCTATACTCTAGCCAGAAAAACACAAAACCTCACACTAAAGGCCCATTTACCTCTTTTTACTTGATACATCATGTCTGGCTTTCAACAAAAGATTACAAGCCATGGTGAAAGGCAACAAAACAAAACAAAGAAGACACACAGTAAGTATGAGAACCAAATTTACTTATGGCAGATAATTTAGAATTATCAGATCTGGAATTTAAAATAATCATAATGAATATGCTAAGGGCTCTAATAAAAATTGTGGACAACTTGCAAGAAGAGATGGGTTATGTAAGCAGAAATGGAAATACAAAGAAAGAATCAATAGAAAATGATAGAAATGAAACATATTGTAACAGAAATGAAGAATGCCTTTGATGGGCTCATCAGTAGACTGGACATGGCTGAGGAAAGAATTAGTGAGTTTGAAGATGTGTCAACAGACACTTCTCAAACTGAAAGGCAAAGAGAAAAAGGAATAAAAAAATGGAACAGAGGATCCAAGAACTGTAGGACAATGACAAAAGGTGCAACATGTGTAATGGGAAGATCAGAAGGAAAGAGAGAAAGGAACACAAGAAATATCTGAAGTAAGAATAGCTGAAAAATTTCCAAAATTAATGACAAACAGAAAACCACAGATCCAGGAAACTAAAAACATAAGCAGGATAAATACTGAAAATCTGTAGGTCTAATCAATTGTCCTTGACATTGTGGCCATAATTGTATACAAACTTCAGAAAATCAGTGAGAGAAAATCTTGAAAGCAACCAGAGGAAAAAGCACCTTACCTAGAGAGGAGCAAACATGAGGATTATATCATACGTCTCATCAGAATTGAAGCAAGTGAAAAGAGAGTGAAATGAATATTTTAAGAGTCAAAAGAGAAAACCACCAACCTAGAATTCTGGATGCAGTGAAATTATCCTTTGAGAGTGAAGAAGAAATAAACTTTCTCAGACAAACAAAAATTTAAGGAATTTGTCACCAGTAGGCCTGCCTTGCAAGAAATGTTGAAATAATTCTTTAGAGACAGGAAAAATAACATAGGTCAGAAACTCCAATCTACATAACAAAAGAGCATTAGAAAATGAAAAAAATGAAGGAAAAATAAAGTGTTTTATTTTTCTTATTCCTAATTGATCTAACATAATAATTTCCTCAAAATAATAATAATGTAGCCAGTTATTATATTATGTTGGTGCACAAGTGATTGCTGTTAGTTAATTACTTTTATAATTAAAAGTAATGGCAAAAACAACAATCACTTTTGCAGCAACCTATAGCTTATGGATAAGTGAAATGACTGATAGCAATGTTATAAGGGATGGAAGGGAAGAGTTGGGAATACCCAGTTATAAGGTGCTTGGAATACTTGTAAAACAGTATTATTTGAAAGTAGACTTGGATTAATTGTAATATTAATTAATTGTAATTAATTAATTGTAATATTATAAACTCTAGGGAAAACACTAAAGAAATTAAACAAAGAAGTATAATTTGTATGCTAAGACAGGAGAGAAAATGGAATTGTATAAAATGGTCAGTTAAAACTAGAGGAGGCAGAAAAAGAGGGGAAGACAAAAAAAAAAAAAAAAGAAAAGAAACAAAGAACAAGAGTAATGAATAGAAAACAGTTACCAAAAACAGCTACCAGTGTGGTCAATACTAATCCACCTGTCAATAATAACTTTAAATGTGAATGGCCTAAATATACCAAAAAGTGTATTAATGTGTATTAGTAAATGTCTCTAATCTGTCAATAATAAGATGTCCAGGTCTTCCCTTTTCCTCTTCTTGATAAAGGCTCTGATAATTATGCAAGACTGATGTCACTGATATTAGAAGCTGTGGGTAAGGGGGTTAAATTGGAAAGAGTTAGAGAAGATCCTGAGCTGGAACTGAGATGCCACTTAAGCTCCCCTGGGGTGGTGTGCATCATGAGGTCAGCAGATTTTCCCACATATCTGGAGTCCATGCCCATGGGTTTTTTCCTAGTAGTTCCCAAGAACCACGGGCACTAAAGGACCAACCCTGATGATTGTATTGTACTTCAACTCAGTTAACATTTGTTGATCATTAGCATATACCCAGTGTAGGTGCTGGACAGTAAAAAATGAATAAGACATGGTCTCTGCCACTGCAGAGTTGAGCCCATGGACATATAAACAAATTACTTAAAGGATGTTGGATGTCATGATTTATGAATTGTCTAGTTTTTATATTCAGAGGTTAAAAACCAGTAGTGTTTAGATAGATTTTCTTCTGTGTTTATTTAAATTTAAAAACCTATTGCCAATATTTATAAATTAGGAGAATTCACACAAATATAAAGATTTTCAGCCTCTCTGGGAAAACTAAAAGGTCTGACAGCACTGGCTTTACCTTCCCACACAGCAACAATAGGTCAGAGCTGAGCCACAGCTATGTCCTTTCGATAAGGCATGCATTCTCCTGTTCACTACACTCTCCACCACTCCCTTTTGTCTCTGACATTGAGGCCAAGTGTCAGGTACTTTTTATCCTTGTGTTTATAGTGTTCTCCTGGGTCCATTTTTCTCATATACATTACTTTCCAGCCTTGTTAGCGTTTGAGTTTATAACCACTATTAAACTTTACTTTTCACAAAAAGCAATATATAAATAAAAAGTCAAATGAGTAACATGTTACTAATTTGAGTAACATAAAATACTCATAAATAATTATAAATACTGATAAATCATAAATTTATTTTTATTAAACAATTAATAAATATTAACTTAAATAATTAATGAATAATTAATTTTATTTATTGATTGATTTTTTTAAACTTATACTTTAGGTTCTGGGGTACATGTGCAGAACATGCAAGTTTGTTACATAGGTATATACATGCCATGATGATTTGCTGCACTCATCAACCTGTCATCTATGTTAGGTATTTCTCCTAATGTTATCCTTCCCCCAGCCCCCACATCCCAACAGGCCCCAGTGTGTGATATCCCTCGCCCTGTGTCCATGTGTTCTTATTGTTCAACTCCCACTTATGAGTGAGAGCATGTAGTGTTTGGTTTTCTGTTCTTGTGTTAGTTTGCTGAGAATGATGATGGTTTCCAGCTTCATCTATGTCTCTGCAAAGGACATGAACTCATCCCTATTTATGGCTATATAGTATTCTATGGTGAGTATGTGCCACATTTTCTTTATCCAGTCTATCATTGATGGGCATTTGGGTTGGTTCCAAGTCTTTGCTATTGTGAACAGTGCTGCAATAAACATATACGTGCATGTGTCTTTATAGTAGAATGATTTATAATCCTTTGGGTATATACCCAGTAATGGGATTGCTGGGTCAAATGGTATTTCTAGTTCTAGATCCTTGAGGAATCGCTATACTGTCTTCCACAATGGTGAACTAATTTACACTCCCACCAACAGTGTAAAAATGTTCCTATTTCTCCACATCCTCTCCAGCATCTGTTGTTTCCTGACTTTTTAATGATTGCCATTCTAACTGGTGTGAGATGGTATCTCATTGTGGTTTTGATTTGCATTTCTCTAATGGCCAGTGACGATGAGCTTTTTTTTCACGTTTGTTGGCTGCATAAATGTCTTCTTTTGAGAAATGTCTGTTCATAGCTTTCACCCACTTTTTGATGGGGTTTTGTTTTTTTTTCTTGTACATTTGTTTAAGTTCTTTGTAGATTCTGGATATTAGCCCTTTGTCAGATGGATAGATTGCAAAAATTTTCTCCCATTCTGTAGGTTGCCTGTTCACTTTGATGGTAGTTTCTTTTGCTGTGCAGAAGCTCTTTAGTTTAATTAGATGCCATTTGTCAATTTTGGCATTTCTTGCCATTGCTTTTGGTGTTTTAGACATGAAGTCTTTGCCCATGCCTATGTCCTGAATGGTATTGCCTGGGTTTTCTTCTAGGGTTTTTATGGTTTTGAGTCTTACGTTGAAGTCTTTAATCCATCTTGAGTTAATTTTTAAATAATGTGTAAAGAAGGGATCCAGTTTCAGCTTTCTGCATATGGCTAGCCAGTTTTCCCAACACTATTTATTAAATAGGGAATCCTTTCCCCATTGTTTTTGTCAGATTTGTCAAAGATCAGATGGTTGTAGATGTGTGGTGTTATTTCTGAGGACTCTGTTCTTTTCCATTGGTCTATATATCTGTTTTGGTACCAGTACCATGCTGTTTTAGTTACTGTAGCCTTGTAGTATAGTTTGAAGTCAGGTAGCATGATGCCTCCAGCTTTTTTCTTTTTGCTTAGGATTGTCTTGGCTATGCGGGCTCTTTTTTGGTTCCATATGAAATTTAAAGTAGTTTTTTTCCAATTCTGTGAAGAAAGTCAATGGTAGCTTGATGGGGATAGCATTGAATCTATAAATTACTTTTGGCAGTATGGCCATTTTCATGATATTGATTCTTTCTATCCATGAGCATGGAATGTTTTTCCATTTGTTTGTGTCCTCTCTTATTTCCTTGAGCAGTGGTTTGTAGTTCTCCTTGAAGAGATCCTTCACATCTCTTATAAGTTGTATTCCTAAGTCCTAGGTATTTTATTTTCTTTGTAGCAATTGTGAATGGGAGTTCACTCATGATTTGGCTGTTTGTCTGTTATTGGTGTATAGGAATGCTTGTGATTTTTGCACATTGATTTTATATCCTGAGACTTTGCTGAAGTTGCTTATCAGCTTAAGGAGATTTTGGGCTGAGATGATAGGGTTTTCTAAATATACAATCATGTCATCTGCAAACAGAGACAATCTGACTTCCTTTTTTCCTAATTAATACCCTTTATTTCTTTTTTTTAAATTTTTTTTTTTATTTTTTGAGATGGAGTTTCGTTCTTGTTACCCAGGCTGGAGTGCAATGGTGTGATCTTGGCTCACTGCAACGTCTGCCTCCTGGGTTCAAGCAATTCTCCTGCCTCAGCCTCCCGAGTAGCTGGGATTACAGGCAGGTGCCACCATGCCTGGCTAATTTTGTATTTTTAGTAGAGATAGGGTTTCTCCATGTTGGTCTGGCTGGTCTCGAACACCCAACCTCAGGTAATCCGCATGCCTTGGCCTCCCAAAGTGCTGGGATTACAGGTGTGAGCCACCACGCCCAGACTCCTTTATTTCTTTCTCTTGCCTGATTGCCCTGGCCAGAACTTCCAATACTATGTTGAATAGGAGTGGTGAGAGAGGGCATCCTCGTCTTGTGCTGGTTTTTAAAGGGAATGCTTTCAGTTTTTGCCCATTCAGTATGATACTGGCTGTGGGTTTGTTATAAATAGCTGTTATTATTTTGAGATATGTTCCATCAATACTTTCAATACTTAGTTTATTGAGAGTTTTTAGCATGAAGGGCTGTCGAATTTTGTCGAAGGCCTTTTTTGCATTGAGATAATCATATGGTTTTTGTCATTCGTTCTGTTTATGTGATGGATTACATTTATTGATTTGCGTATGTTGAACCAGCCTTGCATCCCAGGGATGAAGCCGACTTAATTGTGGTGGATAAGCTTTTTGATGTGCTGCTGGATTCGGTTTGCCAGTATTTTATTGAGGATTTTTGCATCAATGAATAATTAAATGTTAATTTTTTATTTACTGATATTTAATGGAAGTCAAGTTTGTTCCCATTGTCCTTAACAACACCTCATCCAAAGTGTACCAAAATAGACATTTCATCTCACATTGAGACAGCCAGGTGGAAGGGGCTCCCTGGCAGAGCCTCTGAGCAACCTGTGCACTGGGAGGAATGCACACTGGCGTGGAGCCACAGAAGTTCATGCCATTTGCAGTGGGGAGGAGCTCGGCCCCTCCTCTTCCGGGGTGGTACCTGGAATTCAATCTGTGAGGCAGGAAGCCTACACTAGCAGGAACTCTGGCCTTGCAGAGAGTCCCTGTTCCCCCTTTTTTCCTTTTTGCCTAATAAATCCCATTATTCTCACCCTTCAAATCATCTGTGAGCCTAAATTTTCATGGCCATGGGACAAGGACCCAGTCTTTAGCTGAAGTAAAGAAAAGTCTTGCAACAACATGGAGAGCCTCCAAATCACAGACAAGGGATCAAAATTTCCTTCTCACTCTCTTTGGTCTAGAGAGGAAGGCTGAACCATTTTGGTATCATTTATCATAGTTTTTCTGAGAAAACTTGTCATCCTTTGGATTCTGGACATTCATCATCTCTCAAGCTGGCCAGGTGCCTCCTTTCTCTTAGAGGTTTGGGCAGGGAGGGACTGGCCATGAGCATCTGCAGCTGAAGGAAGAATGGTGGCAGCTCCAGGGTTTCCACTTATAATTTGGGTTCTCATGCTTTGTTCCACTGGGATTAGACTGGAAGGGTAAAAAGCCACTGAGGCAGGTGCTGGGAGAAACACAGTGATTCTGGGAAGAAAGAGGGAGAAGTATCACAAGAGGAGTGCCTAGGCAATGCCATGGGCACTTAGATCCAGGAGAACTTGCTTTTAGGCCTTGCAGCCCAGACAGACCTGGTCTTGTATCTTCATTCACCCTCTTGCTAGCTGTGAGACTTTGGGCTAGGGACTTACACTCGCTTTGCTTCAGTTGCCTTTTCTGCAAAAGAAAGAAGCTAGTATCTTCTGGAGTTGTTTTATAGATTAAATGTGGCCAATACCCTTTACACAGTGCCTGGCCTGTTGCAATTGTGCAGTCAACAAATGGTAACTATTATTGTTGTAGTTGCAACCAGCATAGGGTTGCCAGGTAAAAAACAAGATTCCCAATTATATTTGAATTTCAGATGAACAATGAAAAATTTTTAGTATAAATATTCCTGAAATATTGCATGAAATATTCATCTGAAATTCAAATTCAACTGGGTGTCCTGTGTTTTTATTTGCTAAATCTGGTAACCCTACACCAGTATGTTCCAATACTGCATTCATTCATTCATTCATTCATTCATTCAGGCAACAAACGTTTATTGGGCCAGGCACTGTTTTGGGGGCTTATGAAAAATAAATCAAATAAGGACTGCTGACTTTGAGGGGGTTGTATTCTAATTAGGAAGAGGCAGATAATAAACAACAAATATATTAAATAGTTAAACTACGTAGCATATAAGATGATTACAAGTGCTGTAGAAAATGTTGAGTAGGTTATAGGTTTAGGAAGTGCTAGGAGGTCGTGGTGCAGATAGCAATATTAATTAGGGTGGCCCTCGTAAGCCACTTAAAAGATGAGATTTGAGCAAAGACTTCAAGAAGGCGAGGGAGTAGGAGCTTTCTGGGCAAAGGATACAGTTCAAGAAAAGCTGATGACCCAGGAAGGGCACCAGGAAAAGCCAGGAGGTTGAATCCACTAGCATCCCATGAGGGGCACAACCAGATGAGCAGCCTTTTCCCAGGAGCCACTGCCCTTGCTATTACTTTCAAGCTGCCAACTTCTGCCAGGCAGATGACCTTGTGAAGCTCTTCTCTGTCCAGGAGGAATTCTCCTTCCCCATTTTGGAACCAGACCCTGGAGAAGGGCCATGACAAGGGTGAGGTGCTAGGATGTCATATTTAAATTTTATGCATATCCGAGTGACTCCTTAAAAAATTTTGTCCCTTGTGGGCCTCGCTTGCATCACTGAGGCCTGGCCCTGCTTCTAAGGGTACTGAGCTGTTTAATCTGGAATGCCCCAGCTCTCTCCTGCCTCTTCCCTTCTCAGCACTCACAGGATCTCCCTGTCATGGCTGCTCAGAGCTCTGCCAATTTCCCCACTCAGAGCCATCTTCCCTCAAAAGCCACTCTCCCTCTAATCTGTGTCCCTGCGGGGAACCCTAATCTCAACCTTCTGCAAGTATTTGAACCTCAATTGAGGGCCGGGTTTGAGGTCTTTCCCACAGGGTTCCTGGGCCCTGGATAAATCTAGGGATGTGTTTGAGCATCTGTTCCAGGATCTTCAAACACTTCAGGGAGGCAAGAAAGAGGTTTTTAGAACATTTTGAGATGGTGCCTGAGGTCAGCGTCCCCAGAGATGAGGATTTGGGTGCACATGATTTATTAAGGAAGGACTTTGGGAAAACCTGGGAAGGGAGTGGAGATGCAAAGTAAGTGAGGGAGCGATTCCAGATCATTTTCCAGGGTGGGTGGCTGCAGCCTGGTCCCTCCATCTGGAGTATGCATGAGCCTTGGAAGTACCCAGGCCAGGAGCTGTGGGGGCCGAGGAAGTCATCCTCTAGCTCTGGGGGTAGGGATCTGGGGACATAAACTTTCAGGCACCTGGGGCTCTGTGCTCTTTCAGACAAAAGTGACTTAGTAGCTGGAGGAAGTCCTCCAGAAGGTGCAAAATTTGGGGGCCAAATCTTTTTGAAGCAGGTGGCAGGTACACAGAAGTGGGGTGAAAGAATCCTAGGGGTTCTGGGTGGAGCCCTGACAGCATCACTATGGATGGCTAGGAGGTGGGCCCATGCCCAGAGTCCATGGAAGACTTTTGGGAACTGTGTGGCCCCAAACCAGCTTAGCCCAATAATAGAGCAGGGGTCTGTAAACTATAGTCTCTGGGCCAAATTCAGCCAACTGCCAGTTTTTGTTATTAAAGTTTTATTGGAACACAGCTACCACCATTTGTTTACCCGCTGCCTATGGCTGTTTTTGTGCTACCACAGCAGAGTATGGTCCTCAAAGTCTGAAATACTTACTATTTGCCAGCCCCTGAGATAGATCTTCATCCTGACCTCAACTCTAAATAGTGTTTCACTGTTATGCTTTCAGGTCTTAGGCTTTTCATCTGGATCTTGGAGGCTGATCAGAGTTTGGGGGTCAGGAAAGGGAGGAGCAACAGGCCAAGAGAACACAAAATGTAAGTAGAGTTTCCTGGCTGAGGAAGTTGAGGGGGTGCACCCACAAAATATTGAATGGTCTTGTCTGGCTAACTTGAGGATGCTTCTCACCCTTCCAGTTTTGGGCAAAATAAGGGCAAAGTAAGTTTAAAGGAGAGAAGCAGAAAATAAAGGACTTGGAGGAGGAGAATAAGGGATGGGGCAGTTGCTTTGCCAAGGGATGGGTAGGTGGCACTGATGTGCCCCCAAGTATTTTGCTCTCTTCAGGAAGTTTAAATGGACCCCTTCAGAGTTGAATGCTTCCTCTGAAGAGAAAAAATGGAGAAACAGGCTCTTATACTCTTGGGAGACTGCAGATACATTTATTTTTCTGATTTTTGTTCCTCCTGGGGAGTCTGATGGTTCTAGAAGCAGAAATAAAGAATACACACATGGAAGTGCTTGAGCACACATTATGTTTTTCAAAGACTGGTTGTATTGTGACCTCCCAGGAACAGAACCAAGAGCCTGTGTGGACTCTTCCCCTCTATTCAAAGCAGCGAAAAACCCAAAAGTAAGAATTTGAACACTCAGGACACAGTAGGAGTGTGTTAAAAAGTAAGAGTGAAGCTTGTGCTGTTGGAAAGAAGCAATAAAAATGTTCAGTGTGTGTTTACGTCAGGGTGTGTTTTATCAAATTGGATGGCAGAGAATGATTTTGATGGGTTTAAGTCATTTCCCCAAGCCTTTGTATCACAGACTGGCTCCCCGAAAGGACATGTGTACAATGCTCACTGTGTGCATGGTATTGGCTATTGAAGGCCTTGATATGGTTTGGACTTATATGAAGATAAAATCATTCTTTGAATGTAAAGTGGAGGGTCTCATTTTAAGTAAGAGATCATCATGCCAGCCAGTATGAGCCTGCCAATACCTAGGGGTGCATGTTTCCATGACTGAAATCCACTTTTCTTGACTCATACCTCTTGATTGGTTAGCAAAGCCTGTGTGGAAATGATCTCGGGCCTTGTGTCTCCCCCACAGACAACCAGGGGCTATTGTGTTTTCCTCCAGGATTAGCTGCATGGTGGGTCAAGTTAAGATTCTGGGTAAATAATGACTGAGTTTTGGTAACCCAAACAGCTGTGGCATTTCACAGAAATGGGATTTCAAGATATGTGAGTTCTATTTTTGATTTTCTAATTTACCCTCTGTCTCTGAAGTTCAAGACAAACAATTAAAGCAGCCCATGAATGTTAAAAGAGCAATATAAAGAAAAACAGCTGAATTATAATTTATAATGAAAATATTTTGTTTCTTTGTATATTCTGACTTTTCTATAATAAAAATAGGTTACTTATACAATAAAAGATTTCAACAATAACAAAAACTGGAAGGTAAAAGAAGCACAACTGTTTCCCAAATGATCTCTTTTCCTTCATCTGTAGTCACAGATGTAGCCCAAGTGATGACCAGATCCATGGATCAAAAGTCCATTGTCTGAGGTCCAGCGATCCACTTCAATGATGCATTAGTTCAGGAGTTTAGTCAGTCTAAATGTAAGTAAGTCTTAGTGAATCTTCCTTTATGAGAACATTTATTAGTAGCATGAGTATATCTAAGTAGGCCTCAAATCTCAGATAATAGTGCAGGATTTGAAAATGAGGACAGTAATACCTACATATGGTAGGTATCCAGGAAATGCCAGCCTCTTTTCTGCTTCTTTTATCTAGCATCTTAATAAGAGCATCTGCAAAGGGGTTAAATATTATAGTTCACCATGAGTGTTATTATTGCATATGAGTTTCTTGCTCTTTGACTGAAGTTCAATGTTTGGAACTACTTCAGTTCTGGATCTTTTTTGTTATATTGGCTCTCCTACCATTGCATATGTGCAAATAGTCAAACACCCTGGAAATGTCCCCTCTTTCAGAGGTGATGCCCCAGTGACCTCAGTAACAAAGCCCATTAACCCATACAGATCTTTTTACACAGATCCCAGACTTCAGTGATATAGACAAGACAATGGGAAGAGTGTGATTTCTTCCCAAATGACCATCTCAGGTCTGGTAAATGGTCAGGAGCACAACTAAAACTCTTTTTTTTTTTTTTTTTTTTTTTGAGACAGAGTCTTGCTCTGTCACCCAGGCTGGAGTTCAGTGGCACGATCTTGGCTCACTGCAACCTCCACCTCCTGGGGTTCAAGCGATTCCCCTGCCTCAGCCTCCCAAGTAGCTGGGATTACGGGAGTCCGCCACCATGCCCGGCTAATTTTTGTATTTTTAGTAGAGACAGGGTTTCACTGTGTTGGCCAGGCTGGTCTCAAATTCCTGACCTCAGGTGATCCACCTGCCTTGGCCTCCCAAAATGCTGAGATTACAGGCATGAGCCACCACTCCCAGCCAACTAAAACTCTTAAAAGTGACATGAGAGTATCAAAGAAAGTTCTGGAATGGACCTTCCAGCCCAGGTCCCAGGCCGGCTTCCTATTTCCACACACATTACATGGTCTTTACTTGCTAGTGGGATTAGTGACTAGGACCCACTGATTTTCTCTTTCACTTTCGATTGGTTTTAACTCATTTGCCTTTGGAATCATTGGAATTGTTTTCTTATCTGGAGACCCTAAATCTCAGTGATAATAAAAGGATACAATGTATATGCATATTTCTAATTTCCCTTTATGTGTCCTTTACTACTTCTGCCAAGCAGTAAGCATTCAGTCTAAGTTCACCCAAATCATAGTGGACTTGCTAATTAGATAACTGGTAATTATCCACAGCAGTAAGCCTTTCCTGAACTGCTACCGTGTATCAGATACTGTAGTTTTCACTGACACTTCAAAGACATGGTGGTATCAGAGTTTACGTGTTTCAATGTGTACTCATCTTGATGAATATTCTAGTTCCTAGTGTATTGAAGAACCAGCTCTATCTATGAACTTTGGGATCTTGGTGAAGACTATTAACTTTTATGATTCTTAGTTCTCATGTATAAAACAGGAATCACCACACTGCTTTGGGTTTACGTTAGGAGCGAATAAAATAATGTATATGAGAGAGCTTTGAAAAGGATACAAATATGACTGTTATTAGACAAGGAAGATCTGTCACATGCAAATGACAACTAGTTAAAAGAACTTATTGCCAACTACACGTATCTGTAAGCCAAGTCTGCAGGCCACTCAGAGATCAATGGTGGTCATTTTTTAACGTATCAGAGGTGGCTAATAAACATGCAAACTTGATAAATGTTTTGATGAAGGAAGCACAATCCCCAGCACATAACTGTTTGTGGAATTGAACATAATTGAGCCTTAAAGAATGAGTAGAAATTAGATAGGTCAACAATACTGTGGATGGACATTCCAAGCAGAGGGTATTACATCAGAAGTACTTTGGGCATTGGAGAAATTTTAGGAAGTTTGGTGTGGCAAGGACATAAATCTATGAACTGGGAACTGATGAGAGATCAGGCTAGAGAAGTAGGCAAGGACCAGGTTGCAAAAGGTATTGTGTTCTGTGCTGGAGTCTGTTTCTCTTTCTGAAGGTAATGTTGGAAAGGTTTTAAACAGAAGAGAAATTTATTTATACTGGCCTTTTGACTACTCTGGGGTAAACATATGATGGATGTAGAGGCTAGGAGGAGCACATCATGGTGATCCAGGTGAGAGGCAGGTGGGTCTGAACTAAGTAGTGGAAGTGGGGGATGGAGACCAGGAGACAGATTCAAAAGGAATTCATGAGGCAGAATTGCCAGAACTTTAGAGACTTAGGGTGTGTGTGTGTGTGTGTGTGTGTGTGTGTGTGTGTGTGTGTGTGTGTGTGTAGAAAGGGGTTAGGATGACTTCTAGACTTCTGCTTTGGGTGGCTGATGGATGGAGCCATTAACAAGGATAAAGTAAATAGGAGAAAGGCCCTGAAGAGGATAAGTGATGTTCATAATTGTTTTAAGAAAACAGCGAAATATTTCACATGTTTTAGAAAGGTTTTCATGCAGTGCACTGAAGTTCTCCTTAGGTGTCATCTTCTTCCCTTGACCATGGCTTTCCTCAATGTCTGGTAGGTAAGACAAATGGGTGCATTTGGTTGGACTCCTTTTGAAGTGCAGAACAATGGATGAGGAGCTCAGACTTGTCTTTGTTAGGTGTTGGTTTTATCGACATGTTGCTTCTGAACTCTTTCCAAGCATAGATTCTTTATTAAACTCATCACCCACTGTCCTGCTACACTGAATATATTGTATGCATATGGTTGGTTTAGTAGAAAATTGTTATCGGAACAGCTTTTGGAATCATTTAAAAGATACTTGTGATTGTATTCTAAGCTTAGGCTGTTCCTACCCATTCATTTGCAGTTTTGAAGTCGGCCTCGGAATTGCTTCCTATCATTTTAGTTTTGAAATTTATTTTTGAAATATTATAGTATAAGAAACATGGAATTATTTTACTTTCTGGAGAAATATCACTGGTTTTTGCACAATGAATATGAGTTTACTGAAGGCAAAGATTCTTTTTGTTTATTTCTGAGTCCTCAGCACACAGGATTTTCTGACACATATTAAATGCTTAGCAGATATTAGTGGAATATGGAATGGTTAAATGTAAAGGATGGCTGTCCTTTTTAAAGAAGACATTTTAGAATTTCCTAGGTCAAACATATTTCATAATAGGCATAATCATAGGCAGGACCTTTGCCAATAATATTTGTAGAATATTAAATATGGAAAGAAAGCCATTGAAAATCACTTTATTTTTTGTTTTTTCCCCACCCATCAAGGCAGAAGTATCAGCATTTTTTTTTTTTTTTTGCCCCTTTTAAAGTCAGGCTTGGAGCTTCCTGGCCCCTTCATGGCTCATTTATAATGCATGGTCATTTGGATTTTTGGTTTTGTTGCTCACTCCGAAGCACTTCTTATCAATCACAATATGAAGTTGATACACAGATTTCCATGTAGCATAAAAAATGTTTGCTAAAGGTCACTGAAAGTATAGCAATTATGACTCTAAATTTTTTTTTACTGGTACTTTTAGCAAGATGATCCTATTTTTTGAATTAGTGAATTATATAACAACATTCACTCGCCTCTCCTACCCACACTAAACTTCAGGCAGGAACATATGCCAAATGTCCAAATTTTCCAGCACATGCCATTACAGACATTACTTAAGACTAGCAGATCACTCTTCACCAACAGAACTCTCTACGACACCTGGCACACAGCTGGGTGTTAGTCGTAGAATGTGGTGGCTCTGGGTTTTGTCTGCTCATTACCATGGCTCTATTTTTTTGTCTTCTGGTTCTTACGTGTACTCCTCTTTCAATCCTTGTGGTCCCACAGGGTCGTCAGAATGAGGCCCCACCCTTCGCCCACTGACAGGAATGAGCCTGTGACCATGAATTTATGTGCACCACCCCGCAGCACCAGTGCTTAGTTTAGAGAAGGGCGCATGATTCAAAGCCCTAGAGTCAATGGTTAGAGAATCCATCTGAGAAGGAAGCCAAGCAGGACAGGCTGATGACATCTTTGAAACCACTGAATCCAGCTGTGCTTCAGGTCCACAACGGAACTTCCTATTAAGTCAAACAACACAGTATCTTTATGTGTAGGCAAGTTTCAGTTGGATTCCTATAACTTGCAACCAAAGTCCCAATGAATACAATATGTCATTTGAAAAGTTAAAATGATCATGATATTAACCAATCTGTCTTGAACCCCTTCCTTTCCTTAACATTTGGGGTTGTAACGTACAGTTTTTAAAATGCTGACAACTTAATTGACATATCTGAGTGTGAGACACACTTAGCCTAGAAGCTCATGTCAAACAATTATTTATTTTTTATGGTACAAATTAAAAGTGACAGATCTGAAGCTGTTAAGAAATACACAAAGTGCAGCTTTACTGACCATACAGATATTGCTCTAGATTAAGTACAGTTTTTTTTTTTTTTTTAAACATTAAGCAACCTGTGCAGATAAAATCAGCTTTGGTTTCAATGTCAGAGCAAGTAAGGAGCTTTTAAATATTCAGTTTGGCTTCTTGGTCACAAGTCTATCATGTCAACTTCTTGTCATGATGATTTTTCCAAAGCAACCCAGTCCTGTTTCCTGCCCTCCCTCCTGGTGCCTGCTCCGGGCACGGAGAAGCAGATCTCTTTGTGGTGCCTCATAAGTGACCCCGGTGACCAGTCTAGATCACAGCACATAGGACAAAAAAAAAAAATCACTTTCTTAACAACAAATAAACAAATGTGCCTCACATAATTTCAAGTTGAAGACAAGCAAATCACATGACAAAAAGCTCATTACAAAATGTTATCCAAACAGATTTTACAGTCAAACATTGAAATGAAAATCAATTTCCTTTATCTCAATTTTTTTTAAGCTTGGTCATTAACTGGGTACAAGTAGAGTGCTGAGGTAAAACATTGATGAACAGTTTGTATTTCTTTTTTTTTTCTTAAAATAGGAACAGTTTAGTATTGCGAGATTGTCAGCAACATTTAGCCATATCTATACAATGTGCATATACCTACAAATATTGAGCTTTGGTCCAGCGTAGAGAAACGAGCAAAGGCATTTTACGATTTCTTTTTGGTTATAGCTTGAGTTCTTTGATACGCCTCTACTTGTTTTGTTTTGTTTTTTTTCCTAGCTCCTTTTGCTTTTTTGTTCTCTCTTTTGTGTTGTATGTGTGTGTGCATCTGTGTGATGACAACATAAAGAAGCCAAAACCTTGCAAATGCAATTAAAAGTTTCAACTGTTCAAAATATTTTCTTGGTTGAAAAAGAAAGAAAATCTATAAACAGGTGTAAAATGTAATATCCACTGTCATTTTTTTCATGAAGTAATGAAGAAAATGCAGATGACAATAATTAAAAATTATGTGAGAAAAATACTGAAGCTTGAAATACAATCACATATGCCCAAAGTGGCTTTTATTTTTCGTGGGTGGCAACCTTAACCTTCAGTTCATGGAAACATAAAAGACACTTAAACGTTGTTGGCATATGAAGTTGTTTACAAGTAGACATGAGAAATGTCATCATAAAATTAAGCATTAGGTGTGGTCCCAAAGACTTATGAGTTACACAGTATAATTTATATTCCTAAGAATCTGTTCAGGCACCTTTTTATGCCTTGTAGCAAAAAATTTATCTGTAAAAAATTAATATAAGAAGCATTACAACACCTTATAAATAATTTATAAAACAATACAAAATTATAAAACTATAAAAAAATCACTGCACATGAATGGTGTTACGACTGTGGGATGAATATATTTCTTTTTTGTTCCACTCTGGAAGATTACTTTTATTTTATATTTTCCCTGTCCTAGTTAGACCCTCCCAATTATAGATCTCAGAACTGAGCAGGCCTTATGTAACCGCTGCCGGCATATATTTAAATATTTAGCATCCGTCATATGTTATCTTGTTAACTTCTCTTCGCAGGGAGCTTTTCTTGATGGAATTTGGAGCAGGTCCTAGGAGAATCCAAGATCTGTTTTAATCAACAAAGTTTTGGGTTTCTGGGTTGTCCGTATTTGTGCAGTTTTTGAGGTGGCAAAAGGGGCTCTGTGATGTTGGCATTGAAGATCAAGTTAGCTGTGGTCCAGTTAGCATTGACTGGTAAAATGGAAACACCTTTACGAGTGACTTGTTCCACTTCCAGGATTCCTTTTAGAGTTTCCTTGCTGGTAGTCTCTTGATTGCTGCATGAATCATTGGAGGGGACAATTATACTGTAGCATTTACACAAACAGCAAAGGAGCCAACAGAAGAAACTCAAACCCCCCGGGGAGAGGGAGTGTATTAGGGGAAGGAGATGGCATTTCTAATCAGTTGGGCAACTTGAGACTGGGTTTCTCTTTTTATGTCACAACTTACTTCTAGGTAATACATTAGCATGATTATAAATTATGCATAAATATTTACATTTCAACAGCAAGCAAATTGACAGCTCTCTTTTGCCTGCTCCTTTAATGGAACACTGTCTACCTGTACCTGGGTGAAAACACCAGTGGCAGGTGCCAAGTGCTCACCTGCACAGCCGTCCTCACATCCCAACATGTCCTTCTTGCTTATTAGGTTATTGTGGCTCACATATCTTTTAAGTTATTTTTTTTTAAAGGAAATAATCCTCTAGTTCTCATATTGTAGGCTATTCTGATGTGTTAGATAAGCCCCTTCTATATTTTTTTCTTTTGGTGAAAGCTTTTTCAAACTTCCTTTCCCCTGAAGAACCTGGCCCCCAATTCCAGTTGTTTAAATTTGCTCGCCACCTTTCTGCTCCATTTATATATCCCGAAGAGTAATTATTCCCCCTGAAAAAAGTCTGCCATCGCTATCGGAATGAAAGAAGTAGCAGAAAAGATGAGATTAACAGGATACATGATGGCCTTTAATAATCCAGTTGCTATCACTTTCTTTTTAGCCTGTTTCTTTGTGTATGTGTTTATGGGTGTGTGCATGCCATGTGTGTATTTGACTGAAATCTTGAGACATTTCTTTGGCTATCAGACTTCTGAGAGAAATTGCTTTGCACAGAAGCATAACATAGATGTAAGTATTGAACCAAATGTGCAGCTTATGTTTATATTACAAAATTAGTTTTGGTCAGCTCTCCATGTACGTGGCCAACAGACTGAGAAAAATCCCAAGCTCTGGTGTGGACAGTGAGCACAATTACAGCTTATGCCAGTGTTGACAGTTCATCGAGCAAAGCCCTAGTTATTCTGGAGTCTCTCCTGCATTTCACTAGGATCTGAGTGGAAAAGACACTGCTCCTCCCCACTTCTGTGGCCTTCCAGCAGACCCCGGGAGCCACGCACGAGGGAGATGGAGAATGGAGGAAAAGAGAGAAATGCGAGCTCCATTTTCTTTTCTCAAACCCACAAGTCATAGTGAGAAAAAAGCAACGAATGCTTTGGCACACGATCCAGGATGCCCTCCCGTCAAAAAGAAAGACAAAGAAAAAAGACCACCCTCCCCACCACCCCCACAAAAAAACCAAATAGTGAGCCTCACAGAATGGCTTCAACAATGGTACCCACCCCATGGGTGGAGACAATAGATGGGAAAGATGGGAGAAATCAGGCTTCCTATTGTTCTGTTAGTACAAATGTAAAAATTCGTAACACAACTTTACGCGCGGAGAAGCGTAGACAAACGATCGCGTTGCAATGCCATGTTTCTGACTTTGGTTAATAGGTTTCATAGTGAATCAGCACTTAGTACCTGAAGGGGTGCCGTCCTTCCTCCAGGTGGCAGGCTTGTATTCGCTTTGAACAGATCAAAGTTTTTGTTCCTTCGTTGTTGGTTTTTGGTTTAGTTTTTTTTTTTTCTTTTTCCTTAAAATGTGTTCACATTTTCATAATATACAGAAAAAAGTACGTGGTTATTTGGTTTGCTTTAAGTCCATTAAAAAACTGGCTTTGGGGGAGACAGGTGGGGGAAGGGAACTATCCTACCACACACACCTTCAGTGTGGTGTATTCCTTGTTTAAAAATTTTCAAAAAATTTTCTTTTTTCCTCTTGGAAAACCAACGGACATGTAGAAACCATTCTGTCCACTTGGTAGTTTTCTTAGTCTTTTACTTACAAGGGTGATGATGACTGGGGCTATTTTTAAATTAAATTAAATTTTGTTGTTGTTGTTGTTGTGGAGTCCCAAGGGTGGAGTTTAGTTTCTGTGAATTTTGCTTCTGATTATGGGTGGGCATCTCTTTAGGAGTTTTATTCCAGAGAGTCTGTTAAGGGCTCCAAAGGGACTGCCGTGGCCGGCTCGTGCTGTTTTAAGCGTTTAATTGTGTTCTTCAGGGCTTGTCTCTTATTGCAGAACCAAACTCTAACTACTTCTCGGTCATAGTTCAGCTTCTCAGCAATTTCGGTCATTTCCTGCCCAGAGGGGTGTGTGTTCTTCTCAAAGTGGGCATTGAGGATCTCAAGGGCCTGGGGTGTGAAGGAGGTGCGCCGCTTGCGCTTTTTGGATGGTTCACTCCCGATAAACTCGGTCAGGTTCTGCATACCTGCTCGATGGCGGGCCTCAGCCTCAGCCATCCACCGCTCAAGCACCGGCTTGATCTTCTGGGCACTTTTAGGGGTGATGTCCAGCTTTTCAAACCTGGCAGGATACAAAAGGCCAGGGTTCAGTTTGGCTGTCAGACTGCTAGCTATAGTGTTCTCTTGGGCTTCCTGTGGTAGGAAAAAGTGGCTTCTCAGGATGGTGTGTCTGGGGGGAAAATTGAGAAAGAACAGTCTTACACTGAGTCCTCTGCCAGGGTGGGCCTCCTGCCTGCCTGCCTGACTGCCTGGCAGGGCGAATTCACTGCAGGTTAATAGCCAGCTGCAAGGTAGCCAGCCCTGCCCAAGCCAGCGCCCACCCTCCCAGCATGCTCCATGCCAGACCATGCAAACCACACAGGCGCACAGACAGGGGTGAGGAGAAGCAGAGACAGCAGGATGCATGAGCTATCATAACATATCACAGGCACGCAAACAACTCACAGGCCTTTTCCCTATAAACTGAGATCTAAGCATTTATTTTAATAGTACCAGCTCCATTTCTCCAGTCCTCAGACTCCTGAAGGCAAAAATTAACACTAGGAAGTGACATTAAAGATGACAGTTGTCACATTCTTTCATTTAAAATGATTCTTTACATGTTTTACATTTGGTTTTCTTTAAATTACCCCCATTGACTTGGTTATAAAAATGTTATTGCTATTATCATAGTCACTGATGGCCATTGGGACTTTTTTATGGCTCTCTTTTTATCTCTCTTTTGTGTCTCATTTTGACTTCTCTCTCTTTTTCTCTCTCTGGGAACAAACAGTTTTCACCATATGTAAGTTAACAACATGCCCTTTTTCCAGGCAAAACATAACCCATTGCTACTTTCCTGTTCTGGCTCAAACAGCTGGACACATTGTAATTACTATAAAACACCCCACCTCTGGGTGTGCTAAGGCCACCTCCTGCCTTCCAAACACCATCTGGCGTAATGGTGTACTTTTGCACCAGGGCACCAAGCTGTGTTTAGTGTGTGATATCTGCAAACTGTACTTGAATGATATCATTTTCTGTAAATGAGGTCTTCTATATATCAACTACCATCAGCAATTCTTTGCTACATTGACTTTAAAAAATATGAAGCGTCTTGGACAAAATTATATAGAGTGTTTTAAGAAGTCGCCCTGGTACCAAACTCACACTCACTCTCAATGAAGTAAAAAAATGTAGCAATTCCTTTTATTCATTTGTTTGTTTATTCTAAATCCAAATTCACAACTCTCCAGTATGACAGCTTTGGATACACAGAATTCTCTTCTCCCTTTTACAGTGTCCCACGCTGTTGAAACACTTCTGACCACAGAGTGTATTTTATTACAATGGTCTGTTCTCATAGAGCTAAACTGAGCCCATGTTACTCAGAATATGTTTTGCAAGGATGCTTGCAACAGGACAGAAAAGGATAGGCTTTCTTATGTGCCACAATCTTATTTTTGGCAGCACATTTTAGATCTCTTATAATGTGATAAGCAGCACAAACAGAATCAAATTTTAATGCAATTTCCATAGCATTCCCTTCCATGTAGAACTCAAGGGTTATTTGTTTATTTTTGAAAAACCCAGCTTCCAGTACTGGTCAAGGAGGGAAGGAGTACATTTGCTTTCAATACAGAGTGAACTGATCATTTAATGTTATTTAATGAACTTGTCCTTTATGGCAAGCTCCTCAAAAGCTCTCATTGTTGTGCTAATTTGCCACATACCACATTTTGCCATCGTTTGCCATAAAATCCCCAAAGCTTAAATATTTGATAGCGTGACAACAGGCTCTACAGTGTCAAGGCACAAGGGGACAGAGGTTGTGATAGGGCTGATCAGTGTATTGGTAATGCTTTTTTCTCTGTGCCTCTGATAAGAAGGGGTTTAAAGCAGCTCCTAGGAGTCACTGCAGCTAATGAGGGACAAGCGATGCCTGAGTATGCAGCCTCCAAAGCGGATTCCTCACCACCCTCTGAATTCACTTAAATTGTTACAGTATAAGATCTCGGTCTTTCTTTCTTTTCTTGGTAGATAGCTCCTAAAACAATCTCACTGAAATACTGGAAGCTAGAGAAAGGCCCAAAAGTCAAGGCATCAGACATGTTCTATTATACTAGGAATTCCCAAAGTCTCCACATTTCAGACACAGCTTTTTTGACCTCTCTCTGGGGCAGACTTTAGAAATCAACATACTTGATTGGGAGTGCCCAAGAAGTGCTAAGTGTATGAGTTAAACATTAGCCAGCACTTATATCAATAAAAGGAAATCACGTTTTAGGACTAAAAATAAGCTAAACAGGAATTTACCATCAATAGAAAATTGGCAACAACTTAAAAACCTGTGGCTGCCTTTATCCCAAGGCTGTCAAGATGAAACAAAATTAATGTTTCCCAACAGGGAGCAATGGTATTCATATCATGGATGCTGTTCGTTAGTGTTGATGCTTCTGTACATGTTGTTTGGAATAACATATACAAGCCTTGAAACAAATTTCCCAGCAGTAGTATCCTTGTATAGACTGAATAAAGGTTATTTTCTACAGGGAGGTATCTTATAAGAAAAAACAGTAGGGGAGGCCATAGAAGTGAGAGGATCCTATGGTGCTTTTTGTATTTAACAACAATCAATGGGTTTTATGGAAAATCATTGAGCAAAATGTGAGCTGCAAGCTACTACCCCATACTGATGTTATTTATAACCTTAGTCTTAAACTGCAGGAAAAGTACACTTCCGTCCTTTGGGGAATACATTAAAAGTATAAAGAGCAGATAAAAAGACAGCATTTCATGGATCACCAAGAACAAAATCCACTTAAATGAGTTTAGAGTTGGTTTCTTGGCTTTTCCTGATGAAGGAGAACTCATAAGGTATTGCCCAAGAGGAAAAAGCTCTTACCGAAGTGCCTTTGTTACCTCATGCATAAACATGGGATTAGTGCAACACACACATGCATGCATGGGGCCTGCTTCTGACCACTTAACCCGGATCAACTTGAACACAACCAAGGCCGGATTCTGTTATTCATTTATTTAATTTGGGGGAGATGAGCAAGGTTAGGCCAGATTCTCACTACCCTTTTCTGAGCCATTTAAAGCAGCTGCCGCTTCTTTTATTTTTTATTTCTTGTAAATGTGCCTTTAAAGCTGTGTCTGGGAAGGCAAGTTAAAACCTTCAAGGTCACAAGATAGTTAATTTTTTTTTTTTTAATGTGTGTTTTCTTGGAAAATCCTGATAGCCATCTCTGGGCAGAAATAGCGAAGGCGTTAACACAAATTAGGAATGGCAGCTTTACAACATTTGCTCAGAATACCTATGTGCAGACAAAGTCGGTGGCTCTCAGCTGCATAGGAGTGTGGGCTCAGGAGGAAGGCCCCTGACCCCGGGGTAGTGTATTTCCAATGAGACTGCCTTGGAAGTTCTTTGTGAGTTGACAGGAGTTATCAAGCCAGGACCCCCAAATTTGCTTCAGCAGCGTCGTTTGCATCAAGATCACCAGTCCCAACGTATAGCTGCCCCCAAACTTTATTCCCACTCTCTGCCCCTCCAGCTTTGCCCACCCGACGAAGAAAAGCTGAACCGCAAGGACAAACGAGGCCCAGGCCGGCTAGAAGAGGTGACAGCATGCAGGCGCGGGTTACCTGCAGATGGCCGACTGGCTGTACGCGGGGCCCTCTGTAGCACTGAGAGCCTGTCCCACCTGAGTCTGGGTCAGGCCAAGGGACAGGCGCCGGATTTTAAAAGCTTTGGCAAATTCTCGGATCTCCTCCAGATTAACCCCATCCACCTCACCCGCTGCCGTTTGAGGATCTGTGGAGATGTTTTTAAAAATAGGATCAATACGTCAACACACAGCCGAGCAATATCTGTTTATTACGGTTTATAAGAAAGTGGCTCTCTTTAACAGCAGAGCAGTGAGGAAACCAACCTCAGAGAATGTTTGCTTTGTCTCCCAGGTGAGACACCTAAGACTCCATCCTCAACTCATTACACCTCCACAAATCATCCTTCGAGATGTTTCTGTCCCAGATAAAACCACAGCTTGTTCACACTGCCACTTCCCCAATGCCAGAGCATGTTCCTTAGGGCTTAACAAATAACAGCCAGCACTGGGAGGCACTTGCTATGGGGATGCAACTCCATTTTGCCCATAAATATGTTCAAATATTGTGCAAAAATATAAAAAGGGAAAGGTTTCCATTTGAAATGTTTTAATTAGTATATTTAATGCTAAAAATTGCTCTTGAAGAAAATAGTATTTTGTATTTTTCCTTCACCTGATCGCCAAAGCAGCCAGGCTAACAGCTTAGGCTAACAGATGATAATGTTGCCTAATTTCTTACGTTCACATTAGTCCCTCAGAAGAGCATGCTTATGAAACTGCGAGAATGATATTGTCTTTTTCCCCCCATAGCAGTTTACTGACACAGATGCCTTTGTCCCCTGAAAGGGCACATAATAAAAAATGCCTACCACAGGAAAGCTCCTTTGGTGCCGGATAACGCGGTCAATTTAGGACTTATCAAGGGAAATGACACAACAGCTGGAGAATGAAACTTTTCCCCCCCTGGCTACTGATCCCTGGATAAATGAAAGCGTACACCAAGCTGGAGACAGCATGGGTTGGGGATGGTGGAAGATTTCAAAGTGCTACTCAATCCTGCCTGTAGCAAAGCCATTCTCCCTGTGAGCTGACTCTATTGTTCTTCACCTCATTCCTCGGACTAAGGTGAAAAGTTTTTCTCTTCCTTTTTCTGCACAATAGCTCATCAATTTCAGTAAATTTGAGTACTTGTCCAAGGACTGTGGCAGACTATATTACTCTTCTGGGCTGAGAACTATGGAAACTCTAGTTGTTGTGAAACAAAACAAAACAAAACAAAACAAAACAGAACAAAACAAAACCCACAAAACCAGAACATTTGCATGCCAAATGCCCATTTTTAAGGACTTTTAAATAAAGATGTTAATATCTGTGGGGAGCTTGGAGCTTCATGTACAGATTTTCTCATTACTGGGGAGGGATCTTCTCCAGCCTAAGGAAAATGGACTCTGTCAACAGAATCAGCAAAACAGGTATAGATTGTCTTTTATCTTCACATTAAAACAACAACAAAAAAAGTCCTTAGAATGTCGTTACTCATAATTTTGTTGTAGAAAGATTGGAAAGTGGTACAACTACTGCAATCAGTCTAAGTATTTTTGAAAAGTAACTTCTGGGAGTCTGGAGTAGAGGGAGGGGCAATATCAGTTCCAGCCTCTATGGAGTTTTCAGTCTATAGGGGGTTGGCATCCGATGCTAATGCATAAGAAACAATTAGAGAAAAGTATCAGGCAGAGTATAATCAAGAACTAATGGTATGACATCCACACTGGGTGTGCAGAGACAGGAGAGAGGAGAGGAGGGAGGATTCATCTAGGTCTTCCCAATGGGCAGCTTTCAGAGAATGGAGGAGCCACATAGTCTGGTCAGTGGTGACAGCGTGCACACAGGCAGAAATGCAGGGAGGAGTAGGGCACCGTGGGGACCTGTAAGGTTGGTAGGGTGAAGCAGGAGTTCGTGCTAGGAGTAGTGAATATTTCAGTGTAGCACATTGAGAATCTATGAGCACGGGTGGGGCAGGGGTGGGCAGTGACAATAAAACTGGTTTGACTGTTAAGATGAATGGAAATCCTGTTTTTTTCTCCCAAACTACTCCCAGAAGGCAGGCAACCCTTGGCTAATGAGATTTGTTCGGGTCGTCCCTAGTGGAGGCTGCGCTCTGGATCCCAAACCCCACAAGCACATCAGCCTGGAGCTGCTTCCGGGCTCGCTAAGGCTTGTGGGAGCTCACTTCGGCAGTCGCTGTCTCGAGCCCTTTTTTCCTTTCCCCGTGAAAAAAATCCCTAAAGCAAAAGTTGCAAACGGGCAGCGTGCAAATAAAACTCAGCTTTCCTAGTGTTTACATTAAAAAAGTTACTTGCTAACATGTAAACATTTATTTCTAAAGGAAAATCTTCATTTTCCAAATTCTTCTGAAATGTTAGAAGATTTGACTGCCCCGGATGTACAATTGCACTTGGTAGTGTCCAGTGGACTGGAACTGATTCTGGCTGCTCCTTCAGCTCCTTCTCATGTTCACACCACCCAGCCTCCAACCTGCTCAGCCCGTTTTGTGGCCCTGCGTTTAAAGCATGCGTTCCCAATGAGGCTGATACTGGTTCTGAGGGGGAGGCAGGAAAAGTGTTGGTACAATGGTGTGGTCCCCCAAAGGGCCATAGTACATCAACAGAGCAGATGTGTGATATATCTGTGGTATTAAAATGTTTTGGGGGGGTGGGGTAGGGAGGAAGTAGGGCAATTAAGATAAAAACAAAACAAAACAAAACACCTAAAAATGCTTCTTGCAGGGGGAGTGGGGTGATAATAAAATAATAGCTGAGAAACTCTGGTTTAGAGCAGAGAATACAGAATGGTACAGTGAGAGAGGGGTCTGGCCTCTCTGAGAGAGGGAAGAAGGGTTTGGCAGTCTTGCAAGGGTGTGAGCATGGAGGTTTGAAACTGAAAAAATGGAAAGCCGGAGATGTTCCATGTAACAATATCACTTTTAGGACGGTGATTTTCTTAATTTGGCAGGTATAAGAGTCACCACTTTGGGCCCAGGGATGTGCATTTTTAACAAGTAACACAAGCGATTCTGATGCAGGGGATCTGCTGACAACTACAGAAAGAAATCTTTCTTTGTGGCCCTGGCTTGACCAAGTCTGGGGGTGGTGCCCTCTGTGTGCCATTGTCTTTACTGATCCTTTACCATTATTCAGCAGGCTTCACTACGCAGAAAACTTGCTCTCTCACCTGTATAGGACTGATGGGCCAGGCAGGTCTGTTGAGGAGGGGATCCAGAGCAGGCATCCCACCCTGGCCCTTTCCTTACCCCACTGTCACTACTTATGGCGAGTGGCCAAGATCTGGGAATCAGCGGGCTGAGAAAGTAAAATTTTTGCCTTTATTAGCCCCATCTCTAGATCAGCTAGATTCAGTTGGATTAACCAGTATGTGAGGGGCAGGTCTTTAATCTGGAAGGGTTTCCATGGTCTACTCCAGTCCCAAGGCCTGTGTTGCCACCAGACAGTGGCACAGGATTGGGCTGACATTTTATGTAAATGTGTCCTCTAATCTTTCTTCCCTTCCTCTGCTGTCTCTATTGTTTATGTGTCCTTACTAGTTCCTTGAGACTATCAACTAAATCTGTATGTGTGATCGTGGAGGCTGCTTTTTGTCAGATCACTGACAATAATCAGAGTTGAAAAGGAAGCTGTGGACTTTTAGCCTGTGTGCATTGATGGTGTTGTGCAGATTATCAAACTTTCACTTTAAAGCTCGGAGGAATGGGAGCCTGGGCTACTGAGCCCAGTATCTTCCATGAGGCCCCCAAGAAAGAGTTATTCCACCAGGAAATTGAATTCCTTCTTCTTCCTCTGACAGTTTCCACTCTTGTATTTTCTCCTGGTTCTACTTAGCTCCGTGATAAAACAGAAATTCTTATGAAATTTAAACAGGGTGATGGTCTATTGGACAAAGTAGCATCTCTCTGCAAAATTTGTTGATTGCCAGAGGTGAACACTCAGATTTCTTTATATTAGTGTTCTTATCCATAAAACTCAGATGGCAAAATGTTATTGTTACCGTTTTGCTCCATGGGTTCTGAGACTACAAAAGTCTTCCTATTCAAAATGGGGTCCACTTCTAGATAAACATTAGCTTTACCCTGATTACTACATGTGGGACTTGTCTTCACACTTTGGGAGAATTCATTAGATGGTGTCTGTAAGATGTTTTGAATTCATCGAAAGACTAATGCTCTTTTTTTAATCCCGAAGTTTCTGTCTTAAACTCTTGAAGTTGTTTCACTGGGAGAATAGTTTCCCTTCCTTAAGGAATATATACTTTTCGGCTTGAAAAGGGGAAATAAGAGGTGATTGTGATAAATAGAGTCCTCCCTAGAATGCTCCCTTAGCTCAGAATTTCACATTCTGTCCTGGGATAGGTCAGTCTGGCTTTCTGTCATCTATTCTCCTGGCTCTGGGGAGGTTGGGTTCATTTTAAGGATGAATCTGAAGGCCACCTTGATGGGAACTTCAGGTAAAATCCTCAGATCTCTCACAAGGTGGATCCAGCGCTTTTAACCAGCTCTAGGGAAACTCAATCTCGGGTTTCTATGGAGGATGGAGGAAATGACATCTTTTATAGAAGTTTGCTCCAGATTACATGAGCCTGATATATTAAAGACAGGGCCAGAAAGTAATAGCAATGATGGCCAGGGTCCACCCTGAGTCTGACACTTGATCAACTTATAGAGGAATTAACTGGCCTGGGGACTTAGGCTAACATGGCATTGAAAATTGGCAGTAACTCATAAATATAATGATGATGTTTCCAAAATCAAGCCTGGGATGCATGGACTGAAAATAAAAAAGATTTTTATGGGTGCTAAATGCAAACTGTGTGAAAACAAACCTGCTTTGTAGAATCTGGTTGCGTGGTCACTGGGCACATACTGAACTGAATGCTCAGGATGCATCAGTCAGGACAGAGTTTTGCTTTATTTTCCTGTTTGTTTGTTTTTTAAATTTAGCTCCTTCCCACTCTTAGCCCGGGCATCAGTGTAAGGTGCTGCTAAATGGGTTGAATAGTCACCATGCATCAACATCATCTTTCTATGATTCCTGATTTGTGGGATTTTTATGAGAGTAATACACACCTTTAAAGAAGCTTCCCAAGGTATGAATTAATTAACTATCTTATGTAAATAGCTGTCTGCTTTTTAGTGCTATTCTCACAGCAAATAATGGGCATATTTACCACATATTTCTGAGAAATAGGAAGCCATTTGGGAGTTTGCAATGCAATTTGGGAGAACAGTATTTTTGCAATATGGTGACCTCTTTGGGATGTAGAAAATGGCATGGATTGTGAATCAGGGGTTTCACTGTGCTATATGCCATCAGCATGCAACTTTTAAGTTCACTTTATAGTTTTTTTTTTTTTTTTCTGGAACTAACTATAAGTCATTTGCTGTCTAAGGATCAAGCTTAGGTGTTTAGAAAATGTATACTGGAAAAAAATCCAGCAAGTAATCAAAACCCTAAATCTACCTATTTCTAAACAGTGCACTGTAAATCTTAAACCTAATTGGGACATTTGTCAAGTACTTGTTTGACTTTTCTTCTGACTTTCTAAAAACCCTGCTTATAAAAACTATATCTACCTCTGATGATTATGGAGACTGAGCAAGGTTTAACACAAGGCAAGGTGTGTAGGTGCTATAAATAAGTATTGTGCAGAGTTTCTAATAAGTATGCATGTTTGGTCATTCTGAGCCCAGACATGTTATTCTTTGCATATGAACATCTTGCATCATTACTAAGGTATTAACCCAGCATTCTCTTGCTTGTAGTGGGCAAGACTTTTGTATGATCCACCTATTCTAGTTCATCTGGCATATGGCAGGTTAGCCAACACTAGGATGACAGTCTTTGACAACGACATGGAGGAGTCATTGGCCATGGTTTTGACCAAAGTTTTGGTGATATTGTGATGTAATAAGATATATATATCTCTCTCCCTGGTCTTCATCCTTGGTTCCTGGCACAGAGCTCATAAGACTCTTATAATTTCCTAACAAATAGGGGTGCTAGGAGCATCTTCTGTTCTAATATTTAGTCTTTCACCCCACTTCCTGACACAGAGTTCCTAAATCCTTTGGAATGTCCTGGATGATAGGAGCATCTTTTGTTCTAATGAGGTGACTCTTAGGGGCTCCTGGATAGCTTCATGATAGTGGCTGGTCATCAGAAAGACAAAGCCATGATTAGAAGCTTGAAGCTTTTAGCCCCACCTCCATTCTTTAGGGAGAGAAGAGGGGCTGGAGATTGAATTAATAACCAATCATGTCTTCATGATGCAGCTGCCACAAAAATCACTAAGGTATGGAATTCGGAGAGCTTCCAAGTTGGTGAAAACATCCACATTCCGAGAGAGTGGTGCACTCCAACTCTACAGGGACAGAAATTTCTGCATTTGGAATCCTTCCAGACCTTGCCCTGTGTACCTCTTCATCTAGCTGTTCATCTGTATTCTTTATCATATCCTTTATAGTAAACCAGTAGATGTATTTCTCTGAGTTCTGTGAGCCATCATAGCAAATTATGGAACCAGAGTGATATGATTCATGTACTATTCATTCTGTAGTTGGTTTTGAGACAGAAGGGATTTAACTAAACAACATGCTCAAAATTTGTGGCAACTCTAAGTCCAGCAAGGGGTTAGGGCAAAGTGCGACTCCTAGTGGTACTGTTAGACTCTCCTGGCCTGCAGAGACAACTGTGGAGCTAGCATGGTGTCATTCAATATCTGCATATGGGTTTGAAGTTTCTGCCTTCAATTGCATGTGGTAAAAGAGTCTCTCTTTTCCAAGTCTATATATTTCATACCAAGGATATGTAATATGGTTCGCTCATCATAAACCTAGAACTTATATGTCCCACTGGCCACTGTGCAATGAAAGTTCCATCTGGCCCATTAAAGTATCTCTGTTATTGATTTCTGAAAAAGGCTAATCCTTCACTGCCCAGCTGTGACAAGTGACTAGAGAGAACCCAGTTTCATCCATCTGACTGTCTGCTGTCTGCCCATCCACTCATTCATCTTTCTGTCCATCTTACACATATTAACTATTTACCTTGTGCGAAACACTGTATTAGTAGGAGGTTGTTTGTACTTCTTTTTCATATTTACCTTATTTCTTCTCTGTAAGATGCTTAACTTTGGTTCCTTTTCTTTCAGGACCAAAGCTTAACAGTTTATTCTAAATTTATGACCTTGCTGCCATTTAGAAATGGAGTATTTTGCAGAAACTTATACAGAATATTGAGTTGTAACAAAGTTTGACTCTTCCCTAGGAAAAGTTTTTTTTTTTTTTTTTTTTAATTAGGGGAAATCTGGCTATAATTAAATTCACTTTATCCTTAACTTTATGCAAGTCAGACTAGAGTTTCTGGAGAGGGTTGTATATCTAAACAACCTAAAATACAGTTGATGGAAAATGCATATGTATCCTGAAACTCTGGTGTTGACCCATTTTTAAGATCAACAGCATCCAGGCTAGTCTGGTGAAGTGCCTGGGCATTTTTTCTTTTTTTGAGATGGAGTTGCGCTCTTGTTGCCCAGGCTGGAGTGCAATGGCGCGATCTCGGCTCACTGCAACCTCTGCCTCCCAGGTTCAAGCGATTCTTCTGTCTCAGCATCCTGAGTAGCTGGGATTACAGGCGCATGCCACCACGCCTGGCTAATATTTGTATTTTAGTAGAAACCAGGTTTCATCATATTGGTCAGGCTGGTCTCGAACTCCTGACCTCAGGTGATCTGCCCGCCTTGGCCTCCCAAAGTGCTGGGATTACAGGCATGAGCCACTGTGCCCGACCTACCTGGACATTTTAACATCTTTCCATAATGCCTCATTCCATTTTCTTCCCCACCCACAAGCATCTTTCTTGCCTTAATTATCGGTATAATTGAATATAGACACATATGTATGTAATTATTTTTCTTTTTTGAGGAGGATTACTTGTCAGGGAGGTCATGGCAACCATCCATTTTGTTTTAAGAATTGTCCCATGATATGTGAGGATCCTACTGTTCCTGATATAACAGGTCATTCATGACACTTGACCAAACACAGATCCTCACATGTCCTCATTTTATGGCACAGATGCCTACGCAGGCATCCATAGCTACTGGATTTTTGGTCCCTGGTGAATTGTAATCTATGCACATGTTCCACAGTTTTATATATAAGTAAAAACTGTATTAAAGGTGACTGACATTAAATCAGACCATTGTCCCATCCATGTTAACATGCTGTTATTTGCATGTGATAAATATACTATCTATCTCTAGGGCCAAATACCATTCTAAAAACTATATATACATATATATAGGCTATTGAGGGAGGCAGACTTGCAGACTTATCCTATTTTATGAATGGTTGTTCAGAGATTTCTTATCTGATTCCAGCCCATGCAGCTTCCCCCACATGCCACTAGAGGTGGCTTATTGTACGCACACACCCACCCGCCCACAGGCATGCTCTCTTTTATTTCCTCTGACACCTACAAATAGAACGGCAGGGGACTTCAAACACACAGAAAAGCAGCTTGACCTGCCAGCTGAGTGCCTGTTGTTGGTTATTTCAGTTGTGAGCTATGTGGCTCATGCCCTGAAAACTGATCAGTTGCTACCTTCTGAAGTGGCAGGACTGACTCAGCACATCAGCAACCACTTAAGATGGAACCCGGTCCTTGATAGCCACTAATTCAGGGAGTGTGCTTTGGGGGCCTGCTTCCCTAGGGAACCATCTGGTCCTGGGGACGGACTTCTTCTCAATATTGACCTAGCAGTGCCAGGAAATTCCTGTGCAGGGTTGAGAGAAAGAGAGAGCAGGAGAGAGTGAGAGAGAGACAAGAAGGAAGACATTGCAAACAGGCAACAAGAAGGCCACCATGATTTAAACCGAGCCAGAAAGGATACTTACTGCTGACTAACTGGCCCACGCTCAAAGCTGAAGAAGAGGAGGATGAGGAAGAAGAAGAGGAAGCCTGCCGGACGGGACTTTGAGACATGGATGCTTGGCTGTGAGCCAGGTGCAGAAGGTTGCCTTGGGAGGCTGCTTGACCCACTGACGTCTGGGAGGGTTGGTGGAGCTACATGAGGGAATGTAAAAAAAATACACAAATGAATGAAAAATTAGGGGGAAAATGCCAGGGAACAGAAGTTTCATCTGGGGGTGAATCATTTTATTTCCAAGAATATATACTCCTCAGGAAGAGTGCGCACCCTACACAGCAGGCAGGCTTTTTTTTTTTTTTTTTTTTTTTTTTGTAGCGCACATATTGCCGCTTGCTTGACAGGCATTTTATTAGTAATTCTAAATATATTATTAATTCCCTACTTGGCTTGTTAGAGCACCCAGTTTTCTACATTTCTCGACCCTGGCATGTGGCTGGACCTTTCTGTCTATTCATACAATTACAGCATACTTGACAGGCTTCTCAAGTAAGTATAGATAAAATATAACACCGTCAACTCAGATTGGGAAACTAAAACTTAGAGGTGTGGCTGTGCCCCACCATTTTATCCTATGTAACTGGTATTTTTAGAAAAGTTCCAATGTAGGCTGAGTGTGTGTGGGAACTTCCTCCTCTTACAGACTCTAGAGTCTGGATGGGTTTCTGTGGAGTTGATAAAATGCTGTCTGATATCCTAAGGAAAATTCAGAGAGAAGATGGGGAGTCAGAACAAAAATATCCTGTAGAATTTCTAGCTCTCAGTTGTTACTTTCTTATTCTGGGCTGGCCACTGTATTAAGGACATTGACTAATTTTCCTATCAGCCTGTGGTGTGGGTACTATTTCCACCCCTCTCTCACAAACAGGGAAGCCGAGGCACAGAGAAGCTAAAGGATTTTATAGGTTCAGCCAGCAAGTGCGGAGGAGCTGGTCTCTGGACACATGAAGTCTGACCCTGGGACCCGAGCTCTTAGTTATGATGCCACAAGGAAGAATTAATTTAATTTTAAAAATTGTGTGTGTGTTAAGGAAGGCTGTCTTTATATCCATTTATTCATGATTCCTCTACAGGTTATCAAAGGACTGTTGCTCTGAGAAGTGAGAGGAGCTCAGCTGAGGAGAGAAAGGAGAGAGGGAAGGGAAATGCTTGCAGGTTCTAGGTCTACTTGGAGGCCCAGGAGGGATGTCTCTCCATCATTTTTTTTTTTCTCCTGGAAAGCTGCCATAAGGGCAGGCCAGGACCCCAAGCAGGCAGACAAGGAGCCTCAGCATTAGCCATCTTTGTTGATTGGATGTAGCACTTTTTGGTTTGTAAAGTGCTTTCATATCCATCGTCATTCTCACAGAGGTGTAGCAAGGCTTTTGTAAAAAGGAATCAGCCTGTGAGTAGAATTAGGTCAGGACCTCAACTTTGGTGGAAGGGAGAGCTACCCCCAAAACAGGCACCAATCTGGGAAGGTCTATCACCTTGTTAGCACCTAAGAGCCAGCCTGGGGTGTTTCAACTTCATATTTGTCACTGCTTTCCCAGTGTGTGTATGTGTTCATTTTTTCATTCAACTTTATTGAGATATAATTTACACATAATAAAATAAACCCATTTTAAACACAGAGTTTGATGAGTTTTGTCAAATGTGTACACATGTGAAACTACCACCACAATCAAGATATAGAACCTTCTCATCATTCCACAATGTTCCCTCCTCTCCTTTGTCATCAATTTCCCCTCAACTCTCTGCCCTAGACAGCCACTACCCTGATTTCTGTCACTCTGGATTCATTTGTCTGAGTCCAGAAACGGAATCGTACAATATCTACTCTTCTTGTATCTGGCTACTTTTGCTTGGCATACTGTTTTTGAGATTCATTCATTTTGTTGCATGCCTTGGTAGTTCAGTTTTTTTTAATTGCTGAATAGTATTCCCTTCCATATCTTATATGAATATGGTATATTGTTCATGAATTCATCTGTTAGTGGGTATTTGGGTTGTTTCCAGTTTGGGGCTATGATGAATAAAGGTGTTATATAAACATTTATGAACAAGGCTGTGTGTCTGCTTGTGTTTTTGTTTCTCTAATGTAAATACCTAGGAGTGGAACTATTGGATCATACTATAAATGCATGTTTAACTTTCTTAGAACCTCTCAAACTGATTTCCAAAGTGGTTGTACCATTTTATGTTCCCACCAGCAATGTATGAGAATTCCAGTTGCTCCACACTCTCGCTAACATTTAGGATCATCATGCTTTTTAATTCCCTAAAGTGTTTTTATCAAATTAATATTTTTCCTTCAAACAAATGTTAGTTAGGGGCTACTCCAGAAGTGTGCTTAAGGAGCTATTTCCCCTTCTGGTCCCCTGTGGTAATAATTAATAATGGCTCCCCTACTCACATGGCATTCCTATGCAGCAGATGTGCCTGGCAGGATTATGTGACATAAATAACCAGCCTATGTGGTTGCTGAACATGAGAATCCAGGCTCCCACCCCATTGTGCAGGGATCTTCCCAGGAAACCACCTTGTGTCTCCTACAGAATTGCCTGTGGTTGCATTTCAAGTGAACACCTGTATTGTTGCTCAGCTATGCGAAGTAGAGGCTGGATTACAAACCAACGACAGTTACAATTGACGTGGGATCCCAAATTAATATGCATCAAGCATCTGCCAAAGGTAATTAGCTAAACTGCTGAGCACATAATCAACAATTGAATCCAGTAAATTTTATACTGTAGGGACACATATTAAAGATTAAATCTATTTTTAATTTGCTTAATAAAGTGTGATGGATATTTGCATGTCAATCTACCCCCATAACGTGTTGAGTTGTCCTTCTAAATACTGTTACTTGGCAAAAGCTTTTTACAGTTTTGAGTTAACTGAATCATTAGATTGTCTTCCGTTTTACCATTGCATCAATATTTTATTGGCCCTGGGTGTGGTAAAGAACCATCAAGGAACTGGAAAAGACACCAATTTAAATATTTCTTCCTCAGACATAACACAGTAAAGAAAAAGTTAGTAGGCTGCAATCTTGCTTAAATTAAGAGTCACTAGAGCAAGCTAGGGCTTATGCATTAAGCTAGGCAAGAGAAGAAATTTCAGATGAAAATAAAATAATTATTTTAAGAACTTGTTCCATGTCCATACAGTCAAAAGGAGAGTCAAAAGGAATCTAAGATGTCTAAGAATTTAAGAAAGATATTTTCTTCCAAAGTAAATAATCATTTATTTTAGGACATTGGGGCCCTGCTTACCTCTAGAGTTCAACCGAACAGTTCAGAAAAACCAATACAAATTCTTCAAATTTCTTACTTGTCAAGGATCAAGAAGATTATATAAGCAGTGGCATCTCAATGGAGCCCATAGGTTTTATTCCAATTGCCAGTGTAAATGTGTATCTGTTAATTCTAGAATAATTTTCAAGCTCAGATAGAATAGCCTCTGTACATGTCAAAATCAGCCCAGATACTGACCTCTCGCCTTCATAACATCTTTCCTTAGAAAAACAGGACTTCAGAAGTACCACTTCTGTGAACTTCCATGTCTAAAACTGTAAATCTTTCAGGTAAACTATGAAATATAGCACTATGTCATTGGGATTCTTAGTTTAATGTTTTTGGTGTATTAATCTTTAGAAATTTTATGCTTAAAATATGTCAAATAAGAAAAGACAAAGCAGAGATTTAAGCTACTTTATGAAATAGCTCTGGGGTTCAATATAAAAATTTAATATATGTTAAATAAGCAGCATTAGGAATATGTTACTTAATTTGATTTAATTATGTTGTTGTTTTGGACACTGACTTAACTGTAAAAATCATATATACTTGTATTGCATAACTATTGGCAAAAGAAATGACATTTAAGTATTAAAACATAACTGGACACAAAAATTGGAATAATTTACCAAAACAAAATGCAGGGAGTTAGGGAATAATTAGAAGCAGAAGAAAAAGTTTCTTTCCTTTCCTTCCTGGAGGGAAAGGGAAACTTAGATGCTTCTATAAAGGCAGATGTTTTATTACATTGTCTTAATTTTTGAAAGGCCAAATATATGAGTAATGTTTATTGGATGCTTCCTACCTGTTTTTGTGTATATTACTTAAAATCCCGGCAATAGTCTTCCTTTTTAGGTATTGGTGATATCATTACAGAAGAGGAAACAGAGACTTAAAAAGATGAAATGACTTACTTGGGATTACACAGCTGGTATAAGTAAGCTTTGAATCCATGTAAGTCTGACTCAAGAGCCAGCACTGCTTCCACTATGCCCCACTGCCTCTCAACTCCACGGTCATCGGAGATGAGCAGTTACAGGTCAGGGAAATAGCAGGGAGCTGGGAAGTGTGGGAATAAATGAGGTATATTCAAACTGATAGATCACGGTGAGCTACACTTTCAAGTTGATCAGCCATAGTGTAGATCATCATGATCTATCAATGTGTTTCTTTTCCCTAATATAAAATTTCAAATATTTTTCTGGTTTAAGAATTATTGTCTGCAGTTCCCTATTTAAAATGCCATGTTTGAAAGAAAACATGGTACTCTTAGGTGGCTAGAAGATTATCCAAAAATAATGTTAAGATTTTAGTGCAGTTGGGGGACACATCTCAGATGCAGTTGCCTACAGGTTGTTCTTTGCTTGATGTAATTAATTCTGGTTATCTGTACTACCCCCAAACTTACTCTTCTCAGTATTGTATCCTGTTTACATGATCGTATTTTCTATTTATTCACCATACTGTTAGTAGACTGCCTAAAGGAGCTTGAGTTTCTCTCCGTCTGAGTTTACATAATCACTTTCTTGCCCTTTTTTGAGCTGTGAGCCCGGTGTAAATAGGCTGAGAGCATGCAGAATCTGCAAGAAAGAAGAGAAAAGGAACAGCTCATGTGAGCCTGTGGCTGTGCCTTTTCCAGAGGAGGAGGACCGGATGTCCATCCCACACACAGAATGACAAATGGAGCACAGGATGCAGTGTCTGAGAAGCTTTCTACGTCCTACTGGCTCTCACAGGCTTGCTCTCTTGGTTTGTTTTTGCTGGTTGGCACTGCCAGGGTGTTTAATATATTCACCAAAAATAGATTGAAATAACAGCACACTGTAAAGGCTTTCTTGATTTTCTGTGCCACTGATCTCCAGGTATCTTCTATGTGTTATGCAGTATATCCTTAATAATGTTTTAGTTTCTGGAATAAGTCATCTTCTAATTAAATGTGTCATTGATATTAAAATAAGTGGGGTGGCAAGCGTCTTGGAAAATGGAATAAAATGCAGAAGGTACTAGGCAAGTTGGAAAAGTGAATGCATATAAACAGAAAATTCAAATGGGATTAAATATAAAGAAACTCACTTGGGGAGGAAAAATCTCTCTAAATCTGCAAAGGCAAAATGAAGGAGGACTGGCCTTCTACAAAGATGTCAGACAGCCATAGTGAACCCCAGGCTGAACCCTCCCTGTGCTGCAATGGAGGCAGTGAATACAACCCTATGTGGGAAGGGCATCGTTACTTGCCCTCCCTGCCTGCCCTAGTTGGCATTTTTCTGAGTAATGTGTACCTTGGAATAGCTTGAAGAGAAATTAAATCAGTGGTTCTCAAGATTTAGTTGCATCGGAATCACCTGGAGGGCTGTTAGAGCACAGATCACTGGGTTCCACCCTGACTTTCTAATTTAGTAAGCTTGGGTTGGGGCTCAAGAATTTGCATATCTAACAAGTTTTCAGGTGATGCTGCTACTGTGGGTTGGAGGATCACACAGATTTTGGAAGGAGCTTCTCTTGGAAAAAGAGTTAGAGCAAGTGGATCTGTTATGTCTAGACAAAAGAAGCCAGAGCCCAGACATAATAAGAACTTTGATTAACTAGGAAGGTATAATGAATGCCTGAGCCTTACTGAGGAGTTCATTCTACTGTGGACAGGACAAGAGCACAAATTAAATTTGCTGAGAGATTTAGAGTTGACATCAGGATGAGCTACCTTAAAACATTTGGAGGACCTGGAACATGATACAAGGGAGATTTTAGCTATCTTTGTGGAAAATTTGAAAAAAGGAGGAAGTTATCCTTTTGGCATTCAGAGAGGCTTTACAGAGAAGGGAGGGATTTAGGACAGAGGAGGGAGAGTGGATCCAGATCCCAAAGAATGGATGAGCAGGAGCTTGCCAGACAGGGAAGGTGGGAAGGGGTTCCAGGCCAGGGGCACAGAACGCACAGAAAGTATGAATGAACTGTGTCAGCCGAACTTGGCGGGGAGTGAGAATGTGAGACCAGAGAAGTTAGCTATCCAGATACATGACTGGAAGGTCAAAGGGCTGCTTTGCATTGGGACCACCCATATAGATGTCACCCATCTAGGCAAACCCTTACTCTATTTTAGATCCCTTGTGGGTGGGAATGCCTCATTTCTATCTCATTCTGGGTGGCTTGAGAAAAAATTGAGAATCAGTGATTCAGGCCAGGGCTAGGAAGGAACATTGATTTTTTCTGAAAATTAGTAACTGAATACATTTTTGTATTTACTTGAAAAATAATGGATGGATTTTGATAATTGCATGGCATTTTAAGAGAGCTAATTTGAATAAGCTGTCTCTCATTGGTTTTCTGTTAGTACTAAGATTACCTTTTGAGGAAAAATTGAGTGCCTTCATGGATGGTAGTCTCCAAGTATTATAGCTATGGTATTTAATTTTTGAAAAATCTTAATGCTTTGATTTTGCAAGTTGCAGATTTTTTTTCCTTTCGTTTGTCTCTCCCCGCCTTAATGATATTAAAAAGTCCTGTTAACTTTTGTCTGGATTTAGTCAAAAGGAGAATAAATCTACACAAAAATAATGTCTGTGTGGCTTATGAAGAAACTACTAATTCATAGGCATGGGGCAATCAGGGGAAAGAAAACCAGGGCCTCTGGAGAGACCCTGACTTTGGGAGGTGTTCGCCATATCCCACAACAGCTGTAGAATCCCTTGGAGGAAGCAAAAGGTTGCTTTTGAGCTCCACTAAATATTTTTGTATTAAATAACTTTCTTTTTTCATGCACACAAAGCTTCTCATCACTCTATTATTTTCATCTGGTTTTTGTTTGTTTGAGACAGAGTCTCACGCTGTAGCCCAAGCTGGAGTGCAGTGGTGTGATCTTGGGTCACTGCAACCTCTGCCTCCCAGGCTCAAGCGATTCTCATGCCTCAGCCTCCCAAGTAGCTGGGACTACAGGCATGCGCCACCATATGCAGCTAACTTTTTGTATTTTAGTAGAGATGGGGTTTCACATGTTACCCAGGGTGGCCTCGAACTCCTGAGCTCAGGCGATCTGCCTGCCTCAGCCTCCCAAAGTGCTGGGATTACAGGCGCGAGCCACTGCGCCCGGTCTTCATCTGGTTTTTTTCTGACTTTTATTTTCTGGTATTGCTCACCAAGGATTTCTGATGTAATACTGTGGAAGTTATATTTAGGGCTGTCAAATACTGGTGTTTTTTTAAAAAAAATACTGTTTATATTTCAGATGATAACTTTGCATGTTCTTCTCTGATCATTGGAATGGATCATCATTAGTGTGTTGGATACTACATTCTTAGATTCAGGTTCTTTCAATTAATGGTAGGCAGATGTGAAAATTAAATTAAATATGTCATTACTTTTATTAAATTAAAACAAATCATTCCAGGTCATCTGGTCCGACAGTCCTACACTTTACTTCATGAAAGTGGACTTCCTTCTGAGTATGAGTTAGGGAACTCTCTGTTACTGTAATTTATGACATATTTTACCATCAGAACTATGCTCTTGTGAGATCACACATTAGTCATAAATCACATGAAAAAATAAATTGAGAAACTTCTCTACTGTGTGACAGAAATCCTTTATTTTTTAGTGGTTGTCCATATTATATTTCTTCAATGTAAAGGGTAATATTTAAAGAAAAAAATTGAAGACCACTATCCTTATACCTTTTGAGCTTTTAACTTTTTTGACTCAGGGCCTTTTATGAATTGCGAGCCTCAGAATCACAGCTTTTACATCTGGGACTCACACTTGTGCATCTCCTGTCAATTTGCCCAACTTGTTAGCTTGATTGCATGTTCTTATGGTGTCTCAACTGGAGCCAATGCCAAGAAATAAAGTCATTCATTTATTTCTACCATTTCCCTGGTATTTCTGACCAGGTTCACCATCAGTTTTCTGGATATTCCTGGGACTAGGACAGACCACTGGCACATGCCTTGAGCAAGAGGGGCAGGCCCATTGGTGCCTGCTGTGACTTGGGTATTTGAGATGGTTCCCGCATTGCTCTTTTCAGCTGTGCTCACGTGTTCTCTCAGCGTGCACATACCTGAGAGGTGCACATATGTGTACTGGTGAAGGGAGCCCGCTCTTTGGGATGCTGGTTGTAGCTGACATGTTGGTTGGGGTGTACTTTGTTGGATTTGCAAGGTACATCCCCAAGAAGCTGGCTGTTTTTTCCAGTTGCTAATCTCCAATCCTGCAGTGAAGAGGACAGTGGTGGTGGTTAGACTAGCAGAGGACTGACCATATGTTGCCACAGTAGGAACAAGGTTTCATTCCAGGGCTGACAGATGCTGCGTGAGAAGGCTCCTGAGGTATGTCTGGGCCTGTGAGAGAGACTGTGGAAATGGATTACCGATATCTGCTGTGAGCAAGGGGTTAGGAGTGGCACCATTCCTGCCTCTTATTTGCCATTTCTTGGTTAGGCCTTTCTCCTGGATCAAAACTGTACTACTCCCAATCTAGAGTTGCAATTCTGTGTCACAGCTGTAGTCTATCACTCACACTCACCTGTGAAATTAAGGTGAGAGTGAGAGCTACTTTATATTAAATGTTAATGATTTCTAACTAATTCATCACCTTTTTGGCAATTTACAACTGGCTTTGCAGACAGAAAAGGTTTTTAGCAGATTGTAGCAAAAGAGGCCAATTTCCCCATATTTTCCCCCAGAGATAATTTTGAACATAGTTGGACCAGATGAAACTAGGGTTTAAAAGGCCAATGAAAGATAGAGAACCTTGCCTTATTTGAGGAACCACTTAGAAGGTAGAGAATCAAACAGAAATAGTGTAAATAGTAAATAGTGAAATAAATAAACCAGCTGAGAGATGGGGGGAAGAAAAGTTCTTAATGATAAGATTGGCAGAGACTGCTTGGGATAAAGCTGAGGAAGAAGAGGTGGCTCCCCAGGCTACAGATTTAGATTTTGAGTGAGAAGACAAAGTCTCTGTCTCCAGAAAGTGTACGGATTCAGACCTCGCTGGGATTCTCCTGGTGTTGGCTCCCTCACTGGGTGAAGTTCCCTTGCTGAATGCTCTAATAGATCCCTTCACTTCTACCTCATGGCACTTGCTGCTGTCTTAGTGACATATTTGTGTAAGTCTTTGGTGAATGTACGTCTTCCTCACTACACCATAAGCTCCATGAAGGAAGAGCTCATGGCATCTGTCTTGCCCACCAACACAGCCAAGCTTCCTGGTACCAATGCCAGACACATGGTAGGTGGTCAATAAATATTTCAATTAAATAGATTTTTTTGTACTCATTGAACAAGCAACTGGATTTCCCAAGCATAGTCTCTGAGAGCCACCAAGAATGGGCTTGTTTTCGTGGTTGGATCAGGAGCCAAATGGAGGCAATGGCTGAGGTATCTGGAAGGATATTTCTGCATTGTTGTAGATAAATGATAATATTGGGACTTTCTTCTTCCCTTCTCTTTATATTTTATTTCCTTGCTAACTACTTTACATTATACAGCTTTCTGACTTCACATAAAGCCATGTGCTCGGTCATACACTCACTCTTAGTCTTCATCATTCCTGTCCACCATCTTTCTTTTGTTAGTGTACACTCCAGCTTTAACTCTGGGTCTTAGCCTTGCCCACCTCTTACTTCTTAACTCACTCAGTTAAGGAGCTCATTTCAAAATGTTTCAAACAGGGACAATCCAGACTTTAAAACGTTGTAACAGAGAAACAGAGGAATTGATGTTTCTTCATTGCTTTACCTAATTTTATTTCTGTAGCATTTGATACTCGTCCACTTCCTACTTTTTTGAAATACTTGGATGCTAGATCACCACACTCTGGGTTTCTCTTTTAGTTACCCAACCATTTCTTCTCTCATTTTTCATCTTCCATTCCTTAAATGCTGATGTTTCCCAAGAGGGACTCTTGGTCTTCCTTCCCTTGCTTCTCATGTTTTTTCTGATTTTTTTTCTTCCCTTGCTCCTCTTGCTTTCTCTGGTGTCTCATTTGTTTTCAGCTACAACAAATGTACTCATGATTTGACTCCCATGTACTCACAACTCAACTCCAAGTACATGTTCTCATTAATTCTTCTTTGTGTTTTGCTATAGACTCCTAAATGGTTTGCTCACAGTAGATGGTTTACTTCAGTTCAACCTCTCTAGTGCTATCAGAGTTATTTTCTTGAAAAACAAAAAAAAAAGCTAAGCTTTTAAAATACCTTTTACACGTTTAACAGGTCCTGTTCCCCATGCCACCCAACTGGGTGAGTCCCTCCAACAGGGGTTGTCAGACACCCTATATAGGAGTGATCCTACTGGCATCAGGTTGGTGCCCCTTGAGGTCAGAGGTCCCAGAAGAAGGAGGAGGCACCCATCTTTGCTGTTCTCCAGCCTCCTTGAATGACATATCCAGGCATGGGAGTGAATCGGATGAGTAGGGCCTGAAGTGAACCCCCAACAAACTGCAGCAGCCCTACAGAAGAGAGACTTGACCACTGAAAGGAAAACAAGCAGAAGGCAACAACAACAACATCATCAACAACAACAACAACAACAAGCCCCCACAAAAACCCCATCCAAGGATCAGCAGCCTCAAAGACTGAAACTAGACAAACTCACAAAGATGAGAAAGAATCAATGAAAAAATGCTGAAAACCCAAAAGACCAGAGTGCCTCTTCTCCTCCAAATGATCACAACGTCTCTCCAACAAGGGCACAGAACTGGATGGAGGATCAGGTGAACTACTTGACAGAAGTATCAGAAGATAGGTAATAAAAACTATGATGAGCTAAAGGAGCATGTTCTAACCCAACGCAAAGAAGCTAAGAACCTTGATAAAAGGTTTGAGGAATTGCTAACTAGCATAACCAGTTTAGAGAGGAACATAAATGACCTGATGGAACTGAAAAACACTGCACAAGAACTTCGTGAAGCATACACAAGTATCAATAGCCAAATCGATCAAGTGGAAGAAAGGATATCAGAGTTTGAAGACCACCTTGCTGAAATAAGGCATGCAGACAAGACTAGAGAAAAAAAGAAAGAAAAGGAATGAACAAAGCCTCCAAGAAATACGGGACTTCATCAAAAGACCAAATCTATGATTGACTGGAGTACCAGAATGAGATAGGGAGAATGGAAACAAGCTGGAAAACACACTTCAGGATATTATCTGGGAGAACTTCCCCAACCTAGCAAGAAAGGCCAACATGCAAATTCAGGAAATACAGAGAATACCATTAAGATATTTCATGAGAAGATCAACCCCAAGACACATAATCATTAGATTCTCCAAGGGCAAAATGAAGGAAAAACTGTTAAGGGCAGCCAGAGACAAAAGCCAGGTCACCTACAAAGGGAAGCCCATCCCACTAACAGCAGACCTCTCAGCAGAAACTCTACAAGCCAGAATAGATTGGGGGCCAGTATTTAACATTCTTAAAGAAAAGAATTTTTAATCTAGAATTTCATATCCAGCCAAACTAAGCTTCATAAGCGAAGGAGGAATAAAATCATTTCCAGACAAGCAAATGCTGAGGCATTTTTTTACCACCATACCTGCCCTGCAAGAGCTCCTGAAAGAAGCACTAAATATGGAAAGGAAAAACTGGTACCAGCCACTGCAAAAACACACCAAAAAGCCCGGGTGTGGTGGCTCATGCCTGTAATCCCAGCACTTTGGGGGGCCGAGGTGGGTGGATCACCTAAGGTCAGGGTTTGAGACCAGCCGGGCCAACATGGCGAAACCCTGTCTCTACTAAAAATACAAAAAATAGCCAGGTGTGGTGGTGCATGCCTGTAATCCCAGCTACTCGGGAGGCTGAGGCAGGAGAATCAGTTGAACCCAGGAGGCAGAGGTTGCAGTGAGCTGAGATTGTGCCTTTGCACACCAGCCTGGCGGACAAGAGTGAAAATCCGTTTCAAAAAAACAAAACAGAAACAAAAACAAAAAACACCAAAATATAAAGACCAATGACACTATGAAAAAACTGCATCAACTAGTGTGCAAAATAACAAAATAGCAGCATGATGACAGAATCAAATTCATACATAACAATACTAACCTTAAATGTAAATGGGGTAAATGCCCTAATTAAAAGACACAGACTGGCAGATTGGATAAAGAGTCAAGACCCATTGGTATATTGTATTCAGGAGACCCATCTCATATGCAAAGACACACGTAGGCTCAAAATAAAGGGATGGAAGAAAATTTACCAAGCAAATGGAAAGCAAAAAAACAAAAAAACAAAAACAAAAACAAAAAAAAAACAGGGGTTGCAATCCTAGTCTCTGATAAAATAGACTTTAAACTAGCAAAGATCAAAAAAGACAAAGAAGGGAACAATTCAACAAGAAGAGCTAACTATTCTAAACATATATGTACCCAATACAGCAGCACCCAGATTCATCAAACAAGCTCTTAGAGACCTACAAAGAGACTTAGACTCCCACACGATAATAGTGGGAGACTTTAACACCCCAATGTCGGTATTAGACAGATCAATAAGACAGAAGATTAACAAGGATATTCAAGACTTGAACTCAGCTCTGGATCAAGTGGACCTAATAGACCTAACAGAACTCTCCACCCCAAATCAACAGAATATACATTCTTCTCAGTGCCACATGGCACTTATTCTAAAATCAACCACATAATTGGAAATAAAACACTCCTCATCAAATGTGAAAGAACTGAAATCATAACAGTCTCTCAGACCACAGTGTGATCAAATTAGAACTCAGGATTAAGAAACTCATTCTAGTTCTAGATCCTTGAGGAATCGCCACACTGTCTTCCACAATGGTTGAACTAGTTTACAGTCCCACCAACAGTGTAAAAGTGTTCCTATTTCTCCACATCCTCTCTAGCATCTGTTGTTTCCTGACTTTTTGATGATCGCCATTCTAACTGGTGTGAGATGGTATCTCATTGTGGTTTTGATTTGCATTTCAGCCCAGCCATCCCATTACTGGGTATAAACCCAAACGATTATAAATCATGCTGCTATAAAGACACATGCACACGTATGTTTATTGCGGCACTACTCACAATAGCAAAGACTTGAAACAACCCAAATGTCCATCAATGATAGACTGGATTAAGAAAATGTGGCACATATACACCATGGAATACTATGCAGCCATAAAAAAGGATGAGTTCATGTACTTTGTAGGGACATGGATGAAGCTGGAAACCATCATTCTCAGCAAACTATCACACGGACAAAAAACCAAACATCACATGTTCTCACTCATAGGTGGGAATTGAACAATGAGAACACTTGGACATAGGAAGGGGAACATCACACACCAGGGTCTGTTGTGGGGTCGGGGGAGGGGGGCGGGATAGCATTAGGAGATATACCTAATGTAAAGGACGAGTTAATGGGTGCAGCACACCACCATGGCACATGTATACATATGGAACAAACCTGCACGTTGTGCACATGTACCCTAGAACTTAAAGTATAATAATAAAAAAAAAGAAACTCAAAACCACATGATTACATGGAAACTGAACAACCTGCTCCTAGATGACTCCTGGGTAAATAATGAAATTAAGGCAGAAATCAAGAAGTTCTTTGAAACTAATGAGAACAAAGACACAATGTACCAGAATCTCTGGGACACAGCTAAGGCAGTGTTAAGAGGGAAATTTATACCACTAAATGCTCACATCAGAAAGCTAGAAAGTTCTCAAATCCACATCCTAACATCATAATTAACTGGAGAGGCAAGAGCAAACTAATCCAAAAGCTAGCAGAAGACAAGAAATAACTGAGATCAGAGAAGAACTGAAGGAGATAGAGACAAGAAAAACCTTTCCAAAAATTAATGAATCGAGGAGCCGGTTTTTTGAAAAAAATTAACAAAATAGGTAGACCACTAGCTAGACTAACAAAGACGAAAAGAGATAAGAATCAAACAGACACAATAAAAAGTGATAAAGGGGATATCACCACTGATCTCACAGAAATACAAACTACCACCAGGTAACACTATAAACATCTCCGCACAAATAAACTAGAAAATCTAGAAGAAATGAATAAATTCCTAGACACATACACCCTCCCAAGACTAAACCAGGAGGAAGACAAATCCCTGAATAGACCAATAACAAGTTCTGAAATTGAGGCAGTAATTAATAGCCTACCAACCAAAAAAAGCCCAGGACCAGATGGAGTCACAGCTGAATTCTACCAGAAATACAGAGAGGAGCTGGTATCATTGCTTCTGGAACTATTCCAAACAATTGAAAAGGAGGGACTCCTCCCTAACTAATTTTATGAAGCCAGCACCATTCTGATACCACAACCGGGAAGAGACACAACAAAAAAAGAAAACTTCAGGCCAATATTCCTGATGAACACAGATGCAAAAATCCTCAATAAAATACTGGCAAACCAAATCCAGCAGCAGATCAAAACTTATCCACCACGATCAAGTCGGCTTCATCCCTGGGATGCAAGGCTGGTTCAACATATGCAAATGAATAAGCGTAATCCATCACATAAAGAGAATCAAAGACAAAAACCACATGATTATCTCAATAGATGCACAAAAAGCCTTTGATAAAATTCAACATCCCTTCATGTTAAAAGCTCTCAATAAACTAGGTATTGATGGAACATATCTCAAAATAGTAAGAGCTATTTATGACAAACCCACAGCCAATATCATATTGAATGGGCAAAAGCTGGAAGCATTCCCTTTGAAAACTGGTACAAGACAAGGATGCCCTCTCTCACCACTCCTATTCAACATAGTATTGGAAGTTCTGGCCAGGGCAATCAGGCGAGAGAGGAAAATGAAGGGTATTCAAATGGGAAAAGAGGAAGTCAAATTGTCTCTGTTTGCAGACGACATGATTTTATATTTAGAAAACCCCATCATCTCGGCCCCAAAACTCCTTAAACTAATAAGCAAGTTCAGCAAAGTCTCAGGATACGAAATCAATGTGCAAAAATCACAAGCATTCTTTTACACAAACAATAGACAAGCAGAGAGCCAAATCATGAATGAACTCCCATTCACAATCACTACAAAGAGAATAAAATACCTAGGATACAGCTAACAGGGGATGTGAAGGACCTTTTTAAGGAGAACTACAAACCACTGCTCAATGAAATAAGAGAGGACACAAACAAATGGAAAAACATTCCATCCTTTTGGATAGGAAGAATCAATATTGTGAAAATGGCCATACTGCCCAGAGTAATTTATAGATTCAATGCTATACCCATCAAACTACCACTGACATTCTTCACAGAATTAGAAAAAACTATTTTAAATTTCATATGGAATCAAAGAAGACCCCATATAGCCAAGACAATCCTAAGCAAAAAGAACAAAGCTGGAGGCATCACTCCGCCTCACTTCAAACTATACTACAAGGCTACAGTAACCAAAATAGTGTGGTACTGGCACCAAAACAGATATATAGACCAATGGAGCACAATAGAGACCTCAGAAATAACACCACACATCTAAAACTATCTGATCTTGGACAAACCTGACAAAAACAATGGGGAAAGGATTCCCTATTTAATAAATGGTGCTGGGAAAACTGGCTAGCCACATGCAGAAAACTAAAACTGGACCCCTTCCTTACACCTTATACAAAAATTAACTCAAGATGGATTAGACTTAAATGTAAAACCCCACACCATAAAAACCCTAGAAGAAAACCTAGGCAATACCATTCGGGATATAGGCATGGGCAAAGACTTCATGGCAAAAATGCCAAAAGCAGTGGCAAGAAATGCAAAAATTGACAAATGAGATCTCATTAAACTAAAGATTTTCTGCACAGCAAAAGAAACTAGCATCAGAGTGAACAGGCAACCTACAGAATGGAGAAATTTTTTGCAATCTATCCATCTGACAAAGGTCTAATATCCAGAATTTACCAGGAACTTAAACAAATTTACAAGAAAAAAACAATCCCATGAAAAAGTGGGCAAAGGATATGAACAGACTTCTCAAAAGAATAAATTTACACAGCCAACAAACATATGAAAAAAAGCTCAACATCACTGATCATCAGAGAAATGCGAATGAAAACCACAATGAAATACCGTCTCATGCCAATCAGAATGGTGATTATTAAAAAGTCAGGAAACAAGAGATGCTGACGAGGCTGTGGAGAAATAGGAACACGTTTACACTGTTGGTGGGAATGTAAATTAGTTCAACCATCGTGGAAGACAGTATGGCAATTCCTCAAGGATCTAGAACCTGGAATATCATTTGACCCCACAATCCCATTACTGGGTATATACCCAAAAGAATATAAATCTTTCTACTGTAAGGACATATGCACATGTATATTTATTGCAGCACTATTTACAATAGCAAAGACATGGAACCAACCCAAATGCCCATCAGTGATAGACTGGATAAGGCAAATGTGGTACATATACACCATGGAATACTACGCTGCCATAAAAAGGAATGAGATCATGTTCTTTGCAGGGATATGGATGAAGCTGGAAGCCATCATCCTCAGCAAACTAACACAGGAAAAGAAAACCAAACACCTCATGTTCTCACTCATAATGGGGAGTTGAACATTGAGAACAGATGGACACAGAGAGGGGAACAACACACACCAGGGCCTGTTAGGGGGTGGGGCGTGAGGAGGGAACTTAGAGGATGGGTCAATAAATGCAGCAACCACCATGGCATATGTATACCTATGTAACAAACCTGCACGTTCTGCACATGAATCTCATTTTTTTGTGTGTTTTTTTTTGTTTTTTGTTTTTGTTTTTTTCTTTAGAAGAAGTTAAAAAAAAACCCCAAAAACAAACCTTTCATAGATCTCCAGGGCTTGGCTGCAAAGTAAATCATCACCATCATCATCACCATCACCATCATCATCACCATCACCGTCATCATCACCATCACCATCATCATCACGATCATCACGACTATGTTAGTGCTTACTGTATGCCAGGCACTATTCTGACCACTTTCTATGTATATTAACTCATTTAATCCTCAAAACCACCCTGTGAGGTAGCTACTGGTGTATCTCCACTTTACAAATGAGGTAACAGGGGCACAAAGATGATATATAGTGTGTTCAAGATCACACAGAGAAAAAGTCCATCCTTTTTAGATTGTTTATAGAGCCCTTCCATGAATGTCCTCTGCCTCCTCTCTGCTCCAATCACATGAGCCTTTCTCCTGTTTCTCAACACTCCATCCTCTTTCCCATTTCCCTGCCTTTGTGCCTGCCATTCCCTCTGCTTGGAATGTTGTTAACCCTTCATTTACTTGGTTAACTCATACCCAACTGTCTGGACTCCATTCCCAAGCCATTATCTCTGGGAGGACTAAAAACTCTCCGGGCAGAGTTGGTCACTTCCAACTCTGTGGTGACTCCTGCCCTGTCACAGGACAGTCTCTGCTCTACTGCACAACAGATTCTGCTTATAAATCTGTGTCCTCTACAGGGTGATGAGCTCCCTAAAATCTGAAAGCATCTCTCCTTTATTTCTGTTTCTTCACATTTATCAGGGGCCTGCTGTACAGTAGGTTATCAAAAAATGTTTGTTGAAGGAGCCAATTAACCAGACACTCCATGAGGTCAGGGACCACACCTTTCTTCTGTGCTGTGGACCCAATCTCTAGCACAAACACATAGGAAGCTCTCAATTGATATTTGAATGGAAAAATTAACTGGATCATCATGGTTTTGTGAAATTCAACCAAGCAGAACTTCCTGTTTTTCATTTCCTCATTTGTAGGCAGTGGTTTCAGCAGCAGCACCTTGGGATCTCTTAATATTTAATAATTTTTTCATTCACAGTTAAGGCATGAGTGTTCTTGGTTTCTTTTTGACCTCATTTTGAAAATCTGAAAATTAAGTATCTTGAGCACAGATTAATAAGAATACATCCCTATTGAATTTTAGGGCACTCTCTCTGTTTGTAATTTAATATATTCTTATTTTTATATTACAGAGGTATTTAGTTATCACTCATATTCATTAAGAATGAAAAATAGAGTTACATGCCATTTTATAAGTATCGATATGTTCAGATGAGTGAGATCAAATATTTTGTAATGTAAAAGTTACTTTTCATTGATTGAGACCAAAGAGGAGGAGCTGGGTAAGGACAGTGTCCTCTGCCATGGCTGCCTTGGCCTGGAACATTTACCTGCTGGCCGGGCTTGATGGGTGACAGCGTGATGCCCTGGGTGTTGATCACGGGCAGGATCTGGTTCCCAATGACTGTGGCGATGATCTGGCCCTGGGCGTTTGTTAGGAGCTGGGGGGTGATTGGCTGCACTTGCAAGCCCTGAGTGCTGCTCGCTGCTTGGCTCGATGGCCCCGGATTAGGCATCAGTGGAATGGTCCCGATAATCTGCAAGAGAGGCCCAAAGGTGAGGAGCTGGCTCCGTGAAGGGTCTGCGCATGCAACTGAAGACCACGCAGTGCCTGATCTCTCTAGGATGCTCCCTGGGAGCCGACTCAGAATCTGCAAGCAGCTCTGGAGGGGGGCGTGGTGGAAGAAAGTGGCAGGGGCAGGAATCTAAAGAAGAGATAAGTACACACGAACTGAGCTCATGTGATGGAAGGGAGAAACATCTTATTTAAAAATAAAATCAAGCATCTGTTAAGGTATAAACATGCAGTTTTTGCCAGGGCAGGTCTGACATCTGCTTTCTCTCAGAACCAGAGGAAGGATGGGCTTCTCACAGCACTCAAGGCCCCCTTCCACCTAGAAAGCTGCATCCCCACCACCCCCCAACCCCGGGGGGCTCCACACTTCCTGAACTAGGGGATCCTCTGACATTCTTTCCTCTGCCTCCTTCCCTCCACCGACATCCAGCTCCTCTCTCAATGTCGGGGGAGGGGCTCCCCGGTACCCCCAGCAGGATTGGGGCCTCACACACCCTGGTGTTCACAGTGGTGGAGAGTCTGGGCTCTGGAGACAGAGTGACAGGATTCCATTCCCAGCTGTGCCACTTACTGACTGTGGCACATTTGTCAAGGGACCTAAGCTTTCTGAAGGCTTGAGAGAATTGAGATTATAAACAAGCTTTTGAAACTCCTAAAATAGAGGTGAAATGACTACTGAGGACTGAAATCGGAAAGAAAGTGCCTTTTAAATGATGTATTTTAAATCCAGGGCCTAAAGGCGAGGGGTTTGGGGCTTCTGTGGCAGGTGGCAGGAGAGGCTCTTCTCTGCATCCAGTGGCTTCTGGCTTCAACGAGGGACCGTGGGGACTGACCGCAGGAGGGGCCTGGCCAGATCCAGTTACTGTGCCAAGGAGAAAGTCACCATGAATAGAAACAGCAAATGGACAGACCGGGTGTCCACAGAATCTGGACATAGAGACCATACTGTTAGGGACACACCGTTAGTAACAGATGTAATCTGTAAAAACCTAAAACATGATCTGTATTTCCAGCTGTGGTGGCATCTCCTGAGAAGTGACATGGCACTGGCTGTGTGAATGCTTTTCTGCCTCCATACACGGTAGGATGGTTACCTAGCTCTGCTTTCTGGTCGCCTTCAAGGGCTCCGGCTCCCAGAGGTGAAATCTGGTGATCTGGCCTGGTGGCCACCAGGACACAGTAATAAGATCTCAGGAAGTGTTTTCACACATATGATTCCTCTGCATTCTATATTCTTACAACACCTCCGTGAAGTAATATTTGTCATGCCTCTGCTTACTAGACAAGACACAGGGGCACAGGGAGGCCAAGCAACTCAGCTGAGTCTCTTCACAGAAGCGTTTGTAAGTGACAATCTGGGGCTACAGTCCAGGTCTGGCTGACCCCAAGCACTCGCTTTTCCATCCTTCCCCCTAGCTGCCACAGCATGGAGGACCTTGGAGGGTGCCAGCTCTTAGAAAACACACTGTGTGTCTTGTTTACAATTTCCCACTAGATGAAAGGCTGCTGGTGGGCTGGGTTTGTAGATGATACTGCTTTCTACCCGCACAATACCCTGAGCAGTGCTTTGAACATAGTTTCTCAGTAAATGTTGTCTGACTGAGTGGTTTCTAGACTCAGCTGTCACTGGGACTCCAGATGCAGCTGGAACCACAGGAGAACTGCAAGACCATGCCATTCAGTGACAGATCGTGCTGGAGAAAGCCTCCTCATCCCTAGGCCATTGCTTCCACCACAAAAGCCCCTGTGGGATGGCACTAATGGAGGACCTGTGCGGATATCAAGTATCAATGGCATGTGTCAATAGAGGCCGATAAAGGTCAAGTAATTACTGTGAGAGTGGTCAGCTGTCCCCTAGGGAGTATGGCAGGGCTGCTGTCTCACTGAGCAAGCCTGCAGTGCCTGGCCCGCAGCATCAGCAATGAGCACGTCCCATCAGTGCGGGCAAGGTCAGGAGGCGTCCACATCAATAGATCATGGTGCATAAGTACTTTATTGATGAGTGGTCTTGCATTAAACAGCCAGGATTCAAAGGCTGGCTCCTGTGACCCCACAGACAACGTAAGAGAGGCCCAGGAACAGGCCTCCCATCTTCAGCCTATGTTGGATAACTCCTCTTTCCACACATGCACAATGAAAACTCAGCCACTGACCCACCCACTCTGGCCTTCTCCAGTGTCTTAGGCCTTTGCAGCCTCATTTCATCCTATCGGCCTGAGCTGAAAGCCTGTGGAAGCTGAATGCATCTATGGGGCAGGGCTGTGGGTCCTGTTTGGGGCAGGGTGTCGGCGCGATTGAGAGCCAGTGGGAGCAAGTAGCCTGAGAGAATGGTTCAGGGTGAGCACAGCACATGACAGTTACAGAACTCATTGTGATGAAGAGAGAGGCGTTCTGTCCCGGGAAGATTGACACCAGCCTGTGCTCGCCTCTGCAGTAATGAAATACTCTGCCTGCTACCTGGGTGGAATGAAGAAGAAAGGCAAATGCAAACAAGTCATCGGCCTCTTGCTTAAGCACAACCTCACTTTCAACTGTGTGCCAGCACGTTACTAAAACATGGTGCTGCCTATGTTCCTCCCCACCGTGTCCTCTCTTTTTTTCTAGGCCTGAGCATCACTTATCAAGGATAGGATAACAGTAGTGTCAGAGCCAGAGGAATCTGTAATGACCTGACTATTGGTGCTTTTAACAGAGAGTCTGCCTTCGAGGTGGGGGTGGGGAGTCAAGAGCAGTTCTAAAGTCAGGAAGCCTTTGGTGACACTATGCGTTTCTTATTTTTGTTCCCCTTTCAGGGGCATTGCGATCGCCATCTCAATGTGTCAAAAACTCAGTAGTGCATTATGGGGAATTTCATCATATTCCCGAATGTATCACAATATGTTGGTTTCAATTGGCTCCCATTCATTGAAGGGTAAAGATGGTCACACACTGTGTCATCTAAATATTCTCTGATGTGCCTGTTTCACTTATGCTGGCTCTGATTCCTCTTAGCACGGCCACAGATCTAATCAGAACTCCTCCATGGACTTTGACTTCACAGAGGTTGCAAGAAGGGAACCAGGGGAGCTGAGAAGGCAAAGATCTGAGACTCTCTGTACTCATGAGAAGTTGTCCATTTCACCTGTGGAAATCATATTTTAAATTAAAGGCCTTTTGTTATTCAAGGGAAGTATTTGCATCTACATATGTTTCAACTAAATCAGGAAATGAAAATGGAGGTTTGACAAGGCCGTAGGGGAATCTCTTATTTGAGAGTAAAGGTAGAAAGAGGATGCTTTTGGGACACTTGCAGTCCTAAAACTAGCTTTTGGAGTTTGACTTCCCAGCTCCCAGAAGCTAAGATTTACTGCTAGGAGAAGTCCTGATGGAAGGATTTGCCACTGAGCACATGGACAACTAGGCTGTGACTCCTGTTCAAGCCACTCAGTGTACCAGACAGATTTATGTTCTCCTGAAATGCCGAGGATTCCTTCAGAGCAGCCTAATACTGCTTCTCTCTATAAACACTGTGTCAGGTGCCATGAAGGATGCCAAGAAGATGCAACTGGGGCAGGGGAGGGGTAAACAAGACAGGTACCTTGAATGCAGAGATTCCAACAATCCAAGGGTGGAAATGATGAGCACCAAATGAGTTAGCAAGTACTTTTTGAGAAAAATGTCTATACCCACGTGGTGAGTGTGCAAAAGACTATTGGGAATGAATGAGTTACTTCCGAGGAAGAAGGGTGGGGATGGTCCAAGAGGCCTTCACAGAAGAAATGGGGGCCAAGCAGGGTCTGGAGATTGGGTACAATTTGGGGAAGGCAGAGAAACCATTCTAAACAAGAGATCAGCCTAAAGGTGAGAAACATGGGGGGTGGGGAGTTGGATGCAAGAAAAGGTTGAGACAGTTTAGCCTGGGAGGGTCAAATTCCATCCAGCCAAGGGGTTCCGATGAGTGAGGTTTTTTTTTTATTATTATTATACTTTAAGTTCTAGGGTACATGTGCACAATGTGCAGGTTTCTAACATTGTATACATCTGCCATGTTGGTGTGCTGCACCCATTAACTCGTCATTTACATTAGGTATATCTCCTAATGCTACCCCTCCCCCCTCCTCCCACCCTATGACAGGCCCCGGTGTGTGATGTTCCCCACCGTGTGTCTAAGTGTTCTCATTGTTCAATTCCCACCTATGACTGAGAACATGCGGTGTTTGGTTTTCTGTCCTTGCGATAGTTTGCTCAGAATGATGGTTTCCAGCTTCATCCACATCCCTACACAGGACATGAACTTGATGAGTGAGTTTTGACGGGAGTGTAGGGGAGTGCTGAAATGGGGCTATTCCGTGTGAATGTCACTGTGTGGACAGAAAGGACTCAAGTGGTGAGGGACTACAGATATGGAAATCAGTTGTAGACCTAGGATGCTGCTCTAGTGTCCAAGTGTGAAGCAAAATGCCTCAGTGACTCCTTGGCATAGGATTTGCTTGATTCACTAACTTTTGCTTCAATTCAAAAAGCATGGCCTACTCTATGCCCAGGTTGCAACATTAGAAATTTTTCAGTTAAGTTATTGCCCTGTAAATCTCACAGCAAATAGCTCAGGCATTGTTTGCAATGATCCTCTATGTCTTTGCCCCGATTCTTCACCAGTGATGATTCATCTCTGAAAAATGCTTTAACCAGGCCAAGGCCCATACCAGTATTGTAATAATAATTTGTGACCTAAAAGAGTTCCGGCTTCTCTGAAACAGGACTTACTTGATTGTTGCTGTGAATGTCCATCTATCTCTTTCCTTAAATGAGTTAAGAGCATAAGTCACAAAAGAGGAATAAAATTCATATTGTAAGAGCAATGAAAAAAAATCATTCAAATAGTAGTGTTTGCTAGCACATATATTTGAAAGATCCCCATTTCCACAAGAACTTGAGTGACTTATACCCAAATGTGACTATCACTAATTCAGCAGCTATTATAACTTAAGCCATAATGAAGATTAGCTTGCAGTTGTAGCAACCCCAGCAATTCAGGGCTCTGGAGCACCTTTGGATCATGCGGTTACCCTTACACTGCCCTCATGTGCCTCAGTCTCGTTGAGGTAGTCAATAGAGATGAATCATGACTGATGGTGGGTAAAGTGTCCTGAATGTTTTCACTGCTGATGGGTTCACGTCATCAGCAGCAGTCTGAGGATTCTGTCACAGAAGCCCAGGGCATTCAGACAAGTCATCTGATAGGCCACATATCGTTATAGCCAATGATATGTTGTTAAACTCTGTTATGGAGAATGTGATTGCAGACGTCAAATTGACAAGTAATCTTGTGGCCCATATATGTAAGAAAAGGAGACCTATCAATGCTGTCAATCGGTGACTTCCTCAGGTCTTTCAATCCATCAGCAGAGACAATTCTTTCCCAAATATTTGTACAATCTCAGCACATTTTGGTCAACAGATTTTTGTTAACGCTAGCATCATTCTGTCCATTCTTGAACAAAGAGCTTATAACATTTGAGAGCCAGGGAGATGGTGGTGAGTGATCACCAAACAGAAGCAGCCAATTACCTTCTCCTTTCTTTCTGGTCTGGCCACAACTATTCTCTCTTCCTCCAAGTGATGATTTTGTCTTCCTTATATAGTATATTCATTCTAGGCTCACTGTACTCCCAAAGTTAAAGTTAAACTCTCTTAGAATTATTTTGGCAACTCTGATTAGGATAGTGGTTCTGGAAAGGTAGGAAAATACTATTATTTCTCAAACAAAATGAATTTTTCCAAGATGCAAACTAGTGCCTTATTGCATTTGGCTATGTCCAAGATGGGGAAAAAGAGAAGCATGAATATAGAGAGAGGATTTAGCAGAGAATCTAAATCAGAGAATGTAAAGGCATAAAGACAAGCAGATGAAGGCATCTAATCAGAGGAAGACACTAGCCAAAGGGCAAATGGGTTTAATCTTGCAGGAAATGCCAATCCTCTGGCCATGGCTTTCTGGAGCTTTGGAGGTTCCAGGGTTTGGGAAGAAACAGTTTCTTCATTCCCATGACTGACTGACAATGTCTAGCATGGGTATGGGAATAAGAATGGCAGTGTGTTCCAAGATGGTATCACTACAGCCCAGGATATGAGACAAATTACCTTGGACCAACCTGCAAGAAATGGATGACATGTATTTGTTTGATGAGCAACTGTGAGAAAGGATTTTTCTCTTTAATGCTTTTATTAGGGGTACCAATAGGTACTCTAACCCTGGGAATACCCATCTACTTGATGCTTTTCCTTGTCAGTTAGAATTAGAGTCCTTGCTTGGTGCTCTACTGTTTGGTATCAACTTTAGAAACACACTCACAGACAAGAGTAAAGAACTGGAGGTGTCAGGATCCTTAAAATGGCACTTTCTGTCACACTAAGAGAGGAATAATTTGCATGAAAACTGATGTTATTTAAACAGCAATAACAATAATAAAAACAATCCTCTCTCCTAAAAGCTTCGTAAGAGCCATTAAAGGTAATTCTCCTTAATAGAGTTTAAGATGTGTACCAAGGAAAAAAAATTCCCCACTGGCTGGATTTAAGCCCAGGCTTTGCCACTAACTAGTAGGAGATCATTGGTGAATTACTTTACCTCTTAGGATCTCAGTCTACTCACCTGTAAAATAGGAATAGTAATGTCCACTTCATAAGGTTACTGTGAGAACTAAGATGATCTATGCAAAGCACTCAACACTGTGGTTTACCAGCCAAATAACTGTTCAATAACAAATGGTCATTTGTAGCTTAATTTTATTTACATGCTTGTGTGGTAACTCCTGGGCATTTGCACTAAATTGCAAAAGCTCTTTTGAATTCTTCTGAATGTTATATTTTTTAAACTGGAAATTGTTTACCATGATGAATAGAAGATAATAACTTATTATGAAATGTAATTCAATCTTCCCTGTTTTATAATAGAATGCTACGTTGGAAGTTTCCATGGGGGCACCAAGACCCGACTGGTGCTGCATTCCAGGGGAGGGACTAGACTTTGTGCTGGATTTACAGAGGAGGTTACTGAGAACCAGCTAGACAGTTCCAGAACTCAGACCTTGACAACGAGGATAGACACAGAATTTTTGAAAAATCTGTGTCTTCCTCACTTCCAGAGGTGGAGCATGGGGAGCTTTCTCCTTACCTCAAGGATAATGAAAGTGGCTGAATAAATATTGTGCTCTGAAATTTGGGGGAAATATTCTTGAGGAATGAAAAGGTGAGAGGCTTTGGCTTTTGAGCTGAGGAGGGAGGAGAGAGAAAAAGGGAGGGTGAGAGAGAGGGAGAGAGAAGAAGAGGGAGGAAGAGAAGAGGGAGGGAGAGACAAAGAGAGTAAGAAAGATCACTGCCTGCCATTGACCCTAGCTACTCTCCCATGACAGCAGGAGTAAGGATGTGTGGGTGTTTCTCTGGGCTCAATATCATGGGTTGGAATGATTTAAAATCCTGTCCCAGAGGACCCCTTGGGGAATGGGCACTGGGACAACACCAGAGAGGGCTTTGAAGAGTAGATCTGGAGAAAACCAAGCTCGGAGCAGGAAGGGGGCAGCTGGAAGAAAACATGGTGCCAATAACAATGAAAGGTCCCAGCTGGGCCTCAAAATAACTCATGAAAGTGCCCCCAAGAGTTGGCCTGAGCCATTGGCTGGTCCAGAGAACAGGAAGCCTTCTGCTCTTCTTATCCACTGGTATCTCCTTTCCTCACCTCAACCTGACTGGTCGAGAGCATCACTAGCAAGCTGGAGCAGGATGGGAACCATTCCAACAGGGAGAGCAGGAGGGGCCGGCTACCCTTTCCCACAGCAGCAAGCAGCAGGAAGGAGGCCCCAGTTGCGGCTGCTAATGGCGTTTTAAGTTAGGGTTGCAGTTGGGACTGTTGTCAGGGAACTGGACATCTTATTTGCAATTTAAAGTGGCTATACAAGACTGTGTTACCTGAGATGCCCAGAGAAGTCAAGAAGCAAGAAGCCGCTGAGCTTTCGTTCCAGGACAGAGGAACATCACCATTGAGAAGGCTGAAAGAGGCTGCCTTGCTCTCAAATATTAAGGCCAATAATACACAGAAAAGACATTTTATGAGTCATAATGAGCATCAGGACTTTGTCAACTAAGAATGCTTGAAAAAAAGAGGAGAAATGAAGGCAAGAAGGAGACAAGGGAAAAGAGAGAAGAGATAATTTAAGAAGCTAGCAGAGGTACAGCATTTTAAATTGTGAGCAGAATATATTTTCCCATAAACTATGAATTTGGTTTATTTCTGAGAGGTAGCGGCTGCTATTTATAATACTGATTGTTGAAGTTTCAGCTGACTTAAACATGTATACTATTCGAATGCATTAGTTGCTGAAGTTCCTCTGAAGATTTTGAAACCTTAAACTTACAACAGGAACAGTCAATGCCTACCAACAGGGACAATAGTTATGATATCTAAAAAAAGGTCAGAAGAGTCAGGAGAAGTTTTGACATGGTCATTGACAGGTTAGCAAGGTTATTCCCATTAGTAACCAGAAATATTTACAAGGTATAACAAAGATGTGCTTTTGTGGCTCTTCATTTCCTCTATTATGTTTAATTAAACACCAAACTCCCAAACATGCTCTTGAACAGTCTTTTGTTTGTGTAGTTATTGGGGAAGAAGAAATCTAGTATGTCTGCCTCTGTTTTCCAATTACAAATGATGAAGCAGGGAGAAGAGATTCTATTAGATCTTAATGATGTAAGACAGGATGAATAATGCCAATTCCGAAAGTGCTTTATGGGAATAATTTGCGTATAGAGTGTGGCCTGAACCCTAGTTATGCAGCCCATGAGCAGCAAACCTCGCAGAAGAAATTCCACATCTCAGGGAACTGACAGGTCTCCCAGGTAGGAGTCAACTCAGTGGATACAATGATCATTCTTATTGGACTTGAATATTTCTCAGGTCCTTTGGCAAAATAAAGTTAGCAGCCTCGGCCCCATTCTGAACAGTTGACAGTTCCTACTACGATAATACTACAACTGAATCTGGCACACTCCACACTCTGGAGGCAGGTGTTGTGTTTTTTTTTGTGTGTGTGTGTGTGCTTGTTTTTCCTCAAATTTTTAATTTTAAGATGCAGCATAATATCTGGGGTTACATATTTTACTGTAATTATGAGATTTGCCATGTTCTCTTTTATCTGGGTTTCCACTTGAGCTTTAGGAAACATTGATAGAAAAAGGATTTTATCCTGAATATAATCAAAAGAGTAAATTAAATTTACACAAGATTATATTACATTGAGATGAGAATTAAGTGAGGAGTCATTGTAACCACCCTCGTGGTCTATTCCTGGAGTGATTGGTGGGCAGCAATTGGTGTCTAGGAAATGTATCATTTTTTTTGAACACAGTGTAGGTGCCTGCCACGAACACGTTTTAAAATTATATCTGAATTATATATCGGCATAATGAAATGCATACTGGAAAGTTCTGGATTACTTAAGGCTAATTGATTTCCCTATGGTACTTTTTTCCTTCTCCTGCTCTGAATACTTTTTACTCAACTAGAAAGTAGGACGATGAAAACAGGAGATGGGGAGTCAATTGTGCAAAATGTTATCTCCAGCTATTGTCAAGGTTCAGCTGGGCATTGCTATGGACTGAAGATTTATGTTCCCCCAAACTTCACATGTTGAAACCTGAAGTCCAATGTAATGGTATTTGAAGTGAGGCCTTTGGAAAGTGATTAGGTCAAATGGGATTAGTGTCCATATAAAAGAGACCCCAGAGAGTTCCCTGGTCCCTTCCATTATGTAAGGACACAGCAAGAAGATAGCTGTCTGTGACCAGGAAGCGGGTCCTCACTGAACACTGAATCTGCTGGCACTGTGATCTTGAATTTCTCAGCCTCCAGAACTATGAAAAATATATTTCTGTTGTTTGTAAGCCATCCAGTCTATCATATTCTGTTATAGCAGCCAGAACAGACCAAGACAGGCATGATGTTGGAATCAACGTTGACTGGCCTTCTCTGTAACTAAGGGGAAATACTTAGGGATACAAAGTAGTTCTCCCAGAAAGGGGCAGATAAGCAAGATGCTCAGCACTATATGCAATTCTGTTTGGGCAAGCAAAGTGGGATTTCAGGCATCTTTTTGGAAATGGACAGAGAACTTGCCATTTTGTTTCATGCCTGTCTTCTCCTGGGAAATGTATTGCTTATGGTTAACATATACTCGAAGCCTTAAGTATATAAACTTGGTTACGTTTGTACAAATATTAATAATTACATATTAAACATATGCCAATATAGACAGTGGTAGAATTTTCACTGGCAGAACCCCTCTGCTTTATTCTGTGATGGCTTCAAAACTAAGAGGTTGTTTTATTCATGCATTTGCTCATGTACAAATTCATCACTCACTCACTCACTCACTCACTCACTCAGCAAATCCTTTCTGAGGGCCTCCTGTGTGCCTGGCATGGGGGCAGGGCATACCACGTTGTACTAGTTCCCACTATAGAAGACCAGGATGTTACCCAGCCATCTGAATTTGTGTAAACACTCTCTTTTGGATTAGTAGGAATATTCTGTAAATCCTCTCTTAAGGCACCAGCAACCTACCAGTGGAGAAGAAAACCTAGGCTCCCTGTAGGCAGGACAGTCAAGATGGTGCAATTTACATAAAAATGAAACCCACACTGTTGACAAGAGTTCAATAGGTTCTTTTCTCCTCCTGGAAACTGCTGCAACTGTCAATGACTTTAGGTGATCTCCCAAAGTTTCTCCTTTTGAAAACCAGTTACATGCTCAGATGTGTTTGTTGCTGGACAGCCGAGTTCACCCTTTGTTGAAATATGACCTTATTCTGTGGATGGAAATGTCTATTCATTTTTATTCTAATTAGAATTCTACAGATATGGAAATTAAAATATATCCATAGATGGGAACTTTTTGGGAAGATGATGGTGCTGCACCATTGTTGATGGCACTGTCAGGCAGTTTTCTAGATCTTGAGAGTCCGAGAAATATCTGACTATTCTAAATTTCATTTTAAAGCCACTCTGTAGGAAGGAAAATGACCAAAATGCCTATGTAAGTCAGGTAACAATCCGGACTGAGTTACTTTATGGGGGGTAGGTGGGAAGTCGATCTACTGGGACTTCTGGTCTCTAAGGACATAAATTGAAGCCACTGATTTCCCACTGGATAGTAGGCATGGCAGGCACACGGTGGAAAATGACCTCAACTTTGCATAGCACAGTGCTCCTCCTCAGTGGCCACACCACAGTCATAACCTCTGCACATCTTGAGTCCATCACAAGGATCCTATGCATTTCTTACTTGTAAACAATGGCACAGCTCCATCACGCTCCCAAAAAGTTCCCATCTATGGATATATTTTAATTTTCCTATCTGTAGAATTCTAATTTGAATAAAAGTGAATGGACATTTTCACCCACAGTTATTTATAACAAGGGCACATGAGATATCGCATAAAAATGAATTCCTTCAAGCCACTGTGGCCTTGGTTTCCATTTCTAGCATCTTACATTACTTATTCTTTTTTCTTCACTTATTTATTTATTTGAATATTACTTATTCAGTGGGAGGAAATGAATACATTTGTAAATATGATCTAATGCTTCAATTTCCAATTCTTCTTAGTGGTTTTACATTTTGATTATATTTGTCCACTAGAAAGTTTAAGAATGTTCCAGGTACTAGAAAACAAAGATAAATTTTTATGGATAAACTGGAAAACATTTCTTTTCATCATTCTTTCCTTTCTTCCCCAGTGACTACAAATTAAACTATGGTTTCTTTTCATTTTCTTGGTAGCTGCCAACACTGTCAAATTGCTAAAACATTTTTTCCCCCTTAAAAGAGAGGCACAACTGTGGTGAAGCCATCATTTTGCAGAAAGACCAACTTCGTGAGCCTTTATATGGCTTTGCCTAAAACTTTACGTTTTAATACCAGCAAAAATATCTAGAATTTGCAGAATAATTTCTGCTTCTGCCTGCTGATGCCAGATTAAGTGACTAAATCAGATTAAAGTTATTTATTGCTTGGGAGAACACCTGTTAGTTTCACTCAGCTTTGGTCCTTAGAAGCTTTAGTAAACATTCCTAAATAAACCACTGGACCTATGAGATGTTTATATTATTTTTCTACCCAAATGAGAAAAAAAAGAGCTACAGCAGTGGTAGCAAACAAACAAACAAACAAACAACAACAACAAAACCCTAAATTTGGACCAGTGATCTCCAATATTCCAAGTTTTTTGGAGCAATAGGAATTGGTTAAGAAAATATTTGGCAATTGCTTTAAGAAAAGACTGTACAAATTTAGCATCCCTTTGTGCTGTGTTTATACCCAGTGAGCACATACAAGCTGTAAAGCTGAATTTAAATTAGGATAAACAAAAAAACAAGCCTGTGAGAAAAAAGAGGGTGGGGAACGAAGCATGCCAAGTGCCATTAAAGATGCATCTGTTTATCACCACTCAGTTTCATGAGTCCAAGATGATTCATATGCTTTCTGTGAAGAGAATATCCATTGTTGTGGCAAAATTAAATGTAGTTTGCAATATTTATCTATCTATTCAATCAGAAAAAAGTTGTCCTCATCACTCAAACATATATTACTTTTTCAATTTCCTGTTAGTAATTTTTTTTTAATGTTCTTTAGGGTGAGACCACAGACTTTCTCATTTCTCACAACAAAGACCATAGCTCATTAGAATTATGCTGATGAGTTTTTCTCGTAAAATTGCATCCCCAGTTTCATAGGTGACCAATCTGCAGCCTTATCCCTAATAATTAGGCAGTTTTTGATAGATGTATGCAAAGAGGGCTGGATATACTCTTCCAATTGTGGTTTCTCATAGTTTTCTAATTCCTACTTTAAATGTCCCTCAGAAAAAGAGTATTTGGAAGGCACTTCAAATTTGGTCCTGGTGAAATATGATTTATTATTGCTAATAAACCAATCAATAAATGTAATGATTTTCTGACTGTCCTGTTTTAAGCTCAATAATTTATAATTTATGCTGATAGCATGAATTTTGGCATTTTTAATTTCAAAAGTTAGTTTTGAAGTACAGCCTTGTCAGGAACATGTCTCACAGCCTTGCCAGATGATATCATTCACAGACTAGCCATACATATTATTAAGTAATGGAAAAGCTGGAATAGTGATACTTACATCAAAGATCCATTGACATGTTTAGCTACAAAACCATTAACTTAATCCATAACTCAGAATTAAAAAAAATCTATTTAACTTTGCTAAAAAAATTGGAGCATTTTAAGCAATGTTTGTACTATTGTATTTGGTTTCTGAGAGGGTAAGTTTTTAGTACTTTCTGATTCACCTAGGTTCTGGATTTCAGGAACCAGTCTAGATGTGCAAAACCACAGACACTATTCCCATTTCTACTGCCTTATCTCCATGTGAGCTTAGAGGGGCAGAAACTCTACTTTTCAAATATTTAGAACTGTGTATGATTTTATAGTCTCAGAAATCAAATTGAATTCTCAAAGTCTGGAGTAGCACACTATGTCATTTCCTTTTGTGTTCATTTAAGGAATTTGTGTATCACCTTTTAAACATAAAAATTCTTTCTTTCAATAATGTTATCCTTTGTATTAAAAATCCTAAATAGTTCTTTTATAACCCAATAATACTGAGAAGATCCTCATATTAAGAAGGCTTCTATTAAAAACTTGCAAGAAAATCTTCAAATTCCATGTGAATTTAAAACAGATTTTTGGTTTTGTCCATGTTATTTGCTCCTTCCTTTTGGTTATCTAGGATAGTTTGCTGACATTACTTGCAGATTTACTGAAGGCAGATGGGAATGTTTTCATTCTAGACCATCAGAGGAAATCAACAGTTGTTAAATGAGCCTAGCAGGTAATATCTCTGTGACCCTGCCTTTTGATTAAATAAAGTACAACATTTTGTTATGGAGAAAAGTGAATGCTATTATGTCTAGAAGCCATATAGTCATGTCATAGAGGCAAACTAGGCATCATCTAGCCTGTTGCTGCTGCTGCTAATCTGAAGAAAACAAGCTTGTCCAGCTTACCTGGTCACTAATGTGTGGACAGCTGACTCAAAATCATCAAATGGGTCTTCTCTGCATGCTGGTGGGACCATGGGTTTCAAGACAGATGTGAGTGCCAAGGATTTAACATCCTTTGTTAATTTTACTATTTACAACAACCCCAAAATGTTAGCTGTTAAAACAATTGAAGTGAGTTAACTAAATAAACAATTGCCATTTTCGTCAGATATAGTAATGCTGGAGGACCCACTTTAAAGCATATCCACATAAAACTTCGATATATTAAACAGTCCCTACTTTAGGCCAGGCACGGTGGCTCACTCCTGTAACCCCAGCACTTTGAGAGGCTGAGGTGGGAGGATCACTTGAGGTCAGGAGTTCGAGACCAGCCTAGCCAACGTGGTGAAACTCCATCTCTACTAAAAAATACGAAAATTAGTGGGCCGTGATGGTGCGTGCCTGTAATCCCAGCTACTCAGGAGACTGAGGCAGGAGAATTGCTTGAACCCAGGAGGCAGAGGTTGCAGTGAGCAGAGATGGTGACACTGCACTGCAACCTGGGGGACAGAGTGAGATTCAGTCCCAAAAAACAAACAAGAACCCAAACAGACTCTACTTTAGATCAGCCACCCTGAGTGGGTTAAAAAAATATATATATATACATGAAGAGAGCACTATATTTATGAAATGACTACTATATGGCAGGCACTGTATCAGGCACTTATACATGTTATGCTGAAAGCAGCTTTGCTTCAGAGGAAAGCTGGGCTTCAAAGCAGCCAGATCTGGGCTCAAATCCAGGCTCTATCGTTTACTGTATGGCTCTGGAAAGTTGGTTAACTTTTCTTTCTTTTTTTTTTTTTGAGACAGAGTCTCACTCTGTCACCCAGGCTGGAGTGCAATGGTGCGATCTCAGCTCACTGCAACCTCCGCCTCCTGGGTTCAAGCGATTCTCTTGCCTCAGCCTCCCAAGTAGCTGGGACTACAGGTGCCTGCCTCTATACCTGGCTAATTTTTGTGTTTTTAGTAGAGACACGGTTTCACAATGTTGGCCAGGCTGGTCTCGAATTCCTGACCTGAAGTGATCTGCCTGCCTCAGCCTCCCAAAATGCTGGGATTACAAGCGTGAGCCACCGTGCCTGACCTGTTTAACTTTTCTGAGCCTTCAATTCCTTAGCTTTAAATTAGAGATGATAGTGCAAAATCATTGTGAGAATGAAATGAAATGAAATGAAATGACGAATTTATGCAAAAATGTTTATTGAATAGCATATTAGCATATATGAAATACTCCATTCAGGCCACAGATTTTATTACTGTATTTATGGTCTTTATGTGCCAGATGCCGTTCTAGCCACTTGGTTCTAGCTGCAGTGAACAAAACACAATGCTTTAAATTATCATTACAGTACAGTGATTAAAAGCAATCTCTATTAGACATAACTGAGTTTGAATCCAGCCATTTGTAGTTGGGTGATATTGGAAGTTTCTTAATGTGTATAATGGGAATAAAGTATATTGTGTGTGGTAGGAAAGATAAAGGAATATATCAAGTGCTTGGAGCATAAATAGCTGCTTGGCACGTGAATAGTGCTCAATTAGTGGCAGCAACATATTAATGTATTATTGCTATTAATACTAATCCTCCTAACAAACTTGAGAGGAATATATTGGTGTCATTTCATGGAAGAGATAACTTTAGCTGAGGAAGATTAAATATCTTGCCAGGGGGTGCAGAGCTGCTTGCAGATGAAGTCAGGATTCAGATTTGTCTGATTTGAAAGTCCATATTCTTTATCCTGGGCCACCTTTCATGTGAGTACATGGACATTTGCACTGTCCATCTCTGTTACTCTAAGGAGATTGGTTTATTGTATCTATTGGCCAGTATCTCATCTAGGGAGTGTGCAAAATTTTTTTCCTGTTTGTGTATCTGTGTGTTGTTTGATTAATAGCATTTACTTACAAATATAAAGCTGCGTCACATCTTGACTTCACTGTAGTATTCTGAACCCTCCACCTGATGACATCTTCTCAGGATCTATTTATATTGTTAGTTATACAGGTAGGAAAGCTTAGTTGATGAGAAAAATGGCAATTTGGAGTAATAGCTAGTGCACGAAATTCAATTGGATCATTCAAAGGCCTTCATTTGAACTTAGTCTGGCTCCTCTCACTGTTGTGAGTTGTGACTTTTCCATTCCTACCTAACTCTGATTTATTTCTCATTTCTTTCTTATTGGCTCTGTGAGTTGATGACATCTTTAAGAGCATTCATCATGTCAACAACTCACAGGCCAACAAGGAAGTTGGGTGCATTATTGGGCATATGGTGTGGTAAATGATATACTGAATTTGAAAGTTTAATGTTGCTCACATGTGAATTTAATGTTTTCTCCTCTCTGATAATGCTCATCTTAACTATAAACATAGTTTGCAGATGGAGCTGATGTTGTTCTAGGATGCTAAATCAAAATTCAGCACTTCCTCCTTTTCTTGTCCGCCCTCCTTCTACTCAAATCAAGTTTAATTTTCATTCTATAGTTGGAAAAGCTGAGATATAAATGGCTTCCACTCCCATCCCTGACTTTTTGTTAAATACTAAAAAGGAGCCATCATCAACAGCCCATTGTATGGTCTTATTGATACTGAAATTGGTTCAGGATATAAATAACATATTTCCTCAATTATAGTATCCCCCTCAATTATAACATTTCAATGATCACTTCTTTTTTTTTTTTTTTACATTTTTAACATTTTTGAAATTAGGCTACTTCTAACAATCGATATATTTGTTAAGTGTGGTATTTTCTTTCCTCCCCTCCAAAAATCAGTGGTATGACTTTAAGTGTAATTTAAAATTAGTGGTGTCTTAGACTCAAAAGAATTTTTGTAATTCTTGCTCTATCAATCTCACAGAGTAAGAAGACTCAAAATACAGCATTCGATATTTCTCTTTTTCTTTGGAAGGGTTTACCTCATTCTGGGTGGATCTAGAAATGTGTGGGGTCTTGCCACATTAGGAGCTCAATCAATTCTAACATCACTGTGCTGCGTGGGACAACAATCTTCAGCTGCAATCTTCAGCACAACAGAAGATTCACTGGGATAGGGTTTTCTATTGAGCTCTGAAAGGCTCATTTGATGAGTGCCCATACGAAGCACTCACCATGCATTTCTTTCCTCATTGCTAGGTTGCCTCACTGGAAGGCGGGACACCTATGGACACCTTAAGGCGATTTTCTCTGGCAGGAAGTGGAGATCTGATACAGACTTTTCAAGAATGTCTCATTGCTTTAGACAATTCCCTGACACTACCTGTCCAGTTTCTTTGATTAGCAAAAATAATCATAGTATGAATACCAGTTAAAATATCCTGTATTTATTCGGTAAGGTTTACATCTCTTTACAGTTTTCGTGTGTGTGTGTGTGTGTGTGTGTGTGTGTGTGTGTGTATGCCTTCAAGAGAACTCTGTGAGGTTGACAGAGCAAGAATTACAATTCCCATTTGCAGATGGAGAAATGAAGGTTCTGGAGTTTGTGACATGTCTATGGAACAGCCAGGAAATGAACCAGGTCTCTGAACCTGAGAAAATCAGGGTGATATGGAAGGATGGGAATGGACTTGGAACGCAAATCTCAGTTCTGCCACTTCCAGAAGATGTTATCCCAGGGAGTCACTTAACCCTTATGTCTTGAGAGTTTGCTCATTTGTGCAACTGAGATAGTCAAACCTACCATGAACTGCTCTGTTAGGATTATAGATTATACCAGCCCCAGGGTGAAGCCTTAATGCATGGGAGATATTATTTTCACTGTTCTTTTCTAGAAGTCACTTGGCCCAAAGGAACATTCAGCTAAAGCCTGGCACTCCTCTAAGAATTAAGCCAGTTAAAGAGCTTTGCACCCAGTTAGAATTCATGTGAACATTCGTTATAGTATTTTGCCATAAGGGGGCACTAATTGGAATGTAAACTATGCTCATGAAAGAAAGATCTAATATGTCAGACTAGCTCTGAGGGAGCTGTTTGTAAATGGCATCTTGTTATGTAGTACCTGTTTAGAATTATAGCTGTTATTTAGGTTGCTTCATTAGTTAATTGGTCCTCTCCTATCCTTAGACAGACAGGATGTGCCAACAGACTAGATTTAGGAGCCCACAAGAAAACATTTCCCAATTCCCCGGAAAACGAAATACTCATGGATAAAAATTAAAAAGATGGGGCAGGAGCAGTGGCTCACGCCTGTAATCCCAGCATTTTGGGAGGCTGAGGCAGGTGGATCGCCTGAGGTCAGAAGTTCGAGACCAGCCTGGCCAGCATGGTGCAACCCGTCTCTACTAAAAATACAAAAATTAGCTGGGCGTGGTGGTGTGAGCCTGTAATCCCAGCTACTCGGGAGGCTGAAGCAGGAGAATCGCTTGAACCCAGGAGGTGGAGGTTGCAGGGAGCCGAGATTATGCCATTGCACTCCAGCCTAGGCAACAAAAGTGAAGCTCCCTCTCCAAAAACAAAAACAAACAAACAAAAAAATTAAAAAGATAAACAAAACGCTGCAGCAGCCAGAAGTGAGAAAAGCGACAGCACCCCAGTTCTGCTTTAGGTGAGAGAAACCTTGGTCCTCTCTAGCTCAATCTTCAGAGAGAATCCTGCAAACTAGATTTCTCACTGTGTATTCCTGCACATCCCTTTTATGGCAGCTTGCACTGCTGAGTTTTGCTGGGGAAGGAGGGTAGAAAGAAAGAGTTCAGAGAGGGCTTTCCTTTCAGTTCTTTAAGTTAACCCTAAAGCGATTGATAACTCTTTCATTTAAGAAAAGGGGGGGGGGGGGTAGAAGGATGGAGGGCGGGGCGACCTTGGGCGGGGCCGCACCCGCAGTCCTAAGGAGGCACAGCCCGGCGCTTCTGCTGGGGCCCTGACGTCCCGCGTGTCGGCAGCTGGGCCGCCCCGCAGCAAAGCTTCCTGTCAAGTCCGCCGCCCGCGGAGTCCCTGCGCATCGGGGCTCAACAGCGCCATTTACGATCAAGAGGGTCCCAGGCCTCAGGACGGCGAGGACACTTCCGCCCTTCACTCCACAGCCGCCCCCTCCACTCCCCCTCTGCCCGGGCACTGCAGGAGATCCCCTTCAGCGAGCGCCTCGGATCGTCCCACGTTCATTTGCCTTCGGTTTGCATATTACGAGTCCCTGGGACTTTTGGGAACAGTTTGAGATCCCTTATCTCTGCAAACGTGTTATGTAGGTGTGTGTCCTCAAAACAGCACAGAAATCACTGCGAAGCCCCGGTTGCGAAGGAAATCCCCATTGGAAGAGGTTCTTTTCTGATTTAAATCACTATTTCGCATTTTTAAAAACGTGGATAGGAATGAGTGTGAATGGCTTCCTGCAGCATTTTTTGAAGTGGGCTCTGCCAGCGTGAACTCTAGGAAGTGTTCGGTTGGGGAAAACAGGGTTAAGAAAGTTAAAGGGGTTGCTGGGGTGAAGCTCGGTGGGGCAGCCCTGCCGCCTGGCTCCGCCCGCGGGTGGGTCCCACGCGAGACGGCTGCGCGGCGCTGCCCGGCTCCTCGGACCAGGGGATCTTCGTTTGTGGGGCATCTTGAGAGGCTCGTTATTTTCCTGAAGCGCACATTTAGGGAAAAACGGCATTAATGCAACTGGTTCTCCTGAAATGAGGAACTAAAGCTCTCAACTGGGCTGTAAGGGGAAATCTGATATGTTAGTAGAAAGATTGAGTTTGTTTATTGTTTTATCTTTATAACTCAGATGAAGTCAGGGTAAAATTCCTATAATGTTACTAATTCCATGAACATGTATATTTCCCAGTCTCTAGAAAGAGCTGATTTAAGAAATATTATTCGACTTAAAAAAATGCTACTTGAAGTATAGTTCACACAAGGTGACTTAATTTTTACACCTTTTAAAATAAAATTTCCTATAATGACATTGCAAATGAGACAATACAAGCTTTTTTCAGTTTTTTTTTGGTTTATAAAAGATGGCCAAAGCCATTAGTTAAGCAACGTGATATGAATAGATTGCTCTGTTCATAATATTTGAGAAAACATACAGACACCAACTCTGAATTTTCAACAAAACATGTTTGATTCTTATTTATGCAAAATATAGAAACAATATATTCTATTGCCTTTTTTATATTTAAAAATGGTATTATTCTGTACATATTATTTCGTATCTTGCTTCTTCAATCAATATTTTGGAGTAAAAATGAAGAACGTGCATGGAAAGGGTTCATTTTATCATGGCAATCACTTTGGGAATGGGAGAAGAAGGTGCTACGGTTTCAGCTGTGTCTGTCATGTTTTGTTCCTTTCTTTTCTTAAATTTTTTAAAATTAATTAATTAATTAATTTTTTTTTTCCTGTGGCTGCTTCCTGCCGCTCCTACCCCTCTGTTTCTTTTAAAAATAAGCAAGAAGGCCGGGCGCGGTGGCTCACGCCTGTAATCCCAGCACTTTGGGAGGCCGAGGCAGGCGGATCACGAGGTCAGGAGATTGAGACCATCCTTGCTAACACGGTGAAACCCCGTCTATACTAAAAAATACAAAAAAAAAAAAAAAAAAAAAAAATTAGCCGGGCGTGGTGGCGGGCGCCTGCAGTCCCAGCCACTCGGGAGGCTGAGGCAGGAGAATGGCGTGCACCTGGGAGGCGGAGCTTGCGGTGAGCCGAGATCGCGCCACTGCACTCCAGCCTGGGCAACAAGCGAGACTCCGTCTCAAAAAAAAAAAAAAAAAAAAAAAAGCAAGAAAACTGAAGCTAATATGGAAAAAATTGTTGATATCTAGGTGGTTAAACATTAGTGCCTTTTGTATTGTTTTGCAAAAATTATTTTCTATGCATTTGACATGTTTCATTGTTTAAAATGAAATACAGTAATGTATGTGAATCTCCCTAAACTCCTGATCAACTGACTTTGGCAGGATATTTCTAATGCACCTCATTTATTTAGTCACATGGTCAGAATTACACATATTTCTTTTCCACAGGGTTTGAAAATAATTTTACAAATGTGTTCAGCTATGGCTTTGTTAGTTCTTCTTGGCAGATCTAATAAAACCTAGAGAGGGACTCAACACTCACTGAATAAATTCATTATATCTCAATCCTTTGGCTGAGATTTGCATTTACTACAACTTTATTTTCATTTATTTTGTAGTGATTTGCTTTAAAAGATTCTCATGTATTTAAACGATGGGCTAATTACTTTAGCAACCCACAGTTCAGGGTCAATTGCTGGTTTTTCATCCTAAGAGAATAGCCACGATTTATTAAATGCTTATGGCATATATCAGGCACTGTGCCAAGCACTTTTTCTACCACATTTAACCCCACAACAAATATATGTGAGAAGCCTATCATTCCTGTTTTACTGATGAGGAAACAGAGGCCCAGAAAAAAGTTTTATAACTTATCCAAGGTCCACACAACTAAGAAGTGACAGTGTTTGGGTTCCAATAAAAGTCCATGCTTTTAGCTACTCTCTTGCTCTCCGGATATGTTATTTATCTTATTACAACTCAGAGCAACATCCCCATCTGAACATCATGTTGCTTCAATTCTAAGATACGTATTTTTAACCATGTTTGAAAGTGATGACATTGGGATGGCCTTTCAGTTGATGCGTACATCCATGGTGCTGGTGGTGTTCCTGCCTCTGCATCCACCCCTCTCCAGCCCAGAGTTTTGAATAGAGTTGAGTGGCAATCAATGGTTTTGTACAATCAAAGGCATATCCTCTAAGTCATAATGCATAGGCTACTGTCAGAACAATTTGATTGCCTTTCTTTCATCATGGCCTTGTGGTCATTGTAGGAGGCAGCCCCTATCCTACACTGATCCAGAAAATCCTTCCAAATCTCACCAAACCAACTCTGCTCAGCTGTCATACAATAGTATGTGCGTTCTTGAGTAACCTGACTAGGTAAGTCTCTTTACTTTTCCTTCTTTTTAATACTTTGAAATAATAATGTTTAGTTGATTTCCCCCCCTTGACTGGCTTTTTAAGGACCAACGTGTTTGACTTTACTTGCTGCCACTTAAGAAAATCTCACAGTGGTCTAGGACTTAATTTCATCAGGAAACATTCTGAGCTTCAGTTAAAATGTGGAATGCTTTCTTTAGCGCCAGTATAAAATAAAATTTCATTTGCTTTTACTTTTCTGCAATAACGCCAATAAGGAGATATTGCCAGGGGCACCAGGGAAGCCAATTCTATAGCTGAACAAATCGATAGTAAATCTACTTGCCAAATCTTGAACATACCCACTGAATAAGTGTTAAGAGCACGTATATACACTCACACTTTCCCTCCTCCCTACTGATCTATCCAAGCTAAGGGTAAGATTTCCTCAAAATAACTTAATGTCCTACTACTAAGATTTTCACATTCTCAAACTCCTCACACATACACAGACTTCAGCATGGGTTTTTGTGCACAGTTATGAACTGAAGACACATACCATCTTGATTAATAGGTAGCATTTATTGGGTGATAGCATTATTGAGTGATGATTATGTGCCTGATGCCATTCTCAGGACTTAAATCCTAGGACCTGGTGTTATTATTGTCTCCATTTTTCAGATGAAGAAATTGAAGCACTGAATAAGGAAACTGCCCAGTCTCACAGCTGGTGTATGGCAGTCTGGCTCCAGAACCCTTTCTTTTTGCTTGTACGCTGTACTGCCTTTTGCTGCATGTCCAGATCAAATATAGGTTTGCAGAAACTATGAGTCAAAAGTCTTAACAATGATGATGATGATAATTATGCAATCATTTATTGAGAATACCTGTGTACTCAGGCACTGTGGTAGGCTTTCCCCACATATTATTTCATTTAATCTTCACAACCTAGGAGCTTAGATTTTATTATCCTTACTTTATAATTGGCAAAACAGAGGCTCAGAGAGCTCAAGTAATTTGCCCAAGGTCACAGAGCCAGTTATGGGCCAACCTGGAATTCAAACAAGTCCACAGCTAGAACCCAATCCATTGCCCACCTGCCACACTTGCATGATTTCCAGATCCAGTAAACAAAGAGAACTAGGATGTTTTTCTCAGCAATGCCAAAGTCATGATCAATTTCATGACTACTAATTTCAGGAGGACACATGCTACCTTCCCACCTCAGAGTAAAGTTGGGTAAGATATAACTTTAACATCCCTGGGTAAGATATGTACTTTATGATTTTATTTATTTATTTTGGAGACAGGGTCTCACTCTGTCACCCAGGCTGGAGTGCAGTGGCACAATCTCGGCTCACTGCAACCTCTGCCTCCCAAGTAGCTGGGACTACAGGTACCTGCCACCAGACCCAGCTAATATTTTTTGTAGAGACAGAGTTTCGCCATGTTGTCCAGGCTGGTCTCAAACTCCTGGACTCAAGCGATCCACCTGCCTTGGCCTTCCACAGTGCTGGGATTACAGGCATGAGCCACCATGCCTGGCCTCTACTCTATGACTTTAGAATGCAGTATTTCTATTCAAATTCATAACTCTATTGAATAGTGTCTGTTCTTTGAATTAATGACACACGAATGGGTGGGGTCAGAAAGTTATAAAAACGACTGAAGTTTTTCCTCCATGTTTGCTCATAATAACTACTGGTTGGGAAAAAGAAAAAGGAGCAGGAATAAAATTCTTCAATATATGGAGATTTCCTATCTCTTTAAATTTACTCATATCCAGTTAATAGAAACAGAGTCAGATGCCAAGATAGGGAAGCAAAACTGCCAAGTCCCAGGTGGAGGGACTTCTTTCTGTTGAGAGTTGAGGGCCAAGAGCCTGAAGGAAGATTCTGGCATGTCTCCCCATGTCGGGTGGGCATCTGCCCAGCCGAGGAGGCAGCCTTAGGACTGCTTGCCCTGCAAAACAGCACCACTGGCATAGGCTGTGGGCCCTGGGAGACACTGGGTATGTCTCACGGCTGCCTCATATAGGTTCTATTTGAATGTTAAGAATGAAACTATGGCTTAGGTAGGTTAAGTCATGGCTCTAAGATCATAAAACTAGAAAGAGGTGGAGCCTAAACTCAATCCCCGATAGGTCTGAATTCAAAGTCTTAACTACTGAATCTTGTCTTTTGTTTCCGGGTAGCCAAAAGAATCTAGCAGGAGGGGAGGATCAGAACATTTCTGATAATAGAACCCCCATCTCACCCCACCCCTTCTCAACAGACCTAACCTCACCAAACTATCAGTAGAGTAAAACATGCTTTTCACACTTAGGTTTAGGTTATAATGTGATTACTCCTGGGTGAACTTCCAAATGTAAACAATAGTTGATGTCAAGAACTCAAGTGAAAGAATCTTTAAATACATTCAGAGTTTTCTCTTTGTACCTTTTCTGGGAAAGTACTATGGAGATTTTTAAGAAATTGAAAATGGGCTGGGTGGAGTAATCCTACTTTACATGGTATTTTGAGCAAGGCTAATTGTAAGAATCTGGTTCCAGTGTATTGCTACCTTTTGTGCCACGTTAACTTAAGCCAAAGGAATATGCACACACACAAACAAAAAACACATAATTTTTGCCGATCTTTTTTGGTGTAATTTGACCATAGGCTGTTCACCTCACTTCACAGGGCCACACAAATATCTCTGTGCCAACAGGTGTAGGACATGCACTGTTTCCTGGGAAGATAAGCGGGTTTATATTCTAAACATCAAAAAAACAAAAAACAAACAAAACCAACCATATCGCTACATGAATATGGCCAATTATGCACTGGAAGTTTGAGTATTTTAACTCTTGAACTCTTTCTGCACTAGGTGGAAGACATGACCCCCTTGGGCACATGTGTTAAAACTTAAGATTTCATGAGTAGGCATTATTGATTTCTCTGTGAATGTAATTTTTTTTCCCACTTTTCCTCCTAAGGTTTGTGTACCACATCAAATAAACGATCATACCACAGTTTCTAAAATAAGATATTTTAAAGTCAACTCTTATTCAATGTATGCACAGTACCAATCAATCTTCTACTTGGAAGATCATTTTCTAATGGGTACTTATGGGCTGGGAAAACTATACCTGGGGTTTGGTGGCAAAGGCCAAAAAAAGCAAAGGTAGTAACTCTAGCCCCTGAGAATATCTAATTGGCAAAGTAATCAGCCCTTAAATCATCAGAAGAATAAACTCCTAATAATTCCTTCTAAATAATAATGGATTTTCTGCATCACAAGTATTCAAGTGATGGAGCATATCAGTGTATTTTACTTAGATGTAGGTACAAAAATATCAGAGGAAATATCTGTCGGTGGATATGGTTTCTATCTTGAACTCCTAAAATTTACATCTCAAGGGCCAGCTCCCTGGCAGGAGTGAGGCAGGGTGTCCTATTTCTGGGCACAGCTCTATGAAGCAGCGAACTGATGTGAGTATGAGTTATAGATATTAAAACCAACTTTTCCTCTAATACCCCGTCCCTCCAGAAATCTTAATAGGCTTTTAAGAGCCTCCATTTAGAGCTGGCTGCATAAAATGATCCTTCGATGAAAAGAGATTGGAACAAGGGTTAAAGCAGACATTGAAAGGTTACTGTAGAGGGCACAGTGTTCATACAACCCTCCTTTAATATGTGCGGTGTGCACCTGTGATAAGATGATTCATTACATGGGGCCTCTCTTTGACAAGCTCCATCGTTCAGCCCTCGGGGTTCTGACGGGACAATCCTGCACCCGCCCAGGAAATAAAACAAGGTCAGCTTTTTTTTCCCTGGGACGTAGACAGAGACGATTTAGCTTATAATGCATCCTTGTTTACTCTTTATGTAAAATAAAAACAGGGTTCAAGACATCGAAATGCCTGCTCTCCACAGAACAGGCCAAGCAGGGAGTATGCAAACACACTGCTGGGCAAATAAATAAGGCTGGGGGGAAAAGTCTTTGTGAGAATGCTAGCACCTTCTCCCTTGGATTTCATGATCAGTCACACTGGAAAACCAAGGGTCCTAACCACTGGGGTCTGAGACAGGCCTTCGGATGGAGGGTACCCCGACATCATCAGCTTCATCTCGTTTGCTTTTTATGCAGCTTTTCGGTTTATTGGGTCGTCTGAAGCTCTTCCAGGATCTTGTATGAACATTACCTGGCACATTAGCAGTGTGAGGGGACAGACCCTCTCTCATGATATGAGGAAGGTTTACTACCCCTGACATACTGAAGTAAATCAACAAGCATGCCAGAGGTTGCCTGGCTTCCGTGGGAATTGGCAGGAGGCCAGGGGCCATGGGGCTGACTTGCAATTTGCTTCATTCTAACTCACCCCTTTTCTTTGTTGCTTTTACAAGACTTCTTCATCACCTTCCCATACATTCAAAAATTGGCTTTGTTGAGACTAATTTTGATATCTCACAGCAATTATGGAAGGAAACTGATCAGTTTCCCTCATTATCCAAGTTTTTCCTTAAGTGAAAAGTAAAAAAAAGCAAAACTGACATTTTATTTTTAAGATGTAACTTTTTTTTTTTGAAAGACTGCCCCTGTAATGCAAAGTAACTTCTTCATACAAGGTGATAACATGAGTCATAGTACAGAGATAAAAACAAAACAAAACTTTGACAATCTAGAGGTAGGAAAAAAATCTTGCTTCTAAAATATAGAAACACCTCCCAACCCTTCTCCTATTCTTGACATTGCTAGTAAACATTATTTATTTGCCTCGAATAGATGCGGTTACATATCACTGTCATGCAAAAGAAATTCATTTCCTTTCCGAGTTCAATCTGCCATAAAAATGCACTCTTGTTCCCATCTCCCACTCACCTGTCCTTGTGCATTAGTAACTAGTTGACCTGTGACCCCCTGAAGACTGGAGAGGGCATTGCCAAAGGCCTGTGAGCTTGCTATGGAGCTCATGGCTGCTGCAGCCGCTGCAGCCTGACTTGCTAGTGGATTATTAACCAGCTGCAAAGAGAGAAAAGATCACCGTGAAAACCACCGAGAGGCACAGGCACAGCACACGGACACAACATTGACTGTGGGGAGGTAGTTCTCGCCTCAATTGGCTCATGCAAAGGGGCCTGGAACCCACTGGAGGGGCGTGGCGAACATTCCCCAGGAAGCTCTGGGGTAGGGGGATGATGGAAACGAAGCTGCAAGGAAAATGTTGGGCAGCTTGATGGAGCCTGGATTTAGGGCTAGCCCAGGAGGGAATGATCCTGAACTTCAGGGGTGAGGTGGGCTGTTAGGACCTTCTGGAGTGGAGAAATGATTTCGCAGAAGCCCTCTAGACTAAATAAAACTCAGGAAATATCTGCTTTCCCTGAGGTAACCAGACAGAATAGGGGAGTAAACAGGATGGGGGTCGGGGAAAGAGAAGAATAGATTTTTGGGATTTCTGTGAATGAATTTATCATTTCCATTTGTGAATTGCAGTTTCTTTCAGGGACATCGAGTGAGGCAGTTGTCCCACCCCACTTTCTTGTTTGAGGGGAGAAGGAAACCAAAGCCAGTAGAAATGGAAATTTATGGCCTCTGTGCTCTCAGAGGGTGAGTCTAGGGCTGCAACAATTTTGGGGCTTTAACCTAACCACAGGATTCAAGGCCAATGAGAAATGTTGTTCGATGAATGGCCAGATTGACAACTGCTTGCTGTTGTAGCCGATATATGGTCTTTCCTCAGCCTCTTTCCTGGGACAAGAGTGAAACAGGGAGGAAGAAAGAGAGAGGGGGAGAGAGACCTGCTGGGGAGGAGGTTATGGCTGCCAAAATCTGTTTTTCCGTGGAGACCAATTCAATATTCTCCTTCCTGCCAATTTTCCACGCCACAGGTTTTCAGGCCTTCTGACCATGAGGCAGAAGTGTGGCTTCAACTAAAATCTGCATTTAGGTTAATGACTAGATATAAATTCAAGAAACATTTAAACTATTTTCACAGTATTGGTTTTGATACATGAATTTCATTTGTATTTATTCTAGGGTGTTATTTTTTTTCCCATATAGTTTCTCTCAAGTACAACAATTGTTGTGTTGGAAATAATGCATTTTCCATCACCAGTTCCCACATCCATGAAATTCCTGCATTTTTTCAGAAACCTGCCAACACTAAGACTTGGTGGAAAAAAATTAATGCCATACCTAATTCAAGTCTTGGAAGCTCTTCTAAAAATGCCACTTTTAAAACTTTCCTTTCTTCATTTTCTGTCTCAGTCTCTCTCTCTCTTTTCCTTCTTCCCTTCAAATCATATTTTATTTCTTAATTTCTTTGGAAATTTGCCTAGAGATTATACTATCTTATGAAGAAGGAAATATTAATTTATCAGAGAAAACATCAAAAAGGACAGGAATTTAATAATTATTTTTTCATTAATGTGATATCTTTATCTTATCGGTTTCTTTATTCATTTATAACTAAATTTCACATAACTGTTCTTCAGTAATTCTGCTGACCCAGCACATTTTTTTTAAAGATGAGAATCCATTTTAAGTTGATTACTTTATGTCTTTTGCCTTTATCTCTCTCCTAAAAGACAGTAATGATTTTCTTTTTAAGGAGAAAAAAATTCTCACTCATCAGCCTAAAGGGAAACCCTGTCTTATCCCAGATTACCACCATGGGATTTAAAATTCAGGTTGGTCTTGATTTTGATTTTTGGAGTATGTCTTTAAAGGATAGATGGGGTAACTATGTATCCAGAAGTAACTCTCCTTGTTTGTAGACTACCTGAAGTGAGAAGAGTTCATAATATGTTCTTTTTTTTTTTAACTTCTGAAGTGAGAAGACTGCTTGGGAAATACTGTCTCCGAACTGCCGGTACAGACACTGCCCATTGGTACAATATTTTTAGGTCATCTATCAATTGCTATGTTTGCATTTCTTTCATGCAATACAAGTTGAAATCATAATGAAATTCTTGAGTTTCAGGAATATCTCAAAATAAGCTTCTTCATCCTCAACAAATGATTAAATTATGTTCAGTTGGATCTTAGTGTTGACTATGGATTTGGTCCATGAATTTTGGGTGAACAATTTAAGTATCTGCATACAGAATGCTCTCTGAACAAGATAGGCAATTATTTATATTTAAAGAAAAGAAAACATTTTTTATTAATTGCAAGGCATTTCCCTAACATCTATGTTGATCAAAAATTCATATAGGAAATTATAGAATTATTCTCTGGATACAAAATAGCATAGATTGAGAATTTCCTACATTTAGGACACTAGTGTGTTGTTCAGATATAGTTCCATGCAGTTTGCTGCAAATTCAGTTATTGCATAAAGGATAAACAATTATTCTGAATACAAAACAAAGCCTCTACTTAAAAGTGGGCTTCTGAGCCTTTGTGTTTTGGGGTCAGAAATTGGTATATTTCAACTGCTTTGGATGGCTGCCTTGGCAACCACAAATATATAGGTTTGGCTTATTTTTAATGTTTATTTCCTCTGTATTCTGGTCCTAGGTTAAAATCTAGTTTGGTCCTCTTTTTGCCGCCTTTCCCTCTTAATGAAGCAAATGCCAACTCAGATGACTCTTTTACTTCCTACCGGCATTCCAGTAGGTCTTTGTGGAAGTTGTTTGGGTTCTGGGGAGATGCCCTGCTGTCCCTGTAGAACTAGAGCTAGAACCACAGTCACGGAGTGTGGTGTGCACAGACAGTGGGTGCAAGCCAATCTGTAAGCTGACAGCATTCCAGGAGGACCATTGGTGGTGTTGATGGACGCAACTTTATACATACATATCTTTTGGCTTCTCTGTCTGTGACTGCCAAGGCAGGGATGTAATATGCATTAAAATATGTGGCAGGAAAGTGGAGGGGGTGGTCAGGAAACCGCACGTGTTCTTCTCATCACCTCAGGTCATGTCACTCTGTATTGCCTCCAGTCATATCATGTTAGCACTGCTCCTATCAATATTTTTTGATTGGAGACTCTGGGTAGATTTGGACAGCGGGGAACCCAGGAACAATAAATGCACATAATGAGCATGTTATTGTTCCGGGACCAACTGGATATTTTGAAGCTGCTGCAAGTTTATGCCTTCAGATCTTTCATTGCCAATGTACCTAACCAGCAAAGGATGGCCCAAATGAAGTCTGACTGTAATACATGGTCTTGTTTTCAACAGACTAGCTTAAAAGACATGATGAATTCTGGTGTATGCTTGTTGATAAATGTGGAAGCTTTCTAAAGGAAGGATTTGCAGAGGGCTAGAGTTCTTATGTTATATACAAATGGATTCTGGGCCTTGAATACATCAAGTTCTACTTCTGGAGTCTAAAAACCCACTAAGAGAAGCATTGATATCTTAAGACAGTTTTCTCCTCCCTGGAATTTTAGAGAATACAACAACAGAATAATTTTTTAAAGTAGTTTTATGCCAGTGAGGAAGGGCTCCAAGCCTCACATTCCCCTGCTCGCCCATTAATGCAGCTGAGGGCATCAGCTCTGAAAACAGACTGCCTTGGTTTGTGACTTTAAGTAAATCACACTTCATTTTCTCATGGGTAAAATGGGTACAAAAAGAATATCACACACAGGGTTAGGATGAGAATTAAATGAGATAATGCATTAAAAAATTTTAGAATAATACCTAGCATACATTATTTTCTTAATAAATGCTAGCTAATGTTCTGATGGTTTATACTGTGCATGAAGATTTTGAATTAATCAACTTAGAATTAGAACTTGCCTCCATAAATATCTTTTTTCTTTGGAAATAATATGAACAAGAGTAACTATTCCCTATTTTTAGAGCAATTTTATTTTACTTTTTTTCTTATAAAAAAAGATCAGCTTGAAGAATGTGTAAAAGTATTTTAGAGTAGAGAGCATAAGCAAAAAGTATTTAAAACAGGGCTTCATCTGCTTGTCTTGGGCCTGTCCTATTTGATTGGATTAGCTCATCTATAGAGAAAGTAGTGTTTAGAGCCTGAAGCCAGGGTCAATGGGTGACAGCAAGAGAAGACATTACCGTATTTATAGTATGTTTTCCTCATCCTTAGTTTGCAACATTGGTTAGATTTCCATAAGGGCAACCATTTTGGAGTTTAATTCCTGCCTCACGTCAAAATATTGTGAATAAGTCCATCTCACAGTTGCTGATTTGACAGTGAGGGAATGCAGGAAAAAGATTTGCAAAAAAAAAAAAAAAAAAAAAAATTCCTTTAGGATTTGCAGTGATTTATTTCTATGACTACATATCAATATGGATATTTGGTGCTCATCTCATAATGAGAATAAATCCATATTTCCAAATCTATATACTTTGTGCATCTCCTTGCTGTCTGTGTACATGAAATGGTGATGAGAAAAAAAGCTTTGATAAAGTCTCCCCAGGGAGCACCCTTAGATGATGTCATATGGATGTCACCATAGATAATATCATATGATGGAAGAAAGTTTTTCCTAAGTCATGTCCCATATTCTCTTTCTCTGAAAGATGCGTAGTTTGCATCCTGGAAAGAATTCAGTTTCCTTAAATCTGAACATTAGTAGTCATAATATTTTTCATGCAAATGGGCTGATTATATGATTCTATTATTATAAATCTCATTTACAAAAATATGGCAGCATGATGAGGCAATTTAGCTATGGTATTATATTCCTATGTTTATGTCTTCATTCTAAGAGGGACTTATGAATGCAGCTGCCTCAAAACCTTTCTTTGGAGCCTAATTGCCCATGATCTATAGTTCTATCATTCTCCTCATGAGCTATGTGGATTTTATAGAGTATGGATTCTGGAGCAGCTCTTTTTTGCTACTAACTTTTCAATTTAGAACCCTGGAACTGTGGTGCCATTTGTTTTCAAATGAGGATATTCATAAACGCATTCATCACTATTCACTCCTCATTTAAGGTTTGAAATGACTCAGCCGTGGATGCCTAGAAACAGCAGGGCAAATGCAGCTTTTGAGTTCATTGACGTACATTAGGACCTTGACTTTTCCTATATGTATGAAAAAGTGTCTCTTGGTTCCTTGGGATTCTTCTAACCAAATCAGTACTTCCATATCTTACCCTCAAGTCTTCTCTTAAAAGGTCAAGAAATTATCAGTAGACAAATATTGGAAGAGTGACCATATTTATCTCAACAACGTGCTTGATGTGTGTTTTATCCTACTAAATTTTTCCCCCGGGTCTCATCATTATTGTTGTGTTATAACAATACCCTCATAACAGTTAGAAAACCAGTTTTGTGGGTTCCAGTATTGAGCCAGGATTTGCTGCTCACTGTCTGCCCACCCTTCCCTGTAGTGGTGGCAGTGTGCTAGATGCTGACCTTCCCACTCTCTGCCAACCGTCTCCATTGACCACTGCTGAGAGATTTTTGGGGCTGGGGTGCTTGAGATTGAGAGATGCCTCTGAGGCACTGCAACATCCTAAAATACCTTTTGAGACAGCCAGGTGGAAAGGGGTCCCCAGAGAAACACCAACCAGCCTGCGCACTGGGAAGAATTTGCACTGGGGTGGAGCCACAGAAATCCATGCTGTTTGCAGCAGGGAGGAGTCTGGTCCCTCCTCTTCCTGGGTGGAAGCTGGGATTCAATCGGGAAGTGCACCAGCAGGGACTCTGGCTTTGCAGAGAGTCCCTGTTTCCCTTTCTGCCCAATAAATCCTGTTTATCTCACCCTTCGAATTGTCTGTGGTCCTAACTTTTCGTGGCTGTATGACAAGGACTCCATCTTTAGCTGAACTAAGGAGATAGTCCTACAACACTTTGACTCACCAATGCAAAATTCCATGATTTTGGTATAGTTTCAGAATTAATTATATTTTATTTTTATTTAATGGTAAAATTGGAAGTATAGTAACTTTCTATGAGTGTTCCAATATACAGCCATATTGGCTAACAGAGGAATTTTTAAGGTAACCTAAGGTTTTTGGTCAGTTTTCCCAGAAACAGAAAAGGGAAGGGAGGACCTGACCCAGCGCGAAGCTCTGGAGTGTTTGTAGGGTCTCAGCGTTGTCCCATCCTACGGGAAGGAAGCTGGGCTGTCATACCCTATACCTGACAGTCCTTGGTTAACAGCCTGTGGGGTGAAGATGAGGGTTGGTAATGCTCAGGCACTGCTGGCCCTTTGCTCTTGGGGTCAAATGGATCCTGGAGCCCAAGGGAGTCCTTGGAAGAAAGCTTCAGATGCAGGTCATTGAAAGCCCAAGGTGTGGGGGCAACTCATGGAAAAAGAGGGATTCCAGGGGATCTGGGTGGAACATATCATTTTGTGACATAATAAGAAATACATATTTTGTCTTCATCCTTGGTTCCTGGCACAGAACTCCTAAACCCTTGGAATTTCTGAGTAATACGGGTAAGAAAAAACATCTTTTGTTATTCTTAAGAAGCCCTCTTTCAACCACACCCAAGTTTATGCTAATGAGGTGGCTCTAGGAGAATTCTACCTGGCTGGTAGAGTAGCCAAACCCTGTGACTACCGGGATAGAACTTACAGCCCCACTCCTGAACGAAGGAGAGGGAAGAGAGGCTGGGGACTGAGCTAATCACCAGTGGCCAATGATTTCAGCAATCATGCCTTCATGATGGAACCCTATACAACAGATTTGGAGAGTTTCTGGTTGGTGAAAGTATCCATGGGCTGGGAGGGTGGTACACCCCAAACTCCCTGGTGACAGAAGCTCCTCCACTCTGGACCCCTTGAGACCATTCTTTTCTTTTTCTTTCTTTCTTTCTTTTTTTTTTTACATTCTTGAGACAGGGTCTCCCTTTGTTGCCCAGGCTGGAGTCCTGTGGTCCAATCATAATTCACTGCGGCCTCAAACTCTGGGGCTGAAGCCATCCTCCCACCTCAGCCTCCCGAGTATGTGGGACTATAAGTTCATGCCATCCCTCCTGCCTTTTTCTGATTTTGTAGCCATAGGGTCTTGCTACATTGCCCAGTCTGGTCTCAAACTCCTGGGCTCCAGTGATCCTCTTGCCTCAGCCTTTCAAAGTGCTGGGATTATAGGTGTGAGCCACTGGGCCCAACCCAGACCTTGCTTTATGTGTCTCTTCATTTGAGCACTCATTTGTATCCTTTATAATAAACTGATAATCATGTTTCCCTGTATTCTGTGACCCATTATAGCAAATTATTGTGCATGAGGAGGGAATGGTGGGAATCTCCAATTTGTAGCCAAGTTGGACAGAAGTGTGGGTAATCTGGGGACCCCCTACTTGCAACAGGCAGCTGAAGTGGGGGTCAGTCTTGTGGGACCAAGCATTTATTCAGTACCCACTACGTTTTGGGCATTGTGTGAGGGGATACAGTGCGAATGACAGACTGACATGTTCTCCACCCTCAAAGGGAGTATAGTTAACAGGGAAAAAGATTTGGGTGGGAAGAGAAGGGAAGTAGGAAAAAATAAGCTGGCCAGGAAACAGTATCCAGACCTGGAGGGGGCGGCAATCTGGGGTTAGGGATCAGTGGGAGAAGGGGTGGTGGTTTAGAGAGATCTGGAAGAGGCAGCGCAGAGCTGCTCAGAAATGTGTCTTGCAATTAATGCACGATTCTACCTTGAAAGTGGAAGCAGCACAGCGAAACGATTAAGAACTTGAAATATGGAACTAGATTGCCTCGGTTCAAATTCTGAGGCTGCCCGTAGTTAGCTGCACATCTCTGTGTCTGTTTCTTTAGTTGTAGTAAAATGGGATTATAATAGTGGTAATGACATTGTAGGGTTGTTGTGAAGAATATATGAGTTAATACAGGCAAAATATTAGAAGAGCTCCTGCCATATAATAAGCCCCATATAAGTTTTGCTGTAATAATTGTATTCCTTCTAGGAACTTCTGGTCATATTGCTGTTTTAGGATTGAGTCCCCTCTCCTCCTCATTCCCTCTGGGATAGTCTGACTGGCCTTTTTGCAGATCCTCAATACCTCAGCTGTTTGCTTTGCTGTTTCCACCAGTGGAACTCTTTTTCCCATTCTCCCAGATCACCTCCTTAGAGCCACCTTCCTTGACTACCTTATCTACATAGCATCCCCTTTCTTTTAGAGATTCATGCCAAAAGATTTATAAGCAAACAATATGATGTCTAGGATCTGCTGCAAAATAGTCCACAGTGGGAGGGTGGGTGGGGATATGGAAGACAGGTCTTGATTTGATCATTGTAGGAACTGGACAGTGGATCTATATGGCTCATTGGACTTTGTTTTTTTTTTTTTTTACTTTTATATATGCTCACAATTTTCCATCATAAAAGTTTTTGAGAAACCCTTCAATTCTCCATCTAGTCTTGTTTATTTCACAACTTATTAGAGTCTGATATTATATTATTCACTTACTTGTTTATCCTCTTTCTCCCTCTCTCTAAAAGTGCATTTTGATTCACTGCTGTATCTTTGTCTCTTTCAACAGTGCCAGGCATCCAGTAGGCCCTCAATAAATGTTTATCGAGTGAAGGAGTGAGTTGAAAGTCTCTCTACCTGACTGAGAACTTGGTGGGAGCTTCACTCTTTAATATTTACAGAAAAGAGTAGAAATTTTAGAGGCAAAATTGTCTGAATGTTTCTTTTTAAAAATATGTGCTTCAACATGCTGAAACTCTATCTCTACTAAAATACAAAAGAAATTAGCTGGGCATGGTGGCACATGCCTGTAATCCCAGCTACTTGGGAGGCTGAGGCAGGAGAATTGCTTGAACCCGGGAGGCGGAGGTTGCAGTGAGCCGAGATCGCGCCACTGCACTCCAGCCTGGTGACAGAGTAAGACTCCGTCTCTACTATATATATTATATATGTGTATATATAATATATATATAAAATATATATAAATATATATTATATATACACATATATTATATATATGCTTCACAGGCTACGAGCAGTGGCTCACGCTTGTGGATCAGGCAGGTGGATCACCTGAGGTCAGGAGTTCAAGACCGGCCTGGGCAACATGGTGAAACCCCGTTTCTACTAAAAATATAAAATTTAGCTGGGTGCAGTGGCACGTGCCTGTAATCCCAGCTACTTGGGAGCCTGAGGCAGGAGAATTACTTTAGCCCGGGAGGTGGAGGTTGCAGTGAGTCCAGATTGCGCCACTGTACTCCAGCCTGGTGACAAAGCGAGACTCTGTCTCCAAAATATATATATATATATATATATTTATCTATACATATATATTTGTGTGTGTATATATATGCTTTACAATCTCTCACACCACATTGGACCAACTGGCCAGAGCCTCACACATCTGGTGACTCAGTCCTGAGAGCTCCTGTGTAACCCCTGTGCTCCAATCTGTCATGTGAGTTAGCACCAACAAATGCAGCCCTCCTCTTAGTTGCACAGGCAGAGTCCTGAAAGGTCAAAATTGGCACTGAGCAGTCTTTCATACTAGTTGGGAATATTCCAGGACATAAAAACTCAGCAGCCAAAGGTGAAGACCTAGCTCTTCTCTGGACATTTTGGACCAAGAAATTGCATCCCAGATGTCCCCAGAAATTCTATGCCTGGAATTGGGTGGGGCTGGGCTGGGCTGAGGGCTTAATCTCTTGGTTTGAGGTTATTTGGGAGCTGAAGGATAAAGTGGCAGTGAACAAGTCTTTTTTTTTTTTTTTAAATCATTGGTTATGGTGGTGGAGACAGAGTCCGGCTATGGAGCCTACATCTCCCCACCCCTGCCTCATGAACTAGGCCAAAGCCCCACAGACAGCAGCATGAGCCTAAGCTGAAGGGGCCAGCTTCCCCAGATAAGGATGGATTCTATGTGCCCCTAGGCACAAGTGCTGCTGCTTTGAGGCCAGGCACTGGAGAGTGACATCAGTTAAGGAGGTGGGATTTCTGGGGGTATCAGGCCACTTGGGCACTGAGATGGTCTGTGGCTCCTGGAGGTCATTGGATGCAGAGTGAAAAGTGAGGCTCTACTCAGATGGCTTCACGAAGCCTGGACTTCATTGCGGGTGGACAGAGGGGACTCTCCATGAGCACTTGTGGACACACTGAAGAGTTATTCTAGAAGTATGCTGGAGAGAGAGCTATATCCTACATGGGGCCCAGGTCCAAGTTATGCAGAGTTATCAATGAGCTCTGCACCTAGGGAGCTTGGGAGCACTTGAGGGAGGAGAAGGAAATAAATGAGTCTGGCTGACACACAATGATCTGGTGGCAAACTCTTAGAAAGCTCTCCAAAGGGATGCATTTCTTTTTATTTTTAAATTTACTGACAAAATAGTCAAGCCCAGAGCTGAGGGGAAAAACTAGCTTTCAACTTAACCCAATACATTGATTTGATTTTGAAGTAGAGAGGTCAGCATTATGGAAACACACCAACTCTAAATCAGATTTTATCCAAGTTATATGTAGACAAATACTGTATTACTACAAGCCTACACATCTCATTTCCTTTTCTGTCTAGTCCTCCATTTAATAACCTGAAAAATCTATGTTTTTATTGAGTTTCATGCTATTTTCTTACTTACATACAATAGTGCTACTCTTACCAATTGCCTATTGTCATGGCACATTAGTTAGGTGAATTTGTTGAAATTTCAAAATTACTCTTTCTGACTTTTTTTTTTTTTTATATTCTATCATCCAGTTTAAACAAGTGATTGGGGGCACTCTTGTGGTGAAAGTTTTTTAGAAATAAATTTTGCCACAGTATAGCAGTGGGTGTTACTCTAGTTTCTAGCTACAGAAAAGCACAATACACTCTTTACCCACCTGTGCCTAATTTACTTTAGTTCCCAATACTTGCTGAGTTCTTACAAGGGACAATAGGTACTATTGAGTGCAGAAAAAAGACGAGGAAGGATGAGGGGCTCCAAGAAAGCTGAGACACAGGTTCTGTCTTTCTGGAGCTTCAACACACTGTTGTTTATCAGATATTTTCTAATAAACCAAGGTGCAGGCTCTGTGCCAGGCCCCAGGGACAGAGAGATGGACAAGACAAGAGTCTCATGCCTTGAGGCACTGCCCATATAGTCACGCTACGTAGCCAACGCTTTAAGAGAAGGGCAGAGGGAGTCCAGACAAGGGATCCTCATCAGGCTGTGGGGAATGTGGGAGATTTCTTGGGGAGGACAGCTTTGGAACTGAGTCTTAAAGGACGGCTCAGAGTTGATTGTGAGGGCAGTGAGAAGGTGAGAGGAACAGGCTTCTCACCCGCTGCGAATAGCATCGTCAAAGGTGTGGTGTTGAGAAATAGGATTTTGTGTATGGAGAGCTGCTAGTTTGGCACTTCTGATATTTTGGGGAACATGAAGTAGAATGAGGAAAGCAGTAGATTATGGGGTAAGGCACATGCTTGTAGAGGGAGGACCTTGTATATTATTTTATGGACTTGTCCTCTTTGTTCATAGGCAATGATGGAGGGACATGATCAGATGTGAACTTTAGAATAATCACCTTGGAGACTGAGTTGGATTGGGTGGAGATGGGTCAGACTGGAGGCAGAGGAGAACAGGAGGTTGCTGGGAGCAATAGGGCAATCAGAGGGAGGGAGTGCAGCTGGGGGTAACTGCACACAGAAGCACGGTATGGTTCACCACTCATTCAGTCATCAAACACAGCATTGACTGTGTGTCAGGTATGGTGGTGTGGTCTCTCCCTGCAAGCTTCTAGAGTATCGGAGGGACAGATATGTAGACAGACAAGAGCCAATGGGTACAAGCCAGTGTAGGGGTATGCTAAGTGAGCCGTGGACATACTGGGGAACTAGTTAGCTCAGTGGGGGAAAGAGGAGGGGTGTCATGGATGCTTCACAAAAGAACTGATAGGAGCTCAATCCCAGATAAATCACAGACCAACTGAGCAGATGGGAAAGACACACAGTTGGAATAGAAGAAAGAATAATTATGGGATTAGGGGATGTCAGAAAGCTGGCTATGCTCTGAATGTCCACAGCACACCTAAGACAGGAGATGGAGCTCAGGAACCTTCTGAAATGGGCTTTGAAGGCAGAGAAAGAAGGTGGGAGAAGGAAAATAGGAAGTCCATGTATGAGTGGTATGCTTGAGTTCATATGGCATAGAATGCCCACAGAGCGTTTCCCCTGCAGGCTGTTATGAAAACACCTCAATGTTCACATCCTCATGCAACATTAAAGAGCTAGCCTTAACAGCTTTGCAGCCCAGGAAACAATACCAATTGGTAGTCATCAAGTTATAAAATAATTTCATTTATTTTATATAAAGGGAACGCTAAACTGCTGACTGACCAAAAATTAATAATTGAACTTTGAATAATAAAACCAAAGGCATCATCTTTAAAAATACAGAATGTTCTCTGTTACAAAAAACTGCATAGATGGATGATGAAGAACCCCCATGGCTGGGTGCACGAGTTAAGACTGAGCTGTGATTTTATAAAGGATAATGTTAAAAATTAATTAGAAGGGCTATACTAGTTTATTATGAGATCTCAGGTTCCTGAGAATCTGCACAGCATAGCTGGAAGTCTTTTATTTATTTGGGGACTAAGTACTGGAGCATTCTGATGTATTTTACTCCAGAATATTGTGTCTTTTCTACAGATTCTATTTGTACCACTGAAACCCAAGAAACTTTTCTTAAGTCCAGCTAATTCAATGAATTACTTATAAGGAGCAAAACATATGCCTCCTCTTCCTTCCATCCCAATAACCACATTGGTTATTAAAATATGCTTGTAACAAATGTTATGCATAATATCTTTGTTTTATCAGTCCACGGGCAAATGGAGACCCTTGTTAAGCTGTTACTGAATTTTATTATTATGTATAATGGCTTGCTTGCCTCATAAAATGTATCCACTGAACAGCTGTTGTGGAAAGAAGCTAGCCAGAGATATGCTAGCCATCCCACAAAAAATACTACATTTGGGCCATACGATATATATTTTTCGGGGACCAGTAGAAATGAAGCCATTTGTTGTTGGTCTGCCGCTGAACCTTAGAACATCTACCCTCTTGAATTCACAATAAGGGTCAGATATATCATTTTAACTACAGGGAGAAGAAAATGCCATTTCTGGTCATGTCACACCCATCTTAAGTGGGTGTCTGTAAGCAGCCCTGGGTTCACATCCATGAAGGTTTCTTCATTGTAAAGAGCCCAGGGGGCCCTTTTGGCAGATGATTAGAAAAGTAGCTGAACATTCCAGGAGCACCTGCCACACCCGTGTCAGAGGTGCTGCAGCATTAAGTGCCCAAGAGAGAACTATGTCGTCAGGAAAAACAAATGGTCTAAATTATTAGAGAAAATACGACTGTGTAGAAGTGGGAAGATAAGTACATGAAACGGAAAGCAGAAAACATGACTAGAATGCTCAGAGGTAAATAAAATCCTTCTCTGCTCACAAAATATATTGGTTATAGTTTGTTCTAAACACATTAAGCTAACAGTAAGAACCACTACCTGTAGAAGCCGTAAGCCAAGAAAATATAAAAAGTTGTTGTATAGATTGTTTGGGAAGTTCCCATTAATAAAACCGAACATAGGTTAAAAAACATAAAGCTTAATCTCACCAAGAGCAAAAGCAAGGCTGTGTGGGAATTTTCTACATTTAGGAAGAAGAGAGCAGGGAATCACTGATGGAAGAAACCCATCTCTCCAATCAGCAAAGAGAAAAATATTTTAAAAAATGCTTTGGCAATCCTGTAACTATTGAGAAATGTTTGGCTGTGCACTTATGAGCAGAAACTAGGTAACTGGTAGTGCAGGAGAGAATGTAAAATTGCTCAAAGTCTGGGCACCTGGGCTCTCTTCCTGCATCAGCAGCTCCCTGGTCATGCCATCCTGCCCTGCCTGAGCCTCCATGTTCCTGTCTGTAAAATGAAAAGGTTGAACTACATCCGTGGTTCTCAAAATGTAGTCCCAGACAGCAAAGAAGCCACAGCAGTATTAGGGATGTGTGTTATAGAGTTAGACTTCCCTGATGAAAACCTCTGATACACACTGAAGTCCAACCATCAACCATCCCTTATGTTGCTCCAAGGACGGGAGAAAGCCAGATTTTCTCCCTCCTTCCACAGTTCTGTGGGGTGTTGGGTCTAAGGCTAGTTCCACAAATGCTCAGCTTCTCTGAAGCAGACCTAGAAGAAAGGGCTTTCTCCCACAGTGGCACTGAGTGTGGTCCTGGAATGAATCACATCAGCTTCACCTGTGAACTGTTAAAAATGCAAATTCTCAGCATCTACCCTAGACCTGCTGACTCAGAAACTCTGGAGGCTGGAGCAGCAATCTGGGTTTTAATAACTCTTCAGGTGATGCTAATTCATGCTAAAGTCTGAGAAGCCCTGAATCAGATAATTTTTTAAGGTTCTTCAAATGATAAAAGTCTACGATGATGCTAAAATGGAATAAAATTCGGAACAGTGATATATTTTTTGAGTCCTGCTCCTAGAAGGATTACTAAATAAATGTATTAACTAAATAGAATTTTCTAAGTCTGTTTCAGCAAGTAGGAACATACGACTAGAAATAAATATTTAGTGAGTCAAGGATTATGGCAAGTTTCTAAAACACCTGGGCTGTTCATTGACCTCTAGGTTGGCTTCCAGCAGCCCACAGGCAGCAACAAGAGGCACGTGAACACCTCTGGGCTGGGAATGGGACTAGTGGCCTTTCCAACATGATCAGAGCTATCACAATGTTCTATCCTAGGGAAAACAATGGAACTTTAAATCTATAATAGATTTTTAGTAACAACTAGTTACCTAATGTTAAAACATAAGTAACTGCAAGTCGACCAGACAAAGGCTTTCAAGATTATAGCAGAGACTTAGAACTGGCATAGCAGTTTTGCCTGTGTACTGAAGAACAGTACTGCAGAAGGGAGGAAAAGAAAGGGTTGGTTGTCGCTTTGCAAGAGAGGGTTGCCATCGCTGTTGACAGAGACACAGCTGCTGGGAATTTTCATCAGGATAACTTTGGTATGAAACTTGGGAATAATTTAGGTTTTGAGGGGATATATTCTTGTGCCTGGATGGTAGAAAGTTTTACTTATACTTTGATTTTTTTCAGAATAACATGTACACTACTGAGTTCTTACTTTGTACATTACATTTTCAAAAATGAGAGCACATCTTATTATTCATTATGCCTCTATACTTCTCAATTGCCATACTTAAAGGAAAAATAAAGCAAATGGCTCAGTGTAAAAAAAAGGAGGAAAAGAAAATAAGCAAGTTTAGGAGGTGATCATATAATTATTATATAGGAAATATTAAAATAAAATATAGAAATAGAAAATGAAGTAAAAACCACAACATACAAACATGTTTACTTTTCTAAGATTTTGGCTTTAAGAACTTGGACAAATTGACCAGGATAGTCATCAGAGGTTTCAAGAGAAAAAGTCATCAAATAACAAGAAGAAAATGTGATTTTTCAAGAATTTACCAAAATAAAATGGAAGTTCATAATGTTTTAAGAATAATGTATTTTTTAGCTAGTGGCTATACATGTTAGCAAGCAATGATATTTTGGTAGAATACTTGAAAATTACAGCAATTCTCAATGTGTGTTTTGTGGGACCCTAGTCCCAGGGTTTGCCCGAAATGAGAGGTTTGGGAATGAAGCAGGTTTGGGGAACATTGCATGAAGCATCTACCTCTTGGTGATTTATAATGCATGTTAGGACACTGACGGTTCTGAAAGTTGTCCACAGGTAAAAAAAAAAAAACAAAAAACAAAAACCTGTTCAGCTTGTTTAACTCTGCACTGCCCAACATTATTTGATGATAGTACCCATTTCTCATGTAACACCACTAACATCCCTTAGAACTTATATTCTATGTTATACACTCTGGGAAAAGCTGGGTCATGTATTACTTTGTTATCTGCCGATTTAACGAATGCACTAATGGAAGAAATTTGTAATCCACCTTGGCTTTTCTCATCAACTATAGCTAAAGGAAGGACTTTATCTTCCAAACCTAGATGCTTCTCAAACCATCTAGGTCTGGAAAACATTCCCTTTGGTGCTTTTTTTAATGTTCATGCAAATTAGTTAAATTAAGATTTATTGATTTAAAAAGAATCATGGAGATGCATGAGCTTTAAGAATTCATGAACACATATGCCTTGCCTTACCATTAAGTGACCATCACAGTGATATTTCTGCTTTGTCAGAATTATCAGAGTCTCGCTTTGTCGCCCAGGCTGGAGTGCAGTGGCGCTATCTCAGCTCACTGCAGTCTCCACCTCCCGGTTTCAAGCGATTCTTCTGCCTCAGCCTCCCAAGTAGCTGGGACTATGGGCACACACCACCATGCCCAGCTAATTTTGGTATTTTTAGTACAGATGGGGTTTCGCCACGTTGGCCAGGCTGGTCTCGAACTCCTGACTTCAAGTGATCCACCCGCCTCAGCCTCCCAAAGTGCTGGGATTACAGGAGTGAGCCACTGCACCCAGCTATTAAGTGAAATATCACTAAGTGAGCATGGTCGTATCTGATGGTGTCCTCACTATCACTACCTACCTGATGTAGCATCTTTTACTTTCCAAAAAAAGAAGAGGTCTGAATGGAATGGAATGCAATGGAAAGGAAGCACATGTATTAAACAAAAAACTCTTAAGAGAGAAAAACTATAAAGTGGTTCTCAGCAGTAGGTGGGCATTTGGAGTAGGGCCATCTGTGTTCATTTGTGTCCATATGTGTCTATTTTAAAGGTCATAGGGTTTGAACTGGGTCTGTGGCTGACCTGCCCAATTCTGGCTTGGGAGTAATACTTTTCATTATTTTCTATTCATTTGTGCCTTAATATAATTGTTAAACACAGGGGAAAAATGGCCACTAAGAATCTCATTTTGTTTTTGAAACCTCAACATTAAATAAAACCAAGAAACACAAATTTTTATACGTATAGGATGTTATAGTTAGGAAAAAATATTTTTGTATGAAGGAGCAAATTTACATTTGGTCCTCTATTTTCCTTAGTTTGTGTAACCACAGCTTCTTTTTTAACCTTAGAAATATTGGTGGAGAGATTGATTTGCACCTACAGATCAATTGCTATCCTTCACAACTGCAATCAAGGCAAATTACTCACAACTGTTGGTCTGGTTATACCCAAAGTTTTTCAGAACTGAAAAACTTTATATCCAGTTTCTGAGAAACTTTGGCTATAACCAAAGTATAGTCATTATAAATTATAATAAAATATTACAATTAAAAGCCTGGCTCTAAAATAAATCATTTTGATATTTTAGAATTCATCAGTGACAAGATTGTTTTGAAGCATGTCAGAATAAAACTAAAACATGTAGAATTGTTGATCTTGGAAATACATTTATTCAAGACATGATATAGTCATGTTGCTACACTCTTTCCCCTAAATTTTCACTGATGTGTTTAGAAAAGTAAAATGGCACAGGGGCTTGCTGTATATTTCTGAAAATGAATGACACTACTTGTGTTTCTTATGGCCATTGCTAGTAACACTATGACTAATACAGATATATTTCTCTGTGACAAACATCTTCTTGAGGAGGAGCCAGTAAACTGAAGTGTATAGATATCAAAGTAAAACAATAAAATTATGGTAAATAAGCCCAACAAATGTAGAAAAAATTGCATTCCATTTCAGAAACTTTTGGAAACAATCTATAATTTTCTAAACATTTTTAATGCATTTCTTTCTCATGAACTTTGTCACCTAGTATTCAAATAGTAATCATGCAATACATTATAAAATAGGTTATCTCAACTAGAAATGGTTTCAAATATGAAATAGAGTTTATGTACTAGCCATTAATTTAATAGAATAGATAGATGCACTTGATAGCAAGATAAATACTTTTCTCTCTCTTTTTGATTTTTGTTTTTATCAGAAGACTAAGTCCAGGAAATTCAATTCACCATTATGAGAATCATTCCACAGTCAACTTTTCTTTGTTTGAAAATCATTTTGGGCCAGGTGTGGTGGCTCACGCCTGTAATCCCAGCACTTTGGGAGGCCGAGGTGGGTGGATCGCCTGAGGTCAGGAGTTCGAGACCAGCCTGGCCAACATGGTGAAATCCTGTCTCTATTAAAATTACAAAAATTAGCTGGGAGTGGTGGCGGGATCCTGTAGTCTCAGCTACTTGGGAGGGTGAGGCAGGAGAATCACTTGGACCCAGGAGGCAAAGGTTGCAGTGAGCTGAGATTGTGTCATTGCACTCCAGCCTAGACAACAGAGTGAGACTCTGACTCAACAAAAAAAAAAAAAAAAAAAAAAAAAGAAAGAAAGAAAATCATTTTGATAATCAAACAAGGATAACAACAGGACATTCAAGCAATGGAAGCAAGGAAATGATTTTGATTGATGGGGACTGTGATGACGCATACTGAAGTTCCCTTCTCTGTTCCTGTGATGGTGAAGTTTTCCATGTGAGCACTGTCGCAGGACAGTGAAACACTGGGCCATGAAAACAGATATATGGTCAATTCTGCTTTCACCAAAAAACCTCTCCATTCTCTTTTTTATAAAGATTGAAAAACATTTACTCTGCTCCTTCTTTGAAAGGTCATAACCTGAGGATTTATAGTTTCCTAGAAATAACTGATTCTGGTGTCCCTTTATTTTTATTTTACAATTAAAGGACATGAAGTGGCCTTGTCGATGGATTGGATGACTGCTAGAGGCAGGAGGTCTGGCTTTCCCTCCACGAACTAGGAACAGCCTCAGGAATCACATGAACATGTTAGATGTGCACTTTTCAAGGCCATGGCTGGATCTTAGATTCATTCTGTGACTTTACCTGAGGCTCAGTCCTGACAGCCAATGGACTCCATCAATGATTGATTAAAGCATGATGTTCGACGACTATCAAGACAGCAGCTCGAGAGCATCTGTAGCAAATGAAAACAACCACTTTTGGCAGAAATTGTCCTGTATCCAAATGGACGAAGCTGAATAACTGTATGTGGATGGTTATATCAGTTCTGCTGTGTGGAGCCAGGAGCCGCCGAATTGTGGAGGTTCATGTGGATGGAATGCGCCCCCTGACGTACTAACTTGATCCTGACATTCCAATGCAATCCCCTATTCTCTAAAGGGAAAAACTAGCGTATCTGTTAGAGACATAATGGAACTGTAGAGAGTACATTCAATCAGCTACGTAAACTGTGAAACAAATGTCAGGTTTTCCTGAGTTCTGCCATTGTGGTCTGTAAAAGAAGAAGTCTGAATGGGATGGACTGCAATGGAAAGGATGCACATGTATTAGACAAAAAACTCTTAGGAGGCGAAAACTACGAAATGGTTCTTAGTACTGGTAGGTGGGGATTTGGAACAGGGCCATGTGTGTTCATGCATGTCCATATGTGTCTATTTCAAAGATGGCACGATGGAAAATAAAATAAGGATTGTGTGTGTCTTGTCATGGATACAACCACTGTGGAGAGACAAGCAGAACCATCCAGTGGGTGACCCTGGGTTCCTGGGGATGAGCGGGTTGGGTCCGGTGTCTTCCTGTCCCCCAGCACGGGGTGCCGCATGGCAGCTCGACCTACCACAGGGGCGCCTGCTGCAATGGCCCTGGGCAGCTAGTGTTTCCAGCTGAGATACAACTTCTCTGAGCAGTTGCTGTTCCAGCTTAGACTGTTTCTGCCCCACTTTCAGGGCTGATGTCATGAACCCAATACAAGGGGAGCTGCAGAGGGGAGCACGGCATTGACTATTACCATCATCTCCTAACTGGCTTGCCGGCTGTGTATTTAAAGATGTTTTTGTGTGTGTTGAAGACAGACCGGAAGGCAACCACCTATCTAGGGATTTATACACAGGATAAGTGTGCTAATAATTGTATGCCACTGCTATTTGATCCAACTTCTTCTTGCTCTTTTTTGCATTATTTTCAGAAAGTTAAAGAAGGAATTATAAATAAAATAAAGTGGGACTCTAGCTCAACCATGGCCTAATATTATGGAGATAAGGTGACCTTTCCCATCATAGTCCAGTCCCTGTGCTGTTGCCAGAGCAGCCATCCTGAAACATTTGCTGAGATCACCCTCCTGTTAAAAATCTTTGCTGGTTTTCCCTTGGCCTCAGAGGAGCAACTCATCTCTCATCTCACTGTGACTGCCCCAAATGTACAATTCCAACCTCATTTTCACTCGGCACCAAGTGTGAGGGAGCTATAATAGCAACGGTGGAGCTCTGGAGTCATATTGTCTGGGTTCTAAAGGAGGCTCTGCCACCCTGTCACCTAGATAGGGTTCCAGGTGTGTTTACCCAGAAGCAGACTCTGTGAGTTTAGTGTGTAGGATGTTAATGGAGGAGGGACCTTGGGATTGAACCCTGAAGAACAGAGCAGGTGGCAGCTGGAGTGAGCAGAGAGAAATCAAGCCATGGTGCAGGCCTGGCCTCTCTGGCAGCCCCACGGGGAAGCTTTGGAGTAAAAGTGGCCTAAGTTGGTTCTTTTTTTTTTTTTTTTTTTTGAGATGGAGTCTTGCTCTCTCGCCCAGGCTGGAGTGCAGTGGCGCGATCTCAGCTCACTGCAAGCTCTGCCTCCCAGGTTCACACCATTCTCCTGCCTCAGACTCTTGAGTAGCTGGGACTACAGGCGCCCGCCACCACACCCAGCTAATTTTTTGTATTTCTTTTAGTAGAGATGTGGTTTCACCGTGTTAGCCAGGATGGTCTCGATCTCCTGACCTCGTGATCTGCCCTAAGTTGGTTCTTTAAAGCTCCATGTGAGTAGGTCATTGGATATAGGCCACCCTAGAAAGGGGCATGGCCTTGGGCAAAGCTCTGGATGAGAAGACTCTGCAGCTGAGACCCTCTGAGAGGGGCTGCTGACAGCAGGTGGCTGTGAGCCAAGAGCACTCCCAGATAGCTGGAGCAACACTTCTCCATCGAAGAGGGATCTGGGGCACTACAGCATCCCCATACCTAGCCTCTCTAAGCCTCAGGTTCCTCCAGTCTCAATGGGGAGTGATAAAAAGCATTTACCTTGGGACATTGGTATGAAGTTCAATGCTCAGGCACACAGCAGGTCGCACAAGGGTGATCGTTGGGTTCTTAACGCTCTGACCACTCTGAGCAACTTGGCAGCTCCTAGAACCCAACATGTTCTTTCACACCTCCAAGCCTCTGACTAGCATACTTCTCTCTCACTGGTGATGGTTTCCCAGGACCCTGTGCAACTCAGGAGCAGAGACCATGTCTTATTCATCTTTACTTCCTCCCTCTGCCCCTGGTGCTGAACACAATGTCTTGTTAGGCAAGCAATGGGTGTTTGTTGAATGAATAAAAACACAAGAGAGAAAAAGCAATCATTTGTGACACACAGATACTCTTTCCATTGCAAAGATTTGAGATTTACAGAACTTATTGTTTCATTTTCTAACTTTACCATCGGGAAGGCTCAGGGTTAAATTTAATTAGCAATTATAGAAATGATATAAGCCTAGCTATTTGGTATCTTATTTTCTTTTCACTCTGCATGGATTTTGGTGTTTGTATTACTGGCTCTGCTTATAAGTATTATATGTTTTTGATTATAAGTTCTCTCAGATCCCTTTTGGATGCAGGCAGGTTATAAATCACATATATACAAATAACAACATTTTCTAAATCCTGGCTTCAAAAACATTTGGATATTATTATTTGATCAAAATTTATCCCTCTACTTATGAGGATTTATTTAGAGGACACGAAGCTTCCAAATGTGTTCTGAATCAACTTGACCCAATAATTTTGCTTCCATTCTGTGTGTATGAGGAGCTGTGGGAGAGACACATAGTAAATGGGTAAACCACAGACAAGGCAATACTAGGTAATGGGAACTGCTAGAAAGAAAAGGACTAACTGGGGCAGAGAGAAAAGATACTTTCAATTGTGTGGTCAGGAGAGATCTCTCTGAGAAGGTGAGAGTTTAGAAATGAGAGGAAGCCAGCCATGGAAATATCTGGGTGCAGAACAGTGCTGAGAGGGAGCAGCAAGTGCAAAGGCCCTGAGGCAGAAACAAGCAGGGCTTTTTGTCATTTTTTGTATATTCATTATTTTAATTTATAGCCAATACATGTGGCAAATTTGTTTACTTTGGTTAAAAAGAAACACAAAACAACTGCAGATTCCAACTAACTCTTTAGTTCTTAACTCATTTGTTGCCCTACATTTCTATAGTCTTCAGACATGATCATTGATAAGCGCATGCTTTGAGTTGCAGTGCATTTTGTTAAAACTTTTAAAAACTTTATACAGTTTTTAACAGGTCATCTGTCACGGCTATTACAAAAAGGAAAGAGCCCAGCCATGTTGTCTGGTCCATGCCCTGGAGCATTTGATCCAAACCAATTGCAAGTATTTCTAAGGACAGAGTATCTATTATTTTATGAGCCACGAGCAATAAAATTCCTTTCTTCAGACTTTAGTGGAACAAATAAGAACCACTGGGGCTGGTTTGGATTTATCCTCCCCTCCTTGACCTCTAACTGGGCAGTGCTTTGGATTATTGAATCAGCTTCAGGATCAAATATTTTCGAGTTCCTTACATTTCAATGATTTGTTTACCACATATTTTGAGACCCCTATCTGGGGTGCCTTTTATCATATTCAAATTAAACATTCTGGGGAGAAGATGATACAGTTAAATCATTCTGCCCTTGCAGAATTAAAGAAGCATTTCCGTGAGATCTAATGTAACAGCAATGCTGAGAGATAGGCAATTGAGAGATGAAAAAACAGAAGCTCAGAGAAGCTGCCCAGATCTTATAGGTGTAGAAACTCCTGACTTTGGAAAAGATGTACTTTCTCAGTACGTTTGGTAACGGCTGTAGCTTTCGCAGAGAGAAATGGTAATTCATCTTCAGAGGTCTGGTTCGAGCACTCTAAGCACACCCAGAGCACTCTAGCACTGCATCACGTGACTGGTTTGTTGTGTGACTGTGGACACCTTCATGCAATCTTTTTGGGTTTTGGTCAATGGTTAAGCATCTCTGAGTGATATGAACTCAGTGCTGATTTTAATACTCTGTTGGTGGAGACGAAAGAGGTCAAAGATGTAGTTCTTCGTGCTGAAGAGTTTACACCACTGGACTGATCTAATTGGGGGTCTTAGATCAGGGGTCTCCTGATTAAAGGAAATTTAACATTTTCCTTATAAGAATAAACTAAAATATTGCAGAAAATAGGAACATAGAAAGTTTCTGTTAGTGGTGATTCAGACTGAGGTTCTTATGTCATAGACAAAAAAAAATAGCTGTCTGGGGTTCCTAGAGGCATGAATCATGTCAGATCACCAGGATTTCTGAATGGCTGAGAGGCTTTAAAAACAACTTTAATCTTGTACATGGAAATATTACAAAATGCATTGCCAACTACATTTCCTTCTTTTAATCTTTATTACTTTTGTTACACACAAAGTACAAGTTTGTTGTAGAAAATTGTAAAGACAAGCAAATAAAACTTAAAACCACATCAATCCCAGAGATTACAATGCTAAGATTTTGGTATCTGTCCTCTTGCAGTTCTCCTTGGCAATGCACATATTAATAACAATAGGAGCACAGTATAAGTACTTTTTGGGGAAAGGTAATTTTTAAATTCACTTTTTAAAAACTATATGATATATTATTCATTACCTTTCCACACCAATAATTTTTTGTGCCTTCCTATACTTAATGAAATTCCTCATTTTCTTGATGACTCCAGGGTATTATTATGAAGACCCATTAGTCATAGTGTGACCTGCCTGGCTCTCTGCCCCCAGTCCTGTTTCTGGGGTGTTTGAGGATCTCCACCTGAGGAGCTTTGCCCTGTCAGATAAACAGTACATTCGAGCTTTTCTGACTTAGTGCCCTATTCTAAGGCTCTAGGTGGCAACCAGCCTCTTCAAACTGGGTTATGATCACATTTGCTCTTGCTTGAGTTCTTTCCCTGAAAACCTGCAAGCTACAATTCCTTCCAGTCTGACAGCCTCCTCCAACCTTTAATCTTCCAACCTCCCAAGAAAGCCAGCTCTATCCTAAAGGCTTGCCTCATCCTGCATACCAGGGCCAGTGGGCCCACCACATGAATTCCTGGGTCCAGCGCTCTGTCTCTTTTCCCTGAGCTCCGTGGCTGGGGTGGGGTCTATTCCAGTTGCCTGCCTCACCCTGGTCCACTCGCCTGCCTCGGTTCCTCTAGGTCCTCCCCCGTCCTGCTGGCCCAGGTCTGAGTCTCTGTGCTGGTGCTCTCTTTCTATTGGATGACCTCCACCCTTTACCTCAAGCTCCCAGGCCCAGAGGTTCTGTCTCTCTGTTGTATGTTTCTGTTCTGTATCTTCCCATTCTGATAGGCAGGGTCTCAGGTGTCCTTGGGTCTGCTTCTAAAAGAACCTTTTTCTCTTGTTACTTGTTAATTACAATCTTCCATGCTTTTGCAACCAGATAACCAACCTGGTTGGATCTGGGTCAGAACTTAAGTGATTTCTCTCCTTTAAATAATGTACATGACATTTTGACAAAGATTTAACCATTTTTATATTATTATTATTTGCTTGTGTGTTGATTCTCAACTGCTACAAAGAGCTAAGTTGCTGGACAGAGGAGTTTCTAATAGAGGAGTTGTTACCCTAACTGTGGGTGAAAAAAATGTTTTTTCTTGCACTTTGTCATGAAATTACATAGCTATTAGCTCAAGGGATTTGTTAAAGATACAAATAGGTTCCAGAAGAGCTTGTATAACTTTACTACAGACAGAAACTGGGTCAGTAAGTGGAAACCAGGAATCTAATCAACTGATTATAGGAATCCATTTCATAATTAGGTCATTTTTCTGCTTAAATTGGAACATGGGCATTGTCCCCTGCAATCATGCAAATATCCTTAGGTTGAGAAACACCTATACGTGCAAATCAGTCTTTTGCAACTCATAGCAAAAGACTTCACTGGGGTTCTCTTGAAAGTAGCTTTGGATGGGTTGGTGAAATGTGACCCAAGGTGAAATGCCTTGTGCCTGGGGAGGAAAAAGAAGTTTTTAAAAATGGAAAGAAATGAAGCTGGGCATGGAGGCTCATGCCTGCAATCCTAGCACTTTGGGAGGCCGAGGTGGGCAGATCATTTGAGGTCAGGAGTTCGACACCAGCCTGGGCAACGTGGTGAAACCCCATCTCTACTAAAAAAATACAAAAAATTAGCTGGGTGTGGTGGCACATGCCTGTAGTCCCAGCTACTCGAGAAGCTGAAGCACAAGAATAGCTTGAACCCGGGAGGCAGAGGTTGCAGTGAGCCAAGATCGTGCTACTGCGCTCCAGCTGGGGCAACAGAGTGAGACTCCATCTCGAAAAACAAAAACAGAAACAAAAATTAGCTGGGCATGATGGCTCACACCTGTAATCCCAGCTACTCAGGTGGCTGAGGCAGGAGAATCACTGGAACCTGGGGCGGGGCAGAGGTTGTAGTGAGCTAAGATCGCACCACTGCACTCCAGCCTGGGTGACAGAGTGAGTGAGACTCTGTCTCAAAAACAAAAACAAAAAACAAAAAAGGCTGAGAAGGCTGGAGGGTTGATCACAATTTTCCTGTCACTCCATGCTGTGGGCTGCCCCACAGTTTTCTCCTTTTTTAGGGGATGAGATAATCTAAGGACTTTGAGTCCACCTGTCTCCTGAATGCCACACAGTGCTTCTACCTAGGCCCACTGGAGAAACTAGTGGGTGAGCACGAGTAGAATTTCTGGTGCACACAACACGAGGAAGCAGGACTTGGAGATCTGTTGGGAAACTTGTCTCAGTGAAGTCATTACTAAATATCACTGTGAAGAGAACCAAGAAGGGAAGACTTCTAGGAGCCAAAAGGCAGGAGCAGCACTTCGGCAGCTTTTCATACTTTGCCTCTGTACAGATATTTATCATAGAAATGGATATGTGCTAATATAATAATACAAAATAGGTAAAAGACATTTCAATTTATAATGAGGTGACTTTTTTTTTCTATAATCTAGTATTCTCACACTGATGTTGTTCTTATTTTGTTATAGTTTAAAAACTTCCTGTAATTTGTAATAGAAGTAGTACTGAGTTGAAAATAAGGAGTTTTCAGAGCACCCTTCTGCTAGGCTAGCACAGTGGCCTACATCAACATTATTAGAGATGCAAAAAGATTCCTGCAAAAGATGATTTTTATACATGTAATAATATTTACCATGTAACATAGTATGTGCCAGATACCCAACACAAATTACCGCACTTAATCCCACAACACATTGAAAAATAGATTCTATTATTCCCATTCTCAGGTGAAAAAACTGAGGTTAAATGCCTTGTCCAAGAGGCCCGGGAACAGCTGCAATTAGAATCTGGGTCTCACTCACTCCAGGGATGACACTGCCTTCTTAGAGTATAACAAATAAAAGAGAATTTTGTAGGCCAGGTTTATACAGCTCAAATTAAATGGAGCCATGAAAATATTCAGTGGGAGCATCTATATTTCTCATGTGAATAATATGGCAATTTTTTTCCTGAGTTATCTATATTTCTTCAATTGGGTTGGGATGAATAGATCATTTCTAAATAAAACAGGAGAGCATAAAAAATGAAATGAATGGGCTCAATCCCAGTTGAAGCAAGAAGAGTAAAATACATTTCCCTGCTTGAAAGAAAACGATTCATCTATTTGAGGTTCTATAAATGCCCTCTTTCAGAAAGTCATACAGCTCTGTCTAGAAAGGCATTTTACCTCAAAATGACGAGGGCTTTCATTTTGAGAAGGAATATCCTCTCACACTCTGGCCCAAGCGAACAGTTCTCTCTGAAAACCAGGGGAGCTGGTGTTGGTGATAGGAGGGCAAGGCAGGATGGGAAAACGATGAGGAGAAACCGGCCCTGGATTTGTGTTTAAAAATTTTTTAAAAAAGGAAAAAGGAGAACAATAGTAATTACAGTGGAAAATAGCGGAGCTTGTAGACTGTCTGGCTCTACTGCAGGATCACAAAAACCGGGTGGAATTTTACCTAAAGGGCATTTAGTAATGAGTCATGCAAAACAGGAAAAAGAAATAATTTGTGCCTGTCCCTTAACATCTGAGTTAGGAGGATTGGAGCTTGAGGAAGGGAGGTAAAATGATTCTGCAGGCAGGTGGGCACAGGGTGAAGAGCAGGGGAGGTGGTTTGAAGACAGAAGGGGAAGTGGCTAGCTGAGTACATGGACTTTCAAAATGTAATAGTGACTGTAAGTCTCAAAGCAGCGGATTGATTGCTGGAGGAAGAGTAATATAGTAAAATATCTTTCCACCAGAAGAGATTTTAATGCATATGATTCCATGCCAAAATCTGTGGTTCTAGCTCCAACTTGGGCCTAACCTCCAGACAAAATTCCAAAGGTCTGTTGTGTATTTCCACGAGGATGATGCACAGCACCTAAAACTCAGCTTGTTCAAAACGGACTCAATTTCTTTCCCCCAGAGCCCTCCTACCTGATTCCTGAGTCATTCATGCCTGGCTCCTCTCTTCACTTCTAGGTACCATCAATGACTAATCTTATCATTTTGACTTTGAGGATCCATCTGCTTGTCCTCCTCTTTTCCATTGCTGTTGGCTTATCTCAGGTCTTCATTTCTTCAAATTTGGACTATTGCAAGGTCATTCTTGATCCACCTCTAGCATCTTTCACGTTTAATCAATCTTCCCCACAAGGGAAAATCTCAAAGAACTACATAATTCAGTTACAACGTGAGCATCAAGAGATCTTAAAGAACTACACAATTCTGTTATAATATGAATATCAGACACTTCTATATGCACATGAATTGTCAAGAATGGCTGATTTCACCTTTCAGATGATCAGAAACAATTTAATAAGGATTTCACATTGGTCTTCCTGGAATCTGAAGAGTTTCTGCCACTTTTTGAACCCAAGTTGCAAGGACGATAAACCATGTAGCCTTGGATAAACATTACAATGTTGGAGAAAGAAGGGGTTTTTCAGAAGATCTGTAGATGGGCTCATTTTTCAGAAGCAGAAACTAACAATCAGTAACAGCAACAGATTGACGGAGCATAGACTGTGAGGCAGAGTCAGGACTTGCTTAAACTCTGTCTTCTGACTCTTGGTTCACGCTCTTCCATTCCACACCATGCTCCATCATACCACCTCATGCCACATCATGCCACCAATATGCCACATCATGAAACCAACATGTTTCACCAAAGTTTCAGGAAGGTTGACTTAGTCTGTAGAGGGGATTGGAGGGGATTAGGGGGAGCATGGATAAGGAAGGATGGGAAGGAGGTCAGTACTGGAGCCTCAACAGCTATGACATCTGCAGGGTAACCCAGGATGTTGGCAGTGAGGACAGAGAGAAGGGAGTAAATTCGAGAAAGAGAACATGACTGCCCCTTTAAACTACTGTTTTTGCTCAAGGATGTTCCTGGGACGGAGATGGTCTCTTGAAATATATTCTCATCATTATAAGAGATGGATTGTCTTCCAAGGTAGTGGTCAGTAAGTCACTCTTCAGATGCCATCAAAACCTGGGTCAAGAGATGGGCTATGTACTCCCACTTATATCATTGGACCAATTAGTGGCACAAAATATTCTGAGGGATGCAGATATCTTGAGGGGCAGACTGCTGGCAGAAACTTAGTCAAAAGATTTGACTCCAAGCAAGAGGGAGAAGGAAAAGTTTGAGGAGAAGGAAAAGTTCCTCTCCTAAACCAGCTCTTCTTAGAGGTACACACCTTTTGTGGCTCTTATGCAGGTTATTTTTAAAAGTAACTAATTTTTAAAGTGAATATGGTTTTTGTATCTTCTCTTGCTTTTTTACAACTCTTTACCTTTCTGCAAGTTCCCCCTCCCTAGTCTACTCCTAGTTCTTTGGGGGAATTTCTGGGGTTAAAACCACATGTTTCAGGTCTTAAAGCCATCTTGGAACACACATGGCAAAACAAGTATATTTAAATTCTTCTGCCCCAAGGTTGACACAGCGAGGGGGGAGCAGGGAGCTAGTTACTGACATCTGAACACTAAATGAAGCTCCGGAAGCTCTTCCTGTAAAGCTGTCAATGCCTATATGCTTTGGCAAATCTTGGAGATGTGGGCCCAAGAAGACAAACTTTGAATCATTCTCTTAAGTAGGGCAAACATTTTCATTTACTAAGGAAATGATTTCTTTTATATGTAATTAAAATATAATTATAGGCTGTGCATGGTGGCTCATACCTGTAATCCCAGCACTTTGGGAGGCTGAGGTGGGTGGATCACCTGAGGTCAGGAGTTCAAGACCAGCCTGGCCAACATGGAAAACTCTGTCTCGACTACAAATACAAAAGTTAGCCAGGTGTGGTGGTGTGCACCTGTAATCCCAGCCACTTGGGAAGCTGAGGCAGGAGAATCGCTTGAACCCGGGAGGCGGAGGCTGCAGTGAGCAGAGATCACACCACTGCACTCCAGACTGGGCGACAGAACGAGACTCCATCTCAAAAAAATATATATATAATTATAAATATATTTAATATTTAAGTTATTTAATACATACTTTAAATATAATTATATAAATTAAACAATTGATTTTAATTCACTTTATATATTTAATATATAGTTAAACAAATATATTTATATGATAGATATAAGTAAAATATATTTTTATAATGAAATATGTAAATATGCACTTAAAATAGACTAAATAAATATTAAATATATAAGTATAAAAATACTGAAAATATTAAACTACACTAATATTAAAATATACTAAAGTAATATTAAAATAGAGCAAAAATAATTCTAAAAATAAACAACAAAGTTATGTCCATCACAGATACTCATATATTTAAAGTATCATTTTGAGTTTGACATCTATTCTAGGAACTGGAGGCTTTTCCAGTGTTGTGGTTGCCACTATTTTAATAGCAAATGATATTCAAGTAGATAATAAATTTATAGTTGTAGGAGTCCCTGGAGATCATCTACTTACTGGGCATATGTGGCCTTAGGTATGTTTCTCAAGTACTCTGGGTCTTACTTTCCTTATCTGTGAAATGAGAGAGCATGAGAATGTTATCCAGGTGTCAGTTCCAGACTGGACTGAGTCCTTTTCAGCACCAAGCACAGCACTGAGTTGATGATGGAGCTAGCACTAAGATTCCCTTCTGGAGACCTTATTCTCCACAATTCCTAGCCTCAGTGCTCCTCTCCTTTGCTTCTCCTCCTATGAATATCCCTCCTGACTACTCACTCCTCCAACACAGTTTATTTTCATACTTAATTTTAGCAGACCAGAAAAAATAAAATTTCAGTCTCAAGCCACAAATCTCCTTTGCTGTCCTTAAGTGAGCATCCAACAGCGCCATTCTATAGTATAGATCAGTGAATGGACAAACTGTGGAGTCTTGTATGACCCTATAAAGCAAATTAATCACCAATTTGCAATACATTGAAAATGAACAGAATCAAGTCAATAATATAAGCTACAGACTGTTGAGGACAATTATTGAAGGCACCCAACAAGCATTGTGCTAAGTGGGATTTTTTTCCCTCAAATAAAAAAAGGCTAGTGAAATAGGTACTATTATAGCCCCATTTTATAGATGAGGAAACTGAGGTTCTGAGAATTTAAGTAGCTTGCCCAAGGTCACACAGCTAGTGAATGGCAGAGCGGGATTTGAATTCAATATAGTCATGATCCCCTACTGCCTACTTGAAAGGGGCAGGGATGGGGTTTGGGAGCAGAGAGGAACAACAACAACAACAAAAAAATCTCCACCCCCAAATTGCTCTTTCTGCCAAAGCATCTCCTGCTATTGACTGCCAACCTGAACACTTAGTCACAGGACAGCTCTGGGTATGTCTCTTGGGGCTAAATGTCTCCTTTAGGGCTAACTGCTTCTCCTGCGGGGACTGTGTTAAAATTTGTCTTCTGCCTCCCCTCCCAGGAGTTTCCACACTGCTGCAGCTTTAAATAGGAATCTTAAATATTTGAAAAAAAAAAATCAAGGAGGAAGCATTGGTCTTGGCCATCGAGTCCCTGTGTCCCAGCAAAGGGAAAGGTGAGTGGTGAGCAGGAAGCCAGGAAGAAGGGACTGCAAAAGAGGACTGCATGGCTGGCTCTGGGGGCACCTCCGTGGAAGGTCGGGGGGCTGGGAGGACTCCCACGGCACCAGGGACTGGGCGGTGTGACCTGAACGAAGGTGGAATTTCCCAGTCCCACTGGTCATCACCTGAGTAAGAGCTGGAGAGTAAATGAAAATAGCCATCCCCAGGAGAAAAATATTTATTCATTTAATGGCTGAAACAAAATGCCATCTCTGTTGTGATAACAAAAGGTTTAAAGTGCATTACTGTCGTTTCTCAATACACTTGTGGTCTCGCTCCCGGGTCATATGGTGCAACAGTCCATGTAATCCCCTGAATGGAAAAAAATTAGGCTCAAAGTGCCAAATGGATGCCCACAACATAATATCAGGTAAAACAAGCATATTCCTTCATCTTCCCGCCAGCCCCCTCCCAAAACCTCCCCAAATGTTAGAGAAATAGAGAGAAATTCCAGTCATTTCTCATTACTGTGAAGGTCAGCCTGGCTGGGAAAATTGTTTCTGCTTTACAATTCCCCAAACTGTAGAAAGCAGTTAGACTTCTGGACAAAAACTAATGTTGCATTCAAAGGGAAAAGAGGCTGAGACGGCATTGCTGCAGTAATAAGAGAATTTTTTACTCTTTCCACTTCCCTGTGAACCTAATCAACTGTGACATGAGAAAATATACTGGGTTCACCCAGCCAGAATCTGACTGCCACCTGAAAATGTCCTCAATATTCCACTGTTTGGGACTTTACAATGATCCTTCCGACATCAATTTTGTGCATGTACATCAAAATGCCATTAGAAATGCTTCTCCACTCCTCCATTCAATCCAAGAGTCCTGGTGAAGACTACCCCGTGGTTGACTGACGGTTCCTTTCTGCTACTCATTTGAAAACATTTGCTTATATGGAAAGGTGGCTTGTGGGGAAACTGGAAATCTATGGATCTCTATGCTGACTTCTCCCTAAAAGCATTCTTGAATATCTTTAGATGGGGATTTTAAGAATCTGGGGGGCTTTAAGAATCTGCCTTAAACCTGTAATTAGAATTTGTTGACTTGAGTTCCCAGGCTTTCCTCCAGACCCAGAAAGCCATCAGCATCTCACGGTAGATTGGAGTTCAAGAAAAGGTGAACCCAAATTGTTTGTGTGCAGGGGCTGCCCACATAATCCTAGCTGCTGTCAGAAGCTATACTGTACAGGTCCAGTGCAGGTGGGTAGGTACACAGATTGCTTTTTATTCCATTCTCCTCCATGCCACAAGCTTGTGTACGTTCTCTGGGCTCATACACAGACACATATACAAGCATAAATGATGTGCAGCAGTTTTTGACAAGTGCTTGGCATGTATAATGAAATTCTTGATGACAGCTGTATTATTTCCCAGTGACGTAAAGTTGAACAAATCTAATGCGACTTTTCACAGTGGCATTATCATCTTCTCCCTTTGCCCTAATATTTACAGGAAATATTACAAGTGTTTGACATATAAGTTCAGCATTTGACTGACTTTAATAACCATGTGATCAATAAGAAGTGATATTTTTATGGTCCAAGTTCAATATTTAAAGGGTCACAGGTGGCAAATCTTTATCAAAGCAATAAGGCCAGATCTTTTTATTTTTCAAAATCCATTATTTCTTTAAAAAAAACTTCTTTTTGGAATGAATATAATTAAGAGTTAAGATCTATGAAAAGTTGCCTATATTTATAAAGAGTATGGGCATTATAGAGCACACAGATACAGCTACATTTGCTCTCTCAACACCTTGATTTTTGGATACTGAGAAGAAATTCAACGTGATGAACATAGATAGCAACTGGGTAGAAAATCAATGAATGTAAATCTGGGAGCTTATTCTTTATTCAATAAGGAGACCAGTTCCCAGCCTCTTTGTAAAATTATTGCTTCACCAGTAAATGCATACAATTAGCTAGACTAGGTAGGCAGTTCTCCATTTTCTGTGTGCTTGGTTCTGAATCATTTCTGAAAGGAAGTACCAAATTCTTCCATCCACCTTTCTCCCTTAGTCCATACTCCTCCTTGGGTGCAGGATCTTCAGAGCAAAAGAAACATTTATGATCTTGATTGCTGGGCTACAGAACAGGACCATGACTGTTGTCTCTTGGCATACTAATTCTCATATTTGAGTTGCTTATAGCATTGGTCAGCCTCATAGGTCAATTAGTCAATCTTCTAGCACTTACAATCTGGAAACCGCTCAGTGTCCCAGCATTATCAGAGCTTATCTCCCATCTTCTTTGTACCCCTGTCTTCTTTCACCTTCTTTCATCAACATCACTGCTATCATGGTCATATCTAGTACTTACATAGCACTCACTATGTGCCAGGCATTGTTCTAAGAACTTTACAAATACTAATTTAATCCTGATTGATAGCAAATCTATGACACTGACACTTTAATCTGCATTTTTAAAAGAAGGAAACGAAGGCACAAAAGGGCTAAGCAACTTGCCTAAGATCACACAGCTACTAAAGGAGAGTCAGAATTCAAACCCAAGCAGTCAGGCTTCAGTCTCTTCTCCTAACTATACATCTTGCTTCTCATTATCTTTATTTTAATTTTTTAAATATCTTTATTTTTAGGGGGCATTATTATTATTATTATTATTATTATTATTATTATTATTATCATCATCATCATTACTATTACTCAATAGCAAGGATAAGCAAACTACTGCTCATGGGCCGAATCTGGCCCATAGCCTGTTTTGGTATGGCCCATAAGCTAAGAATGATTTTTATAGATGAACATTTGCAATTGATTTGATAATGAGGAGCACTAAGTTTGTACTCTAATGATATGATACATTATCCCCTGGTGATTGTTAATTTTATGTGTCAACTTGACAGGGCCACAGGGTGCTTAGATGTGTGATCAAATATTATTCTGGGTGTTTCCATGAGAACATTTTTGGATGAGGTGAACATTGAAGTTTGTAGACTGAATAAAGCTGATTACTCTTCAGTATGTGGGTGGGCCTCATCCAATCAGTTGAAGGCTTGTGCAGAACAAAAGACTGACCTTCCCCCTAGCAAGAGAGAATTTTTCTGCCTGCTCACCTTCAGACTCTATCTGGTATATCAGCTCTGCAGATTTTGGACTTGAGAGCCTCCATTATAAGGAATTGTATAGATAGATATATTCTATTGATCCTTTTTCTTTGGAGAACGCTGACTAATACATGTCCCCCAAAAGAATTCCATTCTTCTCATTAGTAAATGTGTATTATAAAAATTCTACTCAATTCCTATTATTATATTTTGAGTTTTATCAATAAAAATTTTGTGGAAATTTGTTTTCTCTCTTTATATAAGTACATAAAGAATATCCTTGGCCAGGTGCAGTGGCTCAAGCCTCTAATTCTAGCACTTTGGAAGGCTGAAGCCAGAGGATCGCTTCAGACCAGGAGATTGAGACCAGGTTGGGCAACATAGGGAGACCCCTTCCTACAAAAAATTTTTAAAAAATTAGCAGGCATGGTAGTGCATGCCTATAATCCTAGCTACTTGGGAGGGAGGCTGAAGCAGGAGGATTGTTTGAGCCCAGAATTTGGAGGCTGAAGTGAGCCATGATTGCATCACTGCACTCCAGCTTGGGCGACCGAGCAAGATCCTGTCTTGAAAAAGAAGAAAACAAAACACACACACAAAACAAATAAACAGACAAACAAAAAGAATATCCTTAACTTGCAAAGCCTAAGATACATACCGTCTGGTCCTTTACATAATATGTTTGCTGGTTCCTGAGCTATAGCAATGAGCCCGTGGTTGAACGTAAACTAGTTAATTAGTTTGATTAACTAATTGTCTACCGTGAGTGGGTGTTTGGCAGAATTATCAGTGGAGTCAAATGACAGAGGGTAACCACAGGGTGTCCAGCACGACTCTCCTCTTGGGTGGTATTGGGGAAAGCCACAGAGCTGGCTCAAGGGGACATCTGTAGAAGTGACAGAATAGCCAGTGGACTGGCTCTGAGTAGAGCAGTCAGGGGTAAAGGATGGAGGGAGGAGGAGAGAGGACTGGCCGTTAGTGCTCCAAGCCCCCAGACTGAACTTTAAGAACCATTCTCGGCCGGGCGCGGTGGCTCACGCCTGTAATCCTAGCACTTTGGGAGGCCGAGGTGGGCAGATCACGAGGTCAAGAGTTCAAGACCAGCCTGACCAACATGGTGAAACCTGTCTCTACTAAAAATACAAAAAAATTAGGCAGGCATGGTGGCACACGCCTGTAGTACTAGCTACTCAGGAAGCTGAGGCAGGAGAATCGCTTGAACCCGGGAGGCAGAGGTTGCAGTGAGCCGAGATCATGCCACTGCACTCCAGCCTGGGCGACAGAGTGAGACTCTGTCTCAAAAAAAAAAAACATTCTCCGAGTCTGGCTTCTTTTTCCCTGAAAACACATAGACAGCCCTGATTCCACTGACTGCAAAGATAAGTATTCTTCCTTCCACCACTGCACAGGTCTATGTCCTGCAGAGGAGAACTGTATTCCTTTCATCTTTCTGGAAATTCATATGATCTATGAGAAAGGGATGGTATTAGTTAGGGTTCTCCAGAGAAACAGAACCAATAGGAGATATCTCTGTCTGTCTGTCTACCTATATATTGAGAAGGAGATGGATTTATTTTAAGGAATTGGCTCACAAGATTATGGAGTCTGGCAATTCAAAATCTGCAGGTTAAGCCTTGAGCCTACAGGGTGGAGACTCAGGAAGTGCCCATGTTGAAGTTCAAGTTCAAAGGTCATCTGCTGCAGGATTCCCTTTTGCTTGGGAAAGGTCAGCCTTTTGTTCTATGAGGCAATCTGCTTTACTCACAGTCCACCAATTTAAATGTTAAATTTATCCAAAACACCCAGAATAACACTTGAGCTATGTGGGCACCGTGGCCCAACCAATGGTTGACACATAAATTAACCATTGCAGGAATTAATTTAGGCAGGGGTGGGGAGGGGGCATAGTTGGCCAAAGCAGTGGTACCCATTTGCAGCAAAAGAGAAATCATCCAGCTGAATAACTACTACTGATTCAGACATCCAGGAGCACACGCACCAATGTCTTCCTCTGGCTCTTCCTGTCCTTCTAAATTATACTAGAACTTCAGAGCCCTGCTCAAGTTCCACCACCTCAAGGAAGTCCTCTTGGACACTTTCAGTTCTCAGTTGGCTCCTCTTTGGGTCTTTGAGAGCAACTGCTGTCTTCCCACACTGTTGATCCTTTACTGTGTTCTCTTATGTTGCATGTTAGTCTTGCCTTCTGGAAACATCCTAATAATCTATATCAGTAACAATGACCCCAAGTCATCAGGAAGTTGCAGTAAGGTTTCCTTTCATTTACACTGGGAAATCTCATCAATCTGTCAAATCTGTGAAGTGTCTACTTTACCAGGTTGCTGGAGGATAATGCAGGCATACCTCGGAGATATTATGGGTTAGGTTCCCGACTACCACAATAAAGTCAATATTGCAATAAAGCAAGTCACATGTTTTTTGGTTTACTAGTGAATATGAAAGTTATGTTTACACTCAGTCTATGAAGTGTTCAACAGCATTATGTCTAATGTATAAAAATACTTTAGGCCAGGTGCGGTGGCAGCACTTTGGGATGCTGAGACAGGAGTATTGCTTGAGCCCAGGAGTTTGAGGCCAGCCTGGGCAACATAGTGAGACCTTGCCTCTAACCACCCCCACCAAAAAAAAAAAAAAAAATAGCTGCGAGTGGTGGTGTGTGTCTGTAGTCCTAGCTACTTGGGAGGTTGAGGTGGGAGGATCACTTGAGCCTAGGAGGTCGAGGCTGTAGTGAACTATGATCACACCACTGCATCCCAGCCTGGATGACAGAGCAAGACCACATCTCTGAAAAAAATATTCTATTGTTAAAAAACGCTAATAATTGACTGGGCATGGTGGCTCACGCTTGTAATCCCAGCACTTTGGGAGGCCAAGGAGGGCAGATCACCTGAGGTGAGGAGTTCAAGACCAGCCCGGCCAACATGGTGAAACCCCGTCTCTACAAAAATACAAAAAGAAAATTAGCTGGGCATGGTGGTGGGTGCCTGTAATCCCAGCTACTCAGGAGGCTAAGGCGGGAGAATTGCTTGAACCCAGGAGGTGGAGGTTACAGTGAGCCAGGATCACACCATTGCACTCTAGCCTGGGCAACAGAGCCAGACTCTGTCTCAAAAAAAAAAAAAAAAACAAAAAAAAACTAACAATCATCTGAGCCTTCAGTGAGTTTATCTTTTTGCTGATGGAGGGTCTTGCCTCGATGTTGATGGCTGCTGACTGATCGAGGTGGTGGTTGCTGGAGGTTGGGGTGGCTGTGGAAATTTTTAATTTTACCCACAGTAGAACTTCTTTCAAAATTGGAGTCAATCCTCTCAAACCCTGCTGCTGTCTTAGCAACCAATAGTTTATGTAGCATTCTAGATCCTTTGTTGTCACTTCAGCAATGTTCACAGTAGTTCACCAGGAGTAGATTCCATCTCAAGGAACCACTTTCTTTGCTCATCCTTGAGAAACAACTTCTCATCCTTTTAAATTTTCTCACGAGACTGCAGTCACATGAGATTCAGTCACATCTTTAGGCTTCACTTCTAATTCTAGTTCTCTTGCTATTATATTTCCACCCCACCTTCAGTTCCTTCCTTCACTGAAGTCTTGAACCCCACAAAGTCATTCATGAAGGTTGGAATCAACTTCTTTCAAACTCCCCTTAGTGTTGTTATTTTCACCTCATTCCAGATGTGCTGTCATCCAGGCTTTGTTGTTTCATTTATAAAGCACAGGTAGAGTTGATTTAGCATCATTCTTAAGGGCCCTAGGATCTTACCCTAGGAATGGTAAATGAGCACTGGCTTTAACTTAAAGTCACCAGCTTCATTAGCCCCTAATAGGAGAGTCAGCCTGTCTTTTGAAGCTTGAAGTCAGGCATTGAATTCTCTAGCTATGAAAGCCTTAGATGGTATCTTCTTCCAATAGAAAGCTGTTTCATCTACACTGAAAATCTGTTTAGCGTAGTCACCTTCATCAATGATCTTGGCTAGATTTTCTGAAAAACTTGCTGCAGCTTCTACATCAGCACTTGCTGCTTTGCCTTGAACTTTTATGTTATGGAGATGGCTTCTTTTCTTAAGTCTCATGAACCAACCTCTGCTAGCTTCCAACTTTTCTTCTGCAGCTTCCTCATCTCTCTCAGCCTTCATATAATTGAAGAGAGGGCCTTGGTCTAGATTAAGCTTTGCCATAAGGGAGTGTTGTGGGGGGTTTGATCGATCCAGACCACTCAAACTTTATCCATACCAGCAATAAGGCTGCTTCACTTTACTTTTAATTTCCTTCAAGAACTTTTTCTTTGCATTCACAACTTGGCTAACTGGTACAAGAGGCCTAGTTTTCTGTCTTTCTTGATTTTTGAATGCCTTTCCCACCAAACTTAGTCATTTCTAGCTTTCGATTTAAAGTGAGAGACATGCAACTCTTCCTTTCACTTAAACTTGGAGGTCATTGTAGGGTTATTAATTGGCCTAATTTCAATATTGTAGTGCCTCAGGGAATAGACAGGCCTGAGGAGAAGGGGAGAGACAGGGAAATGGTTGGCTGGTGGAGCAGTCAGAATACACACAACATTTATCGATTAAATTTGCCACCTTTTATGGGTATGATACATAGCACCCCAAAACAATTACAATAGTAACATCAAAGATCACTGCCCACAGATCACCATAGGAGATCTCATAATAATGAATAAACTTGTAATATTGTAAGAATTACCAAAATGTGACACAGAGACACAAAGTGAGCACATGCTGTTGGATAAATGGTGCCGATAGACATGCTAGATGCAGGGTTACCACAAACCTTCAATTTGTAAAAACTGCCCTACTTGCAAAGAGCAATAAAGCAAAGTGCAATACAACAAGGTGTGCCTGTATGAGATCATGTTTGTGACAGTACCATATAAACCACAGGCAAGATACAAATAGAAGATTTTTATTACTATGATACTCTGTTTAAGAAGGCAGGGGATGGGAGCAAAATGCTTTCAAAAGATTTACATTTTACACCTTTTATAGTGCTAGTACTAAAGGTTTAACCCTTACCTCTTCTGGGAAAACTCATCTATCAAGAGAAACTTACTTGTTTGAGGGTGATGGATAGCCAAGGTTTTCCTGTGCTATCCTGATATTCTTCCATTCTGTGTCTTTTAAAATACGTTTATTCTCAGATTTTAAAATTGTGTTTATTTTCACAGCATGGGTGGTGGCTATCGGACAAATGGCTTCCCAAGATCATTTAAATGTTTATGTATATTTGAATGTTTAAATTTAAAATTAAAGGTTCAAATTTAAATATATATGAATATTTTGACTGAGACGAGAAAAGGAAATAATTCCCAAACTACTGTTACTGGTAATGGTTAAATTAATGAAGACTAATTCATCAGTTTTTTTGGATAAATGACTTATGGTGAATAGTGTTTGCCACAGGTGAAAAGGACCCCAAAGCTTTCTTGTGATTCTCAAAATATTGCCCCTCTTCAGGTCTCCCCCTCTATCTTTGTAAAGATGAGCCCCAAAACTTTTTGTATTCCTGAAAAACTCACCCCTCCTCTCTCCTCTGGGTTCTCAAAGCTGCCACCACAGTCTACCCTGGAGGCCACCAGAAGTAAGCCCTGACATCTTGTATCCCTGTTTGTGCTGGTCACCTCAAGAAGCCCAAGAATCCCAGCTCCATTCACACATCTTTTCCCATATGGCATCTGCACACTCCCTCTCCTCCCCTGCCTCCCCAACTCCTGAGACCTCCCTCTGGGCTCTCTGGAATTCCTGGTCCTTCACTAGCCAAGTCGCCCAACTCCTCAACATCTTCTCAGAATATGCCCCGCACCTTTTTGCCCCAGCAGAAGTCTGGCTGTCCCCTGAGGACGCTGCTTTCCTAAAGACCTCATAGGTGGTGGCTGTTCCCTACCCGCTCCTAGTGTCTCTGGGCCTGCGTGGGAGGGCATCTTGCTTGCTGGTCGTTGCTGCTCTCAGACCATTCTCCCATCTCCTTGAAGACCGCAGTTTAGAAGCTCATACCCTGGGACTATACCACTTGCTACCCTTTGTTACCCTTAAAGTCCTTGTCACCCCACCTCATTCCTTGAAGCCTTTACTCTTGGCTCTCTGTCATGCCTTGTGGAATTATGACTGCTGGGGAAAGTGTGTGTGTGCGTCTGTGTGTGTGTGTGTCTGTGATATTTATCTCCTTCCAATACTGTGGTCTCCCAGTTCTTTGCCCTTCTCTCCTCAGGGAGGATGTCCTTTGCTCTACCTCAGCTGTATTTCCCAAGGTCATGCTCTGGTATTAACAATGACCACACCCTTTCCCTTGTCTCAGGTGCAAGTATTCCACTCTCTGGCCTTTCCTGCTTGTTTCCAGCTCATTCCTGTGACTACTTCAAACTCCAATGGTTTCACCATTGGAGTTTGTTACTGGTTAAACAATTCTTTAACCCCACTGGAATTTATAACACTTAAATCCCACCACCTTTCTATTGCCCCATAAGCATCCCATCCCCTAGAGTTCTTCCTTCTTTACCCAGCTTAACATTTCATTGTTCAACTTTGCACCTTCTCTGTGCCTGCACCTACACAGCTGAATGTGGCTGGAGAAAAACCTATAACTGTGCTGATCAGCCTGACTTCAGATACATAACCATTAACCTCAAGTAGACATACCCTGGCACCACCCAGCAATCCTAGGACATTTTACCCACACACCTAGAAGGACTGTTTCACATCTTCTTGCTTCTCTTCAGACCTCTAGCACCTCCTTTCTCATTCTGACTCTTAGCCATTGACCTGGCTTCTTATTCCATTGAGAATAGATAATCTACTTTTTGATGGGATTGTTTGTTTTTTTCTTGCTAATTTGTTTGAGTGCATCGTAGATTCTGGATATTAGTCCTTTGTCAGATGTATGGATTGTGAAGATTTTTCTCCCACTCTCTGCATTGTCTGTTTACTCTGATGATTGTTCCTTTTGCCATGCAAAAGCTCTTTAGTTTAATTAAATCCCAGCTATTTATCTTTGTTTTTATTGCATTTGCTTTGAGTTCTTGGTCATGAAATCCTTGCCTAAGTCTAGAAGGGTTTTTGCAATGTTATCTACTAGAATTTTTGTAGTTTCAGGTCTTAGATTTAAGTCCTTAATCCATCTTGAGTTGATTTTTGCATAAGGTGAGAGATGAGGATCCAGTTTCATTCTCCTGCATGTGGCTAGCCAATTATCCCAGCACCATTTGTTGAATAGGGGACCCTTCCCCATTTTATGTTTTTATTTGCTTTATCAAAAATCACTTGGCTGTAAGTATTTGAGTTTATTTCCAAGTTCTCTATTCAGTTCCATTGGTCTATGAGCCTGTTTTTATACCAGTACCATGCTGTTTTGGCAACTATGGCTTTATAGCATAGTTTGCAATCAGGTAATGTGATGCCTCCAGATTTGAGCTAAGAGCATGAATAGACAATTCTCAAAAGAAGATATACAAATGGCCAACAAACATATGAAAAAATGCTCAACATCATTAATGATCAAGGAAATGCAAATCAAAACCACAATGTGATACCACCTTACTCCTGCAAGAATGGCCATAATCAAAAAATAAGAAAAAAAATAGATGTTGGCATGGGTGTGGTTAACAGGGAACACTTCTACACTGCTGGTAGGAATGTAAACCAGTACAACCATTACGGAAAACAGTGTAGAGATTCCTTAAAGAACTAAAAGTAGAACTACCATTTGATCCAGGAATCCCACTACTGGGTATCTATCCAGAGGAAAAGAAGTCATTACAGGAAAAAGATACTTGCACACGCACGTTTATGGTAGCACAATTCACAATTGCAAAAACGTGGAACCACCCCAAATACCTGTCAATCAACGAGTGGATAAAGAAACTGTGGTGTATATATATGATGGAATACTACTCAGCCATAAAAAGGAAAGAATTAATGGCATTTGCAGTGACCTGGATGAGATTGGAGGCTATTATTCTAAGTAAAGTAACTGAGGAATGGAAAAGCAAACATTGTATGTTCTCACTCATAAGTGGAAGCTAAGCTATGAGGATACATAGGCATAAGAATGATACAATGGACTGTGGGGACTCAGGAGGAAAGGGTGGAAAAGGGGTGAGGGATAAAAGACCACAAATTGGGTGCAGTGTATACTGCTCAGGTGATGAGAGCACCAAAATCTCACAAACCACCACTAAAGAATTTACTCATGTAACCAAACACCACCTGTTCCCCAATAACCTATGGAAATAAAAAAAAAAAATAAATAAAGAGAATAGAGAATCCACCAGAAGAAAACTTCCATGCCCTTTCATTGCTGCAATACCCACCTGCAGCAACTATGTCTGTGTTCTGTTCCTGTGGATGAGAATGCTGAGCTGCTCTCTAGAGAAAACCCCCACTGCTTCAGTGCATCCATGCCTCTTGCCTATTCAAGAACATCCCTGATTTGTTTCATCAATTTCCTCCCTCTACGGGATCTCTACCGCCAAGATATAAATGTGAAGTTTCTGTTTTCATCTTAAAAAACAAACCTCTCTCGACCCAACCTCCCCTCTAGCTATTATGCCATTTGTTGGCTTCCTTTCAGAGAAAAATGCCAGAAAAGAGTTGTCTATTCTTGATGTCTCCAATTCTTCTTTTATTTCTTTTTGAATCCACTTTGATCACTCCAATTCAACGCTCCCGCTCCATTGGAGCTCTTGTCAAGGTCACTACTTATTTCCAGGTGAAAACTCCAATGGTTAATTCTCAGATTTCTTTTTACTTGACCTACCCAAACTGGTTGACACAGTTAATCATTCTCTCCTCGAAACACTTGATTTACTTTTTCTTCTAGGACCCCCCTTTTCCTCCCTCACTGAGCCCTCTTCTTAATCTCCTAGGCCAATTTCTCTTCCTCCTCAGAAATCCTTAAAGTTGGGGTGCTCCAGGGTCCAGTACTCGAACCTCTGTTTCATCCAGGCTCTCTCTCAAAGTAATCTCATCCGGGCCTCTGGCTTAACATACCAGCAGTACACTGATGAACTTACAAGTTTATATCTCCAGCATGGACCTTTTTCCAAAACTTGATTATCTAATTGCTTCCTCAACATTTCCTGTTAAACATTTAGTGCTCTCACAAACATGACGTGTCTAAAACCAACATGTTAAAAACAAAACGTGCACAAACCTTCTCTTCTCACTGTCTTCCTTACCTCGATCAATGGGGAACTTCATACTACCAGTTGCTTAGGTCAAAATCATTGCAGACATCCTTGACTCCTCTGTTTTCCTTACACTCCAAAGCCAATCCATCAGCAAATTCTACCAGCTCTTCCTTAAAATATATTCAGAGTCTGATTACTTCTCACCATCTCCACCACGTACAACATGGTACAAACCATGATTGTCTTTGTCTGGATTGCTGCAGTAGTCTCTTAATTGGACTTCCTGCGTTTGCTCCAGACTCTCGGCCGTCTGTGCTCTTTATAGCATCTACAGGTGTTCATGTTTTATTCTGAGTACTAGCTACAATTCTTACAGTGGCCTGCAAGACCCAGTGTGATCTGGCCTCTTCTTCTTCTGTGGCCCCATCTCCTGCCTCTCTGTCCCTCGCTCACTTTGTACCGGTCTTGCTGGCCTTTCTTGTGCTTCCCGGAACCTTCCAAACATCCTCCTATCTTAGGGCTTTCCATCTGCTCCCTTCCCTGGAGTGTGCCCTTTCCACTGGTCCTGGGAGAGATGTCATCTCTGATTAACCTACATCAAAGAGTAACCCCCTACTTTAGCACTTTCTTTCACTTTGACCACATTTATTGTTCCCCCCATGTAAGTTATCAGTGTTTGATACACTATGTGTTTGTTTATTTGCCTTTTTTTTATTTGTATGCATGTTTGATTCCTGCCCTAGCTCCTAGAATAGTGCTTGGCATTTGTAAGTGCTTAATACATAGTTGATAAATGAACAAATGACTCATAAGACTAAAATGATACCAGAACTGTAGATCAGAAGTTTACTAAAATGGTATCAGGAAACTGAAAAAAGTTCCCTAGAGGATGAGGTCTGGGTCATTTTGCCATAGAATCCTCTGTAAATCTTAGTATTCCACGAGTCCTTCTGACCTTGCTTGTATTGTAAGCAAGCTTGACCAGAAGGGAGGGTCCTAACAAGGGGATCCTGGCAGGTTCTTTTTGGGCTACTCAACTCTCCTTATATGTGCTGGAATAAAAAAATTGCATTTCCCCTCCCCACTTTTTTTTTTTTTTTCTGGCCATTGATAGCTTTCAAGATGAAATAAAAAAGCATTACTTAAATGCACACTATCTGAATTTTGGTCCAGACTAGAAACTTCAAGATGTATTTTAGTAGATGTTTTTTGAGCAATTTAAGACTAGATTATAATTTTGTTTAGACTCACTGAAAGAGCAGCTTCATAGTTTTAAAAAGGGGATAACAAGGGCTACCATGACATTGGAGGCTGAGGAAACTGAATACCACTGTATACTCTCAGACATCACCACCAGACAATGGCAGCCAGAGGGGACCTGGCACTGTCCTATGTGGCTGGGTGCCCTGTCTGCTGGCCACTTGTGAAGGACATGCTACATCCATGAGACAGAATCACTCTCTGTAGCCTCTTCCCCCTTGCCTAACCCACTCACTTCTGCGAATAACCTCAGATTCTCTCAAACACCCAAGCTCAAACATTTGTAGGTGTTCTTTATTCAGACTCAAGAACTTGCAATTTCATCGTGACCTCTTCAAACAGCACGAGTAAGGAGAAGTGGTGAGAGAAACACATCTTTTAGTGTTGTTTCCTGGCTCTCAAAGTATGTTACATAAAAAGAAAAAGAATAAACTTTAAAATGTTTTTTGAACTGTCATTTGATGATGTGTTCGGCAGTCTTCAGAAAATAGGTACATGTTACTACCACATTAGGGGGAAAATAAGTTAAATAATAATTTCCAGCAGCAAGCCTGAAGGCTATCATATTGTCATTCAATAATCTGTTTCTGAAAATCCCCAAATGCATTTTAGTAGGTCTGCATGCTTTCAGCTTTCTGGATCACATATCATAGGCATTATATCCAAAAGAAACAGAGGCAGTCAAACTGACGGATTCTAATTTAGAAACGGAAAAGTGAATCTTCTAGTGTTTCTGAAGGTTAAAAAAATGACAGTCTTGCCTCTTCCCCTGAAAACTTATCTTTAATTATGCTTTGTGGTGGGAGAAAAACAGCATACTTGCTGAGTACAATACCTGAGTTTTAAAAGCTACTTTAAATTAATTCATTCATGCTTTAATCAGTGGGTCAAGGAGTCCACTTTGCAGAACTCACAGCTACATTTATGCAGCCGATCTTGATTTATAAGAGAAATCAAGGGTGAGCACAGTTGAATATAGGGAAATCACCACCTACAAATAGATAGTAAATTTTATAGTGAGGGCTTCATTAGATTAAAACCTTTCGCCTGTTTGGGGTATGTTTTTTCCTTCCTGTTGAATTCCTGAGTTCCCTCAGGCCAAGTACAAGGTCCAGGCTCCCCACCTCTGCAGACCCCTCTTGCATCAGGAAGGCCAAGGTTCACACCTGGTGAGGCTCTCTGTGCATATCCACAATGCAGAAGCAGTGTCTCCAGAGGCAACACAGGCTCCATGAGGAAACACACGAGTGGTCAGACTGAATTCTGTCAGCAGATGAGTGGGGAGAAAGGGAGCAAAACTAAGATCGACTGAGTGACTATTACGTCCTAGGTGCTGAAAGGTGCTTCACATACATTATTTAATCCTCACAACAAATTGTCAGAGGCATTTGAACCAGAGCAACTTCATCCTGAATAGGGACTGGGTAAAATAAGGTTGAGACCTCCTTGGCTGCATTCCTAGATGGCTAGACATTCTAAGTCATAGGATGAGATAGGAGGTTGGCACAAGATACAGGTCATTTGCTGATAAAACAGGTTGCAGTGAAGAAGCTGGCCAACACCCACCAAAACCAAGATTGCCATGAGAGTGACCTCTGGTCGTCCTGATTGCTACACTCTCACCAGCGCCATGACAGTTTACAAATGCCATGGCAATGTCAGGAAGTTACTCTATATGGTCTAAAAGGGGAGGCATAAATAATCCACCCCTTGTTTAGCATTATCATCAAGAAATAACCATAAAAATGGGCAACCAGCAGCTCTCGGGGCTCCTCTGCCTATGGAAGTGGCCATTCTTTCATTCTTTACTTTCTTAATAAACTTGCTTTCACTTTATTGTATGGACTTACCCTGAATTCTTTCCTGCACAAGATCCAAGAACCCCTCTCTTGGGGTCTGGATCTGGACCCTTCTGGTAACAAAATGAGTGCCCTACATGATATTTTACAGGGTAGAGGTAGAAAGCCTCAGAATGTTTATGTGTAACTTCAAGATTTCTACTCTTTCTACTTTAAATCATGTGCTTGAAGTTTAGATAAATTGTTTATTTCACATTTAACGTTTCTATTTTCTTTGTTTTAACAACTGTGTATGGCTTGTATCTCATTTCTCTCCCTCTAAAAGTACATTCAGTATATTCATTGGAAAGTAGTTGCCTAACACCAAGTTAACTAGTACTAATTAATTCTCAAAATCATAATTAATAGGTAACTGCATTGTAGGCAGTATATCTCAAAAGGAGCACTTTTCCTTGTTTAATATTTCACATGTATCTTAACCATAGGAAGATACTATCTGAAAATGCAATTCTAAATAAGGATGTTAACTACCCTGTTGAAAAGTACCTGAATACTTCACTGCAAACAAATCTTGCATGTAAAATATAAAAATTCTCTGTGTTGCACTTGAAATCTGATAAATATTTATTATCAATGCTGTTTGCTTTTAATCTGTTCAGGATATCATTTCTCCAGCTTCTTAGTAGTTAAACAAAAATGGCATTTACATTACAATATTGCTTGCCAACAATCTCATTTTCTGGTTTAGTCAGCAGCCCTTCATGCTTGATTAGTCTTTAATTATACAAATACCTACATATTAAAAAAAGTTTTCTTTTTTCCATACTTTGAGCATGTAATTATTTTCTCTTGCATGCAATAACCTTTAATTTTAGGATTAAGCAACTGATTCTTTTTAGTATGGATGGGCCTTTTCAAGTGTTAAAGCAAATTTGGTTATTGTATTATGAGAAAAATTAACTTTGGGAAACCTCTCATCAGTGCATTTGACAGCTCCCTGATCAACTGTTACAGAAAGCATCTGGAATCTAAAAAATAAAATGAGACTTCATTCCTCCAGCTTTTTGCTATGTCTCCCTATCTCTTTGGTCTAGAAATGTGATAATTTAATTAATTAAAGGCTCCAATGTACCAATTTTCCTATTTCCATAAATTAGGAAGGAGAGCATATATTTTACATAAAAATATTTTAATACAAAGGTTGTTTACAGTTCTAGTAGAGAACACCCCAAACTGTAAACTTTTATAATAAAATATTTTTCTATAATAAATCCAGAGGACGTTTGAAATATATGAGTATCTTGTTGGGTTATACGGTGTTTCTCTCTACTGGCCATGCCTAATCCTTGGGGCCAATGAGATGATCAAACAACAATGAGGCTTAGAAGTGGTACATCTCTTGCAAAACCAAACTTGGTGTAGATGAGCAAATCCTTTACAAACCGTCTAACACGTTGTTAGGTACCTCTTCCGTATTACTTTCCTTCTTTCTGCTCTCATACTAAACCCAGAAAAAAAAATCATTTTCTTAAGGGAATCATCTTAAGAAGCAAACTAACTTGAGAATGTCACAGCACTCAATAGCCACATTAAATATGTACCATGTTCTAGGTTCCATATTAGGCATGAAGGAAACAGAAGTGAATAAGATTCACAAATCTATGCAGTAAGGTTTTGGCCTGTGTTTAACGTGCTGCCAAGAAGACATTTTAACTTGTCTTTATTATCTGTTCCAAAGTTTAATTCATGGGACAATAAAAGCGTCTTCTTGTCATACTCTTTTTTTTTTTTTTTTTTTAATACAGAAGTACAGCTCCACTTCCTTTTGTCCTATTCTCAGGGTTAGCCAGAGGATCTCAGAGTCTGACAGGACCATAAAGCACACCTGGTCCGACTCCTCTACTCTTCAAGAGAATCACTGAGGAAATATTAACCGATATTAATGAACAACCATCTTCAGTTACTCAATCTTTCTGTTAAAAACCCCAGTTTCTCACAATGCTGTAGCTCAACCCATTAACCATTTTTTTGTGTATTACCCTTGAGCCTTAAATAACATCTCTTTATTAATAAATTGTTTACAACTTTATAGAGCAGTAGTTCTTAAACCCTGCTGATCATCAAAACCACTGGCTGCATCCAAGACATTCTGATTTTGCAGTTATTGCGTTGGGTGAGGGGAATTTGTATTATTAAAGAGTCCCCATCTGATTAAAACTTTTTTATTTAATTTTTTCTTATGAGGAATTTTAAATACATCTAAATAAGACACAATAGTATAATTAAGTCACATGGACCCATCAGCCAGCTGCAATAATTATCAACTCATGGCCAATATTCTTCATCTGTACCCTACCCAAACAGCTCCACCCACATCATTCTTTTTCCTTCAATATCATTTTAGAAAAAATCCTAGGGCATGCCATCATTTCATTTGTATTTCAGTAGGTATCTTCAAAAGCTACTCTTAAAAAAAAACTTCATATCACTATCACAGCAAAAAATATTAAAACGAATTCTTTTGTATCATCAGATATCCAGTCAGTGGTCATATTTCCAATTGTCTCATAAAAGTCATACTTTTTCCTTTTCACAGTTTGCTTGAATTGTAATCTAAACAAGCCTCACATAATGAGATTGGTGCTGTGTCTTTTGATCTACAGGTCCAATTCTCCTAGCTCACTCTCTCTCTTCCTCTCAAAATTCATTTGAGAAGAAATCTCTGCAGGTGGTTTTGATATGTGGCCAATCTGGGAATCATGACTGCTCTGAAGCACCCTCAGAGGCCACCAGAAGGGGCGCTAGAGCAATTCGTACTCTGAAGCCCCCACCCTGGTTTATGAAACCCTTTGACCCTTCCCCTCCATGCCACCTGCAAACCTTTTAATAACATGGCATTTTTGGCTCTAGAGAGAACATGATACATTTATAAGAATTACTTTTTCCATCTTCTTATTAAATTTAGAAGTCATCTGAACTTCCTAGCTTTTGTGGCATTGAGCCAAGTGAAATCAGGTGGCAGTTTGGAAAAATGTTGGAGGTGGCATGGTGATGGGCTTGGGGTAAAAGGCCAAATAATTTATCTTCCAAGCCAGAACAGTTCTGAGAATGAAATGTTAGTGATTACCTGGATGGTAGACTTGCACAGAGACTACTCTGGTTAAAAGGAGGTGGGAGGATCCCTTGGGGTCAGACCGGGGCTCAAACTCCAGCTCCACCTCTTACAAACTGTGGGGCTTTTGATAAGTTACCAGCTTCCTCTGAGCCCCAGTTTCCTCGCTTTCATAAGTAATTGCATGGCATACGTAGAAAAACATACCCAAAACACCTAGGACAGTGCCTGGCATACGTTAAATACCCAGAAGTGTTTTTGATTTTTAAACTGGATCATTGTTTTCATACTGGGAGATTCCATGTGTGTTTGCCTGCTCTTGCAGTGGGGTTTGAAGCAGCCAGGCTGCGTCATGTGAGAGTCCCAGGCATCCAATAGTGGGGTGTGAGGTGCACTCAAGGTAGGAGATCCACTTTCATTTTCTTTGGGTCTCCCTGTCTTCTTTATAATATGTTTATGCTTCGGGTAACATGATTTAACCCACGGATCAATCAGATCTATAAAGTATTAACAAGACCTGCTTCTTTGCCTATTATATTCTGAATATCAAGAACTACCATGTGTTATTGAGATGGTGGGGGAAAGGAAACAGATTAATTAGAAAATGATGGTCCTTAATTTGATGTACATTTCTTCCCAGATAAAATAAACTGATTTAAAGTATTTAAATCAAGCCCACATTTCCCAAAGCCCACTGTGAAGATAATGCAGAGAAGGATGAGGTTGAAACAATTTCAAAGGAGTCATCATAACATCTAAGGCTTTTATAGTTCTTACAATGTGCCAAGCATGGTTCTAATTATAACAATAAATAGCTCTTCTTTCATTAGTCATTGTTATCTTCATCAAGAAATTTTGCAAAGAATTTTAAGACAGTCTAATCACAGGCACTTACATATTTGTGACATGAATAATTGTTAAATCAGAAATCATCACGTACAACAATTATTGACAGCCCTGGGATACAAAGAGGCGTGAGACATTGTGTCTGTTCTTAAGGGGCTTATAATTCAAATGAGATAATAAATTGTCCATAAACAAGATGAAAATAAAAGAAAAAGACTTAAAGAGCAAATGCTAAGTGCCCAATATATGAGTTCAGGAAAGCGATTGTTGAGGCCTGGGCCACTGTGGGCACTTCATGGAAGGAGCAGGAAGTGAAGTGAGCCACGAGGGGTCAGTGATGAGAAGAGGGGGCATTCCAGGCAAGGGGCATGGACCAGCAAAGCGAGGGAGGGATTGTGTCAGGCACATCTGGGCATGGTGGGGGGCCAGGGTGAATGCGGCAGAGGGAGTTGGAGGATGGGGTGATGAGTAGGGCCAGAGCGTCCAGACTAAACAGGCCAGCGGAGGGTTTGAGCATGGAGGTGGTATAAACTAAATGTTCTTTTAGGAAGAGTAACTTGACAGTGGTTTGCAAAGTGGATTAGAGAGAAAACAGAAGTAGGAAGACCAACTTAGGGAAGATGGTGATAGCTCTGCCTCGGGGCCAGACTAGGTGGGAAAAGTGAGAGAAGTTCCAGGTACTTTGGATGTGAAGCTCGACAGCCCCTGACTTCTCTGACCAGGGGCCTGTGGACCTGGCCTTCGACTTGCATCTTCCTGAGGGACACAGCTTCCAGGGGCCTAAATTAGCCAATTAATCCCTGTGGGGTTCCGTGCTTCCTTCCCACTGTTTCTCTTTCCCTTTCACTTTCTCTTTAGAATTATCTACTCATTTTTGGTGGGACTACTTGTCAGCTTTTATTACTTAGTCTCTCATTTTAATAGGCTTGTTAAACCACTAATCTGCTGTGTGTTTTCAACCACATAGGCAGTGGTATAATGTTGAATCTTGAAGTTCCCTGGAAGATACGTGTGTGTGGGCGAAGGCTGGGGGGCGGGGTGGTGGGCATTTCTTTTTCGTTCTTTTTGACTGTTGGGAAAGGTGTTTGGTGTTTAAGGGCTCATATCACATGCAGTATGTTGGGATACTGATATACCTGCTTCCTGGCCTGTTATACACCTAAGAAATCCCATCTCTGTCTACCTGAAAAGCTGGGTGTTTCAGGCTAGGGTTTTTCAAATTCTTCTGACCTTGTCTCATAAGAAGAAACACACTTTACATCTCAAGCCAACACATATATACATACAAAAATATATGTACAATTAGATCTATCTCTCAACATGTAACTATAGATGTCCATTTGTATATCACTTAAAGGAAAGTGTCTTTAAAAAAATTTGTAGACTTTGTGTGCTCTGGCATTTTCTACTCCTTTTTATTATTTTCTTTTAAAAATGCTAGTTACAGACTACTAAACCGATTTAGCAATCACTCACAATGTCATGAAAAACACCATGCCCTTCCCCAATCTGGGCACATGGTCCCACCTAATCCTTCACAAAGATCCCTAGAAAGGTCCAAGGCACAGCCTCTCGAGTGCCAGGGCCAGCCTGTTTTCCATGACTGCCCGTCTTCCTATTCCTTGGTTCAAGGGATCCTCATTTTAAAAATGTGCCAGATTCATTCCTGGTGGGAGGGAGAGCCTTTTCAGACTGGGGGCAGAGAGTATAAACATCTGGCCCAGTGATGAATAAATGGGATTTGGGCAACCTGTCATATGGTCAAGAAGAGAGCTCTTACTGCTCCAAAGGCAACTGATAACTATTGATTGGGAAGAACACCTCCTCTCCCTGCTCCTTTCCAATAATCTCTGTTTTAAGATGATTTCCTTCAGGAAAGGCTGAACTCTCTTTATCTAGTTTCCTGATAAAGCAGAAATAGTTAGCAAGAAGTCTTACATTCCTCCTAAATTCTAACTTCTGAGAATTCCTAATGAAATGGCTAGACGGTCTCCTTCTTTGTGTTTTAGGGTCTCCTTTGAATCTCTAATGGGGAGATAAGAATTAACTACAGTCAGATTCAAGGATATACAATGAAAAGGATCTAGACTCTGATGTGTTTTCTTTAAAAAATACTATACTCCGTCCACATCAACCCTGAACACATGGTATGGTATAAAGTGGTGTTTATCTAAACATTAGAGTACCAGGACCATATCTACGTTGGAACAATCAGATCTCACAGCCTAGGTTTCTTCTTCCTCTCTTGTGACACTTTAGATTATTTCAATCCATGTCCTAGTTTAAGAGCCATGTTGGCAAGGAGATTTTTCTAAAGGTTTTTTTCCTATTGCTCAGAGCTAAAGGTTTTGTCCTCTGACCTTTTGATTCCCGCTCTGCATCTAATCAATGTCAGGTCACCACACGTAAAACTAAAAGGAGGTTAAATGGAAAAAACAAAAGCACAAAGCCAAACAAGCACAGGGCCCCAGGCCCACCCGGCCAAGATTAAAAAGCTCACCATTTTGAAATAGTACAATAGTACAGTCTCTTGGAGAAGAAAATATTTCTTGTTTACCCTCCCTGTTCCCCCCACCTCCCGTTTGTTTGGTGCCTGATTTGTTTCCAGTTGCAGCAGGGAGGTCAGAGCAAGCCAGGAAAATGAATGGAATCAGCCTCCTGCTGGGCCGCCTGGAGCGGGCGGGTGTTACGGATCAGCGTAAAGCCAGCTTCCTTTCCTGGGCCTGGGCCGATGTAACTCACTGGAGTGGCAAATTACATCAGACCTACAGCTGTAACCCGACATTATGATTAATTTGATCAGTAATTTCTCCTGTTTTTCATTTTAATCGGTGTGACTATTCTGCTGTGGCAGGTCTTTCAGATCTAATTAAGATAAATTTCCGAGTAAAAGACTTGGCAGACTTTCCGAGTCAAATCCAGGCATCAAGTGTGAAGACCTGCAGCCCCAGTCCATCACCTTTGGGGAGGGCCGGGCCTCCTGCTTGGCAATCAGCCATTCACACTTAAGCAAATTCATAATCTCCAGCACTGCTTAGTCATTCTCTCAAAACGTCCCAGGCAGGAAAGGAAAGGAAGAAAAGCCCTAGACAATGTCATGTTTCCCCATTCCACTGACTTGCCCAAACTACATAAGTGGATGCTTTACAGAATCCCTTAGATGATTTTAAATAAATGTTAAAGCATTTTAAATAAATCCATGCATACGTACATATTAAGCAAACGCAAGTATGTATACATACAAATATTGAAAATACATGCATGCAACTATGAGGATTTGTCATTCCCATGTACATAATAGTCTAACCCTTTAGTGCAAGGAGACAACTATACACATATTGGGTGGGGGTTGGCAGGGCATAAGAGTTTATTTTCCCAATTTGTTTTCTTTTAGGTCAACCCATGCATTCATGTATGCATCCTTAGGCTGATATTTGTACAAGTTCTGGTAGGTTTCTGTTCTTTGAAGATGAAAGTGTGAATGAGATTTCTTTGCAAAGCCCATCAGCAGGACCTGCCCGTCCAATCTGGGGCAAGCAGACATTGCGCAAAGGTCCAGCTGTGCCTGGGTTCCTAGGTCTACCTGCCTCCTTGCAGGAAATGCAAAGTCAGGCCAAGACCTTTGAAAGGGCAGGTGTTTTTGAAGACATTTCTTCCATTTTGTCAAGAAAACGTGTTTTTATATTCCATGTTCTCACTTACAGGTGGGAGCTAAATCTTGGGGATACAAGGACATAAAAGATGGGGGGAATATGAGACTCTAGGGGCTTCCAAAGGAGGGTGGGTAGGAAGGAGCAGGGGCTGCAAAACTTCCTTTTTTTGGGTACTATGTTCATTACCTGGGTGATGGAAGCAATAGAAGCCCAAACCTCAGCACCTTGTGATATACCTTTGTAACAAACCTGCACATGTATCCCCAAATCTAAAATAAAAATGGAAATTGAAAAAAAGGAAACTATTGTCTTACAATGATGGCAGCACTTCCAATTATTATAAAGTAAATTCCCCATTCAAACAGGAGTGACTATTTCTGAAAACAAACATATGACTGGAGTATGCTTACTATCAATGTCATTTTGTACACAGTTCTCCTTCACCCCTGCCCCCTTAAGAGGTTAAGGAATTTCTCCGAACCACCACTACAGGATCTGATATCAGGTAAAAAGAAACACAGTTTGATTCTGTGTATGGCCTCTACATTTTAAGGATCACTTTGCTACTGTTTTGCATGTATCTTGTGTTTTGGTCTCGAAAAAGAGTGTTGAAGCTATAGTGTTAGGAGAAGCTGCCGCCTCCCCTCACTGAGGCAGGCAATCTCAAATGCACTGTGATTGCTGCATGAAAGACAGTGGGGACAGGTATGTGTGATCTTCACAGTCCTATAGCAAGGTGATTTGGGGCCTGCAAATTAGCATAAGACCCTCTGACTTCTCATAGGGTTTCTGTTAGCTATCTGAGCTCTAATTTAGTTAGTGGCCACAGACCACTTTAATCGCTGCACTGGTGTTTCAATTTTGTAGAAATGGCTTCAACAAAACTAGTATATTCACTAAAGAAAAAGAACAGACTTGTCCTCAACCCCGAGCTTAGAGTTACTGATTGCTGAGCAATAATCAATCAAGATTTAGATCAGGAGCTATGAGAAAGACGTAAGCTACAAGAAAGATCAGAGAGGTGGGTAAATGAGAGTCTTTCCTCCAACAGTGCTATCTACCTCCATGACTCCAGGAGTCATGTAATTCAAATAACATCACTTTAGAAGGAGGAAGCTCCTTCTAAACCATGAGAAAAGACTAACAAGAGGTAGATTTGCGCAGTGGGTGAGTTTTTGACATCAGATAGATCTGAGTTTAAATCTTACTTCTAACAGGTCCTCACACCTAACGTCCTCATCTGTGAAATGGAGCTGGTGGTACTGGCGCGAGGGGGTGGGTGGTGGGTCCATTGAGTATTGCTTTACCATTCAAGGTGAGTGACCTGCTGCATCAGCATTCCTGGAGCTGGTTAGAAATGCAGCATCTGGGGTGGGCTCTGGATCAGAATCTACATTTACCAGCCTTTCAGGTGGATCCATATGCAAATAAAAGTTTGAAAAGCCCTACTATAAACTAAATGAGACAACATCTAGCAACAGTGGGGCATCTAATGGGCTCTCAATCAGTAGCAATTGTTCTTATTTTGAGAAGATGTTAAAGATTATGAAAAGGATTATTTATTTACTTTCCCTATTATATTTTAAATATCAAATATGAATCACCAGGTTTGAGCTTTTTCTGCAGATATCGGGCTAATGATTCAACTCCAGAGTCTGGGAGAGGCCCAGGTGGCTGACAAAGCACAGACAGGGTTGTTTTCCTTTCCTGATGGGCTGTGAATCTGGGGAGGGGTAGAGCACAAATGATGCTGGCTCATCCTTTTTGGAAATGAAGACCCGGTCTTATTATATCATAAAAGTAAAGTCAGTGCTGACTCATGCAATCAATACTTAGGGCAAAAAGCATTTTGTATAAACAAAGGGTAGGATTTTGTTCTTTAGAAATGAATAATTGGCAGCCTATTTACAAGATCATACATAGTTGTCCTCAAAGCTGGCTGCGCACTGGAGTCTCCTGGAAAGTTTAAAAAATGCTGGTGCCCACCTTGGTTCCATTAGAATCCTTGGGTGGGACCCAGGGCATTGGTATCTTCAAACAAACAAACAAGCAAACAAACTCCTCAGGTATTCCCAGCGTACAGCCCACATTGGGAACCACTGCTGTAGACTTGGAAAATCTTCTCTTGGAAAAGAATACAAAGGAATTGAACAAAATATGGCTGTAGGAGCGCAGGCGTGGTCTCAGCTGTTTGAAGATGGTGTGGCTTGGGTGAGACAAGAAGAGGGAGAGACAGTCACCTGCCAGGCAAGGCCCAAGTGGCCCTGAAAATATTTGATTACATGCAGGTCTTCCTTTCTGGTATGAAGACGCTCACTTTTTCACTTGAGAGGCTCACTAGCAATGAAAATAACATGTAGGCTGTGCCTTGAAGATGCGTCAAATGGCTTTAATGTGATCATTGCATGCAGGGAGCTTGGAAAACATCCATCTTTGCTTTCTGCCTTTCGTAACTTTCTGCCTCAGGTTGGTCCCAAAGACCACTTGGCTTTAGCCTTAGATTGGTCAGATTCCTTCCATGGAGTGCAGACTATTGGAGGTGAGAACTGCTCTAAGGAATATTCCTTTTTTAAACCTTAGACAGGAGTTCAAGATTATTTATATTTTATCTAATTAAAAAAAAACCAAAAAACCAAGTTTCCAAGTCAACCAGATTCCAGAGAGCTTTCCTTGGGGGAAGTGAGAGGGTTTCTCTTAAATCTTCTCCCCGGACCCCTAAATGTTGCTTTGTTCTTTTTAAACGCCACAGTCACAACATCAAAATACAAGGACAGAGAACTCATGTCTGGAAACAGCAGCTAGTCTCTGGGAGGATATGGAGTCCAGCTGAGAAAAAAAAAAAAAAAAAGGAATCTCTAACTTTACTTCTTTTTTATGACAGTTAAATATCTCCTGGTGTAGAAAACTAAGTGGAGGTGCTGGGCTGAGCCCTGTCGAACTACAGTTCAGACAAAATGGGCTGGAAAGGTTGCATTGATCGGAGCCCAACTGGGCCTTCAGACACAGCTACTAGTTCTGAGCACAGAGCCGACAGCATACAAACGCAGGGCACCCCTCCACTGCTGCATTCATCTGCGGCCGTGAAGGCATCCCTACCGAGTGGCCAAGGACACAGAATTGCCCTATCCAGGAGACAGCCACTCCAAGTGGCACATGAACCTGTCCTGCATGCCTCAACATGGTGCCTTTCTCTGCCTTGGCTCTGCACTCACAGGGCCCCAGGACTGGTGTTTTCAGCCAGTATGCCCAATTTAGTTCTGAACAGTGGAAGACAAAAGAGAAGGAAAACACCAGTGATTCTGAGAGTCTATTTTTAAAAACAGGAAATAGAAAAAGAGCAGGATAGGAGCCTTGTAACTAAGACAATGCCCCACAGACATGGAGTTTTGACAGCTTGGTGCTCTAGACGACTTAGTCCTGGCTTACCATACAGATTTCAGGGTGATGTGACCTGTTGTTTGGAATCCAGACCCTCTTAAAATGCAGGGGTGGAGAATGAGGGTGCCAGGGGCTGGGGGATCTCCTGACCGTTGGAAATTCCTCAGTCAAAAGATGAGGAGGGTGCAGGTGAGGAGGGGAGAAGGCATGCACTCTCCCAGTTCTGTCGGTCCCGTGGGTCTGCAGGGGCTACGTGGTCCAGGGGCACCCTGGCCATGATTCTCATGCTCTGGCATGGGGAGGCAGGACTCCGGTTGTGTGAGCAGGAGAGACAATGGGCAGTGAAGAAAAGGAAGGAAGAAGGGAGGACTATCTGGAAGAGAAGGTCTCCAAGACTTCAGCTGCCGCGAGAAGCAACCCAGCAGGTATTTTATGAAGTGATTTTTCTCACTGTCAATTATCAGAACCATACCGTTTCAGCTTTCTCGTCTCTTGCCTTAGTTTTAAGTTTTTCCTTCCGTCTTTTCTCACCTTTCTATACTTGGTTTTCTCCACGGCCCAGCCTATTGGACCTAGTCTGTGGATTTCTACATACTGTCCTGGATAAGGAAATGGAGGTTACTTTAGTTGTGCTGACCCCACAACTAAGGAGGCTTTAGAGCAGTGGTTCCTGAAGGATTTTTCACAGGAGATATTAATTAGCATTATGTGAAATAAAAGGCTCTAGTGGTTTCACAGGTTTCAGAATTTCTTGGTTAAATCATGTTAACTAGACATCTCTACTGCAGGATGTCTTTTAGCCTTCAGTATTCAAATAATCTTTGCAAAATATATAGGAACAGCATATAGTATGCAGCACTTCTATCTACCCATCTATCTATCTACCTGCCTACCCACCATGCAATCTGTTTTCAATAAAATTTCTTTGGATCAGTGTTTTGTGGAAGAAAATTTGAGAAATGCTGACTTGGAAAATGCTGGGAGCCAATAAGGAAATAAGAATATATATTTCACTAATAACCAAAATGAACATTGCAGAGGTGGTAAGATATAAATAGAGACACTTTGAAGTCAGACAGACTAGATCTGGAATCCCAATTCAGCCGTTGTTAGTGATGTTGAGAAATTTGCTTGAACTTTCTGAGACTTAGTTTCTTTGGGTTGGAATGAAGGCAATTTTAGCTTCTTCTGGGTTGTGATGAGGAGAAAAAGAGAGACCAAAGAACTTAGTAAAAGATATATAGGTAAAGGATCATGGTTACTCCAGTTAGAACTGTGAACTCATGAGGCCAATGCATGAAATAAGTATATAAAAATGCACTTTGTAAATTTCAAAACAGATGGCAAATATTAGCCAAATAGAATCAGAAGTATTTCTTGAGTACTGCATATGTGATGTATGTTATGGTGTGGTACATATATCGTTCTTTCTTTCCATAGAATTTAAACCACGTTATTTGTGTTATTTCAGAAATAGAATGTGGAGATAGGAAGGGTTTAAAGATCATCTAATATAAACTTTTCATGTAATAAGTGACACAACTGAGTCCTAAAGAGATTAGGTGACTTGCCCATGGTCACTAATTAGCGATCTAGTTACTGGCAGAAGTGAGATCATCAAGATAATTCTTCTTTACCCAAATACTAAAAACCACAACTTCGGGAATTTACAAGGAAAAAATAATTCTTGGTTCTTTTTTTGTTTGTTTTTGTTGTTTTCTCAAGAGTTTATTGTATAGTTCATATATTGAAAGTTTTAGATGTAACAACCGTCTTCTCCCAGCCTAATATCTGTATACCAATTTTCCCAACTATTGACTGCTACACAATATGTCATTTCCCTATTAATTTGTGATGGCATCTTTATCCTATATCAAGTATAATAAAAAAATTCTTCATTCTCAATTATAATATTGATGGGCTGGGCACAGTGGCTGAAACCTATAATCCCAGCACTTTGGAAGGCTGAGGCAGGTGGATCACTTGAGCCCAGGAGTTCGAGACCAGCCTGGGCAACATGGCAAAACCCCATCTCTACAAAAAATACAAAAATTAGCCAGGCGCGGTGGTACACGCCTGTAGTCCCAGACACTCGGGAGGCTGAGGCAGGAGGATGGCTTGAGCCTGGGAGGTTGAGGCTGCAGTGAGCTGTGTTTGTGCCACTGTATGCCAGCCTGGGTGATAGTGAGATTCTGTCTCAAATAATAAGAATAATAATAATAGTAATAATAATATTGATGGGGAAACTGAGGTTTAAGTTGGAAGTCTTTAAGATTATATGATTAGGCAATATTAGCATTATGTGAGTGCATGGCTACAGTCCTTTCTTTCTGTTCTAAACCCCTTGGAGCTCCACAGCTCTGAGATGCCCTTTAGTGTAGGTTTGCCCTGTACTGTGTGTGCTCCTCACCCCTTTCCTCAGAAATGCCCCGTACCTCTCTGACTCAGGATGATGCTACGAAACTGACATGCAATTATTAGCCTCATTCTAGCTACTATGGGTTTTTGTGTAGTTTGCAGGGCATCATTTTATTGTGTGCACATGCATTTTTACATTCCTGTGACTATTTGCTTTTTGTTCAACTTTGAGTGCATGTGTTTGTCTCATATTCCCCAACAGGTTATAATATCTATAGTCGAGGATGGAAAAAAAGTAGGCAGGATACTAACATTTTTTGAGTGCCAGCTATCTATCAGGAACCAAATTAGATGCCCTCACATAAGACATTGCATTTAATCCCCACACCAACTGTCTGACCAGTGAGGAAACTGAGGCTCAGAAGGATGTGCTGACTTGACTCAAATGTCCAGCAGAGTGAGCATTCAAACCCAGGTCCATCTGCTTCTCAAGATCACACTTTCTCTGAGGCATCATCTTGTCTGTTCTGCAAACCTTCTCCAGAACAATGCACAGCACAGGTGCTCAATAAATATTTACAAATCATGATAAAAGTGCTTTCTTTACAACCTGGAGAATATTCACTTGCAAGTCTATGCTTTGGAAGTTAATTTAAAAACCAGTGGAAAATTTACCCCAAACCTGTGGGAAATGAATTGAAACTACAAGATGAGAAATAACTTGTGATCATGAAAGCACTAGAATATTGTATTAAGTTCACATAAATACTGGCCAAGCATTGCTCATTCAGAGCAAAGTGCCAGCCGGCACATTTTGGGCATCTCAAATTTCCACTAGACCCTGCATCTATGCACATGAAGGCAAAACTGTTTCAGAAGCATTCTGAGCTAGACTTGGGGATTAGTTTTATCAACCACCATCCAACAGCGAAGGGACTAGACAGTGTATGTGGCTCTAGGCTCTTTGCTGAGCTTGCTGCAGACAGACCATGGCTCTATCCCCACTGTCAGGATCAGAGTGGTTCTCTTTTCTTTGAGAAGTGATCACTTGCCATGTTCAAACGCTGCAAGAATCTTCCCATCCTCCTTTGAGTCTGGCACCCTCATCATCTATCACTACTTGACATGAGTTTCCATAGCCAGTGGTATGAACACGCTTCCTGCTTTGTTAAACCCCTTTCTACATGATTTGACTAAACTATGGAGCAGTACCCAGAAATGGTAAATCTACACAATGACAAAGAAGCACTACAGCATATAAGTAGATTCTTGGTAAACTAATTTTTCCCCTGCCACTCTCAAAGCAATATAAACTTTGTTGTTCCTCCTGGATCTCAAATGCTTGTAATAAATTCTTTGAAACGTCAGTAATGTTGAACTGAGGGTTTTTTTAAGGAGATTTTCTTTCTTTCATAAAAGGAAAAATTGTCCCTTGCAGAGTATATGGGTAAATATGTTTTGTTTATTTTATTCAGTACTTAATACAGTTGGGTAAAGGGATTCTCATTTCCCACCCGGTCTCTCACTGAATAAGTGAATCATGAATGAAGCCCTCAATTTTCTGGAAGGTAGTATAAACAGAAATAAATTCATACCCTTTTATATCTTTAGGCTAATCAACATTTGCTTAACAAATTTACAGCATACAAAAGCATTCTCATCAGTATGTTATATTTAATTTTCATAACTCTCTGAGCTTAGATGGATTTTCTTTTCCATAATAATAAAGTTTTCTTTGGCTTTTTAGCCAAGAGGAAGCCTTGCCTACCCCATATGGACTCTTCCAGCTTTCCAAAGGTCCTCAGAACTCAGATTGCTCTGAGAGAATGTTGTCTACATAGTGATACTTTTATTATGTTTACTAAACTTACTTAATTTCATAAAATCATAAATTAGTTCAGTGAAAAAGTCAGCCAAAAGAGTTATTTGATTGTCATAACATTTCAGTTCAATCAAAAATAATTGCTTTATTAGATCTGTGCAATGGGGAAGATGGATTTCTAGCCCCTTCCTTGCCCCAATTTGTTATCCAACATGCATTTGTTTTTCTACCGTGCAAAATTTGGTGCAGTGTTCAAGTTCAACTAGAAAGTGAGATCAAAGACCTGGCCGAAATTTACAATGGACAGAATGTCATTGACTTTGGCAGATTTTTGCTAACTAAATCATTTAGACAGCCAGTAGCAAAGCTGAGAGGGGTGTGGGTGAGACGAATGAGGCACTCATTTCAGGAACCAAATTTAAAGGTGTGTCCAGAAATGTAGTAATCAAGATGAATAAGATCTTAATACAATATTTTAAAAATAAAAATGAGTGCCAAAAATTCATGATCATTAAATGTTCATATGACTGATTTTTTTCTTTTGCCTCAGACTCCAATATGGCTCAATACTGTTACTGATCCTGCATTTAAAAATTCGAAATTTTGTTGTTCATAGACTTTTGGCATTCATTCTTTTTTCTGAAAATATTTCATTCAAACATTATCTGAATTTTTGAGTACACCCTTAAATTCTGCATCTGAGATGAGTGCTTCCAAGCCTCACCATCGTCCAAGTACTGGCTAGGAAAATTCTGCATAGTGATTTAGCCCTGTGTAGGTACAGAGATGTCTGAGTTCTATATTTACAGTGGCCACACAAAGGAGTTATATGAATACACCCACATAGTCACCCAACTCTATACAGTTTTAGGGGTTTGTAACATAAAACTCCAATGGAACTGAAGGAGTTCTAGAAAGTATTTAATTTTACCCCCTCCCTTTTATAGATGAAAAAACAAACCTAGTCCCACAGAGCCTTGAGTAATAGTGTGGTAAACTGATTAAGACTAATTGCTGGGGGGGAGGGGGTTTGGCCTAGGACACTGGGTCTTTTCCATAGGGCAGACCCACGATTGGAGACCATTTGCTTTAGAGAAATTGAAAGTCCTATAGGTCTAGCTCCTTCTCAAGGCTTTGGGCTCTTTATTTCAAAAAGTGATAATGTACCACCTTCTCCCATCATGTATGCACTTTGGAACTTAGTACTAAGTTTGCCAGTGGGAAAATATCTCAAATGGGAAGACCAGAAGGCGATGCCCACTGCGCAACAGAGGTGGGATTCCGATGCAGTTTTACTCTGCTGTGCCTAAGTGGTAACTAGACCTTTCCATTAGCAAATGCACATGGTTGAGAATACATTTTACGCTCTCAAGCAACTTCACCTCCGAGGAGGTGACCGTGCCCCTCATTCCTCATACAAGTACAGATAGCTTTCACTCTCCAATTCCTACTGATCTCTCTCTCCCTCTGTTATTTATTAAAATGTGCAATAGAACAAGAAAAGCAAAAGATTATCCTGCGTCCTGCCATGCAAGATGGTACGCAGCAGGCCAAGGTTAAATGCAGCATTTGGTTTCTTAAGCTTCTCTAATGTATAGGTGTGGAAAAGCAATCTGGGACCAGAGCTTATAGCAGTGACTCTCTGAGGATAAAAACTTGACTTTAATTTGGACTCTCTGGCTAAGATAAAATCTGCTTCTGCTATCATTATCCCACTTATGTTTGTCCTCCACTCTCTTTTCACTCTGCCACCCAGCTGAGTGGGAAGAAATTAACCTGACCTTGAAGAATACTCAGAGAATCTTCAGGACCATCGAGTTTTCAATAGCCAATAAAATTCCAGAGGCCTACTAACATTGAGATTATAGACTCATAGGCCTGAAAAAGACTTAGACCACACGGATGAGGGAAATGAAGTCCAGAGAGCTAAAGTGACCTATCCAAAGTTATGAGTTAGTTGGAGGCAGGGTCAGAACTAGAAGGGGGACTGAAGCCCTCTGGTTACCCTCTTCCACCTACACCATGACTGGGCTCCAACCATGCCCAGCATATCTCCAGACCACTCAAGAGGGAATATGTGCACAATAGGGCTTTTATAAGATGTCTGAAATTTTACCAGTGCAAATAAAAACTCCCAAGGAGTTTTCTTTTCAAGAAAATTCTTCTTAAAGTTCATAGAAAGGAGGCTTTTCTTTCACCATTCTTATGCTTATGGGGTCTCTATCCAAATTAAAATTACATATTGAATTTTTTTTTTTTTTTTTACCTAGATCATGTTTTTTGCCCCAAAAGATTGCTTCCATTTATGTTTCTGCTTCTATCAAACACAGTCTATATTTTTAGTTTTAGATTCAGGCACAGCCTGTGGACTGTGGGTTTGAGCAAAGATAAGGAGTATGGACTGCTCTCCATCCTGGCACCCAAGGACTAAATTCAGCTCACAGTGCATCTTGTTTGTCCCACACACTGTTTTTATAAATTTGATTTTGGGTTTTACAACCAAGATTACTTTACTTATTTACAGGGACTGCCAGGCCCTGAAGACCTCTGCCCTTGCATTTCCTGTCTAGAACTTCTCTCCTCAAGCCTCCTGGGCAAGAACGAAGCCATGGGTGGGTGGGTCCTGAGTCTCAATGGAGAATCTATAGACAGATCTCCAGGGGCCAGCTTCTAGAGTCTGCTTTAGACCACCAGACCTCCTATAATGCTGCGTGATCAAAATTAATAAACAAAGTGATCCCCCAACCTGTGCGTCTCTGAAAGGATAATACTTTAGACTCCTATCTATCTTAAAACAACTTGGTTTTGTAAATGTAATCCTTTTCACGGAATTGAGTAAAAGAGTAAAATAAAATTACACTGCAATATTGCACAAAAGCCGATAAGAGGTATTTGGATAATTTTTGTTTAGAGTGTTACTACCTACCAACACTATTAATTTTTTTCATCTCAAGAAGTGACCTCACCCAAATATACCACACAACCTACTTACATTTATTTTTTTCTAAAGACATGGGAGCATCTGCACAGTTTTAGAAATAATTGTTGTCCTCCAAAGTTTTGTTTTTAAAGCAAAAAACCTAATTGACTGGCTTTCCCTGATAATCTACATTGCATAGTTCTAAACTAATATCTCTCCAGCAGATTTCTGAACAATGTAAAAAGATAAAGCCCACATGAAAATAAAGGATTGTAAAATGAAATTTAGGCTATCATATATGAATTTAGTTGATCTTTATTCCCTTAATAATCTTCAAACAAAAACATTTTATAAAGATCATTACTTTGGAGAGTTAAATATCTTTGCAATTCCTTTTAAACAGTTTTCTTTTTAAAAAGTTCAAACATTCCATGTTCCACAAACTCAAAAAGCCTGCAGCTAGTGTAAAAAATTTTTTTAAACCAAAATATTCTCTATTTCCTTTATACATGCCTGTAGTAAAGAAAAAAGTCCTTTTATGCCTACCAACACAGATTTGTTCAAAATTAGTTCTGTATCTGCTCAGTAATGTTTTAAAAAAAATTTGTACCAAGTCACTCATTTGGTGGTCATCTGTTAGACCCACAGAAGTTAGAGTAACAGCTCCTCTAAATTTAAATGCACTCTAAACATATTTATTAAGTTTATAAGTTAAAACTTCAACAATGAAAAATTAGAATATTCTCTCAGTGTTACAAAGAAAGAAATGTAGCTCTGAGCCTTCATTTGTTGCAAAAACAAAACAAAACAGCCCTGGGATTTCCATGAGAAACTGTTAGGAGAACTTTGGGAAATTCCCCTAAGTTTATTTTCATGAGGCTGCGTGGTCACTTCATCTAAAGTCCTGTCAACAGTCATTCAACAGGGCTTGTCTTCACTGGGATCTCACTGGCTGACAGAAATTTATAAAACACTGACAGTGTTCAGGGAAGGCTGAGGTCCACAGAGCTCAAAACTTTCATCTAATAGGAAGGAATACTGGACTATATAGGACAACTGGGACACACCTAAGTAATTTCACTCCTCAAGGAAGGGCAATTTTTTTCTTTGGTAATTTTACCTATTTTGGCGCCTGGAATAGAGAAATTAGATGGTATATAGGTACATCTAATGTAAGTGTTCTTAAAAAGCATTAAATTAATTTTTTGGAATAATAAAGTTGAATCCCAAATGCTGCCAACATTAAGGTTGCTGTAATCATGCCTTTTGTAAATTTGATGACACCTGCTCTCTCAGTAGGTGTCAAGTGGACAATGAAGATGTTTTTGGCCCATGTTTATTTTAGTCCTAGGTCAAAGGTGTTATGTTGTCTCACCATTGTAAGATTTGTATAAATACATCTTGAAACTCCACTCATAAAAATGTTCAGATTGAAAGTAGCCCTGGCCCAAGAGCCCAGAAAAACACAATGACTCATCTCTCCCAAATGTGTTCATTTCTAGGAATGCTTTGGGCCACACCACTGAGAATCCAAATTGGAAGAGACAAAGCTATGGGACAACAAACTAAGTTCTAAAATACCAAGTCTCTAATCCACCTGCCTTTCTGTCCGTGTGCCAACCTGTCTTTATTTTGTATACTTTTCTATTTAGGAGCCAAGGATACTATCGCTACTGTCATTCTCAGGCTGGAGAGAGCCGGACTGACTGAGGTTCATACCCACCACTATGGCACGGGGATGAGATGGCACTTGAAACAGGTCCACAGGCTGCTCACTCTGTTGAACTTTGTCACAGTACTACAAATACATGAAGTTGTCTGAAATCTCACAGGGAAAAATGTCATTGTGCAAGTCAAAGAATGGATGGCTTGGCTGAGTTATTAATTTCTGGATCTGATATGATGACATCACAGTCATTATGTTTTGAAGCTAATTTATTTTAAAGACACCTAAGTTAAAAATTGTTTTCTGAAGTTTAAAGTCATATCTATCTACCTATCTATCTACCTATCTATCTGTCTATCTATCTATCTATCTATTTACGAATGCACCTATCCATTCCTTCTCAATAGGTAGGTTATAGATGAGCTCTCATGGTTAGCCTGAAATATCTATTTATGAAGCCCTCAGCCTCACAGTAATAAAGTAAACCTATAGAAGTTTTATTCCTTTATAAAGATGCATATTGGTTGAGGCTCTTGGCATGAATTTAGAGTACTTGTTAGTCTGTGGAGTAATGGTTGGAATCTGGGACATAAGACTGGGGCTAAATTTCTTTGCCCTCCTAACCCCAGAGAGTCTTTAGAAAAATAGAAACAAAAGAGCACAAAGTACTTAAGGTGAGACACTGTTGTATTCATAATATAGAGAAATAACCACCATGCCTCATGGACAGTAGATGCAGTTCTCCACGGGGCTACAAAACTGTGCTAGTAATAATTTTAATTGGATGCTATCTTTGCTGCCTTCAAAAAGTATCATAAAATGGAATTATTACAGGCTCCAAATGCACTTATAGTGCTGGCCTCTCACAGAAGGAAACAGATAACATTTATCCTTTGGAGGGCAACAGAAATGGGCTTCTATTTGTTTCGTTTACATGCATCCCCAGTTGCCTTCTAGTTGCTTCTTCTTCCCTATGTCTAAGAGATCAATTTGAATTAGATGCTGCAGAACTGGATGCTAAGTTTTGCGGTCCCTCTGCCTTTGGGGATGGCACCACCCCATGGAAAGGTCCTTGGTGCTCCTAGGGGCAGACGGGAAGCACGGGGAGCATACCTGTAGAGGATTGGGTGGCGTGAGCGGTGAAGGCAGGCCATGTCCCGGAGACTGACTGGGTTTCTGCGGGGGGCTGGAGCTCTGCTGGGTTGGAGATGGTTGGTTCTGGTTCTGGGAGTGGGAGTGGGGTTGGTGCTGCTGGGGCTGAGGTGCCTGTTGCAGCTGAGATGTAGGAGCTGGCGGCTGCTGAGAGGCGGGTGGTGGCTGCTGGGGTGGGGTGGGCTGCAGCAGCTGCTGCTGGGACTGCAAGGGCGCCTGCGGGGCTGGCTGCGGGTGCTGGTTGGTTGACGGGGGAGGCTGCTGCTGCTGCTGCTGCTGCTGCTGCTGGAGCTGGAGCTGGAGCTGCTGGAGCTGGGAGTTCAGGGATGAGGTAGCTACAAGGAGAGAAAGCGAATGTGGAGTGAGATAACATGACAAAGTGTCTTGCTGGGTCTTGACAGCCTGTCCAGTGCAAGCAGAGAAGGATTTCCTTTAGAAAATTCTCGTCCTCGCCCCCTGAAGCTCTTTGGTATTTAAGAGGGTTGTGAGGCACTGGGAGAACAAAGGTCACTTCTGAGGAAAGTTTAGAATTTCGGGAGGACCAGCATATAACACATCAGGCATTACTTTAAAAGGTGGTGAACAATGCAAGCCAAAGGTGTGTGGTAGGAATGGAGATTGTTTTTTAACTACTTTCTCTCTCTCTTCCTTTCCATACTGCACGGGAAATACACTCATGCTTTCAAGATTTCATTTAGATTTTTGAAGTCCAACCAGTTTCATTGTTTTGGTAAGTGTTTGAGTGGAGTTAAGAACAAAAAACCAATTGTTTGCAATTGCCTTTTCATCCATCATCAATATCATTAATGGTATCATTTTCACTTGCTACTTCAGATCTCCACCCAGTTGCTTAGATGTCTTAGTGTCACATTTCTAACTGTTTTTTATTTTATTTTATTTTTTTTAATTCAAAAGTAGTACATGCTTCTCCATTTTGCAGGGTCAAAAGCCTGAGTCTGAATTTTTTGCCTGCTGATTAAAGAGACAGAACCCCTAGACTGGAAGGATAGCAGGTGACTGAACCAAACAGTGTGGTGATTAGACATCAGCACCTAAGGACAGGACAGCACCTAAGGACTGAGAGAATGAAATCATCTTTTAAGATCTTGTTATGAGAAAGGTAGAGTTGGTGGGAGAAGGTGTCTTAGCACTGAGCACGCAAAATTTGTTCTCACATGCCCACGTAGCACTGAACAATTTCTGCAGCAGGAAGCTGGTTAGTTTGACCTAAGAATGGTCTAGAGAAATTTATGGCTAAAAACCAAGTTCACTTTTTTTTTTTTTTTGCCTAAATCTCAATCTAAAAGCTTTCTAACAAGCCCATGAACAATTAAATATATAAGGATCAATGTCAAACCCACAGGCCTTAAAGGAAAGTGTAGCTGTATTGGTGAAATGACGATGCAACCATTTGCCAGGGGTATCAAATACCAATTCCGTGATCTCATGTACCATGTAGGGCTTCCAACTTGGTCCAGTTGGGATGGCAAGTCCTCATTGAGCCATTGAACTGCTCTAGGTCTATGCAAGCAGCCCAGTGTGTGGCCTGCCTTGCGTGTAGAGCCAGGGTGCTCTGGGGCTTGCGATGTGATCGTAGAGATAGAGATGGCATGGGGGAGGCCTGGAATGTACACCGGCATCATCCCGTTTATTAGACCTTTTAGAGAATGGCCTGCTTTTGCCATTTCCCCCTTTCTTCTATTTTACAAAATCACATTTTATCAAAGATGTGGGAGCCCCGCTCAATTCTGACCTCCTCAGATCTTCTGCAGTCTGGAGGATCCTGGGGCAGTGGAGCCTGATCTCTCCTTCTGGTGGAGTTCCAGACTTCAGGCACTTGATTGCATCTGGCCTCCTGCCTGATTCCAATCAAACCTAACCTGATGTCTTTCAGGTGGGGGCACATATGTCATTGCTTATTTCCATGGTCGACTTAAATACCATACTGCTTCATTTTGGTTAGAAAAGCATTTATCTAAATCAGCATTTAGAAACAGGAAAGTCAGGGAATACTAGCAGATAGATATTGGCAGACACGTAGGTGCAGCAGACCCTAACCTACTAATGAGCCCTGGTCCCAAATATGTCTCCCTTCCTCCATATCCATAAGTTCATATTGCTTGGGTATTTGTTTTCCATAACAGCAGCTTGACTGGGAAGGCATAAACCTAAGCCTTTGAGTTACATAAACTAATTTGACATCTGCAAGCAAAAAATAATACAGAATTAAATATGTTCAGGTATATACCAGATGCAAAGGAAAGCAGGAGGGGCATATACGAACGTAACTTGGGTCTGAAAAACACCAAAGCCACCTACACACTAACATGAAAATGAGAGTTAAAAAATGTGAAAATATAGTGCATCGAAGTGGCTCATTGTAGAAAGCATAAAGCATAGTGAAATAGGACATAGAAGAATGAGAAAATAAGATGAGTAAAGTTAGGAAGGTTCAAGGATGTATTAATATTTGAACTACAAAGAACGTTTGCAGATAAAATGATGCTTGTTGGGGTAAAATTCTGACCCTAAGCAGGGAAAGTTAAGACTTTACTTTCTTCCCTGGTATTTATGCCCTTTTATGATGGTTTCCTCTCTGTCTTGTTACTATACATGACATAGGCCAATGTTAAATGTAAAATTTAACTGTAGAAACAGCAGCTATGAAAGGAAAAGGGATACACAGAAATACATTCTGAAAATTTACTTAAAAATTTTGAAAAAGAAACACAAAACAAAATTTCATCAAACCAAATTTCCTAGAGAGAAGAGAGAGTTACAGTAAAGCCGTGTCTTGAAATTTCCCAAATAAATAATTTAATATGACAAAGAAGTAGCCAAGAATCCTGCATTTCTCAATTTGTTCAGTTTCTATATATTAGCTGTAAATTGTAAACAATTTCTCATATTGAATCTTTGTTAAAAGTTTCCTCAGTAAACCCCTACACATAAATGGAGCCACATCATCAGAGCTATCAGAATTATATCGGATGGGATTTACACAAGAAAAGTCAAAAGCACTTGAAAAGCAAGTCTGTGGAAGATTCTGGAAAAATACAAATGTGTCCTATACTTAGCAATGTACAGAAAGAAAAATGGTGCTCAAATGCTAAAGGAAGTAGGATTTCTAGCAACATCCTAACCTACTTTATGCCAAAATATAAGATCATACTATTATAAGCACTCTAGTCAGCACCTCCACTTCAGCATTTACTTGGACTTCTCAGGCTCAGGCAAATGTGGGCATGGCTGGCAAACTGGTGGATTGGGTGTGAAAGCCTATTAGGAAGGAGCACAGCCATTACTCACTGCTGTTCACATACCTCTGGGTATGTCTGGGAGCTGGAGTAGACTCATCTGGATATGTTTACAGAGGGCAGAAAACCCACGCTGAGGAAGAAGGAAGTAGTAGGGCTTATCACTGAAAGTGACCAGGAATCCTGGAAAGAAGCCTTGTGGTAATGCTTATCCAAACCCATCCTCATCCCAGTCCCCCAGTGCAAGCCTGGTCCTAAGGAGAGAAAGAACACCAAGGAAAAACAAGAAGAGTAACCCTGAAAATATGACACTAAGCGAAAGAAGCCAGACAGCCTTGGCCACATTTCATTTATATGAAATGTCCAGAATAAGTGAATCCATGGAGACAGAAGGCAGAGGAGTGGATGCCAGGCTCTGAAGGTGGAAGGGATGGGGAGGAGATGCCAGTGGGTGTGAGTTTCCTTTTAAGGTGAAGAAATAGTTCTGAAACTAGACAGTGGAAATGGTTGGACAACATTGAAAATATACTTAATGTCACTGAATCCTACACTTAGTTAATAGTTAAAATAGATTTAATAAATTGTTAAATAGTTAAAGTGGCAAGTTGTATGTTACGTGTCTCGTACTACAAGAAAAGAGCTGTTTCTCTATATTCACACACTGGGGACCAAGTTACATTGCCCTGGGAAGCCACAGGGCAAGAGCATACTTCTCCTTTGCTCTTCAAGGCTTTATGTTCCTGAGGGGTCAGGGCAGCCACCAGCAAGGGCAGTCCTGTTGGAGCCACAGGAGAGCCTTGGCCAAGATGCCGGCACAGGGAGAAACACATTGTGCCCACTGGAGAGGCACAGGTTTGGCAGGGCAGGGCGTTGGGAACTGTGGACTCATTTTTAGGTGCACACAAGACCCCACCCCAATGGCTTTGAGAAATGCTGGGGAAGACTTAGAAGCTGGACACTGAGCAGGCACAGAACAGCCAAGGAAATTTGGGTTAAAAGTAAGATAGTGCTTCACAGTTTGAAGATACCTTCATTTAATATGATGAATTAGCTTTTCAAGACAACTGTATGGATAGATGGTGTTATTGCCATGTTATACATATAGAACTCAGTCTCAGAAAGGTTAAGTGACCTTCCCAAGTTTACACAGCCAGTGAATACCCTGGGCACTTCCCAAAACCTCTTACATGACAGGATTATTTGTAATGATGAGGCAACCTATTTTCTCCTAAGGGTTTGATCACAGAAGACTGCTCACATGCAGAAAGATGTGCTCCATGGCTGTGCTTGTGAGAAGAAGTGGCTCAGGTATCCCATTATTGAACCTAAATTGAAGGGTCTGCTTGTTCAGCTCCTGGGAAAGTGTACAGTTATACCTCAGTCCTACTGCAGGCAAATCATTTGTTTAAAGCCTGCTGATGAGAAATGTAAATGTGTGTTTCGAAGATAAAGATGCTAATTTGAGTATGAGCCACGAGTTATTATAAGAACAGAGAAACACGGCTGGGGGGAGTGTGGTGGTTGCAGGAAAGGAGGTGAGAGGTATGAATGGAAGGGAGGTGGAGAAGGGCCATGGTACATGTTATTCATACCACTAGTTTACCTTGATGGTAAGAAAATGCCTCCTCCATGCTTAGACATAGGGCGGCAGCAGCTTTGTGCTCAGGCTTGGTGCCAGTTTAAGGAAAGTAAACAGGCATCAGTTTACCTTGTCCCCAGAACTCGGTGACATATTGTCTCTAGAGTATCCCCGGGGTGGCATCTACGAGTTCCCCAGCTGGATTTGTCCCTAACTGGGAGAAGCAACTCCCAGATCAGCCCCAGTTGTAAAGAATCAATGGGCCCATGGAAAAACCTGTGTTCCCTGATGTAGGCTTTGCCTCCCTAACTCTGTATTTATTGTGTGCTTTTGCTCCCCACTAAGATCTCTAGAAGAAGAAAAAACAGGAATCTTGAACATCCCAAAAGGAGGAATCTGAGTTAGTAAATGGAACATCCACACATGCCCATTAGGTAAGAATATCTCAGGGAGCTGAACCGAGGATGCAAATCAGAAACCCTTTCTGGTGTCCTCAGTAAGGGCATCCCTGGGCTGCACCCGCAGATGGAAGTTTTGCAAAGTCGATGGGAAAAGGTAGATGGCTGGGGACTAGGGATTTTGAAAAAGTGTAAAAGGTGAAAACTTGCTGGGAGGTCTGCCTTTATTCTTTTTTTTTTTTTTTAATTTTTCAAATTTTAGATTCAGGAGGTACATGTGCATGTTTGTTACATGAGTTGATTGTGTATAATAGTGGTAATTTGGCTTCTAATGTACCCATTCCTCAAATATTGAACATTGTACCACAGAGGTAATTTTTCATCTGTCATCTGCCTCCAATCCTCCCTGTTTTGGAGTCCTCAGTGTCTATTATTTCTATTTTTATGTTCATGTGTACCTAGAACTCTGCCTTTATTCTTGGCAACAATGTCAGAAACAAGCAAAGTCAATTCTGCCTCAGAGATTATGATGTGTGACCATCTTGCATATGGTCAGTGTTATCAGCTCCAGAAGTATTACTACTCATGTCCTTAATCTGTCTTTTTGCTTCTTTTGCATTTAAGGCGGAGACCTAAGTGTCTCTTGAGATGTCAGGGGAAAATAAAAGAGATAAATTATTCCAATGAAAACATCCCTACACATTTTCTTGTATTGTTTGAGCCACCCAAGCTTCTTTCTTAGGTTGATTGTTTCTGCCAACTCTAGCAGCCTATCTCAAATTGTGGACCAGAATCACCAGGGGAGCTTGTTAGGAAATTAGATTCCAGAGAGTAGGGCAAAATTTGCATTCTAAAGACCTACCTCAGGGGTTTGGGAGCCATTACCCTTGGGGCCCCTAGCAGTCCTACAGGGAGCTGCAGCAAGTGGAGAGGAAGCGACTTTTCCCTTGACTTTTAACCAGATCAGCTTGCAAATGCAGCTCCCCAACACTAAGACTATTTTTATTTTTATTTATTTATTTATTTTTTGAGACAAAGTCTCACTCTGTCACCCAGGCTGGAGTGCAGTGGCACAATCTTGGCTCACTGCAACCTCTGCCTCCTGGGTTCAAGCGATTCTCCTGCCTCAGCCTCCCGAGTAGCTGGGACTACAGGTGCATGCCACCATGCCAGGCTACTTTTTTGTATTTTTAGTAGAGATGGGGTTTCACCATGCTAGCCAGGCTGGTCTCGATCTCCTGACCTTGTGATCTGCCTGCCTCAGCCTCCCAAAGTGCTGGGATTATAGGTATGAGCCACCACGCCCAGCCTGAGACTATTTCTTTTAAACAAATTGTTATGCCATTAGAAAAAAAAATTGAAACAAGATCATTGGTTGGAAAGAAAAGAAATAGACAACTGGAAATCACCCAGTGTTCTTTAGTGCCTTTTGTTTTGGAAATTAGGGCAATTCACCAACCACTACCGCCTTTGTTGACATTTTAGGGCACACTCTTACTGGAATGTTTTAGGACAGGTTAAGTCTGGGACATAACATTAGCTTTTAGATGCCTCATTAAATAGGAAAGATAAAAAGCGAAGGATGAGTGCCCCCTGTAAAGTAGAATGTAGAAGCTATGCAGGACTACCCCAGGGGAGCTGCACCTGCTCAGCAAAGTGTTGGGGGCGGGGGCTAAGCACTCAGAGGTGGCAAGTCCCCCATGAGTTCCCAGGGGGGGCTTGCTGAGGTCTCTTTATGGAACAGCTGACTTCCCCACTATTTCCATCTGCAGAATAACCCCACCTAGGCCTAAAATCTCAAAAAAGTAAGAGAAAGAAATTGAGAAAACATTCTAATGTGGATGTGGGCACCCCAAAGCAAAGTGCTTCTCCTCTCACTTACCGTAAAAAAGCGTCAGCCTACAATCTCACCCCAAAACACTGAGCTCTCCATTGCTTTTCCCAGTCCTTCCAGATGTCTACTGAGTGCCAGCCAAGATGAAAGAAAAACAATCCACACCTAGACTATTCCCCCATGAAACTGCAGGACACCAAAGATAAAGATCTTTCAAAATCCAAAAAGATTTTGGAGAGAAAATGAAGGGCCACATATAAAGAAACATAAATCAAACTGCTATCATACCTCTCATTAGCAAAACTATATAGCTAAAATCAGAGGACCAATGCCTTCGAAGTTCTGAGGGAAAGTTATCTCCCACCAAGAATTCTATTGCTAGCTCAACTGTCTGGCCAGGGCCAGAGCAGAGGAAGGCCCATTTTGGAACTTACAAAGACTTAGACATCTTATCTTTACATAATTTTATCCTTACATACTTTTTCTTACAAAGTTGAATAGGTACTTCAGCAAAATAAGGTTATGAACTAAGAAAGAGGAAGACAAAAGACCCAGGAAACAGCATTGAAGTCACTCAAGAGAGCAACATAAGGGACCCCCACTGCGACAGCTGTACAGCAGTTCTAGACAGCAGCCAGTCCACAGCAGAGCATAGGGGCAGAGGCTGTAAGGGGAAAAATATGCAGGAAGAAGGGGGATTCCATAGCAATGAAAAAATATCTGAGATTTTGGAAGAATCTGAGAATGTGAAAAAAGAAACAAGAAAATTCAGGAAAAATCAAAGCTGTCGGGGAGTCACAATCCAAATATGAAGCAGCTGTTCCAAATTAGAACAAGAAGTCATTGAGCTTCCAGGAGAAAAACTGTTGGATTCAATGCTGAAGAAAAAGTAAGAAGTGAAAAGATGCGAGCCACTTCCTAAAGAAGATACACATTTCTTTTTATAATAATACTAATAATAATGATTTCAAAAGGAAGGGCAATAAGAAATTCCTGGCAAAACAAACAAACAGCATAAGAAACAAATGCATGGTTTTATAAGAAACAATAAGAGAAACACACATAAACCAATTGTGCAATAAAACGTGATGTACTACTTATCAGGGAAATGCAATTCAAAACCACAGGGAGGCCAGGCGCGGCGGCTCACGCCTGTAATCCCAACACTCTGAGAGGCCGAGGCGGCCAGGTCACTTGAGGTCAGGAGTTCGAGACTAGCCTGGCCAACATGGTGAAACCCCGTCTCTACTAAAAAATATACAAAAATTAGCTGGGCGTGGTGGCGTGTGCCTGTAGTCCCAGCTACTCGGGAGGTTGAGGCAGGAGAATCGCTTGGACCCAGGAGGTGGAGGTTGCAGTGAGCCGAGATCGCACCACTGCACATCAGCCAGAGTGACAGAGCGAGACTCCATGTCAAAAACAACAACAACAACAACAACAAAACAAAACAAAACCAGAGCGAGATACCACCTCATTCAGTTAAAATGGTTATTATCTAAAAGACAGAAAACAAGCGTTGGTGAGGATGTGAAGAGGGAACACTTACATACTATTGGTGGGATTACAAACTAAGACGGCCTTTGTGGAAAACAGTACAGAGGTTCCTCAAAAAGTCTAAAATGGAACTACTATATGATCTAGCAATCCCACTATTAGATGTATATACAAAGACAATGAAATCAATATAGTCAAAGAGACATCTGTACCCCCATGTTTACTGCAGCACTATTCACAACAGCCAAGATAAGGAATCAACCTAAGTGTCCAGCAACTGTGAATGGATAAAGAAAATGTGGTACATATCCATAATGGAATACTGTTTAGCCATAAAATGAATGAAATTCTGTCATTTGCAGCAACATAAATGAACCCGGAGGACATTATGTTAAGTGAAATAAACCAGACACAAAAAGACAAATACCACATGATCTCACTCATATGTGGCATCTAAAAAAGAAAAGCCATAGAAGCAGAGAGTAGAACAGTGTTTACCAGAGAGTGAGGAAGGGTCAGAGGAGGAGAGGCAAAGCTTGGTCAATGGGTACAGACTTAAAATTAGATAGAAGGAGTAAGTTCTGGTGTTCTGTTGCATAGTAGGGTGACTGGGTAACAGTAAGGTATTGTACATTACAAAGTAGCTAGAAGAGAAAATGATAAATGCACGAAATAATGAATACAACATAGATATGCACGGAAATATCAAATGGTAACCCACAAATATGTACAATTTCAACGTCAATTAAAATAAATAACTTAATTGAAAGTAAAATGTGGTGTGATTTTGAGCACTTGGTGGAGTATGAAAGGATGATGCACTTGGATGTTTTCTTTGAGTGGCACTAAAATCCACACTGAGAGGAATACTTGATCACTGCGTATTTTTTTGGCTCTGCAGGAAATAATAAGGTAGCCATATTAAAGTCAAGAGTGTTTACTGACTTGCAATTTTTGGAACAACCTATAAACAAAGCACGAAAGATTTCACGAGAACACAAAAGCTATCATCCTTGACCATGTGGAAGGGAAAGCTTGGTGGGAGGGAGAAGGGGAAGGGAGGACTGGGGCACTACGTGGAGAGTAAAGAGATAGCTCTGCAGTTGACAGAACAAATAGAGACTTAAATATGCTACTCAAAATTATACAGTTAACTAAAAATAGTGCTATGCTTCTCTTTGGAGCAGGGAGAAAAAGAGAGTGAAAGATGTTGTAAGCGAACTAAACCCTCATACTCCATAGCAGGAAATGAACAGATGATACATCAAGTTAATAAAAGACAGAGATAAATTGGAAGTCTTTGGAAGTACGGAGGTAAACTCATAAAGCCTAAAACCAGAAATGGTTAAATGTGATTCCCCTGGGGAGTAATCCTGAGGGTGGAGAGGAGGATGGCTGAGAACTTAGCATGTTTTCAGAAGTCTTGTGGATTGAACTGATTTTTAACCACATGCATGTATTACATTGATAAAAAATTTAAACAAAAATTAGTTTCAAAACTATGGCTACATTTTACATGATAACAGCAAATTCCTATGTTTTCAGCACTGTTTAAAGCATTTGACGTTAATCTCTTCATTGGTTTTCTCAACAACCTTATAAAGTAAGTCTCCTAAACTGGACTCTCTCAGATGCAGACCCTGATCTAAGGATTTGAGTGCAAATGATTTGAAGAAGGGCTCCCAGGAAAAACCAGGAGGGGAGCGAGGACAGCAGGATGGGAGGGCAAGAAGCCAAGCAAAGGCAGGATTTCAGGGCAAGTCCCAGCCTCATCCTGATTCCAGGGAGCTCTGAAGCATAAATGACACCTTGAGGTTTACCCTGCCTCACAGAGCCCCTCTATTTCCTTGACTTCTCCCAACACCAGTGAATCATTGATTCCAGCTGGGGACCGGGCATAAACTCCAAAACATTTTGACTTTCTGTAAGGGGGCAGTGACTTCGGTGCCTAAGAATCAAATGACTTCTAAGAATCAAAGTATATATTTTAAAACTATTATCAGAGGTGTTTATACTATGTAACTGGCCATGTTAAAATACTCTTAAGAAAGTACAAATGGCCCTCAGAGAGGCAAGCTATGAATTTCCATGGAGCAAATTTATAATGGGTTGGTGAAAGCACAATCATATCAGGTCTTCTTGGCTTGCTTTCTGTCTCATATACACAGACATATAATAATAATATATTATTATATTTATTATATATTATACAATTATATATATTTACAATAATATATACCATGTAATTATATTTTGTACATATTTACAATGTTATATATAATATATATATTACACCAAGCCATGTTAAAGACACAGATGGCTTCCCATTTATTTGCTGCTTATAGTCTCACAGTGATATGAGCAATTATACACATGGGATAAAATAATATTGAGCCACTGTAAATTGAGATGAAGTAACCATTTTCATCTCTTCTGCATGGACTAGACATTGTTTCTGTCTAGTATATCTAAATATCCTTGAACTGGTGAAGGTTTTAACATATTGACAGAAACTAAGTGTCCATCAGATGAAGGTTAGTCATTACAGGAAGTACAGAAAGATGGCATCACAGAAGCCAATTCTGAGGTTGAAGTGATGGTCAGAGGCCATGCCCTATCTGGTCCAGCTGGCAGGCATATCCCACTGTGTAGACACATGTGGCCATTATATCTCTGAATAAATTGACATGTCAAATCCTGTATTTATACTCATCTTGCAACCTTCTCACAAGATAAGGATTTTCATGGAATTGTCCTTTACAAACAGAGAAGGTGTTGATCAAAGGGCAATAATATTAGCACCCCTTGACAATTATATTTCTCTTTGTAAATTAAAATGGGCATTCTGGTTTTATAATCTATCTTCTTCAGTTTGAGTCAGCATTGTGATATTCTGATCCAGCTTAGGACACTAATTAAATTGAGTTTCTTGCCATAGGCTGAGATCTAGACCCTATACAGGACCAAATTCATCTTTGGCTCCACTGATGATACCAACTGTGGCATGAACCTTCTTTTGAAAAGTCAACAATAGACATTTGTTCCTGATAGATTAAGAAATATTCCCTAGGACTATTCCATAGGATGCTAGTTGCCACATATGTTCCATGAAAAAAAAAGTGTCCAAAGGCCAAAAAAATTATTTGGGAGATACTGCATGTTTCATCCTATTTTTGGAAATCCAGTGAGCATTAGAATATTAATGGCTAGAATTTCAGCATTAAAGAAACCTGATTCAGCCGGGTGCGGTGGCTCACGCCTGTAATGCCAGCACTTTGGGAGGCCAAGGCAGGTGGATCATGAGGTCAGGAGATTGAGACCATCCTGGTCAACATGGTGAAATCCTGTCTCTACTAAAAATACAAAAATTAGCTGGGTGTGGTGGTGTGCGCCTGTAGTCCCAGCTACTTGGGAGGCTGAAGCAGGAGAATCGCTTGAAACTGGGAGGCGGAGGTTGCAGTGAGCCGAGATCATGCCACTGCACTCCAGCCTGGGTGACAGAGCAAGATTTCGTCTCAAAAAAAAAAAAAAGAAACCCAATTAACATTTTCTATCCAATACTGACCAAACTCATTTGACCTTGGAACGCCATCTTTTTTTTTTTTTTTTTGACACAAACTAATGCATACATATATGGAACTAATATTACTGGGGGGGGGCCCACTTAGAAATAACCTGAAGGTGTCACTGTCTTTGTTGTCAGACATGACTGTTTTATAAATGAAGAAATTTTATACATGTCTATATATATATATGTACACAGAATTTTATATATATATGATTTATATATTTTATATCAGGATCTCTGGAGAACATGATGAACTATTTTCAACATAAAATAAACATAATAAAATTCTTTTTCTTTTTTAGAGTTTGGGGTCTCACTATGTTGCCCAGCCTGGCCTTGATCTCCTGGACTCAAGCGATCCTCTTGGAGTAGCTGGGACTACAGGCATATACCACCATACCTAGCTTATCTATTGATATTCTTGTTTACCCCTACTAAGATTACATGTGTTAATCCATATGTCAAGCTTATCCAGTGTGATGAAACTGGTGAATTCACACTGAAGAGAAACTTTGAAGGTAAAAAACATCCTTGATTGATAAAAAATATAAAGGTGTTAAAATGTAAATATGTGTTAAGTGGGTATGTGCATATGAATTTCTGTTTTTGTTTTTGTTTTTTGAGACGGAGTCTCCCTCTGTCGCCCAGGCTGGAGTGCAGTGGCATGATCTCAGCTCCCTGCAAGCTCCACCTCCTGGGTTCATGCCATTCTCCTGCCTCAGCCTCCCGAGTAGCTTGGGACTACAGGCGCCCGCCACTACGCCAGGCTAATTTTTTGTATTTTTAGTAGAGATGGGGTTTTGCAGTGTTAGCCAGGATGGTCTTGATCTCCTGACCTCGTGATATGCCCACCTCAGCCTCCTAAAGTGCTGGGATTATAGGTGTGAGCCACCGCGCCAGGCCTGAATTTCTTAATAAATGCAGTTTTCATGAAGGCAAAGTATTTCAGATAGTCTGGTAGGAAAGGAGAAAGAAATACAAAAAAGGGTCTTAAAGTGTGCAAAGGTGGGAAACTGGAGCTGGGACTTTTCTGACCAACTAGGACAACCTGGGGCTTAGCTGAACTCTCCCCAGGCTCTGGGAAAGCATCATTGTTATGGATTTTCAGCTGTGAGGAGCTTGGTATGAAAATTCTGCTCCTCGAATAAGTCTACAGCATGAGTTAAAGAAGAAAATGCAGTTCTATCAATACTAAACATTTTAAGACAAAAAATTTAAATAACCCTCTTCTGCCTTTTCCCATCAAATTTCAAGTATTTTCCAGGTGTTAATACAATAGCAAATTAGAACTCCTAGGGTTTGAGTGGGCATTTTGACTTAATTCTGGTGGATAGATTCTACACGTTCCTTGATTTTGCTTAATTGATGTTTAGATAACCTGCAAGGAATCCATAGACCGTTTATGGAAACATTGATTCTTGATTTGAAATCTGTTTGCTCAGCAGATGGGACCAAATTTATCCATCAGAGAATCTAGCCCTCGCACAAGAACTAGTAGTATTCTTTCCTTACAGAGTTTGGCAGAGGATTGGTGAAGAACACGGCAGAAACAATGGGACTCTCCTTGGATATAAGTTCTTTGTGCTCTGCAAATTCTCCAATACATGGATAACCAAGTGGTTGTTGTTGTTTTTCTAGAAGTCTGAGATTCACTGTCTATGCCTCACTGTCTTCTTGAACCAAATGAGTTTAAGGACAGAATATACACTTGGGTGAGATAGGAAGCAGCTCAAAAAAGTGCTCATGTCACATTCAATCCCATTATTTTTCCTCCATTAATATGAAAAAGACCTATTTACATCTTTGATGACTTCTTAGAAAGCCAATCCACCTTGGAGGTTAAAAGGTTTAAAATTAGAGCTAACATTTATTGAGCATGGGTTTTCCAGGGATATTTTCACTTTCATAAAAATTAAGGGAGAAGAGAACCCATAAGCCATATTCACTAAAAATTATGCTACGGGTATGGGGGAAGGGAGAAGTATGCTCAGTTTATATTCCTATGTTAATAAAATAATTCCTTAAATTCAGCAAAGCAAGATGCACCCTGGCTTTCAAAGCATCAGTGTTTGACTTTTCCTTCAAATGGAGATTTGTAGGAGAAAGTATTACAGACAATTCAATGGCTACTGTGCCTGGTTTAAACACAGCACTATGCTCACCAAATTTCTTTTAGGCTATAGACACATGGGCCAGTGCTTATTTTCATGGTTGATTTAATCCATCCCCTGTGCCAGTGTGGGGATTATTCCCTACAGTTATTCTCCAGTGATCTGTCAGTTCAGATTAAAAAAAGTTAAGTGACAAAGATGCAGTGGCTGATTCCTTTAGAAGGCTGTGGAAGCTGCAGTATACAGCAAGAGACTTCTTTTTAAGGATCTGACTATGTTCTCTCTTTAATTTCCCTCATATCGCCACAAATCTTTCTTATCTAGGCTGAACTTTAAACTTCCTAAACAGGCAATTCAATTTTGTTCATATACAACAATTTCAGGGTTGCCAAAAAGGGTTTCCAGATCTTACTTCATTGGCTCTTGCTTAGTTTTTAAGAAGAGGAGATAGCATATATTTCCTTACTTTACATTTGAAATCTAAGACATGATTCTAGGACCACATGGATCCTAGCTTTGCTTGGGATACACAATAAATGATAATACCATCTCTTAAGCTACATCTCTTTTTATATTTTGATATAGGATTCAAAATACACCTTTGCCAGATTTGTAATTCTGTTCCAGATTCTTTGAGAAGAAACCTGCAATAAAATGATTTTAATTGTATAGCAAAATGTTACTCGTGTTAAATGGTAAAAGTTACTCATATAATAAATACTATTATTATTCTTACTCTTATTTTCTCTTTCCATCGCTACAATAGAATTCTTTAGTAGGATTATGAAGATACTGGGTAATTTGGTTATTTTGTATTGATGTGCAAATTAGTCATTCAATTCACACACTCATTTTAAAGGCTTTCATATGTACTAAGTTAAAAAGAAGGCAACTGACAGTTTTAACAAAATAATTACATTAATTCTACACTCTGCTGCGAGAAAAGGGTCATCAAAAATAGAATCCTGAGAAAATTCATAAAAAACAATACAATGCTGGACTACTAATGGGGCTAGGATGTAATACGGTTGCATCATCTATATGATTACAAATGTTTTCTGCAAATGTCTCATGGATTTCTGCCAGGATGGTTGGTCTTGCTTATGAGAAGTAAAATAGTATTATTTTTACTTTGTGGACAAAAGGGGCAAATAGAAATGGATCAGTCAGGATAGGCTAGGTTATGCTGTGATAACAAGCAACCTCAACATCCCAGTACAGTTTACTTCTTTACATGTCCTAAATCATCAGGGGGCTCAGCTCATTGTAGTCACTTAGGTGGCCAAGCTGGTGGAGCACCTACTATCTTGAACATTACCAGAAGGAAAGAGAGCTTTTGAGAGTGAGAATTGAATGCTCTGGGCCAGCAGTAGCTCCCATCACTTTCTCTTGAAACTCATTGGCCAGCACTGGTCACTTGGCACCACTTGAACGCAAGGAGACCAGGAAGTGCCAAAGTGTCAACTCTCAGAGAGCGGGAGAGCCAGGAAAGTTTGGTGAACCACATTAGTGACTTCCACAAAGGTCTCACTCTGCCCCTCAGATGGTTTCCATATTTATCACTTCCTTTCCATTTTCATTTCCCTTTGTTTAACCTCATTTTGTCTTGTCTGCATCACTGCAAGAGCCTTTTTGTTTGTTTGTTTTTGAGATGGAGATTTGGCTCTTGTCCCCAGGCTGGAGTGCAGTTGCGCTATCTTGGCTCACTGCAAGCTCCGCCTCTAGGGTCCAAGCAATTCTCCTGCCTCAGCCTCCCAAGTAGCTGGGATTACAGGCACCTGCCACCAGGCCTGGCTAATTTTTGTATTTTTAGTAGAGATGAGGTTTCACCATGTTGGCCAGGCTGGTCTTGAATTCTTGACCTCAGGTGATCACCTGCCTCAGCCTCCCAAGGTGCTAGGATTACAGGTGTGAGCCACCTTGCCTGGCAGTGCAAGGGCCTTTTAACTCTCTTGCCTTCCTCACTCTCTCTCTCATTTATTAAATTTACTAATGTTATCAAGCCATTTGCTAAGTGCCCATCTGCCACCAGAATTATCTTTGTAAAACACAGATAGGATTATCCTATTAATTTTTTTAAAGAAGGGAATATGATATCTCTCAGCCCAAGGAATTAAACCATAGTGCTCAGCCCAATATTAGAGAATGAGGGAGGGCACTCTGACTTCAACCCACTTTTCTAGAGACACCCTGACCTCTTCTGAGAACCTCACTTCTAGTCCAGAGGTAGAAGCTGATGGTCCATGGCCATCCACAGCCAGCAGTCAGGGATGTCCCACTTCCACACATGGAATCAGGGGTTGAAAAAAGTTTGATTTGGTTGACAAGAATAAAAAATCAGGAGAGCCTCCATAAAATATGTATTGTCCATTTTTCTTAAAGACAAAACAAAACACAACCCCACATCCAGAAGGTCTGGCAACATGACCCTGCATGGGGACTGGAGCTGAGTGCAGCTGTCCTCTTGCTGAGATCCATGGCAGCCAGAATGAACTGCCCCCTCTCCTGAAATTCTATGAGGGGACATCCTGTTGTGCATTGCACCACAATTAGTGTGTCCCTGGATGGTTCTTTTACCAACTAGCTCCCTAAAGAAGGTAACCATTTATATGCAGGACTTTTTTTTTTTTTTTTTTTTTTTTTTAATCTTCCTGTCTTCTCTCTCAGCAACCTGCATACAGCAGATGTTCACTAAATAATTAGGAATTATAATTGTAGGGAGCTGTAATTTGATTGGCCACTTGATGACTTCAACTTATTCTTCCTACCTAACATGTATCATGTGCTTGCTTTGGTTAACTTCACAAAAGTAGAGATATCATTGGAGAATTTCTGAGGTTCACAAGATCCACTGCTCAGGGTTCTAGGAGACTACCTATAAATCATGTGACCTCTGAGCCTGCACGGAGCTGCAGTTAATTTGGGGAAATGGTATAGATTTATTTTTCTAAAAAATCAAATTCTTGTGTTCGTTTTTTGAAAATATAGAACTGTACAGGCCAAGGCAGCCATCTGGATGCATCTGGAGCCATATCCTAAAAATTCTGTAAAATAATTTTGTTTATGAACTAGCAAGTTATTAAAGGAAGTGAGTGAACACCACCTAAGAATTCAGGATTTGAAGGTGGGCTATAGGAATTCAATAGGAAATATGCATATAAAACGTGGTTAAAGAGGAAATGACAAGCTTAGAGAGCCCTGAAAGGTTATCTGGATAAACAGAAAAGTACTGCAGGTAGGTCTGAGATGGACAGATTAAATCATAATCTTAGAAGAGTGAAAAATATCATCCTAACCAAGGGCTGACCCAAATTCCACTCAATCTGGAGAGAAACATAATAGAGCACATGGATTAAGAGGGTTTGAGTTGAAGGTCAGGTTTTTAGTATGTCTGGGCTGGCAGGATGTAAAAGTCAGCCAGGCATAACAAACACGTTGCCCTGTTGAGTGAGCAGGCGGTGGAAGGGCCAAAGCATAAGGTGCAAGTGAGGCCCATGGGTCAGTTACTCACTTCTCTTCCCCTGGTCACGCTCTACTCCTGGCCATCTGCAATTGCATGCTCTGTCCCTAAGGGGAACCAGGCAAAAGTATAGGATGGGTGAGCACAGATTCACTAACATGACAGGTAAAGCAACACACAGATCCCTTTTACTCACAATGAATGAGAACATTCAACACTAATTTCAAACAGTTTATAGAAAAGCTATTTAGAGGAGGATGAGAATTTGAGTTTTACGGCAAGATAGCAACTCAAAACTATAAGATACTTCATGAAGGCTCTCATTGTTTGTCTGGACCCATGTAATAGTCTCCCGTTTTCTCCCTCTCTCTCTCTCTGCCTCTCTTTCTCTCTCTGTCTCTCTGTCTCTCTCTCTCTCTCTCTCTCTCTCTATATATATATATAAATATATACAATGTTTATTCTTAAAGTACAGCTCCCTCCTCTCCTACTTCTCTTTCTCCCTCTCCCTTCCCCTTTCTTCCTCCTCCATTTTCCTCCCTTCCTTCCAATGCATCTTCTCTCCTTACTCTAAAAATTTATTAAGCACCTGCATTATGCTGGGGAATGTGCAGACAATTGAACTTATAAACATAACTTCAACTGTGATTCTGCCTTCCTGCACTTCATTCACATCCTATCTGGGAAAACAGACATGCAAATGCTCAAGCACAAGGTGATATGTCAATATTTCTTCTTGGTTAGTAATTTTCACTGTCTCCCCACATCTCCAGAGAGTACACATCCTCTCCCTTCACATCAAAGCCCTTCACGACTCTGCTCCAAGCCCACTTTCAGGTTTTAGCTCCCAACATTCTTCTGGCTGTAACCTCACACTCCAGCTGCCCATTGCACATCATTTCACACTCACACCTGGCTTTCGCTCATGATTTGTTCTGCTTTCTGAAATGACCCCTCCTTCTGTTTCTCTGTCATGATCCTACCCTTCTTTCAAAGCTCAGCTCTTCTTTCTGGACAGCCTCTTCTGCTCCCACTTACACAAAGTAGGTATAATGAAGTGATGCCCTGGTTATGGTACACACAGTAGTGCCCCCTTATCTTGTGGTTTTTCTTTCCTCGGTTTCAGTAACCTGTGGTCTGAAAAGATTACAGTATTTTGAGAGAGGGAGTGAGAGACCACACTCACATAACTTTTATTATAATATATTGTTATGTTATAATTGTACTATGTTATAGAAGAATTGTTATTTATTTATTTTTGAGACCAAGGGCTCACTCTGTGGCGTAGGCTGGAGTGCAGTGGTGTGATCATGGCTCACTGCAGCCTTGACCTCCTGGGATCAAGCGATCCTCCCACTTCAGCCTCCCAAGTAGCTGGGACTACAGGTGCATGCCACCATGCCTGGCTAATTTTTTAAATTTTTGGTTGAGATGGGGTCTCACTATGTTGGCCAGGCTGGTCCCCAACTCCTGGCCTCAAGCAATCTTCCCACCTCAGTCTCCCAAAGTCCTGGGATTACAGGCATGGGCCACTGCACTCGGCCAAAAATTGTTGTTGTCATTAACCCCTTACTATGCCTAATTTATAAGTTAAACTTTATAGGTATGTATAAATAGGAAAAAGCATAGCATATAGAGGGTTCAGTACTATCTGCAGCTTCAGGTAACCACTGGGGGTGTTGGAACATGTGCCCCCTCAGAAAAGCAGCAACTACTGTATGTCTTTTATATTAATAGTTGTTAGCCAACATTAGAACACTATTGTCCTAGTTCAGACCATGCTGAAACTCTAGGGCTGCAAAAACACTTTTTGGATTATGAACCCCTTTGAGAATCTGATAAAAAAAATATGTACCCTTTACAGAGAGATGTGTTTATACTTATAAATTTAACATAATTTCTCAGGGGATTTCAGACTCCTCTCAAGTTCATCCAGAGACACCTACCCGCCTGATGACTGACAGCATCTGCGGGGGACCAGGCTACAGGTCCGGGTGAAGGGCATCTGTCCCTGAAACATACGGCCCTTCCTGGCATCCACTAATGGGGAGAGGTAGGTCTTCTGATGGAGATTCAGAATCTGGAAGGTGGGCCACAGGTGGTTGAGGGAACTCTGGCCACTTGTTGGTTTTTATTCTCTTCAGTCAGGTCTTAAGAATTCTTATCTAGCCTCTGGACCTCACAGGTGAGAAGAGTTAAAGCCTCTCTGCCCCATGGAGGTTCATTCTGAGTGAGCTCAAGGTGCAAGCCATATTTTCTGATGGGAGGTTACCCTCTGAGCTGGCTTAAAGTCATGTTTAAATAGTCTAGCCTAGTCTCATTCTGTTATGGGCCTTCAGATCAGACACTATAGTGCATTGCTGAAACAAGATGCAAAGAGGATGTCTGAGAATTAGGTAGACATCTCTTAATGCTTTGTTTATGTTATACAGAAATATGACCTTAAATAGTAATTTTGGAAAGAGCTATTGGTGTTCTGTCAGTCCCACTCTGTGAAGGAGTAGGGACTCTTTCCCCTTCATTTTATACCAAGAAAAGGGGGCTTCCATGGAGCTGGTTTGTGTCCCTGCAGTAGGGAGTCACATCAGACCTGTGTTGGCCTCTTGTTGGAAAATGCCACAGGTAAAAAGACAGGCTGGTTAGCTGCTCTAACAGGGAGGCTATGGAGAGATTGTGGCCCTGGTGGCTGGCACTTGAGGCTTGCATGAGAATTTCCTCGGGGCTGGATGTGGGCCACATGAGTGACAAAACCCTAGCATGGCCCACCTGAGATTGTGTCTGAGAGAGTCCCGTGCAGTGGTGAATATATCTCAGCATGGAGAATTTAGAGGTAGGGCATCACCCACATTAAAGGATCTGTATTTGAGAGGCCAGGATTGGGAGGTTTCCAAAAAACCACAATACCATCCCCCAGAAAGAGTTATCTGTAAATATCTCCAAGTCCAGTGAGCGTGAAGCCAGCCAACAGTAGTGCCCATCAGTAGGAACCATCCCTGCTTTCTTTTCCTCTGAAAGGGTCAGAAACTAAAGATAGAGGAGGAGGAGCTGAAACTGTAGGTGGGGAACAAAGAGAGATTCTCTTTCCCAGTTACAGGCTTTCTGCTTACAATTTGGTTGACATGTAGGGCGTGGGAGGTGAAGGGGTCTGAAACCTCAAATCAAATTGGACTTTTGTTTTGTTTTTTTGAGGCAGGGTCTCCCTTTGTCACCAGATTGACGTGCAGTGGTGTGATCATGGCTCACTCCAGCCTCAAAATCCCAAGCTCAAGTGATTTTCCTGCCTCAGCCCCTCTAGTACCTGCATGCACCACCACATCCAACTAATTTTTTAATTTTTTTAGAGATGGAGTCTCACTATGTTGCCCAGGGTGGTCTCAAACTCCTGGGCTCAAGCCGTCCTCCTGCCTCAGCCCTCCAAAGTGCTGGGATGACAGGTGTGAGCCATTGCGCCTGGCCCCAAGTTGGAGTTTTGACTATTACCTGGGTTTGTACGTTCTACTTATCAAAGCAAAGTAGTGTTTATATTACCTAGCAGTAGCCTGGGATGTTACAGGACTTCCTTGAGTTGTCATTTGGGGGTAAGGGAAGAACCAGCCCTAATGAATAAGTTGAAAGCCACAGTGAGTTGAACAAGTCATGTAGTGATTGCACTAACCTCAGAGGAACTGAGCCTTGCTTTGTTTTTTTCCTAAGAGAGCAGAAGGGTTCTTTTGCAGCAGACACATAAAAGCTACTGGGTTAAGTGCGCTGTATTTTCTTCCGTGCCTTTCCTCCTTTTCTCTCTGGTGTTGTCTTTGTGAGTCTAGGACCCTTGTTGAGGAGGGGGATAAGTTTCCCTTTCTTTGGAGATGTTCATTCAGTATTCAGCACATATTTATTGACTGTGCACTGCAGAGGCTATCAAGCCTCAGGGTACAGAGGGATCACCAAGGGTGCTTGTAAAAATGCTGATTCCAGGGCCCCACCTATGCAGATTTTGATTACATACCCTGTAGTGGGCTGAGGAATTGGCAGCCTTTAAACAAACTTCTGGTGCAGGGGTCCTTGGTCCATACGTGAGTAGTGCTGGTCTCTACTGGTTTCCTGGCACTGTGCTGGGTGCCTAAATATCACAAGAAATCAGGCATATTTCTTACCCTCAAAAATCTAACAGTTTGGTGGCATATGTAGCTGGCCTGTAAATTATCAACGTGTTTGAGCATGTGTTTCTTTGGAAGTATTTACAAACCATGAGACAGCAATAGGGTTAGTGTGGGAAGGGAGAGAAAAAAACCCTTGTAAGTGCCAAGCAAAAAACGTTTCCTGCTAGTGAGACAGTCAGGCTGGGAAGAAAGGGAAAATGAAGGGCGAAGTCTTTAAGAGGCTCACCACAGTGAAAGAGCGACTAGTAATTTGAGGATTCCTTTGCCAGCATACTGCCAAATGTATGAGAATTAGAACTGTCAGGGTCCTTGGAACTCATCAAACCCAATTTTACCCTTGAGAAATAAAGAAAATGAGACCCACAGACCCTGAATGATTTGCTCAAGTGCACACAGAGAAGAAGGTAGGATTGTTTATCTGATACATTTTGAATATATGTTGAACCAATAATCACTTATGCCAAGGTAGGTCGTTTATTGGCTTAGAATTCTGGAGGCAGTTCTGTACCTAATAGTTAAAATCTCTGTAAATATATGATTCAATGAGGAATATAATTAGAAAGGCCTCCAAAAGCTTCCTTTTAAATAACCATTTTGTCTAAGATAAAACAAGTAAGTGAAAAGAAATCCCCATGGTAATGTATTATGTCTTAGCTTTTGACCATAAATTATTAAAACTGAAAAATATCTTTGGCACAAAAACTGAGTTGTGAATACATCTTCATTTGTTCAGGCACCATGTATTTACTGAGAGCCTACTATGTTCCGGGCAACCAGTGATGACTTCCAAGCCAGCGTGGACTATGGAAGAGGGATCCACTTTAGAAAGGACACAGCTCCCTCTGGGTGTGTGCTGGCTTTTTACAAACCATCGGCAAGTTCCAATCATGTCGACAGCCTATGTGCAGGCTTAGCTGACTGGGGAGTCAGTTTTACATGCCACTGAGCTAGGGTGCTCTCTGAGAGATACTGCCCCTTCAATGGCAAGGCCAGGTTAAGCAGCTCAGCGACACTTAACTTCCTTGTAGCATAAAGGATAACTTACCGCGGAGGGGGTGGGATTTGAGAAAAAGAAATTCCTGCTCTGGAATAAAGCACCTCACTTATCTTGAAAAGGAAGGTGAGCTCCTGATTCTTGCCTTGGGAAGAACATCAGAGTCTTCCCTCTCAGGCTGAGACAATCCCATGTCACTGGGAAGCTTTTATTAATCTCAGGCTATGTTTCTGATTTTTGCCCCTCACTTTTCAAGTGAAAGACTTGAAAGAGAATGGATACTCAAAAAGACTCACCTCCACATGAGTTTCTCTTTTATTATTAGGTGGTTAACAAAATCAAGTTCTATTCTGAAACTAATAATTGTAACATTTCATCTTCCTCCAGCAACAGCAAAGTGCAGCAATAGGATGAAGTGGCCTGTTGCCTTGTCTTACAAATAAATACTTAAAAAGTCTGAAGATCCATTTAGGAAGGGAACTAGGAAACCTGAAGTCTTTCAGAGGAGATAATACACAGAGGACTGTGTGCTACACCAACTTAGGGGCTCCCAAGACATAAGTCTTACATGGAACATAGCACAAAGGACTTGGCAAGCATGGGGACTGCTGGGTATCCCCAGAGCTGCTTGACCCCACATTGTGGTGGTGAGACTCACTCACACTGCAATCAGTGGGTACTGGGTGAAAACTCAGGGGTCTCAGGGGCAAGCTAGGTTCCTAGGATATTTCTCAGCCACACTGCCTGAGGTCCAAACTCTTTACTGTCAGGTATTCGCATGTGGGTCCCTGGATATGTTGGGGACGAGTGTCATATGAAACTGAATAAGATCACAATTACACTTTGTTAGTTAGAGTTAAAAAAGGAAATCAAAACACTAAGTCCCTGCCAGTGTTCAGAGGCTCCCTGGAAGCAAAATAAATTCAAATCTGTCAGCCCGGTGACCCAAATGGTACGGTTTGGGCATTTAAAACAGGAATGCTGAAAAGATAGCAAGTTGAATATTGAACCCTGTCAATAGATTGAGGCATGCTATTTCTGAGATTTCTACTCCTGCCATTACTACTGTTACTATTCTTATTCCTGGTCTGACTGTGACCACTCTCATTGCTGTTACTCCTACTGCTACCAATATCACTACTGGGACACAGTGCTAAATGAAACTTAAACTCAAGGAAGGGCCTCCTCAAGCTGCTCCCAACCAACTTCTCTCATCTTAACTGGCAGAATTTTTCTCACAGGAGAAGTATATCAAAAGGATAAACCATTTAATTTGGGGACAAATTATGTAACTAAATCTTAGGTCTTTTGTCTATATAATTAGAAAAAAATCGTCACTCCACATGGGTGTTATAAAGCCAAAGTAAAGTTGTGCATGCAAAGTCCTAGGTCAGTGTCACCCATGAAGTCGAAACACTGAAAGTGTTCATTCTTTCCTTTTCTTTCTCCCCAACCTACTGCCATTCTTGCTACTGGAGACTCCAACCAGGACTTAAGGGAGAGATCCGTGGGATAAGTGGGAGAGTTTGAAGGAGAAAGGGGAATGGAGTAAAAAGTATTAAAGCAGAGCTGCCCTGCTCTAGTAGCTATGATGAGGGGCCACTCAGATAGTAAGGCTGCCTACCGGAGGATGGAGGAGAGTGGGAACTGACCATAAACCAGTGGCCATTTATTTTTCTAACAATACAGATTTACTGGCCCCAAAACACAAACTAAACTAATGCAATCGAAATGTTTATGGATCATTCATTGAGTACTTATTATGTGTCACACTTAATACACCTCCTCTAACCCTTGCAAAAACCCCCGGTGCTTCATTTGCACATATGACTTAAGGGACTTGCGTTAATGACCAGCCGCAAGCCAAGCCAGGAAAATCCTTCCTGCAGTGACCCTCGAGTATGGATACTTCCCTGGAAAAACTAACACTGTAAATGTTAAGGAAATGTTTAAAAGTGAAAAGAAGATTCTCTCCTAGGTTTGATAGAATTAGAGTAGCAAGCCTTTCTCAAAAATCCTAACCTATACATAGCCTGCTATACATAGCAGCCATCCCCTACTCAACAACAAATGGGAAGCACAAACTTTTCTTTCTAGGGGATAAAGCATGATACTAAAACTGACAGCACCATAAATCTCAAGTCACGGAAACTCTGTGAAATGTTACGTGTAACAGTGCAGTGTTACAGGTAAGACCACAGAGGTTGAAGTTTTGCTATGTTTTGATTTTGATCACCTGAAGACCATCTTTCAGAAGTTCTTTGTCATGGTGCCATGACTAAGAGGTTGTTTTTATTTATTTATTTATTATTATTATTAAGTTATGTACTTTAAAGTTCAGAAGAGTAATTACCTCAGTTGGGCTTAAGCAGGTACATTTCTAAAGAACTAGGAACAATTCTTTTTTTATTCAGAGCTTTAGATCTCTTTAATGCCTTTGCTAGAGTTTACTTCGTGTATCCTTTAGAATCAAAGTGTGATTAATTTCGGTTCCAACAAAAAATAAGTTTTTGTAAATGTAAGAATAAATGTTTTATGTTTTTACAGTGGCATGGAATGTTCTTATGAATTCTATAACTTGCCAACTGGACTCAGAAACAGCAATAGCCTTACAAAACATGATTATTAGGAACATAAGAGTGATGAAACAGAAAAGCAAACAAATACAAATGTTTGTTTCATGCTCTTCCTTACCACTCCCAGCAAAAATGCCCTCTCACCAAAATGCCCTAAACCAACTCAATGCTTTTTAGAATCTTTAGCTCATTCACATAAGGTCTTTTACCCTTACATCAAAGAAATATTGAAGCTTGCTTCAACCAAGGCCCATGCCTAGCTGGGAGGAGTTGCCTGAAGATCATATTAATGACAATTTTCAAAAGAAATAGGGGATGATCTGCTTGCTCAATTACAGCCAATGAATTCCTCCTGTTGGAATTACTGCTGAATTGTAAATCTCTTCAAGAAAGGCCAGTCAACCAACTGTGCTGGACTCCTACATGCCAGGAGTGTTGTGATTCAAAGTGCAGCCAGTAGGAACTGGGTGAGGAAGCCAGGGACCTGACCTGCAGGCAGAAGTACAGTCACAGTTCCCAAATGTAAATGTCTGCAAATCACCGTCACACACAATAGAACAATCGAAGCTGCACGCAGAGCATCACAGAATCTCAAAGCAGAAGAAGTTGGGGGCTCTCTGGACTAAACTTCCTTTAGATGGTAGGGAATTCTCCCATAGGGTCCCTGACAGCAAACATCCGGCATCTTTTTCACAAATCTCCATTGGCAGGGAAGCTCAGCATTTATGAAGACGCTGATTCTATCATTAGCTCTGACACTAAGATAATTTTCTTGAAAAACAGAAAAATTTACCTTTCTGTAAGTGTTCAAATTCTGTTTCTGTAGCAATATCTGAAAAGTCATTGTTGACATTTCTTCTAATATATTTAGGGTTAATTAACACAAAGGCTAGGTATTCATCAGATTGTCCTGATAAGATTTGGTTTTCAGACCCCTCCGTTTAACTGCTTTTACCCTCTAGGTTCCCTCTGGTTCAAGAATGTTAAGGGGATGGACAGGGAAGGAATGGACTTAGACCCTGATTTATTTATTCACTAAATAAATACTCAAATGGCTACTGTGTTCCAGGCACTATTCTAGGAATAAAGAAAAAGAAAACAGATAATAATTTGCAACCTCAGGGAACTTATATTTTAGTCTGGGGGAGACAGATAAGAAAAAAAATACGTAAAGAAGATAGAGTAAGCTAGATGGGAATAATTGCCAAGGAGAAAAATCAAGCAGAGAAGAGAAAAAGAGGGTGTTGGGGGTATTGGAATTTTAGGTAAGGCAGCAAGGAAGGTCTCATTAAATAAGTGAGGGAATAAGACAAGTGGTGAAGAACCCTTGAGGCAGAGGCAATGGTGCAAGGCCTGAGGTGTGGTGGGGTTGATGGGTCTGGGGATCAGGAGGGAAGTGAGGCTGGAGAGCGTGGGTCAAGAGGGAATGGAGTGGGGGATGGGGCTGGAAAGATAAGGGAAACCAGAAGGGGCAGAAACTTGTAAACCACGGAAAGAACTTTCGGTTTTCTCTGAGTGAGGTGGATTCTCCACTCCTCTGTTTGCTGAGTGGATTTTCAATATTGCTATGTTCTCTGGGCTCTCACATAGTACAACAGTCCCCCCTTATCTGCACTTTCAATTACCCGTGGTCAGCAGTGGTCAGAAAATATTAAATGGAAAATTCCAGAAATAAACCATTTACAAACTTTAAATTGCATGCCATTCCGAGTGGCGTGATGAAATCTCACACCGTCCCACTCTGTCCCCTGCGGGATGTGAAGCAACCCTTTGTCCAGCAGATCCGCATTGTACCCACTCCCCACCTGTTAGTCACTCAGCAATCTTGGTTGTCAGACTGACTGTTGCAGTATCGCAGTGCTTGTGTTCAAGTCACCCTTACTTTACTTAATAGTGGCCTCGAAGTGCAAGAGTAGTGATGCTGGCCATTCACATTTGCCAAAGAGAAGCAGTGAAGTGTTCACTTGAAGTGAAAAGGTGAAAGTTCTCACCTTAATAAGGGAAAACACAGTACATAGAGGGTTTGATGCTATTTGCGGTTTCAGGCAGCTAGGGGTCTTGGAATGTGTTCCCCACAGATAAGGGGAGAACTCCTGTAGTGGTTTTACTGGTTAGGTGACTGCTTGGCTTTGTGCAAAATACTTAGGTCACGTTTTCTCTCGAAGCTTTATTGAGCTTGCACCACTGTCTTCTGGCACTGACTGTTTCTGTGAAAAAGCTGGAGACCAGCTTACTATGGGTCCTTTCTAGACAGCTTGCTTTTGACACCTGCATGCCTGAATAACTAACCTTTAAGTTCAGTAACAGTACCAAAACATGCCTTATAGCAAAGATTCACTATTAATTTTTCCCAGAACTTATTTTTTCACGCTGATTCAGTCCTTTCTTCATTTCCAGGTTTTTTTTTTTTCTACTACATCTTCCATTCTCTTTGGAAAATCAATTCCTTTATATTTATGTTGGATCACCAATGTCTATCCTCCGTATCTTTTTCTTCTGTGAGTTGCTTTAATCTACAATTCCTTTTCTTCTATTTTCACTGCATAGAAATATAGGGCTATTAATTCTGTTTTCAGCTATGTGTATTCTGTTCATTGATGTTTCTAATTTATTATTCCATTCTCTAATCATGTTATTCTGATTCATAATGTGTTTCTGTAGCCCCTAATTCTTTCTTTAGAAGTTTTATTCAATGTTGCCATTACCTCTTTGAGGTCTTGTTTAATTAATTTTATGTTCTCTTTCATTTCTTTTGTAAGGAATTTTTTATGTTTTTAAAAACTTTCAGGATAAATTCTTCATTTGCCCTTTGCATACTTTGTCCCTTTATTTTACAACTTGTCATTTGTGTCTCTATCTATCACAGCCTTCACCTGTGGCTTTATCTACAGCTATAGCCACTGTTCTCTCTCTATGTTTATACCTACACCTACATAGCTAGATCATTGAATTATTTCTGCCTGGTCTAATGCTGTAACATCATTTATCCACCCATCCACTAATTAACTAATTAATTCAACAAATACTTATTGACTACCTAGTAAGGGCCAGGCACTGTTTTGGATACTGAGACAAATCAGCGATAAAAACAGACAAAAATTCCTGCCAGTGCGGAGCTTACATTCTAGCGGAGGAAGACAGAAAGTAAATAATGAGCTTCATAAGTAGGTACATTATGTAATGTGTAAAAAGGTGATCAGTGTGATGGGCAAGTCTGTGGCAGGGCAAGGTGATGAGAAGTGCAATGAGTCACCACAGGAGAGTTTTGAGCAGAGGGGTGATATGACTTGGTGTTTTGTTTTTTTTTATTTTTTAGAACCTGGCTGCTTTTTGCCTGTATAACATGTACCCGATATGACCACTCTGCATAGTGTGAATGGGTCCTCCTCGAACTTTTTTTTTTTCCTTATCAGGGATCCTTTGCCCCTGAGAGTTTCTGTTGAAGGCTGGGGCTTTTCTTTGACTGAAAGAGTGAGGAGGAGGAGACAGCCACTTGGTAACCCACTCCCTGCTCTCCGGAAATATTGCTAAAAACTGCATGCCAGGATGACTTTATCCAACCGGGATGTGCCCTGCTTCCCTGGAGGATCACCCTCCTAATTGTCCCCCCAGTTCAGGATGAGTCGCTTTCACTGGAAACAAAGGAAGTCGGCTTGAGGTCACCATTGTCCTGCTTCATGCCTCTTCCCTCCCTTCCCAAGCAGCTCTTCACCTCTGTCTTGGACACAGGATGGGGAAAGGCAAGCAGCCAGTGGGGCCCCTGCTCTGAGGCAAGGCAGGGGACTTCACCAGCACCCTGTCGCTGGGTCGCAGCCTCCCCTGGTGGCTCTTGGCTCTGGTGTGCCCTCTTGCCTTTCATTCTGCAAAATCCTTTCTTTTAGTTCTAGGTGATGACAATAGTTCTGCCTTCCTCCTGGCTGGGAGAACAAAACTAGTATGTTGTACTTACATCATGTAATGGTTATTTGTTAGCATCACAAAGTACACACTGATGCGTAATGGTGTTTTCTTAATTTTAAAAAGAATCTGTTTAAAGGGAATCAAATTTTCATTTTGATACTTAAGCCAATGACAAATGTTTTTCACCAACACTTGAGGATTTGGATACCTATCACTGGTTGGGAAAATGAGGGTCTTTTATTAAAAAGTCTGTGCTTCTAGGGGACAATCTCCTTTGTGTTCCTGAGTCTTGTAAAATGAAAACTTAAACAGATATTTGCGTATAAATCAATAAGGACAATTACCTCTTCCACGCCTTATACATAAAGCTGTTATTTCCTAAGTGTGTATAATGTGTTGAAACTTCAGCTACTTTTCAACCTTGGAAAGTTATTTTTCAAAAAAATATTAGATTCAATGCACAGATCTGAAAGGCTTCCCATCCTTTACAAGATTTTTTTCTTTCTCTTTTTCCGCTCATTGTAAAGCACTGTGAAGTATTGCACTGTGGGGCTATATACTCTGGATTGCCCTAGATTTAGGGAATTCAGAGTTAAGGCTCCAACAGTAACCTTAACTTTGCCTTCTTGCGGGGTTACGGCAGGCTTTTGTTATGTGATCACATCATCCAAAAGAGCTAAATTCTCCACCGCTTATCTGCCATTCCACCTGCAAAACCCTCTTTGAAGTCGATGGAGCTCTGGGCACTGAGGGGCCAGACATAGTATAGGAGAATTAGGCCCTGTGCATTCAAAACTACAAAATGACACATATACGTGCATTTCTTATCTGCGAGAAAAGGTTTAAAAGGCCACAATTTAGCTACTTGTTGGTGCCTTCTGGAGGAGCTACAGAGAAAAAAGAGTGTGAGCTCTTCCATTTATGTAAGTCACATTCTATGTCATGTCATCAACTCGTATATAGTTGTTGGATAAAAGCCTCCATTGTACAGGAAAGGTAACCTTGTAAAAATGACAAGCGTAGGCTTTCTCCATGTTTTATGCAATTAAAATGTTAACCTTGACATTATACTAGCCCTTCAGTTTTCTTTAAATGCCCTTCAGTTTGTGAACCTGAGGAAAAAAAAATTTTTTTAAAGGTGTGGAGTTTCTAGAGCTAGCAATCTCCTTCTTACCCATGTCTTCTTCATGGACAGCCATGGGGATCGGCTGTCCCAGCCAAGGGCCATTGCCATTATTTGAGGGTTTCCTTTACCATCTCTACTCCTTCATTTCTTCCAGGAAGTTTCTTTCCCATCCTACCCTGCCTCTTCTCTACTGAATGATTAGAAGGTAGAAGAGGGAAGAGAGAGGACAGAGAGCGAACGTTTTTCCATCCACCTCAGTCCACCCAGCTTGACAATGGTAGATAGGATTCCTTGCACCATCTCCTCACTTGTGGAGGCTCTGGTGTTGCTCCTTAAAGAAAGTTCCTTGGACCCTCTCCAAGTCCTGAGTTTCCTCAAAGGCAGTTGAGTCTCTTTTAGTTCTCTCTATATTCTGTGCCCGACTTCTTCCCCCTCGTTCTGATTTCTAACCAGGAGTGCCTTATTTTTATCTACATAGGGGGCAAACAAACAGGAGGGTGGGTGACAGAAGACTTTGAATGGCTGCTTGCAAGCAGTAACATCTGTGTAGAAAACCTCATAAAGGTGGCGTGTGTCTCTGGGTGTGGCTGCGCCACAGGACACTGAGGGAGAAGTTCTGAGATGCTGCTTTCCAAAATGGCCATCAGAACCCTGGGCTGACGTGAAAAGTGGGTAGGAAGGTAGGCGGATCAACTCCTGGCACCCGCAGTGGGAAGGAAGTGAGTTAGTGATGGGCAGTCAGATGATGTTTCCTGGGATGGGGTGGGGTACATGGCACAGGGCACCCACTTCCTGCCGTGCCTCAGCCTTGGCTTGGTGGAGCAGAATACACCCTTTTCGGCTGCCCCCAGGAGCAATGGCCTCCAGTCTGAGCTGGATGACGTTCTGCTTCTTCTGGCTGGTATGGGGGAGGGGACAGCAAGAATGGAAACCCTAAATCCTATTGTTTTTGAGGATAATGTTCTGATATTCCTGGAATTCTGAGGTTATTTTTACCTAGAGACATGAGCTCAATTCTCACTCACATCTGTAGTCCAGGACCAACTTTCTGTGGGTTCTAGATTAGGAAGTGTGTAGGGCCAGAGCTGGCAATCTCCTTTTTACCATGAAGCTGATGAAGCTTACGTCCCAGGGCCCCTCATGGGAAGCTTACGCACCTGGGGGAGGCCCTCACACCATGTCCTTCTGATCACACATTTCACTGAGATATTAAACTGCAGGTGGCAGCGTCTGTTGTCTTTTTCCACATTGATCCCCATCCCTGCCCCCACCCCAACACTGCCCTAGGTTGGGGGTACTTGGAATGGTTGTGGGCATTTGTGAGGAAGTTGAGTTGGGGATATATTCAGCAATGGTTGTCAAGACTGGGATGTCTTTACGTGGTTTGCAGTTCTTTCTATGAATAGCTGAGTTAGTGTGAAATATCTTGGTGTAGGAAGTCCTTCTACCCCTTTGGGACATGCATATGCACTGCCACAGGACCTTGTTCGGTGGCACCTGGCACTGGAAGTAGGTGGACAGTGGAGGCGACAGCTGATATATGCAAAGCCAGAAGCTAGTCTATGAAATGTTCTTCTAAATCTTACAACTCTTTATTTTTTTTTGAAACGGAATCTTGCTCTGTCACCCAGGCTGGAGTGCAGTGGCGCGATCTCTGCTCACTGCAACCTCCATCTCCCGGGTTCAAGGGATTCTCCTGCCTCAGCCTCTCTGAGTAGCTGGGACTACATGCCTGGCTAATTTTTGTATTTTTAGTAGAGATGGGGTTTTGCCATGTTGACCATGCTGGTCTCGAACTCCTGACCCACCTACCTTGGCCTCCCAAAATGCTGGGATTACAGGTGGGAGCCACCGTGCCTGGCCTAACTCTTATAATGAAAGTAACTTAATTGAGGACTTTTTTTTCTTTGACAATTATCCTAAAACTTTACTTACCAATAACACATGAAACTCTAAGAAACTTTTCTAAGAATGAATAATTTTTCAAAAAAAGATTAATCATGACAGAGGAAGTACAAAATTATCTTCAATCATCTCTATGGAAATTGAGATTGCACAATTTTTGTCATCTGAAGAGGCAGTAAAAGGTATTAACCAAAAAACTTAGGAAATATTATCGAGTATGATAGATTATATTTGTGAATTTTGTGATGTTTATGGCCTTTCCAACTTTTACATTTGTAATTTGTTGTGATTTTTTTCTTATTCTAAAAAATATTAACTTTAATACATAATTTTATATTCTTAATTTGGTATTCTTTTTCTTAAAGAGAGTTCTGAAAATTATACATGCTTCATTATCTACAATCTCAAAGCTGCCATCGTAGAAAGAATATTCTGACCTATTAAATATTGACCTAGCAAAAAGATGTTTTAAGAGGTGGTGGCTGGCCAACAATTATTTTAAATGTATAAGAGTCACTGCAGAAACAGTCTTCTGAGGGCATTTTATAATTCAAATCAACATCTCTCAAGCCATCATTTGGTGGGTCTCTTGGACATCTCGACAATCCAATGTCCTCAAACACTTCATCACTGAGTGACGTCCCCTGAACCTCTTCTAATGGATCCCTCCAAAATTCTGATCCTAATTCAGAGCTGAAAGATTGCAATAGTAAAGCCCATTACAAACAGGAGCAAATAAATCAAGAAACAATCTTAATCTTAACGTGGATGGAAACAGGGTCCTCTGGCAGAGTAAATGGAAAGCAACAACTCCAGTTTGGCCAGAGGTCTCCTATCCAAGGATTAGTATACAAAATCATGCTCCAGACATGCTGAAAGCATATGCAAACAGCATGTCTTTTATTTGGAAAGAAAGTCCTTAGGCTTTTGGTGTTCTACAGAAATCCTACATTCCTGGCCAGTTTTTCTGAATTTAGCTAGATATCTAGATTAGGTAGTGACCCCAAAAGTGAGACTAGACCTAAATACTCGAACGCAATAATTACAATGATGACAGAGTGTGGTTAATATATTCTAGAAAGTAGAACCAGGCAGAAGGGCCCCAACTGGCACCTTGTTAGTGATGTAATAGTGGTAGGGTGGCATAGCTGGGAGAGCATGGGTTTTGGAGATCTAGGTTTAAATCTGACCCTGGCTATGTTACATAACCTCCTGAACCTTGGTTTCCTCATCCATAAAGCAAGCTTAATGATACCCACCTGCAAGAATGCTAGGAAGAATGAATGCAATGCTGTGGGTAAAGTGTCTGGATACCAGAAGATAGTCAATGAGTGATAGCTATTATTTCCTTTGTGAGTTTATGCCACCACTTCTGTTGGAAGGTCAAAGTCTTAGACTCATCCATAATAGCTGCTTTTATAAGGAAGTGTGACTTTATTTTCAACAATGCTAATTTATTGGCTACTGACAGGCTGGCAGTTCTTGATTTAATGTGTTGGGTTCTCTTGACTTGTGAACCTGGTTTCTATTTGTTAGAAGCTGGGAAATTTTAGACATTGTTCATGGATATAGGATTTCACGGAGTAAATTTGCAAATGGAATGTTTCTTTCTACAGTTAAGTAACTATAGATTTTTTTTTTTTAAGGGAAAGAAAAGGAAATCGTAAGAAGGGCTATTCTGGAAGGAAAAGAAATTAAGTCATATTTCAGAGTGGTTAAAGGATTTACTATTCTACTACAACTTAGAAGTTTTCTAAGAGTAAATTTAGTTCATTTCTCTTTTTCTTTTACAAATATTCAGTGGAAATCACATACATGACAATTCAAAGTATCAGGCTTCAGGATGTTCTCTGCACATTGAAGAACATTAGCAAAGGCCTGTTCACCATCTTACATTTTCAGAGAGATATAATATTGCCAATTTAAGCCAACTGTTTTCCTTCAGGTCGTACTGTATGTTCTCATTGGAATTGCACAGCAGGGGAAAAGCCTCTGTAGAAGTCCTCCCATGCAATTATAATACCTGGAAACTTCAGAATTTTAACGCTGAGGACTATAACAGCAAATAACCACAAATACCAGGAAATATGCAGACACTTGCTGCACATCTGTCTACACATCATGATTGCGGCATGAATGCTTGTGAGTAGGCTAACTCCTCTTGGTCTTGTGATAATAAACCCAATATAAAGCTGGAGGGCCATTCTGACTTTTTAAAAAAAATACTCTTTAAGAGTTATAAGAAGGCATTTTTGAGTTACATACATTTTGATTTAAACACATTTTAGAAAACAACAAGATAGGAATTGTCATTGATTATACAGTAAGAAGTGCAAAATTAGAGACATTATTATTCCTAATTGTATGCCCCTGGGCAAGCTACTTGATTTAATTAAGCCTTAGCTTCTTCAAGAGTAAAATGAGGAAATGATACCTTCTTAAGTAAAGTACCTGTGAAGATGAAATGAAATCATATTTCTAAAGAGCCTATCTCAGCACTAGATGTCCAACAATGGTAATGATGACGATTTTAGCCTGTAAGTTACATATTGGATTTTAGCATCACACATGTTAACTTGTGAATTTGTATAGTATACATAATTGCAGAAAGTTTGTGTTTGTTTGTTTGAAAACAGGCTAAGAATTTAGCTGGGCAAGCATTAGCCTGAAGGTATGTGTTGCGTCTTCTAACATACCTTACTTAACTGAAAGACTTTTAACTAAATCATGCTCTGTATGAGTCCACTTTCTAGAATTTATTACCACACTCTGGTGGCTATGGTTAATCATCGCTCAGGGACTTTTAGCCTTAGGCTTACTTTTGGAGTCACTACCTAAGCTAAGTATCTTAATTCAGTAAAACTGTCCAGGAATTTAGATATTTTCTGCAAGATACCAAAAAATTTAGGGACTTCCTTTCCAAATAGGAATGCTGTGTGTGTGTACTCTCAGCTTGCATGGGGCATTATTTTTATTTTAATCTTTGGATGGAGGACTTCTGTTTAAGCCAGAGTTGATGGTTTCCATTTACTTTGCCAGCGAGCCCTATTTATGGGTTGTTTCCATTGGAACTTGATTTAAGATTATTTCTTGATTTTTTTTCTCCTGTCTTTAAATTGGCTTTGTTTTACAGAATCTTCTAATTTGGGGTCAGGATTTTGGAGAGATCTTGTGATACACATACTTCTGTTATAGAGATTAGTGAGCAGAGGTTTGATAGGAGTTAGGCATGGTGAACTGTCTGAGGTTACCGAATTATTCAGACATCCAAGAGACTCACCAAACGTTGGCTCAAGATATGTCGATTCGAATTCTCAAAAGTTCTCCAGAGACTGTTTCTGTAGTTTGTTAAGTTTCCTCTCTCATGTCTTTGCCCATGTTTTCCTGTGATGCAACAGCCCTTTCGTTACTGATTGTGAGATTTCTTTATATATTAAAGGTACTTCACAGTCTGTCACATGTGTTGCAGCTTTTTTTCTCAGTTTGTTTTTTATCTTTTCATTTCCGTGGGCTTTTAATATAAAGTTCTTTTACATTTTTACATATAAAATCATTGAAAATTTTCCTTTATGGATTTCTTTTGCTTTCAGTTTTAGAAACACCTAATCCCATTTGAAATGATATAAAAATCACTGGAAGTGTTGGTGCAAAGGGGTGACATTATCAGAACTGTGGTTCAGTGAATTAGTCTGATACCATATTTGGGATAGTTTGAAGTGGATTGATGTGGAAGATGGAGAAGGCTGAAGTTAATAATTTTGTTAAGAAATTATAAAGGTCTGAAGTAGGTGGTATTTCATGTATTATATTTCTTGACTTTGTTTTTTCCCTCTGAGAAGAATTAATAAGACAATTTCTTAGAATTTATTGAACTTCTTCCTCTCTTCTTTCCTTTCCTATAAATATATAGATTGCATGTCCATTCCTAAGTCTGCAGGCCATTGCTAGGTGTGCTGTGTGTATCATCACCTGTCATAGTTGGTACTAAAGCTTTGCTCCCACATTGACTGAAGGAAGGAAGTCAGCCTAGCCTCCAGAGCATCATTCCATCCCATCCAACCAGAGGATCACTTCTTTTTAATCTTCCAACAGATCCAGGGAATAAGGATATTGTGAAAAATAGAGGACAATAAAAATTATAATCTGAGAATGTTGTGTTTCTACACATCTATATTAAAATAGTCAAGTAGAGGAATTAAAACATAAAGCAGGGCTGGGCGTGGTATCTCACACCTGTAATCCCAACACTTTGGGAGTCTGAGGTGGGCAGATCACGAGGTCAGGAGATCGAGACCATCCTGGATAATACGGTGAAACCCCGTCTCTACTAAAAATACAAAAAATTAGCTGGGTGTGGTGGAGGGTGCCTGTAGTCCCAGCTACTCAGGAGGCTGAGGCAGGAGAATGGCACGAGCCCGGGAGGCGGAGCTTGCAGTGAGCGCCACTGCACTCCAGCCTGGGCGACAGAGCGAGATTCCATCTCAAACAAACAAACAAAAAAAACAAAACATAAAGCAATACACTGTAGTGACAGCTATGTCTGTGCTACAATATCCAGTGCCTTTTCAAGCAGATGCAAAAGCAATGATTCTCCAAGTAGAATCCCCAGCCAACAGCGTGAGCATCACTTTGGAACTTAGTAGAAATGTAAATTTTCAGGCCCCAGCCTGGACCAACTGATATACTCTGGGTAGGACCCATGAATCTGTGTTTTGAAAAGTCCTCCAAGTGATTTTGATGCACATTCAAATTTGACAACCACTGCACTGGATTAGACCTCATATCTAGGTCTCTGACGTTCAGTCACTCATCACTCAGTCATTGTTGTATGCCTACTGTGTGCTCAGTTCTACAAACACTTACTGTACTCTAATAGAACTGGTTGTATGACAGATGCTCAAGCAATGAAGAAAGGATGTCGTTACGCATATTGCTTATCTAAGAAGTAATTTTGATTTTACTCTAGTTTCCTGGCTCTCATTGATTGTTTCTTTCAAGTCAAGACAAATGGTACTTATTGAAATTCTGTTATGTCTTGTGCTGTGCTAACCACTGTAGAGAGTCCAAGCAATGATAAGACATAGCCTCTATCTTCAAGGATCTTACAGTTTCATTGAGACCAATCAAACATGCAGGGAATAAACAGCGCCAAGTTAGCATATAGATTCAACTACTGAATTCAGTGATACCAATGTGGAGTACTGAGTTTCTTCTTTTACATTCTATTAGTCTTCAAATGACTCTTACCCAAACATTTTATCTTTGGAACAAAATTCACAAGTGCATAGAGTGTGAGGGAAACAAATGTCACCCCCCAACAGTGCGTTTTTGGTATTAGATCCATCTATTATGATCTTTATTCCTGTGGTGGGGTAGATCCCCCCTGTTGTCCATTACCCTCTTTTTTAAGAGTCCTTAGGTTACCTTAGTTCCAAGCTCATTTGAACAAAACTTGTCTCATAACTTTTGAATTTGCATAGGAGAATGGGGTGTGAAATTGAGAAAATGTAAAAAATTTCAAAAGATGGAATAAGATGGTTTCTGAAAACTATAGACTGGAGAAATTGACTTCATTCTCATGCAAAACTCACAGCAACTGTATTAAATAAGTGGGTTGTAACTGCTTAAAGAGGGCAATGGCACAGAGCTGGCACATCTTATCCATGAACAAATAAAGAGGAAGAATTCTTTTTTTTTCCCCCTAAGAAACATTAGCTTTGTAGACTTGGAGGAAACTATAGACAAATTACTATCATTATGTGGATTTAGGCAGAAAGTCAACAAAGTATGTCTGTGTGATTAAGTTGGAAAAATATAGGCTACTGGTGGCTCCATAAAATCCACAAATCACTGAGCATGCAAGTCTAGAGGACTTTTTAATGGGGCAGTGTCAGCCCAGATAGCTCTCTCTGATGCACTGCCTCAAAGATCTGTCCTCAGCCCTTTTCTATTTAACATTTCATTAGTGACTGGAATAAGGGCATAGAGGGACAGACTGTCAGGGTAATGACTGATGGAATAAGGGTCCAAAAAGTTCATGACAGGGTGGAATGATGACACAAACCTGCCACATAAAGTTTAATGAAGGCACAGTTAGCAAACTTGGTGGTGGTTTCAGACGTACACACTCACACATGTGTGCCTCTGCAAGATTGCTAGTGTGTGATCTACGGGTAACAGCAGCACATGTTAAAAAGCCTTACAGGTTGTGGATAACAACGAGCTACAATGGATTCAACAACAGAATGATGCTGTTGGCCAGCGCTGATGTGATTGATAAAGGAACAGTGCCTGGAGGAAAGGCTGTAAAACCCCTCTGCATGGTGGACTGACAGATCCTACGGGGGAATATTGTGTTCAGTTCTGGATGCCATGATTTGCAAGGGCACTGGGAAGATCTCATCATTTCTTCCTGATGCTGGAAGACTCTGAAATAAACACAACCCAAACTTCTAGAAATGCATCTATTCTAGCTTTACAGGATAGCAAAGAAAAGGAGTCGAAAAACTATTAAATAGCCACTGAAAAACCACTTTTGAGCATCTGGATAGCCTTCTGGATAGCCATCATAGTGGACCAAAATATAAAAATCCTGAGAAGAAGAAAGGCAAAGTTACTCTATGGCATTTCCTCAAAACACAAATGGGATACAATTTTCCCTGTAAAATGAAAGACAGCATTTCAAGGAAAATAACTTTGCAAAAGTGGTAGTGAGTTTCCCGGTAAAGTTGTTAGAGGCTGAATTATGTCTCCTCCTGTCAAGTTTCTCTTTTGAAGTCCTAACCCCCAGGACTCTCAGAATATGACTGTGTTTGGAGATAGGATCTTTAAAGAGGACAGACATTAAGTTAAAATCAGGTCCTTAGGGTGGGCTGTAATCTGGTGTGACTGATGTACTGATAAGAAGAGGAAATTTAGACATGGACGTGGACAGAGGGAAGGTGATGTGACCTCTCAGGGAGAAGACAGCCATCTGCAAGCCAAGGAGAGAGGCCTGGGACAGATGCTTCCTCCATGGCCCTCAGAAGGGGCCACGCCTGCTGACACCTCGATTGCAGACTTTGCGTCTCCAGAACTGTAAGAAAATACATTTCTGTTGTGTTAGCCACCCAGTCTGCGGTACTTTGTTACAGCAGCCCGAGCCAACTATGCTGAAGTTAAGTGAGGGCTGAAGAGGGTGGCTGTTGGCCAGCTCCAGCATTTGTCACTTGCCGTGAGGACTGGCCTGAGAGTTGTAAGTCCCTCCCCAGCACTTTGAAACACCTTCCTAAGGTCCCTATCACTCCTCTGCCCACTTTCCCTCCCTTCCTGGTCTTCGGGGATCTGGATATGTCCTTGATTATCTGCATGGTTTCTATTCCACACAACTGAATTCTGGCTTCCACTTTAGTTCTAGTTATTTACCACACTGTTTAGTTTAGCCATGTAGAAGTTTTAAACTTTTATAAAGTCACGTTTGTTTACCTTTTTTTCTTGTAACATTTTTGTGAAGGACACAGTTTCCTACGCTTGAGTTTCAGGATTTCATCAGTGGCTGAAGGTGATTGGCACTGGGAAATACAGCAGATGGCAGGTTCTCGTGGGCTTGGCCTGCCTTTGGGAGGGGAAGAGATGTGGCTCTGCAGTGGAAAGTCAGGTGGCCTCACTGGGACTGCTGGAAACAAAAACAGTGGGCTGGATGCTGAGAAGGAGTCTCTGCCTCCTGGCTAGGGGCATGAAACAACAGTGGCTGTTTGGCAGCAAAAAGCATGGCCTGAAGGAAGCTGCCTCGGGGCACATGCCAGCGTGCTAAGTTAATCAAGTTGTGTGGCTCATCACTTTTTCCCTGGCTGAGAATTCTCCCGAGCCTTTCCTGCCCGAGGGACCTTGACATCAGCAAAGGCCCTTTTGGAGTTGAATGAAGACCCACGTGCAGAAACAGCAAAAATGCCAGTGAGAGGGGTAATCTAGGAGTGTTGTTTAGTTTTTAACCAAATGCTCCTTAAATCCAGTTTATTTCATTCTCGCGATTTTTAGATTTCAACATTCAATTATGAATGAAGCCCATACCAAACTTGAAACAACTCAAGCCCCTCATTACCTATTTAGAAGTAGTTTTCTGCTGGGCAGGGAGGATCTTTTTCACGGCCTGCTGTGAAATTGACACACTTCTAGCTGTTTCTGTTTTGTTTATTTCAGTGTCTTTCGGAAGTATCAAATGCTGTAGGCACAATTCAGGGAATTGGGCTTATTAATTATTTGAGTTCCCTTTCTAAGTGGACCCAAACAGATCTTTATGAAATAGATGAAATACACAGCAGTAGCCAAAAGGGTAAACAGATAAGACTGTCTGGTTATTCAAAAAGATGAAGAAAAATATGTGAAGTAGTGATGAAAAATAAAACTGCAAGCATCTGCCTGGCTCAACTTCAAAAGCAGGTGAGGGTAGTTTACATTTTTTAAAATTTAATTTAATTTTTATTTTTGTTTTATTTTATTTTACTTTAAGTTCCAGGATACATGGGCAGAACGTTCAGGTTTGTTACATAGGTTTACACGTGCCATGGTGGTTTGCTGCACCTATCAACCCATCATCTAGGTTTTAAGTCCCACATGCATTAGGTGTTTGTCCTAATGCTCTCCCTCCCCTTACTCCCCACCCCACAACAGGCCCTGGTGTGTGTTGTTCCCCTCCCTGTGTCCATGTGCTCTCATTGTTCAACTCCCACTTACAAGTGAGAACATGTGGTGTTTGGTTTTCTGTTTCTGTGTTAGTTTGCTGAGGATGTTGGCTTCCAGGTTCATCCATGTCCCTGCAAAGGACATGATCTCATTCTTTTTTATGGCATCGTAGTATTCCACAGTATGTATGTACCACATTTTCTTTATCCAGTCTATCACTGATGGGCATTTGGGTTGGTTCCATGTCTTTGTTATTGTAAATAGTGCTGCAATAAACTTACATGTGCATGTGTCTTTATAGTAGAATAATTTATATTCCTTTGGGTATATACCCAGTAATGGGATTGATGGGTAAAATGGTATTTCTGGTTCTAGATCCTTGAGGAATAGCCACACTGTCTTCCACAATGGTTGGACTAATTTATATTCCCACCAACAGTGTAAAAGTGTTCCTATTTCTCCACAGCCTCACCAGCGTTCTATTGTTTCTTGTCTTTTTTATTGCCATTCTGACTAGCATGAAATGGTATCTCATTGTGGTTTTGATTTTCATTTCTCTGATAATCAGTGATGTTGAGCTTTTTTTCATGTTTGTTGGCCACGTAAATGTCTTCTTTTGAGAAGTGTCTGTTCATATCCTTTGCCCACGTTTTGATGGGGTTGATATTTTTCTTGTAAATTTGTTTAAGTTCTTTGTAAATTCTGGATATTAGACCTTTGTCAGATGGGTAGATTGCAAACATTTTCTCCCATTCTGTGGGTTGCCTGTTCACTCTGATGCTAGTTTCTTTTGCTGTGCAGAAGCTCTCTAGTTTAGTTAGATCCCATTTGCCAATTTTGGCTTTTGTTGCAATTGCTTTTTGTGTTTTTGTCATGAAGTCTTTGCTCATGCCTACATCCTTAATGGTATTGCCTAGGTTTTCTTCTAGGGTTTTTATGGTTTTGGGTTTTTTTGGATTTTGGATTTAAATCTTTAACCCACCTTGAGTTAATTATTGTATAAGGTATAAGGAAGGGGTCCAGTTTCAGTTTTCTGCATATCGCTAGCCAGTTTTCCCAGCATCATTTACTGAATCGGAGATCCTTTCTCCATTGCTTGTTTTTGTCACGTTTCTCGAAGATCAGATGGTTGTTGATGTGTGGTGTTACTTCTGAGGTCTCTGTTCTGTCCCATTGATCTGTATGTCTGTTTTGGTACCAGTACCATGCTGTTTTGGTTACTGTAGCCTTGTAATGTAGTTTGAAGTCAGGTAGTGTGATACCTGCAGCTTTGTTGAGGATAGTTTAATTTGACTACACTGAATCCCATCCCATACTGTCAGGGACATTTCATAGATGGCAGCCTAGCAGCTGTATTGTAGAAATATCCATCAAGACACATACTTTTATTCAAGACTGGACTTAAGAGGGGAGCAATATATGTCACAGTGGTCTTGCAAACTAATTCAGGCCATGATTATATATGTTAAAGCAATAGATTTCCGGATTCCCTACTTTTTGGCTCAAGTAGTAGTCAGATAAGAGATTGGTCTGAGGCAACTATACACTTAACCAAGTTTTTCTTGTATTATAATAATGTGGCCCATGTGATCACTTGTTAAATGTGAGTTTCGAGTGATTTTTGTCTTATAGTGAAGGTAAATGCCAATAGGAAACCCGTGATGCTGATGGTATCATGGTACAAAGTCTCAGACTTCATACAGGAATGCTGGATTCAGTCCAGGAAAAAAATGTGCATGTATATGTTAATTCATGTGTGTGTATGTGTGTGTGTGTGTATGTGTATGTGTGTTTGTAAACACCCCTATTAAAATAATTAGGCATAAACACTAAATAATACAATTTAAAAAGTATTATTATTAGAGATTTTACTCTAATCATCAACTCTTCTTAATTACTGCTTAATTTAACTCTTTTGTCTCATAGGCACAAACAGACCTAGGTTTTCAAATATCTTTTAGAATTAAAAGCTCTCCTGGCTGTACATATTGTTCTGATACCTTGGGGTTACAGAGCATGTTAATGTTAAAAACTCCTGTGGCTTTATATAAATAAATGCACTGAGCTTTTATTAAGCAGTTAAACTCATTCATTCATTGATTTGTTCATTCATGCATCCAGTGAGAGACATGGGCCAGGCACTGGAGAAACCATAGTGAACAAAACCAGGTGTAGAACCTATTGTCACAGAGCTAAGCGTCAAGAGGGGAAAACACGTTAAGCTAATAATCACATATATGAATGTAAAGTTACATCTGTTCCCCTCTGGGGTGGCATTGGCAGGATGGTGGCCTCCCTGAGGATGAGTTCATGCCAATGAGGTGGGGAGGAAGGAGGTTCCAGGCAGAGGGAACAACACCAGCACAGACTGTGCAGTGGGAGGGAGTCAGGAGACCTGGGGAAGGAGGCCTTGAGGCTGTGTTTAGTGATTTTGGCTTTTATCCCAAGAGCTACAAGGGTACAAAATGCTAAAATTTGCATTTTGAGAAGATCACTCTGGTTGCAGTGTGGAAAACAGATTGGATTTGAGGAGAGGAAGAGGAGAGAGGAAGGTAGCTTATTGAAATGCTATACATGGTAAATGTGAGTATTAGGGATACAATTAGACTAAGATATTGTATCTTGTTCTCAAGGATACTTAGTAGGGAAGGCAAAAATTAAGATTTAAAATTTGGTAGGGAAAACAGATTAATTAATTTTAGAGTTCCTGTAATTAATGAGCATCTAACAACTTCTATTTTCTCTTGTTCCCACAAAAGATAAAAACCCAGAGAATGTACAGCAGGAATCTATGTAGGAAGACTGGGCTCCACTCTGAAATTATTAACTAGAACATTATAAGCTTAATAGATATCTCTAAGTTTCAATTTCCTTAAATCTATGATGTGACTTTGCTCTCATTAAGCTATTACAGATGACATTTATGTGATAAATGCACTCCCATTAGGGTGCAAAGGTCTGATAACAGCACTAGCTCCTCATTAATTTCTGCTAAAGTGTGAAGGGCTGATAACAGGGAAACGCAGCTTTACAGAGGCAGGTACCAAGATTCCTCAGGTCTAGTCTAGTGTCCGGTACATGTTGTTGATATGAAATAAAACTGGGTTAATTCTCTCAAGTTACTTGTGTTTTGAAAGAAAATGTTTAATCATATATTGGAATAAATTTCTAGTGGATGAATTTTAGACAATTTGCTATGAAGGTTGTAGAAATCATTTTAAGTAGTATTGCCTTCTTGATATCAAGATATAACAACACACAGGACTACTCTATCTAAATACTAGGCTTGAGCTGCCACTCTTCTTTCCCATATCCAACTTCTTTTTTGGAGACGGAGTCTCACTTCTTCTCCTAGGCTGGAGTGTAATGGGGCAATCTTGGCTCACTGCAACCTCCGCCTCCCAGGTTCAAGCGATTCTCCTGCCTCAACCTCCCCAGTAGCTGGGATTATAGGCATGTGCCACCATGCCAGGCTAATTTTTGTATTTTTAGTAGAGACTGGGTTTCACCATGTTGGCCAGGTTGGTTTCGAACTCCTGACCTTAAGTGATCTGCCCGCCTCGGCCTCCCAAAGTACTGGGAGGCGTGAGCCGCTGCACCCGGCCTCCCCATATCCAACTTCTTATTGTCATGTCACAATTCTCCCATGAGTCCCAAGAAAGCAGTGAGACTGATTTTCGTGTGTTGCTTACAGAACTCAATCACACACACCCCCTAGGTTTTCAATTTAGGACTCTGATAACTGTGGAAAAGACAATTTGGACTAAATATTTTGAAAAAAAAAAGCAAGCAAGCAAGCAAGCATTTAAAACAATCTTGCTTAGGACTACCAGAATGCAAACTAAGAAATGTAATTTTTTGACCCTAGAGTAGTTCATGGCATGACCCAAAGATGAGAATCTATTCATAATCTGTTTCTCTGAATCCATGAAGTATTGTGGAATTCCTGTTTCACTCCCCAAATGAAACGATCATTCCCCCAGGCCCTGCCCCTGATTTCAATGCAGAGCGTCTTTCAACATAAGTCCCAGGCCTGACTCTGAAATGTTCTCATGTTGTGGGCTCAGTCCAGCAAGCATCCCATAAGAGGTCTTCCCTGGGGTCGAATACAAGTCAGTCTCGAGGTGGGAGGCGGAATGGCCCAGCCACCCTACACCCATCAGGCTGGATAAATATTAGCCACCCATGCTGGGAATGGCACAGGTCCTGCCATCTCTTGGTGATCTGGCTTAACCAAGACTGGCCCATCCCTTTCTTGAGCTCCAGAATGAATCAGGATGCATTTGGTGGACCTCGATGGTACAGCAACTAGTGAAAAAACATTTTAGTCCATAAAATTCAAAGGTAAGATGGACTCTGTTTTATATAAACATCAACTGTGATAAATTTTGTTTTGTACTTAGACACAGTTTGGCTCATTTGCTACTTCACAGCTCTTTCAGTCTAGATAGGCAGAGAAAACAGTAGTGTGTTTTTGTTTTGCTTGTCCAAGGTAACTCTTTTTATTTTTCCTTCTCCCCAGTGGATTGTGAAGTATTAGGTTGGCGTAAAAGTAATTGCGGTTTTTGCCATGGCAAAAACCGCAATTACTTTTGCGCCAACCTAATACTATTGTTAGACAAATGGATGCATCTTGTTAACAAATTGGCTGGAAAAACCTACTTCTAATTCCCCTGGCTGACCAGAAATATCAAGTCAGAGTAAAAAATAGAGACAGCTGTTGCCATCATGGTTTCGGGTTTCTGAAGGGACCTTTCTTCCACAGTGAAATTATCTCACTAGACCTGATTCTCATAGTTTAAATACAGGCACTACTTTATTTCCTTTTACTAATCAATTTAATTGGTTACTAGTTTTTACAAGTAATAAATGCTATTAACAAATTGCCTCTCAATTTTAATACCAAAATGGTGTAACTTACTTTTTTTCCTTTTTCCCTTTCAAATTTTTTCATCTTTTGCTCCAGTCTTGTGCAGACCAAGCTGGACCTCCCCATCCAGTCTTCGCTGATCACTCAGGCCAGGATGGTTTCATGCCTCTCAGTTTCCCCAAGGACAGTGCAATTTCACCTCACCTCACAGGGTTTTGGAAAAAGAGATGTCCTCGTTCATTGGGATAAGAAAGATGTTGGACTTTAAAAACAAACTGTCACGGGTTTCCTTTTTTGGGTTGAGTTAAAATGTGAACTCGGTCTTCAGGTGCTGCTGATTTGGTACCACATTTAGGTTTTATAGAAAGCTGACCCAAAGACTTGGTCCACGCCACCCTCCCTTGTCACCGGGGTTCACACACAGTCCAGTGAATGGGCCACCCATCCTTAGGAGGAAGTGGGCCTGCTTCCCTCAGCTATCACGTGGTCTGAAGCAATAATGGTTCTAGGTAGATCCGAAAGGAAAGCCAAAGGAAGAGCCAGACAACAAAAAGGAATGAAGAAAGGAAAACAAATTCAAGGGGAGTAACGACGGGCCCCAAGTGGCCTTATTATATGAATAGACTGCAGATAACTACATCTTTCTGCCGCAGCGCTTCATAAATTCTGTCATCTTGTTAGGACTGTCAGAAGCACACTGACCTCACTTCCTCCATTAACGAGCTCGCCCTATTTTGAGGGGAGATTCTTTACGAACACACAGCCAGAAACACCTCATAAACAGCTTGTCAGCCTTGTAATTCCGGAAGTAACGAATTCCATGCCAAGGAGAGGGAGAGTGGCACCCCAGAAGCCAGCTGACACACAGCAGAGAGGAGCCTGGCACAGTTGGGGCCGGGCAGAGGCAGGCGCACAGCTGGGTTTGTGAAGCGGCTAACAGCAAAGTTTAATCCCTGCTTACCGAGAAAGGTGTCAGAGCTAGATTGGTGGCTTTTCACGCAATCACCAGGTTCTTTTTATTTGCCTGGATGCTTTCTCTTTTTGGTAAGACAGAGGCGGCCAGAGCCCAAGCAAGATTCGGGGTTTGGAAGGGAGGTACGGAAAGGGCTCATTTGCGCACAGCCTACTCTGATGTTTTCTTTTTTGTTTTTGAGAGCCACTGCAAGACCCCAGCCATCCCTGCAGCCCCCCAACCCAATTATCTTCTTTCAGGCTAGATGAGGAAAACAGCTTTACGTTCCCAGTGATCCAGGATGGATTAAACGGGCAAAAATTGCATTCCGCTTCTATGAGACTGAGTTTTTGCTGAAGTCTCCAGTACAGTCATGAAAAGATTCTCGACTCTATAAAGGCAAGAAAAACTCCCCATGGTCAGCTTATGTACGGGGCAAGCTCCATAAAGTTGCTCTTGCTGACTAGCCTCAGTTTTAGTGTCTTGAGACAAACCGCATCAAATTATATATAAAAACAATGCATCCCAAATGCCAACGAAGACCTTATCTCTTATTCCTAAGGTGTTTCCTCTCGCTCCCCAGCGAGCTACTTTTCACCCCTGTTGATTTACGCTCTGTTGGTGGACACAAAGGTGGGCCGAGCACAAACTGTTTAGTGCTTGCATTGGTGCCTTGAACAGATAATGAAAACAGCTCAGTGGCCAGGACTCCCTGCCCTTTCTTTCCCATAATGATGGCACCAAAACCCTTCACAATGCACATGGTGATCAGAGCCTGTGAACAGGGAATGGATTCATCAAAATTCATTGGATGCATTTTGGGGAGGGTGGAGGTGGGGAGCAGAGAGGCAGACAGGAAGATGAGCTTGGGACTCACCCCCACTCTTGCAGGTTTCACATGTAGCCCGGCACAGGGTGGAAGGTGTGTAGGGTCATCAGTTATTTCCAGTTGCTATTTTGGTCAGCCACATAAAAAATATCCCTGACAATTCTGAATTGCATGTATAAACCATTTTATGGCTGTTGGTCTTGTTGCTCTCTCCTCTCCTTCTCAGTTTTTTTCCCCTTTCTGAGTATCCCATATTTCCTCCTCTCTGCTATATCCAACATAAACATTTATCTTCTTGGACCATGTATTCAAAAAAAAAAAAAAGGTAAAGGGAATAGTAAAAATACAGAGTCAAATGTGAGTGGCAGAGCTATAATTCTTTATGAAGTAGCAGGTAAGATTGATTGTCAAGGGTCAAAAGGCTAGGTCAAACTCTGCTCATTCGTCAGCTGAATGTCATTTTTGTTTTCCCTGTCACCAGATAGCTTAAAAAAAATTGCAACTCCTTCCTCATTATCTGGGACTTGGCTCCTTTTCTGCCATCCAGTATTAATGAAACCATGCTTCAAGCCTAGCCCTCATCTTCTGAGGTTCTTCTTCATGTGCTGCCTCTCTCTCTAAAGCACTGCAGAGAGAGTACCGTTTCAAATGCCATTTTCTCCTGCAGCCACATTGGGAAATTGCCACTAGAGTGAGAATGATTTGAAAACACACACAAAGTATAAACGTTTGAATGAACAAAAATGTAATTAAGTCACAGCAGGTCTAAAGCTTGTGATCCAGTGTAATTGAATGGTGGCAATATCTTTGCATCTCATAAAGAGGAAAACAAAATGAGATGTAATATCTGGAAGCCATCTAAAATTATGTGTCATAAATAAAGAGAAAATTTTTCCCCTTATAATTATAGCAGGTCACAACAACATAATGCAAAACCTAAAATAATGCATTGGCATCTAACGTGCCACCTGCAGCAGGTCAAATGTAGGTTAATGCTATCAAATAATCTCACCTTCAAAAGACTCATTTAATTACCTCATGTTTAATTATTCTAAAATGAAAGACAGTGGTGATTAGATGGGAATTAATTTGTGAATTTTTAAGCACAGATTTACCAAATGCTATACGTTATCAGCTAGAAGAGGTAACCCAAATTTATATCCACAGCCAGATAAAAGCTTAAAGTTTAAACCTTAAGCAATGATGCTGAGTTCCTTGTTTTGTAAACTTGTGCTTTTTTTTTTTTTCTGTCCTCTTTGCCTCTAAATATTAGTTCAGAGACCTGGACCAAAGTGGCTTGATAAATCCAGATTAGAATTTTCTTTATAGTAGTGACATTATTTGAATCAATTGTCTAATCTTCTCCACAAGTACTTGCAATTTTCACTAGCCCATCTTATTCCTATTGGTTGGCAGCCACGTGGTGTGAGTGAGGTCTTTTATGAGCCGGGGAATTTTGCTTTATTTCTATTTCATAATCACAGGCCTGCAGTCCCTGAAGGAGGACAGGTAATCACCACAGAAAGTCCTGCAGAGCATCTCAGGAGGTTGCAAAGAGAGGGCGTAGCTGGATTTGTAAGATCAACATATGGTCTGCTTCTTAAGGAGGAAAAAATAAGGATTACAACAAACAAAAACGTTCAAGGAAATTCTCAGTTAATTTAAATTCACCTAGAAATGATAATTAACTTTGAATATAACATCTATTGATTTTGTAGCTTGCAAAGCCTTTCACCAGGTTCAGCTTGAAGAACTTGATTAAAAGGAATATAGCCTACCCATGTTTAGAATCGAGAATATCAGAGCACAAAGCTCAGAGAACAAATTCTGTACAGGGAGTGGCTTGGTGGGGAGACTTGCGTAGGCAGTCTGAAGCTTTTAGCACTGTCCCAGGGAGCTACTCAAGTGAAAGATGCAAGGGAGAGGTAGGCTGTGGCAACAAGAATGTTTCCGGTGAGATATGGATTCTGAATGGGGATGGGTGGGGACAAGTGGCCCTGGGGAAGGAGTTGTGAAGAGCAATTTAGGAGACGGACTAATATGAAAGACGACGTTGTCCAACCCAAAATATGAAATGGATTTTTAAAACTTGTGTATCTGTGTGTACAAGAAAGGTGCTGACATAAACACGTTAAAAAATACTTTTCCTTAAGTCATATTTTTTTCTAACTTTGGATGGTGCTTTATCTTATCATTTCTAATTACAGAGAAATGATTTTACATTTTGTCATCCTGAGTCTTATGCATATTCTTTGTAAATGTCACTGGGTGGTAAGAACTGAGGCCCGAGTCCGTCTGACTAAGCTGAGATGGTCCAACAGCAACACTGCTCCCACTACTGACAGCAACTGTGAGGAGGAACACAGTCCAGAGATGACATGACAAGCCCCATGAGGATTGCCCCAAACTACAAATAATAATGGAAATGTAACATCTCTGACTGAAAATGACCTGTGTGCTATACTGTGGGGCTAGGGTATTTGTTTTAATGGACTACCAAAACCAAGGCCAACTATTTTGAACCACAAATTCAGATTATTGGAGAAAACTGTTAAAAACTGACTGTATACATTTTCTTTTAAAACATCATTTTGATGTTGTTGAATGATCAGCAGCTACACTAGAATTTCAAACAATTGGTAACTGAATCACGGTAGACCTATTAGTGAAAGTTGATAGCTAATATTTTTCACAATGAAATCAGAATGCTAAAAGACCTTGACAATTTTTAATGTGGGCATCAAATGAAAAAAAAAAAGTGAAGTCCCGCTTTTAAGTAAAACAAAACAAAACTGTATAGCTGTAAGATCAGCAAAACTTGGCTTATGACACAAACAAAAGACTTTATTTAATTATATAACCTAACAGTTTGACTTGAAAATAAAATGGTCATGTGGTGGGTGGTTTCATAGCTAGAACGGAGTTCATAGCAAGGCTGGACCAGCCCTTCTGGGCCTTGCTGTCTAGTTTCCAGTGCTGGGGCTGGAGTGGCCCCCTGTATGTGTGGCCTGTGTTGGGTAATGCTGGGGCAGGAGGACCTGTGGCCAGGCAGAGCTGCCAGTGATGCCTTCCAGAGGCAGCTGGGAGGAGGAACCAATGAGGAGGGGTTCATGGGGGGAAAATAAGCAGAAAGGGAGGTGTGAGTGCTACCCTAACATATTTCAAGATGTTCTCCTGAAAAGAAGGAATTATAGTTAGGTAGCTCCAGTTTAGGGGAAGATCGGAAGCAATGTCTGGAAGTTGGAGAAAACTCACCGTTTTGGGCTCAAAATGAAATAAGGGCTTAATTTTTTATTCTAAGGATGGAATGTGCTGTCTTGATAATCTTTGAATACCTCTTGGTGGGGCTGAATAGGCAGAGGCTGGAAGAGCACCTGGTGTAGAAGGATGCTGAAATTGCATGGGAGCTTGGCGTAGACGTCCTCCACAACTGTATGTAACTATCAGTTTCAGCGGCCAACATTGATTGAGCATCTTCTATGTGCCAGACACTCTGATTCAATGAAGTATCTAGTGATGTTGTCAGCATCTACATGATATGCTCATTCACTGCTTTTTTATTATGTGGTCTCTACTGACCACAATTAGGGAATGGGTTGAAAACTATGATGACTATGGGCACTGTAGGACAGATGATTCACGATCTGCTTAAATGACGGGCTTGCAAGCCAATGGACCAGGTGGTTGTATCTTCAAAAAGCATTTCAACTTTTCACTTCACCAAAGTGTTCATGAAGAGAAGGCTGATATGTGATGAAGAAGAAAGGAACTAGTGTTTGCTGAATATCTGCTACTTGTGAGTCACTATACTAGAAGCTCTATATTAGTTTATCCTTCTCTGTCCTATGAGATGAGCATGATTATGCCCCCGTCACAGCTGAGGATGTTGAAGCTCAGAGAGGTGAGGTTATTTGCCATGTCACATAACTGAGAGGGGCAGAGGTGGGCTTTGAACTCAGTTCTGTCTTATTGCAAAGATGGTGGTCTTGACACTGCAGCTTATTGCCTCTGAGGATAAATAGTCCCCTGAATTGTTAACATTATCTCGCATAAAAGCTAAAGCTTCGATTATACTTGAAAGAAGATTAAACAATTAAAAAGAAAACATAATTCAAAAGCTCGGTCTTTAATTATTTTTTGGTGTTTAAAATGTACCTGCTCTTTCATCTTATTTAGGCAAACAGTGTTAATTGCTATGAACCAAGCCCCCTTCCCGTTTACCCTTTGCATGCCTTTGACTCCAGAATTTCCCAGTCAGCAATCTCCCCTACTGACAGTATACAGGTTCAGTCAATACACACAGATGCCAGAAAGCCCCCTTGAGCATCTGTTACATACAGAGGCCTGGGCTGGGTGCTGCGTATACCCTCAAGGCCAGTGGTTTTCAATTCATGTGCCCAGAAATCACCTGACATTCTTGAGAAGATGCAGGCTCTGATTTAGTGGGTCTTGGCTGGGGTCTGGGATTCTTCATTTCTTACCAGCTTCCAGGTGATCTTGGAGTAGCAAAGCACCTGGGAACCAAAGAATGACCCTGGACAGGTAGATTTTTGATCATTAGATGATTGACCCAAATGTTTTTCTCTGTGTGTGTCTCTGGGAATCTGAATGTGAAAGGCAAAACCAAACACAGTTAAGAGGGAATAGGCCCTGAATAGAAGATAGAAAAATGACACACAGCTAACACATAGTACTCTGCATACATGAACATATTTAATTTTCAAAATGACTCAGTGAGGTTGGTAGACTAAAACTTTCCCCATTTTTTGATGAGAAGCTAAGGCCTGGGAGGGTGAGTAATAGCTAGTAGTAACTAGAAATCTGGACGTTAGCTTTAAGGCATTGTGCATTAGAGGAGGGTACATACAGGGAGAAGAATCCAGGGGAGGGAACCGGGACTTTGAGGTCTAAAAGCCATATCACGTGCACAATCCTTGAGGGAACTATGATATTTAGCCTGGATTTAGAACTTATCTTCCTTATCATTTTCTTCAGTTATTTGATGAGCTGGTTTGAGGAAGGGAAAGTAGGTTTATTTTATGTTTATTTAGGTAACTATTTGCAAACATTGCTTGTTGGGCTATTAATCTTGAGAGATGCTGTGTCGGTAAAAAGTGATGCTGTGGGCACAAGCAGGCTTTGTGCCGACTCACGGCATCCATTAGCCTATTAAAAGCTCTGAAAAGTCCATGGGGAAGCAGACTCACTTGACATCTTTTAAGTCAGGAATTTCATTCTTATTCAACCACAGACTCCCTCTCTCCCTTATGGAAAAAAAAAAAAGATACCTCAAAAAGCTCGGCATGGTGGCTCATGCCTGTAATCCCAGCACTTTGGGAGGCTGAGGTGGGAGGATCCCTTGAGGCCAGGAGTTTGAGGCTGCAGTGAGCCGGGATCATACCACTGTACTCCAGTCTGGGAGACAGAGCGAGGCCCTGTCTCTAATAATGATGATGATGATGACGATGATGATGATACCTTTTAACATTCTATGAAACTAATTTGCATCCTTGGGACACACTTTGGAAAATGCTGATGTCAACTGGTATAACAGGGCCAAGGAATGAAAGTTTCACATCAGGAAATGACATTCCAGAGTAATATAAAGAACTTTTCTAACAATCTGACCTGTCCAACATAAACTCCCCATCACCAGGAATGTTCAAAGAGAGGCTAGAAAACTGTATTTGAGAGAAATCTGAGCACATCTGGAAAGACACACCATTTACAGAATAGGTAACTGGAACATTTTACATTGTCTTGTTAATTCTGCCCCTTAATTTGACAGTAAGATTAAACCATGCTGTGGTTTCTAAAACAATGACATTAGGAAATAATGTTATATAAGTACTCTAGGTAGTTAAATTATTTTGGATTCACTGCTGAGCCAGGATGTTTTCTCCTTGTAAATTGTGTGTACCCCAGCCATCCTGCTACAGAAATACTTTTGTAATCCTTGGCCTGGTTAACAGCTCTAGAGACTTTGAATCTATGTAATCTAGCCCCCAGCCCCATCTTGTTGGTAAGTGGGATAGATGTATGCCCATATAAATCATTATTTCAGAGGTCCCCTCCCCCTTCCCACTTCCCAGGTTAACTCTCTCACTTGCTCTCTGGGGCTAAAGTTTAATAAAAGAAAAGCTGTTTGGTCAACAAGTAGAGATGAGGCTTTAAGTACAGATGCTGGTGGGAAGAGAAGCTCATGGACTCCTATTCACCCTTTTGTTCACTAATTCACTCCATCCATCAGCATTTATTGTGAATCAACGTGTGTCTTGTGCTGGGAATATACAGCTACATGCTTCCTCCCTTCTGGGAATAAATGCTAAGATCATATGCAATCCTGAAAACAGGTTTAGAGATGAGGATGTGGAGGAAGGCACCAGGAGTAGGAAGAAAGCAGAGGAGCTGACAGACGGGGGAACACGGAGTTGCTGGGGAGGCTACTGAGAAACTTCAGCATCCTGTGTAAAGTCAAGGGCCAGTCTTTTTACGACATTTTATATAATTTTCAGAATTCTTTCCTCTACGGCTGATTGAAATACGTGTTTTTTCAAAATCTAACTCACAAGATTTAAAACATAAGGTTTTTGGTCCTTACCTGGGGAGTGTTTTAGTTTTACAAAATGTTGAAATCCATACCATTGCCATGCAAGTTTTAGAAACATGTAGCAATTGGATTCAGTACAAATATGTTTTAAAACAAGCTGGCAGCTCTCCCTATATTCCCAAATGGGAATTCCTGAACCATTGCTACTGGTTATGGAAACAAACTACACCTTCAAAGGGCCTTTTTGCTAGTGGGTCAGCTGGGCAGAAAACTATGGGTGACTAATACATGAGGTACGATGGGCATGGTGGCCATACATCCTACAGGTTTTATGGGCAGTCTTGAAAAATACCCTGTCCCTTTGTCAATCTGTGCATCATGCATGGAACCAACCATGGCATCAGAGTTTTCAGTGGGAACTATCTGCAGTGAGGGGGTATATTACAGGTGATAGAAGATGAGTTCCAATCCTTGCAGGAGGAAAAGTCCAACAAATACGGTTCTGACAAATTAGAAAAAAATTTGTTGATTAGGAGTCTGAAGACTTGGGGATAAAATCCAGGATTTGTCGCTTTCTGGCCAAGCCACTAGAACAGCCTAGCTTTCCTTCTCTGTAAGATGTGATGGCATCCCCTGTGAGGGATACACACTGTGGGCTTGAGAGCTTCACGGAGATCCCCATGGCTGATCCAGGTCCGGGGGAGTGAAGCCCTCAGCCTTCTTGTGGATCCTACGGACCTTGCCTGTGAGAAGCAATGATGCCTAGACCCACCCAAACCATCCTTGTTGTTAGGGACTACAGATATTTGGGCATCTTATATGGTCAGAGGAGGAGGAAACAGCCCTTGAAATAACATCATATTCTTACCAACCTTGACTGAATTTGACTTGAATTAGGAAGAAAAGCCATTTCTTATTTCTTGAGTGGCATGGAAAAGCCCAACCTGTTATGATTTTAATGGCAAACACATTAAAATACCAAACAGAAAGTATTTGAAAGCTAGCACAGAGAAAGAGATGTGTATTTCTCCAAAGGATATAGTGTCTTACTCCCACTCAGAAGGCAATATTACTATTTTAAAGAACAAAGATCAAATTAAATGTTCATGTGCTGTCACCAAGCATGTCAGTATATTTATGAACAATTCAAAATTTGAACTGTTTTCCAGACAGCTGGTCATATGTACATTACAGTAGTTATAATAACCTGTCAGGAGAAATTTCCTCCAGCACATTCATTGGAGAAAATACGTGTAAGAATGGCAGCCTTTTCAAACCCCACCAAATCCCTCTATCTTGTGAACAGCTACTACCACAGCTACAAAATCCACAGAAAGCCAGAGCTCACAGGAGTTTATTAGATGACTTCCTTGTAAATTTGCTCTCTACTGTGAAGACTTTGGGCTACAAACATGCATTTATACAGAAAGAGTTGCACTAGCCCAGCCTGAGATGTGTTAAATGGAATCAATCAGATCTCCAATATACAGACTAAGTATCTATCTTAATCATGTGTACATCAGAAAAATTTATCTTACTACCAAATCTCTTTTGCAAAGGGATTTCCAGCCTTCTCGAGACCATAGGATCTTGAAAATACCAGAGAGGCTTGGTTTATGGTGTAGGGGAAAGGTTTGGCCTTGGAGGCAGAGAGTGAAATTTGCATCCTGGTTTTGTCATTTACTAGATGTGTGCTTAAGCAAATCACTTAAATGGTTTAAGCGTTTGCATCCTCTTGTATTACCTGTATCCTTTTGTATTATCTGCAATAATTTAATAATGCATGTGTCACACTTTGAGAGAGTACAGGTGCTAAATTTTTAAAAAGTTAGAAAGGAAAATAAGTTAAGTGTCTTTTGGCTGAGCTATCCAGAAGCAGTGTTTCTCTAACATGTTCATTTAGTAAAATCAGCAGGTCTTGGGAATGAGTTAAAATAAAGTAAGCTTAAAAAGTCATGATTTGCTCAATAGCCAAAAAGTGGAAACAACCCAAGTGTTCATCAGCAGATGAACGGATATAGAAAATGCTGTGCATACATACAAAGGAATATTATTAGTCTTAAAAGGGAAATTCTGATACATACTACAACATGAATGAAACTTGAAGACATTACCCTAAATGAAGTAAGCCAGTCACCAAAGGACAAACACTGTATGATTCCATTTACACGAGATACCTAGAGTAATCAAATTCATAGAGACAGAAAGTAGAATGGTGGTTGTCAAGGGCTTGGGAGTGGGGGGAATGGGGAGTTTTTGTTTAATAAGTACTGAGCTTGAGTTTGGGATAATGAAAAAGTTCTGGAGATGGATAGCGATGGTTGCTTACAAATGTGAATGTACTTAGTGTGACTGAAATATACACTTAAAAATGATTAGTAATTGGGAAAGAGAAAAAAATAAAGGGCATTCAAATTGGAAAGGAAGAAGTTGAATTGTCTGTATTTATGGATGACATAATCTTATATATAAAAAAACCTTAAAGACGCCACCAAAAATCCTTTAAAACTAATAAATGAATCCGGTAAAGTTGCAGCATACAAAATCAACATTCAAAAATCATAGCATTTCTAAATGCCAATGGCGAACTATCTGAAAAAGAAGTCAAGAAAGCAATCCCGTTAACAATAGTTCCAAAAAAAGAAGTTACCTAAGAATAAATTTGACCAAGGAGTTGAAAGATCTCTACAATGAAAACTATTTAAGCACTGATGAAAAAAATTGAAGAGGATACACACAAATGGAAAGATATCCTGAGTTCATGGGCTGAAAGAATTATTATTATTAAAATGTTCATACTACCCAAGTGATCTACAGATTCAATGCAATCCCTATTAAAATACCAGTGACGTTCTTTACAAAAGTAGAAAAACAATCTTAAAATTCATATAGAACCACAAAACAACCCAAACAGCCAAAGCAATTTTGTACAAAAAGAACAAAACTGGAGGTATCACATTACCTGACTCCAAAATGTGCTACAAGGCTATAGTAACCAAAACAGCACGGTACTTTTAGAAAAATAGACTCCAAGACCAACAGAATGAAATAGAGAACACAAAAATAAATCCATACACTTAGGGCCAACTGATTTTTGATAAAGGTGCCAAGAACACATATTGGGAAAAGGATATTCTCGTCAATAAATGGTCTTGCAAAACTAGATATCCCCATGCAGAAAGATGAAACTAGACACCTCATCTCTCATCACATACAAAAATCAATTCAAACTGGATTAAAGACTTAAATGTAAAACCCCAAATGATAGAAGAAAACATAGAGGAAATGATTCATGACATGACATTGGTCTAGGCAAGGGTTTTTTGGGTAAGATCTTAAAAGCACAGGCAACAGAATTATATAAATAGACAGATAGGACTATACCAACCTAAAGAGCTTCTGCACAGAAAAGGAAATAATCAGCAGAGTGAAGAGACAACCTACGGAATGGAGAAAATATTTGCAAACTATGCATCCAACAAGGAGTTAACATGCAGAATATATAAGCAACTTGAACAACTCAATAGCAAAGCAACAAATACTCTGATTTTAAAAATGAATAAAATACCAAATAGACATTTCTTGGAAGACATACAAATGGCCAATGTGTATATGGAAAAATACTCAACATCACTAATCATCAGGAAAATGCAAATCAAAACCAAAATGAGATATCACTTCACCCCAATTAGAATAGCTACAAAAAATAATGAATGCTGATGATCATGTGGAGAAAGGGGAACTCTTATACACTGTTGGTGTAAATGCAAATTAGTACAGCCATTTTGGAAAACAGTATGGGGTTTTCTCAAAAAATTAAAAATAGCACTACCATATGATCCAGCAATCCAAGTACTGGGTATATATCCAAAGGAAATGCAATCACTATGTTGAAGAGATATCTGTACTACCATGTTTACTGCAGCACTATTCACAATAGTCAAGATATGGAATCAAACTAAGTGTCCATCAACTGATGAATGGATAAAGAAAATGTGGTATATACACACAATGGAATATTAATTCTGCCATAAAAAAGGATGAAATTCTGTCATTTGCAGCAACATGGATGAATCTGGAAGACATTATGTTAGGTAAAATAAGCCAGACACAGAAAAACAAATACAGCACGTTCTCACACATATGTGGGATCTAAAAAAGTTGATCTCATAGAAGTAGAAAGTAGAATAGTGGTTCCCAGAGGCTGGAAAGGGGAGGGAGGAGGAGGGATAAAGAGAGATTGGTCAACAGGTACAAAGTTACAGTTAAATAGGAGGAGTAAGTCCTGATATTCTATTGCACAGTAGGGTGACTATGATTAACAATATGGTATTGTATATTTCAAAATAGCTAAAAGAGAGGCTTCTGAATGTTCTTACCACAAAGAAATGATAAATGTATGAGGTGACGGGTATGCTAAATACCCTGATTTGACCATGATGCAATGCACACATGTATCAAGACATCACACTGTACCCCATAAGTATATACAGTTATTATATATCAATCAAAAACAAAATCAAGAAATGGTAAATTTTATGTACATTTTACCAAAATAAAAAAATATAAACATTAAAATGGCATGATTTCTAAGTGAACCTGTTTTCATATGTCTTGTATTCTCTGTTTATTTCCCTGGTATTTTCCATTCATAAATACTAAAACTTTTAAAAGATGCATTTATCTTGCAAAGTGTCCTTTGGTGCTACTCTAGGAGATTTTGCACCAAGGTGCTCTGGATTCTGGCAAGATCATACATGTTTGGAAATTCGCTAGTGTCTGCCAACTTGCGAGCATCACCACTTTTTAGGGAGTGCAAATATAGGATCTGATGATTACTCTGTAGGCAGAAGATGTCTTCATTCATGTTTTATTCCCAGTGCTTCAGTTTAGTGAAATCCCAAAGCAATCACTATGTTAACTTATTTTCTCTTGGTTGCATTATCTTATGCATTATCTTGGTTGCATTAGTTTTCTTCCTCCATTATGCTGTTCAATTATATGGTGTGAAGCTTTCAGTAAAAGAACTCACCTATCCCACTTCACTGCCCCCCTTAAATTACCTATGAGAAATGTATCAGATAACTAATTTCAGTAAGTAGTCATAATTATTTCCATTACCAACATGCGCTGTAATTGCCTCTTCAGCAATTTTCAAAAGCAATGGAAAGGAGAGTAGGTTCCAGAGACATGGTCTGTTTGAATCTTTAATCTTGGAACTTGTATTATATGTAGCGGCATAGTTTAAGATTCTAGTATTCCTATAAGGTCAGATGGGAATGCTCAGGAGAGAAGCAGGGAAAGGAAGCAGCATGGGCTGTGTTTCCTTGGTTGAGCACACACTTTGGATCACCTGTTATAGATGCCAGGGTTGTGCCTGACAGTGGAGTGGGAAAGCCATCTGCACACATCTTGGGGGAGCATGGGCTTAGCACATATGAAAACTTTGTATTTATTACATGTCACAGGTTAAATTAAGTACTCCCAAAAAGATATGACATCAGTACCTCAGAGTGTGACCTTAGTTGGAAAGAGTGTCTTTACAGGGATAATCACATTAAAATAAGGTCATGAGGGGGTCCTTACCTAATATGAACTGATGTCCTAATAAAAGGAAAAATTTGGGCTGGGCATGGAGACTCACGTCTACAATCCCAGCACTTTGGGAGGCCAAGGCAGGCTAATCACGAGGTCAGGAGTTCGAGACCAGCCTGGCCAACATAGTGAAACCCCATCTCACTAAAAATACAAAAACTTATCTGGGCGTACTGGCAGACGCCTGTAATCCCAGCAACTCAGGAGGCTGAGGCAGGAGAATCACTTGAACCCAGGAGGTGGAGGTTGCAGTGAGCCGAGATCGCTCTACTGTATTCCAGCCCAGGCAACAGAGTGAAACTCTATCTCAAAATAAATAAATAAATAAAATAAAAGGGAAAATTTGGACACAAACACAGACACACACAGAGGGAAGATAGCCACATGAAGATGGAGTATTGGAGTGATGCAATGTACAAGCCAGGAAATGCCAAAGATTGCTGGCAAACCACTGAAAGTGAGGAAGAGGCAAGGGAGGCTTCCTCTACAGGTTTCAGAGGGAGTGTGGCCCTGTTGACACCTTGATTTCAGACTTCAACCTTCCAGAACTGTGAGACAATGAATTTCTTTTGCTTTAGGCCACCCAGTTTGTGCAACTCTGCTATGACAGCCCTAGGAAAACAATGTATTATTTCATTTCATTTCCACAATCACCCCACGGGATGATGTTATTATTTTTTCCTATTTCGTAGATGCAGAAACTGAGGCTCAGAAAGGTAAGGACTGAATCAAAAGTCATATGAGCAGCATGGCAACCCCTAGGCAGATGCTGCTTAAGACATCTGGGAAGGTCGGCAGGTGACACCTGTGTTGGGGCTTGGAACTCGAGTAGATGTTTGCTGGGTGCAGAAGGGAGTGCACTCCAGAGTGAGGTGAAGGAAGAGGATTGTGGGGATCAGAAGTTCTGAGTGACTGGAGTATAGATGAGTGGCAAAGAAGGGCATGAGGTGAGATTGGCAAGAGTGGCTGGAGCCGATTCTGAATGGCCGTGCATGACACACCAGGCAGTCCGGAGAGACTAGGGCCAGGGCGCACCTGGGAGACTGGGCAGTCCTAATTCCAATTAGAAACGAGTGTTGGGATTAAGGCTATAAAAGTCAGGTTAGGGAACTGGAGGTGTGTTTGTGTGCTGTTTTGGAGACAGAATCTAGAATGTTGGAAGTAGTTGGTAATGAGGGATAAGGAGGTTTGAGTTTCACTTCTCCAGCCTGAGGAACATGTGGATGGTGATGGCTAAGAACGGCAATGAGCAGGATGCCATGCACAAAAATCCTTCTCAGCTGAGCTACACGCTGGACTTAGTGACAGGCACACATCCCACTGTTCCTGCCTGTATAGCCCCCTGTATGCCAGCATGAAGAGTGGGCACAGACACAGAGCTGCTGGCTACAGGGGCTTTCTTGAGGTGAGAAATCCAAGGACTTCTCAGCTGTCAGAAAGGAGAGCCCTTACACGGGGGTGGGACAAGCACGGGTGGGTGTCTAGATTGGGCCACCTGCCTGCATTCTACTTACAAGGAAGGTCTGGAAATCAGTTTCAGAATCTACTCAACACCCTTTGTTCTCTGCATTCCTCTATAAAAGGTAAGTTGCCAGGCATCCTCATTAGATGGTGGGCTCTTTTCATGAAGAACAGAGTGGAAGAATATTGGCCACTAGGACTCTGTCTGATCGATGTGGAGAATGAGCAAAACCAGGTGCGCAAACTCCCCTTACCCCCAACACCATGCAGAAGGTGACCGTAAACAGGCTCAATGCCATTGGTTTGTGTCTCCTGGGCCTGGATCTATGGAAAGAGCTTACTTCCGGTTTCTGATCACAGTGATGCCAAAGTGTCCCATGGCTCCTGTCTCAGGAACTTTTCTGAAACGCCTTCTCTGCTTTTTCTCAGAGTTCTCCTTGCACTGTGGGGTCTAGAGGAGCTGCTTCTCATCTACGTCCCCCACCGTTTGATTCCTTCCTTCCTTCCTTCCTTCCCTCCCCCCCCCGCTTTTTGCTTTCTTTCAACAGAATCTCACTCTGTCGCCAGGCTAGAGTGCAGTAGCCCGATCTTGGCTCACTGCAACCTCTGCCTATCTGCAGCCTCCACCTCCCGGCTTCAAGCGATTCTCCTGACTCAGCCTCCCAAGTAGCTGGGACTACAGGTGCGTGCCACCACACCCAGGTAATTTTTGTATTTTTAGTAGAGAGGGGGTTTCACCATGTTGGCCAGGGTGGTCTCGATCTCTTGAACTTGTGATTCGCCCGCCTTGGACTCCCAAAGTGCTGGGATTACAGGTGTGAGCCACCGCTCCTGGCCCCCCACCTTTTTCTATAGGGCAGCTTGGCTCCAACAGCTTCCTTAGGAAAATTTCCCCCTAACCACTTCAGTGGCCCAACCTCATGAAAGTCTGTGAAGGGAAAGTTAACCAAAGCACCAATGTTTTCCCTTTCCCTGGGTCTTTCCCCGCTCAACTGATGATGACAAAGGATCTGAGATCCTAGACACTCCATACTTCCCCAGGGCTGAAATCAAGGCACTGGTGCTTGGAGACTCAATAATACTTGCTTTTTGCAGAAATAGAAAACCAAATATTGCATGTTCTCACTTATAAGTGGGAGTTAACCCCTGGGTACACGTGGACATAAAGATGGGAACAATAGATGCTGGGGACTCCAAAAGAAAGCAGGGAGGGAGGGGGGCAAGGGCTGGAAAACTTCCCACTGGGGACTATGCTCACTATCTGGGTGTCAGGATCAACAGAAGCCCAACCTCAGCATCACGCACTATACCCGTGTAACAAATCTGCACATGTACCCCTTGAATATAAAATTTAAACTCAAATTTAAATTTAAAAATGTGTTTTTCTGATTATATTGATTTATTAGTGACAGCATTTAAGAGCCAGAGAACTTCCTGTCTACCTTTATTTACTTGAAACTGTACTGTTTCTTAAATCTCAGCTATTGTTCTTACACTTGAAAGTTTCTCCCAAAGCACAATGCTGGGAGTTATGTTTTGAAAGAGAATTTTTTATACGACTGGTTCAAATTAAATGTTAGTGGACAAGAATAAATATTTTGGTAAGTAGTTTGAAGGTGAAATGAGAAGGTCACCAAATTCTTGAATACAACTGTTAGTTTACATTATATAAATTAAATTTGTTGAAAATAAGCAAAGTTGCCATAGTCATGCAGTTATTATAAATATTTTTCAATATTTTTCTTTTTACTCTTTATAGTTTATTCCAAAAAGCATTCTAACTGTATAATCTTTTATTCATTTACATTTTTCATGGTTTTATCACTATAATTTTGTTGCCAACATAGGCTTCTCTAAGGCAGTGCCTTTAACTTTTCTGAAGCAACTAAAGTGTTACATTGAGAAAGTAGGTGACAAATTGCAATCTACTGAGGTAAAGGGAGGAGGGAACTAGTTAGTACTCACTGTTCCCCGATGATACTCTTTAAAAAAAAAACAAACCAAGAAACCTCTAGTCTTACAGGCTTTTTCCAGTTGTCCATTGACATCCTCTTTGTGCTTCAAGAGCCAATGCAGGGTACCACGTTATATTTAGCTGTCAGGTCTCCCCAGTCTCCTCTGGCCTGTGATAGTTTCTCAGTCTTTCTATGTTTTTCATGACCTTAAAGTTCTGAGGAGTACTAGCCAGGTTACCTGTAGAATGCCCCTCCATCTAAGTTTTCCTGATGTTTTAATCTTGATTCGACGGGGTTATGAGTTTTTGGAAAGAACACCACAGAGGCAAAGTGCCTGTCTCATCACATCCTATCAGAGGGTACATGACATCCACATGGCATCGCTGATAATGTTAACCTTCATCATTTGGTTAAGTCATGTTTTCTAGGTTTGTTCACTTAAAGTATTTCTCCATTTTTACACTCTGTTCTTTGGAAGCAAGTCACAGAGTCTAGCCCATCCTGGAGGCAAGGGGGAGGGTAGGGAAAGAGTAGAATTATGTTCCCTATCCTGGAGGGTGTGGAATATCTCTATATGTTATTTGAAATTCTTCCTTAAGAAAGATCTGAAATTCTTTTTTATTTTATTTTTTCTTATCTTTGACTTGTCTAAGTTAGTGCTTCAGAATTTCTTGGCTAGTATCCTGCAAAATATCATATTCTCATACTTTCTCTCATCATCTCCCATTCTTTCATTCCCTAAAATGTTTATAGTTTGCTTAAAGTTGTCTTTTCATCCTCATTATCAAGGAATTCTGGAAGGAGGGCAGTGGCTCTGGCTTTGTCATTGCTCATTGTTTGACCAGAGTTGAGTGACTATTTGTTCAGTAAATATAATCTAAGTGCTAAGTCCTCTCCTACTTGTTATAGAAGAAAATAATTTGGGAAAAGAGCTATACTGTCACTAAATAAATCACCTTTATTATCCTTTCTGCTTAAAAATAGGTCTTCCTAAAAATATATAATTAAGAATCCAAAAGTCCCACATTAGCAAATTGACTCACTTGGTATGAATTTAGCCAATGTTTGAGAAACTCAATCTTGGAAATTTAAGTTTCAAGAATGTTTGGTGCCATAATACTTAAGATATTTATTTTCAGGGAGCTCCAAACTCAACAAAATATTTCTCCCCACTCCCAAAGTTGAGCTAAATAGGTGTTTTTGGTTTTTTTCAGCTGACATTTTTTATTGGGTTCCTATTACAGCTCTGTCCCTGAAAGCAGTCCTTGGATTCACTGAGGAATAAAATATTATGCTGGTCTCCAGGGGCTTCCTGGTTGGTAGGGAAGGAGGACAGAAAGGCCCCCTGGTCCAGAGGGAGGAGGCCAGATCAGGCTGACTGGGAAGACTCCAGCAGCTGAACTGTGATGGGAGTGAAGGAGGGATTAGCCTGGAGTCTCTGTCTCTCTACAGTAGTGGGAGGATGACAAATCGACTAGTTCTTAATACATTCCTATTTGGTATTTATGACTCATCTCTAGCTGAGCAACTACTAAGTGCTGTATTTTCTTAAAAACAACTGAATGTTTTCTTCCCTATGATCCTGGGTTATTTCTGGACTTCCTTCTTAAGTTTTCTGTATAGCAATCATAATATTTAAATTTATCTCCAAATCTACCAACTAAATGTTTTTCCAAAGCACTAGCTTTTCTGTAATCTGATCTAACAACAACCACACACACACACACACACACACACATACACACACACACACACACACACACACCAACTCCTCATCCTCTTCATAACGGTATGGATCCCATGGATCCCAGCCTTTTGCTGGATCAGAAATAAAATCTGTAAATTTTTTCTTCTGCAGCAAATTGATTTTGCTGGAAACATTTCCATTTCCAGGATTTTTTATTTTAGTTAAAAAAAGAAGAATAAAATAAGTTGAATGACTATTTGAACGACTCCTGGATGTCTCACCCTCATATTACTGCAAATTATCCCTCCTGGCAGAGATAATGTTTGAAAATGAGCATATAGGCATGTTACTGATGGAAAGTTGTGGCACGTTGAGCAGGTTTGCTCAGCCACGAGAGGGGAATTTTGCAAAGCTCATGCTGCTGGGATAATCTGCCGCTCCCCACGGCTCACACAGCTGCCAGAGCCACTTCTGCTGGCACACGGCCAGGCCCGGGCACTCTGTGATTCCTTAGCTGTAGGAGCTGCTCCCTGGTCATAGGGTTTTTTTTTTTTTTTTTTCACTGATTGAGCACAAGACAGTACCTGGGTTTCCTTTGTAAAACAGAACAAAATAAAACAAAGCCAAACTAGAACTTTTTTCCTTGCCATGCCTTTAGGTCCACGTCAGCAAACTTTTTCTGTAAGGCACCCACATCATAAAGGTTTTAGGCTTTGTATTTATCTGGTCCCTGTTGCTACTCATATTCAACAGCCCCCAAACAGCCAAACACAATATGTAAATGAATGAGCAAGACTGGGTTCCAATAAAACTTTATCCAAGGACACCAAAATGTGAATTTCATATAGTTTTCATGTCTCATGAGTGCTTTCCTCCTTTTGAATTTTTTCAACCATTTAAAAATGTAAAAACCATTCTTAGCTCACAGGTATACAATAACAGGTGGGGACTTGGATCTTGGGCTGCTGGTCGTGGTTGGGTCACCACTGATCTACATTGAGGGCTACATTACCCAGCTGGCCCCTGGCTGGAGAAGAGACTGCTCTGTGCTCTGTGGGGTGTGTGAGGGCAAACCTAACTGGGCCAGGACTCTGTCAGAGAATCCTAGAATCCTCAAGGAGGAAGGGGTCTTGCAGAACACTGAAATAAAACAGCCTTTTGAAGCCAGGGGGAAGAAAGTGAGCCTCGAAGTTACTGAGCTGAGTTGAAGTTATGTCACTAATTGGGGCCAGAATATTGGTGGTTTGATTCTCTAATCTAGGAGGGTTTCTATCCATCCACAGTCTAGAGATATGTATGCTAATTGATAGAAAAATAAAGTTTGAGTGCACCAGGGGATTCCGCGACCCTCCAAGGCCTCATAGTGACCAGCAAAAATCAATGTTTCATTGTAGCTTGATTTCCTAGCATGACAAGATCCAGGTTTAGGCTGTGGAGGTGATAAAAGCCCCACGTACACTTCATTACCTGCAAAGACTTGTGTACCCTCCCTTACCTTCCACTCCGCAGGAGAAGAGAAGCGAAGAGACTAAAAATAGCAATACCAATAATAACAACTGCCATTTACTAAATCCATTTCCTCGAGGCAATATAGCACATGTGTTAAAAGCATGATCTCTGACATCAAACTGCCTGGATTCAAGTGCCCTATCACATACTTCCTATGGCAAGTCCTTTAACCTCTCTGTGCCTCAGTTTCCTCATTTGTAAAATAAAATTGTTCTAAAGATTCAGTCTGTATCTACAAAGTACCCGTGGTGCTACTTCATGTGTTTGCTCCCTCATGTCATCCTCAGAATGACTCTTAAAGGCAGGCATTATTAATCACGTGTCACATATATGGATACCAAGCCTTAGGCATGTGACTTGTCAATGGTCTCCCCCACTGGAATTTGAAGCTAAGTCTGCTCATTCCTGTAACTGTGATGGTGCCCTGTCTCCCAAAGACAGGGAGAAATAAACAAGATCTACAGGGAAACACCCTCAAGTGCTCTTCTGTACACAGTTATGGGTTCTTTCTTGATGATTTTTGTTTTAACTATACTACTGATAAAACGTCTTCCTATTATTGAAAAATATTGAGAGCTCATCTTGACTTAGTCCTGACATTGAAATTCCAGCCTTGATGAGTCTGGAATGGGATGGTGTGATTTTGTCTACTTTATCTTGGATGGTCTTCACAATAGCAACACATATACAGTCAATATGGCCCATGATTATATGACCCTCACACTGTGATGCCACATTTTTCCATGCAAGCTGTACATAAAAGAGGGTTTCCCAAGCTCCTGGCTTGCACCAAGAAGTGAACACAAAGCCCTAGCAGGCTTCACTTCAACAGGCTCAGGGGGTGCTCACGGAGGACCTGCCAGGCAACCCAGTCCTGCCTCAAACTCTAAAAAAGAGGCACCTGGGAAGGCAGATTCTATGACCTGAGTCTATAGGAGCTGATGAAGAAAGAACCACTTATAGGATGAGAAGACACATGGTAAATTAAAGGGAACAGCTTACTCTTGACTATCCAGCTTGTCAGCTGGTGGAGGCCAAGATAGGCTTCCAGCTCTGCCGCCCAGCCGACCATCTGTATCTGGCAGGAGTGTTGGGGGGCTGTCACAGGACTGGGGAGGGTCCCAGGCAGCATCTCAAGAGAATCAAGGCCTTTCTCCTGACCCCTTTACTAGGAGGAACTGTCCAGGAAGAGTCAACATCACGCTGAAATGAGACAACCCATATGCCAGGAGTGGCCGATGCTGCACCTGGCTCAAGGTGAAGGCTGTGTGTGTGCCAGCCTGAAACCTTCCTTCTCTCCCCTGGGGTCAGTGGTTCTCACCCACATCACACCCACACCATTTCTTTTTAACACATACTTCATAACACTCCCTTACTAGCCTGAATTGAAACAATATAACCTATCTACACACAAACTTTCTAAAAAAAATCAATATAATCCCTCAACTATAACAAAAAAGAAATAAAAGGAAGCTAATTTATAATAAAATACCATGTATTTCCATCTGTAAATGCTCGTGCATGGCTATGCTGAAAGATGTAGCGAAGTAGTCTGGCTTTTGGTACTTATAGACAGAGTCCTGTGAGGATTACAACTACTAATCAGAGGGATCCAGGAGCATGGGATTAGCAACTTAAATACCCCCGGCAACTTATTTAAAGTGGAGACTTATTTAAAGTGGTGAAAACTCTCAGTCACTCTGGTGGCAAATCTCAACAAAACAAAATTTAGCCCTCTCCTGATGTCAAGGGTAGTTGCATTCCTGGAAAATGTAATGTGAATTAATTCTGTGTAAAAAGATTGTTTGGATTTATAAATAAAGTGGACTTAAGATTCTCTGCTCACATCATCATAGAAAGATTTTTCCATGAGCGTGAGTGTCTGACAGGACAGTCAAGAGCCACGCTGTATCTATCTTCCTGTGCAAGGCTGGCCACGTGTTAGCTTCTCTTTCCCTTACCTATTTTTCCACGGAATACAAAGTGACAAAGGAGCTCTTTTTAAACACTGCCATTTGGAGTGCCCTATAGACACTTCTGCTTGAGCAACTTAACAGCAGTTCTATCTTTCTGCTTAAAAAAAGCCACTGAAAGTCATCAAGCACCTTCCGCCTCAGTACTTTATGTACTGCCATCCTTCTGCTGGTATAAGCCATCACCCTGACATGTTTTGTATGATCGTCCCACAAGTACAGACACTCATAAAGATAACATCAGGCAGATCTGAACTGGCACCAATTAGTGTCCCTACACTGAAATTCCAGCTTGGGTGGGTGCAGAACAGGCAATGTGATTTTATTTTATCTACTTTCCATTATCTTTGATGGACTTTACAGCAGCAACAAAATCACAGTCAATCTGGGCACGTGACTGCGTGACTTTCACACTCTGTTGCCACATCTCCCTATGCAGACAACACATAAAAACATAGTGTATTATCTCAGAGGCTGAAATTGACAAAGTCACCAAAAGCGAATGCTTCTCTGGAATTAGTATATTTTAAGGAGAAGCTTGTCTGTGGGATTGCTGTGGGGTGCACCTTCAGGATCAATCTGAGTAACCCCTTCCAGTCAAACTCTCCTCACAAGCAAGCTGTGTGTTACCCACCTTAGGAAAAGACTGACAGATAGACAAAGGGCTTGGGGAGGGTAAACCTCATCGTATGAATAAATTAAATACTGACATTAAATTCCAACATGAGGAATGAAGACTGTCAGCAGACTAACTAATTAGGGTTAACAGTGTGTGCTCAGTTAAACTTCAGAAATTTTAGTCAGGTGCAATGGCCAACAACTGAACTCCCAGCTATTCAGGAGGCTGAAGTGGGAGGATCCCTTGAGCCTAGGAGTTTGAGGCCAGACTGGGAAACATAGCAAGACCTTTCCCCTAAAAAAAATAAATAAATAAAATATTTTTAAATGTATGAAAAGTTAACAGCTAGTACTCATTCATTAAGCGTATTACTTTACAGACGAATATCTTTTCCAAATCATGCAAATTATAAAATGTCACTGGGATTCTCCCTATGTCAGGTTTGTCACAAATTGGCCCTATCCAGGATACTCAGTGACAGGCAACAGATGCAGGGCTCCCTGCTGCCTCCCTAGGGCCTGGCACATGCCTGGCTTAGAATATACACTCAATGAGCATTTATTGAATACATAAATGAATTAATTCCTGAACGACTGAAAATAAGGGGTGCTCGAAGGATAAGAAAACTACAGAAAATGACACTTGTGTATTTGAAGAGCAGAGAATCCAAGAGCCCAATCCCATTTGCTTTTCCTACAGTATAATTTTATGGGCGTCTCTGTGTGTGTTCTCTTTCCTACTCCACACCCTCCTCCCGTACTGCTATTCTCCCCTTATTTTTAACTTGCCTCTTCTTTAGTTTTCTAGACTTTTTGCTGTTTTCTTCTCCAATTATGTTATTCAAACAAGCACACCATCCCTGGAGCCACCAAAATAATTCTTGGTCATGTTCGTGATAAAATGCAAGGCAGCTTATTTACAAAATATAGAATGTTCATTTCAAAATCACTACGCGGGGGAAGAGTTTGGTCAACAGGTACAAAGTTACTACTACACAGGAGGAATAAATTCTGGTGTTCTATTGCCCAGTAGGGTGACTATGGTTAACAGGAAAGTATTGTATATTACAAAATAGCTAGAAGACAGGCTTTTGAATATTCTCACTACAAAGAAATGATAAATGCATGAGGTGATGAGTACGCTAACTACCCTGATTTGACTATTATACAACATAGATATGTATCAAAATGTTAAATTGTACCCCATAAATATATGCATTTACAATGTGTCAATTCAAAAAAACAAACAAACAAACAAAAAAAACAAAGGCCAGGTGCGGTGGCTCATGCCTGTAGTCTCATCAACTCAGGAGGCTGAAGCAGGAGGATCGCTGGAGCCCAGGAGGTCAAGGCTATGGTGAGCTATGATCACACCATTGTGCCCCAGCCTAGGCAACACAGCAAGTCCCCATTCCCCCTAAAAAAAGAAAGAAATAAGAAAGAAAATAAAATCACCACACAGGGAGATGCAAGGGACCAATCCCCGGGCTGGGTTGAGGGTGATTCCATAAGGCTATGTAAACACTGCCAAGTGGGAGGGCCTGAGCATTTTGCCCCTCTGTGATTTCCTGGGGAAATTGGCTCATTCAGGAGCTCTTTGCTGATCAACTACTACATCCTTGTGGTGCAAAATGATGTTGATGTTGACCCTGAACCCTTCTTCCTGGTCAATGCAGACTTGTATCTGATCCTGTTCATATGGATATCCTCCACCTCCAATAAAGGTATCTTTTTTGAACACTTTTTAAGCATAAAAACTTCATTAAAATCTCCTGTGGCTCTTTGCCTAGGGAACTTCCCTGATGGGTCAGACAGAAACCCAGCTGGATTCCAATCCATGAAAAAGGCCTGGTGAATCAGTGTGTTCATGGGATGCTTCCCTCCCAGTGGGTGAGATGCTTTGATACATCTGAAAACCTCCACTTCCGAGGAGAAGGCAAGACCAGCCTTTCTCTTCCCGTTATTATTGATATCTTAGCAATTAGAAAATGTACGGACTTTGAACATGAAGGGTTAAACAGACTTTAACTGATAAGGGAGAATTCATCCTGGAAACTCCTTGGAGACACTTGTAATTAATTTGATCTTCTTCAGTCATTAACTCAGACTCATAGTGAGTCGTCTGCACACCGCTCTATTAATTCACTGGAGATCACTTCCTGGGATTCATTTAGTTAAGCAGCACTGTAGGATTACATTTTAAAACCCTTAAAACTGGTTGTAATTGATGTCTGTTTATAGAAGCTTACTTTAATGGAGTCAACATGAGATGGAAATCTCTTCTGGCAGCCTGAGATGCTACCTTCCAGCGTAAAACCCAGCTCTGGGGGTACCAGGTTGGGGAAAAAACTACGGCCGATTGAAATAAATTATTATTTTAATTTTGATAGCACATTCTAAAATGTGGAGTATTTCAACGGTAAAACTATGGATAACTTATTTGAAACCACATGCCTCTCTTGAAGTGCATATGTAAACGTTTAAATGTATTAAGAAAAGTACATACTTTCAAATAAGCCAAACATAAGTAATAATAATGTGGGTTAGGTGTGAGATTTGGGGAAGCTCTGGTTTTCTCTCTGAGGGAAGTTGGGGTGGAGGGACAGTAATGCTTTTTGTTAGACTTCCTCAAAGCCCATCTGGCTCCAGAAGCTCTGGTCAGGCAGGCTGGCCCTGGGTGGGTAGTCCTGTGGTCGGCGTATGGCCGAGCAGTTTAAACACCTTCACCCCAGACCTGGGGGATCACACAGGCTTGGATTTCCTATCCCAAATTCAGAACCAGAGGGTCCCAGAATTTTTTACTAGGGTGTGTATGTGTTGGGGGTGGGGGAGAGTATCTTTATTTTTTCTGTAAAACAGCAAAGTGAGAACTGCCTGAGGTATACATTCTGACCTTTTCTATTTATTTCACCAGGCTGGCTTTTCTCTGCCTGGCCAGACTTTACCTTTCCTTCAAAGTTCAGCTCAAGGCCTAACAACCTCCTTTAATAATCCTTCTCTGACCATGCCTGACAATAAGAGCAAATACTTTTTTGATGTGTAGACATTTGCAGTTTTTCCAACCAATTTTGGGTACTTTCTTGGAGTTATTCTTTAGAACAATTCTTTGTGGTATGTAGAGAGTATATATATTAGCCGTCTCCACACACACAAACATGTGTATATATATCTGTACACATATATATGTATGTGTATATGCATATATATATATGCATATTTGCATATATATCCTCTGAACACCTAAATTATATATTGAATGTACTTATTTATTTACTGATTCATTCAACATTTATTGAATACTTAGCCTGTGGCAGGTACTAAGCTAGGCACCAGGAGTATAGGCTTACACCATAGGAGGGGAGCCAGATGGGTAAATAACTGATGATCTCACCAGATCTTAGTCTGTCAGAGGACTGAGTGGCCAGGTTTGGCAGAATTATAGAGATGAACAAAGTTTAGACACCAGCTGGGACTCTCACCATCCCAAATGATACACTCAGGAAATAATCTTGGGGCCACAATCCCACTCTTGCAGTCAGAATGGTTTCCTCAAATCTTCATTATAACAGGGATTGAATCATCTAACCAGGCCATAACTCAGTAGGGCCCAGTTGGATGGCTGGGCGTCCAAGTGCATTTGAATGATGGGTCCACATTCTTACTTCCTTGCTCCCTGGTTTCCTTCACTAACAGCTAACACCAATAGAGCACTTACTGTATGCCAGGCCTCATTCTAAGAGCTTTATGGACACTAAATCATTGAATGCTCCCACAGCTGAGGTGGGTGAATTACCCACACAGCCCAGGTAGAAGTGGAGAAGCTGGGCTCAGACCCTGGAAGTCAGCTCTAGGGCCCATGGTCCTCACCACCATGCTGAGAGGCCTGGACTTCCATTTTGATGTCTTAGGGGCCTTGAGACTGTCAAGAAGTACCTCCTAATGCCAGTCCTTCCTGCCATTGAGCAGAAAATTAGCAAGTTGACATTGGAAGTCAGACTGAGGAGCTGAGAGAACTGAGAGAATTCAGGACAGGAAATGGCCATGCACATATCTTTATTCTATCAGCACTTATTGAAGGGCTGCCTCTGTAGTGCCAGGCACTGTTCTAGGCTCTGGAGAGACAACAGTGAAGTAAAAACAGTCCCTGCCTTCAGGGAGGTCACATCTGGACATGGACCATGGTGATAGGGGCTGGGGGAAAATAGACAATAAAAAAATGCTGTTCTGCATTCTATCAGGTTGCAATAAGGGTAATTAGAAAGATGAAGTAGAGCATGTGACTCGTGTGTGTGTGTGCGTGTGTGTGCATTGTATCCAAAAGATACCCAAATTATACAACCGTGTGTATCTTAATTAAACAAAGACACAATCCTCTGATCTTAAAAGGTCTAGTGAAGTTCAGACCAAAGGTACAGCTTCAGGAACACATTCAGAATAAGACACTAAAAGAAAAAAACCTTGACTGCTATAGAAGGTGTGATTTAAACTTTTAAAAACACGGGTGCACTACGTGTGATTAGATAAAATATTGAAAGGAGGAACACAAAAACATTATCAGTAGATAAGTCTGAGTTATAAAACTCTGGATGATTTCAAAGCACATATTTGATTTTAATACTGAAGAGAGAAAAAAGAAAGTTTCATTTTCCTTAATCTTACGACAAATTAGGGATGTTTCTAGTTTTCTTTTTAATACTTTTTTACATTTTTGAATTTTAAAATTGTGCATATGTGTCTTTACAATAATAAAAAGCACACAAAAGAGGTCTCTAAAAATGTGGACTGAATTTCTGGGGACAGCATGTGGTTTCACAACAAGAGGAAACAAATTGCCACAATCATCTTTAACGTGATCTTATATCAGATGAGCAGAACATGGTACCTTAGGAAACCCGTCTGTTTTCAGTCAAATAAAAGTGATGGGAAATGGTGATTTTCTGAGCAATAGCACTCTTGTTGTCAGAAAAGAAGGGAAAGGGAACTGGGTACTATTCACAGAAAATGCACTGGGTAATTTTGTTAAGTATATGTTATAGGTTCCAATGCATTTTATGTTTTTAAAAAAAGTCCGACTCCGTGATTCATGTTGGTTGGAAAAAAAACAACAACAACAATGAACTACAACTATGCTATAAATAAAATGCATACCACAAGACCTGAAAGTAAAGACGCTTATGTTCTGATATGGTAAATCTACTCATTTTGAAGATAATAACTTTAAAGCTTCCCCAGTGTGATATTGATCAGTATATTATTATGCTTTTCTTAAATATTAAAAAACCCTAGTCATTTATAAAAAGAAGGAGCACAAAATTGCTCTACACAGTTGTATAGCAGTTGTTGCATGTTTGGCATTTGTAGAATGAAGAGTTGAACAGTGATCCAATGTGGATTCCATCATTGAACTTTTACAAAACCAGGCTCTGAGAAAAAGAAAATGGATATAAACCTGAGTTCCTGTAAGCATCTGTTGGGACTTGAGCTTGTCAGGATCTCCAGCCACTGTGACTATGGGCACAATCTCGCTGGAGCAGTTCAGATCCACCACTCATTCCTGTTTTGCAAGGGCATCCTTTCCCCATGTTTGACAGTTGCCAGTTAGGTCTCTTCCTCTTGATGTCCCACCAAGGTCTCATAACAACCCTGTTTTCCTACTGCAAATAGGAACCTTATGAACCACTGTTTCAGCATAATTATGTAATATATGAAGCTTGTATTTGCCTATAAACTTGTCTAAGGTGAAAGATTTTGAACCTTTACAGATCTCCCCAAACTGGCACCATTGAGCAACTTTTTTTGTTGTTCCCAGACCCCTTTTCCAGTGTTTCTCCACCCTTCCATATTGCTTCCCGCAGCAGCCAACTCAGAAAACACATTTCAAGCTCTCCCTCCCAGCTGATTCCCACAGGCCTAAAATCACGATGAGAGAAAATACTGAATGTGTTTTAGATTTATTGGCTCATTTCTTTTACATCTACTCTGATGTCTTAAAGACATAAGTACTAGTGAATTTTCTAGTTAAACCAGAAAATATGCAGTCTGCATAAACATGACAAAAATGAAAACTCATTTACCTGAACAACATAGTAGAAAACAAATCACAGAACTACAGAGATGAAAAGGACCCTCGAAATTACGAGGTCCATTTTGTCATTCTTAGATGAGAAATGACAGCATGGTGTAGTGTGGTCAGGTCCAAGTTCAAATCCCGCCTCTGCCACTTACAGGCTGTGTGACCTTGAACAAGGTACGTAAACATTCTGTGCGTGTTTTCTCATCTGTAAAACAGGGTTGATAACGGTTCCTACCTGAGGATTGTAGGGAAGATTCAACGAGATACTTAAAATAAGTGGATGAGAACAATGCCTTATAAAAAGTGAGAGCCAGAAAAGCTGATTCTTCATGATGGCCAAAAATGGAAAGTCAGTTTCAAGTAACTAGACAAATCCACATTATGACTTGGATATGTTCTAAGAGGTAACCACTGGAATGACCTACTTTAATAAGGTGACCTAAGGAGTTAACAGAGAAGATGTGACGGAGGAAGGAGGATTCAGGGAAATGCCTGGGTGTCAGGAGAAGAGCTGGCAGTGCAGGAAGAGCATCCCAGTGGAGCAGGTTCCTGCAGGAGCAGGAGAGGCGGCCTGGCTGAGCCCTAGCAGTTGTGGAATTAGTGGTCACAGAACCTTTGCCTAACTTTGTCTCTGTGGCAGCTTTCATTGTTGACCAAAGGAAGCAGGAGACAGATCTGTGGTGTGGGGGGTGTGTGTGTGTGCGCGTGTGTGTATGTGTTATGTAGATGTGTGCTATGTGTGTAGTGTGTATGTGTGATACATGTGCTGTGCTGTGATGTGTGTGTGATATGAATGGCGGTGGGTGTGGTGTGCATGTGATGTAGGGTGTGTGTATGTGTGAGATGTGTATAATATGATATGTATGTGTAGGTGGCATGTGTGGCGTGTAGAGTCTGTGGTATGTGGTGTGGTATCTGTGTGTGCATTGTGTATGTCTGTGATATGTGTAATGTGATGTGTGTATGTCATATATGTGTGTTTAAGTGTTGTGTGTGATGTATGTGGCATGTGGCATGGTGTCTGTGTGTTGTGTGCATGTGGTGTAGTATATGTGGTGTGTGGTATGTATGCTTGTGGTATATGTGTATCTGGTGTGTATGGTGTGGTATGTGTATGCATGTGATGTATGTGTGGTGTGTGGTGTTTGTATTGTGTGTATGGTGTGTGTGTGGTATGTGGTATGTGTGTGGAATGTGGTATGTGTGTGGAATGTGGTGTGGTGTGTGTGCAGCATGATGTGTGTGTGGCTTGTGTGTGGTATGGTGTGTATGTGTGTGGTATGTATGTGTATGGGGTGTGTGTATATGTGTGTTTCTGGGGTGTGGTGTCTGTTGTTTGTGTGAGTGGTTGTGAGCATGGTATGGAATGCGTGTGTTGTATGTGTATAGTGTGTGGTGTGTGCATGGTATTGTGTGTGTGGTGTGAACATGGTATAGAGAGTGTGTGTGGTGTGTGCATGGTATGGAGTGTGTGTGTTGGGGGTGTGGTGTGTGCATGGTATTGTGTGGGTGGTGTGAACATGGTATAGAGAGTGTGTGTGGTGTGTGCATGGTATGGAGTGTGTGTGTCGGGGGTGTGGTGTGTATTGCATGTGTACAGTGTGTGGTGTGTGTGGTATTGTGTGTGTGGTGTGAGCACAGTATGGAGAGTGTGTGTGTGGTGTGTTGTGTGTGTATGTGTACAGAGTGTGTGGTGTGTGTGGTATGGTGTGTGTGGTGTGAGCATGGTATAGAGAGTGCGTGTGGTGTGTGTATTGTATGTGTATGGATTATGTGGTGTGTACGTGGTATTGTATGTGTGGTGTGAACACGATAAGGTATGGTGTGTGCTTGTGACTGTGTGTGTGTGTATGTGTGTGTGTGGTGCATGTACGTGTAGGGCATGCACACACACAGGGCTCCCACCCTCCAGTGTCCCACAGGCCCGAGGCTGCAGTAACACTTACAAGACAGACCCTGGGCATCTGGGCTCTGTCTGCATGGTGCCTAGGAAAGCTGAGAGCTGGGGCAGGCTCATGGGCTGTGGGGAGCAGCCCACAGATTTCCCTAAGGAGCAGGGGACGCTGGTGGAGAGGACGAGACGTCCAGCAGAGAGAGAATCTGGAGCAGCCCAGGGAGGATGCTGAGATAGAAAGTTTTAGTGCACACACAAGTCTGCTCTTACCGCCTGGGAAAGTAAGGAATGCACAGGCCCAGGCTCCCTGTGTGTCCCTGTGCCGCCTGATCATCCTTTGACTCCAGGAGGGCAACACTGCCCTTGGAACGTGCTCAAGGAGGAATGTGGCTCCTGGAGCTCAGGGCTGGGTGTCCTGCTCTCTCTGCTTCTCGCTTGCCTTTTGACTTCCCCACAGTCTTTGGACTCCTCAGTCATCTCCCTACTCGGGGCCCAACAGGCCATTTTGTTTTTCTCTCTGTTCAAGGACAAGTTATGTCGTTTGTGCATGTTTTAGGGGGATGATCTGTTTCCAAAGGCCGGAAACTTCTCAATACAAAGTCAGGCCGAATAACTTACCCAGGATTACATCTGAGTAAACAGTTGGCCCAAAAAGCTGCCCACTGTTTTATTTTTTTCTCGATAGAGAACAACATTGAAACTGGAAAACAAAAATCAGCTGCCGCTTAAGTTTATAAAATGTATTGTGATGAAGGCAGAACTGGGCTCTTATCAATCTATAGTCTTTAAATGTCTTTGCTTAATGTGGCTTCTAGATAATCATCCGATTTTTGATAGAGTGATTACCAGGTAATGCTATCAAATAACAACCATGATTAAACAAGTTACATGAGCCCTAAGGCCCTGAAGCAATTTCTGTGAAGAATGAGTTTGTCCTTCAAATGGCATAATAAGAAAAAATTAGGTGCAATTCACCCAGAACACTACGTTGTACTGGGAGAAGTGTAATATGTTTACCCATTCCTAACAGTTACAAATGGCCTGCAATTAGCTTCCTTTCTTTTCAGCTTCCTTCCTTTCCATTTACCTTGCATTCTTTGTCACGTGAAATGAGCAAGGTGGTTTGTAGCTGCCACTTTGATTTTCTGCCCACCTGGACCACTTTACAATATCACAGATTCTGCGGTGCCCCTACCACCTTCTTCTTTTTCTTTTTTTTTTTTTTTAACATCTAGAGTAAAAATCCACAAAGCAGACAGAAAACAATTTGGGCTATTGGTGAATTTTACACCTGAAATGTCAAAAAAGCTATTAAACATAATTTGAGCCCAGAAAGAAATTATCAACCAACAATTGTGTTACCACAATAGAAGGATCTCTATGGAAAGAAGCAACCAGGAAAAAGGTGGGTTGATTAATTTATCATATACAGGGTCTAGGCATAAGATTCTTAAATGTGAAACTTGTGGCTTATACCAGCTACCAATGAGGACAGAATAATGTGACACACACTTTAAAACCAGTATGTGAAAATGTCTGGATAAAATCCCAGGCTCCAGAACACAGTTTTTAATATTTCTCTTTTTCTCAGTAAATGTTCTCAAAAAGTAAAAGGTAGAGCTGCCGCCTTCAAATCTCTCAGAGTCCAGTATAGTGCTGTTGCCTCTGGGTATTTATTTTTATTTTGGGAGACAAATCAATAAAAAAATAAAAATAGGTAACTACTGTTTCTGTTGTGAGTTACAGTCATAACTAAGTCATCTACGTGGTATTATCCGAAAGTTAATTCCACTACCCAAGAATATGAGAGCTAAGAATTTGTGATGTATTTAATCTATGTTCAGCCTCAATTTATATCACATTCTTCTCCCCAGGTAATCTTGCATCAGTAGGAAATGGGCGGAAACGGTGGTGGCCCTAACAATGTAGTTTCAAAAATGTAAACGTAAATAGTATTAAGCACTGGTACTTTCTTTTAAGAATTTTATGTTCCCTCTGCATAAAAGTTATAGATATCTGAAAGCTTTGATATGCATGAAACATGTCTACGGGGAAAAAAGTAGAGTAAGTGTGGCAGTGCCATGCATGTATAAATTTCCCCCGTGTGTACCCTGCCTCAATGGGCACACAAAACTTCAGAAGTGTGGGTTTTCTCGGTGGAATTTGTGATGCTGTATGTGATTTTGATTCAAATGCATAAGTATTATCTTTTTATTTCAGATGTTTTAGGCTTGGGGTTGTAGTTGAAAGCTCCATTCTAAGCCTAGTTCTCTTGCCTTCTACGTTTTACTTTTTCTTTGCAAGTATGTGTCTTCACAAAGCAGGGTGGGTACATATGGAGCACGAGTTTGTGCCTTTCACACCCACCCTGAGCTGGTTTGTGGGTGTATAATCCTACGGAGACACAATGTAAGCAGCTTAAAGCTTTTGTTTCTAGATAACACACAGTGATTTTCAGATGTGCTAACAGGAAAAGCAAAACCAATACGAATAGGAATTTAAAAGTTCACTGTAACAAGAAGGTATTTTTTTCCCTTCAAAAATGGAAAATTTTATCTAAGGCATATTAAATAATTTGAAATTCTAACTAGGCTTTACAATGACTAAATAATTTCTAGGTTTTTCAGAAGTTGTTACTCCTAACTCCAAGTGCATGTATTTCCCCAAAGTATGAGGAAGTACATTAGTCAGGATCCTAGAAAGTGGAAAGTCTCAAAGTCTCCACCTTTTCCTTCCCTTGGGTACCATGCTCCTTTGTATCTGCACTGTTTCCCAAAATATAAATGTATGTGGCTTGTGAGCTTAGCTTAGCTTGTGGCAATAAACAGATGCAACAAACCTTCCATTGAGAGGGTTGACGGGAGTTCCTCATAAGTGAGCTGGTAAACTTTTAGGTATAGATGTAGTTAATAATAGACTCCTATGCGGTATTAGTTTGCTATTTGCTGCTATTAACAACACAAATTTGTGATCTTACATTTCTGGAGGTAAAACATGCAAAATGGGTTTTAATGGGTTTTACTGGGCTAACATCAAGTGTCAGCTGGGCTATGTTTCTTCCTGGAGGCTCTATGGGAGAATCCATTTCCTCGCCTTTTTCAGCTTCTAGACTGCCCATGTTCTCTGGAAGGGGCTCTATTCGTCCAACTTCAAAGCCAGCAGCGGCTGGGCCAGTCTTTCTACACTGGTTGACTCTGACCTGCTGCCATCATCACACCTTCTTTAATTAGGACTTTTTTCTGCCTCCTTCTGCTTTAAAGGACCTTGTGATTACACTGAGTCCACTCGATAATCCTGGATAATCTCTCTACTTTATGGATAATCTCTCTACTTTAAGGTGAGCAGATTAGCAGCTTTATTTCCATTCACAACCTTAATTTTTATTTGCCTTTTAACAACCTATTCACAGGTTCTGGAGGTTAGCATATAGACATCTTTGGCGAGGGAGCATTATTCTTCCTATTGCATGAAGAGGGAGTTTAATGAGGAATTAACTCCACTCTGATCTTCCCGGCTCACCTCTTTCCCCCTAAAGAATTAGTACCGTCCCTCTTTTTCCCCCAGCCTGATGGGATCCTCTCTTGGGGATTTTGATACCCCGGTCTTCCTGTGCTTATTGGCCTATGGGCATGTTGTCCTTTTGCCCCACCAGATTCCACCCATCTTGTTCTAAGCACTCGTTGAGGGCCTGCTGTGTGCAAGGTCACATGCTTTATGAAAGGAAGTAGATGCATACATATAACAAGGTGAGAGTAATGAAAGCTATGGAAGAGCAAAACGGCAGGGTTCAAAAAAAAAAAGCAGTGCATCAGACAATCTCAATGTGGAACAGAGAAATATCTGGGGGATTCAAGGAATGTACCTGGGAAAGGCAGAAATCATTCTCACGCTTGTAACCTTCTTGAATCCATCAATCCATTGGTAAATGTACATTGAGACCCTATTCTTTACTACTAGGTGATTTTTAATGTAGCCTCTGTGTGGAGCAATCTATTAATTCAGCAAACTTCTAGGCAGGTGCTAGAGGCTAGAAAAGCAGAAGATACAGTTGCTCACCTGGAGGAGCTCATGGCTGGAAATTTGAGAGGGGCAGTACTGCTTTTAAAGGGGATTTGAGAAGACAAATTCACATACACAGACTTTTAAAAATGAAGTCATCTGGAATCTGCCAGAAGGCCCTCAGCTGCAGACACACTGCCCTAAATCCCTTTCCTCACCCAGGGTCGTTACTGTCACTTCTAAAGTTAGACGGCTTATGATGACTTATTTGGCAACCGGTTAATCCAAACCAGGCATTTAGCTCACTTAATTTTTAAATAACTTGAGTTAAAACCTTTATACTTTCCAAAGCAGTTTGCATTCTGCTCCATTTCCCGAAATATTAAGACTGCAGTCATTTATTATTAATACCCCAAACATTTATTGACCACCAAATACATGTCAGCTTCTTCATGTGACACCAGACACACAAAGATGAGAAAGGCATGCTTCTTTGTCCTGAGTTGTAACACGAAGAATAAAGTGTCTTCTTTCCATGAGGCATATGTAATAATTTAGTGGAGCATATTCTCATCTACTCTGGGCAGGAATACTTTCATAATTTAAATTTTCCTCTTTTGGTCTTTTAATACCTCTAATATAATAGCTGTGACCTTCTGATTCACCATGTATTATTTCCAATTAAAATAATTTTCACAACAGTAAATATTTATCATTAAGAAGGCACTTGTATTTAGAGAAACCACATTAATTTTTTAAAGTGATCATTTGTTTAGAATCAAAGTGTCATTGTTTTAGGAATGCTTCAAACTAACTTTTCTATTTGCATATTCAATTATAATAAAAGGATACAGTCATACTCAAAGTTGTCTAGGATATATATAAAGGATATATATAAAAGGATATTCACGCACAAAAGTTGTTTAGACATTTTACAAATCTACCATTATTTACATTCTCTTAGATTAATCTGTATTGTTTTTCTTGGGCTGTCAAATGACCTGGGTGAGTTCGGTAGAATCACAACAAGATTTGGAAACACTTGTGTTGTGTACGCTGCTGCTGAGGCCCACTTTCTTCAGCTCAAAATTAATCCTCTCTTAGAAGATACATGTGTTGTGGCTGAAATGCATGAGCAGGGCAGATCATATTTCTCTCTAAAATTTGAAATTAGGTACCGAGAGATCTTTTGCAACAGACACCAAAGCTGAAGTTACGGGAAGGAGCCAGAAAACAGATTGAGGATGGCCAAAATGGCAAGGAAGCCAAAAATATAGGAGAAATTATGAAGAGTCAGAGTCCTACAGTTTGCTAAGGAGGGCAAGGGATGAGATGCTGTGATAAGGAGCTTGCAGATGCTGGAAGCATGACATTGGTTCCCGGTGGCTTCTCAAGGTTGGTTCCCTGAGACTCGATTGCTCTGTAGTGTCTTTAGATTCCCAGGAGATCCTCATTAATATTTATAATGGACACCCTCTTTCTTGAAGCAGCTTAAGTGAACCTCTGCTTCCCGCACCAAAATCCAGACTAGCATGGAAATAGGAGTGGGCCCATTCTACAAACCTTGATTCTTCCATTTTCTTTTTGGTACTGCAAGAGCTGCCCTCTTTTCTGACAGGATGGTATTTTAATGGATATCAGGCTGTTGGGAATGTTTAAACAAAAAAATAAGAAAGAGGCAAATCTCACTGTCATTGGCCTCCAAATTACTCAGTCTTCCAGCTTTTCTGCAAATATCTGTGAGCCTTTTTATCTGCAAGAATCTGTGCTGAGGGTCACAAATCCAGTGCCTATCTCTGGAGCTGTCTGAGCTCTGGGGAGGGTTTGGGTAGGTTGCACAGAGTGAGAAAATTATGACACGAGGTAGCATGTGCAATGACAGAAGGAAGCAGAGATCAATGGACACTTTCCTCATACTGATTTTCCAATGGCCCTTCAGTGTCCTGACTTTCAAATGGGCTTATGACAACTCCTTATAGTTGGTCAGGTATCGCATTCTAGGCAAGACAAAGTTTAGCCCAGATACCAAGAGGCAGGATGTTGATAATGAATAAACTCTAAGAGAAAAATATAATGGTTTGGCTATCGCAAAGAAGAAGCATAATAGGAAACAAACTGTTAAATAACTTCATCAGAAGCTTAGCTGAGAAAGAAAATAGAAGTTTCTTTGCAGTGCCCCATTTTCAGCAGTTGCTCTAGGCATCACCGTGCCTCGTCTCCTCCCTGCTCTGTGCCCTCCTCTACCCAACTCTCCACTTTGCATGATGCTGGGGTCTTCAGCTTCTCAATATTGTGACCTACATTACATGCTTCTCATTTAGGCGATGGGCAGCGGTGATCAGCTGTTGTTCTGGGATTGGTAGCAATTCTGTAATTTCATTCCCTCATTAGAAGCTGTGTATTTATTTATTAAAGCTGCACACTGCCCAAAGGCAATGTACAAAAAATACAGAAATACCAAAATTAAATAAAGGCTATTATTGCCGTTATTTTATAAAGCTTGTCTATCACAAGCCACCATGTGCATTCTTTATAGGGTAGAGGTTCTGTTAACCAGGTGCTCCCCAGCACCTCACTCAACAAACTTTCTACTACCCTGCTTCTTGCCTCTGTCAGCACACAGGTCCTCTCTATTCCAGATTCCAGCATGAGGCAAAGAAGGCAGGAGATACATCTAAATTCCTGCAACTTTTTGGAAATTCTCTACCCTCCAAACCATCCCTCCATGTAGCTCCTGGGAGCGGTTCTGCTGAGCTCAACACCACAGAGCAGCAGCTCAGGAATTTAATGAATATTTCTGCCTCTTCATGGGTTCTTTCCTCTGTGCTGGAGGAGGGATCATAGCAAGCCGTGGATGCATTCCTTCTTGCACTAATGTTCATGGAATGCCCACTATGAGAGGTGTCTCTGAAGCTGGGAAGCCAGCAGAGACCACACACAGTCATGGCCCTGCTGGAGCTTACATTCTTTGGGGGCTAGGAGGTGGTACAGAAAATGGACAAATACTCAGGGAAATACATGGTCTATCGCATAGTGTTAAGAACTATAGCTAAAATAAAGCAGGGTCAGGGCATAAGGTGTGCCTGTGGGGTGGGAGTTTGGGGGTGCTGTTTTCTACATAGTGGTTCAAGGAGTTCTCACTGATAAGATGCCATGAGCGGACCTCTGGAGGGACTGAGCCAGCAAGCCATGTGCACATCTAAGGGAAAAGCATTCCAAGGGAAGGAACAGCAAGCACAAAGACTCTGAACATGTGTGGCAAAAAACCAGAGGCTGTTAGGGTTCTCCAAACACAAATGTTCAACCTCTGCAAACAGGAAGCTCATTTATAACTTGATGTTAAGGACCCTCTCCATAGGAGAGAAAGTTGGGTGAACGCTCAAACATGCTTTGGGTTAATGCTTTTCATTTCACAGTGGCAAAGATGTCTCTATCTCAAGCTGTTGGTTAGTTAGATTTTCTTCAGATATTTTTCTAGTGTTGCTCAGGATTCCGTGTGTGTGTGTGTGTGTGTGTGTGTGTGTGTCTGTCTGTCTGTGTGTGTGTTTGTGGGGTGACTCTGGAGAGGCTGCAAAACTTATGGATCTAAATTTTGTAACTGGTTTGTAGGATTATCTCAACATATTCAGGGTCCTCTTTGGCTCAGTTAGAAGGGGACCCATACTCAAACAGAGGACAGGTAAATAGAGGACAGGCCAGACGCCAGTGATGAGAGGTCCTTCTGGAGCTGCAGGGACAGACTCTGTCTGTCAACTCCTTTAGTGTTGTTTCTCATGATGTGCTGATCTCTCCACAGAGATCTGAGGAGCATGAGAGAAACAACAGGGATAGCCACACACTCCAGGGATGTAGAGCTGGCCCTCACATTTCAGATAGAAATTGAGTGGACAGGAACAATTTTTAGACACAGGGATGGATCAGAGGCAACAGGCACTGATGTGAACCACTGAAGATTCTGCTACCAGTCCTTTCATATCTTTTGAGTCCCTTTACTTTTCTCCCCTGGTTATGATCAAACTTCAGGGTAGGTGTTGTAAGGGTGGTCAAAGGAGAGAAGAAAGAAATGAAAAAGGAGGAACTGTCCCTGAAACATGTCTGTGCCCATGCTGGGGGTCTGGTGGGCAGACTGTGGTGTCCAGAGCATGCAATCTTAGTGCATGTCCAAGGCCCCAGTGTCTTTGTGCAACATCTCCCAGGATGCTAAAGTTCAGACTGCATTTGCTGCATGAGGAGAGGAGTCTCAGAAACAGGAGCTCAGCTGGGTTGGGGAGATGTCTTCTTATTTTTATTTCTTTCTACTTAACATTAAACACGCATGCATCCTTATGCTAACCAGTTAGCATATGAGCCTATTTTAAAAGTAGGGGACATCAAATAAAGCATTAACAAGAAAGCTTACTGCATTTTCTCCACAGATTTTTAGTTTCCTATAAACAACAAACAAACCAGCTCTTCCTCCTTCACACTCTGGCCTGGAGACCCAGCTCTTCTCCAAGCTTAGGCTCACAAGTGTCATTTTGTTCATTCTCTTTGGCCAAAACTCATTTCAGAGAACACTGCTCACTATAATAACTTGGGTTTTAAGTGGAAATATCTCCTGTGATGCCATCAACTGGAAATAAAAAGAATAATTTTCAAAACTCTCTTCAAACAGCAAGCAGCACAGACCAGGCTGATCACAAAAAGCAGGCAGCCTCTTCTGGAGAGGGCAAACATTAAAAGAATTAAAAATGATAGAGCCCAGTTCTCTTCTCTGAGCAATGGAGAGATTCCAGATGAATGTGGGACCACTTAGCTTTAAAAATAAACCAAATCGTGTTTAGATTTACGTAAATGAATGTTGCCTATGTGTGAAGTTTAGACCCTTAATTAGATGCTGCAGAAGTTTCAAGTGTTTAATTTTGAGCCTAGCATCTTTCTCCCTCCAGGTTAGCAGGCCTCAAGGTGAATGCTATTATTGTTATTCCAAATGGAGACACAAAGCAAAAACGTGAACGCATTTGCAGTTATTCATGATAGCAAGTTCCTGCTTGGCACCGTGATTTTTTACTGAAAAGAAAATGTTGGTTGACTCTATCTGGCCAACAGGGATTTATTCTTTTATATAAAGATAATTTTTCCCTCAGGCCAATTCAACTTAATCTCGAGAATCCTTCATATCATAATATGAATTAATTACATGAAATGGCCGCGGTGAATGTGACTGAGCAGAGTAGCAGTGGCTGAGCAATTCTGCCATCTGGGATTAAGGTGCTATCAGCCCCATGGGGGTAGGATTATACTCTCCTCTCTCGTTTTCACTGGCAAAATCTTGGAACAGAATGATTACACTTCAAACAGAACATTTTCTATCATAAAGAGATGAGATAAAGAACTATTAATGAATAAGGAGATCTCAAACAGGGCCAAAGTAGGTTAAATGGAAGGTGGCTATTAAGGAGGGTTTGTTTTCCTTGTACCTGTGTATCAATGAGCCACATCTTTAGATAAGGCTTTCTCAGCAGGATACCAGATCTTATCCAATGTTGTTACACACTATTTAGTCTCTAGGGCCAGCGACACAAAAGAAATGACATCCCCAACAGAACACACACAAAAACAACCTGGAGAAAACCAGAGGCAGTGCAATGAGAGGGTTTGGGTGAGCTGCACAGCCAAGATCACGGTCACTGTTTTCCATAAAGCTGAGTTTTACCTGAAGTGGATGCAGATGATAAGATGCATGCAAGTGAGTGGGTGTGTGTGGGTTGTAGGGGTTTTCTGAATAAGACACGTGAAAATGCAGAAGAGAAGTAGAAAATAAAATTGCACGCGGGCTGCCAAGATGGAGCTGATATTTGTTTTCTCTGGCACTGCCGAGGCGGCCCTCTCTCGATCCAGCTTTTGTCCTTCAGTGCTGCGAGAGCCCACGCTTTAATGCCTGCAGGTTGACCATGCATTGTTATTATACAGTCTTCATGTTCTCATCATGTGTCATCTGACCAAAGGAGAGTCTACAAAGTGAAAGGCTCATGCAAAATTTATGCTTATATGGCTGTTTCAGTCAGTGGAAAAATCAATACTGCAGGCTTGATGCACAGAAATGACTGAGTACTCTCTGACTGACACTAAAAGCACCGGGAGATTGAGAGCTGCATTTGCTGTTCAAGGAATCGAGTGTATTAGAGCTCTTATAATAGTCTGCTCACCTTATATTAGCCTTTCCTTGGGATTATTTTTTTGATAACAATTATGATTGTGGGGTTTAAGGCAATTACACTATTACAAAGAAAAAGCTGCTTTTTATGTCCTGTAAAGCTGTCATATATTTCACACCGCAACTGCCTTCCAATTATTTTGCTACAATGCACTTTGCAAGCAAAATGTCCTAACTGATATATATTAGTCCTTTATGTTTTATAAATAAAAATCAAAGGCGTAATGTAATCCTTCAAAAGGAGCTTCTCAGTTTCCCCAGACATGATTTGAGAAAGAGCAGAAATGTCGTGGGTGCTGTACGTTTTAAGAGAGATGCATTACAGCGTCTGTGGTTCCCCTGGAAGGGCACACATTCCAGGGGTGCTGCAGAGCTCGGGAGAGAGACCAGGGCCAAACTCAGGTTTAAAATCCTAATAGCATCTGTTAAGTGGAGGGTTAGGGAGGCTTATAGTTGGCATTTAATGATGAAGCAGAAAAACAATCCTTAAAATTAATTCATTCTGAAAGGAACTCAAAGATATGTTGTGACAGCACATTAAGGAGTCAGCAACAATGCAGATAAGATTTCCTCTTAGTCTTCAAACCCTGTTGCAATGAAGATTTTACAGCCACGCTAGGGCCTAGGTGTCAGGAGGCGTGGATGGTGGAATATGGAGACCTGCATGGGGAACAAATATATACCAGGTAGAAAGAAAAAATTCATGGGCTAAAATGAGTCATTGTCACAGGGATCTGGCAGTTAAACTGTGGCCTCAGAAAGCTCCTTGGGGGTGAGCCATGAAAAAGCATGCTTCTGTGTTAATGTCCCAGGGGCAGTGTGAGAAATGCTATTGTTTCTGACTCTGAAAACCATTGAGCAAGATGGGCAAAGTCGGCTCAGTGGGGATACGGACTAACTGGGCTAACCTGTCTCTACCACCCACGTGACATGTAACTACTCTGGGACAACAAGGCAAGTAGTTTAGTCTCTAAATTAATGGTATTAAGGTTGCTTTGTGTTTGCACTCCAACAGTAAACAACAGAATTGCCCAAAACTACTGGAAGCACAACGGTTATTCTGATGATAAGGATTTAAATATGGATGTGGCACATACTGTGGGTGTATTTCACGAAAATTACCCACCTAAGAATTTTATCCATGCATGCACAGAGAAGATCCTTTGGGGATTAAGAATTCAACGCAGAAAGGATTTCTGTGATCTCTGGGCACCCGCTATAGTGGAGAGGCACAGACATCTGGACATGCCCAGTAGCAGCCTCATGCAGGAGTTCTGTGACGGGCTGAGGAGGGGAAAGGCGATGGGGCAGCAAGGATGATTCTCTGGCCTTCCTTGAACACATCTCATCATTTTGATTTACCTTTTATTATCTCCCTGATCAGAATTCTTTCTTAAGCTGTTTTGTTTGGCTTTGTTTTGTTTAATTAGGAAGATGCCATTTTAGCAACTTTCCCTTTGTTGATGCTTAGTCTGAGAGTGAGCTCATTAGCCAGAAATGCTATCTTAATCCCACATCCTGTTAAATATCTTTACGGCACTTGAAATGTCAACAATATCTCTTAATAATTCAATATGTCCACTTCTCCCAGAGTAGTAATGCCACTGTGCTTTTTTTTTTTTTTTTTCTTTTTCCTGGAAAAGAGAACAGTTACTGGGAAGTCTACCAAAATCAACACACTAAATCCTGTCTTTAATATTGGATGTATTTTGAGGCATCCACCTGGGATATATACTAAGAAATTAAATGTACTTTATAATTTCTTAGGAAAAGGATCTATCCCAGACTGTCAGGAAAGACCTACCTCTACCCAAAAAGAGGAGTGGAAAATAAAGATTGTAGAGATGCTAAGAAAACTGCAGAAACTTCCAGGCTCTGACAGGGGTCCTACCTATTAGCTGCCCTGGAATATTGTGTTACAGTTGACCATTAACTTAAAAGTCTGTGACTTCTTGATTTGCTTGAAGTAAGCCCTAGCCTGGGGGATAGGGTGACTTCTGGAATTCCTTCATGGTCTCTTATGAAAGTGGGATTGGTCATTAAATAGTAGCTGACGAGTACCCATATATCAATGAATGGGCTGATACCGCAGTGACTACGTTAGAGCAGAAAGAGCATTGGATTTGAGGTTCCGAGTCCTCAGGTTGAATCCTTCTCTGTCATTTATTAGCCACATGGCACTAAGAAAACCTCTTGAGCCTCCTTGAGCCTCTGCTTGCTTGTTTGCTTGCTTGCTTTCTCTCTCTCTCTTTCTTTCTTCTTTCTCTCTTTCTTTCTTTTTTCTTTGAGACAGAGTCTCACTCTGTCTCCCAGGCTGGAGTGCAGTGGTGAGATCTTGGCTCACTGTAATCTCCGCCTACTGGGCTTAGGCGATTCTCATGTCTCAGCCTCCCGAGTAGCTAGGATCACAGACGTAATTTTTGTATTTTTAGTAGAGATGAGGTTTTGCCATGTTGACCAGTCTGGTCTTGAACTCCTGGCCTCAAGCAGTCCACCTGCCTCAGCCTCCCAAAGTGCTGGGATTACAGGCATGATACACCATGCTTGGCCTCCATTTCTTTATCTGTAGAGTGAAAATAATAATCCTTAACCACAAATGGTTGTAAATTACATGGTAATATTCAAGGAGGAAGCACCCAGCACAGAGCTTGGACCATCAGGAGCACTGAAGACTTGTTCATTCTTTAATTTGTTTCTCATTCAGAGTGGTTACAGGCTAACAAAGCCACCCTGGAGGTGGAGGTTGCAGTGAGCCGAGATCGCGCCATTGCACTCAAGCTTGGGCAACAAGAACAAAACTCCGTCTCCAAAAAAAAAAAAAAAAAAAAAAAAAAGCCACCCTGGATTTGGGGTGAGCTGGATTGTGTCTCAAAACAGCAGAGAGAAGACTATCAATCTCTCTCTCTCTTTGGCTAGAAACATTCATAGACCAATTGGCTAAGTAAACACGGAGTGAAAAAAAAAAATGTCCTGGTACATGAATGAGATTCTTAGGGCCCCAGTTTACGACTGCTATTACTGCTGGCAATTACACCATGGATGATGAGGATGGTGGTTATAGTTGATATCTATTAAACCATTGAGAGGAATTAGCTCATTCTCAGAGTCATCCCATCAATTTCATGGGATAGTTAGGTTGTTCTTTTATCCCAGTTTTACATACAGGAGTCAAGGCTCACACAGGTTAAATAACTTGCCTAAGGTCAAAGGAGGGCTGGGGTTGACACCTGACGCCAGACAGCTTGGCTTAACCACTTGGTCACATCTTCCACTAATGTTCCTTAAAAGTCACTTTAAGTAGGGGGTCAGCTTAAACCATCTCAATCTACACTGTGTCCTCTATTTTCTCTGTCCTGACACTGTTTTCCCCTTTGGTAGTACTAATCACAATTTGCAATTATGTGCTGTCTGTGCACATCTTTAGCTAAATGTCAGCCCTCCCAGCAGAATGTCCCCTCAGAAACCAGGCCTTCCTTGGTCTCCTCCTGTCATCCAGTGCCCATCACCATGCCTGGCACAAAGGAAGGGCTCAGAACATATTTGCTGATGGAAGTCAAACGTGATTTCATAGATTATATTCCTAAAGGTTGACCAACATTTCTCCAATGAGACAATTTTAAAAGGTGGCAGCAGGTGACAGAAAAGCCTTGAGTTCACCTTCAACTTGGTTAACGTCTTGTTTCTTTCTCTCCGAGCATTTACCCCAAGACTCCCTGACACGCGGCTCCCTGAAATGGTCAGTGAGAGGAAAGCAAAGTAGCTAAATCATGAATAATATTTCAGTTTCTCATCTATATATCTAGTGCTTATCTCAAAATGCCATCTGGACTTTGCTCCCATCACTATGCTTGTAGAAAAAGGGTTGGAAATAGCGGTGAGGGCAGCAACAAAAGGCATCAGAACCATGATCTTCTTGCTCAAATTACGCGGTCTTCTTTCTACTTTTTCAGGATTCTTTCCCCATTGATGCTCCTATTGAATCTAGCTGGAACTATGTGCAGTCCCATGTATTATATACTGGAGACCTCTAAGGTTTTACTGCAGATGATAACATGATTTCACGCTAAAACTAAGTTCCTCCTAGATGGAAAGAGACTTGCATTAGTGTTCAGTCCTAATCCAGCACGTAGAACTAATAGCCTTTCCAACAAACTGAATGATGTGATGCAGACAGGAGCCTCTTCTTAATAAGTTTAAGAAGAAGGTAAAGAGTTGATGAAAAACCAAGTCATAAAAAAAGATTTTCTTTCTAACTGGTAGATATTGCTATCAAGACAACCTCTTGGGCCAATGGCTCAGCTAATATTTTCTCAGTGGGTCTAAATAATAAACAGAATGAAGAGACCCCAATGCCTAGGTGTAAAAGTGAAAGGTAGATAATCATATGTCATTTCACTTTTCAGAATTCAGAACTAGAGGAGAACTGGTCAGTACTAATGAAAATTCTACTTGGGTCAAGTTTTATGAAACTGTCTGCTCACTTTTGAATAAGTTAATTTGTTATTATCTTCAACTCAAGATCTTAATGCAGGGCCAGATATTTTCTCCAAGCAGGTTTAACCTTTAAAGATATTCATGTCTGTGATTTATAGACCCAAAGTAGACTTTAGCTTTGCTTGATGGTAACTCACTCAACAAAATCCTTAACTTCGCTAATTCATTACCTAAGCCCCACATTATTTCTGTGAAATACCTATAAGGTTACAGACTTTGGACATCTCCAGGATACCTTTTTTCTTCATGGGCTGCTGTAAAGTTCAGAGATTTCTCATATCCCTCTGGAAATATTAAAGGCCATTTGGAGTATTTGTGGCTGTTACTGAATTCTTCTGTTTCATTAAAATGTATAATTTTCATAAATGATATCCTTTTCAATGGAAGAATCATTTCTGGTTAAGGGGCAGCTGTGAAGTTAATGCCAAGGAAGAACTGATGGCAAGTTTAGATCCTCTGAGTTGGGGATGGTGATTCTGTTCATGCTAAGTATAAATAAGAACCATGATTTTAACACCTGGCTCAGAATGTGGACCTTCATGGGATAGATAACCATAGGCTATGATTTTTCTATATTAACATTACACTGCTTGTATGAAATGTGTGTGTGTGAGTGTACATACAGAAATGAATGATTAGTTGATGGAATTTCTTGGGATTTCATGATATTGTAATTTTAGGGAAAAGGAGCTACCAATAACTACCACCAGTAAGTTAATACCAGTTCCAGCTATTTCTCATACATTGATGTATTTAATTCCCACAACAACTCTAAACGTAAATACTCTTATTTCTGCTTTATAGAAGAGGAAATTCAGTTTCAGAGAAAGAAATTCATCATGGTCACACAGGCAATGAGTGCTACTCAGGCTCAGCTCTTGCCACAGAATCAGACCGTTTCCACAGTGAACCCAACTGTAGTTGTGAGATGTTTTTGCAGCGTGGGCATGGTTTGGGGGCAAAATGCTGTTTTCTGTCTTCCTTTTAGAAGCACTTTAAAATATGCCTATGCCTCAGAAAGACATCACAATCTAAAGTTAATGACAGTACTTGAAATTTATTCTAATGTCTCATGACAAAACTGTTTTTTTATATGAAGTTTTTCTTGTAATTACCTTTTTTTTCTTTTTTTATTATTATTATACTTTAAGTTTTAGGGTACATGTTCACAATGTGCAGGTTAGTTACATATGTATACATGTGCCATGCTGGTGTGCTGCACCCATTAACTCGTCATTTAGCATTACATATATCTCATAATGCTATCCCTCCCCCCACCCCACAACAGTCCCCAGAGTGTGATGTCCCCCCCTTCCTGTGTCCATGTGTTCTCATTGTTCAATTCCCATCTATGAGTGAGAACATGCAGTGTTTGGTTTTTTTGTCCTTGCGATAGTTTACTGAGAATGATGATTTCCAATTTCATCCATGTCCCTACAAAGGACATGAACTCATCATTTTTTATGGCTGCATAGTATTCCATAGTGTATATGTGCCACATTTTCTTAATCCAGTCTATCATTGCTGGACATTTGGGTTGAAGTTTTAATTGAATTTCTCTTTTTCTATTTTGTAGTCCCACTTCATCTGGAAATACAGTAAACCAACATTTTTCCCTTGAGAGAACCTATCTCTAATCTTATAATGGAAATTACCAGGGAAAGATTGTCATTAATGGAAAGTTATCAAATATGAATAGCTTTTTGATCAAAAAGCTTCAAGTCTCCTCTCTCAACAAGCTTTAAGAACTTGAAGACAACGTTGTAGATCTGTAACTGTCAATGACCTGTAGGACTTTCCAGCACTAAAAATAGGCCGTACTTCAAAGTTGGTACTTAATTTTAAAAAATGGGCAAATTCTCAGTTTTCCAACTGACCAAGAGACAAATCAGATGGATTCTGGGGACTTCATTTCTGGGGATTAGTGTACTATCCTAACAGAGCTGGGTTTTCACACCCTTACAATATAAAACCTCTAAAAATGTGTTCATTTTGATCTAGTAGCATGAACTGTCTTGGTTCCCAGAATAAATTATTGATACTACAATTAGCACCTCTTATCTCTTCTTGGAGAACTCAGTAAAATAACTCTTCTAGAGCTGAGCCAAGAAATAAGGATTAAAGGGCTTTTTGTTATATTTTTTCTTTGTTTGCTCTCATCCTTCTGGCTCTGCAGAAGTGGTTTCAAAGGTGGATGCTCTCATACCCTGGCAGGGCATAATTGTTCCCAAGCAATGAGGCTGGGTCTTCCATTGGTGAGTGGAGTGGAAAGAGCTTGCATCCAGCTGAGTGAGGAAATGGCTCAATTATGCCCTGGTTAAGGGGTACAGGGGGTGCAGTGGAGGTGTGTCCCCAAAGTAGCCTGTATTTAGTGGTCCTTGCCTTTCCATCACTGGGAGGACAGTTTTGAGAAAGAACCACAGGAAATGGATAATGAACCCTATAGTCTGCTACTTTTGGGGACCACCACTCTTGATCCAGTTGGTAAATAAGGAAGAATACTGCCATTTTATTATTGTTCAAATAATATAATATGTGCTATGTGTTATTGAGAAGAGTTTCATTTAGTGTCTTTGTCAAACCAGTTTTGATTCTAAGAAACAGAACTATGAAATAGGTATGCTTGGTGATTTCTTATAGTTTTAAAATTCATTTAATTCAACAAACATTAATGGAGGTACTTCCATGAGGACAGTATTGTGTGGTGGTTACAGAGTTCAAATCCTCCAGATGTCACTTACTCTTAATAGCTGTATGAACTTAAGTGAGTGATTTTCTTCTCTGTACTTCAGTTTCCTCATATGAAGGGTGGAGGAGAGAACTAGAACCTGATGGAGGTGGTGTGAAGATTAAGTTACTTCATACCTGTGACTGTGCACATGTGTGCCTGCATGTATCTGGTACATCACACATGGCAGTAATTATTATTTTCAGTATACTGGCAGGCACAGTGCAAGGTGTTTTCTGTGTTCAGTGTCTATTTGTTAGAACAAATATGGTATGTAATTATGGGTATACTACCCTTCTCATCCCCTCAGACTTGGTTTATGCAGTAGCTTCCTATCTGATTTTCATAACAAGACCCTAATTCCAGCCCAGGTTTGTCTTTCTAAAGCTTTGATTTTACCATATCATGACCCCCCCCCAAAAAGCCTTTCTTTTTAGACACTTTAATGAAAAAGATACAGAGTAGACAAATAAGTACAAGAAAGATGGTCAACATTATTAGTCATTAGAGAAATGAAAGTTAAAGCCACTAGATGCTTAGTGGAATGGCTAAACTAAAGACAAGAAAAGAAAAAAAAAAAAGCAAAACAAAAACTGACAACATGAAGTGCTGACAGGATGCGGAGGAACTAGAATGCTCATACCCTGTCGGTGGGATTGCAAAGCAGCACAACCACTTTTGAAAGCTGTTTGGTAGTTAACATACACTTACCATACAACCCAGGAATTCTGCTCCTAAGTATTTACCCAAAATAAATAAAAATTTATGTTCACAGAAAAACTTACATGCAAACATTTACAGTGGCTTTATTTATCATTGCCAAAAAAAAAGGGAAACCATCTAAATATCCTTCAACTGGTAAATGGATAAACAAACTGTGGTATATACACACAATGAAACCTTACTCACAGAAAAAGGAACTAACCTGTTACATACAACATGGATGAATCTCAAATGTGTATTTTAAGGGAAAGGAGCTAGACTCAAAAGGCTACACATGATGCTCAGAAAAAGGCAAAACTATGGAGACAGAAAATAGATCAGTGGTCGCTGAAGGCTGGTGGTCAAGGAAGAGTTAATTACAAAGGGGATGAGAAAATATTTGAGGAATTTGTCTCTATCTTGTATCACAGTTACACCAATTGTGTGTGTTTGTCAAAACTCATGGAACTGTATATTGAAAAGAGTGGATTTTGCTTTATGTAAAGTATAGCTCAATACATTTAACTAAAAAAATACTTCCCACTACCAACAGAATAAGGCCTAGTCAAAGAGCCAAGTTATAAAAATTTATTTTTCCAAACTGATCCTTAATAACTGTCCCCTACTGACCTCTCCTCTCTTCATTCAGTGTCTCTCTTCCCACGAATACATGTTATATATGTTTCTACTTCCCTACATCAGATCAAACTCTCCCCACAAATGAAATGCCTTCACCAGATCTTCACCCATATCCAGACCATCCAAGTTCAGGCCATGTGCCACTATCCCAGTGACACCTTCCTCCCCACACCAGCACACAGTGACATCTTCAGAAAATCCCTCTGTCACTTAATCTTTGGATCACCCATTTGGCATTTTAACATCTGACTTTTTGTCTTGATGCCATTTGTTTCTATATTCATTCATTCTTTCTTTTACTTATTGAACAGCTATTTATTAAACAGATATTTAATTCTGGAGCAATCATTGTCCATTGATTGTAAATCTATTCCTCTGCCTCCTTCTTTCTAAGAAAACCTTGATTTTGTTCAGGGAACATACCCATTTCTCCTAAACTATCTAAGATAATTATGTATCCCAGACCTCTTGCCAGGAACAGGTTAAGAGTAGGCATGCGACCTAATTCCAGCCAGTAAGAAGTGAGAAGTCTGCTGAGGTCTTGCGGGGAAGGGAGGAAGGTTACATGATGTTGCAAATGCAGCGGCTGTTTGGCAACCACAAGGTGAGTCAGCTGCAAGAAAGTTAACATGCCCAAGATGGTGGGCAGAGGAAGGAAGAAACCTAGGTCTTTAGTGACACTGTTGAGCCAATAAAAATGCCAATAAATAAGCCAATAAAGATGCTGTCTCCCTTTTGAATTCTTAATATATGAGATGAGACATTTTCCTGGTAAATAATTTTGAGCTGCGATTTTCTGTATGGCTGAAAATATCATATCTTTTACTTGCAAGAGTCATTAAATAACAAAAACTTCATTAGTATTTATTTATCAAAGAAACTATTGTCTCAGTAATAGATCTATTATTAAAATAGTCATTCGTTCAAGCAGCAATACTTTTTTAGTACCTACTTTGTGCCAGGTGCTATTTTAGATACTGGGGATGCCACAGTAAACAAAACAAGGTTGTATTTTAAATCAATAAGTATTTTGTAAAGTTTTTCATTCTGTAGATTCCTCCGGTCTTATGCAGGAGTTTGAGCTGATTGGTAGGAACTGGTTTCTGGCCTTACAAAATTGGGGCAGTTAGAATTCACAGAATTGAGAGGCATATTAGAAATCAACTTTCCATTAATAAGGCCCCTTCGATTTACGAATGAGGAAACTGAGGTACAAAGGGATTCTGTGGTTTGTCTAAGGTCACCCAGCAAGTAGTGGCAGATGTAAGAACCAGAATTTGGTACTCAGAGCCACTGCCCTTTCCATAAAGTTCTTCTTTAGATTATTTTTAGACTCAACATCCTTTAGAAGGATCATTTATGCGACTTGCTTCTCCCATTAATTTTGCCTTTCCTTGTCCTGATTTGGGGTAATTTCCTTGCACATGGCCACCTTAATTCTGGTACAAACAAAGATGTCAGAGACAGAGGAGTCCTTTCAGTAGAATGCTTCAAATACACACAGCCCAGCAGGAATTCTGGAAATAAAGTATTTTTAAAACTCAGGCAGAATCAGCACTAAATAAAACTCCTTTCCTGGTCTTTCAAAGAAACCCTCATATTCTATTCAAGAATACTTAGCAGTTTCTCATCATAGTGGAAGTGTCTACTTGGAGATGTGACAGAAAACAGCCTCTCATAAGAGAGTCCCATTTGTGAAATTATCCTGAGTGATAATTCAGGACTTTGCCCCCTTTATGAAGCCACAGTTTTCCACCTCTTTGTCATGAAGTTTGCTCAAGGGAAGGTTTATAGGCTACTGTCTTTAGAAATTTGACTCCTGATAGTTACCATAATTAGTGTCATCTGGCCCTAAGGAAAACAATTGTTATACACTTCCTTGGAGTGGGAGCAGAAATCACAATTAATAATATTAGTCTTCGTTAAGTGCTTTGCATGAGACAGGCATTGTTCTAAGTGCTCTTCAGTTGTAATTTTATTTAATCCTTATAAACTCCATGAGGCAGATATAAGTCCACAATCCCTTCCCTAATGATCATGGTCCAGAAATTTTGGATTCAGAATTTTTAATATTTTAGAAAATTAATATGGAAAACATATACCACATATTAATAATACTCCCAGTATCATCTGTAGCAGGATTCCACAATGAAGCACATTAATATTTCTGCAACAAGACCTATTACTTTTCATACTAAGTGGGATAAATAAAAACCATAAATATTCTGATACAAGTTAAGATCAGTTGTGCTGCTAAATCAGTTATGAAAACACCTTTGCTTTTCAGAGATTTTTTGGATTTTGGAATTGTAGACAAGGAAATTTAAACCTACTCAACCATTTGGCCATTCTACAGTTGAGGAAACTGAGGCACCATGAAAACAGGTGTCCCAAGTCTTATCACTAGTCAGTGGTGGAAAATCAGGATCTGACCCTTGACAGCCTCAGCCCAGAGCATTCTCTTCCCTGTCTGTCTTTCATATTATTCCACTTCAGATACAACATCCCAAGTGCAGAAAGTACATTAATTTTAAATATATAGCTCAAAAATGTTTACATATGTAACTACCATCTTGTACTAAGTAATGGAGGTATAGAATGCTTCAACAGCCCAGAGGTTTCCCTCACTACTCTGACTTGTATCACAAAGAGTTAGTTTTATATGTTCTAAGAACATATAAATGTGACCGTACATTATGTACCCTTCTATGTTCAGTTTTCTTTGCTGGTCCCACGTTTCTGTGTGTAGCAATAGCTCATTCTTTTTATTATTGTACTCTTTGACTGCACAAATACTACACCACAATGCATTCACCCATTTTCCTCTTGATAGACATTTGAATTGATTCCAATTTGGAGCTGGAGTCTTCACTATCAGACCTTGTTGCCAACAACTGTCAGTATCTACCTCAGATCCAACCTCCAAAAAAGGCATGGTCACAATAGCAATAAACAGATTCCTCCAATCAGGAGGAAGGGAACTGCCTGCAAATGCTGTTGACTTGGGTTAAGAGCTATAGAGCAAGTGTTGGCAAACTTTTTCTGGAAAAGGCCAGATGGCAAATATTTTTGATTTTGCGAGCCACATAATCTTTGTTACAACTATTCAACCATGCCATTGCAGCACAAAAGCAGCCGCAAACAATACGTAAACAAATGGATGTGGCTGTATTCCAGTAAAGCTTTATTTAGGAAAACAGGTGGTAGATGAGATTCCATCGGCAGACTGAAGTTTGCCAAGCCCTGTTTTCTAGTTGATGACTTTGCTTTCTGGTAAGTTAGTCTAAGAAGGGAGAGGAAACAGACACTGGCAAAGCAACTACCATGTGCCAGGTGCCGTTTGTCCTTATATGTTCATTGTCTCTAATCTCCGCCGCAGCCCACTTGGCGAGTACTATCTTTGTGCTCATTTTACAGATGCTCAAACTGAGTTTAGAGAGGCTTAATAAACTGCCTCAGTTTGTGACTGGTGGTTTGAATCCAGTGCTCTTTCCATGCACATTTAGGGACCCATGAGCAAACCTCAGAGTATTTATACCCCCCTAAAATTACATGCAGACATCTGTGTGTTTCAGGGGATGTGCACTTTTTTCTGTAGGGGAGATCCATAGCTTTCATTCACATCTCAAAGACTGTGATTCAAAGAGCAAGAAGAACCAAGGCCTAGAGAGAGTTCCATCAACACGAGAAATGGAGAAAACCAAATGGTTTGTTGCAGTATATTTAGTAAGGGCATTTTCACAGTGGCCAGAAGTAATGTTACATTTAAATTCTGTATCCCAATCCTGCATTTCAGAAAGGGACATTCTTTTTTATTAAAAAAAAAAATGTTTAAAGGTGAGTTTTCATTTGAGAGGCTCTTCCCTTTTGTATGGGTGCCCCCTGTAAGGCTGCGTCTAGCTGAGTCGTATTTACAGGTACAGGAGTGAGTTGCTGCTGAAATGCACCATGTTGAAATACACAAACTGTTGTTTCTGAGGGGCAGTAGTCCTATATGTATAAAAATGCCCAGGCCTCTATCTATGGACACCTTTCTACAAGTGTTCATAGCTCTTATCTGTCTATGGGTTCCACTTAGCTAAAGTACTTCCTGGACCATAAAGAAAGGGAGACAGCGAACACGTAATTGTTAGCTGTATTTCATGTTCACAATTCCTTTGAGAAAGATCCTAATTAGTCTAAGCAGTGTTTAATGTAAATCAAGTTTCACTTTCAAAATTTCAAGGGCCCCATTCTGACAGAATGTAGATTTTTTAATGCTACACATAAAACATGGGTGCTAGTAAAACATTGCATTGACAGGCAGGGGAAAAGCAGAAATCGATACAGGAAAAGTTACTGAAATTAGGTAGGCCCGGCATCCTGGAGCAGCCTAGGAAAATAACCCTTTTAAAAAGAAGACTTTCTAAGCACACGCTTAGAGCTTTGTTTTCCTTGGCTTTCCATTTGCTGATGCGCCTTCTCTCTCCAGCCTCATTCAGGCTTCTGCAAGTGTTGGCTCTGACTTAGGGCTGTTTTCCTTCAAGGCAAAAGGAGGAAAATGTTGAAGCGCTTCTGTGTGTGAGGAGTGTAGCACCAGACAGCCCCTGAGACACTGCTGGGATTCCCAATACCCTGATTTATTTCACAATGTGATCCAATTATTGAAAATAGCGTCTTTATATCTTCCAATTCTCTTATACACCAAATCACAAAAGCCAGGATCTTTCTATTCGTGTTTGATAGCATGTGGTTAGCAGTTTTACAAACAAATAAAGGATACTTACAGTTTTAGTATAAACTATGATTAATTTTTGTTAAGATGATACATTTATGTACCATAAAGTGACAATTTACTTGAAGATCTTTTTTTTTTTTTCTGTGAGTTGGGTAGTTTCCCTTTGTGCAGAATGCAGAATTGTATATGAGATATTTGAGTCTCTAAAACGATGTGTGATAAATGAAGTAGCATGCTACTTATACGCTTATCATGTTCCCTGACTAGCAACAGGTTCAGCAAAGGGCACAGCCAGTAAATGAAATTTTCCACCAGGACAATATATCATCACAAGAAATGTATGCGTTGGAAACTTACAAGCTTGCTCAAGATGCGGACAAGGTGTGAAATGGTAAAAAATGAAAAGCAGCAGCATCATACAGCAAATTTCAAATTCAAGTGCATATTGGTTGGGGCTGCTGCTTTAACTATTTCAAACCACGAGGATGAGAAAAAAAATGCAAACACAATCTGAAGGCAGGAGTAAGTTTCCATTATTACCAATGCCACGGAAGCAGAGAAAAATGACGGGTACCGAAATGTATATAAGTGCTATGATATTAATTTGAGAGGCACTTAGTTATATTCTTAGAGTACTCATCACCGTGTTTAACCTTGAATGCATCCATTAATATTTCTGTACCTCAATTTCTTTAGTTGTGATGTAGAAGGTGGAGACAAATAATTTCTGAAGTGTGTTCTATTTAAAGAAAATTCCATGGTTCTCTGAGTCTTACCTTTGAGTCCTCAAAGGAAGAGGCGAGTGCAGTTTGGTTTTCAATATGTATTATATTAACAGTTTCTTGGGAAAATGTTGCAATTGCATTTTGCTACTTAACCAAAGGATAAAAGATCTACTCCAGAGACATTCCAGAAAATGCAGATGCACCTGTTCAGTATTCTATTTCAATAATGATCATATCTTAGGAGTTATTTATCTCATCTTCTGGCTCCTTCAAAGTCATCAAATGATGCTCTTGATTGGAAAGAAGACACCTGTGTGATCCAGGAGGTACAGGCTCATTTTCCCCCACATGTGTTTACATCAAGTGACACCAAGGTCCTCTGTTGATGGGCACCATGCATATGATTTCCGTTTGCTAGCTACTTCTGGTAGCTTCTGGTAGTGGAAAGTGACAGTTTGCAAAGGTGAATTATCTGCAGCATAGTGTCAATAGGTATAAATTACCATAGGCCTAGGTGACAGCTATTCTAAGGAAGGGCTCCCTGTATGTTAAAAAGCTCAGGGGATACAATGCACAGAGAGTAAAGGGATAAAATGCAATCTGATCTAGACTGAGGTCTTGTCAACACCAACGACCTCAGAAGGGAAACAGGTTGAAACTTTGACTCTCAGGGGAGAAAGTTCAGTGGACTGGCAGGAGAAGGGGCAGGGTAGTCCGGTGGTGAAGGCAGGGAGACCTTGGCTTTCATCTCAGCACCACCAATTACCAGGTGTGTGGCCTTGAACAAGCGAAATGGAGATGATAATAACTACCTCATAAAATCGTTATGTGTATAAATGAGATAATAATATGGAAAGTCCTAACCACAGTACTTGATATTCAGGAGCTATTTTTATTATGATCTGCCCAGATACATCTATTACGCTGCCTTTGTTGCCTCCTTTTCCTTTTCTAAAAATGAGTGGCTGTAGATCTGGGTTAGACAAAGGCAGGCTGCTAAGAGAGATGAGTATGTGAGCAGCAGGTAGTTACACAGCAAGGAAAGGAAAAGATGGTGTAATATTAATTAAGAAGGTAAAAGTAGCAAATCCCGGAACATAAGGGGCTGACCCCAAAGCACCTTGGTGGTGTAGAGTTTAGCATCCTAAAGACAGCAGAGACAGAACCTACAAAGCACTACAACACATAAACTGAAAGTGGGAAGGCACTTGTTCTGTTGCATTAGAGTGAAAGAATTGGCTTCTGAACACAGGGAGAGAGCCATGCCTAGGGAGGAATGCCTAAGAGAATTTCACTCAGTTAGCAGTCTGGCAAAAGAATTATTTTGATGCCCTATCTGGATAGTTTTACTTCTAGAATAACATTATAGCAGAATGTAACAAAAATGGAACAATGGTACTACTGATGCATGAGAAATTCAGTGTGTTGGCAAGAAAATTGACATTAGTAGAAAATGAATTTCTAACAGTCCCTATAAAACAGTAGTTCACTCCTATGAAGAGGGGTCAGTGGAATCATTGGAACAAAAGATGCTTTTGCACCTAGAGGTAGGTTGCATATGAAGCAGCCAATAGACAAACAAAATACAAAAGAAAGGTGAGTTTCCAGAAGGATCACACTGTGATCTTGCTCCTTTACTTCGTCTCCTTCCCAGAGATAAACACACAGCAACATGGCTGCATTTTGTCTTCACCTGAAAAAAAAATCACTAAATCCAATAACTCATTGATATAAATCTTCTGCACATCAGAACTCATAAGAGTCTAAGGCTTAAGAGCACTCAGGTCCTCAGCACTGCACAATACCAGGAGGCACCATTTCCACCGTGTTCTCTGGGACAGGGTCGGGGAGAGTAGGGGACGGTCACTTAGAATACAGTGACAGCTGCTCAACCAGGCAGTGCTGAAAGCATCCAAGTGCTAATCAGAGGACAGAAAATATTTCCATTCAGAGTCCTTTTTTCCCTTAATAATCTAATTTTAATCATAAAGAATCCCAAGGGTACCATCCTATTCAATACTTGAACAGACCGATTTATCATTAAAAGGGAAACATGCATTTTATCTAACAGAGAGATTACAATATCCTGGGCTGATTGTCTACAAAATGGGGCTCTTATGGTGCTGTATGCTTAGCATATGTGTGCCAAAGATGTAGTTTCCATAAAATTTATGTTAAAACAAGCAGGATAGAAGGCCCACATGTCTATTGGTAGCAGAACATTAAAGATTCAGCAATGCCTTTCTCTGCGCCGAATACCATTTAATGAAAAGTCTCAGAGGAAATATCCCTATGCTCTGATTTCACAACCAGAAGTCCAGAAAATACAAGAGGAGGACAACCACGCAGATGGATTGATATAATTAAAGTGATCGGGTTTTACACTTTCTGAAAGACTCTGCTATGCTGAAGAAAATGAGTCACCTGGAAGTTCGGTAATGTATACGTATTGTGCGTTGGGGGGTGGCATTCACATGCTGGCTTTCTCTGGGGGTCCGCTAACTGGGGGGCCGCTAACAATCACAGGACTCTGGCCAGTGGCATTAGTAGTGCAGCCATGTGGAGGGAGCCTGGGAAGAGATGAAGAAACCCAGGTCCTAATTCCACTTTGCCATAACCCAGATCATCATCCCCTAGCCCTCCGGACAGGATTCCTCCTATGTGCTGGGACGGAGGGAAGTAGATCCGCCTCGGGACAGACCCTTCCTACAGGTCCCAGAGAATGAGAATGTAGCAGTGCAAGAAGCTTTGCAGTACCTTATTTCTAAAATAGTTATTAATTAAATTATTGATAATATTGGCATCTTAATTACTTAATTAATAAGGCAGCTAATGATAATGTTGAGAAAAGCCAAATGCTAAATTCAGACTGGATACCACTTAGCAGAATTTTTTTTTTTTCCTTTGGTAAAACAGATAACACCACCATTTCTTTAGTTCTCATTTTACAATATTCTATCAAATTATTTTGCAAATTACCTGTTTTCAGGTCTACCTTCCTCACTAAACTATGACCTCTGTATTACTCATGCTAGAATATAATATTGAGAATGTGGGTTGAGGTTCCAGACAACTGGTATCCCTGAGCACAGCATAGCATAAGTGGTTAATAAAACACCTGATAAATAAATGAATTAATTAATAAATTGCACATAATTTGTCAGAAAACATTTAAAATATATAATATGCTACAATGTGATCTACAATAAGCTAAAATATTGTTGACAATAAGCTTAAAAGCTTAAAAACCAAGGAATAGTCCTGGAGAGAATGGAAATATATTACACACAGAGTCAAATTCCGTAGATGTCCTTGAGAGAGCACAAAACTTCATTTCATGGGCAAGTCCTTAGTTTAATGCCATGGAAATTGATCCCACACCAGAAGATTCCTTGCCTTTAGCATGTGCATTATTTCAGGCAAATGACATGGGCCATAACTACTTCTGATCTTAGCATGCCATGGCAACATTAAATGATTGCCACTGCAATAATATTTGCTTGATATGTTGAGTTCAGTAAAATCATTGGTAGCAAGAAGTTAAAGGAAACCTACCAACAAATTCAGTATGTGTTCATTCTGGTTAGATCTTCTAACTGCAATAATATAAATATTCAGATTAATTTAGTAAGTATTTGAACACCATCTATATGCTGGAGGGAGCTATACACATTCTTAAAAAATTGGATGTTTTCTATTAAAGGGTTCTCAACCTAGTGACCATGAGTGATAGTCTTTTTAGAGACACCTCCTTTGTTCTCCTCCTTGGAAGTAAAATGATTGTCTTTCTAGTTGATAACTTTGATCATTCATCAAGAGTCAGTGTTTTATTTTGGTTCGGAATAGAAACAGGTAAGCAGCACTTAGTTATCTTCTCTCCATTTTTTTTTTTCCTAAAAATCTTTTGTAATCTATTTACTTGTCCTTTGTGCTTGGAAAGAAGAACAGCTAACAAATATCTAGTTAATATCAGAAGAACATGTAAAGAATAACGACTATTCATATGTAATCATAAACATCATACATTTTTATCTGTTTCTAAAATTGTTGAATATTTATATACTTCAGGGACATATTTGTATCAATTTATATCTCCATAATGAGAAAATTCAATGATAATTTTATACTTTGACTTTTCTATCTAGAAGAAATGCAGGGAAAATTATAGACATGTTTTTACAACTGTTTCTTGAAAATAATTTGTACTTGTTTTGAAATGGCTTATAATCATTTATTTGTAACACAATGTAGTTAGTCATCATGGACAGGGGCTCTGGGATTAGAAAAACAGATTCAAATTCCAGCTTATTTAAAGCCCCATGTATTAATTAGGGCACACCAACTGCTCCAAGAAACAACTCCAAATTTTAGTAGATAAATACAATAATTTTTTTTTCTTTCGCATCTATGTCCAGCAAGGGCCAGTGGGGAGCACACAGTCATTCAGGGATCCAGGCCATTCCCTAGGACCCCTGAGTCCGCCACTGGATCCGAAGGAAGAGAGAACATGCACGGGATTGAATAGAAGGAATTTTTAGGAGCCAGTTCTGGAAGAACATATCATATTGTACCCACATTCTATTGGCCAGGATGAGTCATAGAGACCCGCTTAACTCTAAGAAAGGATGGAAAATATGGTCTATGTGTCAATGAGGAAAAGGAAATGAAGTGATCAGAACAGAAATATCTCTGCCATACCACTTAATCTCTTTTGCAAATTTTTTATCATATATAAAAGGGTATAATTATATATATTTCATAGAGTTGTGATGATTAAATATGATGTCAATAAAGCATATAGTAAATGCCTAGCATGCCGTAGGGGTCAAAAACTGCTACCTATTATCATTGCCGTTTTCCTGGAAGTTAATTCCATCCCTGCTTAAAATTTATTATAAGGCCAATCCCATTAGACTGTGAAGAATACTGAAATAATTTTTCTGTCATGCTAACAATATTAAGATGCTTTTCTTATCACAGTTTCTAGCCAGAACACACTTGCACTTTCAGATTGTAAATTCAATCAGGCTTCTTTACCCTTTGTCATTTTTTCACCCTCAACATTAGTTCTTTGATCCAAGGTTTCTCAATCTCAGCATAATTGACATTTGGGGCCTGGATAATTTTTTGTTTTGATGTTTTCCTGTGCCTCACAGGGTATTTAGCTGCATCGCTGGTCTCTACCCTCTAGATGCCAGTAGCACCACCACCACCAATCACAACAACAAAAAATGTTTCCAGACATTGCCAAGTGTCCCTGGGGGGGTAGGGGAAGACTCACCCCCAGTTGAGAACTACTGTGCTTATCCTTTGTCTAGCACCTTCTGACCCCATTAGCACACAAATCTATTTGGGGTGCATTGGGGGGGCTTGTATTCTAATTAAAATTTTAGTAATAACATTCATCAGACACAGACAAGTGTGTGTCTATATATTGAGCATATTGACCAGTACTAACTGGTATTCTCCCTTCACTTATTCATTTTAAGAATGGCAGAAACTATTTGTATCAATTCTGATATTTCTGTTGGGCCCTTTATGATTTTCCCCCTTTCTAGATTTACTTGCAAATTCTTCTATTACTATGGGAAGGAGACATATTTAGAGGCATGAGGTTGTTCCAGTTAATCAATTCATCCAGTTTTATTGAGCAAGTATTACTATCTCAGCATACCAAAATTTTGTAATCAAACCATGCTATCTTGAACTCTTTTTTTTTTTTTTAAACAGGGTCTTATGCTGTCACCCAGGCTGGAGTGTAGTGGTGTGATCATAGCTCACTGCAGCCTCAAATTCCTGGGCTCATGTGGTCCTTTGCCTCAGTCTCCAAAATAAATGAGACTATAGGCATGCACCACTATACCCAGCTAATTTTTTTTTTTTTTTAATTTTTGGTAGAGACAGGGTCTCACTATGTTGCTCAGGTTGGTCTTGGACTCTGGCCTCAAGGAATCCTCCTGTCTCAGCCTCCCAAAATGCTGGGATTACAGGCATGAGCCACCATGCCTGGCCTACCTTGAACTTCTTATAGATCTTGTGGGAGCCACTTTAAATGTTCCAAACCAGTAGCAGGTAAACCTGATTCCCAGTTGCTGGAGCAATGGAAGGGACAGGGCATCTCGGCCAGAGAGCCCAAGTTCAAACTTGGACTCCACTGCTTCCTAGTTTTATTATTTTGGAAAAATCTCTTAATCGCATCTGTGCCTTGGTTGACTACCATGAACAGTGAGGAGGATAATGCCTGGACAGGGTGCCTGTGGCAAGTAAGTGAGATGAGTTTTGAGAGTGCTCAGAATTTAGTATGTGCTCAATAAACATGAACTGCATGTGAGTCTGTACAGGAACATCAAGATCCTCAAAACGTCAGTTAGTATCTCTCCTTGTCTCCCAATCCCAATGTCCAGGATTACACGCATTGTTTAGGGCAAAGATTGCAAAGTAAATGGAGAGACTTACTGCTGTTAAGAGATACCTGCCTGTTTATTTAACACAATTTCCATGTGAATGGAATCTTTTGTATAGGTAATATTAGGATCGTTACTGAGAAAACTTTAACATCAGTGTCTCACAAACTAGTATCTTACTGGTGAAGTCATATAGGCTACAGGATAAGGGTACGAGGGGAAGGAGGTTTTTCTCTTTTCCTAAATAATTCCCAAATCCAGTTACCTGATGGCTGGCCCAAGCTGCTGCTTTCCTGTGCGTGTTTCTGGAATCATTGTTGGGAAACTAAACCTTGGGATGAGCAAGTGCATTGGGACTTTTCTCCAGAGGAGGTTTGGACCAAGGAGAGAAGGCAGAATGGCCCGGACAGTTGACGCCAGATGAGAAGGGGAGAGAGGGAGCATCACTAACGAGGGCAAAGGAAAGTCTGAGGTCGGGAAACAAATTTGTCATAGTTTTGCCTGTGGCTGATCCTTCAGACAAGTTTGCCAGCTCTTAGAGACAGCCTACTGAAGTGGGGCTGGAGGATGCGCAAACAAAAGCTGCCCTATTGTTTTCTCTTTCTTGAGCTCTTTACGTATTCACAGGCAAATGTCAAGAGGGCTGCTGTTTTCTAACCAGAGCCATCAATCCACTGGAAACAGCATGCATTTAAGGCTCTCTTGACTAAACAGGAACTTAGTGCTGAAATGGATCTCCTCATCCAATTCCACAACCATCGCTCACTACTTTGTGGTCTATGGAGATGGCTATCTGATCAGCAGGGATGTACTTGTGGTGATGAAAAAATGGGACCAGGAGGCTCTCAGTGCCTAAGCCTGGTCCCCAGAGTGCGTTTACCCCACTGACACTTTCTGCAGAGCCCGAAAGACATTCCCAGAACAGCAATTGCAAACTCATCCCTGAGCCTAGGAGCAAGGGTCCCAGGTTTAGCAGCTATTAATTAAGGTAATTATTCCCAGGGCTGCAATTACAACCCAAAAGGTCCCACTTAGCATCTCTTCTTGAATCTCTTGTTTCTGTAATGTTGATGTCTCCAAAAGATTCATTTGCGACCACTTACTGATTACATTTACTCCAGTATATTGTTTCAGATGGACAGGACGGAAAGCCAATAAGGAATATTGACCTCGGCGGCATCCTGTGATTACATGGGCTGTCCCAGCTATCATTAACCACCCCGTTTTATTTTCTGAGTGCCACAAACACTGCTGGTGACAGATCCGTGACCTTTTCCCTAGAAATGTTATGAACCGAATGTGCGGCAGAAATGACAGGAGGGATAGATGTCAAATGGTTGCTTAAATGCTACGTCAGCACCCACAGCTACAGTCTTGGGTTTTGATGTTAGAGGACGTTTTGGTGGGAAGGCTATGTGCTTTCTACTTCAAGAAAACAACAAAAAACCAAGTCAAAAGGATGGAGTCAATAGGCCCTCCTCTGCCTACAAAAACAGACACTTCTAGCCAGCTCTCAGGAAAAAGTTTTAAAATATTTTATATTAAATTGGGATAGAAATCTCAATTTAAGTCATTAAACCTACACAAAAACAATGGACTGAAAGTATATTTTGAGCCTGTGATTTGAAAATGCAATTAAATAAATAATGCAGAATTCTCCTTTAACCTATTTGTGTATGTGTATTTAGGTCAAAGACACAAATCCAGATACTGTGAGTCAAACAACTATTCCTAGAATGTAAAAACTGCATAGAGGAAGAGTAGAGTTGTTTCTTCTGGTAAGGCAGGGATGAATCCAGGCCCACCAAGCCCATCCTCTCTCCTTCCCTTCCTCACCTAAAATAGAGCAACTTCACAACGGGTTTCTCTACCACCTGCTCTTACAGAGCTGTGGTCTCAACCCTGGCTGCACAGGACACTCAACCAGGGAGCTTTTTAAAAGTACCAATGTTGCCGGGCACGGTGGCTCACGCCTGTAATCCCAGCACTTTGGGAGGCCGAGGCAGGCAGATCACGAGGTCAGAAGATCGTGACCATCCTCGCTAACACAGTGAAACCCTGTACCTACTAAAAATACAAAAAGAAATTAGCCAGGCATGGTGGCAGGCGCCTGTAGTCCCAGCTACACGGGAGGCTGAGGCAGGAGAATGGCGTGAACCCGGGAGGCAGAGGTTGCAGTGAGCTGAGATCGCGCCACTGCACTCCAGCCTGGGTGACAGAGCGAGACTCCGTCTCGGAAAAAAAAAAAAAAGGTACCAATGTCACGAGGTACCCTAGATTCATTACATCAGAACTCCATGAAGGGGCCTAGGAATTGTTCTTTTTTACAAAGCCCGGGTGATGCTACATGGGCAGCCCCACCTGAGAAACACCTCTGTAGTTACAGAGCTAGAAAGCTGCCACTCTGGTTGAAATCAACATGATACAATTTTAACTTACTGAAATGACTAGCACTTTTCTTATTAGAGAAAATAGAAAAATAAAGACGAGAAAACTTCACAAAAGAACAAAACTCGATGAAAAAAAAAAGGAAAATAAAAGAGGACATTCTAAACAATCTATCCTAAAAGTAAGATTTCTCACATTTAGTGGATTTATTTAAATATAGTACAAGTACCAATTTAGCCAAAGACCTTAATATTTAGAATTTTTAGAAGTTCTACCTATATTCAGCTGTGGTTCATGGAGGAAGAGATGAAAGCAGGGAAAAGAAAAGAGACAGAAAATGGATTTTGAAATTCGAAGGCAAATAATTTCACAGCTTATGCTTTAGTACAAGGTCAAAGTATTTAAATTTTATCAAATATTTAAGGCACAATAATTTAGAAATGATATATTTCAAAAAGTCATGACCGGCTGTCAAAAATAGTCAATGTAAGGGGAAGAAGAATAGCATGTGAAATTAAGCCCGCAACTCATTCCCCAGTTCAAAATTCACATCAGCTCATTACTATTGAAATATGATAGGTATTTATTTTTTATCAAACAGAAAAGGAAGAGTCTTGGCCTTTCTTTCCTAGAACACTCTTCTCTGATCACAGAAACAATTATGAGTACTTTTACAAAATTGGAATAAAAAGGGAGAAAAATGGGCAACTTCTGAATGACCTACTTTTAGGAAGATATAAATTTACCATACTGCTAACATGTTCTAGGTTTTTGGTGAGGTGTTAATCATACTTTTGAAACAAACAAAAAAATGGTTTAAAGTGAAAGCTTTACATTCAATGTACTTGCTTCTTTCACGTACATTTTAAAGGGTCTTTCTTAGACATTACCTAAACAATGAAGAACTAAGGAGAAGCTTCCGTGTTGCTTTTAAATGTGCGGTTAGATTGTATTTGTGAGCATTTGATGTTCTTCTTTAATAACCTCAAGTAAAAGGCTGAATGCATTCAACAACAGTAGCTGAAAAAAGTGCAATGAGTCATATTATAGGAAAATGGAGAAAAGGATACAGGCCTCTCCACTGAACACAATCCTATATTGTAGGCAATCTGTGATAACACCCTTTTCATTTCAGTTCAGTCCCATAAAATTACCACTAACATTACAACTCATGCAGAACACAGATAAATGTAAAAATGTCACAGAATTCTTCCAGATGGGACTTTTAGTTCCACTAGATCACCATCTACTTTTTTACTTGTCTAATATTTCATTACAACCTTCCATAAGTTAATTTTCTTTCCACTGACCATGTAAATCACAAATCAATTTTCATTTAAAATGCCTGACTACAGATTGCTCCTGAAAGCTCAGAGCATATGCTTCAGTGAATTCTCCAACATCCTTAATGTACATTAGAAAATTTTTTTTTTTTTTTTAAAAAACCTTTTTTTTTAAAGGAATTAATTCTACATTAAAACCTGGCATGAGACCTGAAGCATTCTATTTTCCCCCAAAAATGCGGGTGTGTTTTTATGATATGAAATCACATGTGGTCAAACATTTGTTATGACAAAATTAACGAATATGGCAACATTTTATACCTGCATAAAGTACAACAGTTTTGCTGAAGAACACACGCACATTCACATACATCTATTACATACACAGCATGTGGCTATATCATTTAGTTTTTAAGAGAAAATTATAGATCAAATTTTAGACAAAGTCTCTTTTATACCCGATAATTCTATGAATGTCGTGGATGTGGAATTTTTCCCTTCATGGGAACATGCTTTGAAATCCATGTTTCCCTTTGGTGGGGGGTGAAGAAATTCAACCCCAGTACATTGAGAATTCTTCAGAAATATTCAGACAGAAAAGGTAATCTTGTGCTTTTGTTATGAGAACTCAACATAGCCTGATTAAAACAACTTTAAATTACGGGAAAGTTGGGCAGTTAGGAACCAAAAAAAATGTATTATAAAACAGCCCTCTTTTCGAGTTTTAGCTCCTTAATTAAAAGCTTATTATTTTACACTTGAACCCAGGAGGCAGAGGTTGCAGTGAGCCAAGATGGCACCACTGCACTCTAGCCTGGGTGACAGAGTGAGACCCTGTCTCAAAAAAAAAGAAAGTTTATTATTTTAATGCTATTTTGAATTAAATAGATGTTTATGTTTGATAACATTCCTGATTTCTCCCAAGAGTCTATGAAATTCAAAGTGGTTTGAGGTTTTTGTTTTTTAATTCATTCATAAATGGTATTTCAATTTATGAATGAATTAAAAAAACCTTTTTTATTAATGTTTTTAATTAATGTTCATTACTGTTCAGTATTGTGAACATTATTTCAACATATGAAATGAATATTTGCATTTCAAATCATTAGTGCTCTTGCATTTCTTCACTTAAAACCAAAAAAAAAAAAGAGGAAATAAAGCTATTGAAACTCCAAACTGCTCCAGCATTTCTGCCGAGGTTATGTCTTGGGCAGTTATGTCATTAATGTTATTGAAATAACATTAAATATTGAATGTTGAAATTCAATATTGAAATATTTCAAGTGAGAAGTGGTTGGAGTTCTCCATCTTAAAATACAGTTGGTAGCTGGCTGCAAATCAGTAAATCACATGGTCATATGATATTCTGGAACATTTAGGAGGCAAGCACTGACAAGGCTGTCCCAGGTTTCAGAGAGAAACTTTCACTTACAGACTCAGTCACATCTGCTGAGGGGCCCTCCAGAATTTTGGAAAAGCTGTGGTGGGAAATCAGCGTGTCCTTTTTTTGTGCCGACTGTGTGAATGAATGTGCTGTCAGTCATTACAGACATTCACGAGGCTGATCAACTGGTGTGGGGTAATTTTTTTTCTTCTAGTAGCAGTGACTGTTTTTGCTTTTTTTCTGCCTGTATTTCATAATATTATCACCCTTGTGACCAATAAATTAATTTTCAAGTTTGCTAATCGGTGTAAAGTAAAGCAGTCATTGGTGGTTCTAAGATGTGTGTTGGGGGAGTGGAACCCCTGAACGTGGACCCACTGAACTCTCAGTAGCATTCTGCTCCAACTGCCTCATCCTCATTTCCAAAGACTTGGAAAATTTAGCTAAGAAGACATAACTGCCCAAGACATAACCTGGGTAGAAATGCTGGAGCAGTTTGGGGTTTCAATAGCTTTATTTCCTCTTTTTGTTTTTTTGGTTTTAAGTGAAGAAATGCAAGAGCATTAATGATTTGAAATGCAAATATTCTCAGAGCCAGGCTTTCACAGTTGGAAAAGTACTACCTAGGAAACACACAACTTTCTGGCTGGAAGTTGGCCAAAAAATTAATGTTATTTTATGACCCATTCATTAATCTCCTGAAAAAGTATGCAATATCATTTTATGAGCACCAATGACTTTATGATTCTGGAGGGCTTTTGTAAACCGATTCTTTTCTTTTGAGGTGACCTGGCTACCTTATCCTGCATTCTATTTGTGGCTAGAGTATGGGGCAGACTGTACAGATGATATAAATGTCAAAAGCTTGCTGGTGAAGTACAGCTCTACTAACTGCATATCACACTTGACTTAAACAAAATCATCCATTGCATGTGAAAACTCTAAACACAAAATACACCAAAAATGTCTAATAAATATATAGGATTGGATAGAAGTGCTCAAGTAGAGAACCAACTTAATTTTGTTACTATAACTTGAAGGCTTTAACTACAAAAATTAAGGCTAGAGTAAAACAAGAGTTAGAATAGAAAATTTACTACAAAAGTAAATATTATACTTCAAACTGATGAGAGAGTAGCTCCCACTAGGCTAAAGCATGAATATGGCAGACACGTTCTTGACATTCAAAGCAGAAAATAAGGCAATACTCTGGCATGGAAGAAATTCTTGTTATTCAGGAAGGGATTTAGATAGCTCTCAAAGGTAGGGAAGATTTCAAGGTTGGGGAAAAATGCTGCACAGAAAAACAGGATGATTGTTTAGGTCCTCTGTTGAATTTCAACAGTCAGGATTTTACTGAGCAAGTCACAACTTGAAAATCTTTAAGGAAAATTTTCCTCCAATCTCTAAGTATTTTATTTTTTGTCCAGTGTAGCCTTTAATTGTATTGGAGTTCAATAGAAAAAGAGGACTTGCATTGCAAGAATTTCTTTCATGGTAAAAAGAAATGTTCTTTCATGTGAGTATCCACCTGCATATATCACACAGTTGTATATACCTAAAGTGTAAATCCAACTGCAATTATATAAATACCGTAATGATGATATTTACAATTTGAAGGGCACAAAGCAGAAGTAACACAACTTCTGAAGTGTGCCTTCTCCTTAGGTTATTTTAATATTTGATATCATACTTGAATGTGATTAAGCCATATTAGGAGAAGTCAGTAAGTAACTGTTCTCTCAAAAATGCCCCTTCAACCATAATGAGATATCACTTCACACCCAACAGGATAGCTACTATAAAACAAAACAAAACAAGAAGCCTCCAAAACAAACCAAAAAACCTCAGAAAATTGTAAATGTTGTTAAGGATGTGGAGAAACTGGCACCCTTGTGCACTGTTGGTGGGAATGTAAAATGGCACAGCTGCTATGGAAAATAGTATGGCAACTCGTCAAATGATCGGATGTAGAATTACCGTATGATCTAGCATTCCTCCTCTGGGTATATACCCCAAACAATTGAAAGCTGATACAAATAGATATTTGTACACCCATGTTTGTAGCAGCATCATCCACAATAGTCAAATAGTGGAAACAACACAAGTGTCCATCCACAGATGAGTAGCTATACATACAATGGAATATTATTTAGTCTTCAAAAAGAAGACAATTCTGACATATACTACAACATGAATGAACCTTGAAAACATTATGCTAAGCAAAACAAGCCAGTTACAAAAGGACGAATACTGTATGATTTCACTTCTATGAGGTACCCAGAGTGGTCAAATTCATAGAGACAGAAAGTAGAATGGTGGTTGCCAGGGACTGGGGGAGGGGGATGGGGAGTTGTGTTTTAATGGGTACAGAGTTTCAGCTGGGGAGGATGAAAAAGTTCTAGAGAGATGGGTGGTGATGATTGCACAGAAATGTGAATGTACTTGGTGCCACAGAACTGTACACTTAAAAATGGTTAAGATGATAAATTTTATGTTAGGTATATTTTACTCCAATTTTGCCATGGAAAGTCTCTTCTCTTCCTTTTGTCAACTTCTCTAACTAGATCAGACTGAATAATGGATCCTTAGCAGATAGATAACTCCTAAAATTTTCAAGCATTCAATTGAATTTGGCAGTTCATTTAATTTTTTTTCTGGAACTTTCAGAAATCTGCAAATACCCTTTGTAGAATTATTGGAAGCTTTTAGCAAAAGAAAGCAACAGGCTCCTTGCAAATATGTCTGATGTTGTGGTCTAGCATTCCCTCTGAAACATTCTTTAGTGAAAGCATTGCCTATGGTTCTTTTTAAACAAACCAAATTCTGTGTGGATGCCTAAGCTTTTATTCAGCTAACTTTTGGTGGTGAAAATAAGTAACTAACAGAGATTGAAAATGAGTTAAGACATTTTTTTAATCCCAGAAAAAAATATGGCTTATTTGTTAATTTATTAAGGATATAGAAGGATAATTCTTAAGGAGCATTTTAAAACATTTTAATGTTTTTTTATTTTAAAATATTTAAACCATAAAGACAACTATAGTGAATAACATACAGAGGGCCTGTGTACTCATCACACTGTTCTCACAAATTCTAACATTTTGTCCTTTCTTGCTTCATACTGTGTTTTTTAAAAATATTACAAATACAGTTGAAGCACATAATTTCTCTGTATTTCACAGTAAAAAGTGTATTAATTTTTAAAAAGACAAGATCATTTTTAGGCCAGGTGCAATGGCTCACGCTTGTAATCCCAGCACTTTGGAAGGCCAAGGTGAGTGGATCACTTGAGGTTAGGAGTTCGAGACCAGCCTGGCCAACATGGTTAAACCCCGGGTCTCTACTAAAAATACAAAAATTAGATGTGGTGGCACACACCTGTAATCCTAGCTACTGGGGAGGCTGAAGCAGGAGAATCGCTGGAACCTGGGCAGTGGAGGTTGCAGTGAGCTGAGAGATCATGCCACCGCACTCCAGTCTGGAGGACAGAGTGAGACACTGTCTCAAAAAAAAAAAAAAAAAAAAAAAAAGAGAGAGAGAATTTTAGATTCTGATCAATGGAAATTGCTCATAAAACTGCATCCCAAGTAGTTTCTATACTATAACAGAGAGCCTACAAAATGTGTTGTCTCTAATTTGTGTTACCAAAGTGGATCCTTTGTGATTTTCTGCTTGAAGGTCCACAATTTACATGTACACTGTTATTTTTATTTTTAATGAACATAGCTTTTAACCAGTGCCATATGTATAGGCAGATCCTCCAGGCCTGTGTTGCCCAAGAGAAACATAATGTAAGCTGCAAATGTGAGCCACCCATGCAATTTAAAATTTTCTGTTGTCCATATTTTAAAAAATTTTTTAAAACGCTGAAATTATTTTTAATAAGATATTGTATTTAACTCAATATATCCAAAATATCATTTCAACACATTATCAACATATAAATATTCATGAGATATTTTGCATTTGTGTGAATTTTACACTTACAGCATATCTCAGTTTCAATTATCCACATTTTAAATGCCCAATAGCCATGTGTGGCTCATGGCTACCATATTGGATTTTTTAGCTCTAAATAACAACAGTAGCCATCATTCATTGTGCACTTACTAAGTTATCAGGCACCATGCTAGGTATGTCCCATATGGTATCACATTTAACTTTTAAAACAACCCTAAAAAATAGACAAGCAAAGCAAATCTCAGAAATCAGAGTGCCTTGTCTAGGCTGCATAGCCAGCAAGCAGAAGGACTGGAAGTAAATCTGGTCAGTGTGATTCACAGGCCCCTCTACTAATTACCATGATCCATGTTTGCCTGAGTGCAGAGTCTTTGTCCTAACTGATCCTCTCCTGATCATGTAGTTTCTGTATTAACTAAACATCTCAGATCTTATTCTTACCAGGTGCTCGGGTTTTCAGTTGCATAAATGCCTTATCTGGTCCCAGAGATGGTGCCAAGTACATCCCTCTTTTTCCCCCATCTCTTGTCAAGGGGCTGGAAAATGCTTTGACTCAGAATCACTTCACAATGAGACAAAATGTACTAGGGCATCAAGTTGCAAAAGAAAGGGAGAGACTGATATAATTTAGCTTGGTATGCTACTGCCATCTTAGATTCTTTTGTCTATATCCATTGTTCAGCTATTTGACAAACTCCTATTTCTATTCTCTCCATAAAAGTCTCCCTAGTTGGGGAAGTGGCACACCTTTCAAGGTTTCATAATAAACTGGAAGTGAGTAACAGAACCAAATCAAAGGAAATAAAACTCCAGTCGCGGCTGCTGCTGGGGTTGCCTTCTGAATGTGGCTTATACAATATTTCATCTGTGCTGACACCTTTCACTCTCAATTATTTGGCTGCTGTCAAAACAAATCAATCAAATTATAGCACTGTGTCTTCATGTTACCATGCTATTGCAAGTTAGCAGCATTAACTTTGAAATATATGGAAGTATAAATTTTATCTCTATTATTTATTTAATGCAACTTTCTCCCATGTGAGTTATTTTCCAAACACAGCAAAATCAAATTATCTTATGTCAAATGTTGAATATATATATATATATATATATATATATGTTCTGCTAAGAATTTCTAAAATAATGCCACACAAGGGAACTGAGATGCATAAAAATGTGTTAATGGACCTGTATATTTGCACTAATCCTAATCCAGTGACAAATGACAAACATACTGTGTTCTTTTTTATTTGTTTAGTTTTGGCTATAAACTTGGTAAGCACAGTTGGGAGGAGATAACACTAAACCAAAGTAAAAGGTTAACGTGGAGCCAAGTATTTTTCAGAGATTACGTTTGCTTACAATATTAATAAAATATAATTTTCAAGGTAAATCGTTTCAGAAAATTAAAACTGTGTTATTTAAACCATAGTTTTTACAAGCACAAATATTCTTCCTATAGCATCAGATCTAAACATAATGGTGCCGTTTCCACTGCCCTACATGAGGATAGCAGGCATGACCCAAAGGTTCTTTAAAAAGAAGAAAGGAAGGGAAAAAAGGATTCAAACATTTTCATTTTGAGATTTTAAGGCTACAACTACGTTTTTTAAATAATAGATTTAATTCAATTGAGTTACTTTTCAGCAAAAGAGCAAACACTGTTGAAACTTTTATGTAGACGCTCTTAAAATAGCTTCTTTATACATGGAAACCTGGCAAATCCTTAGAAGATTAAAAAGCAAACTGACATACTTTTTTGGGGGGCTCCTTCTTGTTGCATTCCGGCTAAACAAGGGGTAAGCAACAATCAAAAACACCCACATTAATGCGGAGATTATGTCCATGAAAGAGAATTGAAACACAAGAGATATCTACAGGAGCCCCACATAATCTGGTGCACAACGATTAGACAAGTTGAGAATGCTTCCTTAGCCTCCATTGTGCTTGTCCCTTCCTCTTCCAGGGCTTGAAGAGTGGTGCTCCTTCTGTAACCTCTTCTCCCCCAGAAATCTCTTCCCTCCCTAGCTTCAGTCATGGTTTCTTCAGTCACTGGTTTTCTCCAGTATAAATCTTTTTCTGAGTTCTAGATCTAGGTATTACTAACTGGCTAGTGGTATCTCCATCTCAATATTCTACAGGAAATTTGAACGAATCATGGTCAGCTTAAAGTAGGGATCTCCTCTCCCTTTCCTCTTATCCCTCTACATTTAACCCATCACCAAGTCTTAACAAACCCACCTTGTTAATGCCTCCTAAATCAGTCCCCTGCTCTCCATCATTGCCACCAGGACTTCTTCTCCCTGGATTCCTGCAATGGTTTCCTAACTAGACTGGAGTGCCTACTATAGTGCCTGGCAAATAGCAGATGCTTAGGAAGTATTTGTGAAATTGATCAACCAATCTTTGGGCACAATTCATAGAAGGAAATGAGGTTTAGCTTTTCCCCAGAGGGAGCTGAGAAATAATAGCTGTGATCTCTCACTAGGAATCTACCTTGCAAGAATTACACACTTAAGGGAATATATGGTTTTCTTGGAGAGCATTAGCTCTCCATTCTCTAAACAGTGGGCCAAGAATAATTGGGAACTGTATCCCATTTTCTTATTTTCAATATCTCCCCATTCTCTGTCCCCACACTTCCCTCAGATGGAGAAATTCTCCAAATTTTGGTTCCAGAAGAGAAGTGAGCAAGTAAACCTGCTTCCCTTCCATCCATGGTAATGGAGTGAGATTGTGAATTTCAAACACAGTCTTTTCCTTTTTTAGGCATCAGTGACATTCTAGTGGCAGCCATCTTGGAAAAGAGCTACTCACTTTTGCCAACTCTGATGGCTGGCTTGGAATCCAATCCAGTTTGCACATCCTAGTGTAGAATCATTGCTAGATGCCATCAGAAGCCCTGATTTACAGCCTTATTATGTGCAAACTGGGGATCACATTACTTTCCTGCCTTTTGCTTTGAAAATAAATGCTTTGGCTTTGCTTTGACATTTATGTGGCAGCTGGAAACCATTATCCTTTGACAATGCTTTATTCCATTGACAGTATCTCTTAAATACGCAGTATACTAGTCATACTCCTCATTCATGTGCTTCCAGTTTAATCCATGCCCCAGTGCCTCAGTGACACTCACTTCAAGGATAATGTACTACAGAACAGGCTCTCCAGGTATTTTAAATAAAAAGTCTAAAGCCTCAGAGATACAGAGGTTTGAAAAACTGCCAAAGTAAGACACATTGCAACTACTTTTCATAACTTCTTTATGGTGGATTTGGTATTATTGTATGGCGTGTCTTGTGGAGCTCTTCTGAATAACACTGTGAATATGAATTTATGCACTAGGTATTTTTAATATTGAGCTTTGTGACAGCAAGCCACGTATCATTGTGTACTGAGAACCAAAGTCCTTTCTTCTCATTTCTGCGGCAGGTACTGCATGGCCCTTTTCTGTGAGTGGTAATGGATCTCTGCTGTCAAGTTCATGATGTCAGTGGAGATGCAACTTTCTAAGTGTGGTCATCACTAGAATAGCACAAAATTAAATCACAAGAAAAAGTGGTGCATCTGGCCACCTACTTGTCTTCCTCAAGAATGGTACCAGAAGGTTTAGCGCATATTTCCACCCCCACCCACCCACTCCCTGCCAGCAATTTCTCCTTCGATCAACAAAATCAAGCACATTTAAAGACAATTTTATTAATATTAAATACTGTTCATACATAATGAATGCATAGAATTGCTTTGTGGTTGTATTGTTTTTAATCTGAGAATTAATGCACTTTGTGTTGAGAGTTGCTTTTTTAAAGAAGGTGGTTAGAAGGTCAAGACAGCAGACCCATAAACCTAACCTTGGCAATACTAGTAATTATGTTGTGGATATGGCCTTCCACCTGAATGAATAGAAAGGATTTCAAAATAAAACCTATTAATATAAGAATTTCTCATTGTCTGGAACCTACCAGTAATACTTTGTTATATACAGTGTTTATCTTTTATAATTTCCTCCCTCTCTCTGTGGGTGTGCGTGTGGGTGGGGAGGGGGCTTCCTTTAAACAATTGGGATCAAATTACAGGCATTTGAAATCTTGATTATTTTACTGTTAGCTTCTGTATCTGAGAAACTGAGCAAACAACACTGTTTAATGGGGAACCTGAGTCTCCCATTTCCATAAAGATTTTCCTAGTTTCAATTTCATTAGAAGTTTTGTATTTAAACTTTTTTTTATGTTTTAAAGAAAGCTGGTATTTTGTGAAGCCCTAGAGCATTCACTTATATTTTCTCTTTTTGGGGAAAAACTGAAACATATTTTGCATACCATAGAATTCCCCCTTTTTGTACAAATTTGACAAATACAAATAGTGAACCATCACCATGATCTAGATAGAGAACAGTTGCATCAGCCCCCAAATTCCCTTGTACTCCTTTAAATTCACCTGCCCCCACTTTGGCAGCTACTGATCTGTTTGTCATCCCTCTACTTTTGCCTTGTCCTGAATGTTACTTTAATGAATTCATTCTTTCATAGGCCCTGATTTGCTATTTTAAACAGTCTCCAATTGGCCCATATATTCACTACCCATTTTTATATTTATCATTTGAATTCTATGGTTAGAAATTGTTAATGTATGTGTTCTGAAAAACCACATGAATAGACCATGTGATCTAATGGGTTCACCTAATAGAATTCTAGAATCTCAGTGTTGGAAAGAATCACCTAAGTCAAATACTTCCGTAGTGTATCGTTAATGCAATGACTGTTGGACACAGCGCCTTGTCATATAGTTTCCAATTCTGTGCTCCTCCTCTCTTCCTTTAGGGTTATTTATTTTCCTCCTCCACACCACTGGCAGCTGGCTTGACCAGGTGACTTGTCTGGCTGACAGCACGTGAGTGGAAGTGATGTGAGCAGCTCTTGAGCTGAAGCTTTAAGAGCCACTGTAGTTCTGGCATTCCCTGCTCCCGTTGTAATGAAAAAAACATATCCCAGACAGGGGCTGCTTCTTCTGCCTGGATCCTAGAAGGTGGAGGATGTGCAGCAGAGTCACTGCACACCTGTGACCCTATGTAATATGAAATCAACAAAGAAACACACCTTCCTGTTGGAGATTTTGAGATTTTGTGCTTAGCACTTAGGACTCCTCCCTGGGACACTCTTTCTTCAGATACTGGACAGCTTAATCCCTCTCGTCCATTGGGTCTCTGTGCAGTGTAGAGACCACGACTTATGACCTTGCATAAAATGCATCACATCCCCATCCCTGCCACGCTTCCCCACCTCCATCTGCTTCACTCCCCCAGTAGCATATATGTGCATTAAGGAACTCTTTGTTTACTGCTATGTCCTAAGTCCAGATCACGACCTCTAATGCTTTGAAAGTTCAGTAAGTATTCGTTGAGCAAATGAATAAATGTTGTCTTAATAGAAAAACAAAAATAAATAGGTCTGTTTCTTATCAAACTGGTGTGGTCTTTTACTGTCAGATAATTAAAACTATATAACTCGATACATAGTTCTGATTTGTCTTCTAGTTCCAAAACTTACTCTAGGTTTTTTCTTTTTCTATTAAAAAGATTTTGCTCTTTCTCACTTCTTGTTTTTATTTATTTATTTATTTTTGAGACGGAGTCTCACTCTGTTGCCCAGGCTGGAGTCCAGTGGCGCGATCTCAGCTCACTGCAACTTCCGCCTCCCAGGTACAAGCGATTCTCATGCCTCAGCCTCCTGAATAGCTGGGACTATAGGTGCCCACCATGATGTCCGGCTAAATTTTGTATTTTTAGTAGAGATGGGGTTTCGCCATGTTGGCCAGGCTGGTCTTGAACTTGTGACCTCAGGTAATTGGCCTGCCTCAGCCTCCCAAAGTGCTGGGATTACAGGCATGAGCCACCACTTTCGGACTCTTTTCTGCTTCTTACATTACAAGCTGCTTCAAATTCTTGAGATTACCCAGGCATAAGTAAGTAAATGCAAACATATATCCATGAAAAATTATAGCATAACTGCATTGTTTTTAAGTATGTTCATCTCTAATATTTCAGGCTCTATGATGGCCACGCTCACACACAGGCAAGGCATACAAGGTCCTCAGTGTTGCCTTCTTCCCGCTCCTGTAGTCTGATTTCTTGCCACCTTGGATTCCCAATTTTCATTGAACAGACAGAGCTATTGATAGAACCTGTAGACTCTGGTCTCCTCATGCCTTCTTCTCTACATTGAATGCTCTCTTTACTTCTCTTTACTGGACTCTTAGTCTTTAAAATTCACTCATTCATACTTGAGCACCTTTTACAAGTAAGCCAGGCACTTTCTCTGTTCTTGGGCCACTTTATTGAACCAAATAAAGATGCCTGTCACAGGGCTTCCATTCTAGGGGCAGAGTCAGACATAAATGATGCACATTAGCAATACATCATACACAGAGATTCTCCTCTACAGCCGCAGGCCCAAGCATCACAATGCTGCTGACCCTGCCCTCGATGGCTACAGCAGGCCAAATAAAGAAAAACAAACATTGCTGAGATTTTGTAAAAGGTCCTAAGTGTTAGGGAAAAAGAAAATGCAGAAAGCAAGTAAGGGAGACAGGAGTGCTGGGGCAGGGGAGGAGGAGGAAGGAAGGCTTGATGCTTTCTGGGTGGGAACAGAGTGCTTCAGGCAGAGGGAACAGCCTGTGCAAAAGGCCCTGGGCTAGGAGTACGTGCAAAGAACACCAAGGAGACCAGAGTGCCTTCACATCAAGGCTGATTTAATTGAAAGAGAGGGGTGTAGGGAACAAGAAAGCAAAATAAATTAGATTCAAGATGTCTGTCTTGGAAGAAACTTTGGCACAGGGAACTGACTGGAAGCAGAAAGAAAAGAAGCATTCCCTTTTCTGAGGGACTGCATTTTCAAAGGAGCTACACATCCCTATCTGTTGGAAACATCAAGCAGCCTGTTAGACCTCCAGCATCTATAAGGTATACATGGACTGAGAAACTCCCTGAAGAAAGGTATATTCCTCAACTTCCTCATCAGATGTGGCCAAGGAAGATAACGGACAGGAAAGAATCTCCCAGGGGTGTGGCCAAGGGCCAAGGAGAACAGTGGTCAAAGGTGCTTCCCTAGAGACACCCAATCAAGGAACCTCCATGATGTCTGCCCACTGGGACATTGGAATGATCATAGACAAACAAAATGTAGCATATTTTTATGATGAAGCACTGCTTGGAAATTAACAGAAAAGAACTACTATACTGTTGTATACACAACAACATGGATGAATCTCAGAAACATTATGCCGAATGAGAAAAGCCAGACACAAAAGAATACATATAATATGAATCCATTTATGTGAAGTTCTAGAACAGGAAAAAAACAGATTACCTGGTTGGATGGAGGGGACTGACTGCAAAGGGACACAGAGGAATCTTTTAGAGATAATTAAATGTTTTCTATATTGATGGAACCTGCATGGGTGGATGCAATTATCAAAACTCATTGAACTAAGCAAGTAAGGTCCATGCATTTTCTTGTATGTAAAGGATACCTCAGTGAAAACAGCAACAATACAAACAAAACAGAATATAATGTAACTTGCACACGAAATCCCTAATCCCCAAACTATTCCCAGGTACTTCAGCATCCACAGGCTTTAATTTGGGGAGTCAGAGAAAACCGGGGCAGGTTTCCTGCTAGAGTGAAGGGAAGAAAAACCATCCTTGGCCTTGATTTTTCAACTGGCCTTGAACCTAATTGCTTTTCCATGTTCAGGTTTAGCAGCACTCTTTAATGTATTTTTGGTCATTAATCTAAATGTTATGCTTGACTTAACTGGAATGTTCACACTTTGACATAAATCTCCTATGTAGCACATTTATATTCTCCATTTATGTTGCCTACAGTGATTAGTAGGTCATTCTGGCCTGTGCTGTGAGAACAAGTCACTAACCTGAACCATCTGTCCCAGAAGTAGACTCAGCTCTACTGTTCCATTAACCCTTTTGCTGCCTGTTGTCACTCACATCGAGGCTGTATATATCTTCATTTCCTGCCTATGTTTCAAAAAAGCAAAAGATCCAACACATTTGCATGAGCTCCATAAAGGAGATTTTATTTTGCTACATCAACTAACAACCTCTGTTTTTACCCTAGGACTGCACATCTTTAGTACAGCTATCTGTGTTCCAAAGTAATAAGTAAAAGGGAAGACACTCACTTTTCAAGGAGCTTATGGAGTATGTGACAGAGCAAGCTTAGTTATCTTCTTTCTTTGGAGTTTATGGCTATTATTCGTCTTATTTCACAGGTGTGTGCTTGCTTACAGTCATCAGAGGCCAAAGCCCAATAAACATGGGATGAAGGATGCAGGGATGGAGAGACCCAGTGTAGCTGATGATGGATGGTACTTGGAAGGGGAAAGGGGCACTCAAGGCAAGGTAGGAGAGGGCACAGAACTCACCTATTTCACATAGGGACACAGGGCTTTGAGGAGTAGGTCATTTCTAGATCTTATCTGAATGTTCTGAGTACAGCATTTCTGAATCCCATCCAGAGCTTCCAAGGACTTCATTCAAAACAGTCAGAAGCTAAACCTCACCATTGGCATCTCCTGAGCTCAGAATTTGTCTCAGTCCTTGCTCATAAGAGGCCCTACTGGCTTTTACTGTTACTAAGAGAAAGGCCAGTGTCCAACCTGCCTTACCTGCCACCCCTTCTGCTGACAAGAGAGGCTCAGCTTGTTTCTTAAGCTCGCTTGTCCATGTTCCATACCACATCATTCTGGCTTCCCACTTCCCACCCACATCATAGCCGAGAAGACAGAAATGAACATCTCAATCTGGGGGCAGTCAATCTCCAGTCTGGCCAGTGACACGAGATAGCTTAAATTAAAAGTCTCAGCCTCATGGTAATTTTTCTCTTGGATAGTCAGAATTTTAGATAGACATGGAGATAAGGATAAAGATAAAGATGATGGAGATAGAGAAAAATGGAGAGTTCCTGAAAGGTACATGAATTGGAAAGATGCCTGACCTTAGAGGAGACAAAATGGAACATGAGTGAACCAGAATTATGGTTCAGCCAAAAGCCATCCAATGCAGTACAGAAACGTCCTGGAGGGAGCAGGAGAAGACAGGGAGATGGGTCATTAGTCATTCTGGGTGTGGGGATTAGATGCCTGCCTCCTGCAGAGGAGAGGATGATACAGCTTGCAGCCTTGTGGTTTGCTGGATGCTCTAATGCCCAAATTCATTCCAGGTTCCAATGAGGCTGGGTTACAGGGCTGTTCCTAGGATCCTGCAAGATGTCTAACTCCTTACAACTGTGTATCTTCTTACAATAAGAACTCATCACTGATGAGACAGGAATCAATCTCTTTCTTGCTGGGAAGGATCTGAGAGAAAGACAAAACAATCCCCAGGCCACACATACAGATTTTCTGCTGAGTCATAAGGTCTTTTTATCAGCAAAGCAAAACTTTCACTAGATAAAATCTCAGAGCAAGGACTTCAAGAGGGCTTCCACTGTGTAAGAGAACTTCCCTTGGTCTTGAGGATATGAAAGTGCTAACAGAAGCAAAAATGTTCCCACACATTATTCCTTTCTGTCATTCTCATCTGGAGGCCTGGGGTGGTGAGTGAGAGCGGGAGCATTAATAAGGACATTCACTGCCTTCATGTGGGTCATCCATTGTCATAAGAGTCTCTGATTCTGGCTGCTGGTGACATTGGGGGATACCATGGACTGGATGTTTGTTCCTCCCACCCCACCAAGTTCGTATGTTGAAATCCTAACCCCCAAAGTGATGGTATCAGCAGGTGAGGCCTCTGGGAGTTGATTAGGTCATAAGGGTGGAGCCCTCATGACAAAATTAGTGCCTTTATAAAAGGAGCCCTGAGAGTTCTCTCCTACCTTCTGTGGTGGGAGGACACAGTAAAAAGACAGACATCTATGAACCAGGAAGTGGGCCTTCACCAGAATCGAATCTGCCTGTGCCTTGATCCTGGACTTCCCAGGCTGCAGCACTGTGAGTAACACAATCTGTTGTTTATAAACCACCCTACTTATGGTTTTTATGTTATAGCAGCCCAAACAGACTAAGGCAGGGAGTTGCCTAATGAACTTTGAATAATCTCCCTAGATCAGCATTTCTTAAACTTTAATGTGCATGGGGATTATCTGGGGATCTTTTAAAAATGCAGATTCTGTTCCGAGGGTCTCGGGTATCTCGGGTAGAGCCTGAGATCTTGTATTTCCAGCAAGCTCCCAGGAGACATTGATGCCGCTGGTCTGGGGACCATGTTTTAAGAGGCGACTGTGATATGACCCCTCCTGTCAGAGTCGAGAAGAGCTGCTCTCAGTGTAACAGCATGTCATGAGTGCTCATTAAAATACATGTGTAAATGATGGCCTCCAAGGCTCTGAGAGCTATTCCGTGTGACTTGATAGGGGATGTAAATGAACACGCTCTCAATCACTTCAGTAAAAAGGAAAATATTTGAAAACTTATCCCTGAATTCCAAACCATTAAGAGACTGATGTCAGCAACTTTTTTTTTCCTTTCATCCTAGCAAATTTGTGACTTTTGAGCTAGAAGAATAGACAGGCTAGAGGGCTGGGTAGGAAGGCTGGAGATAATTCCAGTTGGCCGAACTGTTTCATGAGTAAAAGCTTAACACTTCACAATGAGGAAAAGGGAACTATTCATGACCAAGCATGTTACATGGTAACAGGCTCTGCTTCAGACTAGGTGTGCAGACTAGGTATGCAACCTGCCCCTCACAATGACCCACCAAATCTGTTTTATAAAATCACTGGAGAAGTGGGGTGTTTATTATAGATGAGGAGACTTAAGAGTCATTTTTAAAGACTCTGAAAAGCCTTGGGTTGATACTGATTTATTGTATAGGAAAGAGACGGGGGAAAGGAAACAGCCTTCTCCCGTTGCTGTTGACTGCATGAATGCATGTAAGGATTTCTTCTAAGGTACTGATAGTCCATTTACAAGACTCTCACCCTTAACTCTCACCTTTGAGAGAGGATGAGATTTGAGGTCATCTTGAAGACTAGCTCAGTCTCAGAACCCCTGCAGATGACCTTTCAGCCTGTCAGACATTCACTCACCATCCCAAGAGTCCCACTGCTTCTGCAACATAACCTGGAAAGCTCCACAAGCCATTGATTCTGCCTAGGGATTGTCAAGGGCTGTGCAATAGGTTGCCTAAAGGTGGGAAAATCAGCTTTGGGATGGCTGCTGGTGGATTGATTACAAGGTGACCACTGGCTTTGCCCTTTAGGTGGTGGACATTTATCTTGGGCGCTTTCGAGGCATGAGACTTTCCTGATTACCATCCTTATTGCCCTTGAACTTCTCGTTAGGATGACCACTTCTTTCTGGGTTACCTGAAACTTATATGAAAAGAACAGAAAATCCCAAGGAAATTGGAAGGTAGAACTTTCCTGGATCTTGACAGTGATTTAGGGCTTGGGATTCATTCACAAAGAAGAAGGCATTGGGGAAGGAGCTTGATGTTAAGCCTAATTAGAAAGCTTTTCCTATAACCAGCTAATTTGCAACTAGGAGGTATTTTATTCTAATAACCTCATCACCTTCCCTCCAACGTCAGTGAAATTTCAAAGAGGAAGACAAAGGGGGAAATGTTCACTTGCGCATGTGTAGCAGACAAGAGCTTGGGTGTCAACTCCAACCCACTTCTGAAGATGACGCTGAGAGGGAAATTGTGTCAGAAGCGCCCAGGGATAAGAAAGCAAGTGCTTTTGTTTCCCCTACTTAATCAGGCTACAAAGCTTAGGATTCCTTTTCTGAAACCAGAAGTGCCTCAAAGAACCAAACTCCAAACTATAAGCTAATAGTGAACTTTGATATTTACAACAAACAAAAACAAAAGGGAAAATCTTGGTGGAAGAAGTCCACGCTGGACCAATCACTAATTTTGAACCCTTAAAAAAACAGGTACTAATATCTTAAGAATACCAAACCATGATCAAGAAATAACAAGCCTACTTTTTTTTTAAACTCTGATTTTTGGCATCCATCTTAACCAAGCAGGATTAATTCGTGGCCTAGGAGCTCTTTGAGCTTATGTTTATTTATAATATTCAATATTCCCATAAGCACAAATGTTCCAAATGGAAGGCTGCATTTTGATAATGCCCATTTCTTCATTAAGATTTCATCATCCACCTACATTAAAAAGCCTCTCCCTACACTTTGTTGCTTCGGCTTTCACCTTGTGTATTCCTGCTTTATTTGCTTAATCTTGAGATCTGGCTTCCCAGGCACTCTCAAATTTGAAACAAGCAAAGTTTGTGCATTAGCGTATCCTGGGCATGCATGATTTATGAATGGCAGGTTTCTTGGCACAATTTAATGGTACAAGAGAGACTTCGTTTTAAACATTAAAATGGAAGTCAAGAAGTGGCAACAACGGGTGGGGTAGCAGAACACAGAGCACAGAAAGAAGTTTGGGTCAAGAGTTAACAGTTCTTACTTGGTCTGTTTCTTAGTCTTGTGGACTGATTCTCCAATAAATTATACGAAGCCCTAACATTTGATCAACTAAAAAAGTATTTTAAATTGCTATTCTGATAACTTACCCAGACAAGCCCTCATTCTGCAAAAAAATTTAATTGCTAATGTTTGTATATATATGAAGAAAACAAACATCTTTGACTAGTCCAAAATAAATTCATTTTCTCTTTAGCAGGCATCCTATTTATATTCAGGTCATTTTCCACCAAAATAATTCTTTCTCTGACAGAATCTTTTGTAAATCAATCTATCAGTCAATGCTACCAAATCTTTTAAAGAAAAGTCAAAACCTTCATAATATCAAGACAACTATCCTTCCTAAGTAAAATTAGAGTCTGACTTGTTATATGTCCCTGTAACATAAAGGCTCAACATACAAGTCTATTTTTCTCATTGCAAAATATGAGCTCAGGTAACACAATTTTTGTTTAATAACTATAACTAAAACATACTTTGTAGAGCAAAATAATCATTAATAAATTATTCCAAATAATATCTTGTATTTGAGATGTTCCAATCACTTCAAACACAAACAAGCAACCTCTAACTTTTCTTTACCCATGACTAAATTGAAGAATTGGTGAGATGATAACTCAGGTCTTCAAATAAAAACACAGGAATTTTACTTTTAAGTTTTTGATATGTCATGCAATGATGACTCATAAATGCTTCCAGGAGACCTGAAAAGTTTTGATACCAATGTTAGGAAATGAGGATTGATAAAACCAATTGCTTGTGCAAGCTCAGGATTCACAGACAACTGAAAATTTTGCTTCCTATGGAAGCCCTCCATATCATTTAGGGCAGAAGCAACTCTGAACCACATTCACCATTCTAGGCACTTTTTTTTTGTCCACTTCAGAGAATACTGGCCAATGGATAGAGCCTTACGTGGTGCATGGACACTATGGATTACCTTGTAGATTTTGCAATGGCAGAGTCATAATGCCTCCAGCTGCAGCTGCTGCCACCAGCCCTTGGATGTTGGTGAGATTCGCTGTTGGCAGTGTGAGAACCAGTCCTTGCTGGCCTCCTAGCTGTCCCGCCATGTTGAAGGGAATGAGGATTGGCTGGTTGAGAGCTGGGGGGCCTCCTGGCATCACGCCGGCCACAGCAGAAGCTAACTGCTGTGCCGTCAGAAGTGGCTGCAAGGAAACAGATACAGCTAGCTCACTTTCCTATGGAACCAAGGCATGGGTTTTAAAAACATCTTCCTTCCATTTAAGCAGGGTCAGAAAGTTCCCGAAGAAGTACCAAAAAACATGCTCTATCTCAGTAAAAAAAAAGATTGGAAGAAAAAAATTTTCAAAGTTGCATTTCATTGATTTCTTTGGAAAATTTCATTTGGTTTGGACTTCTTCTGAGGAACGCAAATACCTTTACAAGTAATAACTTACGTTTATATGCTATTCTTCCATTGAATTTCCATTTGATCTTATCTTCATATATTTGAAGCTCTCAGCTAGTTTATTCTCTGTTGTTCCAGAAAGAACTCATTGGGATCAGTGGGATTTTTTTATTCAAAAAGAGCAACGAAATACTACTTTTGACTTTTAAATTAACAAAAATAATGTAGAAAATTTACTCAATGCTGGAAAGTCTGTATTGACATCATTATGCAGATCTATGGCTGGGGGACATGTACACTAGCATAATCCTTTTGGAAAGCAATTTAGAAATAGATTATCAAGAGCTGCAAAAATATTTATCCCCCTTTAACTCAGAATATACTCCTAGGATATAGCTTGAAGATATTATTCAAAAGGAAATAAGATAACTGCATAAAAACATGCATTGTTTCAAAATACATAAATATTGAAAATAGTTTATTACAGTACTAAACTAGATGAAATATTGCATAGTCATTAAAATGGATCATTATGACACCTCTTTAGAAAAATAGAAAATGTTTGCAAAATGAGAATACAATAGAAAATAAGCTGGATAACTATTGAATGATTATTGTTAAAATGGTAAAATTATGTATGTACAATGACAAGATCTAAAACAGAATGTAAGACATAAAAATATTTGATGTGGATAAAACTTAAAATCTTTGAAAATAATTCTTTCGTTATTACTCTAACATCATTTGCCCAATTAAAATGATATTATACAAACACATGTTTACATCCACTATGGATGGAACAGCCCTTCTCTGGTAGGGAAAGGCAACTGCTGGGCATGTTTTGAGTACAGCACGTGGGCTCTTCATCAGGATGACATGGGAAGGATTCCTGCCCTGGTTAAGCCAGATGACCACAAGAGTCATTTGATCTTAGAGTCCTTGATTCAGGACTTTCATTGCAGCCTTGTGGGAGCCATGTGGAACATAATAATCCTATATCTGTTGCTCTTCTACAAGAACCAATGCAAAACTCTTATGTGAGGGGTAGGAAATTAAATACAGGCATACTACCAAGCTCAATGTATAATAGCCAGGCACTATTCTAATGCTGTAGTTATTCTACCAATGAGATACAGAGAGGTTAGTAACTTGCCCAAGTCCCATGTCTAGTTGAGAGGGGGTTCAAGTTCAAGCCCAGGAAGGCTGCTCCAGAGCCCATGTTTTACCCCTTTCTTGTATCCCCTCCAATACAAACAACAGATTTAGAGAAGTGGGGCTGCTTTATCTGAAGAGTGAGGGGAGGTGTGGAGAGGGCTAAGCCCACACTTTGGCCATTCCCTGCAGTGTTCCTTTCAGGACCCTTTGGGGGAGACTCTGCAGAGCCCTAGGATTCTGCACAGCTGAATTTAGAACTGCTGCTTTAGACCCCACAGGCCTTGCTCCTAATGTATTTGTGCACTTTGCTAAATTCACACCAAGTAACTGTGCTTCCCTTTTTAAAAAAATACAGTTATTCTAATGAGCAAAATATACTTCGGGAATGAATACAAAATTATAAGCTGGCCCTCAGATTCCAGGTGTTACATCACTGCCAATAGCGATATTATGGTAAGAGGGAAGGCAAATGAGTAGCTCTCAGACCATATATGGGTCATAGATTTGGGGGTTTTGGCCTGCAGCATTTTAAAAATAGGATTTGTGGGCTCAAGGCAGGGCATGCACTCTCCAGTTTGTCAAAAGGCCACCACTCCTCACTGACCTGGGCCTGTGGGGCTGCCTACCCAAACTGAAGGCATTAGAGTGTGTTACCCCCAGTATGTTCACAGACAGGTGTGCAGGCATACACACACACAGACACACATAATTACATGAACACACACATGATGTTACAAGCATAAAATTATAAAGAGTATGACACCAAAAATCCTGTTCCTGAGAGTCCCAGGAAAACTCTCTAGGCTTCCATAAGCCAGCAGACATTTCCCCAGGCTTTCTGTCCACAGGCACGGAGTGATCTGTGCTCCGAGATGGACTACGGGATCTGAGGCCATAGGGAGTCTTGGTGGCGAGTGGAATAAGAATGTCAAGGCCAACCCTCACTCTAAACTTGGGTGAGCCCTCAATGTGCTTAAAGTCATTAACTTCCAGGAGCAATAATGACAACAAAAGGGAGAGAAAGGCCCAAGTCTCAGCTTCTCTTTCCAAAAAAGCAGGATGAACTCTGAAAGCTTCACACTAAATGACAGAGGTAAAAAGGAAAAAAAAAAGCCCAGCCTTTTATAATTGTGTTCTGCATCTCCATATAGCCCACACCAGGCTGCAAAAAACAAATATTGGACTTTAAAAAATAATGATTGTGTTTCTTTATTAATGCAAGAGCTATGTGTGATGTACAGTATTGTCAAACCCAATAAGCTGAACTTGCATTAAAATTGCATTAACGTTTTTATATTAAATCACATCTTGCATTTCAAAAATGGCTATAGTAAGGTTGAAATAACTTAATTTTCTTCATACTCCAGTCATTAAAGTTTTACTTTCCAGAAAACTGCATGGTAACCAACAGCACAATTGTAGTGGGTTTTAAGTTAAAAAAAACAAAAAGTGTTTCCACGTGATTAAAGCCAACCTTTCCTTTAAGAAGAGAGAAGAGTTTTGCAAACATACATTTTCTTGGTGGTATTTAATAAATAATGTAGTCATACTGCTTTTCATACGAAAATTTATTAGCATCTTTGCTCTGTTGGAGTTAATTGGATTTAACTCATTATTATTTATTTGGTGATTTATATGGTTAAACCATCCTAAATGCAGCCCAGTGGAAAGCAGTTGAGAGATACTGACCTGTGGCCCAACTGGAAATGGGGGGTGGGTCTGACTGGCCTGGTGTTGGTCAGGAGTGCCTGGGTCTGATAGTGCCGGGTTTCCTCTGGCCCCTGGAATTCAAAAGAGAAATGCTCCCTTAATATATGATCCAGCCTAGGAACTGCACACTACCCCATTTTCCTGTGATGTCACATAACATTAAGGCATAGATGATATGACAGGGTGGTTTATCAATATCTCCAGTGCTCAAATCACTTATCAATTGCATAAATAATGAGGAGAGACGTTCAGGATGGCCAAATTCATCAAGAGGTAGAAGAATAGAACAGCAGGAAATGTAGCACAGTCAGTTTGCATAGAGTATGCTAGTGTGTCGTATGTGTGAGAAACTGCACCCTTTAAGTACAGGCGAGCCACAGCTAATCTAGTTTCCTAAAATTAAACAAAGTGTGATCTCAGATATGACGAAGTCCATCAATATTTCCCCTAATATGGCTTTCCCCATCTCCTTCATACTCCCTAATATGGCTTTCCCCATCTCCTTCATACTCCCAAGTTCTTCTTCCGTACTCTTTGAACACTGAATCTTATGACATCGCTTTCCTGAAAACAAAGCCTTTTTCCATATCACCTTATACAATGTTCTAAAAAGAATACGGCTCTCCCTAAGCAAGAGTCTCAGGTGCTCATTGAAACAGTAGGAATCCCACAATAGCTCCAGGGAGCTCCGCCATGCTAAGCACAGAACACAACTTGCTTCGTTTACGGGAATCCTATTGGACAGCAAAGCAGAAAAAATGAAATTCCACCAAAGAGCAAATCTTTCAAACCCTTTTAACATGGTCATTTCTCTATGTGTGTTTCTGTGCTTTGTTTCAGGACAAACTGTAGCAGGTAAGATAGTGGTAGAAACAATAGATACACAAACAAACAAACAAACAAATAAAACCAGTGGCAATTTTTGAGAATTTCTACTTGGTAGCTTTGTTTCCTTGGAGTTTTCTAATGGGTGGTTGAAATCCAATTCCAAGCAAACCTTAACAAGATCCTCTTTCCTGATGTTTGTCCTATGAATAACAAGTAGAAGACAATTCAAACCCTGTTTACTGGCATGCCATGGACAACCCAGAAAAAAAGATACGACTCTGTCACACTTATAAATTTTAAAGAAGGTATTATTGGCTCATTTAAAACAAATTCTCCTATATATTCTCCAAAGGGACAGACTTATAAATAATGGAAACAGGGGAAAATACTTCAGCACATTAAGCTACAAATAAAATTGACTGCTACATATTATTCAATTGACTTCTATCTCCACCACAATGTGTCAATCATAACAGCATTTTATAATAGGATTAAGCAATAAATGTGCAAAGCCATTATGCAGAAATCTGAAAATCTGATTAATTTGTAATATTTTTTGTGCAGAAAGTCAGGAATGGACATTGCTCGGGGAATACTTACAAGCATTCTATTGAAATTTCTAAATTGATTTGGAACAAACTAATAAAAACACAGACTTGCTGATATTTTATAAAGTGAATTCTGTCAAAATATGTTTGGCATTTTAATGATTGCTGTCATTTAATAACAAGGGTAAGATGACGCATCATAAGATGCCAACCATTTCCTCATAATGTGCAGAAGACCTTTCTTCTAAATTTTTTATATGTGATTTACCTATTATGCTTAAAAGCACGGCATTTTAAGCCGGGAGATGGCTTGTGCAGTGCAAACCTTGCAAGTCTCTGTTCTTTCTTATATACCCAAGTCCAATTTTGCCCTAAAATTCTCAGCAGAAATTTATGTACTTCAAAGAGCTTATGAGGTTTCAACGTGATGTTTTAGTCAAATATTCAGATTAGGTAAATTCTCAAATGGCTAAAAATGCACAATTTTTTTAAAAATTTGGTTGTTTTTCCATACTTGCCAGGCATGGGTTTTTATGCCAGACTATGAAAAGAGTGTTTTTACAATGCACAGAAAAATAGAAAAGCCCTTTTAAGCAATTAGAAAATGAATACCTTCATTCTAAAAAATTTCTATACCATGCTAAGCCCTTCTGTCTCGTTTCTTTCATACACACCAAGCCCACTTTTTGGCTCTGTTTCTAATGCATGCCATTGTAACGTTTAGGACTGGTCTCACACAGGCACTGTGTCAACAAGATTGTGCATTTGTTCCCCTCAACTTTACACAGATTACATTTGCTTACATTTATTCTTTGTTGCTTTGAGGCCTAGCTGGTGCTCAGTAGCTTGTTCTGAGGCTGGTTAATTCTCAAAAACCACGTTCAGTGCAGTCCAGGGCAATTCCACACAATTTCATGTGTAAAATGAAGTCTTTCACAGGCTCTAGAGGAGATTATGTATGCTCTCCTGCCTGGATCCAAAAGTAATGTTTCTTCTTAGTGTGCATCCCCATTTTCCCGAAACACATGTATCACGCATAGCCTTGTAGGACCATAAACTAATCTGTCTGGTTGCAAGGCGGCTCTGGAATCAGGGGCCTTCTCAGAGCCAGAGGGGGAATCAGGAAGTCAGAATGAATAAATGGCGTTGGCTAAGGGTTTCAGAGAAATTTGAAGCAACACTTAGCTGAACGTTTGCAGAGAATTTGACGTTGGATATTTTCATGGGCACAGATATGAAAACACAAACTTGAATGGGTTGGGTGGGTTCCTCCTGACCAGGAGCCTAGGAAACATGTTACATCTCTGAGACCAAGGAATTCCAAGAAAGCTCTCTGAAGTCTGTTCTGAAGTTAGCAGCCTGTGCTTTTGCAGCAGCAACTATGAGCTCTATGGGACAGGGGCTGTGCTGCTGGTTCATCACTTTATGCTGTCATTTCATTCACATTTCTTTTTCAATAGAAATAGGGGTCTGGCTTTTAATTCAGCAGTGATATAATTCCTTTAAGATAGGTACTGGCATCCACTTGACTACTCACTGTTGTTTAACATAAACCTTTGAAATACCTTTAAATTATTAGCTTATTGGCAAATTCTACCTCGATTCCAATTTAGATATTAAAAGCTGTTTGGTGTAAGAGTTAAAACCAAGAACTCTAAAAAAAATTTAAACTCTGCCTGGGTTTAAATTTAGCACTACCACTTAACTGAGAATGTGAACTCTGGCTTGTTTTCCAACTTCATGCATCACCTTGTAAAAGTCAGGGATAACAATAGTACCCCTCTCACAGCATTGCTGTTGTGAAGATTAAATGAACTAATATGTATGTAACTTTCTTGAAACAGTGCGTGCTTGCCATATAAGTGCTATTTCTCTTGATTATTATTATTTAATAAAAATATTTAATTTGTATTTTTTTTGAGAGAGATAGTATCTCACTCTGTTGCTCCGGCTAGAGTGCAGTGGTGTGACCATTGCTCACTGCAACCTTGATCTCCTGGGCTCAAGCGATCCCCCTGCTTCAGCCTTCTGAGTAGCTGAGACTACAGGAGCGAGCCACTACACCCAGCTAATTTCTTCTTTTTTTTTTTTTTTTTTGGTACAGAAATCATCTCACTCCATTGCCCATACTGGTCTTGAACTCCTGGCCTCAAGTGATCCTCCCACATTAGCCTCCCAAAGTGCTGGGATTTTAGGCATGAGCCACAATGCCCAGCCTAAACTGTATTTAATCTAATAATATTTAATATTATTTAATTTGTCTATAATAGTGACCTGCCCCAAGTCAACTCAATTCATATTCCTGCCCCTCTGTCCCTTTGTGTGGAGTTCACATTCTCTTGCACACTGGCTAAAGGTGGCCACTGTGCACTGACTCTAACTCTGTCCTTGACACCACTGGATGAATGTTGGGAACGCAACTAAATAGTTGGGTCCTGAAGAGCCTACAAAGCAAAATGTTTACATATATAGTTGCTTCCTTTAGTCCATGGTAGCATAATCAGGAAATATGGCACAAAGATAGTGGCAAAGTTTCCAAATTTTTACACAGACCATGGCTTATAGAAGTGGTTCCCACCCAGGCCTGTGAATCATTTGTGGATCTTCCTGAACATAGAGGTTGATATCCCTCATGAGGCTACTGACAGAGCATCTAAAGGGTAGCTCACGTGAAAGTTTTATGAAACTCTACCTGTGACTGAAGACCACAGAGAGCCAGCAGTGGCTTAGATGTTACCCAGGCAAGGCTGAATCTCCTTTGCGCTGAGACTGCCATATGCAATCAGTTTTCTGAATGGCAGATGGGTCTGCAGCTAGTGTAATCCCCTTGGCCTTCCAAGCGTCTTTATCTGCACCATTCTTTCATCATAATCCTGATTGACTTCTAGCTTAGCAAGGGAGGAATCATCTCAGATACATCTGTTTTGTAATTATGATTTGTTCACAGCTAATTTTAAAAATATAGTAACTGATTTTAAAGGGATCATAATATAAAATTTAAAATAGCTACATAATAGAAGTTAATTCTCTGCAAATACAAGAAACCCTGTCTTGAATCTATTATGGAAATGATAGGTCATAAATGGCGAAGACATCAAAATACTGATTAGCAGTTTGGATACAACTTATTATTAATTGTTATAAGACCTGGTTGTCAGAGGGCATTTGTTCACTCAACACCATTGGTCCCAGGGTTGATCTCGCATCCGAAACCCACAGGGTTGCCTGCAGATCCCTCTGCTCTGGAGGGACTGTGACCCACAGAGCTGACAGGGGCGACCACCTGAGCACGACACTCCTTTCTTCAGTGCCCTCCTGAGGACCAAGCCTCCCACACTCCACTCTCTCCACCCAGCTCAAGCTGAGTCCCTGAAGAACCATCACCAATAACTGTCACTGCACTCCTCATAGCAAGTTCATTTTTGTTTTTCAAATTCCTTTTAAAAACAAAAAAAATTGGTACAACACATTTTCATTAACCAAGGGAAACCAGGCTCAGCATCTCTTAGCTACACTAAAAGTAAAATAGATGTTCACTCTTGCACAGGGTTTTGAATTGTTCCCTCTTTTTGGAGTTGACTCTTCCAAGTAAGTCATTTTAAGAAACAAATATACTATTTTTAATCCCGAGAGTATATACTCCTTTTTGGAGCCTTACCCTTTGCAAAGAGGATATGACGGCCAGGGCAGATTGAGAACGGAACAGAATTGCAAATACGAATTGCTCATCCCAAGCAAAACAGCTCCACTTCCTCTCATGCATCAGCGATCCCTCCAAACTACAGTGCTTAAGATTCCCTGGTTAATGACCAATGCATTTTTTATGAATTGGGTTCTTTGGATAGAGAATTTAGGTTTCTGTGCTCTCTGCGTTAGCACAAACATAATCACATGAAGGTCACAGAGATCCCTCAGCTTTCTCTGGTATTCATACCTTTCTCACAAACTGTTTGCAGTTTCCACCAGTGAAGGAGGTGACACAAAGGTTACTTATTCTGAGACGGACAGTTGGATGCATTATTATTTCATGTTGGGTGTGAGAATCCCAGCTAAGCAGAGCAGAAGTCCCCTGTAAATTAAACTTCTCTTCCTTTCAATTTTTTCAAGATTACTAAATGCCAAGGAGGGAGTGGAGATGTCTATAAAAATCTCTGCTGAACTACTGCCACTGTTTGCCGCTTTTTATTGCCTTAGTAGAATCTGAGACTCTAAGGCTAATTCTACAAGACATGCTTGGAAATCAAACATTCATTAATCCACAAAACGGTTTGTACGTTTTTGCAAATTACATTGTCAGGTACTTGTAAATTCACCTATTGAGGCCTGGAGAACCAAGACTGTCTGATTACATTAATATGAAAAATGCATTTCTTTATTCTTACAGTGAGTGACTTATCTGGCTCCAGCAGAAGGAAGTCCAGCTTTCTTTGGGTGAGGAGTCTAGGTCCTAAGTGGTTCTAAATCTTTATTTTAAGACTGCATCTATACATGAAAAGCCAAAGGGAGATTTGGGACAGTTAGATAAACTACAAAAAGAAATCCTACAAATCTCTTATTTGGACTGAAGATGTTTTTGTACTTTCTGCCAAAATTCCTCAATAATTGCTTCATTTTTTTATATGTAGATTTAGTCTGTGCTATAGAAGACTTTAATGACTTCTTTTTCCACAAAATTTACTAAACATCCCTCAGTCTTCCTCCAATAATTTTTTATCATTTGTTTTCACATCTATCTAATAAAAGCAGAGCTAAACTCCTGTGATATCCAGCCCAATAAAAGTCTCATTTTCTGTAAATACTTTTTCTCAGATAGACATGAAAAAAGGAGATAGTCATCAAATATATTTTAGCAAAATTCCATGACACACTTTAGGCAGTTAGAGAACTTTGGGAGTAGAGATTATTCCTTGAGTACTGCTATCTCCACAAGAGTGTAAGTTCTTTCAGGGAAAAGTCTCTAACTCATTTTGTATCTCCCACAGGCCAGCTCCAGGCCTTCATATGTAAGCATATACATATGTATGTATCTCTATATGTATGTGTGTATGGTGGTGTTGAGGTACATCACAGTGAGTTCAAATTCTTAAAATGATGGAGGTATGCGTCAAAATCAGCAGAAAGAATTCAGACACAGATTTTAGAGCATCCAAAAATAGTTTGTCTGATTTTTAAAATGCCTTTTTAAGTCTAAGAAGCCTTGCTCATTTCAACACAGTTCTCCCAGGAAATGCACACTTGCTCTGACAAGGTCATTGCTAGGAGGCAACCTCAACACTGTGCTCCATCCCTGGACAGAGTCTCCTTACAACTGATAGCTGGGCTCTGGAATCCACAGATGGTGCAGCCACACACATTCTGGGCTTTCATGCCCATCTAAGCAGCCTCCCTCTTGCTTCGTCCTTGCTCAACCCTGTGCCAGTGGGGTTAAATAATTTGTGGGGATCAGTGCAAAATAAAAACGCAGGTCCTGGCTTGGGGCTGGTAAATCAATCCCTCCTTCCCCAAGGCACCACCCCAACCTATCACAGATGGGCGAACCCAAGGGATTGTAATCTTCTGGCGGGGATGTGTCGGAGACCTGGATCGGGGTTGGACAGGAAGACCCTCGATGAGTTGCATGCTAAGCATATGACCTTCCCCTCAACTGAGCCCAAGCCCCCTGAGAAGGGCAGAGTGGAGCATGTGACAGCCACACTGAGGCTTCCAGGGCCGCCAGGGGCAGAGAGTGGGCAGCCAGAGCCCATCCTGTCCTGGGGAGGTGAGGAAACTCTAAGCCCCCTCCATCCTCCTACAGGCTCAGATGTCCCATTGGACTTTACTCATAAAACACAAATTCACAGACAAATTCTAAAGAAATTCAGGATGGTGACCTCAGGGCATTAAAACCCAGCTGGGGGCTGCCGGGCTTTGTGAGACTGCAGCCGTCACCTGCTCTTGAAAGGAGCCCTCCCCACAGCTCGCTGCCGATTCCACTGACTCGGTTTCCATACAATTTTCGGTTACTAGTTTTCCTTCAAGAAACCTCAGGAACCTCAAATTTTGAAAATTGTCCCTACACTTGAAACTACTTCAAGAAAGTCGCTTTTCTAAATCAGTGCAAATTCTTTTTTCTTTTTTTTTGTCTTGAGATGGAGTCTCGCTCTGTGGCCCAGGCTAGGGTGCAGTGGCTTGATCTTGGCTCACTGCAACTTCTACCTCCTGAGTTCAAGCGATTCTCCTGTCTCAGCCTCCTGAGTAGCTGGAATTACAGGCACACACCACCACGCCTGGCTAATGTTTGTATTTTTGGTAGAGACAGGGTTGTCTCTACCATGTTGGCCAGGCTGGTCTGGAACTCCTAACCTCAGGTGATCTGCCTGCCTCAGCCTCTCAAAGTGCTGGGATTACAGGCGTGAGTCACTGCACCCGGCCCAAATTAGTGCAAATTCTTAAGAATGCTTATATCTACAGAGGAATTTAAACATAGCTTTTTTTCCCCAATAAGAAATCAAACCTACAAATCATCAACATGTCTATTATAGGTCATTATGAATGACCTCCTAAACATATCATTTGGTGGGAAATTAAGATGAAATACGATTTTGTTTTCTAACTCATCTATGCTGATAATAGAGAGACAAGGTATGAATTCTTCAAAAAGGGAAGCATTTGAAAGGTGTCACCTGCCTTTCTTCAGCTGTAGATCTACCTTTGTAACAGTGTTTTGCTTTCACTAACACCATCACAGATTTTTCTCTCCTGGCTGGCCGCCAAATCACTGGGGAGCTTGACAACAAGGGGACAAGATCTAGATTCTTCAAGGCACTGTGATTGGCCTAGTTTTAAATTGTTTTCAGTTTACCTACATATAGTAAAACAGGCAAGAATTACCAACAGCTGGCATTAAATGTGCTTGAAAAACGGCCAAAGCTGTTAAATAATCTTTGAAATTGTGGGACTAGCTTAGGTGAAGAGAGAGAGAAGAGCGTTTTGGGGGTGAGGAGATGTGGGCAAAGTGAGGAGAGCTAGTCCATGTTTTCTTACCTGATACCTGCATTACAGTACTGTGGTGTGGAAATGGCAAGGCTAGAGAACGCTGTAGTTCTTTCTGCAAGATCCCACCCTTCAGCTCACTTCTAAAACATTCTGATTTGTGTTCTAATATGTGCAAGGCTCTCTTTGCAGCCTTACAGACCTACAGGACTTCCCCATCTGACACCTTCTTACCAGATTTTCAACTGTTTTCACTCACTGAGACTGTTAGCCAAGTGGCCCCACATGGATACTGGAAACTGAAGCCTGAAGAGGAGATGGGGACTGAACAGAGATCCCTGTGTTGTGGTGACATGAATCCGCACTCTTGGCTCAGACCAAAGTTATCGTGAGAACGACGGTGATATCTCATTCCCCTCTTCTCCTCCAAGACCCCAGATGCCTTCCAGAGGTCTGAACTCTGCACAACCCTTCAGCAGCAAGGAGGCTACTAGTCTGTCATGCAGAGTATGATTTAAGCATGAGTTACAACAGAATAAGCCATTATTTCAAATGAAAATGATGGCCTCTGGGTGCAGTCACTTCTGATAATATGCATGGTACAAGACCTCAGAGACCTTCAACACAGAAAACAGTGGTTCTCCCTCAGCAGTAGCTGCATTTGTGTCTGCAAAGAGGGTGATTAGATGATCAGAGACCGTGGACCTCCCCAGATTTTGAGATTTCACAGTGCAGTCAAATTAAAGGAGAACATTAATAATTGGGACAATAGGAATATGAATCTTGAAATTTAATTTTTCCAAAAAAAAATTGTAATTGTCTTGTGCTACTGTGTCCAGAATTGGTTCCTTCTGATGGGTTCTTGGTCTGGCTGACTTCAAGAATGAAACGGCGGACCCTCGTGGTGAGTGTTACAGTTCTTAAAGATGGTGTGTCCAGGGTTTGTTCCTTCAGTTGTCAGATGTGTCCGGAGTTTCTTCCTTCTGGTGGGTTCGTGGTCTCGCCGGCTTCAGGGGTGAAGCTGCAGACCTTCGCAGTGTTAAGCTCTTAAAGGTGGCGCGTCCAGAATTGTTTGTTCCTCCCGCGGGGGTTCGTGGTCTCGCTGACTTAAGGAGTGAAACTGCAGACCTTCTAGGTGAGTGTTACAGCTCATAAATGTAGTGCGGACCCAAACATTGAGCACCAGCAAAAGTTACTGTGAAGAGCGAAAGAACAAATATCCCACAGGGTTGAAGGGCACCAGAGCAGGTTGCCGCTGCTGGCGCATGTGGCCAGCTTTTATTCCTTTATTTGGCCCTGCCCACATTCTGCTGATTGGTCCATTTTACAGAGCGCTGATTGGTCCACTTTACAGAGTGCTGATTGGTCCGTTTTTACAGAGTGTTTTTTGGTGTGTTTACAAACCTTTAGCTAGATACAGAGTGCTGATTGGTGCATTTACAATCCTTTAGCTAGACAGAAAAGTTCTCCAAGTCCCCACCTGACCCAGAAGCCCAGCTGGCTTCATCTCTCACTATCATGATCAAACAAGACATTTTTAATGCCCACCCCAAAAGATGTGTTCTTGATCTCAAGACAGTCCTTTAAAATGAAGAATTTCAGCCTAATGAAAAACTCACAGCATCGTGCTTTCTTTTTCACTTTCCTTTTGACCAGTGACTATTTCATCATAGATGGACCCTGGTCTGTTTGGAGTGTTTGCGAGTTTCATGTGTTTCGTGTCAGCAAGGTAGGATTTGAGGAATCACAGCATGCTCACTGCTTTTATTCTTCTAGGCATAGGAATGTGTGGCCAACACTCCTCTTTATTCAAAAGAATTTTGAATAAAGAATTCCTTTCTTCCCTCAATCCTTATTTTTAAGAGACAAAAATATAATTTCCTTCATATATACATATTTCTATGTGCCAGGTCATACACTAATGACTTTGTATATATTATTTCATCAACTCTTACAATAACCCTATTAGGTGTTTATGATTATTCCATTCATTTATACAGGAAACAAAACTGTATAAACTGTCTAAATAAATAGACAGAAATTAACTCACTGCCTGTTCGGCACAATGAGGTAGCGGCAGAGAGATGAGTGTATCCGGGCTTTCTCATTGATGGCAGGATCACGTCTTTATCCAATTAGGTTTCTCTACTGCTCAAACATTTTACAATAGCTGCCATAGACTCAATACTTACCATGTGCCAGCCACTATACTCAGTATTTTATATCTGTTTTCTCATTAAATCTTCACAGAAGGTCTCTGTAATCAGAACCATCATTCCCATTTTGCAGATGTGGAAACTAAGGTTTAGACAGGTTAAGTAATTCACCTGTGGTCACAGTTAGTGAGTGATAGAGTTGGGATCTGAATGCAATTCCATTTGACTTCAAGACTACACTACATTATACATAAAATGCAAATATTTCAAAAAGACAGACCACAATAAATCACCAATATCATGATACAAATTGCATTTTTCAGATATTTTCCTCTGCATCTAATGGAACCTGGCCCCAGAGCACTCTACGTTCCCGGTATGGTGGGTGGAGGAGGGGAAATGGCAGAGAAGTGGGGGAAGGGGAAGAGTGGGTCCCACTAGAGACATCCTTTTCCTGTGCCCCATTTTTTTCCCCAGGAAAACTTGACCAAATTCCTAAGAAATAAGCACCCCCCCCGCAATCGTCTTTAAAATAATGTTAATAATGAGCTAAGTGCAGCTGCATTCTTAGTTTAGGGTCTCCATAGTCAAGGTGTGACCCCTGGGCCAGCAGCATTGGCATCCCCTGGGACCTTGTGAGAAAGGCAGATGCTCAGGTCCCAGTCCAGCCAGGTCTCAGACCCGCCAAATCAGAATCTACATTATAACAAAGCCCCTAGGTGATGCACAATGCCCACGGTAAAGTGCAAGAAGCACCGGGTTTGAGTTTATAATTCTTTCCCTTTCTCCTTTTCCTTCCTCTCTTCCTTCTTCCTTTTCTCCTTCATTTCTCCCTTTCTTGTGTCCTTTCTCTCTTTTTCATTCCTTTCTTCTTCCTCCCTTCCTTTCTTTTTTATTTGGGCAGTACTAAAAGCAGGAATGCACCTACAACTCCTAACTTGTATCAGACATTTGCCGTAGACTCTTAAATCCTATCCCACAAAAGTCAAGAGGGAGGCGTGAGAATGTGGAGAAAGAAAATGTGCTGGAGGAATGCTCTCAATCACAGTAATAACCTGGGCCACTTCTCACCCCATGCAACCTGCTGGGAGGACGCCCAAGGAAGAGGTTCACAGCAGGAAGAGCTGCTCCCACATTCTCTTAAAGGGAACCATATTTATCCTTTTTAAAATACAACAAAACTGGTGCCAAATGTAGCCCAATATCATTGCTCTGTTATTTATGGCAATTTTCCTGACCACTTTCTCCTTCCATATCCATATCTTTACTTTTCCATTTGTGAGGGTCCACGAAGATAAGAGTCTGGCCTATCCATTTCAGTTATTTGCTCTCAGAACACCACATTCTTTACAAAAGTAGCCAAAGCACCACTTTAAATAAGGGGAATGAAAATTTTAAATCCCTTAAAGCAGAAATAAAACAGCATTTCTACACAGATACTCCAAAAGGGTAGCATTTGCAATCCATTCTTGTGTGCAACTCAAAATCGGTGAAAGGAGGGTCATTTAGAACTCAGTAAAGGACAGGAAGGAAATACCTACCCCCAGAGGAATTACACTGCATGAAATTGTAGCATCACACCTAGTTAGCAAATCCTTATGGTAATAGAGCTTCTATAACAGACAACAACACAAAATTGATCAGGAAAAGAAAGATGTCGGATAACTCACTACAAACAAATTACCAAGAGTTTCAAACCTTCTTCAAAGATGGGGTAACAAAATATTGCATTCCTACGAAGATTAAGTAGATCTAGAACATGAAAACTCAAATCAATGTCTCATCAAGAGATTGTTGGAGACTTTTTTCCTTCCCAAGAGTTGGTTATAAAAAACCAACCAGCCAAACAGCTAGTCCAATCCATGTGTCTCTGACCATTTTTCTCTCACTTAGTCTATTTCTTCGCATTACTATAATTGAAAAAGTATCTATTGCTAAAAGATGCTATTAACTTGAGTGCATTCATAGAGTGTTATATTACTAATAGACTTAGGTCATTTTTTTTATCCTTTTAGCAAAGCATTATTTTGTTGTCCTCTTGTTCTGAAGATTATATTCCACTTAAAGTCAAATAGAACAAAAGCTCCACAGAACTTGTTCAGATTATTTTTATCATTATTTTAACACCATTACATGATAGTATCAATTGTGTAGCAATTTCCATTTGTTATATCAACTTATTTTTGGGTCTGTGTCAGAGCGCATCTTATATAAATATCCCTACTAACCATTACTTGGACTCTGATTATAACTTATAGGTTTTCAGTCCAAATTCTTAAAAAACTTACTTCTTGAGTTTACATTTGGTTTTAGAACTTTAGGGTCAGAATTGAAATAAGACACAGACAATTGACCCTAAATACAATGGTGAAAAGGTAAAGTAATAAAAAAAAGTATCCAATAATTTAAAAATAGATGTCATATTTTATTAGATCCAAGATGTTATTGATGTAAAATTCATGAATATTTTGTTCCACAAGGAAAGAAACAAAGCTGCCAGTTAAACCATGACATGCCGCTAATTATAAGGCACATCCCAATTTGCATCCCCAAATCTTCCTTTTAAGATGCCTTATTAAAATGTTGGTAAAAAGGCTATATATCTTAGAATGAATAAAATACATTAGTACTCATTACTCATTGGGCTTTATATATCAGTGAGTTACGGCACACACAATAGGAAGTCGAACAAACTGGAGATTTTGACGTACAATTTCTAAAGATCCTCAAGGTTTGGTGAGTTAAAATGTCTTTCTGGAGTATGGCAGTTGGATAAAATGCCTTATTAGAAGAAGTTGACTCAGCTGGGTGTGGTGGTTCACACCTGTAATCCCAGCACTTTGGGAGCCGAGGCAGGCAGATCACGAGGTCAGGAGTTCAAGACCAGCCTGACCAACATGGTGAAACCTCGTCTCTACTAAAAATACAAAAATTAGCCAGGCATGGTGGTGCATGCCTGTAATCCCAGCTACTCAGGAGGCTGAGGCAGGAGAATCACTTAAACCCAGGAGTCGGAGGTTGCAGTGAGCCAAGATCATGCTATTGCACTCCAGCCTGGGTGATAGAGCGAGACTCCATCCAAAAAAAAAAAAAAAAAAAAAGTTGACTCAAACAAGAAGGGATCAGGGAAAGAAACGCCCAGTCCTTGAGCATCAGCCTAGAATCTGGTAATATTCTATCTAGAAAATTCTGCATATTCTATCTAGAAAATTCTGCATCTGTGATCTCATTTAATCTTCATAACAAACCCATGATATTAGAATATTAGAATTAAGAGTTAGAAAATTCAAGTAACTGACTCAAACCTTTTTTTTTTTTTTTTTTTTTTAGAAAAGGAGGAGGAGGAAAACGAAGAGTTGGGATTCAAACCTGAGGCTGGTCAAGTTCTTGTGCTCTTTCAATCCCAAGCTGCATTGTACACAAATCTATGTATTATATGCAAGTCTATCAATGTGTATCATGAGGAGTATTTAGGTATGTCAATGTACTTTAGCCACAGGCCACCATGTGGTGGAGCACATTCTGATTTATAGATTCACTGAAAGGAAGGGTCAGGCGCAGTGGCTCACACCTGTAATCCCAGCACTTTGGAAGGCCAAGGCAGGAGGATCGCTTGCGCTCAGGAGATCGAGACCAGCCTGGTCAACATGGCAAAACCCCATCTCTACAAAAAATACAAAAAAATTAGCCAGGCATGGTGGCACATGCCTGTAGTCCCAGCTACTTGGGAGGCTCGGGTGGGAGAATCACCTGAAGCTTGGGCGGTCGGGGCTTTGGTGAGCTATGATCGTGCCACTGCACTCCAGCCTGGGTGAGGGAGTGAGGCCCTGTCGACATACATACACCATGGGGGCATCTCAGTAGGAAGCGGGTAGAAGGAATGATTGATAGGATTTGGGCTTGCATTCAGTGATTTTGGAAAGAGTTCAAGGAAGTGGAGCTTCACTCTGGATTGCATGATGCTTTCTGAAAGTGGGACAATGTTATGACTGAATACTTTAATAATTCTTCTGCAGGAGGTAGGAAAAATGAAGCCAATTTAAAACTATTTGGCTGGATATGGTGGCTCACGCCTGTAATCCCAGCACTTTGTGAGCCCAAGGAGGGCAGATCATGAGGTCAGCAGATCAAGACCATCCTGGCCACATGGTGAAACCCTGTCTCTACTAAAAATATTTTAAAAAATTAGCTGGGCATGGTGGCACGTGCCTGTATTCCCAGCTACTCAGGAGGGTGAGGCAGGAGAATAGCTTGAACCTGGGAGGCGGAGGTTGCAGTGAGCAGAGACCATGCAACTGCACTCCAGCCTGACGACAGAGCAAGTGTCCTCTCAAAAAACAAAAAACAACAAACAAACAAACAAATAAAAAATACCACAAAAACAAACTGTATTTGATAAAAGAACAGTATGCACTCATATTAGTCAGAATGAGTGACTATTTGGTCATTTTGTGGTTTGGACAATGTTGGTTTTCTGTCTGTCTTCAGGCATGATAATGGAGTGCACCTGGTTTTGCCATGGTCCATCCTGGTCAGAGTGGCCTTGTCTGATGTTGTGGCCTCGTCTGATGTTGATGTTCTATGAAATTGTGCTCAGTGGGACAATACCAAGACCTCAGTTGTGAGCACCAGGCCAGGTCCTAGGTGTTAGGGGCTGCTCTTCTCTTTCTTAGTTAAAGAGTACAAGTTTCATTTTGAGAGTATATGATGGACCCCAAACCATGTGGGAGGTATGGATGATGCTATCTAATGCTGATTATAAAATTTTTGTGCAGGGAGATACATTTGGTAATGAAGAGCTTCTCTTGGAAATGTCAGCTGAAAGCAGAATATCTGATAAATTTCTGGTTGGCCTGTCTGACAGTTTCATCTCTCTGGAGTTCAGGGAGCAGAGTCTAGACTTAATTCTGAACAACTGGGCCACGTTGCTGTAACAGGATCCTTAGGATAATGTGACTGAATATCCTTAGATGGGTTGTTTATCAAAAAAGGGAATGCGAGGCAGAGGCAGATGTGCCTAGACTTTAGAAAATTAGATTCTGAAAAATTCAGGAAGATCTTTCACATAATCCCATAACCAGAACCCTTAGAAGATAACAAGAGTCTCTAAAAATCAGATTCTGGCCCGGCATGGTGGCTCATGCCTGTACTCCCAGCACTTTGGGAGGCCAGGTGGGTGGATTACTTGAGGCCAGGAGTTTGTGACCAGCTTGGGCAACATGGCGAAACCCTGTTTCTACTAAAAATGCAAAAATTAGCCAGGGGTGGTGGTGTGCACCTGCAATCCCAGCTACTTGGGAAGCTGAGGCATGAGACTCATTTGAGCCCAGGAGGCGGAAGTTGTAGTGTGCCAAGATTATGCCACTGCACTCCAGCCTGGGCAACAGAGCGAGACTCTGTCTCAAAAAAATTTTTAAAAAACATTCTGACAACCATGTAGAATCTGACTGACTTGTGCTTTCCTTTTTGCTTCACATGCACTGCCTGTGTGATTTTTGATAAGTTATTTAACCTCCCTGATGTTTAGTTTCTTCAACTCTAAAATGGAGGTAATAATAGCACCTGCATCATAATTGTGAGACTTAAAGAGATTACTGAATAAAAAGAGCCCAGCTCTGTGCCTGGAACATAATAAATACTCAACAAATGTTGGCTGTAATTATCAATTATTTTTACAAGTGACGTTGACATACAATTGTTCAATCACAAATGATTATGATAAAGAAGGAAAGAAGGAAGCATTGAAGAGATCACTGTAGCCACAGAGGATGCCTTCTAACAAGGGGACACTTTAGTGGAACCTGTAAAGTCAAAGACTCATGTGGCCAATATGTAAGAATTAATTCAGGTGTATGGAAAAAAATGTAGGAAGACCAGAGGAGGAGGGGGTTTCAAATCGAAATGGCCACATCTAAAAACTCCTCTGAGCTTGTATCCAGTGTTCCAAAACAGCGCCATCTCCCACAGGTTCAAAAAAAACTCAGCATTTTCTTCTCAAAAGCTCTGGTTCCTCCTAATTTCACATTTCCATTCATGTTCATCTTTCTAATCCACACATGCTCAAAAAGCCCATCTCTCAGTTACCTTTGCCTGGTTTCTCTGCCTCACCCCCAGAAGTAGCGGCTCTCAAATCCAAAATGCTGCATTCTACTGTTGCTGGTAGTTGTCCCCCGGCCCCTTCAGCGGCCCTCTGTGACATGCAGACCACAAGCATAGCTGCATGCCTCTGCTCTTGTCCTGTCTCTTGTCCACCCTACCCTCTGATGGCAGTAAAGACTTGTCAATGCCACCATGGAGTGAAGCCTAGCCAATGCCTCCAACTTTGGTGCTTACTCTCAGACAGCTGAGTCAGGAGATTGAGCAGTCAGGGTTTGGAGTTTGGGGTGGAACAGGCAGACAAAGACACAGCCTCCATCAGGATGCCTGTCAGTGGTTAAGCACCAGCCCCAGGCAGGGATCTAGCAAGAGTCTTAGGACGAGGAGCACAGGATCTGAAGGCGGATTGCCTGTCTCCACCACTTAATGGACATGGAACCTCCAGCAAGCTGCTTAATCTTTCTTGGCTCAGTTTTGTCATCTGTAAAATTGAAATAAAAATGCTACCTCCTTCATAGAGTGAGGATGAAGTGCAGTAAATAAATAAATTGCATAATCACAGTTTCTGGCACAAAGTAAACAGACAATAAATGTAAGCGTTCTTATTGTTACCTTATATTTGAAGGGAGACAAGAGACCACCTTGGCGATCACATTAGTAGGCATGTCACCCAGCAGGGCTCCAGAACATAGAGCAGGCGGCAGGCCTGGGAAACCGGGTCACAGCTGTTTGATCTGACAAGATACTGAGATTCTGAGCATTAGCCTCAAGCATTGTCAATGCCTGGGGCGGGGCGGGGGCAGGGTAGAGCCCACAGGTATGTCAGGAGAGGAAGAAATAGAGCTGGGGAAGGAGCAGACCCTGACAGCACCTCCCCCAGTGATTTGCAAAGGCTCTGCAGGAGGGGAGATGACAGGCACTGCTCAGGGCTCAGACACAAGGGACATAGAGCTCAGGACAGAAATCCACGCACTCCTGTATGAGCGGTAGTGGAAGAAGAATGAAAGGAATTATATTTCCGGTGCAGAAGATATCATTTTCAGGGCAATGTCTGGCAGGGATGGTTTTGGGCAAAAATGGCTCGGTTGGTGCTGAGGAATCTATACAAAGGCTGAGGTGGTGTCTGAATGTGCATCCCCAAAATAACTCAGGTCCTAAGTGGAGCATAAGCACACATGTAGATATAGGTGGACTGTAACGATAGGGGCCATATAAATAATCAAAGACCAGGGAGACAGCCACCAGGGAGGTAGTGACAGCCCGCATGCTCGACCGAGTAGCAAACGCTTGCTCAGAGCCCAGGCTGGATTCTGCTGGTATTTTCTTGCAGCTGTCATTTATCTATCTGCATTCCATTCCTAGTAGCTCTCAGTCCTTGCCCCGCAGGAGAGCTATGCTTGGGGATTCCCAGTTCTAAGACCCTGGTCTGAGTTCCAAGTTCACTACTGACTATGAGCTCTAGCCACCTCATCTGAAAATTGTTCATTTGTTCATTCAACATGATATTTATTAAGTTCTTGCCAGGTGGAACGTATTTTGCAACATGTTAGGGATACATAAAAAATATACCAGCCACGTGTGGTGGTGAGTGCCTGTAATCCCAGCTACTCAGGAGGCTGAGGTGGGAGAATCCCTTGAACCCGGGAGGCAGAGATTGCAGTGAGCCAAGATCATATATATATATATATATATATATACATATATATATATGTATATATATACATATATATATGTATATATATATATATATATACCAAGTTGTCACACTTCTCATTACTTAATTAATTTACTCATTCCCAAAAATATTTACTGAATGATGGCCAGATACGCTCCCTGAGCCTCTGGGGCCTACAACCTAGCAATGAAGCTACCTATTAAACTAATGGTTAAACAAGGAATTATTTCAGGAGATCACCTGAAAGAGGATCTAGGAAATTCCAGGGAACGCAGGGCAGCACTAGAATATTCCCCTACATGTCTACCAGTTGCCCCATCAAGAGAAGATGTTTGGGAATACCTGGTTCTATTTTTATAAAACTTTCTTTGAGATGTAGGCTTCGTTTTTAGACATAGCCTTCATAAACTTCTGTTTTAAGTCATTAGCATTATATTTCAGGGTTTGTAAAAACAGTTAAAACAGAAATTTAAAGACCTGGATGCTTGAACCCAACTGTCTCCATTGACAGTTTTCCTGGTTGTCATGTTATGGCGGGAGGGAGGACAATCCTGTCCTGGATCTGATTAGCCCAGGAGTATTTGCTGTATATCTTCACTGGACTGAGCATTCTTGTCCTTAGTACACTATTGTCCTTCACCACCCTCCCCCAACCCGCCACCCATCCTATTGTAATGCTGTTCTAATGACTTTACACTGAAGTGTACTTGCAGCCATCATAACTTCTTTAGATAACAATGGATAAACATCAGCTTGAGAAATTCCAGCTCTGTATTATTTATGAAGCTGCAATTCTCCTGTAAATAACCCAGTTGTTAAAATGATATGTATCTATGTAATTGAGTCTTCTGTATACAAATAAATAAGACTTTATTGCAATGTCAGAAGTTAACAGACCAGTCAATAAAATCAATAACTCACTTTTTCTTGCTTATATATCTAACTTTTCTCCACCTTTCCTATGTCCTCTGTTCTGGTTACATATTACCGCTCAAAAGAAAATACAGCTCTTATGCTACTGTTTATTAAACTGTAGGTGAGGGGGGAGGTGGCAGACAAAGGGAAAAAGAAAACCATTAAATCTCCCACCCATTTGGTGTGTTTCATATTTCACATATATTTATGTAAGAAAACCAAAGAGGAGAGAAAAATGTCTTGTAAGTCAGAGTGCAGATATTTTGAGCATGAGTGCCCCACCCAAGCCACAAACAAATCAGGTGACAGCCACAGGCTTAGTGAGCTTCAGCAAACTGTTGCCTTGCCCCACAGTTGCTGTCCAAAGAGCCCTGCTGGATTAAAGCTGCACCATTTTGCCACCATGGCTGAGATTGTGTCAGCATTTCCCTTTTAAATCCCTAGTGTTGAGAAGCTGGTAATTCAGCTGGAAAAATGTGCTGGGCATAAATCTAGGCATATACTATCTCTGAAGTAGGGAAGAGGTTTGTTTGGAGTTAGTACGTTATTTTTTAAAGCAATTTGCTTAATTGATTTGGCCCTTGTTGAGCTCACTCAAAAAGCTTAAAAGGACTACTTGATATTTTTTGTGGTTATTTTAAAAATCCAATTAAACAAATTGGCACTGATTCAATTTTTTTCTGCACCTGAAGGGGGAAAGATAACCAAAATAGAGAAAAAGAAAAATTAACAGATTGGGTCACTGTAATCTTTATGATGATTCTACCACTGTGAAAATAAATCCATAATTTATTGGCCTATTTGCATGGACCAGCTTGTCCTTTCCCATAGACTAAACACATGAATTTGCCCCTCTTTAGTATCTATCAAAACAGAACTGATCCTCTTAGGAAGGGAGGTCCCTGGCATTTGCAAGACTTAATGGGGAATGCAGGTGTCAGCCTGGACTTATGGACCTTAATCAGGTGGTTGGAATGTTGGACTCTGAGTGGATTTTATGTTGGAAATATGAAAATGTTTGTACTTTGGCTTGGAGCATGATATAATAATCTAGATTTGCATAGTGTATTTTGTGTTATAATAATGAGGAATTATATTTGTTATTGTGGATAACGAATAGTTGCATAAACTTAAAATTCACTCTTTGGCAATGGAAGCTATAGAAAAAGGTGGTTTGTATGAACTCTTGGCATTATTAGGGCTAAGAAATGTGAGAATTATTGGTCTAGAGCAGCAGTCCCCAAACTTTTTGCTACCAGGGACCCGTTTTGTGGAAGACAATTTTTCCACAGATCAAAGAGGGTGGTGATCTGGTTAGGGTCTGTGTCCCTGCCCAAATCTCATGTCTAATTATAATCCCCAATGTGGAAGAGGGACCTGGTGGGAGGTGATTGGATTATGGGGGCAGGTTTCCCGCTTGCTATTCTTGTAATGGTGAGTGAGTTCTCAAGAGATCTGGTTGTTTATTAAAGTGTGTAGCACCTCCCCCTTCTCTCTCTCTTCCTCCTTCTCCTGCTATGTAAGAACTATCTGCTCTCTTTTTGCCTCCTGCCACCATTGTAAGTTTCCTGAGGCCTCCGCAGCCATGCTTCCTGTGTGGTCTGTGGAACTGTGAGTCAATTAAACCTCTTTTCTTTACAAATTACCCAGTATCAGGTAGTTCTTTATAGCAGTGTGAGAACAGACTAATACAGCAGGTGGGGGATGGTTTTGGGATGAGACTCTCCCACCTCAGATCATCAGGCATTAGATTCTCATAAGGAGTGCACAGCCTAGATCCCTCGCATGCACAGTTCACAATAGGGTTCATGCTCCTATGAGAATCTAATGCAGCTGCTGATTTGACAGGAGGCGGAGCTCAAGCAGTAATGCTCACTTGCCTGCCTCTCACCTCCTGCTGTGCAGCCCAGTTCCTAACAGGCCATGAACCGGTCCCAGTCTGCAGCTTGGGAGTTGGGGACCCCTAGTCTAAAGGATATGTCAATTGTTGCCAAGCAAGTTTCCCAGAAAACATGATTTTCCTTGCTGCATTTTTGCTGGAATAAAAATTTCAGGTTTGGGCATAGTAAGTGTAAAGTGCCTACGGGACTCTGATGGTGATGTTGATACCACAAGATGCTCAAGAAAGAGACACAGACTCAGGGACAATCAACAAACAGGTGATACTTCAACCACAGAATGGATGAGCTCTCAGGAAGAGTGGGTTAGAAAACAATGACTTAAGAATGCAATTCTGGGGAATACAACGGTTTACAATTGCAGCAGAAAAGAGCCCAGGAGTTAAACCGAGGAGAAACATTCGATTAGATGAGATAAGAATCCAGAGAGTTAACAGTGCACAGATTTTGCAAGAGGACAGTGCAGCTGGTCATCCCAAATGTTTTAAAGGGATCGAGAGAAGATTTTGCAAGAGGACAGTGCAGCTGGTCATCCCAAATGCTTTAAAGGGATCGAAAGAACAAAAGAAAGATGCCTACTAGATTTGTTAATATGTTAACAAGTACTAAGTACTTAAAATATTATTTGTATGAATAAGCCCTAACATGAGCAGTTCCATTGGAATAATGAGAATTGAGACTGCATTTCAGTGAGGGCTGAGATGCATAGGAAGTGAAGACATATATACAATGTGTTTAAACAGGCAAAACAGGTTAGATCAATGATTTTCAAACTATAGGTTGTAGTCCATTTGAAGAATGTGAAAAAAGGTTTGTGAGTGGCAGCCAGCATTTACAAAACATAGAATAGTAAAATATATAATAGAATGAAGTGGAATAAAATCAGAAATAACTGAGTGCTTAGCACATATTAATGATAAATCTTATTTGCAATGTGTCATTTGTATTATTTAAAATGTGACATTTACAATGTCAATATTATAAGCAATGTGAAACGTCTTTTGTGCTTTAAGATGGAGTAAAAAAATTGAAATCTTCTGATTTATAAAGCAGAAATGGATAATATGGAGTATAATATTTTGTTTTTGTTTTTGTTTTCTTTTTTTAAGGAGTAGAGATTATAATCTGAGAAGGAGGTAGTTAACAAAGAAAGGTTAAAAATATATGTAGGAAGTTCCTAATGGAATAAGCTTGCTGAAAGAGGTGGGAAATAAACTGAGAGCTCACATGATAAATTGATTTTGAACAAGAGGAAGGAAACATTATCTTTGGGGCTGGAAGAAAAGAGAATGAGTGTGGATGGAGGAAGATGATGGAAAAGCAACCTAACGACTTTAATTTTCTAAGGAATGAAGGACACCAGCTCATCTGCTGTGAGAGAGGTGGGGATGGCTTGATTTGGAGAGGTGTGTTTGTGACATTTTAGACAGTCATTGAAAGGAGTTGGAACAGGAGCTCTTTGTGAGCAAGTAACGGGACTAGTTGAAGAGGTTGGTGACCATGGATTTTCTGTGGCTGCAATCTGCAAAGTTGTGCAAGTTGTATAATGAGTTGAATGATTGCACCCAAAAGATATATCCGTTCCCCATTCACCAAAGCAAGTGAATGTTCCTTTATTTGGGGTGGGAGAATAGATATGGTAGGAACAAAGATAGCACTGAGAGATGATGCAGAATAAGCCTGGGCTCCACGTATGGTCCCTGGAGTAAAGAGTTCTGGGTGATAACAGAGTTAGAAATGAGAGTACATATCCACAGAGAAGATGAAGACTGCCAGAGTTGAGGTGGCCAAAGAACATTGCCTTCAGTGACAGAAATGAGGCAAGAGATGCGGCATATCAGAGAGGAGCAAGGTTCTCAAAGGAACACAGTGGAGGAGTTATGGTGTGTTAGTGGCATTTGGGGGATGTGACAATCCCAACCTCCTTCTGATGCCATCATGTGTAGGGTGGACACGAGTGAACAGTCTCTTCCTGAAAGGACTGCAGAGAGCCACGTTCACAGATAACAGCAAAGTTTTGCTTAAAGCCAGGAAGAGAAGATGCTTTCTGCAAACAGGATTGTTTTTCTCTACCCTGAATGGGGGCACATTAGAATCACACGTACATCATCACAGAAATACACAGCCCCAGCAATTCTGCTCTAATTGTCTGGGGTAGGACTTAGACGTTAGTATTATTTAAAGTGCCTTAGTTGACACTGATGCTTAGTCAATGAGAACCGTGGGTGGGAGGGTTTCTTATGGAAAGGCGCTCTGGAAGGCAGAGGGAAAAGGTTGGCAGGAGGGTCAGCAGTGGGCAGCTGGTAGGGGGAAGAGGGAAACTGAAGCCAGTACTGGGGCCCAGTGCAAAAACAAATGTGCTGGGTCCCTTGTTCAGAAATATCAAGCATTTCAGGACAGTGACAGCAGAGCATTGAACTAAACACAGAGCCCTTCTGAGCTTGGGGTCCTAAGCGCCTGCATGAATCACACAGCCATGAAGCCAGCCATGATCCAAAAAGGCAAATGACTGGGAATAGCAGAGACACGAGGCTGGAGTTTCCCATACAATTTTGGAATAAAGTCTTTGGTGCAGACACAAGCTAATCCCTGGGAGCATCAAAGCCTGGTGGAGGCAGTAATTAGTGGCCAGGTGTTGGGAGGCTTCTTCTGTGCTGTGTGCCCAAGAAGTGGTGGGGGACACATTTGCTGATTGAGTGGCATTGAAAGTACTTTGTAAAATAATTCCTCTATTGTCTTTGCATCCACTCAAAAGGCTTCGATTGAGATTTCAGATAGAACGTTCTGCCTTCCCTTTTATGCTCTTTTTCTCTGGCTACTTAAAAAAAATCTAATATCTCATTAAATCTTCGGAATAGACCCTCTGCTGAGAAAGCATGCTAGTTTGCTTTGGCTCTCTGAATGCATGGATACACACCTGGGCGTATTTGCTTCTGTCTCTGTGCTGTTTCCTCCATTAGCAGTTACTGCTACATTGGAATAACAGCCAATCTTCCTCTCCAGCCTCCTTCAAACCTCAGCTCAGAATTTACTCTTCTGGGGAGCTCTCCACTCCCAGTCAAATGTCCCCCAGTCCACCCCTCCTTCTGCTACTATTGATCCCTTTTCTATTGGGCAGCACTTTTAATTTTTCAAAGAGCTTTCACATACATTTTCTCATTTGACCCTTACAACAATCCCATGAAGTAGGTAGAGCAAGTATTATTATCCCCATTTGGAAGATGGGAGAAATGAAATACAACGTGCTTAAGTGGTGGGCCTTAAGTGATATAACGTGCAGCTAGTCAGGGCCAGAACCTCATCCTCCCAGCTCCCCACCAGCTCTGGGAACTTTCCAGTAGACAAGGAGTGATTATAACCAGAGCCACATTGATTTGTCACTCTTGCTAATATTTTCTGTAAACACATCTGCTCTCCATCTCTCCTACTCAAAGCATGGTCTATGAGCCAGCGGCAACTGCAGAGCCTCAGACCACCCCAGATCCAGTGGATCAAGATTTGCATTTTAAGATCCCCAGGTGGTGTCTATGTGTATCAAAGATCAGTTCTGTAGACTGTGTGCGTGTGTGTGTGTGTGTGTGCATGTGTGCGCGTGCGGTCTCAGTCCCATGCATAATAATAGCAAAGATTCAATTGGGCTTAGCAAGTGCCAGACTCTTCTAAATGCTTGACCTATTCTAACCCAGTTAACCCCCATGGCAACCCTAGCTAGGAGAGAGGAGGATACCACTACAACCTGCATGTTACAAACAACAAAAGCAAAGCCCTGGGAGGTGAAGTAACTTTGCCTAAGCCACTGAAAGTCACAGAATTGGATTTGAACCCAGGCAGTGTGGCACCAACATGCACATTCTTAAGGATTATGCTGTTCCACCTTACTGGAAGAATGAAGGAGCATCCTCTCTGGTCTTTTGGGATCATTCCATGGCACTTAAGACAATCATCTTGATACAGTAGCAGTGACTTAAATTTTCTTCACTGACTGATAATGCTATAATAAGGTGGAATACAATCATGTTATCTTTATGGAATCCAAACTCCAGGTATCTGGAGGCCAGCATCCTTGAAACATAGGCTTCCAGAAGAGCTCCAGAGCAGAACCTATAGCTGATTTAAAAAACCGTCACGTCTTATCCCTTTAATGAGGAAAAAAGCAGCTTTTATTCACCTAATGAAACACAGCTGAGAATGCCCTGTACCCAAATAAACACTTGATCAGCTTGCCTCAGGTACAGAAAGGAATGCCCTGATGGGATGGAACTATCTGGAAAAGGACTAGCCTTCTTCCACCAGAGCCAACAAGTAGCAGGTAAACTGGCAGTCAACAGAGGACACGAGAGCCAGGCAGCCCTCTCAGTGGTCATGTCTTTTATGAGGCCACCATCATCCAAGATCCATTTTTTGGCTTTGCTGTCTCTGAACTTGATTACTATGATTCTCTTGGTTCATAGGGTGGAGATATTTTCCATGAAAAGACTCAACTTTATGAAGATCACAAGGTTTGTAGACACCAAAATGACAAGTTGTTAAATTAAATTTAAAAATAATACAGCCTCTCCGGGTAGGCTATGCTTCCAAATTGAGAGAGTTTCTGCATGGGTAGTTTTAAAAGCATATTTAATGTTATAACTCTTAATATAATTTGTATTATACTTATAAAATATTATAATACTTAGAAAACAAAGACTACTTTTATAATCAAACTATAGAATGTAAAACTCAATGAATACTTTTTATTCAATAGGGGCATATCGAAGAGAAACTCTTATGGGATATTCAGGGGAGAGTGAGGTATATAAAAATGGGGAATAGTAAAATGTTTATATCTGAAGAAAGTTGTTTTTGTTTGTTTGTTTGTTTTTGATGGAGTCTCACTCTGTTGCCCAGGCTGGAGTGCAGTGTCATGGTCTCAGCTCACTGCAACCTCTGCCACCCGGGTTCAAGCAATTCTCTTGCCTCAGCCTCCCGAGTAGCTGGGATTACAGGTGCCTGCCACCGGGCCTGGCTAATTTTTGTATTTTTAGTAGAGATGGTGGTTCACCGTCTTGGCCAGGCTGGTCTTGAACTCCTGACTTTGTGATCCACCCGCCTCGGCCTCCCAAAGTGCTGGGATTACAGGCGTGATCCACCACGCCCCGCTGAAGAAAATTTTAAAGCTTAAAAAAGACTGATACAGGTATAACCATATGGAATACAAGCTACAGTTATAAACTTATGCTTGTGAATTTATAGCAAGAGGAGTAGAGTATCTATTGGACTTTTCCTATTCAGGGAAATCACTAATTTTAAAATGTAGCATCAATATAATAACTTCTTAGATTAAAATGCTGTATCAAGAGTAGAACTGATTATGAGACAGCCCCTAACTTGAGAATGTTACAAATCTTAGAAGAAAGAAAAACTGGGAATTTCATATTTGGGGGCATCAGTCTCTCCGAGTCCAAGCTCATTCAGAACTATGGGACCTTCCAGGCCAAGTTCACAGGCCACGGCAGCCCCTTCCATGTGAAGTGCTTAGAAGGACACTGCCAGCTTCAGATCAAGCCAGGAGGCAATGTAGATGAAATGCAACACAAATAGTGTTGATTTTAAACTTTACATCTCAGAAGGCGTTTTTCTTTCGCTTCTTTCCCAATCCTTGGATCGTCTCATTCAGGTGTTCTTATCCCAGAGATGGCAATTTAGTGCATTTGAGCTTCCACTCCCCCATATGGCCAATGGCAGACACTGGGAGTGAATCCTGATGCCCCATCAGAGTTCCACTAACACAGGTGCCCCCACTTGATCATGGTTGGCACGGAGGTTAAAAGAGATTTTCCATCCCTGCCCTGAGCTCTGTGTGAAGGCAGAACTCAGGAAGTCCCAAAGAAATTCTTGTAGCTTCTGAATCCTTAAAAGGAGGGTGGAGGCAAGGGGAGGGGACAAAAGGCCAGTGTCCTAGGGACAAATACATTGAATGATGGACACTGGGTTTTGCATGTGGATCTTCCTACAGTGACCTGATTTTCATTCTAAAAATAAACTAGTTTATAAGAAAATGCAGTTAACTATGCATTGTGTTTGAAGAGTGGAAAAAATATTTTAAACTGAGTGAGCCATAGCATAGAAGGAATAGGCTGGTTGAAGAGTAAGTCATGAGATGAGGCTGCAAAGGAATTCTGTGACTTTCTATGGGCATGTTTCTAAATAAGGTCCATTCCTTCCAATGGTTTCATTATGCCCATTGACTTTTATTTTGGTAGGCATCAACGTGTTTCCAGTTTTTAACAGACTAAGGCTACTCTGATTTATTTCTCATGCTTAATGTTATGAACTCTTCTAGCATGACGTTTTCGCAGTATTTGGAAAACTTCAACATTCTAGAATTTGGAAAATGTGTTATTTGTTGCTAACACAAGATATGGGTTATGTGTTTGTATGCATGCATTTTCTTTTTGACCTTTCTTTGGTTCTATACTCATTTGTGAATAAAACAACATTTCAAGGCCATGATGTAAAAGTTATGATCAGTTAGACCTGCAGAGCAGTGATGATCCAGGAAGCATATTTTGGAAAGGAAAAGGCTTTCCCTATCTTTCTGGAAAAGACATGCTTCTCCCCTAGTGTTGCCTCATTAGTCCAACCTATGGAGCAAATGGGAATTCATCAGATGAAATGTGAGAGCAGAGGGGGCTTCATGAGGGCATTGAGTAACCATCCACACAGGCAATGTCTAGGCACCATACAGAATTCTCATTATTTGTAGCATTAAAGATAACATTCCTTACAGAGCAATTTTTCCTCGAATTTAAGCATTAAGGATAATCTAGAAAAATATGAGGCTGCTTTGCCAGTTAAGCCATGCTCATTCTCTCTGACAAAGAGAGAAGCACCATCACCTGAATCTTGAAATGCTGAGAGATGCTCCTCACAGCCCAAGAACAAATTCACAGCAGGTGGGAGAGGAGACTGGGTCCTGCATGGAGAAGAGCCTGCAGGCCATGGGTGGTTATCTGGCAGAGTTAAGTACTTTGTTGCTGGCCAATAAAAGCATCTGAAAGTTACAAAGGAAGAAGAGGGAAATACACTCAAGGAAGAAAACAAAAAGAAAATGAGAAAACGTTTGGCCAAAGTCTGCTTCTTTGATTTGCTGATTGACCTAAGATAAAGGCGGCCATGGGACAGTCTTCCTAGATGGAAGGAGAAGCTTAGGGAACTGTTGAGTCACAGGTAATCCTTCTGCTCAGTGGAGTGGGTGCTGAAGGGATGGGTGGAGGGGACTCAAGGATGATATCCAGGTTTTTGGAGTGGGGTCTTTTGAGAGAATGTGAGGATGCTAGTCTGTGAGATAAAGAAATCAAGAAAGGAAGCACATGTGGAGAAGTGGGTGTTAAGGGTGGCCGTACATGAGGCCACATGATGATTTTCATGGTTTCTCTGGCACACTGGCCTTTGTGGGCCCCTTTCTTCATTAAAAAAATTCAAAATTATACTTTATGACTGCATTGATATAAAGACAGAGCTGGATTCATTATTACTTTATTAGTAGTATATTAATTTTTCTTCTGATTTTAAACAAAATTAAAATGTTTTCATGGGCCCCTAAAAGTATCATAACCATGGCCTGGGCACTATGCTTGCTGTGCCTAAGGGACAAGTAAGCCCTAGACACCTGTCTTGATTTTCCTGGAACAGTATCTGTCTATGCCTATTGTTGTGGCATAATTACTAGTAGTACCCCTTTTTCACACTCAAAAGTTGACCTAGTTTGGACAATAAAATATATGGCCACCCTATACTGATGCATGAAATTTTGGACATGCTTAGTTTGAGGTGCCTACTGGGATGTCTGAATGAAAGTGTCTAGTAGAAAGCTGGAGGTATGGGTTGGAAGTCAGAAGAAAGACTTGGAGTTAAAGTATGGAATGGAGTTATCAGTGTTTAATATCACTAAAGCCAAAGGACTGAAGGTATAAGAAAAATAGAGGATGGAAAAGGGCACCCATTCAAGGGATGGATAGAGAAGGAGAACCTAGTAAACCAAAGAGGTAGGTGGACACACACACACACTCACACACACACTGATAGTGTGGCACCATAACCAAAGGGAAAAAGTAATTTGATGATGGAGGGAATAGACAACAACATTAAACACTGGAGAGAGGTGACAGGAGAAGAGAAAGAGTACAAGGAGCACATGGCTGACCTGGGGAGAACAGTGCCATTGCGATGGTGGGCGGAATCCAGATCGCAGGGGCTTGAGGAGTACATGGGGGTCAGGGCAGGGATGTCACAAGTAAGACCAGTTCTTGCAAGTATCAGGCTATGACAGAGAAGAGAGAGATCAGGCAACCACTGGAGAGGATGTGGAGTCCAGGAAGACAGGAAGGACTTGAGCGGATGTAAGAACAGATGTGAAGGAGCCAAGTGAGAGTGATCAGGTGAAGACTGAGGAGAGAGGGGACAAGCCATGGGCTGAAGGAAGGAGGAGGTGCAGGAATGGGATTGAGGGCTTTGGCTGTGATAGGATACCTCTTTGAACAGGAGGAAAAGACACACGTGACTGCAGATAAGTTTGCAGGTGTTTTCAGCACTAAATGAAAATAAAGAGATCACAGTAATATATGAATACAATGAAAATCAGGTATAGCTGGCTGTTCTCTAATTACAGTCACCCTTAAAAACAGTCCTGATTGCACCCACAATATAAAAATATTGTGTGCTAACACTCAATGTTCAGGACACAAAAGTCAATACAGAGAAGTGGCAACCAACAAGAATTCAACAGGAAGTTCCAGGTACGTTTTCTAACTGTGATGTGCCTGAAGACAGCCTGCCTGTTGGTCAGCAAGAACTTTTGCCTTTAATACATCATTATCTGTGAGATTCAGTCACATTTTCTAAGTACAAAGGACTTGGGATTCCAGCCAGTGTCTTCCTGCTTAAAGAAATCCAACCCACCTCCAGGGTGAACTGAAGGGAGCCTTCTCCATCACACCCCCACTTGGTAGATCTTTCCCATCCTATGGCAGAACCACTGAGGCACATACACCTGGATCAGCATGCGAAGCAAGTTTTCTGGCTCAGAAATCTCTGCCAAACTCTCTTTTCAGTTATTTCTGTTTCAGCTCCATGCTGAGGCTGGAAAATTAGAAGTTGAGAAGACAGGTAGAATAGCCCTAAATTTCCACTAAGTAACCCATGCAAACTACCATGACAGCCACAGAGTATGTAGCCATGCTAAGAACCTGTGGTTCCCTCTACATTCCCATCCACCACTTGGAAGAGATCAGAACATATTATCTGACAGGCCAGGAGGAATTAGTGTAGGCCTCTATTAGAGGAGGACCAAAAGGAGCCCCGGAGAAGCCCTGTCATCAACATAGATTAAACATAACAAAGAGGTACCTGATTCCACATTGCTTTGGGCATTTAGGCTATGGGTGAAATGCTAGTCCCTTTCTCCAGAGCATGAGAGCAGTGATTAGCTTCCAAATAATTCATTCTTACCAAAAGCAGTGACAAGATGAAAGGGGAAGTTGATAGGATGCTGAAAGTCATTGGTTAAGTTAGAGTAGGATCACTAGCTACACTTTTTCAACATTTCTTTACAGGACATTTATTGAGCACTGTCTCCAGGGATTATCTCATCAAACTCTACAGCAACTCTACCCAATAGTTACTATGACTATTCCTGTTTTACAGATAGACAAACTGAAGCATAGAAAAGTTAAGTAACTTGCCTGAGGTTAGCTAATAAGCGCAGAGCTAGCTGAAACTCCAGATGGAATCCACCTTCTTATCTACTGCTTAAGCTAGCTCTCTACAGCTGTGCTGTCCCAAGTAGTAGCAGCTAGCTACATACAGCTACTGAGCCTTAAAATGTAGCTAGACTAAAAACAGGTATGTGTTACATATAGAATGCATAGGTCCATTTCTAACACTTATAAGAAGATTTATAAGATATCTCAGTAATTTTTATATCGATTGCAGATTGAAATGATAATCTTTTGGGTATATTGCATTCAGCTCATTATTAAAATTAGTTTCCTCTTTTATTTTACTTTTTACATATGGCTACTAGAACATTTAAAATTAACATCTGAGGGTTGCATTTGTGGTTCACATCATATTTCTATTGGACAGTACTTCTCTAAAGTATTAAAAAAAAAAGGGACCTGGAGGCCAGGCACGATGGCACACACCTGTAATCCCAGCACTTTGGGAGGCTGAGGTGGGCAGATCATTTGAGCCCAGGAGTTCAAGACCAGCCTGGGCAACATGGAGAAACCCCATCTCTATAAATAATACAAAATTTAGCCAGGCATGGTGGCACGTGCCCGTAGTCCCAGCTCCTTGGGAAACTAAGGTGGGAAGATCACTTGAGCCGGGGAGGTCGAGGTTGCAGTGAGTCAAGGTCACACCGCTGCACTCCAGTCTGGGCAACAGCATGAATCTTTGCCTCAAAAAAAAAAATAAATAAATAAAAAGGAGGGGGACCTGAAGAGTCAGGCCTCTGATAATTCTGATAATTTCTGTCTTCAATTTTCTAAAACATGAAGGTGGGGGTGGGGTAGGTAGTAATTGATCCTCAAGTATAATTTTCCTACAATTCCTGGGTTATAGATGTCTTGAAAATAACAAGATTCTAGTGAAGAATCACCTTCACTATGTTAAGTTCTATAGGGTAATTCAATAAATCCTATAGAATAAGCCACTATGTGGACCAAGGAATTACTCTGTAGAAGTTCAGGTCCAAAATGATGTTACCTGGATGACGCAACAGCCTCAGTGTCTCACAGGAGGAAATGGTTATGTAAATTACGGGATATAAGTGAGCTGGAATGTTAAGTAAAATGTTAAAAGGACTAAAGAGTTTACAACAATACTAAAAAATGTTTGCGATCTAATGTTAAATATATATTATCTTAAATATGTGAACACAAATGTGCAAAGAAAAACTGGAAGACAGTACATCAATATTAGTAATGACTATCTCTTGGGGAAGATGAGGTTCGAGATGATTTTAAAAAACAAATCTTTTTACACTTTTCTGATTTCTCTAAAAGGAGCAAGTGTTCCTTTTGTAAAAATGATGCTTTGGCAAAGCGAACCACTTTTATTTTGCAGACTCTCTGTTCTCCTCCCCCACACCAATAAGAACAAATAAACAAAAAAGCAATTCACAAAAATTGCCTGATGGCCCTACTCCTTAACAGTCATGAAACTGTTGAGCACGAAAGATGTAAGTTAAATATACAGAAGTCTATCTTGACTTGAAAAGTTTTTTAACAGTTGGATGTTAAAGACCGAAGTGATTTTCAAAGAGCAGAAGTGATTTTCAAAGAGCAGATCGAGTGGATGGTGCTGCTGTCTACACAGGGCAAAGGACACTGTAGCATCCCTTCCTACCTGAGACTGCAGGAAAAAGAGCAATGATGGGTGTCCTATGGCTAAATGCTCTGAAATTTGGATTTCTTGCACAAGTCTATCAGGGATGGCCATTAACCAATTGAGGGATTATTTTTGTTTTATAGGTGAACATCTTTTTTCCTTTTTAATCCAACCACTTCTGTTTCTCTCTTTTTGACTCAATATTTTGGGAAGATAGACAATACTGAGAGATACTTGCTAACAATGTCTAAGAAAAATCTAAATCTAAATAAAAGACATCTTATCATTTACAGATTTTTCCCCTGATTAAAATGAGCTCTGACACTTAAAAATTGGATATTCCATCTTTAAGTATAACTACTAAAACATTTTGACTGAGGAAAATTGTTTAATTTCTAATTAATAATTTTATACCAGAACTTGCAGCAGTATTTTATAGCAGAACTTACAGGATAAATATATATTATAAAATACATATAAGATATATGTGAACTTATGGACACAGGGACAGGAACATCATACACCGGGGCCTGTTGGGGGATGGGGTAAAGGGGAGGGAGAACATTAGGACAAATACCTAATGCATGCGGGGCTTAAAACCTAGATGATGGGTTTATAGGTGCAGCAAGCCACCATGGCACATGTATACCTATGTAACAAACCTGCACGTTCTGCACATGTATCCCAGAACTTAAAGTAAAAAAAAAAAAAAAAAAAGATATATGTGAACTACATTTAAATTCTAATTCTTTAAAAATTGTTATTTATTTTTATTGATATAGTTGTACATATTATTGGGTTACATGTGATTTTTTTTTTTGTAAAGTGAAAGCAAGTTTATTAAGAAAGTAAAGGAATGAAAGAATGGCTACTTCATAGGCAGAACAGCCACATGTGATATTTTGATACATGTATACAATGTGTAATGATCACATCGGGGTAATTGGGATACCTGTCACCTCAAACATTTATCTTTTCTTTGCATTGGGAACACTACAATTCTTTTCCTTTAGCTACTTTGAAATATATAATAAATTATTATTAACTATAATTTACCACTGTACTATAAAATTAATTCTGATTTTTGTTCCAGATTTGCTGAAAAGTCATTTTAAATGGTTAATAATTTTATAGGATTATACAGCTTCTTTGATTAGTTAAATGGGGATTAGGAAAGTCTTCATCTATTATATCTCTATTGTTCCTAGTTTATGATTAAATATATATAACGATATTGCAATATTGCATGGTTATGTTGTTAAAAGTTGGGAAGTTGGGACATTTTTAGTTGTCCTAGCCATATGAATTCATCTACAGACCTGGACCTAATGGTTTTAATAAAATTATTATTGCAACCAATATACAGCATGTAGTTTGCAAAGGATTCTGGGTATTTTCTAATTTTTACTTCATTTTTCTCTTTAAAAAAGACAAAATGTAAGAATATGCATTTTTACCAATCTAACTCTCCAATCTGCAAAGTTAAGAAAGTAACTTTGAATAAGTTTCTGCAAAAATAAGAAAGTAACTTAAGAATAGTAAGCAATAGAAATATGTAAAGACTAAACAAAAACAACAAATAAAATTTTTTATTATTATTATTATTTTTTGAGACAGAATCTCGCTCTGTTGCCCAGGCTGGAGTGCAGTGGCATGGTCTTGACTCACTGCAACCTCCACCTCCCAGGTTCAAGTGATTCTCCCCCCTCAGCTTCCTGAGTAGCTGGGATTACAGGTGCCTGCCACAACGCCCGGCTAGTAGAAACAGGGTTTCTCCTTGTTGGCCAGCCTGGTCTCAAACTCCTGACCTCAAGTGATCCGCCCATCTTGGCTTCCCAAAGTGCTAGGATTACAGGCGTGAGCCACCGCGCCCAGCCTTACCTTTTAATTCAATTTTATAATCACAAATGTGATTATAAATCACATTATAATCACATAATGTGACTTAACATTATGAAAAATAATTTTATTACAAAAAGTATAAATATTTTATCCCGAGTACTAACCCTTATTTTATTAATTTATCCAATCATTCAACCAATAATTGTTGTACCATCCTGGACATTGTTCTATGGGCTAGTACAGATCAATTTTCAAATGGTGTGGTGGAAGTTCCAGGTGTATTTAATCACAATCTGACAGTGACTGTTCTAGGTATATTTAGTTAAAGTCTGATCATGTGTCTACATTAGGCCCAAAAAGAATGCAGAAATTACATTTTTACAATTGACAGTTTTAAACATTGTATGACTTGATGAATTTTATTCACTGCAATGAGTGTGTACAGGTTAACTCTATTCCCTTTGAACAGGTTTTTGTTGTTGGTTGCTGGTTTTTGTTGTTTTGGAGGGGCCCAGACACTTTATGGGCGTGTTGCAGTTCACGCATAGGCTTAACAAGCATAACAGTTCTTCTCCCAAAGACTTTCATTCTCAAAGCATAATGGCTTTAAAATAGTGAATTAGTAAAGGAGAGAAATTAAAGGGAGTCTCAAGTTAACTTTTTAAAAGAATAAGAATTTTCTTCTGTGACTAAAAATCAGTGGGCATTAAAATAAAGGTGTTAAAGTTAGATGCTGGATCTAATCAGATGTAAAGCACAGTTGTTTGAACAAAATAAAACTTTCCTACTGTACAAAGTTCTTCCATAATTCACATTCTCTTCATAGTCCAGAATTTGTCATAGAATACTATCGAAATGTACAACTCAGTTAATTCCACAATGCAAGATTGTTAAACATAAAATAATGTACTGAGGTAGGGCATCCCACCATCCATCACAACAGTCAACTTGGGAAACAGAAAGGCACTGCGTTTTCCGAGTAAAACGCAATCTAATGACCGTTGCTTTGAAATGGATCAATCTGGCCACATGGGCGCAGCTGTGCAGCATTCAAAGCAGCAATCATTGCTGGCTCTGGTGTGGTAGTTTTCTTCCCAATGTCATCTCATTTTATCCCCTCAGAAAATGGCAGTGGGGACAAAAAACATGCAGGAGAGACACATCAGGTTTTTCTTTAGCGTCCTTTCTATTGTGTTAACAACTCTCAATTGTGCTAGCAATTTTCTACTGTCTTGTATTAGGAATTATACTGGCACAATTTGCACCACTCCAGTTAAGCCTGTATCGGGCAACCACCCCAGACTCTTTCCAGCAGGCTTCCAACTCAGTCACAACCATTATGTCAGGCCAGAGGTGGGGAGAAAGGGCTCGTGACCAATGATTTTAACAAATCTGTATTGCTTAACTTATTTAAGCCTCTCACTTTGATTACAGTCAAGACTTTCTGCCCTGGGATTTCTCTGCGTGTGGAATAACACCTGGTAGAAAGATTATGATTGTTACATTAGTAGAAAGAGCACTGGAATGTAAAGAGAGCTGTTTTCCAGAATCAACACAGCCATTAATTAGAGACCTTAGACAAGTCACTTAAAACAGATAATACTCCCTGCTCCATGTACCTCACATGGTTGTCATGATGCTGCAAATAGAGAACCCAGATACAAAAATGTTCAGACAATATTAAGGTGCTACACAAATACAAAGTGTATTTGTCATCTGAAGGCTCTTGAGAAATTAAAATAGGCTATTATTGATGCTTGGTCAAAATTCCCAATTTTGTTTTTTCCAAGACAAAAAAATCTCTTATAAGATCTAATAAATTATATTACCATTGTAGATATGTTTTCTGTGGAATCCTTCTCAATTTGAAAATTCTTAGATATGCCAGCCACAAAAAAATAAATTCCAGCTGGATTAAATATCTATTTTTAAAAATAATACATTTGAGAAAGTATGAAAAAAATATGGCAATAGTTTTACAGGCCTGAATTAGAAAAGGCCTTACTTAACATGACACAAAAGCCAAAACCTAAAAGCCAAAAATAAGTATAACATATGTGACTATATAAAATATGTAACTTATCTGAGGCACAAATGAATTTTGAAGACAATGAAGAATTGGTATAAAATATATATATATATAATACTCAGAGCATTAACATTCATAAAATATAACATTGCCTATACACCAACAATACAAAGATAATCTAACAAAAAATTGGTAAAAGATATGAATAAACAATTCATAAAAGAAATACAAGTAGCTAATAAAGAAAAAGATATTTAATATCACTAGTAATTAAAGAAGTGTATAAAATACTACAGTCATTGGGAAAGGAAAGTTTGTAGTACCGACTTAAGTGAAAGATTTTCATGCATGATACCCAGGAATTCCATTTCTGGATGACCTTCTGGTAGTAATAGTCACACTGACGCAAAGATGTCCATACAATTTTCATAGAAATATTGTACAGGTAAATTAATATTTGTAAATATTTTACAAATGACCCAAAGGTAAATTAATCAATAGAAAACTAACTAAATTATGAATAATTGCTAACATGGGATACTAGGATACTAGTACTATGTAGGATACTATGTGGCTGTTAAACAGTGAGCACTGCTATAGGCAGATGTTAATGATGTTTTATGCAGTACAAAAGAAAAGTTTTTAATAACATGCATAAGACAAGTATGTTTTTTAGCCAAATAAAATTATATTCATATACATACGAGTGTAGGTATATATGTTTATATAATATATCTATAGATATTATATATACAACGTATTATCTGTCTGTCTTTATGCATATGAAGTTTGTTTGGATATACACAAAGTACTAAAGAATTTAAATCAAATTATTCAAAATGTTTGCTGGAGAATGGGGTGTGAGGTGTGAGGAAAGATGTCTATGTTATTTGAATATGCTACAAAGAATATGTATTATTTTGAAATCAGTTAATAGCCAAACCCACAAAAATTTCCCAAAATGTAGTTTGTCTATTTCCATATAGAAGACTTACTGAGCTAACATTAGTCTACGGGAAAACCCCACTCAAATTTGGGACACTACTGGTCATGAAATGTGTCTTTTATCCCCCAAGAAGCGCACCTGCTTGGGAAGAGGCTTTCTGCCTTACTAGGGCGAGGTGAACATTCCAGCACTACCTTCCACAGGTAGGCTCAGCAGTTGGACAGGATCCATTAAGGTAAACAGGATAAACAAGGATTACAGTAGTAACAAAAAAGCTCCAGAGAGCCCCAGGGGTTAGAGAGGTAGGGACAAGCCCTCAGTCCCTTGGAAGTGCGACTTTCCTAAGGGCTAGTGACAGGCTCCGGCTTTCACAGATAACAGTTAGGCTGACACTTGGGATTTGTCAAAAAGAAGCCCACTGTACCTCTTCCTAAACACACCCTCCTTCTCCAAAGAACTGTTTCCCAATCAGTGTCTTAGAGAACATTACTTCTCTGGTATCCATAATTTAGCGGGCGAAGAAAGTTTACATGATCAAATAAGGTTGGGAGATACTAGAGGTCAAGCCAAATTGAACTTTGAGAGAAAGTCTAACTCTCGTTAATATGTAAAATGGACTGTGAATATGAGAAGGGATTATAGGATATAGCATTTTCCAAAGTTATTTTTAATTTTGGAACTAACCAAGTTTTCCACACTGTCTGTGGAATCTTCTTTGAAAAACCAGACCTAAAAGTAATAAAATGTCTTAGGTTTTGGCAGCAAGACTCATTCATTTATTTATTAATTCAACCACTATTGGTGAAATATCTTGTTTGTGTTGGACATTATGCTGGACACAGAAAATGTCAAGACATAGGATACAGTCTGGTGGATAAGATGAACACGAATAGGTATTTGTGCTGCTGAGTAGTGAGGTGCAATGACAGAGATGACGTTAAACGTCCTAGAGTAGGGAGAAGGAATGAATGGAAAAGGTTCTCCGAAGGATGTGATTTGCTTACCACAAAGCAAGAATGATCACCTAGGAGCTGCAATGTACTACATGGATTTGGAAAGTTTGGGATTGAGAAAGTTTTTCTCACGTGTGGCTGGTCAGTTCCTAATTTTTATTGTATTTATTGGCTAATTATTGCTTTTTGCCTCTGGATTTTTATTCACCTTGATCCTCTATTTAGAAAACTCTCCTGTTTCCCCCCTCTTCTTTTTCTTAAGTTTCCAGGTTTTTTCCTCCATCAAGAGCTTGACTACTCTTTTATCTTAAGCATCTTGATCTTGGAAAACTTTTATGTCAAATAAACTGAACTTATTTAAAGGTGATAATATTCTGATCTCATTTTTAATTTATTGAAACATATATGACTATCCTTCAGGGTTACAGATCAGCCTATTAAGCCACAAAAATAACATAACTTCAGCCTAATGAAAGAAATTTGATCTGTTAATTGTTTATCATGAGTAAATTCTTTTTTGACAACTTTTGAAACAATAAAAATAGTTAACAAAACTGCCACTATTGGCTTCAGAATCTGTAGGGGTCCAGGGACTCATGTAAGGCATCACTGTCGTAGACAATTAATTTCATAGTTGGTCTAGTTTCAACATTTCAAATTTTAGTGGAAATAAATTCATGGTCTTCAGTTGAGACTGAGGACAAAGAGTAAGCGACGTTGGGCAGCCACAGCCTGGCTTAGAAGGGTTAACAAATGAAGGAGGGGTTAGTCCCACCTGAGACACCACTTTATGAGGGGCTGGGGGGAGTGCAGCTGCCTTTTAATCAAGGGCATTAGATTATCACCAGGATGGAAAAGTCCTATGAAAATACTGAGTGCGCCGCCAGTCAGGGCGGGCTGTAATCCCCGGGGAAGCATGACATACTCATTGAGCCTAGTGGAGTTGTAATCTTAGGAAATACAAACCCTTTGCATAATTTAAATAAATAGGCCAAGGATGACTTCAAAGAAATAAAAATAATGGGTGGCACCATGCTAATATTAATGAATAGGAAAAGTGGGACCGTATCTAATGTACCTAATACAGACTTGGGAATGGAGTGAATGAGGGTAAAAAAGACTTATCTAGCTTACTCGAGAGGATCAGCATCTCCTTGTAAAGCCTCCCGTAAAGAAATAACTTTCAGACACAAAATTCTTAACAGATATTCACCTTTAACTACAGGAGTATTAGACTTTAGCTTTTCCTTCTCATCTACATTCCCTTCCTTTGCTCACATGTGTGAGGCCAGCATGCCCTGTCCCTGGCTTCCCCCATGTTGGCCACAACTCTTTTTATGAACTCCACCCTGCTTCAGTGCACTCCCTAAGGACCACCAGCAGCTCTGGATGGCAAATGCTTCCACAGCATCCCTTCCCATCTGACACTGCACCCAGCACAAATTGTGACTTAGCATACCCAGAGCCTTATTGCTAATGGGGACCTTCCAGAACAATGGGTTCCTACCCCACTCCATACAGTCCTGCTGGAAGGTCACAGGGAGGGACAGGGTGGCAGAGTAGGTGGAACTCTGGGATGGAAGTGGGCTCAGAGTTCCACCTACCCTGCCACCCTGTCCCTCCCTGTGACCTTCCAGCAGGACTCTATGGAGCGCTTTTATCCACTTTATAGAAATGGTTTCATTTGAAAAGCATGGCTGTAGGAAGGAAAAGACGGTGAAAAAAAAATCGATGATTTAACTGCTATGTTTGAAACCTACTACTATTATTTATTTTTTAGTTGACAAATAAAATTTATGATATCATAAATATATACAACATGTTTTGAAACATGTATACATTGCGGAATGGCTAATTCAAGATAATGAATGTACACATTATAGTTACCTTTTTTGTGGTAAGCGCTCTTAAAAATTTACCCTCTTAGCAATTTTCAAGTATACAATGCATCATTATTAACTATGGTCACCATGTTTTATAGCAGATCTCTTGAACTTACTTCTCCTGCCTAACTTGAATTTTGTATCCTTTGAACAACATCTCCCCTTCTCCCCGGACTTCATCCCTCTCCCAGCCTCTGGTAACCTGCACCTGGCTTATTTCTTTTAACATATGGTCCCTCTGGTTCATGCATGCTGTTACAAATGACAAGATTTCCTTCTTTTTTAAGGCTGAATAGTATTCCATTGTGTATCTGTACCACATTTTCTTTATCCATTCATCCACTGATGGACACCTAGTTGTTTCCATTTCTGATCTATTGTAAATAGTATTACAATGAACATGGGAGTGCAGACATCTCTTCAACATACTGATTTCATTTCCTTTGGAAACACATCCAGTAGTGAAATTGCTTTAACCATTAAATTTTAAAGATGAAAGTGAAACCAAGAGAGGTTTATTTATTTTTTATTTTTTATTTTAATAGAAAGGGAGCCTCTGGATCTGTTCTGTCCAAACACTTGACGCAAGAGACAGATCCACAGGATGCCAAATGTGCTGTCCCAAAAGAGGTTTTAAGGGATTTGGTCAAAATCACCTCATAAGTGTCAAAGCAGGCAGTAGGACCCCAAGTCTCTGAATCTCCATCCAGAACACTTCCCACTACAGATAGTGCTTCATAATGCCGTGTTCTCTGTGTTACTCCTTCCATGAAACTACTTCTAGAAACTTCTCCACAATTTTCGTAGCTACAATAGACAGCTTCTTATCTCCACTAGAGATTCAAACATGAGAATTAAAGCAGATTTTTTGAGTCAATACTAATGGCTTACATATGATTCTTGGGAGATATGATTTCTTGATTTTTAGAAATTATCGAATTAATTGTCCAGAAAACTTCCTTAGGTAGATCAGGGCTTGATATTCTCTGTCAGATTCTAGTTGATCATATACTCTTTGACACATTGCATTTAAAATTGTCTTTGATTAAGAGAAAGGGGTTAAATTCATACTGGTATGAGTTAAAGCCAGACATCAGAAAGCAAAACAAGGTGCTTCTATGAATGATAGAGATTCTCCAGAGTGTGGGGTAATAGCAGAGACACACAGCTAAGAGGTTCTGAGTTTGTTCATGCCCCAGTCGTCCCTAGAATGATATGACAAACCATGTTACAGATGCCTAGAAAACCCAGGCTCTATAACAGCATTTACCCAAGTAATTACTCAGTTTTCTGAATGATACTAAGGTAGTAGAGGAAATGTTTTATTTATTAAAATGTCTGGGAAATACTGAATACTATCCCCCCTTAGAAATTTACCAGCATAATGGCATGTTAAAATTTACCAGCACAATGGCATCATGGCTCCGAGAAAGACAGAGTGTTTAACTTTGTTTATACTAAACTTCTTTGTCCACAGAACTATAGTTTTGCATGTTACTTATGAGCACCCTGGTGAAGTGGTCCACCAAGGAACACACTTTGGGGAATATGGCTCCATTGGACTCACATCAAACTTGCATCGTGGAGATTTATCTGACTTGCTAAATGGAGACTATCTGATCTTGGAAAAAGCAAAATTCAGGTACAACAAAACCTCACTGTGTGAATGAAATTTTAGTTAAGACCTATTCCCTTGAAACTATAGACTGTTTTGGAAGATGTAAAACTTTGTTGTATTTATCGGCATAGAGTAACTAGGTCTACCAGTTAAACCTTCTCAAGTTGGCATTGCAACCAAGCCTGCTTACTGAACACGTACCACTCTTCTACAGAGCATCTGTTGTTAGAAATTAAAATACAAATTAAAATATCCTAACTACTGTAAATATTCCTCACTAAATCTTATTTGCACACTTCTTATCTTCCCTCTGGAGCTCTTTTTCTATCACATGGCTTCATTTACCAAGTTTCTTTTTCTCTCCTGCTACATACACTTAGGCTCTCTGTGTTCTACAGACACAGACTTATCCACAGCCCCTGACCACATGTCTTATAAAAATGCCTCCTGGTCACCATGGAAACTCCATGAGAGGGTATAAATGGATCAGCAGAAAGGCATCCCCACAAATAGAAAAATATATCCAAAGCACGTGTTATGATGAATGGTGGGTCAAGTGCCTTATTTTCTGATCCAAGGACAGGGTTACTGTACCATGCAGGTGAAATAAACATTGGAGAAGATGGCCAGTATACCACGTAAGATGATGACACATGAGAAGACACCCAATTCTTGGTCCCTAAATGTCATGGCAAAATGTGCTTAAACAGATGCAGGGCAGTCTACCTCCTGTTTTGCATAATCTATTTTTCTTTTCCCTTATTCTTCATTATTCTGTCTCCGGATGTTCTTCCCTGATTTGCATAGTACTGCTTTTGTATCATAAAATTGTGGGGAGACAAGGTGCCTGTCACTGACCAATAGAGCCATGAGCCAAGCAATACTCATATGGCTTTGGTCTGAGGATTTGAAAGATGCCTCATCAGTTTACATGGGCTGTTCTGAAGTCAGCTACCTTGAGCAAATCACTTGACCTCTCTGGGCTCCTATTTTCTCATCTATAAAACAAAGATACCAGCTTGGATCTGCCTGGCAGGGTTAATACCTACACTAACATATCTGTCATACAGCTGTCTTTGGAAGATTGAAAACTGGAGAAATACTAAATTCTAATACTACAATTCTACTGACCTTTGCAGAAATGAGACTAAGTGAGAACAAAGAAATATACTTCAGGTAGACGGAAGTGACTCAAGTAGCGTATCAGTTTCAATGAGATGCATGTGAATGTTTTTCTGAAAAGATAAAGTACTACATGAAGTGGAAGGTATTAAACCATCTCCCTATAAAAAGATTTGTGAAGATGAATCTCAGCAGAGGAAAGAAAGGGCAAACAGGAGAAAAGAGAGAAGGCAAGAGATTGTAGTTAGGAATAGATGGTGCCTGGAGTGGGTGATGATTAGAATAGATAACTAAGAAACAGGAAATCTCTTTGGTACTTACCCTTGTGCATTTGCTTCTCCTGGGCTCTCACAGTTCTGATAGTCTGACCCAGAAATTTCATCAGAATTTATTACTACTTTGTACACAAAATGTGAACTAAAAGGTTAATGAAAGATATCAATGGCTGCCATGAACTCAATTCAACATTGAGTAACTATTATGTGCAAAACACTGTGTTTGGCACTAAAAGAGGCACCCCAAAAAAAGGTAATGCTCTCACTTAGCAATTCACTGACAAAAATTATCCTCTGGACATTATAACACGTGGGCACTCCTTTAAGAGTCCTAAATCTAGCAAGGAGATTTACAAGTTCACAACTATCATACAAGATATAATATTATAAGTGCTAAGAATATTGAGGCAAGTTAATCCCAAAGAATTAATCAACAAAGTCTTCATGAAATAGGCTGATTTTTAAGTAGGGCTGATGGTAGAGGCAGGGCTTCTACCAAGGGAGATGAGAATGGGCTGTAGCAAAAGTCCAGAACCAGGAAAGCAGGAGGTCAGTTTTAGATGAATATCAGCTACAAATAAAGAAGCAGTGTCTCATGACACACAGAATGGCCCTGTCTTGTTGATAGCTGAGGTGTTTGTCATAGATGAGTGGCAACAAGGAGAATCAAAGGTGTGGACTGGGGCAGAGGCTCCAATCAGAAAGGCTAATTGGAGACATTAAAGTAGAAGAAACCAGAAGAGTGTCTGTGGGACAGAAAAGTACAAGAGGGACTAGAGGGACCCTTCTTGTAAACTGCTCCTACCAGAGCTCTGAAATAAGCCTTCCACCACTGGTTTACTGAAATTATAAAATCCATTTGGCTGTTCTCAGTCTTCCTCTACTGGTTGCTCCATACAGAATTAATAAATTATTTTAATAACTAGCATTCAGTAAGTGTTCACTGTGTGCTAGGAGGTCTATGACATATGCTCCACACTGGCCACAGCCTCCTTCGGAAACCTTCTCTCAACTTGGGATGCTGTCCTCTCCTATGTTTGCTGATAGTTCCTCAACTCGTACTTCCCAGTCTCCCTTGCTAATTCCACTTCTGTCCACACCATCAGAGACACTGAATCAAGATAGTTGCCCTCTCATATTATGTCAGAATCTCAGAATTGGCTTATTTAAATTGCCCATGCCATTCAAAGATTCTGGGAAGGCGTGTCTTTCTGGTTGAGAGTCACTGGTCTACCTTCTCCTTTCTGACAGGTTTAAGTAGATTTTTTTCTCTCCTCTGGCCTCACTTCCCTTCTCCTCTTTCTCTTTTCTTCCCCTTCTCTTTCATTGGCAAATTCTTAGTTTCAAGAACACAATTTGCCTATTTACTTCTTCCCTCCCTTCTTTCTTTTCCTTCCTACCCTCTTTACATCCTTTCTTTTACTCTCTATTATCATCTTTTTGTAACCTCTTCCCACCACAGTACCTAGTATAATGCCCATTTTAATATACGTTCTATGCATTTTCTCCTGCGGTGCTTTGCACAGAGTAGGTATGCAATAATTATCTGGATTGAGCTAGATATGCTTATGCGTTTACCCAGCAGAAAGGAGTGTACATTTCAACACTTTAAAGAGACTACATAGAAATTAAATGTGGTAGTCAAAGCTATAAAAGTGTAAGTCTTTGGACAATAACTTCTGACTGGGTTAATTATATATTCAGGTGCTCCACAGTGCTTAGATGCAGGGGAGCTTTTGTCTAATACCTTTTCTTGGATGAGCATTGAAGAATGGATTGGGGAAGAAACAGAGAAAGGAAAAGCGGTTATATATCTTTGTGTAATTATAAACCGCCAATGAAAGATAAGACATAGAACATAGACAAGAACATAATCCTATAGAAAAACAATAATGTGACACTGGAGGAGGGCATCTGCAATGGTTAATTTTTTTTTTTTTTTTTTTGAGACCGAATCTTGCTCTGTCACCTAGGCTGGAGTGAAATGGCACCATCTCGGCTCACTACAACCTCTGCCTCCCAGGTTCAAGCAATTCTCCTGCCTCAGCCTCTTGAGTAGCTGGGATTACAGGCACGCACCACCACACCTGGCTAATTTTTTTTTTTGTATTTTTAGTATAGATGGGGTTTCATCATGTTGGCCAAGCTGGTCTCAAACTCCTGAGCTCAAGTGATCCACCTGCCTTGGCCTCCCAAAGTGCTGGGATTACAGGTGTGAGCCACTGCACCCAGCCTGTAATGGTTAATTTTTTGATGTCAACTTGGCTAGATTAAGGAATACCTAGATAGCTGGTAAAGCATTATTTCTGGGGATGTCTGTGAGGGTGTTTCCAGAAAAGATGGCATTTCAATCAGTGAACTGAGTAAGGAAGATCCATCCTCATCCAATGTGGGTGGGCACCATCCAATTGGTGGGGGCCTGAATAGAACAAAAAGACAGAGGAAAGGCAAATTTGCTCTCCTGGAGTTGGAACACCCTTCTCTTGCCCTTGGACATGAGAACTTCAGGTTCTCTGGCCTTTGGGTTCTGGGATTTCCACATGCTGATTCCCAGTTCTCAGGCCTTCAGCCTCAGGCCGAGAGTGATGCCACTGGCCTTCCTGGTTCTCCCACTTGTAGACGGCCCATAATAGGACTTCTCAGCCTCCATAATCACATGATCCAAGCCCCTTAATAAATCCACCCGCATATGTCTATCTCTCTATATATCCTATTGGTTATGTCCCTCTGAAAAACCTAATACTGTATCTAAATTCCTTGGCATTTCCCAATCATGTCTAGAAATTTTGCAAAATCTGTGAAACTTGAGGACTGCGATTCAACATCGTATCCTCAATCCTGCCAATTAGAATATTTAATAATCACTTACTGAATTCAGGAGTGAATGACGAATGCTTTTAAAAAATTACTAATAATTATTGAGTACTATGAGCAACATACTATGTTTTGGGCTTACTGTATACGTTTCCTTTAATCTCCATCACAACATTCTAGGAAGAATGGAACATAGTTATTCACATTTTACAGATGAAGAAACTAAAGCGTGGAGAAACTACATGAATTGCTGAAGTTGGAAAAAATAAAATCCAGACAGCCTGCTTCAGATCCCTGCTCTTCAGCCTGTAGTATGGCTTCCTGAATGAACGGCTAGCATCCTGAATTTTTATCTGCTATATTAAACATCTTACTCCAAGGAGATTTTTCAGCTGCTAACCATCCAGCATTCATTTTTACTGCTTTATTATAGGCCCCAGAAGGAATAACAGTTAACCATTTAGGGATCCCTCAAAACTTTGTCAGTTTATTGAAGTTGCACCTCCAACAATTCGTTGCCTGTTGAAAGAATGTATGTTTAACCCGACTTGATTCTCTGCAGTCATGCATGATTTCAGCTGTAGGACAGAATCACTTGCAGTCATCCAAACCATTAGCCAAAGGGGTTTCTTTAAAGCGTGCATTGCATGCCACAAAAGGGCAAAACCTTAATATGGCTTTATTTGCCAATTAATGTAGCTGTAAATTAATTCCTTACAATCACTGTTCATTAATATTTAATATATTTATATGAAGGATGCCACTTCACAATTCCCTATACACTCAGCATTTAATAATCTAGAAACAGCTTATCTTCTTTAACTCACTGAGACTGGATTTGCAATAACCAGTAATGTTAAATGTATTTTTAAAAAATCGATAATAAATAAATGCATAAGCACTTCCCTCTAGAATGCTTCTGATGTTATTTACAAAATTAAAAAAAAAAGATGACAGATCCACAAGGGACTTTATAACCATTTCATTACCACCTCCCTAATTGTGTATGGTGGAACTGCGTAATCTGTTTATTGAAATTGAAATCTTTGGAACGGATCCTCCCCACAGACATTAACAATAAGCATCTCATGCAATAACATAGTACTTAATGTAATATTAACATTATATGCACCAGGCCTTAACCGCTCACTGGTTCCCCCACTGGAATTGAACATTTTAACAGTCTGTGCTCTGCCTCGGTATTCAATTCTATATCTAATTTACAGGCTGTAAAACACAATATTCACAGATTACAATAAATACAAAGAAGTTCTAAGGACATATCCAGTGGCACTAGGAAAAGAGAGACTATTTTGTTTGCAGTAGAAACAAAAGAAAACTCCCCTTAAAGTTTTGACCATGAAGAAAACCATTCTGTTCAGTCCTGCCAGGCCAAGTGACACAAAAGCATTACTCTGATGCTAGGTGAAGGTTTGTGCATGTACGTGGTGCATGGTTGAAATCTAGACATTCCTCCCCAGCTTCCTTTTCCTGAAGAGGTAAGCAGGGAAGGGAAGAGCAATGAATGAGGGGTTTGGAACACTGGTTTTCGTCTTGAATCTTCCTGAATGATCTTGCATGCTTTTGAGTCGTTTAACTTCTCTACACCTTAATTTTGTATCTTTAAATAAACAAGATGAATGACTGTCTAGAAGATTCCATCCAGCTATAAAACTTGAAAAATCTAGAAGGAAGTCCTCCATGTATTAAAGTTAGTTTGCAAATCCCACTCTGAGATTTTTTTCATTGCCCTTTAAGCAGTATCTCTCAAATTTCTGGCTTTCTCAGTAACGGAGCAATTATAACGGCATTCATTTCATGCTATATAGTTTCCTAAACTCTTTTTATATATTATCTCAATTAATCTAAAGCACAGTACTGACATAAGCTACATAGCTGAGATGAAGACTAGAGACAGGGTTAAAAGGGAAAAAAACATGTGAAATTGCAAAATATCTACTGAATAATGGAAAAGCCTCAAAAGTCAATGAACACTTGCCCAATTCTTTCACAATCATTCAGCTAACTTAAATGATCTAATGGGGGTCTGTAGTCAATATAGTCTTTTGGAAAATACATGTTTACGATCATACTGTAATCCACTAATCTTAGACACAGCATAAACATTCCTTCATTATTGGTGCTACATTCCTGTGTTAGGCAAGAAACTCACAATCTGGATTTTACTTGGTCATTTAGAGAGAGATACAGACATTTTCTTAGGTCATTATGTCTCTATCAGCCAAAATGTGTATTTAATATGTATTTTTTGGAAACTAACAGCTATTTAATATGAAAAATAATGTGACCCATCAAATTCAGGATAGGAGTTACATTTTGGGAGTAGGAAGGGGAATATTCTCAAGAAGGAATCTTCAGGGGCTTCAACAATAGCTAGTATTACATTGTTTAATATGGGTGGCTAATTGAATAGTGTTTGTCATATGGCTATTTACACATTTTATATAAAAATATATAGATAAAATTTTCACGCTAAAATAATAGATAAACTTTAAAAATAAATTTCTCTCTTTCAAGTCTATCTTCCTTTCAGAAAGCTTGGGGAACAAAAATTAAGACCACTGAGTTATAATGTAAATTATAAAATTGTGTGTTTGCCTTTTATTTATGCATCCTCTGACACAACATATAGTTGTCTTGAGAGTAAAACATTTCAATACACATGAACCAGGTTTAAGACAAATACTACAGGATACATTTGATGTAGATTTGCTAGCAAAGTTTTTCAAAGGTATTTGCAACTTCAGAGCTTATAGTTTGCAAGTTGAGTTTTTCTAAATGGGAATTATACTCTTCCAGATTGGTCTTCAACAAATCATTCTCTTATTCACCTCCCTCTTTTCCCAAAAGTAAAACCACTTTTCACCATTTTCACACAAGTTTGGAAAGCAAGGCATTCTGGCTATAGTGAAAAAGATTTTTAATACCCTTTCCATCTCACTCTCTTCATCTCCTTCTTTTCATATAAGGTTGCTCTATCTCATTACTAAGAAAAAAAAGGCTTTAGGACTGAACTCCCCCCTAACCCCCAACCCCCAAAAAACTCAGTAATAGCAAGATAAATATTGGTTTGAAATTATTTCTATTTAAAAGTTGATCAGTTCCTTTCAGAAGCCCCAAATGCTTTATCTTTAATCTGATATTGTTTTGCCTGCTTGGATATGAGATTGCTTTATCCCTCATTCCACTACATTGGTCATTGAGGAAAGTCACTACTCAACTTTCACTTTCAGGTGTGGTTCTTTTATGGATGAAAGGGGAGAACCTGTATACCGGGATCATTTTATTCCACTGGTACACCCCTCTTGAACAATTTCCAACTGTCCTACAACATGAAAGCATGAATCAGCGCATAGTATCAGTTGAACAGCACACATTGAACTATTTTACTATTTCTGTGCAATGGGATTACTACAGAAACACAGCCAGCTTCTCCATTTTGCTGGGGTTCTGCCTAGATTCACAGTAAACAAAGCGAAAGATGACTATGGCTTGAGCCAGGGCAATCATCAGTACATTCATTGCAGTAGTGATAATCTCTTCCCCAGTTGTCATCTTTTTTTCAACTTGGCTAGGAGGCCCCACCCCCACCCACAGAGCCTATATACAAAAGAAGAGCATGAATTCATGTTTCACTCAGGGTTATCAACCCTAGAAAGTGGTTCTACCTGTGGTTGCAATTTCTAATCCAATTAATTTCAATAAAATGTATCAACTATTAGCAATGTAGGAAGTACTATAGAGAAGACCAAGGCATAAGCCTTGCCTTTAAGGATCCTAGATGTGAATGAACTTAGACATAATGCTCAGACACATGAGCACATAACAGTAACAGTAAGGGAGCACTTGCTGTGCTAGTAACTAAGCAAAGAGCTATAGGTATATTTGCTCATTTAATTCTATAAATGCCTTATACAGGCATTATCATGCTGGGGCCAAGAGAGCTTACATACCGGGGTCCTAAAGCAAAGTGGAAGCAGGAAGCAAACCCAGGTCTACCTTACTCCAAAGCCCATGCTGCAACTACTGTCTTAGATGCCAAGCACAGCTACTTGGCCAAGGAGACAGACAACAGAGTGTGGGAATGACTGCGGAAAGTAGGAAACACATCCCTTTAACTTGATTTTAAATGACTTAACCAGATTAATGTTTGTACTTTGAAATGTTTGGCTAACAAGCCTATGAGTAATGTATGCTATTCATTGCGTTTACAACAGTATTTCTCAAAATCTAAATCATCTTCCACTTTTAAAGCTAATTATCACTGTGAACAGCCAGATTTCTAACAAATACTATTGATGTTTATGTGTCCCTACCACTTACTTGTGAACATTATAGGTGGCACAGCTTATTAAATTAGCTGTCATCCATCTTTACACCAGTGGCAAAAGTACCCATCTGATCTCTCACTCTCCCAGCAACCTGGCTGTTTTTCCAAGTGCGTCCCCTTTGCCTGCAAGGCTGCTCGTGGTACTGCACTCTTTTGCCTGGATGTTAAGGGACTCAACTACAGTACTGATTTTCACATTCCTACTCTTTAGAAAAACAAGCATCATACAGAGATGAAGGGAAAAAACTGAATAAGTAGCACCACAACTTTATCTGGGCTGTTGAAATAAAAAAGAAAATCAGCTTAATCATTGTATCTGTTCATTTCCTTTAATTAATCTTTTAATTAATTGTCAACTACAGTAGTAGTATGAGGATACCGATTTCATTTCACTGATTTACCCTGAAATAAAAAGGCATCAAAACCCTTCTGTTGACATCTAGAATCTCTGGATATAAATGTAGATGTTTTGAAATGACTCCCTATTTTTTTCATGCTCTTGACCCCATTTTTCCCCCAAAGGGTGGGATGCAATCATATTGTGTAGCAAAATCAGAGAAGCCACCATGTCTGAGATCCTGGGTTGGTGTAGAGAGATGCAAGGCATGTCACATGAATCCCAGCTTGTTGTCATGAATAAATGCCACATCAGTTCAAATACAGATCAATCTATTTTTTTAAAGCAATAGAAACTGCCATCATTGGTGTTGAATGCTCAGTATTGCTCTTCAACCCTCCAACCTTCATAATAATATATATATAAAATCTTTTCTCCATCAACATTATATTGGCTGCTAGTTTTGACACTAAGTCTCCCCAAACCACCTTTGTCCAATGCACATCACCGCAGAAACCATTTCTTATTGGCTAAAAGCAGATAAACCTGCCAAAAGCCAGTGCTTATTTCTTTCCCAAGAGACCTCACTTGAGTAAGCGTAAGCGAGCATAACTCTGTGTGTTTTCTTACCCAAAGTGACAGGCAGCCTGGGAACAGAAGATCTCCGTTTCTTAACTTGGCACCCTGGATTTGGATGATTTAACTATATATAAAGGCAGCACTAGGTTGATTTGAAAGATACATTTTATCAAGTTGTCAGCTTTCCAGGGCCAACTGTTTCAGAATCACTTATAAGTAAACTAGAAAATGATTTGGATTGTAGGAAATTTAAACCTTACTTTCCCAGAATGTTGCAGCAAATAGCTGAAAAATAGACATAGAATCAAACTCTGAAATTAAAGTGTCCTGAGTGTGTCTCGCTGGTGGTGAGAGGCTGCACAGTCTAATGGATGGAGAACTGGATGCCGAGTCAGGGGACCTAGGGAGTGATTTCCACTCTGGCAGCAAATCACTGAGTGACCTTGGGAATCTCAGCCAACCTAGCCACAGGGAGAAGACCAGACTTCTTGGGCTGGCACCCCTCACTGCTTTGCCCATTTGCCACCTTTTATGGGGCTTTGCCAACAGGTATGGGAAACCTCTTAATACGGGGACGAGGGAGGAGAGGTTTGGACCGGGTAGAGAACTTTAATACCAGCCTTTCTTCGTATCTCTCTCTAGTGGCCAGGAGGAGAGGCAGGAACCTTTGGGGACAGAAAGGTCCTCATGCTTTTCCAGCCCAGTAAAATAAATAACTGCCACAGCCAGTCCCTAACAACCAGCTGGGGGGTCACTTATCCACCCACAGCCTGGAAGATAATTTGGCCTCTTGGTTGATTTGTCAGGAACTCTTGGAGGAGGATTAATCAGGTACTGACTATTGAGGAGTTTTTTCAGGACCCTGAGCATCTCAATGATAAGAATCTTCATGATAGTTTTGGACTCCAGTTTCAGACAAAGCCCTACCCAACTAAAACTCACAGTTCACTGCATTTTCCAACACTGCATGAGTACACAAGCATAAATATGCAGTGTGAACAATGTCCTTGGCCTGCAGATCACCTTTTTCTCTATCGTGAGCCCTCTTGGCTACAGAAAGAAGATAAGCCACCCTGATGTTACTCACATCCTGATAATCCTACCAGTCACAAGGCACAAACAGAAAAAATGCAGACATTCTGTTACTGCCGTTCAAAAGGGTTACCAGCGGTCCCCTTCCTTACTTTTTCCAGACTCCAATCCTCTGCTGGAGTCTTGGAAGCACTGGATTTGGAAGCCTCCCTCTACCAAGCCCTCACAGAATGTGCACACAGTTAAGGGCATGGGATTGTTGGCAAAGGGGCATCATTGCCCTGACATGGCATTTTAAGGAATTTAATGAATCAAATCATTTCAGAAGCCATATATCTGCCTTATTTGAGTTAGATGAAAAGAGAAGTTACTAGGGTAGGATCAGGCATTGTCTCCTTTTTAAAAAAGGGGTCATAGATCTTGTACTGCCACCGGAGAGCAGATGATGCGTCATAGAAATCTCTGCACGACAAACTATGTGAAGCTCAATTTATCTACTTCAGGAAGACCAAGAGCTACATCAGCTCAACAGGGATTTGAACTTGTGGTCCCAGGGACTTCTGGACTAATGAAGCTGATGGTGAGATGACTAAGTCATCACCACTAGCTAATGGGCCCCCAGAGAGGATACATGTGATCAGAATGATTTATTGATCAATGCTGACCTCTAAAACTACTTTAGGACAGGCATTGGAAATGTAAAACCACTTTTACTGTGCCATGGCTCAGGCTGCTGTTACTTCGGCTTTGTAAAATGCTGTATGGGACTGGGATCAATCACTGCTAGGCCTTGCAGTTTGCTGACCTCCATTAGGAAAAGAACTCTCTAGAAGAAGCAGAAAACCCATGTTTAATAGCAAAGAAAGCAATGCCACTTCAGTAGTGCATTTGGAATCACAATGAAAACTTGGAGGGCAGAAGTCCCTACCTCCCACAGGTTGAAAGAGTTCTGTGGAAAAAAAAAGTGGAAAAACTCAATTCCACATAGTTCACAAAGAATAAACTGCATTATCAGAAGAATTTTTTTTTCTGAATGAGGAATCTTTCTTCAATTCTATAAATAACCTCATATAAAGGTGCTCAACATCACTAATCATCAGGTAAATGCAAATTAATACTACTATGAGATATCACCTCATACCCATAAGGATAGTCATTATCAAAAAGTCAAAAGATACAAATGTTTGTGACAGTATGGAGAAAAGAGAACCGCAGTACACTGTTGACAGAAATGTAGATTGGGCTGGGTGCAGTGGCTCACACCTGTAATCCCAGCACTTTGGGAGGCTGAGGCAGGCGGATCACCTAAGGTTGGGAGTTCGAGACCAGCCTGGCTAACATGACGAAACCCCATCTCTACTAAAAATACAAAAAAATGAGGCAGGCATGGTGGTGGGTGCCTGTAATCCCAGCTACTCAGGAGGCTGAGGCAGGAGAATCACTTGAATCTGGGAGGCAGAGGTTGTAGTGAGCCGAGATCACACAACTGCACTCCAGCCTGGGAAACAGAGTGAGACTTTGTCTCAAAAAAAAAAAAAATGTAGCTTGGTACAGCTGTTATACAAAACAGTGTGGAGGTTCCTAAAGAAAATAAAAATAAAACTATCATATGACCCAGCAATCCTTCTTCTGGGTGTTTACCCAAAGGAGATGAAATCACCACCTTGTAAAGATATCTACACTCCTATGTTCATTGCAGCATTAGTCACAATAGCCAATAGGTGAAAACAACCTAGATGCTATACACACACACACACACACACACACACAAACACACACACACACAGACATATTACTCAGCCTTAAAAAAGGAAATCTTGCAGCTGGGTGCAGTGGTTCACGCCTGTAATCTCAGCACTTTGGAAGGCCGAGGCAGGCGGATCACGAGGTCAGGAGATCGAGATCGAAACCATCCTGGCCAACAGCGTGAAACCCTGTCTCTACTAAAAATACAAAAAATTAGCTGGGCGTGGTTGCGGGCGCCTGTAGTCCCAGCTACTTGGGAGGCTGAGGCAGGAGAATGGCGTGAACCTGGGAGGCGGAGCTTGCAGTGAGCCGTGAGCCGAGATTGTGCCACTGCACTCCAGCCTGGACAACAGAGTGAGACTCGGTCTGCCTCAAAAAAAAAAAAAAAAAAAGAGAGAGAAAAAAAAAAGGAAATCTTGCCATTTGCCACAAAATGGATGAAACTGAAAGGCATTATGCTAAGCGAAATAAGCCAGAAACATAAAAGTTTTGCTTGATCTCATTTATATGGGGAATATTTTGCTTGATCATATATATATATGTATATAAATAAACGGCTCAAATACACAGAGAATGAAACAGTGGTTATGACTGGCAGGAGGTAGAGGGAGAGGAAATGGGGAGATGTGGTTCAAAGGATACAAAATAGAAAATATGTAGGATGAACAAGTTCAGAGACCTGATGTACAACATGAGGACTAAAGTTAATAAAGTCGTCCTGTATTAAACATTTTTGTGAAATAAATGGATTTTAGCCGCTCTTATCATAAAAATTGTAATTATGTGAGATGACAAATATGTTAATCTGCTTCACTACAGCAGCCATTTCACTATCTTTATGTATCCTGTAACATCAAGTTGTAAACTTCAATTATACACAATAAAATTTATTTTAAAAATTAACAAATAAATAAAAACACTGGATATCTATGCTTAAAAAAAGTATTCTGATAAGATTTTGCCATAATATTCCCTGCAAGTAAGTACACGGCTGGATATAGACTGAACCTCTGCATAGACTAATTAATGGAGGTTCATAATCAACAATAGATTGCAAAATCCACATCTTGTCTAGAGATGGGGTGACTTGCCTGAGGATCTGAGGGAGACAGTGAGGAATGGAGCGAGACTAAGGCACCACATCATCCAGAACTCAGGAGAGCCTCAGCAAGTCTGATAACCCCTTGACCCCTTCTCTGCTGCTTCCTCAGAGTCCTCCCTCATCAACAATCCCCTCCCTCCCTCTCCTGGATCTTCAACTTCTCTATCAGTGCTTTCTCCTCAGCAAATAAATATGCTCAAGGTTCTACTATCAAAAAGCATGCCCTCATCCTTCCCAGGAAACTCCCCGTCCTTCCACACTTTACTGACAAAATTTTTACATGTCAGTATCCACAGGATCCACATCATCTCGTGAGCACTACACAATTCCTGCCACTCAAGGTTTCCCACAACCATTTTGATAATGCAGAATCTCTGGAGTGAGACACATGTTTGGAATGGCAGATCTGTGTTTCACTAGCTAGGTTAATTTAGACAAGTCACTTAACCTCTTTCATTGTTTCTCTTTTGCAAATGGGAGGATAACAATATTCTCTAATACAGTTGCTGTGAACACTAGCTCATTTAGCAATATCCATGGACAGCATTCATGAAGTGGTAATCATCATCATCATCATCACCATCATTATTATCATTATCATCATCATCATTACCATCATTATCATTATCATCATCACCATCATCATTATCATCATCAACATCATTATCATCATAGTTAACACTATTCCTCTATTCCTGGGGAGGATATCCAAAATCAGTGTCAACCCAAGGAATAGATGCTGGGACAAGCACATGGTTATGCCAGAGATAACTAGAAATTATCGTATCAAAACTCAGAAGAAAAATGTGGGACTCTGAACCCAAGAAGCAGGCAGAAAATAAGAGGCAACCAGAGATCTGAACATGGTCAGAAGGTGAACTAGTTTCTGAACCTAGATATAACAGGTTTGGCCCCTGGTCAAATCCTGTCAATTCTCAAGAAGGTCCAACCTGAACTTGTAAAGCCACCAGTCTACAGAAAAGTGCCCACTAGCAAAGAGGTCAACCATATCCTAGGTAAGATGAAAATTCCCTTCTGTTCTGTGCCAGCCTTTCTGCTGATGGGCAGAAGGGCCCATCCTAGTTGTTAAATGGTTTCTCATGTCCCTGAGAGGGCTTCTGCCATATTCATGTATGGTGGAAGTAATTAAATAGGGCATGGTTGTGGGCAGTGCCTAGGGGTGGAAAGAAGTGATGCCTCCTTTGGAAAACATTTGAAGTATTTAAAAACGACTTTAGAAGATTTGGAGAGTGTGCATGAGTGTGTGTGGTCATAGACTGCATAAAAGTGAGTGTGGGCTGCAGATTTCCATCTCTTCTAGGTGTGTGGGGCTCCTGCAGCAGGGAGGTCTCCCTGAAATGAAGTATAGGACACAAATTAGGCAATCTAAGACAAGCTATAGCCCAAAGTTACCTGTTTGTACTCTGGTTTGAGAGAAGTTGATTTCCTCTGAAATTTCCAGAGCATCCCATGTTCCTGCAATAATCCAACCCTTCCCACTTCTCTAAGTTGCCGTGTGAAGAGTTGGAAGAAAAACAGAAATGCAAAAACACTGGAGTGTTTTTACAATGGAAGACAGAAAAGGGAAAGAGATTGGAGAGAACCTACCCTGGCCTGGGACTTTCTCCATCCCTTTCAAAGTATGTTTCACAAAAATCAATGTTTACAAATGAAAACCTGTTTCCTTGTTCATTCTTTATTAGTTTACAAGCGACCTCAACTCCCATATAGGTTAAATTTGTATTTTTCCAGAATCTTTTTGTTCTGTACACTCATGTCCAAACAGCTCACACGTTTCCTACAAGTAAATACACATAAATATGCCCTATACTTGCAGTAGGATTCACTCGATTATATTATAGTTAGTTTTCCTGAAAATTTTATCAGACAGAAAATATCCATTAGGTTGGTAAGAAAGTAATTGTGGTTTTTGCCATTAAAAGTGTGGCAAACATCCCAATTACTTTTGTACCAACCGAATATACAACCTAAGAATTTTTAAAATAATAACATTGTTATTGTAGAACATTTAGAAAGTATAAAATAAAATAAAGAATTTGATAAACCCTGTCTGTAGTCCCACCACTCAGATAATATAATGTTTTAATACACATTCTTCTATGACTTTTTCTATGTGTATATGCAAATTCACATAGAAATATATGGAAATGTATTTATGCAGTTAAGCTCTTTTTTGTACCTATATTTCTATAACCTAATTTTTCCAGATAATATTATATATTTTAAAAAATATTCAAGCCAGTAAGTTCTCTATAAAATTACTTAAATGGTATGAACTGATTATTTGGAGCATAGAAAGCAGCCTGGTGGAAAGACCCCTTGCCTGAGGATAAAGAGTCCACTGTGCGCTGAATATGTAGTGTGACCTTGGGCAACTCATTCTACTCCTGAGTCTCGGTTTCCTGTGCCTTGATGAGAATCAGAAATAAAATAATTTCTACCAACTCACCACCATCACCTTCATTGAAGAAACCCAAGACTTGAAGCCCAGCCCTCCCTGGGGCCTTGAAGGGGCCTCCTAACCCAGGCTGAGCTACATCTCTTCCCATCCACTGCTAAGCACTTTCCTGCTTTTCTCTCTCTAAACTGTGATCCTGGCTATCAAACGTGGCTATCAAACTATACAGTTTAGATTTGGGTGTGCTCACCTTACCCAGAACTTCATTTTATCTTTCCTGTTTTCATTGTAAAACGAAATCTAATCATATCACTCTCCCGCTGTTGTCTCTCAATGGCCCATGATGGCTCTTAGAGAGAGGTTTCCTGAGCTGCCCCACCTACACTCCGGCCTAGTTCCTCACCCTGCCTCCCTCTGCCTTCCTGCCCTCAGGCACCCTTTGGTTCCTCAAAAGCATCAAGTCCTGTGTCCCCTAGGCCTTGGCATCCACCGTTCCATTACAGCCACGTTAACCACCATGCCTACCCTCCAAAAGCATTTCATCCTTATTCAGCCTTCAGGGAAAGGTAATCATATGCCTCCTCCCTCCTTTGAAGTAAATTAGATCATCATTTCCAGTGCTCTCCCTCCCATAACATTTAGCACAGCGTATACATGTGGTTATTTGATAAGCATTTGTTTCTCCCTTAGACTGTAAGCTCCACGCAAGAGAAGTGTTCAGCTCATCCCTGAAGCTTTACTGCTCAGCTCAACTCTGTGCACATAGCAGGCACTCAATAGATATTTGTTTTAAAACTAAGTGCATTTTCTCTTTGTAATTTCCTCCTCTAACTATTTTAAATTCCAGTTTTCCTTGTGTGATCTCTGTGCAGGTAAGCTTCCTCATGCCCTTTCTGGATCCAGGATGAGAAAAGCAAAAAAGTAAAAATGAATAGAGGATGGGTTATGTTATTCTTTCTCTCTCTTAAAACATAATCAATAAGAATCATTCACAACCCCACACCCTTAAAACTGTACAAAGCACCTTCGGAGAAAGGGGTGAGAGGTCTGGGGTACCAACTTTTCCACTGGAGCTGTTCTTTCCCTACAAATTGGCCAAGGAACTCAAAATGCCCCAGACCCAAATACCTAACTGCAGTCAAAGGGTGAGAATATTTCGGACCAAATAAAAACACTTGGAAAACCTTTTTAGAGCCATTCCAATTACCTTAGGACCTGTTAAAACCATTGCCAGTTAGAAGTGAGAAGGTTAAAATACAGGTCAATCAACACTACACATTTGCAAATAGGCTCAACAAATGTGCCAAGGAGTTACTTCTCTCTGCTCAGGCAGGTTTTATTTGATTACTTATAATAAATGACATACACTGGTCAAAACTGTGTGATCTGGTTCTCTCTCTCTCATAAACGTCATATGCTCACCAATTCCAAGTATGTTCTAAAATGGGAATGTAGTTGTTTTCAAAGTAGATTTTTTTGTAAGCATAGTACCTTGTCTCACTGCAGATTTCTCAATGAACATATTAATTCTTAACTTATGGAGGAAATAAACTCTTTGTTTTGATATTCAGTGAATTTTTGTAAAAAGACACTAGAGATACTCTATAATAGAGTGGCAAAAAATAGTTGACTTTTTAATTTTCTCTTGAAATATCAGATATAAGTGGAGAGAGAAATCTGAAGAAGGTGCCACTAAGAAACTGGCATGAAATGTCCACTCTAAGTGACCAAATGTGCTGCTATGTGAAGGAGTGAAAGCCTTCATTGCAGAAGCCATCGATATCTTGCCTGTAAATTGTAAATTCCGCATGAGTCAATAATGACCTGGGCCACTTGAACTCCAATGGAGAAAGGAGGCTACCATAGACCAAAGACTCCTCCAGGAGGAGCAAGGAGGACCCTTCAAATCTCCAGAACTGTGTTCCTGCAGTATGTCTTAATGCCCTTGAAGAAGAATATACCTCTGGACAATTCTAAAGGATTTGCTGTAATCATTACACCAAATGACAGTTTTGCCTGAGATCATTCATGTAAAAAGTAAGCATTTAGAAAAATAGTTGATGATTCCCATGGAGGTACTAGAAAGCAGTAAACACCATTCAAACCATAAGAGAAACTCACAAAGGTGTTGCCTGATCAAAGATGAATTATGGGTACTTATTCACACTCCAAAGGCCACTTGAACTTACAAGTAGTTCTTTAAACAGCAACTTCCCAAATAATCTAGTTATTTACTTATAGAGACACTTAGGGGATTAATAGAGAATGAAAATGGTGATAGAATAAACCTAAAAGAAACTGATAAAAACTATAGCATACTGAAAGGCCATCAACAATTAAGATGTAGCTCCAAAGAAATTATAAGGCATATCATAGTAAATAGGACATTATCCTGAAATTATTAGATTTATCCATAGTTCTTCAAAACCAATTATGCAATATGAGAAATTTTTTAAAATAACAGACTCTTCCAGTCCAACATGGTTTTATTTCCTATATATGATGATAAGATCTCGATACTTCTTATCATAAGTGAACTTTTTATATTATTTATCTTGTGACTTTATTCAGAAGCAAGGGGAGTACAGTATTTTTCTTTTTAAAAGGCAAATTCTTAAAAGGCAAAGCCCAAGTTGTGTTTAATTTCATATTCTCAGTGCCTGACACCTCGTAGGTACTTTATAAATATTTGAAGAAGGAAGGAAAGAGAGAAGGAAGGGAGGGAGGAGGATAAATAAGAAGGAAGACCTATTTTGATGGGATGTGCTATTCGGCTTGTGGTGGTGATCCTTCTCTTTAGACTTCCTAAATATGTCAGCCTCTTTTGCTCCCTTGTCCATAGTTGCTTGATTCAACTTTTGAAATCTTTTGAAGATTTCTCAGGAATTCAGTTACTTCAATAATTGACGTAGTTCAATAATCCTTCTACATAGAATAAAATAATAAATGTTTGAACTCTTCAATCTAACTGTCCAGATCCTCAATAAATTTCCTCCTTTTACCCTCACCCCAGCCCATTTATTTTATTTTAAAAATTATCTGGGTGCCTGCAATGGGCCCAAACTTGCCCTAGGTTGGTCCTGGAGGTTCAAAGACTAATACAAAAACCTCAGCTCTGGGAGTCTTCACTCCTTCAGCTCCCTCACTCCTTAAGTGGCTCTTTTTCCCCAAATGTCCATCTCTGGTCAGTCAAGCCATCTTGCTTATAAAGCAGACACCGTTTGGGTAAATATTGCTATCTCTTTTACATAGAATGCTATTTAATACATTTAGAATTCTCTATCATCTTTGAAGTTTCTAATGAGCAGAGAGCTTCCTAGACAGCTTCACTGATCAACTAGACCTGGCTTCAGCCAATCTCTTCTGCACACTCCTTCAGCAGTTGTCAGGAAACTACAGTAAACATTTTATCTCCTCAATTAGGCCAAACCCTGTGAAGGTGAGCTCTGTATACGGAACTTGGTTTCTTGCCTTGCCCACAAAGAGAATAGTGCTTAACACAATGAGGTAATCATTTCATTTTATCAGTTCACTAGTTCCTTTGGCACCCTTTTCTGATGCTAAACTTGATCACTATGAGGACCAACTTGGAGACCACCAAAGGCAAGAGAATTTCCTAAAGTGGTTTTGATGCATAATATCCTCATTGCATGTACTTCTCTATGCCACAGCTACTTCTGATCTTGAGATTTTCTTCAGAAAAAAAACAATCCACTAGAATGCAAATGAAGGCAGGGGTTTATACTAGTTTTGTTCCATGCTATATCTCCAGCATCTAGAACAGAGGTGATACATACAACAATTTCATAAAAAACTGTTTAGTTAGCAAATTATTGCTTTAACTGTCTGTTAGATAAATAAATGTACATATGATTTTATAGATTCATATACATTTATATGTTTTTTAATGTTTCAAAAGCATATGACATGTGGAAGATTACACACAAAACTGCTAACATTCATTAACTCAAGGGAATGAATTACAGGAAAGGAGGTGTAAGGGTGCTATAACTTTTTTTCTTTTATACGGTGTTAAAGCAAAAGAGAGGCTCAAATAAGGAGGAATTTAACAAATACAAAGTTCTTTCAGGGCCAGGACTCAATGTATTTCTAAAAGCCAAGAGAATTTACAATTCAACAAAAAAGTATCAATAAGGAAAGAAAATCAAAGGCTTATGAAGTTTCATGGAAAACCTAATTTCATTGTGTGCTGAACTTTATTAGGTAATATTTTTATTTGTTTCCAAAAAGCAGCTCTTACCTTTCTTTTCTTTTTCATTAGTTACCAAAGTGAATTCTTTCTCTTCCTTTAATACAGATTTGCAGCTAAATGCACAGGGACATCTACAAGCTTGTAAACAATTTTCAGCAGTTCATTACCCACCTCTCTTGCCCTACAGAAAGTATAAACACAATGGTACAACAAATCACATGAACATTCTTTTCTACGGCTCACAGTATAATGTTCTGAGAACAACGAGCAGACCAATAACCAAGACATTCCTGCAAAGGCACAGTGCAGCTGCCAGCCACAAGCCAGGCCGCCACGTTTCAGCACATACCATTTGCTCTTCACAAAAGAGTTAAAGAGGTGACCCTACATTAGAAGACATTTTGGAGTTTTATTAGAAGAGCAAGGCTTGGTTTGGTGTGACAATTTTTTTTTTTTTTTTTTTTTTTTTTAAGACTGAGTCTTGTTCTGTCACCTAGGCTGGAGAACAGTGGCACGATCTCGGCTCACTGCAATCTCTGTCTCCTGAGTTCAAGTGATTATTCTGCCTCGGCCTCCTGAGTAGGCGGGACTACAGGTGTGGGCCACCACGCCTGGCTAATTTTTTGTATTTTTGGTAGAGACAGGGTTTCACCATATTGGCCAGGCTGGTCTTGATATCCTGACCTCATAATCCGCCCACCTCAGCCTCCCAAAGTACTGGGATTACAGGTGTGAGCCACCATGCCCGGTCTGGTGTGACAATATTTTTAATAGTTTTTTCAGTCTTCTTTCGTGGCATTCCCAAAGTTCCATTTGTAAACATCTTTTTTTAAAATAATACAAATATTCATTATGATTATTATTGATAGTTTATTTTGAGACTGAGAAAAGAAATTTAAGACCGTGATATTTCATCCTTACTAGCTGTATTAAGATATACACTTTTGGAACTATAGATAAATTTTAAGGGTTGAAGTGGAAAGCACTAAAATTCTGTGGAACTGTGTTTAAGACATACAAAGAATACAATAGACTTTAGTAAAATGATGCCATTGATATCTTGCAGAATAAATATAAATCAGAGGTTTAGGCTGGACTCTTCATCTTTCCTCATCCTACATCTCAAACTGAGTAGGCTCAGATGTCTGGGTGTGAGCTGGGATTTGGAGAACTCCAAAGAACAGGGTAGACTTTGCCCACAGAGGGCAGGAAAATCCATTTCCCCCAAAATCCCCCCAACTGCTTCCTTATATCTGAAATTCCAACCAAGATGCTTTCCTAAGACTTTGTTACTCACTCAATCAGAAATACTCCTGAAAAACGTGAGATTTTGCATTGATAATCAGTTCAGCTTTTATGCGCTCTCATTCTTTTCCAAACAAAAGGAAGAGAACACAAAAACAGTTGCACCTCTTGCCAGAACACAACCCCCTGAATGTTTGACACTGAGGTTTAGAGGCCCTAGAGTGAGTTAAGTCAGAGCACCAGGAGGCTCAGGGAGTGCTCGGAATAACTTCTGACGTTAAGACTGGCCACAAGCTGCAGCCTCTCCACAATCCCAAAAGGGAGCGCAAGGCTTCCTCCTACTTGTAGGCATGGGCCCCTGTGCTGCAGTGGTGTCCTAACCAGACATCCTGCCTCTGCTCCTGACCCTCGAGCCCACCTCCACAGACTCTTAAAACCCCTGGTGACCCCTCACTGCACTCAGGATACATTCCAAATACCTGAGCAAGGCTTAAATGATCTTTTGAGATCTTTCCATTTCCCTCCCCATGGCAGGCAGAATAGCGCCCCACAGAGATGGCCCCTTCTGAATCCTTGCAACCTCTGAATGTTGTGGCAAAAAAGGGTCTTTGCAGATGTGATAAAGTTAAGACTCTTGAGATAGGAAGATTATCCTGGATTATCTAGGTAGGTCCTAAAAAGAGGGAGGCATAGGGAGATTTGACCACACACAAAGGTTGAGGAAATAGGTCATGGAAAAAGAGACTGGGATGACATGGCCACAAGCCAATGGCTGCCAGCAGCCACCAGAAACTGAAAGAGGAACAGATTGTCCCCTAGAGTTCCTAGAGGGAATCAACCCTGCTGACACTTTGATTTCTACTTCTCGCCTCTAAACTGTGAAAGAATAAATTTCTGTTATTTTCAACCACCCAGTTTGAGGTGGTCCTTAGATAAAACTAATGCACTCCTCTATGCCCTAGCCATTTTGGAACTAAACAGATGGTGCCACCTTAGCCTCCACCCCTTAGCACATGCTATTCACTCTGCCAAGAGACTCCTGTCCACCTAAAATTGGGAGGTGGAGGGACACCAGGGTGGAAAACGGAAAAAAACTTTAATTCTGTGCTTAGATTTATAAAAGTAGGCATCACAAGGTACAGCTCTGATACATTTGCAGGGTTAATAAAGAGCTCCTTCCCATCCCATTTGATCCTTACAACAACCCTATGATGTGGGTAGGGATAAGTAACAAGGTCACCCTTTATGTATGACAAAAACTGAGGCTCAGAGAGTGGATCTCACGGTAGCTGGTTAATGATGCTATTAGTCTCCTGACTGTCTCTAATGTGAATTCCTGCCTTCTTCAGTGTCCTATAAAAATGGCATTGACATGTACTTTTCAACCCTAGTCCAAATCATCTAGTACTGATTGTTCTTGAGTCTTTCCTAGAGCCAGAATAGCCGTTAAGTGCAAACAAGACTCAAATGCCTTTCCAGGAGGATCAATCTGCGAATCAAGAAGTGACAACTCACAGACCAAGTCAGGAAGGTGGGCCACATCCCTCATGTCCATGCCGTCTGGATTCAGAAGCTATGTGGAACCACCCAGAAATCTGCCCTGATTCAAAGAAATCCTCTTCTGTTAGCGCATTAAAGAGCTGCAAAAATCCTTCCCAGCCTGGCTTCTGAAATAGACATCACATGAGAAGGAGAATCTAGCACAAATCATGGCCGGAGTTGGTTCCAACCTTGCAGAACAGCATCCACAGTATTAGGATTGGAAAACAGCAAAAGCCACCAAAACCAGGAGCAATATGGCTTTTAGCAATTTATTTAGAAAACTAAGGTAAAACAAATAGTAGTTTGCTTTTGTAGCAAGAGTGACGGTTGTTTCTATAAATAACTCAGGTAACAGACAGGGCAGGCAGAACAGAAGAAATCTAAACTGGGACTCATAAAATCAACAGCAAACATCAGCCTATCAGCACTGAAATGATCCCCTAAGCCCAGTCTCCCTAGATGCTGCCTCTCTGGGGCAAAGGCTGTTTTCTCATATTATACACGAGCAAAGTTAGACAAGTCAAACACCTCTAATGCCTCAATAATCTAGAAACTATTACATTTCTATCAGTGAGGATACCTTTCAGCAACTGCTAGAGATCAGTAAGACGGGATAGCTTACTTAACAGAAGTGGCTACATAATTTGCAGTGCCCAGTGCAAAATGAAACTGCAGGGCCCCTGGTTCAAAAATTCTTAAAAAGCTCAAGAGGGTGACAACAGAGCATTCAACCACACACAGGCCCCTCTGTGCACAAGCCAAGCGACTGCACAGGTTTCCTGCCCATGAAACTGACCCTGCAATGAATGATAGCTCTCTCTCCCAACAGGTGATAAATTCTAGTTTACTAGGTTCAAACAAGAGGAGGTGAGGGAGGGGAGAGTCAAATTATGACTCCATGATGTGAAAGAGAAAGATGAGCTGTGCCAGTCAGATCACTGTAAATCAGCAGTCCCAGGGACCAGTTTGGTGGAAGACCATTCCTTCCACGGACCTGGGGGCAGGGATGGTTTGGGGATGATTTAAGCACGTTACATTTATTGTGCACTTTATTTCTATTATTATTACATTGTAACATATAATGAAATAATTATACAACTCACCATAATGTAGAATCAGTGGGAGCCCTGAGCTTGTTTTCCTTCAACAAGATGGTCCCATCTGGGGATGATGGGAGACAGTGACAGATCATCAGGCATTAGATTCTCATAAGAAGTGCCCAACCTAGATCCCTCACACACACAGTTCACAATGGGGGTTGTGCTCCTATGAGAGTCTAATGCTGCCGCTGATCTGACAGGAGGCGGAGCTCAGGTGGTAATGTGAGTGATGAAGAGTAGCTATAAATACAGATGAAGCTTCACTTGCTTGTCCACCGCTTACCTCCTGCTGTGAAGCCTGGTTGCTAACAGACTACTGACCAGTACTGATCCATGGTCCAGGGGTTGGGGACCCCTATTTAAATAATATAATTCTCTTGGTGATACATGTATTACATAACAGACTGACTGTGGGCCAGGCACTTTGCCTACAAATTTGCATCACCTCATTTATTTCTCACCAACATCCACCTATAAGTAATATTGCTCTCCTCAGTTTATAGTTTCATAAGGAAACAGAGGTTCATAAGGGTTAGTGTCTGAAGTTTTCTAAGGTCTAGTGTCTGAATGCTTTTCTTCTAATTATTAGTTAACACTGTTTCGTTATATCCAAAAAGCATGCGGAAAAGTACTGTCGCCTAATTTAATAGCAAAATCTTACACACCCCCAATTCCTGTAATACATATGATGACACCCACCAGATTTGTGCTCACGTTACTCAGTCCTCAAGTTAGGTGTAGGCCTCTTCACAGGACTGTAGGCTTATAGGTATCTCTCTGCAGGGTTTTGTGATATTTCTCACAGGGACTTCCTGGTTAAGGCCCGCATCCCCGAGAAGCTTGGAAGTAAGTGGGAAGATCAATATGCATAGGTTGAACTGTAACTCATCCAGGAATGTAAAGTATGGGATTATAAAGAGGCACATAGGGTTTATAAAGAGTAATGCTATTGGGGAATCTCTGAAGAATTCAGAGAAGAGGTGATAGTTTAGCTGGGCATGAAATGACATCAGGAGTGTTTAATGTTAATTTTTCTGTATGTTGTCTTTGTTAAAGCTTATTTTTGTGATAACCAATTAAAATTTTTGAAAAGTTGAAAGCTCTTTAACTATAAAAAAATCTGTAAGGCCACCATCCCATAAGTAATCACTGTTAACAACGTGTTATATTTCTCTCTATGATATTTCACATGTGTATATTGATTGGAAGATGGAATTGTGTAGTAAATATAGTTTTGAATCCTGCCCTTTCTCTTAACAATATGTTTGGGTCATACAAATCATACTTTTTAAATAATTTCAAAATATTCCTATATATGGAGGTGCTGTAATTTATTTGACATGTCCCTTGTTGCTTACCATTTAAGTCATTTCTTGGTGTGTGTACCTGGCTTCTTAACTTTCCTTTTTTCTTTTCAGTTGACTCATAATAATTGTACTTATTTACAAAATACAGAGTGATATTTTGATACAATGTGTAATTATCAAATCAGGGTAATTAGCATATCCACCATTTCAAACATTAATTATTTCTTTGCTCGGTGAACATTTAAAATCCTCTTTTAGCTTTCTGATAATATACAATAAATTATAGTTAACATTTATTTTGAGTTTTAGTGCTTCTATTAACAATGTTGTAAGGAACATCTCCACTCCTTTTTTTTTTTTTTTTTTTTTTTGACGGGGTCTCGCTCTGTCATCCAGGCTGGAGTGCAGTGGCACAATCACAGCTGACTGAGCCTTGACCTCCTGGGCTCAAATGATCCTCCCATCTCAGCCTCCTGAGTAGATGGGACCCATCTCAGCTTCCTGAGTAGCTAGGACTACAGTCATACACCACCACACCTGGCTATTTTTTAATTTTTTTTTTAAGATGGGGTCTTGCTACGTTGCTCAGGCTGACCTTGAACTCTTGGGCTCAAGTGATCCTCCTGTCTCAGCCTCTCAAAGTGCTGGGATTACAGGTGTGAGCTACCATGCCCAGCTACCTCCATTCTTAATAGCTGATCTGCACTATGGATTACATCCTTCTAAGATTAAGGAACAATCATTGAGATAAAAAGCACTCTTTATCATATATTTAAAATTGCCTATTTTGCAAGCATATTAAAATTGCTTTCTTAAAAGCCTGTACAAATGTGTACTAAACTTATTTACACCCCAGCCACACCAGCCTTCAGTTCTTTAACATTCCCACTGTTTTCTACCCCAGGACGTTGGTGCATACCATTTTAATCACACTGCCTGGAACATTCACATATCCTAGGATCTATCTCAGAAGTGTCTGTAACTGTTCTTTGATTTGACCTTTAGTTCTTGAGACAGTACCTTGCGGTTCCAGTGTTTATAGCACCACAATACATTTTGGTATCCGGTAGGGTAAGTTCTATTCCACCTCCACCCTAATAATTTACTTTTCAAATTTTTTACAGTATTTAAATTTTTTATATTTTTTATTTAGGTTTTGTCAAGCCAACCAGATAGTCCCCTATATATTTTGCTTGGAATTATGCGAAAATTGTTAATTTGGGCAAAAGTAACATCATATTATTTTACAGTACTCCCGTTCAAGAATGAAATATACATTTCCATTTAGTCAAATATTCTTTTATATTGCTCAATAAAATTTTGTGGTTTTCTTCATATAGGTGTCACACATTCTTTGATAATTCATAGTTGTAGTTGCTACTATATATTCTACAATGTTTATTGCTGTTATATACAAATGTCATTGGTTCTTGTATATTTATCCTGCAGCCATTGTACTTTTGATGAACTTGCTTATTAATTCAAAACATTATTTAGCTGTGGTCCTGGATTGCCAGGGTATGTCTAATCATGCTGTCATCACAGAACCATAATTTTGTTTCCCTTTTCTATAGTTATTCTTATTTTCTTTTATTTATTTATTTGTTATTATTATACTTTAGGTATATCTCCCAATGCTATCCCTCCCCCCTCCCCCCACCCCACAACAGTCCCCAGAGTGTGATGTTCCCCTTCCTGTGTCCATGTGTTCTCATTGTTCGATTCCCACCTATGAGGGAGAATATGCGATGTTTGGTTTTTTGTTCTTGCGATAGTTTACTGAGAATCATGATTTCCAATTTCATCCACGTCCCTACAAAGGACATGAACTCATCATTTTTTATGGCTGCATAGTATTCCATGGTGTATATGTGCCACATTTTCTTAATCCAGTCTATCATTGTTGGACATTTGGGTTGGTTCCAAGTCTTTGCTATTGTGAATAATGCCGCAATAAACATACGTGTGCATGTGTCTTTATAGCAGCATGATTTATAGTCCTTTGGTTATATACCCAGTAATGGGATGGCTGGGTCAAATGGTATTTCTAGTTCTAGATCCCTGAGGAATGGCCACACTGACTTCCACAATGGTTGAACTAGTTTACAGTCCCACCAACAGTGTAAAAGTGTTCCTATTTCTCCACATCCTCTCCAGCACCTGTTGTTTCCTGATTTTTTAATGATTGCCATTCTAACTGGTGTGAGATGGTATCTCATTGTGGTTTTGATTTGCATTTCTCTGATGGCCAGTGATGGTGAGCATTTTTTCATGTGTTTTTTGGCTGCATAAGTGTCTTCTTTTGAGAAGTGTCTGTTCATGTCCTTCACTCACTTTTTGATGGGGTTGTTTGTTTTTTTCTTGTAAATTTGTTTGAGTTCATTGTAGATTCTGGATATTAGCCCTTTGTCAGATGAGTAGGTTGCAAAAATTTTCTCCCCTTCTGTAGGTTGCCTGTTCACTCTGATGGTAGTTTCTTTTGCTGTGCAGAAGCTCTTGAGTTTAATTAGATCCCATTTGTCAGTTTTGGCTTTTGTTGCCATTGCTTTTGGTGTTTTAGACATGGTTTATTGTATTTACTGGAACTTTCAGACAATACTAAATAACAATGGTGACAGTGAGAATTCATTTCTTTTCTCTGCTTTAAATGGAAATACCTTCACAATGAAATGTGATGTTGACTCTTAGTTTCTATTTTCTTTATCAGGTAGAGAACGTATCCTCCTATTAGTGTTCCAAGAGATTTTTTTATCAGGAATAGATATTCAATTTTATTGAATATCCACCGAGATCAACATTTTTTAAATTAGTGACTGGATGTATTAATGCATTGTTAAAAATATTAAACTGTCATAACCCTGGAATGAGTGTGGATGAGTAGTCATTCTAAGGTACTTTTGAATATAGTTTCCTGGTCTTGTGCTTACACTTTTCCATCTTTATTTATATATGTGATTGGGTTATTGCCTTCTGTATGTGGGCTGTCAGACTTAGGCTCACAGAAAGTAAACGCCACAATGGCTGAGATTTTTGCCTAATTTGTCCAGTGCTGGACCCTCTGCCTAGGTCAGTGCCTGATATATAGTAAGTACTTGATAAATATGTGAGTTAATAGAATATATCTGATATTTCTGAAGTTTTTGAGTCAACGCTCGTAACTGCTTTCACATAAATTGTCTATTTCATCCAGATTTTCAGATGTCTTGGCATATATTTTTGTTCATATATTTATCAAAAGCTCATGTCTTGTTAGTTTAAGATCTGCTTCCTGGATTGAATTTTTCCTTCTGTTTGTTTTTAGTTCTCTAAGTTACTGAATTTTACTCTTGTCTTCATTTTTATTTCAGTCTATAAATTTTCTTTTATTGTTCTCTTCATACCTTTTTAAGGTTATTGCCTATTTCACTTATTTTTATTCATTCTTCTTTTATTAAGAAAGATTACAAAATTATGAACTTGCCTTTGACTGTATCTTGCCCACATCTCATAAGTTGGTAGTTTAATGCACTTGTGAAGCTTTTAAAAAATACAGGACTCATTTGGGACCTATCAAATCAGAATCTCCGGAACAGAGACTAGCCGTCTGTACTTTTTGAGAGCTCCTTGGGTGATTCTGATATATAGCCAGAGTTGGGGTATGTGGGTCTAAGCCTGCCTGGAGCTTGCGCACAGTTTGGAGTGAGGTATTGGAGAATGACTAGTGCCTTCCAAAGGTGGAAGATGGCTTTAAGCACCACATGAAAGAATTTGGACTTTAAGCTATAGATACAAGGAGTCATCAAAAGTTGGCAGCAGGATTAAAGTTCAGACTACACTTCCAAGACAATAACTGAGCTCCAATGTAAAGACAGAATGAAGAAGGGAAGAGAAAGACTGTCACTGGTATGATCTCTCATCACCATTATCATCATGATCTGTGGATCTTACAGCAATGGTTCTGAAAGTGTGGCTCCAGACCAGCAGCACCAGCATCCCCTAAGAAGGTTGCTTGTCCCACTCCAGACCTACTGAATCAGGGACCCCTGAGGGCGGGGCACAAGTAGTCCTGCTTTTAAAAGCCTACCAGGTGATTCTCATGTATGCTAAAAACCACTGCCTTATAGTTACTCATCATTCGGCAATAAAGTAAGTGATAATTTCTGTCCACTGTAACATAAGAAAAATAACATCAGAAAAAATCTGGCTGGGCTTGGTAGCTCATGCCTGCAATCCCAGCATTTTGGAAGACAAAGGCAGGAGGATTGCTTGAGCCCAGGAGTTTGAAACCAGCCTGAGAGCAATACAGTGAAACTCTATCTCTACAAAAAATAAAAAATTAGCCGGGTATGGTGGTGCAAGCCTGTAGTCCCAGCTACTCAGGAGGCTGAGGTGGGAGGATCCCTTGAGCCCAAGAGGTCAAGGCTGTGAGCTATGATCATGCCACTGTACTCCAGCCTGAGCAATGGGGCGAGACGGTCTAAAAAAACAGAAAGAAAAAAATTTATGCATTTATTTCTAAGGTATTTATTGAGTTTCTATTATGTTCCAGCCCCTCAGGGCTGCCAGTAGAGCTTACACATGTTGTACATTGTGGTCTATGTGAATATCACCCCCTGGAATTGTACAGTGCACAGTCTACCAAGCCGCAGGCTGTGGCTGTGCCCCTGGGTAGGTATTAGGTTGACACTAAGGAGAACAAGACAATGTTATTGTATTCATGGAGTTTACATTCTACTGGGAGCAACACACGTTAAACTAGTAAACAAATGCAGAAGATAATTATAGATTGTGAGAGTGCTTTAAAGAAACTAAACAGGCAACATCGTAGAGAAAAACATTTCTTATCCAAATTCTTGAGTATATTCACCAACTCACCTATAATCATTTTGAAACCTAGTAAAGAAGGAGACCCAACTTTTGAAACACATCTCTTCTCTTGACTACTCATTGCAGATAAGACACTGACACAGCCCTGCTCTCTTTTACACAGCACTTCAGAAATCACAGCTATTGATGTGGGTGCTTTTGACTCACACCACAACACACAGGCTACATACATGCAGCAGCTGCCTCTCTCTGACAAGGCGACATTCTCGTATTAGTCACATGCGTGCCTGTGGCAGATGAAGCCCCAGCAACAGCTGACTACAACACTCAGAGACATCACAAGCAATGACACGGCCAGGCTCTCCTGGCCCAGGTAGTTTGCAATATTATCTGATTGCATGCAAATGACAGAAAACACTTTCAGAATTTATATTTGATAGGGAGGTCCTTGCTTGTAGGCAGTACTGTCTGATATAGTAGAATGTGATGTTTTATGAGCGGGATTGACTTGTTTCATTGTCCACAAGAAGCTACAGGACTTTTGTCAAAGAGGTAATCTCACACACCATCAAGGAGATGTTCTCAATAGAGACAGATGTTAGTTTGACATCATATCTTAACTTTAAACTAGTCTCCAGTTCCATGTCACTAATGCGGGGGAGAAAAGGCAGTCCTGAAAATGTGTTCCAGAGTGAAGTACGGTAAGTGGAGAAAAAAAACATCCATCTTAAGTAGACGGAGCAAAATAATTGTCATGTTCCTTTTCCCTTCCCCTTCCTCGCCCCACACCTCTTCTCCATAAACACAGAGTCCAAAGGTTTCAGGCTACTTTTACTCTGAACTCCATTTTTGTCAGATCAATGACAAGCCACATTAACAGCGGTGTTTAATTCTATCGATATGTGACCAATTGTGTTAGATTGTTCGGCCATTGATTTCACTTAGAGCTACAGTTGAGTCTGAAAGGAGCTGCTCTTCCTTGCCATACCTCACACGGTGACAAATGCTGAGTGCTGACTTTGTGCTGGGCTTGTACACACTGATTCCACTTTAGGAACACTCGCTCACATGCCAAAGCTCAACCACAAATGATGCAAATATTATTTCTGAAATTGCAGGGTCATCATTTGCCTCTCTGATTAGCCTTGAACGAGAGCATGGCCTGAAATGAATGGATGAAGAGATAAAAAATTAGAAGGTATGAGAACTAAGCAACTGAAAAAAAAATTCAGTGTTCTGGCTGGCCACAACAAATGGAATTATGAGCAAATTTGAATTCAGATGGTTAAACTGTGATGCTCTTCTATTGCTGTAGTCTTACAGTTTTCCAAAATGACCAGACAAATTACATTTGATCTGGAACTATGGTCATTATCCATTACTTTCACTCATTCCCTCTGTCTGGAATCCACACTTCCTTTGCTTCCAAAACAGATGCCTCTCATATGGCCTAGTATTTGATAGCATAACAGGGTGACTATAGTCAATAATAATTTAATTGTACATTTTAAAATAACTAAAAAGTATAATTGGATTGTTTGTAACACAAAGGATAAGTGCTTGAGGGGATGGATACCCCATCTTCCATGATGCGATTATTACGCATTGTGTGCCTGCATCAAAACATCTCATGCACCCCATAAAGATACACATCTACTATGTACCCACAACATTTAAAAATTTAAAAAATTTTAAAAATAAACATAAAAAACAAAATAGATGCCTCTCATCAGAAGGGAAGCAAATCACTCTCTAGGCAGTCAAAGGAGCCTCTCCACTGTGCAGGAGAAAGATCAGAAGACAAAATAAAGGTTGTAATTTCCTGAATACCAACCCACAACCTCCTGACTTAGTGAATTTCTCAACATGGGCTATGACACTTGAAATACCCATTTCACAGCCAGGATATAGAAAATGGGTCTAGCTCTTTAAGAAGGAGGAGATTCCAGCCACTCAGGATGGCCGTAGATTTAGGGCCTTTTCTCCTCCGACTCGACCGAATCAAGGGCTCTTCTTAAAGGCTGGCCGCCTCGGTCAGTTCAGGCAGTCAAAAAGAACACTCCCTCGATGGCAGCGAGGCCCAGCAGCAGCGTGCCACCGCCAAAGTCCTCGGCCCTTGTGAGCCGTTACAGCACTCAGCTTATCAATTTACTTGCAAATGGCTCCCTGAAGTATTAACCCAGGTTAATTATTCGTCAAATATGATTATGCAATGGTAATGTAAAAAATCGGAAATGCGGGATGGAATTTTTCACTCCAGCAGTTTGGCAATTGTGGCAGCTGGTGGAGGAGCTGGAGTAATTACCAGGCCATTCCAGCTGGTGGATCACCACTCTGGTTCAGGAGGGGAAGGGGAAAAAAGCAATAAAGGACCGGAGGAGCGAGAATCTGAGCCGTGCCAATCGACGTGGGGAAAATTTCACAGCTGCTGGTGGTGATAAATGAGAAACGGTGGCCCTACTTCTAATCAATACATGTAAATGCTACTCATTACAGCCTTTATACACACTTCTCAATTAGCCTTTCCTCCCACTGGTAACAAGGAATGTCATGCTTTCTGGACTGTGAAAGTGGTTCAGCGCTGGGTTCACCTGCATCCGTGAGACGCAGCAACTAGGCTCCCGGTGCCCGTGGCAGCAGGTGGGAACGCCGAAAGGCCGGATTCCTCCTCTAGCCAAAGCAGCCAAATCCCAAGTGTACCCTTTTCATTAAACAGTGACTTTTCAGATACCACTTGTTCATTTGGGGTGACTGACAATCCCACCCAGACTCTACTTAGCATCCAAAAATGCAGGCGCATTTGAGGACATGGCCCAGAAGAAATGTTTTTTAAACAAATTATTTTCCTCCTATTTGAAAAAAAAACCTGATTTTTAAAAGTTGTTCTTCTGAGTAATAAACTCTATTATGATTCAGTGAGTTTTCCACATATATTTGCAGAACTTTTTTTTTCAAGAAAAACACAATCTATGAAGGATTCCCTTATTTGCTGTATGTAGTTTCATTTTCCTTTTGTGTAGGGAGATAAAAGTCCAAGCCAGAGCACACTCAGCTCAGCAGGTTGTTTGTGCCTACGTAGCTTCTCTCAAGTGAATTTTTTGCAGCTATGATGCTGTTCCATGTACTGTCAACCAAGTCATTTGGATGGCCCATGTGCGTCTAAATCAGGCAGCCTATATTTAAAGAGTTGAAATCCTTAAGGAAAAATGCAAGTCTCTAATTCTGTAAGTGCGGTGTTTTTCTGCCTTCCGGGTGGTGAGTAATTATATGAGTTTCATTACCTTCATTCATTTTGTTTCATCTGATGTTAAATATAATTTTTCCTATAGTTAATAAATATCCTATAGAAAGGAAAAGACATTAAAACACATATATACACACACACAACCCTTTCTTTACCTTAAAAAAAATGGTATTTTACTTAAGTGCATGCTGTGAAAATTTTTTTTTTTTTTGAGACGGAATCTTGCTCTGTCGCCCAGGCTAGAGTGCAGTGGCATGATCTCGGCTCGCTGCAAGCTCCACCTCCTGGGTTCACGCCATTCTCCTGCCTCAGCCTCCCAAGTGGCTGGGACTACAGGCACCTGCCACCACCCCCAGCTAATTTTTTGTATTTTTTAGCAGAGAAGGGATTTCACAACGTGTTAGTCAGGATGGTTTCAATCTCCTGACCTTGTGATCTGCCCGCCTCGGCCTCCCAAAGTGCTGGGATCCCAGGCGTGAGGCACAGCGCCCGGCTGAAAAAAATTTTTAAAATAATTATAATAATGCCCTTTGAAGTTTGAACTGTTGCCTAGTGAAAGATAAATCCTTCAAATTGTGTTAAAAAATGATGTGTACGGAGCCATGAGTCTATCTATCTATCTATCTATCTATCTATCTAGCTATCTATCAATTGTCTTCAGCCACCTGGACACATGAAAAAAAATTGTTACCAGTTTGAGTATAACATCACAATTAACAAACAGGCATTGGGGTTAAATGCCAAAGAATGCCCATCATCTCAAAATTAAATTGTATAAGTCCATTTTCAGTTAAGCTGAGGGCAAAGCTTTGGGAGGGTGTGAGAAGAGAGGAATCAGTTGTACTTGTTAAGGTTTTCCTACATAACAATGTATATTTAAATCAGTTTAGGTCAAATTTCCTTTATCTGATATTCATAAAGCATCTACTATATGCCAAGCACCTTTCTAGGCAATAAGAATGCAATAGTGAACAAGATAGGCAGAATTTCTATTCTCATGAAGCTTGGGACTTGAACTGACATCCTTGGAGTTGCTAAACCTTGAGATTCCCAAGGAGAAAGCCATTCTCCTAGGAAAGCAGAGAAATGATGGCCAGACACAACTCAAAAGACAATTTTTCTGACCACACTAAGAAATGACCAATTACTAAGATAAAGAATCTCCCTTTTGAATCCTTTGCCAGCACCTTTTACTCAGTCTGAACTCCTGAGGGGCATTCATGTCGTTTCAGATATGTTTATTTTCACCATGATATTCCAAAAGCAATATCCACTCTTATCCTGATCCTGAATTTCATCCTAACTGCATTAAGAGAGTCTTTTACTAAATAAGGATGCTAGAAAGAGATTTGTTCTTAGAGTCTAATATACTCCCACTGAATTTCAGTTGAATTCCTTTTCAGAGGTAAATGTACTTTCTTCACTCTACAGAAAACTTAAATCAGAGACCAGGAATAACTTGTGATTCTAATAGGAGATAAGAGATGGTTTCTATCTGGCTGCCAGACTGCCTGAGAACACATGGCTATCATAGATCCAAGCAACTGGATATCTTTGGTTTTCTTTCTTGTTTCCTAGCAATAAACACGTTGAATAAGAATAAAATACCACCAATTTCATCCTGTTCACATTCGTCACTGATAATAATCAGACTTTTCTGTAAAGACTGACAGTAGACTAGAATTCTGCATTTAAACACCAAAAAGTCCAAACATCCTTATGCAGGAATATTTCCCACAGATAATCATCAAATTAAGATATACATCTATGGTAACCAATTTATATGTTATAATCCTCATGTGCCAAATTTTGCTAATGCTCAGGCTAGCTGCCTAGCTCTGCACAAGCCCTAACATGCAATTTATGTCTAGGATTCAGCTCCTGTATATTTGGGAGGCAGATTTCACCATTAATTTTTTGGTTAATAATAGCATTGTTTTAGTAGAGTTCAGAAATGTGACTGAATTGAATATTGAATTTAATCTTATAGAAATGATGTAGTTAAAAGGGAAATAAATTTTTTAAAATATAAAAGTATGCATATACATATACATGATATTGTCTAAGCTGCTTCTTCTCCATGAAGCATCCAGATCTTGTCACATATTAGCTCAAAACTTTCCACTGGGGGCCGGGCGCAGTGGCTCACGCCTGTAATCCTAGCACTTTGGGAGGCCGAGGCGGGCGGATCACGAGGTCAGGAGATCGAGACCATCCTGGCTAACACGGTGAAACCCCGTCTCTACTAAAACACAAAAAATTAGCCAGGCGTGGTGGTGGGCGCCTGTGGTCCCAGCTACTTGGGAGGCTGAGGCAGGAGAATGCCGTGAACCCGGGAGGCAGAGTTTGCAGTGAGCGGAGATTGCGCCACTGCACTCCAGCCTGGGCGACAGAGCAAGACTCCATCTCAAAAAAAAAAAAAAAAAAAAAAAAAAAATTTCCACTGGCTTTTCATCTTATTTAGAGTAAATTTAAATCCTAACCATGGCCTACAGGATCATATAAAATGCACCTTTCTGCCTCACAGCCTTTCCAGCTGCTTCCCGAAACAAACTTTCCTCACATCTCCATGTGACTCAATCTCTCCCTTCATTCAGGGCTCAGCTCAAATGTCCCCTTATGCGACACTTTGTCAGCCCCCTCTAATCTAGCATGGTACCCCCATCATGCTCCAGTTCTTCACACTGCTTTATCTTTCTTCATAGCCCTTGTCTCCATCTGATGGATTATATATTAGTTGCCTCTTTCTTCCTGTCTCCCCCAGTAGGATGTCAGCTCATTGGTAGAAGAGATCTTGTTTGTCTTTTTCATTTCTATACGTGGTCCCCATTCTTTACTCCAGTGCCTAGTACACGATACACTTTGAATACTGCTTGAATGGCTAAATGAATGAATAAATATTCCCTACCTAAGCCAAGATACTACCAAGATCCTCTTCATCATTTCTAAAATAGACACATTTTTGGTAAGGAACCATAGCTTCTTATGAGTCACCATGTCTGTTTTATGCTGTGTTATTATCGCAGCCACAAGCCACATGTGGCTATTGAGCACTTAAAACATCTCAAATCCAAGTGTGATATGCTATCAGTGTAAACTACATACTGGATTTCAAAGACCAAGTACAAAAAAGAATGTAAAATATCTCACTAATAATCTTTACATTTTTATGTAATGAATACATTTAATTTACATCTTGAAATGATAGCATTTTTATATATGAAGTTAAATAAAATATATTGTTAAAATTAATTCCTTGTTTGTCTTTAGTTTTTTTTTAATGTGGCTACTAGAAAGTTTAAAATTACATACTTGGCTTGCATTTAATTTCTACTGGACTGTGATGGTCTAAAGCATATTTTACCGCTTTTAAAGTCTTTAATCTATTTCTTTAGCCCACTGGTCTAATAAATTATTCTACTTACATTTGATTCCAATAAGCCACCTTGCAGATAAGCATGTGTTGGTATGGATTGTAAATATCTATGTGTATCTCTGATTTCCGAATGCATTTAAGACAAATTACATACACAACTGGTTTTAGCTTTCTCACATGCATCATTAGAGAGTGTTAGCTTTCAGGAGATAGATCTGAATCATCAATATACTGAGAATTTGAACCATCTTTGTTGGCTGAGGCCTGCTTAGGAAAATCTTAGGCCAGTCTTAATTATTTTCATTTCTAAACATAGACTGAGTATGGCAGAAATCTATGAATCTTGCTGTAGTTCATGCAGCCATTTCTAGAAGAAGTAAAAGAAACTCACAACACATACTTATTAACTAGCAGGGACTGACTCAACATCCTACATAATGACGGAGTGCTCATGGCCAAATATGACAGTCAGGAGTAGACACCAGAACAAACCAAGGCACATCTCATTCACTTCCTGATCCACACCTGAAATTTGCATGCCCTTCTCACAGTTGGACCTTCCTCGTAAGTTCCCTGCCCTCCAAGTGGCGGCTTTTAACCAAACAAAAGTTTGCCTCCACTTTCCTTTTCCTTTCCCTATCCCCCTGGATATGAGATGATTTATAAGCATGCCCACAATGCTGTATACCTTATACCTTAGCCAAGGCTGAATTCAGCTTACATGGTGACGAAGGTTAGGTCCAACGTGCAGATAAAGACGTCTGTCCTTGCTGTCTCGTGTAAGAGCTGATAATGAGCAAGACTGGAATGGAAGCTGTCACTTTGCATTGCATCACAGGGACCTGAACAATGTAAAGAAATTAAAAGCTCCCGGTGGCAATGGATCCCATTTCAGTCATTAGCTGTGTGGGAGAGACAGGCACCATTCAGGAGACTGGAACCAGTGGGAGTCTTTGGTCCTTAGGGAATTTGCTGCTAATGCTGCTTTATGCCCCACTTCTTTTTAGTGCACCTCAAGAACAAATGAATTGCTATTCTTTGTTTTGATTATTATTTAGGTCCAGCTACTGTGGATGGAAGGTGGAGGTTTGAAAAGGCAAGGCAAGGGAAGACTGAAAGACCAAGCGCATTAATCTAGAAATCAATATATTTTTTAACAAATGTATATGCAAAAGTATATTTGTGTGTTCATGTGAGAGATATTATAAGAAAATAAATACAAAAAATACAAAAATGGGCTTTCTTTATGCTTCCTCCTCTCTCTTTCTTGCTCTCTTTTTTGAAGCTGGCCTACTGAAAATGAATGAGACTAGAAAACCCAGGACTGACTCTTATTTCAGGCTCAGAAATATGAAAAAAATGTAATATATTTTTTAACAGAAACTCTGAGAATATATGCTTCAATCTTGGAGTTTCAAAAAAGGCAGCGAATCAGGCAGAAGGACAGAAGGTTACAGATTAGTACTGGTCATTGCTCAAAGAGTACAGGTTATAAATAATAAAGGAGGAAAGGGTGAAGGACACTAAAATATAACTGGGGACCCACAATGGAATAATCAAAGCAGAGAATCTAATTTCAGCTTTAAAAATACCATCTAACATTGAATTCCAGCTGTATAGGAATCTTTCTGCTAACACACTGCCACAGATACATAAATGCTTACCTCACACACACATAGTTCAAAGTTTCAAGAGAAGTACCAGGCTAGTCCATGATCTCAGGCCAAACAGTGTCATATTGTTTCATTTGCAAAGTGAATCAAAGTATTTTCTATAGAAGTTAAAGTGCAATTTAAAAAAAGGAAAAGAAGAAAAGGATTGTGGTAGGTATTTTTATATGAAGGCCCAGTAGTAATTTTATATTTTATATAAATTATATAATACATAGACATATTAAAGGACATGTAAAATTAAGGGCCTCATATTTTGGCAAATTTATCAATGTTCCTACAGGCAATATAAATTTGGCCTTCCTCCACACACAAACGCACATACAAAGGAAATATAAAGAACGGAAGAAGAGAAAAATAAAGGCTTAAGGATCTATCTGTGCTTCAACTAACTGTCTCCTAATCAAAATGAAGGCAAACTCAACTTCTGAAAAAGCTGGCTGTACAGAGATAGGAAAACCTGTAAGATGCACCTCTTCCACTAACAGGGTTGTTCTGTGGGGCACATAATTTGTGTCCCCATAACGTGGTTGTTTTGTGGCAAGACTCAGTCTTCACCAGTGGGTTTTGCTTGTTGTTATTGCTGCTGTTATTGAATCTGCTTCTATGAAAGGATGGCTCAGTATGAGTGTTTAAGCCCCCGGTAGGAGGAGAATAATATAATTAAACTCTTCAATACTTCCATACATCTCAGAAACCACTCTTGTCACCTAAGCGACAACAGCGATAATGACAATAGCAAGTCTTCACACCATCTGGGAAGTTATTATTTATTTCAAAATACAATTTGGCTATTTCGTAAAAATATAGTTGTTGATCACCAAATACAACTTTTCATAGGACAATTTCATCTCTGAAGATGTGCACAGAAAAACAGAATTTCCGGCTGGGTGCGGTGGCTCATGCCTGTAATCCCAGCACTTTGGGAGGCCAAGAGGGGGCGTGGATCATGAAGTCAGGAGTTCGAGACCAGCCTGACCAACATGGTGAAACCACGTTTCTACTAAAAATACAAAAATTAGCCAGGTGTGGTGGTGCACGCCTGTAATTCCAGCTACTCGGGAGGTTGAGGCAGGAGAATCACTTGAACCCGGGAGGTGGAGGTTGCAGTCAGCCGAGATCGTGTCACTGCACTCCAGCTGGGGTGACAGAGCAAGACTCTGTCTCAAAAAAAAAAAAAAAGGCCCAGTCTATGGATGAGGAAAGTAAGGTAGAACAAGGGTATGTAGGAATGAAGCACGTATTTGGTTTCTTAGTCATGTATAGTCACAGTGTATGCATCTATGCAATTTATATCTATATATGTATACAGATACTTTCATTATCGTGAATTTACAGATTTTACGACTGGTTACTTTATTTTTCTTCTTAACATATGTGAAGTTGTTGAAATGTCAGAAAAGATAACTGTAAATAAAATAAAATAAAGAATAAAAAAATAAACCAAAGATCAGATCAAGGGAAGGTAAAACTCTCCAAGAAACTGAGGAGTCATTGCTATGAGGCAGTGCAATCATAATAGAAGCCTTAAAAATACCCAAGACATCCTGAAAATGAGCAAGAGATAATAGAGGTGCTGTTAGTGTATTTTAAATCCTGGCCAAGCCATAAAGGACAATAGAGATGGCTCCAGAATAGTTTCTAAAATGCCCCAAATTAGCAAGCAATTGATGCTCTAATATCTGGGAAAATCATGCTTGACTATAAGGAAGCATATTTTAGGAAAGGATGTTTTAATTCAGGCTGAAACCAAAGAAAATTGAAGATATAATTTTCACAAGTATCTAATCAAACACATGTTCTGTTTCTCACCAACTTTCTGAATGCTTGATTCCTTGGTTATTAACTCTGGTCTGTGTTTTGGATTGTCCTACTTCTCTGAAGAAGCAACCAACCTTTCAGTTTTCCCTATGGGATGGAGAATGTGTATTCACTGCCATAGGAACACAAGATAATCAAGGCAGAGCAAGTGCACACAACATAGAGCGCAATGAAACAATGGCTTCCATGGCCTCGAAAATTCATTTGCATAAAGTTAGCACTGATTGAGGACCTACTATATTTGTCAATCATCATGACAGCCAATTTGCACACATCAGCTCTAGTCTGCTCAATAACTAAACACAGTTTAGGTTCAGTATTTATATATGAGGAAACTGAGGCTCAGAGACCACACAGTGCGTAACTGGTGGCATGTTAAGAGGCATCCATATCACCGGGTGCGGTGGCTCACACCTGTAATTCCAGCACTTTGGGAGGCTGAGGTCAGGAGTTTGAGACCAGCCTGGTCAACATGGCAAAACCCCGTCTCTACTAAAAATACAAAAATTAGCTGGGCATGGTGGCATGCACCTGTAATCTCAGCTACTTGGGAGACTAAGGCAGGAGAATCACTTGACCCTGGGAGGCAGAGGTTGCAGCGAGCTGAGATCATGCTACTGTACTCCAGCCTGGACCACAGAGCAAGATTCCATCTCCAAAAAAAAAAAAAAAAAAAAAAAGTATGCATATTTATGACCTCCCCAGTTTAACTCCAAATTGGACCCCAATAAGCAAGCAGGTAAGCAGGTTAAGATAGCAGTCAATCTAAAATAAAGACAAAACAGAAAATGGAGCATCAGGGAAAGGCAATATTCCTTCTTCCTTAGATTGCCTCCCCTCTGCTGTTACATGCACACTTCATGCTGTCTTTTAAAATACTTGTGTTTGCTTATTCTGCATAAGGCTGTGTGCTAAATACTTTACACACTACTTGGCACCGGTGGCCTATGAACTTGCCCATTCAGCTGATGGGAAAATTGAGTTTCTTTAGAGATTAACTTGTCCAAGTTTCACAGAGAGCAGTGAAGCTAGCTTTTGAGAGCTGGCCTGGCTGCACAAGAGCATGTGCTCTTTCCACTCAGTCATGCTGCTCATCTTACTGTGTGTGTGCTAATTTCATACATTAGCCATGTTCTAAATGCACAAGTTGAGCTCACGACTTAAAGGTAATTTGTAGTCCATCTTTCAGGAAGTACAGAATCCTCCTGTAAAATACATATACACATTTCATAAAGTGGCTTATTTGCCAAAAGGCCCAAAAGATAGGCTTAAGATTACATTACAAATTAGGTGTGAAAATGGAAATGGCATCACATCCCTCGCCCTGGGTATATTATCAATGGTCACCATCATCACCTACACCCGATTATTAAATACTATCTGTAGGCTGGGTGTGGTGGCTCATGCCTATAATCCTAGAATTTTAGTAGGCTAATGTGGGCAGATCATTTGATGTCAAGAGTTCGAGACCAGCCTGGCCAACATGGTGAAACCCCATCTCTACTAAAAATACAAAAGTTTGCTGGGCATGATGGCACATGCCTGTAGTCTCAGCTACTAGAGAGGCTGAGGCAGGAGAATCGCTTGAACCCGGGAGGTGGAGGTTGCAGTGAGCCAGGATCACACCACTGCACTCCAGCCTGGGTGACAAAGTGAGCCTCCGTCTCTAAATAAATAAATAATAATTAATATCTCTATATGGCCTCACACACACTAAGTTGGTACACATTTATCTTTTCCTCCTGGGTAGATGTACAAATTTCTGAAAAAAGTTATGCTGGCCAAAGAATAAATTAAAAAAGAAAACAGTAAATATAGTATGTACCTACTACAAGATAATGAGTGAGAAATAATAACGAGAAGTACGTACTTTGACAGAGAATGTTGACCAATCTTTTCTAACCATCTGGGAAAATCATTCCTAAACTGCCATTCTTAATTGTGCCACTTAGCAAAGGATTCTGGCAAGTGACAAGTATGGATGGGAGAATACATTTGGTAATAAAAGCCAGCATCTACTAAGGGCCTTCTCTACTGTGAGCTGGGAAAAATGTAACATGGATTATTATTGTATTTCATCTTGGCAAGAATCATCTGAGGAAGATACTATCATTCCCACTTAATGGATGAGGAAATGGAGGTTCTAAGAGTAAGCAACTTTTCAGAGTTTACACAGCTCGTAACTGTTGCAACTAAGATTCATGTGTCAAAATTATGGTCTTCACAGATATTTTTGTGACTTTTTAAACCTTTCTCATACCAACATCTCTCTCTCTCTCTCAATTTGTCTCTCAGTTATATAGAACTAAAGCAGAAGTTTCACAAAACAGTAATCACCCTTACTTACATGTGATATATGCTGACATTTTTTTCACTGTGGGTCACAGTGAAAGCATTTTTTAAGTATTGAAAAACCAGCTTAGTGGCCTAGCAGAATCTTGCAAGTTGACTAGAAAGAGCCACCAAGAATACTGCTGGCTTACCGATTTCTCCAGTTTATGTGATTCTCACCAGTCCTGGCACTCCTGTATCAGATTCCAATGAGGATCAGGGCTTTTGAAAAGTATAAAGGACAGGGTTTCTAGTAAGAAAGAAATATTGAATTGTGCAGTATTTTTCCAATTACAGCCACAACTACTCTATTCTATTCATTCCAGAATATTCTGAAATATTGTATTTTCTTTCATTTTAAAAAATAAATGCTGTTATTAACCTACTACACTGATTTCATGACACTGGATGGAAATCAACATTTTAAACACGAAATAGAGAAGAATGGAATAGAAACATATTTCATACAAAGATCACCTTGTTGAGTTGTTAATAAATTATAACATTTATGTTTTCTTTTAAGCTGTTTTATTACAGATTAGCTATGAAAATCAGTATATTTCATTGCTTAACAGGTTGACATATTCCCAAGAAATATATTATGTGTAGTATTGGGTTACTTTTAATTAAAGGTATGACTTTTCATGAAAGAGAGAGGTAATAGTTCATTGCATTGGTTAGTGCCCTATTCCTGTGCTTTAAATAATTATTTTTTATTTTAGTTATACACAGCATTATAATCAGATATACAGGCTGGACATGGTGGCTCACACTTATAATCCCAGCGCTTTCAGAGGCCAAAGCAAGAGGACTGCTTGAGCCCAGGAGTTTGAGACCAGCCTGAGCAGCATAGTGAGACCCTACCTCTACTTAAAAAATGTTTTAAATCAGATATATGAAGTATAATATAGAACTGAATTTATTTGATACAATACTCTGGTTTCCAGAGAATTAACAGGCTTCTGGTCATTAAGTGATATGATATTTGCCAAACTCTTGTAGACAAGTGCTAGTTTATAATCACTTCCTACTTATGGCACTTTGACTTGGCTTGGATTTTATTTTATTTCATTTCAAACAGCATCAAATGAGAGCCTTGTGTTCCCCAACCCCAAGAACATCAATTCATCATACATGCCTTCTAATTCTGTGAATTGCAAGCCCTTTGTTTTAACACATTGTCTCATGTTTGAACCAGGTATGACATATATTCTTATTGACCTGGAGAAATTATAGCAAAAAGAACCAAACCCACTATTAATTTATTTTGGGTCATAAATGAGAATACCTATTCTTTAGGTCTGGTTTTTAAAATTCATTTTTAATATTTACAAAAGTAACACAACACATTTTTAAAATCAAATAGTAAAATGCTTAAAGAGAAAACCGTTTATCTTGCTCAATCCTTCCTCACTCTTTAGTTCACCTCCATGCCTATATTTCTAAATAACAGGCTTGCCATGCTATTCCTTGATTATCTATTTTAGCCATTATTTATAGCTTTCTCTTTTGGAGGGTGAGAACTGAATTCTCTCTACCCGGTTTCCCCTCCCCTCTTCCAACCATCCTTCCATTTGACTCTCTCCCAAAGCAAATTATATCACTATCTTTGAATAAATCAATTTGTGATGTTTACATTACCATTATGTATTTATTTTTTACAATTAAGACACAGTGTACAGTGATATTGAATTATTTCTGACAGTTTGTTGATAATAATTGTCTATTTAGTAATTTTCTATCTGTAAATCATTATTTCTTCTTTCAAACTCTTTGCCAATTGCCCTCAACATTGTTGAACATGTCAGGCATCTAATTGTGCCCTCTTCCCAGGGGCATCCCAGTGTTCTATTCCTAACAGGATTGGTTGCTGTCCAGACCTTGCCTCCTCTGTGTGGCTGGGAATTCCCTCCACCTCTTTCCTGGGTCCCATCTCATTGTATGGCTCTCAGGCCTTCTTTCTTGGTTTATCCTCTCATTTTGCTGGAGCAAATCCTCCAGGAGCTTCCCAAGAAGGAGTACATAGGAGATGCAGTTTTTTAAAGTTGAACATGAGTGAATGAAAACTATGACTTGCTGCATAGATTGGCTGGACTTAGAAGTCTACACATGGCTTGATCATTTTCTAACTTGTTGAGTTATTATTGAGAAAACTGATGTCACTCCAGTTCCTGATGTATGCCCTTTTGTTGCTTCTGAAAATGATTAGAATCTTCTAAAATGTCATGGTTATTTACTTTGGTGTGATCTTTTTATGTTCGTTGTGTGTGGGTTACTTAGCCCTTTTGATCTGGCAGTTCATAGCCTTTGTTTATGAGAAATTGTTTTTGTATTATTTATTTGATAATTCCTCCCTTTCTCATTTGTCTGTTCTTCTTCTGCTACTCCTGTTAACCAGAGAACGAAGTTGCTGATTCTACCTCTAATTTTCTCATTAATCTTTTCTATCCTGTTTGATCTCTGTGTACTGCCTGAAAACAACTGGTAGATTTCAACTATCTCTTCTAAACTTTCTGTTGATTTTTTAATTTCAGTCATCATATTTTTTAATTTCCAAGAGCTCTTTCTTGGTCTTTGTCTCTTCTCTGTGGCATCCTTTTCCTGCTGCACAATTGTAGTATTGTATGTTGTTGAGGGGACTTTTTTCCTCCAAGTTTTATGTTGCTGTATACATTGCTTCTATTTTTCCAGAGGTCCTCCTCCCAATCCTCTTTCTTTATTATCTGTCTTTCATATTGAAGGCTTTCCTCAAATACCTGGTAATCCTTGGCTATCAGTTGTTATTTAAAAGAAGGACACTAAAAAGCTGATTGGATGCTCTGTATGCATAGGTGAGATTTATTGACTTAGGATCTATTAGGCTGAGAAGGAGTCGTTTTGCTGGAGAACACTCAATGTCAAAATCTGGAGGCCTTTTCTGGTGGACCAGCTCATTTCTCCAGAGAAGAACCCTGTAATTTTCTGCTAATTGGAGACATGGGAAAGGTAGTATTATGAGTCTAAGGATGGCTATCAGCGTTCTACAAGGTGAGCAGGGGAAGGAAACTGAGGGTTCAACTTCTCCATCGGTGAACTCCATTGGAGTTCAACAACTCCAACCCTCCAAGTGGGGGTCCAGTTCTTACTCGGTGCCTTTGTTTTTGGCCCTTTGGGTTTCCTGTGCTGGGCTGGGTGTCCCTGAAACTGGAACCTCTCTGTTTCAGTTTCCCCAGAGAGTAAGGCTCATGTCTCTGATGGGTGGGGGAGAGTTGCTCACCTTCTAGGAGAGAAGCAGGAGAGATCTTGGGCTCTGACTGCTTTTTATAGGTTTTCAACCAGTCCTCTTACTTTCAGCTGTACCTGAACACTTCCTGTGCAGAGGTACTAGGTGCCTCAGTTCCTGAGGGGATCAGTGGCTTTGCTGTGAGGACTGGTTCCCTCTTGTTGTCTTCTCCTCCTGCCTGCAGTAAGGGCTCACTTTTCTCTACTCAGCCAAGTCAGTTATTACTCGTCCATTTTCCTTCTTCCAAAAGTTTGCTGACCTATCTTGTTCAGGGTCATCTCTTTCCTGCTCCTCTTTGTCCTTGTAGGTTTATGTCTTTTTAGATCCCTTTATGGTTATGTTTATTGGGTTTCAGAAGACAGTGAAGAAAAATGCATGTTTTCAATCACCCATGTTTAACTCTGAGTCCACTCTAACATTTTTGGTTTTAATTTGTTTTGTCTAGCCCCTAGTAGTATCAATATGGGAGCTGGTTTGGTTTCCCTGGGAAGTATAATTTTGTAACTCAAGTTTGTACTGCCTTGTGAGGCATGGTTGTTTACTCTTCCCTTGCTCGACACCCCAAGCTCAAGCTTTCAGCAACCACACTAAAGATTTATTATCATAATGATTTACTATGTAACAAGTGAAGCAATAATTCATTTGCTATTAAGTAATTTTCTGGGTATGCATTGCTGAATTCATTTGAAATATACCTATCTTTCAAAATGTATGAGATCGAAATGCAACTGCATAGGTGGTCCCCTGGCTATAGTTCACCTCAAAAAAGGAGCTCTCTCAGACTCACTGTACAAACAAGAAGGTGCCACTACATAATGTCATTTCAGAGAAATCAGGATAGGCTCCTAATACACCCCTGAACCTCCTGGTACCTGTCTGACTTATTGATTAAAATTCTGTATTTAGTTTTAAAATTTCTTTTGCTTAAAAGTGATGTGCAATTTTACTCTTGGGAAGTGTAAAGACATAAAAATCTTGGTGTAAGTAAAAAAAATCTGAAGATTTTTATTTGGAAGGAGGGAGGTCATCAGGATATCTAACACTGGAAGGAAGAGAGAAAAATGTCATAGAGAAGAGGAAGGAGGCTGATAGATTAGAAGACATCAAACACCCAAGCCAACTGGTTACACAGATGAATAGTTTAGTGGCTAAGAGAAAGGCTTTGGGGGCCAGAGAGACCTGAGTTCAAAACTCATTTCCATTTATTGGCTGCATAATATTAAACAGTTAGCCTCCCTGTTTATTTTCTTATCTACAAAACAGGAATGATAATATTTATTTCAAAGGGATTAAATGAGGTTACATATGAAAAATGCTTAGCAAAGTACCTGGCACCTTGTAAATATTCAATAAACACTAGTTAATTATATGAGTGATAATGATAACTTGCTTCACGATTTTTTTTTTCTTTGAGACACGGTCTCACTCTGTCACTCAGGCTGGAGTACAGTGGCATGATCACGGCTCACTGCAGCCTCGACCTGCTAGGCTCAAGAGATCCTCCCACCTCAGTCTCCTGAGCAGTTGGGACTACAGGTGCACGCCACCATGCCCAGATAATTTTTAAATTTTTTGTAGAGACAGAGTCTCACTATGTTGCCTAGGGTGGTCTTGAACTCCTGGGCTCAAGCAATCCTTCCACCTTGGCCTCCCAAAGTGCTGGAATTACAGATGTGAGCCATCATCCTGGCTCGCTTCATAATTTTAACTGGAGCTTGCCCTGAGTGCAGGAGAATAAAAAGATAATGCCCAGATGGAGAGGCGAGTCTGCTGAGTAGGCTTTGCCCAAATCCTCTGTAGGACAGTGAATGAGTTACTTAACCTCTGAACTATCTCTTACTTTATAATCTGCAAATGAGAGTAAAGTACTCAAATTTGAATTCAGTCTATAATCAAATAAATATTTCTGTAATCCAGGAAAGAGAAGGTGTTGCCAGAGCTACATAAGTATGCTATACAAACAGAACATGTCTTTAAAAAAAAGAGATTTTATTTCACTTAATTTTTGCCAAATGCTCTACTTCTTCTACCTGTTTCAAACGGCGGCATCCAAAAAACAAACATACCAGGCCTGATACTGAGCTCCGGAAGCTTTGACTTGATCAGTTCCCATCTTTTCCCCAAAACCAACACACTGGCCCAAGTTAAGGGTTCCTTTGACTTTGCTCGCAGTAATATGTCAGTAAATACAGTTTCTGTTCTCACTTCTAAGATTTCCAGGTAATCCTAGAAGTCTTTACGGAGTAGGCAAGACCTGGGCTGGCTTTAAAGCCATAAGGAACTTCTTCATGTGAAGGAGACCAGCAGGCTCTACTGGGCCCAGGGAACAGTGGCAGGACAGCAAGAAGGGACTCCTGAGAGAAGTCAACCTTGTTTGGAGCCCAAAGTACCAGAAAAGAAGTAGCAGAGAAGGAGTAGGAAGCAATGGAAATAGAAGGTACCTGAAATAAATAAATAAATAAGTTTTGAAGGTTTTAAAGAAAGCTGAGATTTAATGGGAGAGTGAAAAGAAATGCAAGTTTGTTAAGAAAAAAGATATAGTTACATGTCCCATCTCTGACATCTTTCCACACAATCACTGGAAGAGAGATGAGGACAGAAGACCCTGGCTGGGCCTGGCTCTCTTCTCTGGCTGTATGATCATGGGCATCCATCTGGATCTCCTATTTCTCATCTGCTGAATGAAAGGTAAAGCCAAAACCCTCAAAGGTTTGCTTTCCACACCCACCTGACATTGGGGAGATCACTTTTGTCTTTACACAACAAGAATATAAATTGCTAATTATATATATTTTAACTACTAATAGGTATTTTAGCTCCCTAAACCACTATGATTTATACCTATGTAAATCAAAGGAATATAGGCCTATATAATGCAAACACACACATATCTATCACTCACATATCTGTCTGCATGTGTACTCACATATGCATGTGAGTAACTAATGTTATGCATCTTTTATAAAATTTAAAAATCTCCTTCAGCTAAGATATATGTGATGATTTCTCCAATTAGCAGCAAAGCGCTCACAATACAAAAATTATTATTAAACATTAAAAGATGATACTCTTCTTTTGATGCAAGGTTTAACAACTTCATTTTTATGGTATAAGAACTGTAATTTAGCACCTGACCAATGGCAATTTTTAAAATAAAATTCCTGGCCTTTAATACCATCAAAAATCAGTTTCATCTCTTTTTTACCCAGAAAAAAAAAAAATCACCTTTTTATTAACTTCAGGTGGTGATTTCCATGTGAATGATATTGTTTATCTGTACTTTCCCCACATGTGACCTTATTTTCTTCTAAGAAATATGGAATATTGCTTTGGGCCTTTGAAAGGCAGGGGGCTGGAGGAAGTTCCTATTAAAATAATCTTCACCTAAAGAGGTTTTAAGACTCACCTATCCATTGACCCATGAAGGGTAAATGCTAAATTCCCATAGTCAAATACTCACTCTAACCCTGCAGAAGAGGTGAATGAGCTTCCCTCTTATTTAAATTACTGTGAGATGGATAAGATTTTTACTGTCAGTTGAAAGGTGATGATCACGACTACCATCACCATCACATGGCTGTTAACAATGACAAAAATGACAAAGAAATTTGGATTCACCCATTATCTTCCTTCGTAATGTTTATTTGTTTGTGTGTAATCTCAGTACTATGCAATTCCATGTCAATATTCAGGATGTTTACCTATAGGTACATGCATGGATTCATGGTTTGTTTGTTTTTATAAACCGTATAGCCTAAGATCCTGCTGGGCCCCAAATTAGCATTCAGTTAAACCATTTCTTAAGAGACACACTCTGCTGACTTCTAAATATTAAAAAAGTATGCTATGGACCTAGCCAGAAGGGTATTCCTTGAATTTTCCCCCAAATAATGGCCATGTCTTTTTGCTCTTTTCTCCACATTTACTCACCTCCCATCAGCCCTTGTGACCAAGAGCAATGCACCACATTGGAAGCAAATGTGCTCTTGTGAATCTCCATTATAAGCAACTCCATGTGTTCACAAATTATTTTGGTCCAGGGTAGATTTTGTGAAAATGAGGCATTTTCCTAGTTTGCAAAAACTAAAGATAAACTATTTCTGAGGCCCAGTCCCTAAACAGCCAATTTGCAATAAAAAGAAACAAACCTAAGAAGAGAGATGTAATAACATCACAACCATTTCTTCAAGATCTTTTTGAGTTGACTAGGTTGCTGGCCAGATCTTTAGAAGCCCTGATTTTATCTCTGCTTGTTTTAGCTCCTGTTTCCTCTGTGTAACTTGAGGGAGAATGTTCTAATTCCTTGACTATGTCATTTCCTTGCATATTCTCCTGTCTTTTAATTTTGATTTGGGGAGAAAACATGAAGTTTGTTTTTCCCTTGGTGAGCTGCTCCAAGTAGTAGTCCCATTACTGCAGCCATGAACCTCTGAGCCAGTAACCCGGACCCCAGGATGAGATTGTCTGACAGTGGTGTTTTAAGGTTCTAGCAAATTTTATCCATTCATTTAACTTAGAGTATTTCTCTTTTCTTTTCCTGTTGCTTAAAAAATAAATACAAAAAAAAAAATGAAAAAAACAGAGCACTTTCTCCTGGACTTTCGCAGGCAATGTTGATACATTCTCATAAAGTGGGTACCAAGAGGCCCTTTCTTGAGCATAGTTTTGGAATTTCAATTCAAGACAATGATATACTTCAGAAGTTTTTCTCATGTTTCTTTTTATATACTGTGTTTCTTTGGAATTTATATTCTAAGCTGACTCAAGGATAAAATCAAGATATTCATGTGAGTTTTCTGGTCTCTGGAAATAATTTTTTTTTCTGTAAAAATGCAATTAAAATTCAAAATTTTCGGCTGTCTTATGAAAATCAAGAATAGTTAATTAGGGGGTTAAAATATAAACATCTAATCCATAATAGCTTAAGATGGCAGTATCTTTTCTCTGGGGAGCAGAAAGTTTAGAAATCTGATTAGCATTGCTAATCAACACAAATCCTTTCGGCACACAGTTATTATATAGCTATGTAGCCAAGCCTAATTAATATTCCAGAGTGCCAGTCAAGTTTCATTTTTATTCATTTGATCTATGAACTTTCTCAAGTAAAACACTGATTGGGGGGCTATAATTGGCCCCTAGAGGGGATGATGTATTTTAAAAAGTAGAAGAAAAAAAAAAAACACTCAATTCCTATGCTGTAAGCAATTTCATGTGGATATTAACTGAAATAGCTTGCCAGTGGCAACTCAGTTTAAACAGCAGCTTTGAATGTTACTTCTCTGCCCTGCCTTTATTTGTGGTTATAAACATATTGAAAAAAGAATGGACAACAGGGTATCTGTGATCAAGCAATAGTACCAATAGTATAAGCATGCAATAATATATTATGTACTGTTAATAGATCATAAAGCTTTTGTGCTACGTGCTATTTCCAGTATACAGAAACATTTTGTTATAGCGAGCACTTCTTTGTAAGGGTATTTGTTCCAATGAGATTTTACCTGAATTTGCTCACTTAAAAGTAGTACTTTTAAGTTACCTGTATCATATTTAAAGGACTAATTTCAGTCCTTAAATTTCTGAACCAACATGTTCAGCCAGTTTTCAACTGTGCAGACACATTGACAAGGGCTGGCTACTGCTTTGGGTTTAATACACAGGTGAGAAGTCAGGTACTTACAGAACTATAGAACTAGAAGGGTAAGAACAGAGGTCATCTGAATCCCATCTATAGCAACTATCATCCCTGCCTGAGGACTTCTAATGATGAAGAAATCACCACCTTCTCAACAGGCCACATTTAATTTTGAACAATTTTAGCTATTTTATAATTCTTCTTGCATCATGATAAATTCAGTTCCCTAAAGCTTCCACCCATTGGGGTTTGGTAAGCCCTCTGAAACCACCCAGAATAACTCCAGTCTTTCTCCAACATTAAAAAAAAAAAATCTGCCGATATTTGCAGATATTGGAAATACCTCCCATGGCCTTCTAAGTGTTCATTTCTGCAGGTTGACTGTTTCATTGTTCAGTCCTTGCATGATATAATTGTGAAACCCTTTATCTTCCAAGGGTCATCTGAATGTACTATAGTTCTCCACTGTCCAAACTGAACGCTCTTCACTCTGAAGACCATACAATGCCATTTTGTCTGTCTGCCTATATCTCTATATCTATTTTTTATCTGCACCTATATCTAATGTATTTAAGTATCTACAATTATGATGCATCTATAAAATATGAAAATTCATTATTTTAATATTTGTTGAATGAATTATGCAGAGAACCACTAACAACAACAGCAAAAAGGACAAAACCCTAAATGGTTGGTCATATTTTGGTCATATAACTAAAAGGTCACATTTTTCTTAATCTGAGTAAAGGTAAAACTCTTCACTTTCATTTTACCATCCACAGAAATCTAAATACTAAGAATAATTCATAAACAACTTCTCTCAAGAAAAAAAAGAAATTGGTGTTGGAGCTAAAATGCTACCATGATAATCCTGCCTAAATGTCTTCATGATGTTTCTGAGGTCAAAAAATTATTAGTAAAACTTCATCTCCTTGTGGGGCCTCACAAACCTAAAACTGATATGTTGGGACCAAAGTAGCAGACATTCCCAGAATTGTTTTTAGAATTAATAGTATCCAAACAATTGTGTAGTGATAATTGTTTAACAGCTAGCCTCCTGGGGACAAAAGTATACATATATACGCATATACACATTTATCAAAAATTGATATACAGAATGCATAACACAATCTACAAAAATAACAAAATATACAATTTATTTAAAATTTTTTACACATATAATTCTGTGACACACTATTTCTTACAAAATCCACTATCAGTTTTTATAATTCTATGACCAATGATAGTGTTATAAAATCAGACTTCAAATAAATGTTTGATTGCTATCTGATTTAGCAAGAAGTCATTCACTCCATTGACAAACATTCTGTGTGCATGTTGATTGTTATTTTCATTTATGTCCACAAGATAAAAGTAAAATAACAAAGATATATATTAGAGCTTCACTCATTTATCAATGATGTAAGTGATTTCCTTGAAGAATTATATAATATCTTTTGATTACTATAAAGCTATTTTCTAATTTCTTTGTGCTATTAATAGTATAATACCTATAGAGACAACACACTTTTAACTTTCATCTGTATTATTGGTATTTTCTCCATCACTTTTCTCAAGTTTAGACAATCAACCAAACAATAAATAAGGCATTTGCCTATTTCCATAGTGTAAATACTCTCTCCCTGGCTAATTTAAAGCTACCAACATGATATAATTTAATGTAGCAATGGGAAAAGACATATAATAGCACATCATTATGTAGTATTCCTACCAAGCAGATGCAATAAATGTAAGTAATCTCAAGAGGATAGAAACCAACAAAATAAAGTAAAATATTTAGAACATGATCAGTTTTCATATTTTTAGCTTTGTTTTTAATATAATTCATATAATTATAATTATTCATATAATTCATATAATTATATTCATATAATTCATATAATTATTTTCTTTTCTTTTTTTTTTGAGATGGAGTTTCACTCTGTCCCAGGCTGGAGTGCAGTGATGCGATCTCAGCTCACTGCAACCTTCACCTCCCAGGTTCAAGTGATTCTCCTGCCTCAGCCTCCTGAGTAGCTGGGATTACAGCCGCCTGCCACCAAACGCAGCTAATTTTTGTATTTTTAGTAGAGACGAGGTTTCGCCATGTTGGCCAGGATGGTCTCAAACTCCTGACCTCAGGTGATCCGCCCTCCTCGGCCTCCCAAAGTGTTGGGATTACAGGCATGAGCCTCTGCGCCCAGCCAATTATATAATTTAATTCTTAATAGCAGCTGTATTTAACAATTAGCTCACAAAATTCCTAAAAATGTAGCAATTATCTCTCACAAGCCAGCATGAGCTGGCTCCAGGACACCACTCATGGTAGACTTAGGGAGATATGTAATTTTTCAAGAGCTACTTCGATCTACTAGACGCCTCTCTGAGCTCTGGAATCACTGATTCGAATCAGAAATATCACTCTAAATTTAAAGCCAATATAACTTCATCAGTAATGCTACCTATACTATTTACATTTTCCACTGTGTAATAGGTATAACAGACATACAGCTCTAACATTTATTCCATCAATAAATTACAGTATAAATTATACTATCAAACTAAACAATACTTTTTACCAATCCTATAAAAATGTTGTAAGCTCATACACCAGGACTAACTTAAGAGAATAAGCTAAAATTTCCATCAAGCAAGTCAAAGGATGCCTCATTGGATGCAGGGTCACATTATGCTACCACTCATCAGGCAGAATTTATTCCTTTCCAAAGACCAACTCAGGTGAGACATCAGTGTCTTGGATCAATACCCAGCACATACAACTGTGGTGCTTTCATATGAGTGTTAAAATGGTAATAATCGTATATGGAATTATTCTTACTTCATTCAAAATTAATAACTGGTTGAGTGTGGTGACTCACACCTATAATCCAAGCACTTTGGGAAGCTGAGGTTGGCAGTTTGCTTGAGCCCAGGAGTTCAAGACCAGCCTGGGCAACATGGCAAAGTCTCTACAAAAAATTAGCCAGATGCAGTGGCAGCACATGTCTGTAGTCCCAGCTACTCAGGAGGCTGAGACAGGAGGATTACTTGAGCTCAGCAGTTTGAGGCTGCAGTGAGTCATGATCACACCACTGCACTCCAATCTGTATGACAGAGTGAGACCCTGTCTCAAAAGGTAAACACAAAAGCAAAACTAAAAACTAATAATTAGCAGCAAAATTGGGACACCCAATTTACAGACAACTAAAGACTCCCAAGAAGTTTTTGTTGTTGTTATTGTTGTTTGCTTACAATTGTATACTTAACGTTTTCCTCTAGTTTTGATTGGGAAATTCTTCTACTAATGTTTCACAAAAAGATATACTTTTTGTTGCAAATTATCACCTAAAAACATCTCAAGAATGCATATAAATCTGTTTGTTATTGCATGCTCCATACACAAACTTCTCCACATATTTATTTCATTGGTTAATGATTGTTTTATCTTTATCTAAAAAGAGAACATTAAAACTAGAATCTGTAGATAGATACTAAAGACTCCTCTCATATGGTTAGTGTAATAACCAAAAAAAAGCTTCCTCTTGGGGAATGCATTCACTGTATCTCATAATTTCTCTGGGCAAATGAAGACATCTCTAGGAAATATTCCCTGGGTGTACACAACCAGCCTAGGCTGGGGGAACATGATCAAGTTTCTGGGGACGTGGCACAGGGTACCCCAGAGCCTCCCCTGGGCCACAGATCAGAGGTGTAGACCCCTAGGGAGAGACACAGGTCTCTCTGGATGCTGTGTGGGAGCCATTGCCATGAGCGGTCCAGCTGAGGTCGAAGGAAAGAAAGAGGGTTGACCCCTGGTAATTTACACTGCTGGTTCCTAGTTAAATCTCAACCAGCACCCAGGCTAGTATAGAAATTGGGATCATTAAAGGAGAGAAAAAAAGGGAAAGAGCAAAAAAAAAAATAATAATAATCGAAGGGAAACATTTCAACTTCCTTACACTCCCTCCTCCCAAAACTGCATCTAGACACTCCATGCCAAGACTATGCAAGTCCCTTCACTCTTCTGATTATCAGCATAACCAGATGAGGTGGTTACTATGGTCGCCCTCATGTTACACATGAGGATCCCATGTTAAATAACAGTTTAATGGCCAGGCTGGAGAATTGAGAGCAATTTCAGAATCACAGTTATAGCCCATTGTGTTGAAACCATCTGTTCCTACAGATTTACACTCTACCCTTTCCACCTTGCTCCGTGTTCTGGGAGGCTGATCTCTGTGGACTCTATCAAAGGCTTTTCTTGCTCTGCTGTTTCCACTTGGGTTTTGTCAAAGGAAGGGGAGAGAGAATAAAATTGGAACATTTATTCCTTTGTCTCTTTTCTGGTGGAGTCTTCTTGGGGATGGCTGCATACCACAATACAGGTGAACTTTTTCATCTGACTCTCTCCTTCTGGGTTTCGGTGTCTGCTTCTCCCTGGTCCCTTTCGGGTAAAGAGAGAGGACAAGAGCCCAAGGGTGATAAGGACACTGCATTACTTATGCTTGTGTGTTGTAGGGGGTGGGGGGTGGTTCCACTATCCCTTGTGTTACCCTACATAATACTCAAAATTTTGTAAATAGTACCATTATTAAACTTTCCTCAGTTTACCCAGTTTAAGTATGCCATCTCTTTCCTGCCAGAATCCTGACTACAAAAATACTATAATATTCTGCCATGTATAAACAAATTGTTGGTCTTTAGATAACTAGCCAATTCAAAAGAAAATATTTTTCCCATCATACTTTTGTTAATATGTTTTATTTGCTCTTATCTAACAGTCTACAAAAGTTGAAAAAACATGGGAAAAAATAATACTGATGTCTTTTTTTAATATGAAGAGCTCATATGAAACAATAAGAAGGTGGGCACAGTGGCTAACGCTTGTAATTCCAATACTTTGGGAGGCTGAGGTGGGAGGATCATTTGAGCCCAGGAGTTGGAGACCAGCCTGGGCAATGCAGGGAGATTCTGTCTCTACAAAAATTTAAAAAATTAGCCAAGCACGGTGGCACACGCCTGTTGTCCCAGCTACTTGGGAAGCTAAGGTGTGAGAATTACTTGGGCCCAGAAGGTCAAGACTGCAGTGAGCTGTGATCGCACCACTACACTCCAGCCTGGGCAACATAGTAGGCCTTGTCTGAAAAAAAAGAAAAAAAAAAAGGAAAGAAAGAAAAAGAGAAAAGGTGGATTTCCCAGCAAAAGAAGTGAAAAATAGGCAATTCACAGAAGAATTACCAATGGTCAAAAATCACAATAAGAGTATTCAAGCCTAATTAGTAATCAAAGACAGGCAAAGTAAAAGAAATACTATTTCTCCTGTACCAAATTTTTCAACACCAAAAATACTGATAAAAATCAGATTTGGTGAAGGAATCAAAAAACAGACAGTCTCAAATACTGTTCAGGCTTGAAACACTGTTCATAGTTGTATAAATTTGCATATCCTTTCTGAAGGGCCTTAAAATGTGAATACCTACTGATTTAGTAATTCTACTTCTATTAATTTATCCTAAGAAAATGATTAAAGGTGAAAAAAATAGTTTTATCTACAAAAATGTTCAATTTTAAACATTGGAAACAATCTAACTGTCCAATAATAGGAGTTTAATTTAATAAATGATAGCATGCCCATATGAGCAAAATACTTCACATCATTTAAGCTATTGCTACAAAATATGTCTGCATAGAAAAAATGTCCAATACTATAGTTTCAATAAAAACAAACTAAATATGAAAAAAGCAAACTACAAACCCATTTTATTACTGCATGACTATAGATTATTACAGCATAGTTATAGCATTAGGTTGTAGATTATTACACATCATCTGGAACATGGAGGGGATGTTGTGGGTGTTTGAAATTTATTCTGAGTTCAACAGGAAACCACCATAAGTCTCCAAGTAGTAGAGAGCAACAATGCTCATAATGGTATCAACTCTATATTACCTAAGGTCTAATAGCCAAATCCTGGTAAATATCTGCCTCATGGAGTTTCTGTAAATGACAATACTTTGAAAATGCTAGTCTATGTAATCGTTATCATCATCACTATAAAGAACATCTGGAAATAGTAAAGCTGAGTGTGTAGATGCACTTGGATATCTATTGTATTATGAAATTCTTATAATTGGGATTTAAGGAAGAGCTTTTGTGAAAAGTTCTGCAGACTGGCATTTCATATTGCATCTTTGCGTCACACACCATGATCTACAGAGAGTGATTACAAGCACTGAGATTAACCTGTTCTGGTACCCTACCCACCTCCCCACTTGGGAACATCCCTGGCTGTACTGTGTGTGAAGGCTGGCATCCAACTAGGTTCCATCTTGGCTTTCCATGTATCCCCTGGGGGACTGGAGGGCTGGAGGATATTGATTCAGGAAAACAAGATTCCAGGCTAGAATTCTTAGAATAGTGAAAAGAATTTAGAACTAAGTTCATGACTTTTTCTGTTAATAAAAACTTCTTAGTCTGGCTACTATTTGAACAACACATAGCAATTAAGCACATTTTAGTTTACTGAGTCCATGCTTAGAATAAGTACAGATAATTCTGAGTCTTAATGGGATCTTTTGCACCACCCCCACTTTCATCAACAGAGCCAGAAATTCTTTGTATATCCTTCCATCTAAAGCACCAAGAATACTTATTCTTGCCTGTGCTGAGACTTCTTGATAGATATTATCACACATGGGGAAATGTGGAATCAACTTCTACAGGAATTCAAGACACTTGAAGAGCGAGTCTCTTAGATAAAACCAGAAAAAAAAAAAACAACCTGAGGTTAAAAAAAATCCTAAAACATAGAATTTATTTAATTTAAAAATATTTATAGAAAATTGTGATGTAGATGATCTTCTTATAAATAACAATTACATGAAATATCTTCAAACACACCAACTTGTTTTTCTCAGCCTATCTGTTCTAGAATGTCTAGAGGTAGACATAAAGAGTCGGAAATGGTTTATTATAACGGAAATTTCTGTCTGATACTACCAAAGAGAAATGTATTGAGCTTAATATGTTAGGTTTGGGAAATCTATTTTCATTTGCTATAACCAAAGGTCTATCATAAGTGTGACATGGTGGACTTCTAGATTCCATCTGCCCTCTGCTCCTGATGCCCTAAAATAGACTTCATGTTTTATATGCTTATTGAGTAAAAACCCAGATTCCAAAATTTAAACTAAACCTCTTAATGTCTGTGAGGAAAATAAAAGTGATAAAAAAGGTAACCTTCAGGGGAACTAAACATGCAAATATCTGTAAGATATTGAGCTATGCTCACTAAATGTTGCAGACATTATCTCCCATTTAACTCTGCTTCAAACAAGATCTTCTGATCCATTCAAATATCTCTTCACTAGTAAGAAGACACTGTCTCCAAAGTGCTTTTTTTTAAGTTTATGAGAGAGAAAAGAAATAGATATGTAGAAGTAATATTACTTTTGTGGTGATTATAAAACCTGTCCATTAATTTGTTGACACTCATCAAAAGTAGAGTTTAATTCCCCTCTTCTCAAATATGGAACAGCCTTAATGACTTGACTCTCTAAAAGTAGACAGTGGTGGAAATGATGCTGTTGACTTCCAAGGCTGGGTTAGAAAAGTCTAGTTTATGAAAGCCAGAGTCAATGTAGTGCCTCTTCCCTTCCCCCTCCCCTGTCTCTCCACGCTTGCCCTGGGAACCCAGCCACCACCTTGTGAAGAAGCCCAGGTACATTGTGAGGAAGCACATGCAGCTACTCTTGCCACCAAGCCCAGAAAAGGTTCCAGCCACCAGGGAGATCAATCACAAGACTCGTGTGAGAACAAGCCTTCAAATGATTCTAGCCCTCCACCCCAAACCTGCCACAGCTAACACTAAGTCAGACAGAAATGCACTGTCTCTACCAGGCTTGCCAAAATCGAAGATTTGTAAGCAAAATGAATGTTGTCATCATGTAAACCTCTGTGTTCTGGAGTGGGTTTTAGTGCAGCAATAAATAATGGGAGCAACCCTATAAATATCCCTATAAAGTACAGCATCTGTACTTTAAGAATCAGCTGTACTTCAAATAACACATTAGCAGAGGACACGTAGGGCTGGTGGTAGGTGCTCCCACCGTGTCTCAGGCTAAGCAGGGGGAATGAGCGGCAGCTCCAGAATTTCGAGCCTATCTAGTTTTGCTCTAGCTTTCCCAGTTTTGCTCATTCAGAAGGTAGATCTCAGTATTTGTCATTAACACTCTTCCTGGTCCTACCCCTTTTCCCACAAGGAAGCCCTAATTCTTTACTTCCCTTTAGGTAATCATAGCTGGACATAACTCTTTTCACTGTATATTTGTCCATGATGTTTGCCCTACCTGGGATGCCTTCTCTGTTCTAACCTTGAAATATCAGTTTTAGAAAAATGTCTTATCTAAGTGAAGCCTGGACGTCATGAACATACCAGTATAGGGGTTCGCCAGTACAGGGGTTCTCTAGCTCCAAGTAACACAAAACTACCCTGGCTTACTAAAGCAAAAACTAGAAAGAGAGAGAAAAGAATTTGTTGTAAGGGTTTAGGATGGATCACAGAATTCAAGGAAAAAGCTAAAGATCTAGTTTTCTCTGAAGAGATAGTAACCAAGACTCTTCCAGGAATCAAGGTGGTAAAAACCAGTGGACATTTTCTAGGGGAACCACCTGCTAGACACAGCCTCATGGCTTTTCAGTCTTTGGATCACTCAGTTCAAGAATTAGCTTCCCAGGAAAAACCACCTTATTGTCTACTTTGGGCCATGTAACATCTCTTTGTCTAGGGGAAGATGGAGTGTCTTGATTGATCGTCCCACCAAGACTGTATCCAATGGGAGAGGAGTTATTTGCCGAAGTCACATCTACATATTGTCCATCCAGTGTCCACTACAACAGGTGATGCTACCAACAAAGTCATGATCTCTCATTATTCATCCCTCTAGCTTCTGTCACTTCTCTTTTAGAACACTTCTCACAATGACAAATTATTAAATTTCTGGATAATCATTGCTTAGGATTTGAGTTTCCTATGAAGTCCACAAGAGGAGGGACCAATTCTGTCTAACTTCTCACCATAGTCTCAGCACCTAGTCCAATACTTAGCACAAAGGTGCTCAATAAATATTTGTTGGATATGTGAAAAAGCACTTTATCTTTGTTTTGTTATTAATATTTGTTGATAGATACAGTTTACACCACAGAACAATGTTTTGGTCAACAACAGACTGCATATATCATGGTGGTCCCATAAGATTATATCTTATTTTGTACTGTACGTTTTCTATACTTAAACACACAAATACCAATGTGTTACAATTGGCTACAGTATTTGTACAGTAACATGCTATACAGGTTTGTAGCCTAGGAGCAATAGGCTGTACCATACAAACCCAAGTGTGTAGTAGGCTCCACCATCTAGATTTATGTAAGTACACTCCATGACATTCGCACAATGATGAAATTGCCTAACAACACATTTCTCAGAATGTATTCTTGTCATTAAGTGACACATCACTGTATGTGTGTGTGTGTGTATATATGCACACGCATACATATATAAACATATATATATATTTACCTCTGTCCCTAGATAGGAGAGTAGACTCCTGTGGGTAGAGTCTATTTTCCCTTAATATTCAGTAAATATTGGCCAAGTATGGATGATGTCCAGAAACATCCAATTCAGAAGCAGTTCAATTCAAAAAACATTTATCTGGCACTTAATATATGCAAGATCTATTATCTGTCCTCTAGGGGCTAGCTACCCAGCAAGGAGGCAGACAGATGCACAAGTCATGATAATACTAGGCAAACAGTGGAAATGGCTGCAAAAGAGGCTGTAAAAAATGAGAAAGTAGTTGGAAAGCAGTGGAAGGCAAGAGTCATTGCAATGTTGGAAATCAAAAAGCTTAGCCAGAATATTCTGACCGTAAGAAAGGGGGAAGAGCAACTGGGGACACACTTAATAGGTATTAATTTTTGAATAAATTAACCTCTCAATAAATTCATTATAAGAGACTTAGACAGTACGTCAAGATATTAAATGGTTATTTGCACCTGGTCCTTTCACCTAATTGAAACTGAAGTGTTATTAGCTAAGAATGTACTGCTCTGATGATTCTGCAGATTTTTTCATAAAGGCTGATAGCTGATAAGAAAAAAGAAATACATCTCTGGAGGATCAGAAGACCAAAAAATAAAGTGTCCTTCCAAAAGATAGTGTAAAAGTATTGCCATTTTCATGAGCACATTATTGTAAAGAAAGCCTTAGAGTGAGGAAGCCTATTTTAATATTTTTAATTAAAAAGGTAAGCTACTCTTTTGTTTTAAAATTTTTTAATTGACTAATAATAACCGTATATATTTATGAAATACAGTGTGATGTTTTGTTATATGTATACATTGTGGAATGATTAAATCAAGCTAATGAACACATCCATCATACCACATACTTATTTCTTTGTGGTGCAAACATTTAAAATATACTCTTTTGAGAATTTTGAAATATATAATACATGATTATTAACTATAGTTACCATGCTATTATTAACTATAGTCCCTGAAACATATTCCTCCTAACAAACTTTCTACCCTTTGATCAACATCTCCCCTTTCCTCACCCTAATCCCACAACCTGCAAATTCTCAGGGATGTCAAAGACCGTAAAAATTTCAAGGACCCCAAGGAAGGAAGATGTTTGAACCACCATGGAACATATAAGAGAAATCTGTACCAAAAAAAAAAAAAAAAATCTTGCCTAGAAAAAGCAATTCTTCTCTTAAGTGCTGACTTTTAGTCAGGACTGATTAAGAAAAGAATACACAGCCTGGCGTGGTGGCTCACACTTATAATCCCAGCACTTTGGGAGGCTGAGGCGGACGGATCACCTGAGGTCAGGAGTTTGAGACCAGGCTGGCCAACATGGTGAAACCCCGTCTCTACTAAAAATACAAAAATTAGCTGGGTTTGGTGGCAGGTGGCTGTAATCCCAGCTACTCGGGAGGCTGAGGCAGGAGAATTGCTTGAACCCAGGAGGTGGAGGTTGCAGTGAACCAAGGTCGTGCCATTGTACTCCAGCCTGGGTGACAGGAGCAAAACTCTGTCTCGAAAAAAAAAAAAAAAAGAACGCACTTAACTTTTATAAAAATATGAAAAATTGGAAGATTTAGTTGCAGAGTGCACTCTAGATGGTGGCTGGAAATGAATGGTGTGGAAAGGCGGGTCAGAGCTGGGTGAGAGGCTCAGTAAAAAAGGCTAGACCCAATTCATGCCATAGAATGAAGATGTGGATTTTCATTCCTATGTACAATGTAGCCCAACCTTATATTTGTTTTCCCAACATCATTCTTTCCACGCTGACACTGCTCAGGGGTGCAGCCAAGTGGAGACAGATTTAAGTTTGGTTACCTAATGACAAAACCACAGAGGGAACACTAATAACATCTGGGACATCTAAGGGGTGATACAGCTATAAATTCAGTGAGGAAAGTCAAAACTGTCACATTATATGAAGAGGATGATCATTGCCACTGGCTTAAAAGAGAGTTTGTCTCTTCTACTTAACATTAACACAAACATGTACATTAATTCAATCTGAAACCATGATTTAATATTTTTCAATATCACAATATATTTATTGACATTGATTGACACATGTTAAATGAGTGGTTTTAGAAGTGCCAATGATTTCTAAGAAATGAGCATAGGGCATGAATATGTAATTAAAAATGTGTGGGGTTGCCATGGCAACAACAACAATAACAGAAAGATGTTCCTTTACTGATTCTGATGACTTTGTTGTATATAAGAGGAACTAGGTTTTACGAATCTCAACCAACATGTGTAAATATTCCCAACAAAGGTTATAACATGTTTCTTCCCAATGATGGCTCCAAATGTCAATTTAAGCTACTTAAATATTCACAGCATATTCAAACCCTTGGAAGTGTGGCACTAATAGATTTTTTTGAGGTTGCCATCTTATTTTTGGTTTGTTCCTTTTGAAAAATATATGAAAAGTGTTCATTCTTGAAGATTTGAAAATTCCAATTAAACACTGGCTGTGAAAATTCCTTAAGGAATGAGGACTCCATGGATTTCTAGTTGAAGGCATGTTCCCATGCCTAACACATAACTAACTTTTTGAGAGAAGCACTTCCATTTAGGGGCAGAAAAGAGCTCTCTGCTGGGACAGAGAAGACCCACAATCTAGTCAAATCCTTTGCTTCCAGAGCAAAGGTTATTTTCTCTACATCTAGCTTGAGTTTTGGCTTTCATGGAGAAAGCTACGTTGAGAAAACAGATCTTAACATTCAGAGCCCCTGCTGATCATTAATTTCTGATCCACGCTCCCAAGAGAACCCCCATCAGAATAAGTCACTTCTCAGACCTTGGAAAGATATGCATTGGGCTAAGAAGTGAAGGGAAGGGGCTTTCATTATTAAACACCACCATGTGCAGGCATCTTATTTGCCTTCCTTTACATAATCTTTAACATCCCATCAGATAGGTATTTTAACACTCATGTTTCAGAAGAGGAAACGGAGGCATAAGCTCATAGCCTTGTGCCTAGGTCAAGGGTGGTGATTCGAACCCAGGTTACCATCCTTCTGCAGCACCATTTTTCTAAAATCATCACAACACTTCAATGGACTGTTTCTCTCTCTCTGAAATTTTCTGTAGTTTACCCTGATTAGGTCACAAAAGCATTCTATGAAAGATCTCCGGGCATTTAACTAGAGGCAAATGCTCTGTTCCCAACATGGGCAACAGTGTGGTCAAGGCAGAGAGATAGAAGTGCTTGGCCTGGAGCTGGCAAATTCCCTTGGAGGGAGGGAGGGACAGCTGACGCCCCTGGGAGGAACTCCACCCAAAGGCAGGCTGCCCCCAGGGTATCTGACCACACCAGGAGGGAGAGAGGCATTTGCTGCCGCCCACAGACATCTGGCTTCATAGCACTTCTCAAGGCCAACATTATTTTTAAAATCGCTATTATTTGAAAGAATCACACCTTCCAACATTTTAAATTTAGAGAAGAGTGAGATGTGTAACTGCCCTGTTCCATCCTTGCTCACCACCTCACTTATGTACTCTCCATAAGATGAAGAGAGTGAACAATTGTCCCCTCTAGAACCTGCTTACAATCCATTTATGAGTCTGAATTCTTTCCTGAATGGACTTGAAGAGAAAGCAAAGACTGAAGAAGGGGTGTTGCCATTAGGAAGCAAAGATCCCCAGAACCTTTCTTTGATCAGGAGGACCCTTGGGGGCTGATGTTTCCTTATGGAGAAGCATGGTTACTTCCAAAGGCCACAATTTTTGTTGGTTTTATGGTATCTGCTGCCCAAAATTAATCAGATTCTTTCTAAACATAGCAAGTACATTTTCAACTCTTAAAGTGTGATATTCATTGAGCTCCAGTTACACTCCAGGTACTCTATAGGCTTTTACATGTGTCATTTCACTTCCAGCTCACGATTGCCCTGTGGCGTACCAGCAATACCTACACGCAGAGATGGGGAAGCTGAAGCTTCAACATGTTATTACCTTACCCAGCCAGTGAACAAGTGGTACAGCCAGACTCAAGCCCATACAACCTGACGTCAGAGCCTTGAAGCACTACTTTATAGTATAAGACAATGGCCAGGTGCAGTGGCTCATGCCTGTAACCCCAACAGTTTGAGAGACCAAGGTAGGAGGATAGCTTGAGGCCAGGAGTTCAAGACCAGCCTAAGCAACAAAGTGAGACCCCCTCTCTTGCAAATTAAAAAAAAAAAAAATTAGCTGAGTGTGATGGTACATGCCTGTAGTACCAGCCACTCAGGAGGCTGAGGTGGGAGGATCGCTTGAACCCAGGAGGTTGAGGCTGCAGCCATGATCATACCACCGTACTCCAGCCTGTGTGATAGAGCAAGACCTTGTCTCAAATAATAAAAATTAAATAAATAAATAAATAAAATGTATTGGTCCCTGAGAGAACATACGTAAAAACATAAAGTATTAAAAAAAAAGTACATAAAAATAAAAAAATAAAAAATATATAAGACAAACAAGAATTTTGGGAGGAGAATGAAGGCAGAAAAGACAGGCAGGAAGAAATAACCTAATTCATCCTCCCTTTGGACATGATTAAGAGACAACCCCTAAAGAAGAGCAATTGTGTTCCACGGCATATGCACCAAACTCTGTGATGAAAACATTGCTAATGTCATTTGTCACAAACCGCTTAATACTCCTTTCTTCTTCCCTATTTTTTGGAGATAATAGTTTTTTTCTCAAATTAGGTTTCTAACCAACAAACAACTCTTGAAAAGCATGGTTTTGAAGACTTAAAATTGCCTAAAAAGCTACCGGAAACGATCAAGTAAAATAGAATGTCAATGTATGATGCTGATCGTGGGCTATTTCAGGGTGGGATCCCCATGTCTTGTTCAGTTTTGCATCTTCAGTATCCCTCACAGCAGGTGAGCTAGGTGATCAATTCTATCTGGTGTCTTCTCTACTGAGTCCTCAGGACACAGCACAGCCCCTGCCACAGAGCAGGTGCTCAACAAATATTTATTGAATGGATCAATTCACTGTTCCATGTTGAATACATAAACTGTATTGAATAGAAAAAACTCATTTAATAAATAGGGCAAATTATGGGTTTTCACTTCTATTCTACACCATAACTACACAGTGTATATGTACCTCTCCTTTGTTTTGAAAGTGGCACAAAAGTAAGAAATACAGTTTCAAAACACTTCACAGCAAAGGAGAAAAATATAAGTGGAGACAACAGAGAGTTGATGAAAATTCCTAGGAAAAGTAATTTCAAAGATTCAATATAGAAATGATCCCAGGATATCATGGTTTTATTTTCATCAATTGTTTTATTTTGAGAGGAAAAGATTGTTCTTCTAACTTCTATAAACATGCCCCCACTAAAATAGAATGTTTCTTTGTATGGCTTTGTGACTGTCAGAGAGCAAAGAAGGAAATGTGATGAATTTTGACAGAGAATAATAATAATAATAAAAACCCTTTTATTTATTCTTTAGTACCCTCTCTGGAAAAGGGCATATATACTAAGAATGGCATAAAATGACAAATATAATGACACTGTAATTTCAAAGAGTGCAAAATGTTAAAAACTTGAAAACCATTGTAAAACAGCTTCATAATTAAATTTATATTGAAAATGTCATCACTTTTTATCTATATATTAAAGATATGAAATCAATTTTTAAAGTATTTAAAAAATAATTTCACATATATATTTGTTTCACCTGATATGCACAGTTGTGCTATTTTGCTTTTATGTTGCATGAAGTATTTCTTTATATAAGCTAATTTCAAATATTGTTAAACTAAAAGCTTTACATTATTTTTATGTTCACTTGCTAAATGTTCAAACACAGCCACATTAAAACAAACCATTTCGGCTTTCAGCCATCTATTTTTAAATTTTAAGTCATTTTTTTTTCTAGGCTGCAAAAGTGTATTACCAAATAAACTGACAAAACATCTCAGCAACTAACATAAATGTGCAATTTTAATGCCTTCTAATCACACAAATCAATATGAGATTTTTGTACTTGTGCATGACCTTTTTCAAATTATCCCCCCATTTTGGCTGAATCAGAACGAGTGTGGGCTATTTGATAAAAAACCCTAAGTGTGTGAAATAAGAGCCCTCGCTTCTTCTGCCAGACTCCTCTTGACAGAAAGATGATAGAAGCATCACATCCCTGGGAGAGTAAATGCAAACTGACAAGAGATGAGCCTTTAGATGTTGAATATAATCTTGAATTGTGCTTGAAGTGTCTTATTATCTTGTCTTTTGATGTTGAAGGGGTGGCTCATTGTTAGAAAAAGGAAAACCCTCGTGCATCTTTGCCATCTTTAAAAATTGTTTGGCCTTTAACAACTGCTTTTCCAACTAATGTCCATTTCTCCTGACAATAAATATGGCAGGTCGTCGGCAAGTGACAAACAATTTACTTTACATGCCACACTTATATGGGTTTTGAGAGCTCATGTGGAAGTATTTTAAAAAGCCCATAGAAATTAGCAGTATTACAAATGTTAAGAGGACTGAGATCTCCATGCAGATACTGATGTGAAGTTACTCATCGTGGTTATTTCCTGCTGTTTCTGGTTCTATATCTCACTGGTGCCAGATTCAAAATTCAAGTTCTTTATCATTGACTAAAAATAGCCAGAGAAATTGAAAGAGCAACAATCAGTTCTGACAGATCCCATAAAGGAAATGCACGAATACAGATTTCCAACACACATTGCAATATTCAGAATAGTATATTAAAAAATGCTTATTTCTAAGTAGGAGATCAAGATCAACAATGGGCTTGCTGCATTTTGCCTTTTATCTAAGAATCTTCAGCACGTTTTAATTTTCGCTGCCACTTTGGGTACCCCTTACCCTTTGCATCTACCATTTGTTTTGTGGTTCTTGTTTTAACTTAAAAGTTTAATGATGTTCCTGGTCAACAGGATTTCTTAGCAGCTAAATCACAGTCCTGCTAGTTTTCTGTCACCCAGCCAGATTTTGTGAAAGCTTTCAAGATCTTTTCTCAGACCTCCGTCACTCTAAGAATCCATAAGAATTCTCAAAAGGACCATAAACCGTTACAGGGTTCAGGTTATTGTATCATTATAAAAACATATTGATACACTACAGATGACAAGACGTGTAGCCACCATTCTAGGCTACTGCAACCACCTCGATGCCATCAGCAATCTCCAATGTGACCAGCTCTTTTTTTGTAAGCAGGCAGCTGTAGACATTAATTCCTTTTAGAACATGAGGCATAATTTTTAACACTTTTCTGATGGCCTGCAGATTCCAGTTGGCTTGTTAGAAAATTACTAGGAGTACAAGATATAATTAATGGGAGAAGTAAATATTCAAACTAGAGCAAAGAAATCAACTAGGCTACCTGAAAATTTGAGCAATTTCTTGGGTAAGGCTTAAGACTAAAACCTGCCTTCATCTTAGGAATCAGAATAAAATGAGCCAATCAACACTTAAAACAGTGACATATGTTCCTCCCAAAAGTTTGTGAAAGTTTTCCCTCATAATCGAGGGGATCCTTGTTCTGGATATTTACCCATTCATAGATTATAGAACAGTGTATGGATTTAATTAAATGGATCCGTTGAAATAGGAGTTTCATGCAATATTTCTTGCATGCTTTTCCTTTTGCAAATAGCAAGCGTCCTTTCTGACACATTTCTATTTTGCAATATTTTGGGAAATGAAGTAGGTATATTAAAAAAATGCAGTTTTGATGAAGTGCATTTCACTCCCCACGTGACTTCCATGTGTATACATTTTTAAATACAGGAACATGTGGGTTTCCATTTGACTTTTTATCCTCCTTTACCTTGGGTCGATTTGAGCAAAAAGTCATGTGCAATAATAATTTTTCATGCTTTTAAAACAGCTTCAAATATTTGCATTTTTAAATCATATTAACCCTTTAGCTTCTCTTCTGCTTTGACAGTGATGATTCCCTCCTGCAGGAAGTCACCCCAAATCATTAATTTGTAAAAATAAATCTTGCCATATTGGTATTAAAAGACAAATCACCACATATATGGTTATCAAGAACTGCAAAAGGAGATTAATAATACCACATTAATAGTAAATGTTTAAAATATGATTTCTTTATTGTACATCAATCACTCACTCTACCTTGATATATAGGCGCATAGAATCCTTAAAGGAATGTGTAACAAAAAATTGTGCTTAATAACTATTGAATAAAATGCTTTTGACTTAAAAAAAGAAAAGGATAAATATTTATATTGTGATATATGTCTATCCCAGAAATAGACAAATATTTAGGTTCCCAATATTTAGATCCCAAGAGTCTTCCCTAGCTTGGGTAAGTTGGTATGCTTTAAAAATACATATATTTTCTATAAGTCAAGTTGTCCAAAAACCCCAGATTTCTTTACTGAATTAAACTGCACAAATCCTGAGGAATCTTCTTGTCTCCTGTGCTCAGTAAATAGCAGCATCGAAGAAGACACTGGAACTTGGATTCTAGCCCAAGTATAGCAGAAGCAATACTACAGTATAATTAGTTTCCCTTTTTTGGTAAACTATTAATTTTGATAAATTTATCAGGGAACTATTTTTTAAATATACAGGAGAAGTACATTTAAATGATGGATGGATAGCATGAACTAAAAGAAAGCTTATTATTGTAAATAAGTCTTTGTTAGTTTTATAATAGAGAAAATACATACATACTACAGATTCAGTAAGACAATTTGAAGCATTATATGTGCATGAAGAAAATATGGAGAAAAGCAGACCATAGACACACACACAAATATTTTATACAGATAGCATTACACTTTTTTCACTGTGCACTCACAGTGCCTAAGAAAGAAAATATAGGGAAACAGAAATAAAGTATGGAAGTGGTAAGAAAATGGATAAATTTGCATTGCTATTTTAAAACACTGTTAATATCAGTCTTTAAATATGAATTTCTTGGCTTTCACAAACTTCTGTCATAATTATGCTTTTTTCCTCATTAATAGGATGAAATTAAAGAAATACAAAATATTTGGAAGGTACATCAGTCAATCCCAAGAAACACTAATTATTTTACAGCAAAAGATGAAACACTAAGAAAACTACTTAATGCCAAACAATATATGGCAGGATACACGTATACATTAAATTGTAAAACTGTTTCATGTTGGCTACCATTGGGACATCATAAGTATCCTAAAAATACCTTCATATTCTACTTCATTTGTGAGCTAAACTAACAGGTTTTATTTTGGTTATTTACTAAGAACATTTTTAACCATCTTAATGAATGCAGATTTCATTATACAGTCCCATTTTCAAATGGTCTTTTGTATAGCAAATCTCTGAAGCATTTAGTTCATGTATAATTATATTACTTAGTTTCTCTAATTATAATCTGATCATTTTTCCCTTATATTTTCAAATAGTTTTAATGGCAGTGTGGTCCTCCAATAATAGTGACTTGCTTAGACTATTAGTTAAGTTGTTCCAGGTAGCTAATTTTTTAATTTTAAAACAATCACAATATATACTTGTTACATATAAGACCTTAAAATTACTTAAGAAGGAAAATCTATAAGAGAAGTTTGGGCATGGATTTTCTTTTCCATCCTCAAATAAAATATAGACATTCATATAACATACTAGGAAATTTTTTTAAGTAGAAGCTAATTATTAACAAGCGATCTTGGGGGTATGCATCTTGGTTAGTTAGTTTTAAAAAATTATCTTGGAATACTTATAAAACAAAGTTAATTTCCATTTCTCTGCGAATGACAAACTTTCTTTAGCCTCAGGAGATCTAATATTATTCTTTCTGACCTCTGCATTCACACTAAAAGGGCTTAATCCATTTTTGATAGCTCATGAAGTGTCACAGCATAGAGTAGGAGATGTCTCCAAACAAGCCCACCCTTGTTTCATTTTTATGAAATCTGACTTTGACAATCAGGAGGTGAAAGTTTACATTGAAAAGATTAAGAATCAGATCAATATGTTTAATAATCGACCTCATCAGAAGCCCCCACATTGTGAAAGCACAGATAATCGTTTATGAATAAATATTACTTGAAGGTATTCCCAAAGAAAAGTCCAGTGTTGATAGATTTAGAAGCTCATTCAGAGTCATAGCATGACAAAGTATATGTTCAACTGCAAAATACCATATAAAAAATTAAAACAAATTATGCTCACTTGTTTCTCTCTCAAAGAAAAGACATTTGAAATTTAAAAAGATAAACATTTAAAAAGTAAGACTGAAATGGCATGAATACAAGAAAAGCTGAACAAAAACGCCAGCTAAGTACAGAACCCAGGAAGACAACAAACAAGAAAATTCCAGAGCCAGGCTGGATATTAAAGAGAAACCCATCCACCGGAGAATGGCAACTGTTACTATGAGCTTTCGCTAGCTACCTCTGCCTTTGGATATTTTTTAAAAATTTATTAACCTGACAGCGGGAAACTTTATACAGATTGCCCCCTGACAGGGTGCCAGTTTGGTATAAACACTTTGCTATCTTTTTCTTTAGCATAAAAAATCAAGAAACATGTTAAGTGGAGCCAGGTGCACATTTGGGCAAAAGTGCCTGCTTCTCCGATTGCCTCTGCATTCCCAGGGAAGGCCTGAATAATCAGGGCAGCCCAATAGCAGAACTGAACCTTCTACCCTTCCTCTTCACATTTACTTTCTTTTTAATGTGTGAATGTCTGATGTATTATTAATTCCCAAATATAAACCAGCAAGGTCGTCAATCAAAGAAAGTGCCAATTCTCTCACAAATTAACTGTTGGCTGTCTCATAACAAACAAGGTCCACTTCAAACGGTCAAGTGAAATCTTAACGTTGAAGTGGGAGAAAAACGTATTTGGTCAATTCTTGAGAAGGGGAATGCTAGCTGTATAATTAAAGCAGGTAATTAAGAGCAAAAGCAATCTTCTTAAGGGCTGAGCCTTGGGAGCTTGAATCTGGAATGCACCTCTATTTATTAATTATGACATAAACTGGGCTGAGTGAACTACAAAAACACTGTAATGCCATGTAACCTTTAAGTCAGAAACACCCAAGACATTCAAGAGACTAAAATGGGATCATTTAAAGGAGTGATGATGTGCAGATTAATCTCATTTCTAATACCTTATTTCCTGTTGTTTTTAGGACCATTTAATGACAACAACAGAATATAAGAATCACAGTAATCAAAATAAAAGGGGAGAAAAAAGTAAAACCATATCAGTATTTTGATTTGCTAATGTCCTACCATGGAGTATCCTTGGACACTGCAATATTGAACTTCCTGCTTTAAACAGAGGCCTGGCCTGAGCACCCCAGGCATAGCAAAGGGCTAGCAAAGGCAGGCACAGAGGAAGGTCCCCACTGACGATTCTGACACATATTGTGCACTGTCCCCCATTGAAGTGCACTTAGAAATGAGCAGCTCCACAAACAAATATGGTGAAAAGTTTGAATACCAGTGCCTCTCTCTATGGATTTATTTTTATTTCAAAGCTTACACATTCATGTTATTTAAAGTGGATTTATTTATCAATGCAGCATTACAGTGGTTTTTCTGGGGCAGGGTGGGGGGGAATCTACTAAACTAAAATTGTCCAAATGCACACAGCCTCTCACTGATTTTTTTTAAAATACCTCAGTGCATTAGACTTTCTTAAATGTAAGAACTGTATCCAAATGTGCATTTTTTTTTCACTCAAGTAGTCAGCAGCATGACAAGGGCTTGTTTGACTACTAAACCATAAATGATTTTTGACAAATACCTTATGCATCTCACTTACTTCCACAAATACAGGTTTCTACAGATTTCTTTTAAATAACTGTTTTTGCATAAATCTATTACTCAAATTATTTAGTTGATTTAAAAAATACACTTAATATTTCTTTAGCAAAACTTTCTTTGGTGAAAAGGGGTATAAATTTTCAATTGATATAATATAGAAACTTTTAAAAATATAGAAGCATGATACATATTTTAAATAAATATATTTCTCTAGGGAATTTACCTCATCACCTCCTAGCTAGATCTCTCTTGGGTTTAAGCTCTTGGTACTGATTACTGGCTCCAGAAGAGTTAATCAGAATATTATAAATACCCAAGGTACTGAAGCCTAGAGAGAGACGTTTAAATAAAGTAATGAAGACAGTGATCTCATAATGAAGGCCTCCACTGATGCACGGGCGTGAGGCAGCCTCACCCCCAAGTGCAGTCCTCATAATGCCCTGCAATGACCTCCACGCTGACCTGCAGAGACCACTGTCTCAAGGGGTGACAGACAATTTAGTCCTTTATCCTTTTGTCATTGAAAGTGACTCCACTGCCATAAATTCTCATCAAGCCAACTGGATGGCAATTTGAAAGAAAAAAATCTTATAATGCATGTTTCTGTGAGAAAGATCACAGAAAGGAAAAGAAATACACAATATAGTACATTCTATAGCATGGAGGAATCCCTGAGCCAACTTTAAGGCCTTTTCCAACAGCTCACAGATAAATGGCATTGAAAATACCCACTCTTACAAGTATCATTGCATGCAATTTCTTTTATCCTAGGAAAGCACAATATCAGAAGAGAAAATCAACCGCAAATTTTTGACTTTGGATGCAATGCTTATACATGGTTTTGTAGTTCCATCTCAGCTCAAGGCTCTTAGCTGTGTGCCCAATTAATGCACAGTGTAGTACAACTGAGAAGCCAGCCACTGAGACTAACACAGCCACCCAAGATAGCTGGGACTTAAAGGAAAGAAATCATGAGGTTTAACTTCAAACAATAAACATTTTCCCAGGAGAAACACTGTTAATAAATCATCTTTCAAATCTCAAATATATATGGGAGAAAATATTTAGGGCATGTTTTATGAGATCTCACTTCTTTGGCTGAGAGTGCATGGGAAAACTTTAGCGCACATATTTTTTCCAAGGATATATATTACTTTTATCCTTTCCGCGGTCATTTTCTCGACCAAGTTGTTGATGCTACCATTTGAATTTTAGCATCCAACTTGACTGAATGTGGAACACTGAATTCTTGATGGGCATAACTAAAAGCGAAGCACCACATTGACACGAGTACTATAAATGTCACTAGAGAAACACAGCAACCTCTTCCCTTTAAGATTGTTTGCCAAAGGCCAGTTTTGAGAATGGTTTCCAATATGTACATCACTAGTCACATATTAAATGACTAGCTCTATGTGGCATCACTCATCTGATCACACAGCTAAAGCCCTGTGAGACACAGCGCCAGATTCTCTGATAATCCCCCACCCCCAACCACACGCAAGCCTGTTCTCCTCTATACTGTTTCTTGCGGCTCAGAGCTTAGCATAATACAGTCACGAACTGAAAAAGGAGATAGTTATCCTACAGGCTTTAGAAGAATAAATAATGCACCACTTAATGATATCACAGAGAACTGCCTAACCACATGTTTCTCAATGAAATGTGGATTCATCTCTCCTAAGTGTACTTTAGTTTCCATGGCTGTTCAAGTTAAGCAAAATGTTACCACTGATGTAATTACTTTATAAAACACAAGGGCCCTTTTCTGAACTTTCTACTTAGGCTGGCATATGGCTTCTCCTTTCTCCTTCTGGTATTCTGAGCTGCTCAGAGCACTGAAACATTCTGCACAGTATGTTTCCCTTTGGATGCTGTTAAGTGCAGAGGTGCAATTTAAGGAGAGGCATAAAAGGCCCAATGGTTCCTGGAGTTTCCTTTGTTTATCCATAGAGGGCATCAGTATTAGCCTTTCTCCTGCAGTTTTGGGCTGAAGGTACCATACTGTGAGGAAAACAGACTTGTCCTCTGGACTGCTAATTTGAACAGTACACAGATGGGGGAAGAGGCTTCAAAGAAATCCATTTATACTGAAATTTCAGGTACAATAAAAAAACCCTGAGCTCTGATGGTCTCCTGTTGTTGGTTAATGTCTCTCCATGAACCTAAACATATCAAGATGCACATGATTTGTCATAATCTGGCCATCTCATTAGAGAAGCCCAATTTTCAATAATACGGTGTATATATAGAAGAATGACAGTTTGAGAGAGAGAGAGAGTAAGTATATTAGAAAATTATTGTTTCGATAAAAACATAGATGCTGTCAACTATTCAGGAAGAATGCAATTCTTCATTATCAAGTAAAGGGTATAATCAGGACTACATCTAAAAACAAAAAAACAGACTTGAACATATGCATATCAAAGAAAATCATAGTTCCTTAAATTGTGTTGCCAAAGTTGCTAAAAATTCTGGGACAGAATTATTCTGGAAAGTTTTAGTCAGTTACGTAAACTAGAATTGCTAAGGCCAAGTCCCAGTAATATTAAAAAGTAAGACCATAACAGGCCCCCGCAAAGGAAACCTTATGAGAATATTAGAGTGTCTTCCTCCTGATCCTTTCTGTTCTTTCTTTCTTATATTGTCTCTATTTTTTTCTCAAGTTCTCAAAACTGTTAATCTACTGATTTCTTCTTGACCTAATTGGAAACTGGGAAATACTCACATTGTGTTTGAAACTCAGTCTAGGGACCAAAGACAATTAAGTGAATTCAAAAGGAATGTAAGATGTAGATTTTGCTGTGTTCTCTCACACAAACTCAGAAGTTGAGAATTTCAAAATGAAAAGTGGATTCCTTCTAAAATCCATTATAATTTTAACATTAAACTATGAATCCTTAGTAAATGCCATTAAACTTTTAATTCAAATCTCTTTGACCCTCTTGGAATTTTCGAAGCTTTTTTCTCTACACATGCAAATCAGTAAGACATAGCATAACAAATCTATAACAGTGTTCAACACTGGGAACCCTAAACAAATGAAAAACATCAATCACCCCTCTTTTGGATTACTTGAAAGAAAACAAGTTGGAGCTCCAAGCTCAAGTCTACAAAATCCATTTACTTTTATTTTAAATGTATGCAAAGTTTAGGAACAAAAATGTATTATCTGTAGCTTGTAGAACTCAAAATTGATTACTTTTTAAAAGTCAAAGTGCTTACTTAGCATACTCAACATTAGAGGGGTGTGGGCATGGTTTTTACCTTTCTGTAATTTATCATTGTATCTGACTTTTCTCACTACCCTCCTAAAATTGAAGTGAAGGTTTTAGTACATAATTCTTCCTATATGGATAAAAACTTACACTGTAAAAAATATTTCTTTAGGGTGAAAATGCTAAAACCCTAATGCGCAGGTTTGGAAATTCATGTCAGAGGTGGCATTGCTGCTTTTCAAAGAAGGGGTGCTACCAAAATTTCTTGAAATTGGAATCTAGTATACTGTTAAGCATAAAACAGTATTGTACCCAGAGAAGATCTGAAAAGCAGAGTTTCTCTGTGACATCTCTCTAATGTTTGATTGAGTAAGCATTTAAAATTAGGGAAAAGCTTGTCTGTTGAAGCAAGCTAGCCTAGAGTTGCCAAACTCTCAGGGCAGCTTGCTTTCTGTCGGTTAAAATAAATAAATAAATAAATAAAGCCTGAGTTTCAAGCCGAATTGCTGACTTTCTTAACAAAGTAGTAGTCTATGTAATGATTTTTTTTTTTTTAAGTTCAGGTGCTTGATTGTTTCTTACCTGAGACCAAGCAGTACTCTGCCTGATATATATATGTCAGGTTAGTATGTATATATATGTCTATGTGTGTGCACACACATGCAATTGAAAATAATTAAAAGCAAACGTTTCAGGAGCAATTGTTCTGAAAACCTAACGTCACTCTGAACCCTAAAGTGCTTCTCCAGCAGAGACATCCATTAACATCTATCACTCAGGCACGCGCCTCAACAACCCGCTCCCCTTTCTGATTAGAGATCACAGTTGCATGAGTTGGCTTACAGAGTGTCATCTGTTTGAATGACAGATGTCTTTGCTGGAGTGGCACTCTGCTTGTTCTTGTTTTGTTTATGAAACAAAGATTCCTAAAAGGTCTTGGGCTGCCTCTACTTTTAGTTATGAGGCTATAAACACAATGTTGAAAAGGAGAGGGGTAGAGGAGGGAATCAGAGAACCTGTTTTCTTTCCTCATCACCTTTTTAAAAACAGAAGAAATATTCATTCTGATTGTGATGACACAATATTATTTCTCAGAGCAATTCCTGTGTCCACCTTTGTTTACCTGGCATAGCACGACTTGTATTGATATTTTTCAGTTCTCCTCTCCCATCTTTAGACGACAGATAATGTCTTTACTCACCTTCCCCTTAACAAAAGGCTGCAAAGCAACCTGAAACCGAGTCGATATTTACTCAATAAATGTTAACCAATTCTCACAATGGAACCGATTTCCTGATTATTATTACCACTTTCTATTTTTTTCCAAATAATTTCCAGCCTGGGGACTCTAGCAATATTTGACAAGTCAAAATGGGCAGCGAATAAGTTCCTTGTTGGTAAAAGTTTGGAGGACATCCTCCTAGCCGGCTGGAATCAGCTTCAGTGGCTTAGCACCTCCAAGATGCTCCTTTTTAGTACTTATGAGAAAACTGAATGAACAACAGAAAAAAAGGGGGGTTGGGGGGGTTGGATTGCTCTTCCGGACAACATGGTAGTACTGAAATGAAATACCTAGACAGACTTACCGAAGAGCTTGCTGGGAATGTCCTCGCTGTCATTTGATTCCACAGGCGCAAGCAGGGACTCATTCAGCTCGCTGTCTGAAGTAGCAGCCTTGTCCTCACCTCTCAACTCCGCATTCATTTCACTCCGCACTGACAGCAAGGGCTTACTGACTTGTCCAGCTATCATTGGATCCTAGGATGGGCGAAAAGAGTGAAGGGGAGGAAAAAAAAAGTGGCAGCTTTAGAGTGCGTGTCCTCTCTCTCCCTCTCCCTCTCTCTTCTCTCTCTCTCTTCCACACACACTCTCCCTCTCTCCTCTCTCTCTTATCTCTGGCTGCTCCCGCTGTTATTGCTGGCTGCAGTCAAGTGAAGAGCTATTACAGATCCGATGAGTTCTCCATTACTCCCCACCCTATTAAAGCTCAACTAGCATGTGAGAGATTCAGGAGGCTTCGGAGGAAAAAAAAAAAAAAAAAAAACTTCTTTGAAAGCAACCTCACCAACACAGCTTTAATTGTGGGATATGCTTTTGTGCGAATGTTTTTACACCTTGTTCTGTCTTTAATGCAGTAAGAAAAAAGAAAGTGCTGGGCTTGTACTTCAGCAACATACTAAAAAGGAAGAGCACCCTATGGAGGAACCACGGGCTATTTTAAGAAGCCTTCTCCCCAGGGGAGAAGCAATTAAACTCTATCCCAAGAGCAGAGAAAAAAGATAGGGAGAAAAGAGACCTCGAAAGGCTTTCAATGGAATAAAAGATATTTCTTATGTAAATTCTATAAGCACCCTTAGAAGTTGGCTTCACTGGTCCCAGATTGGGAACCAGAGATGACCCCAAATCAAATGAACATTTTAAAGCAAATAATACACAACACAATACACGAAAATTGATTTAAATTTTTTTTAAGGAATTGGGAAAATACTTACAAACTGTGTTCAATAATTCGGATACCTAGAGCATCGTACACCCAGAGCATTAAAGAAAAAGAAAACAAAAATCGCCTTCAGAAAAGACAAACTTTCCCCCCTAATTATTTAGATCTGCTTTATCTTCAGCTCATTAAGGAGGGCATTTTAGGATCAGAAATATTTTCCAAGTGTAGTCTTTTATTCCATTTGCAAACTGAGACGCATAATATTGTTTTGGCACAATATCGGATGCAGAAGGAAAGGAAGAGCAAGAAGTGCCCTTTTTGCGAGATCTGGGAGCTATTTATTGCCAAGTTCATGCCTAAATGGTTCCTGAGCAGGAAACAGGTGACCAGCACAGAAGCAGGTGGGGCGGCATGCTCCTGGGTCCCACCATTGCATTGGTTGCGGTATGCCTGTGTTTTTTTTTTTTAATGTATTCATGCCTGAAAAGTGAATTTGATATGGCACATGATAATCTATGAAAATGTTAATCAATACAAATAGTTTAAGCTGTCATCAAATGCACTTCTTTAGTCAATACTCATACCATTGAAAACAATGTCACTGTCACCAGGGCTTAATTTGCACAGCACTTAAATATTGGACTCTGTGCATCAATGCACTTCTTCTTCAAATACTGTAGGTAAACACATTTTCTCCCTATTTAAGGCTGAAGCACTCAGCACGCATTTAGCTGAGCCGAATCCTCCCTTTTGAATACCTTGATAGGTCCACTGGAGGGCAAAATTAATACTTAATTGAATCTCACAGTCATCAAAATAATCAATACTTTTTTATTATTTATTCTTTACAGTCTGTTGACTGTTTCAAACCTCTGAGGGAATGGTGGAAAGGATTCATGGCTTTGAAACACTGTCATTTAACAAGGTAATTTTCAGTGGGGCATTAGGGGTTGTGAAACATATAATAAAACAAAAATGGTGGCTTATAATAGGAAGAAAGAAAAGAATTATATTTCTGCCATCTAACAAAACAGGATAAATAAAAAAGCAAGTGCAGAGAGAGAGAGAGCGAGAAAGGAGGGGGATGAGGGAAAGAGAAAGACTGGCTTTTGAAGGGTTTTATCATATCAAGAACAGAGCCGAGCTTTCATAATGCTGACATTTCTCATCCTGACAATCCTAAACAAGTGGAAAGGATGAGATCGCAGATATCATCTTTCATCACATTCCCCAGCTTAAGAACCAACATGACAGCTCCTCTCCCCTTTACACTGTTAATTACTAAATAAAATACTACTCTCTGTCAGCACCAGATTATTGCAGATAGCAACCACAAACATTTCTCCATTGTTTTCCCCCCTCAGAAATGGTGATACCTACCTTGAACTCTTTAGAAAAGAAATTAGACTTGCCTCACCATATTGTAAATATTTGAAATATAATCAATGTAATCAATGTGGTCGATTCACAGTATTGTCAGCTTGAATTTGCTAGTGATAGATTTGCATTTTGTTTACTGGGTCTTGTTGCTGGGATTTGGAGCGCTTGAAACTTGGGGGAGATGGGGGGAGGCAGGCAGAAGGGAAAAGAGACACACAATTCTCAAGATTTCTCTGGATCTCTTTCCTAAATATCTAAGAAAGCATGCATGTTTGAGTTCTGATTCAGTTGGTGAGTGGGTGGGTACGGAAGGGAACAACGTTTGTTGGTTGACCTCGTGGCGTTCCTAAGTATACTCGTCATGTGATGTCAAGATCCCAGGCTTACATTCTAGTCCACTCTTTTTACTTTACAAAAGGTTGAATCCTCAATCTCTCTAATTTAAAGGAAGGGGTGTGACCTGTACCTTTGAGACACCCAGACTCTGTCGCTGTAGTGCTCATCTGAGCATTTTTTAAGACAATGTTAATGATAAACTTATGTTGAGAATAGCAGTCTTATGATAAATCAGACATGATTATTAACGTGCCAGTGAATATCTGGGTAAACTTAAGGAAGAATATTCTACTCTTGCTTTATTTGTGAAGGGTCAAACTGAATCCCGAATCACACTGATGAGCTGAAATGCAGCTGCTGAGTTCAAGTGTACTTAAATCTTTAAGATGTTCTGTCTGGCTGATGTGTGCAAAACATGCACTGGCAGATGGTATATGTTCACTGACCATTAGCTCTTCTTCCTTAAATTACTTTTATGTACCTCATACATGGCTAGGTTCCCAACTAGTGCCTCTCACTGACTTGAGCTTTGAAAATCCAAGAGTTTGTCATTCAAGTACTCACTTAATTTTTTTTGTCTTACAAAACACTTTACGTTTTCCATAATGCAGCTCTATCCCATATATATGTGTGTGTGTGTGTGTGTGTGTGTGTGTGTGCATGACATGGTTAAACAGCAAACCCCTAGTGAGGCAGAGAGCAGACAGCTTTTAATCACAGCTGCAGCCACTGGGGGGTCCATTTGAAAATGTGTCACAAGCAGTAACCAGTGAGTACAGACTTATAAGTGATGGGGGGAGTGCCTCTTTCAAGTAGCACTCGGCTTGGAAGTCATTCTCTCTCTGCCAAGAGCCATAGCAGTCTGTGAAATCCTTTCTGTCGGAGTGAAGAGAGGATTTTCCAACATGCATCTACGTAGGTGCTTGTAGAAATGTAAGAGACCTGCAACTTCAACTCGTACAAGGATCTCTGCAGCGGTAAACAGGAACAGAAATAGCTAGTGCAGGTGAGAAGTAAAATAGAGCTGATGAAGACTTCTTACTTGAAACTCTGAAATTGTTACTATCACAATAGAAGATGTTGAGACTTCTTTGCAATTCGTTTATCAACCCTGAGAGAAGAAAGTGACTAGTCCACCATGGAACAGTATTGCATGTGTGCAATAGGATGTGGCATGTGCCAATACAGGACACTCATGGGGCCATCAGAGACCCAAGAACCAGAAGACGGAACAAGGAGAAGCGGAAGTAGTTTCTATTAGCAAAATCACAACAAAAATTTTCATCGTGTCCTACAAAGAGAGGACTGCAATCACCATCAGAAACTACACAGTGATTATCTGTCTACTTCAAGCATTATTAAGGAATAAAAATAGGTCCCACTTATTGAATGCCTTTACCAGACAGTCTCCTCAGATGGATCTAATGTTACCCTAGCTATGCAAGGTATTAGCCCCATTGTATGGGTAAGAGATGGAGGCTCAGTAGGCTAAGTTTCTTGTCCCAAAGGCACGCAGCTAAGTGGTAAAGCTGCATTTTCAACCCTGGCCAATTCATCTCCAAAAGTCAGCACCTTTTTTACCCAGTAGGCATTGAGTGAAAAATTCAAGGCTTATGGACTTAGTAACTCATGGGGTATCCCAGATTTTGGATGATGAGCCAGAGCCAGTGGCTGTGAAGGGTGTTAAAGCCTGGATAACCTAATCCCAGACATACTGTGTGTAGTATCATCTTCCCTACAGAATGTAGGAACAAAACCACTCTCTGACTGACATTGCTTGAATGAAATCTATGGGGCGATATGGTATAGTAGACAGGACATCAGACAGTGTTCAATACCCAGGCTTGCATTCAGCTTCACCCTATAGATAAACATGGCAAGCCACTTAACCACCTTTGGCCTTGGTTTTCTTGTCCAGAAAGTGAAAAGGCTATAATAAAACAATATTTCCCAAAGTGCATTCCACAAAACACTTGCCCCAAAAGATACTCTACAATGAAAGAGTTCTGCAGTCATACCCACGTGAAAAACTCAGCAGGGAAGTCTACCAGGAAAGAAGTCAATCTAACTCCCTTATTCTAGCACTTTCCCAAGATTATCTGACCATGGGAGGTCTTTGCCTTATAACTCTTATATTATCTAATAGATCTGGAATGGGCAAGGTTCGATTATCTGTAAATTACTGCACTAATTTTTAATGATTCTATAATACTAAGCTCAAACACTTCTACAAGTACATATTTGTATAGTGCTTCTCACATTCTAACAACTTTTACCTAATTAATGTTTCTTAGTTTATTTATGTGTGGTTAGCATATATGATATATGATTTACTATATACTAACCATATATACTGTCATTATATGCTAACTTCTGATGTGCTTTCATATAATTTTTAAATAGAGATGTCTCAGTGTATTTCTATCATAAAGCCTTTAAAGAGTAGATACGAGGTACTGTATTAAGGAGGAGAATTCAACTTGGGCTTTGTGTTTTCTTAACCACGCTGCTAAAAATAATACCACATAAACAAATACGTAATTCAGCTAAAGACCTTCAATAATTTAACCAACAGAGTTTTGATAAGCATATTCATTCTCATTTTATAGTCGGAGAAACTAAAGATAGCTAGATAATTAACTCAGCAAAGCATCCGTGTCCAGTGGCAGCCACGTGATGGAAATACCCACACCTCTCTACACTGAGCTTGAACGAGGTCCAGCATATTTTTACGTACATGCACACTAACAATGAAATAGTCCATCAGAACAGCTTTGAGGAAAATGCAAAAAACATAGGCAGGCTTCAAAAATCCAGGGAAACAATTCATTTGGTTGTGAAGCACTCGAGTATGGTAAAGTTATACAATACACAACAGATTTATTCCTAGAACTCAATAGAAAAATTATATTCATTATAAAGAAAAAAAAATGTATTGGATTTTCCCTCCTCTCAAAATGCTACATTTCAACTTGGGAGAAAGGATAGAAAACAAATTACCTACATCCAATTTTAGATGCAAGCACACCGTCGTATTTTGTGTTTAGTTTCTCCCACGGAGAAGAGGTAAAAATTGAAATCAAAAAGAATTAAGAGGAAGAAACAAGGCATTGGTAGGTTTGGGGAAAGGGTAATTTCAAGTGTGAATATCATTACCTTAGTTGTGAAGAAAAACAAACTTACTTTCTTTTATTAATTACCAAATATTATTAATTAGTTTAGCTCTTGATATGATATTTAATATGAGTATTTCTCCCAAAAGTTATAAAACATTTCTAATTTTTCATCATTCACTATTTCCTTACCTTTTCAGGAGTTTTTTTTTTTTAAAGAACTTCTATTTGACTTTCTGAAACAAGACCATATTTTATTTTTATAAGTGTTTTTTATTGATGTAAGTATACGTATTTATTGTAGAACATTTTGAAAATTTGGGAAGATCAAAGAAGGATGCTAAAAGTATTATAAATTCACCCACAATGGATTATTTTATTTTAAATTTCACTTTTTGGGCTGCAAACAAAAATTATTTTGGAAAAAAGTGGAAAATCTCACATTTCTAGCAAATATTCAACAGACAAAAATTTCCATTATAATACACTTCACTATAAAGCTTATACATGCATACCTTTGATTGTTCCACAGTAGATTTTCACAGCCAAGTATTGATCCAAGCATGCACTTCCTTCCTCAACTCAACATTCCCAACTGCTATCTCTTTCCCTGTGTCTCTCCATTTTGCAGTTAGTGTGGCTGAAATTTTGTTAATCCTGTCCCAAAATATATAAGATAAGTATTCTGTGAAAATCAAGCAGGACATTCAAAATTAAAAATAAATGCTGCATTTAACAGCGGCATACTAAAGAGGGGACCACATGGATATTGCCTATTTTATCGCTAATTACTGGCAGGACCATGAATTGCTCTCTCTTCCATCTTGGTTCCCATACCAATGTGGCTTTCTATATCCCGTGAAGGATATTGTGAGACTCGGCCGACGCGGTGGCTTACGCCTGTAATCCCAGCACTTTGGGAGGCTGAGGAGGGAGAATCAGAAGTTCAGGCCTGCGAGACCAGTCTGGCCAACATGGTGGAACTAAAAATACAAAAAATTAGCGGGGCGTGGTTGCGGGCGCCTGTAATCCCAGCTACTCGGGAGGCTGAGGCAGGAGAATCGCTTGAACCTGGGAGGAGGAGGTTGCGGTGAGCCGAGATCGCACCACTGCACTCCAGCCTGGGTGACAGGGCGAGACTCAGTCTCGGAAAAAAAAAAAAAAAAGATATTGTGAGACTCAAGTGAGGTAATGTACAGATAATGTGTATGAATATGTTTTGAAAGATATAAAAGTATTACACAAATAGACTATTTTCTACAATACCGCTTCCCACATTAAGGTATCTAACTGACTGGGAGTTACTTTTCTCTCCACACTCTCAGTTTGGAGCACGAGTCACCAAATCATTGAAGTTGAAGACTCAAATAGATGCTGTAGGGGATGCTGTGGGGTATGGCCCAGATCCTTCCTTTATTTTTTATTTTTTGAGACAGAGTCTTGCTCTGTCGCCAGGCTGGAGTGCAATGGCGCCTTTAGAACCAAGGCACTCATTTCCCAGTAGCCAGGCATGTTGCCCCTTAATGGCTCACAGCAGAGGAGTCCTTTCTCAGGAATTGCTCCTGCCTGAAAGGAGCTGCCTCTCTCAAGGTCATATCTGTTCCTCTGGGGCAGCCTGGATTTTGCCTTATGGCCTGCAAAGCCTGAAATATTAACCATTTACCTCTTCACAGAAAAAGTTTGCTGACCCATGAACTCCGCCCTGGGTTTGATCAGTTGCCTTAATCGATATTCATGCTCCAATACTAGCATTCAATCAGAAAAGCCACATTCCAGGCGTGGCCACTACAAACACTGTTCACCGACCACCACTCCCTCACCCTGCATTTTGCTGCTTAGTATCATTTACATTAATTTGGGTAGAATTAGTACCTTATTGATCAGCATTAATGGAGGTTAGAAATGGGTTCTCATTTGGTTAAATTAGTCATATTCAGAATATGTGTATTGGCTAAAATATTTTGGAGACCTTCCCCACCTTTGTATGCAAGCAGAGAATATTAATGATCTAGCAAGTGTTTTTGCCTGTGCTTATAGATCTTGCTCCTAGAACTTTGCCATATCTACCTTAATGAACCTTCATTCAAGGTATGCTAGATTCATCTAAAATGACACAGAACTATGACTTCATTAAGCTTTCAGACAAGTCAAGTAAACTATTTGGAAATAATTGGTAATAAAACGTGTTTAATAAATATCTGAATGTGTGGCAGCTCTTGGTATGAGAGCTTGTTTTCATCATAACCAGAATGAAAGGCTTTGAGGACGATGTAGCAAACCCTCACTCATCTCTAACCATAATGGTAGTTTTGGTGGCCTACCATTATCTACCAAAAATAACCTAATAGTTGTGCATACAAGTGTTGCCCCAGGCCATCAGCAACACAACCCACTACACCGGGTGATGACCCCTAGTCAGATGAACACTGTATTAGAGGCAAGCAAGCTAGTTACACAGTAAAATAAGGTCTAGAGCTTCTGTTAAAAGGATGTCCTAGGCAAATTATAATATTTGCTATTCCCACTAATCCCCAACACTTTATCTAGGGAATATTTGGTTAAGGTGAATGTCCAGAATCATCTTGAAAGAAAAAAAATAATACAGCAAATATAGGATTTCCTTTGGTGTAACAGGATGGTATTTCATTACTAACAATGAGTGTGCACATATGGGCAGTTTAAGGGTCTCTTGTCTTTTTGTTGAACCTCAGATAAGTGTCCTCCTCTCCTGTCAGTATCCACATAGGGTCTCTATCCCTCTCCAAGTCCCGCCATGAATCCCACGTCCTCTTAACTATGCTAATACTCTAGAGGCTACTCCAATTGATAATGAAAACAGATGCAGCTGTATTTAAACACAGACAAGCAAATAAGCCAAACCGCTCATCAATGCAAACCTGTAGATTGAAATAACAACATAACAATCAATCAAACAGGAGTTTGCCAGTTCTGGGCTTCTACAAAGCATCTAGCACACAGTTGGACACACCTGCTCGGAATCCTCACCTTGAACCTCTACAGCTCCTTTGCCTCTAGGAGGTTAAAATGACTGTATGAACAATGCTTCATGTATACTTATCTGGGAAGAAAGGGAGACACTGGTATTGACAACCTAATAGCGCCGTCAATTCAATTTCTGCTGCCTTTGTGAAAAAGCATCAATACGAGTTCAATCCAGGCTCATCTAGATCTGGTCTTTTGGTAATGGGGTTATACAGCAGTATTGACATTGCATACCCATACCCTATATTCATACACTCTTCATAATCTGATGGCTTCAAATAGCTATCAGGATTTCATCAGAATACAACTCAGATTAAAGTGAATTTACATTTAGCAATTTGAATGTAGAGTTGCTTGGGAATTACAAAGAGAGAACATCTGGTCTCTGTCCTAAAAAGAGCTTTCTAGCATCTTAAAAACTCTAGCAGAGACAATTAATGTGTGTGTGTGTGTATCTCAACATTTGCAACCTTTTGCAAAAGTGAGATAGTCAGTTTCCAGAATGGAAAGACCTGTTCTCTAGTCCCAGCATTTTAAAACTGTGCTCTGAGAAGCATTGAGGGTTTTAGAGAGGTGCCTCCAGGACCTCAAAGGGAGATAGGGGAAGACCTAAGTGCCCACTCCCAGTTTTTGAGACCATATTGTTTCCTCCCAGCTATTTTACATGGAGTCTTTAGTATACTTGAGGAAAGGGTTACACAGGTCTGCCCATATTGCATATTTGCAATGCATCACAGATGCAATAAAAATCATGATACTTTGTCTGTTAGCTAACCATTTTATTTTTATTTTTCTTTTTTAAAAATATAATTTATTTTTATTTTAAGTTCCAGGATACATGTGCAGGACATGCAGGTTTATTACATAGGTAAACGTGTGTCACGAGGGTTTGCTGCACCTATCAGTGATTTACTTTTCCAAAACACTTAGGTGTTAGACCCTACAGCTGAGATGTTTGAGTCCCTGGCAGGCAGACATGTGTCAAAATTCCCAATACTGGGCACTATGTCTGATACAAAATAGGCTCTCAGTAAGTGTGTTTGACTGATTGATTGATAGGAAGGAAGGAAAGAAGGAAGGAAGGGAGGGAGGGAATGGAAGGGAGGAAAACGAAGGAAAGGAAGGAAGGAGAGAGGAAAGGAAAGGAAGGGAAGGGAAAGGAAGGGAGAAAAGGGAGAAGGGAAAGGAAAGGAAAAAGGGAAGTTCAGAGCAAAGATTAGCTTTGGTTGATATTTTTAGCATACATTCAGCTGTGTCTGAAAGTACATAATATGAAGCCGAGGCCTCACCCAGCTATCTTACCTCTCTGACTCTGCACACACATACACACTGACCCATATGCTGCTTCCAGAAACAGAAGTGAGTTCAGCTTGTGTGACTGCATTACTTGTAACATAGGACAAGATGGAAGAATGTCATAGCTACACTGGAAAGGAAAAGGAAAGTCTCATTTTCCCCCAGGACTAAAGTTGAATGGGAGAAGAGCTGCTACCAAGCTAGTCTGGGGATTAGTCCAACAAAGCGAAGGCAGCAGGGCCCCAGGGGGCCCCAGGTGTGCACAGGGACCACGCCCCAAGAGCTCAGCCTTTGAGTTCTGTCTCCTCGTTCAGCCGGAAGCATCTTCATGTCACTGAGGGAAGCTGGCCACTGCCAGCGCCACTACAGCACTAACTGTGGTCCCAGCCTCCTCGTGGCCTTCAGGAGCAGTATCATCAAACACACACAGCATATTAGAAGCGTGATTTTACTACAAGTGTTCTCTTGGTACGATTTTTCTTAGAAGAAGAAGAGATTTATTTAAACGAATATTACATGAAATATATGTATACATCTAATCCTGCCCTTCTGTTCTGATGACAAAGTTGAGAAGAAAAACTTTTTCTTCAAAAAACATCCAGCTCTTTATGGTTTCAGATTTCCATAAATAAATACGAAAATCCATCCTGCCCCCTGCTGACAGACTAATATTCCTAAAAATCCAGCTCAAAACTTGACTGTTTCCAGAGTAGTTTCTGAGTTGGGCCAGAACTCCAACCTACCGTGCCAGGCCCTCCCCATTCGGAGCCTGGTCTAGCTTTCTTGGGCTGTGACATTGGGCCGGGCACTGCAACACCAGGGAATGTGTTGTTCACATTATAATGATGGTAAAATTGCTAAGACAATTTTTTGTCATGTGGCAATAAAGTGTCCAGGTGCCTCCTGGTCTAGCTCCACAGAGATGCCCTTTGGCCTATAACAGACAGTCTGTGGCCAGCCTCACCTGGGACCTCGAACAGCCCCACACCCCAGTCCCACGGTACCAGAGCGGGTGCTTGGGAACTGGAGCCCAACAGCCTATAGTTGGGTTCACCTTCTACCCACTGAAGGGCACAGTTCTCTGAGCCTTCATTTTCCTGAGAGGAAAATGGGGTAATAACAGTATATGCCTCATGGGATGGATGGGTTAGCAGATTAAATAAATAATTCACAAACAGTGCTCATAGCAGGTCGACTGCTTAGTAATAATAAGAAATTTCGATATTGTTTGCTCCCTGCTGTCTGCGACCCTTCCAACAAGGTGTGACTGTTTGTGTAGTTTATTGTGGAGAAGCTCCTTAGCCTTCATCAGATTTTAAAGGGATTCACGATCTGCTGCCTGATCTGCTCCCCACCCCACATCCCACCAAAAAAATTCAACAAGTAACCACTGCTAAAAAGGATACACTATCTTTATATCTGCACACTTCAAATATTAGGACAGTGCTGGGCACATAATAAACTCTCACTAAGCATCTATTGCTTTCATTTGAAAAACAAAAATAAGAATTAATAGCTATAAAAGATAAAAGAAGAAAAACATTTTTTAAATTTAGATTTTTTTTTTTTTTTTGGAGACAAGTCTCACTCTGTTGTCCAGGCTGGAGTGCAGTGGCGTGATCTCGGCTCACTGCAACCTCTGCCTCCCGTGTTCAAACAATTCTCCTTCCTCAGCCTCCCAAGTAGCTGGGACTACTCCTGCCACCACACCCAGCTAATTTTTTTGTATTTTAGTAGAGATGGGATGTCACTATGTTGGCCAGGCTGGTCTCGAACTCCTGACCTCAGGTGATCCACCCGCCTCAGGCTCCCAAAGTGCTGGGATTACAGGTGTGAGCCACCATGCCCAGCTAATTTTTTTGTATTTTAGTAGAGATGGGGCTTCACTGTGTTGCCCTGGCTGGTCTCAAACTGCTGAGCTCAGGCAATCCGTGAGCCATGGGCTCCCAAAGTGCTAGGATTACAGGTGTAAGCCACCATGCCCGGCCAATTTAGATTTTTAAAAATAAAATTACTCAGAAGTCTTTTGAGAAGGAAACTCTATAAATCCTAACATCTTATGATTTTAAGAAATAAGTAACTGTCAGGAGGCTGTAAATTCCGTAGAATTTTCTCTCTGAATTAAAACAGTATCTGGCTTTTAATTCTACAAGGTTCACAACTCCACATTCTCTAAATAAGCCAGTCTACTTCTGTTCAAAAGGCCATTGCCTAATTGATTTCACCAATAAGGGTTTTCCTTCCCTCTGTTCCCAAGCTGCAATAGCACACTCTGGGAACTGCTAATGTGGCTTGGTTGCTCCAGCGTTGCTTCCTGTGCTTCCCAGCAGTCCGGGCAGCTTTCTCTTGGCCAGCACCAGATACTATGGAGTTTTCCTCATTCTCTGCCTTGGGTCTGTACATGGCTGCACCCAGCGCCAGCTGCTCCCGTCCCTCCCTCTCCTGTAATCCACTCTCCTTTAATATTCCAAGGGTGACCCTTGACTGTCCTTTGAATGCCGCTCCAATTCAAAAGGCTTCTGAGCTTTTAAGACGAGCAGAGATAACATAATTCCAAGGAGATGGGGGTGGGGAGGAAGGAAGAATGTGATTGGAAAGATTAGCTAAATCTTTTCATTCCTGGGGATTTGGCTGCTCACGAAAACATGAACTGGAAGGTTTTTTTTTAATAGGTTCTCCCCCATTCCATCAGCTGTCTGTATTAACCCCTATTAAAAATATTTTGCAGATTTGTTTCCAATTCAAACTATAAACAGAGGCTTAAGTAAATATTTCTTTAAATCTCTAGCCTTTGAAATTCAGGAAAATTTAAAAACCAGGCCAGCCTTTATTAATATTTACTTACATCCTCTTTAGTTTGCATGGATTGGGGATGGCTCTAAATCAGAGCCTACTTAAGACAAAACTGATGCAATTCAACAAATATTTATTGACAGTTCATCAGTACCAGGTGTTGTGCTAGGGACAATGAGAAATGTAAAGATCTAGAAACATTAGCTACCATAAAAAAAGTCACCATCTAGTAGACATCGGCAAAGGGAAGAGAGTAATTGTATTCAGCATCTTCCATGTGCCTGTCTACTTTCACAGTAATAACATTTTCTTAGCACCCTGATCATGTTTACGCAATGTGTTGTATGTACGTAGATTAGGCATGTGCACACACAAACACAACACCCTCTCTTGGAAGCACTGTCTTGACCTCATTATGGTTGCTAATAAATAAACATGTCACTCCACGCAAGGAGTTTTGACTGGTTTTCTAGGCTTTGTTTCTCATTTTAGGGAGATAATCGGCAACTGACAACCCACCATCTCACACTCTGAAGCTCACACAGTGACACGAGGTTTCCACACAGCCATTCAAGATTGGCACTGCTGGATGGAACAGATGAAGCATCTGAGTTGCTGTTTCTCCCTGCGTATTTGTAAAGAATTGCTGACTTAATAGCCTCAAACACCTAGAATGGCTAACGTGTTGACAAGGGTAAAATCAGACCCATTTTAACAAGTCAGTAAGACACCTTCATAAAAGCATGTAAAAACAGGTGAGCTAAAGTCTTCATAAACAATTGGCTCTGTTAAGTGGGTTTAGGGGCTTATCCCATATCCACTTGCTAACATTAATTGGCTTAGATAAATTGTTTAAGGCAAAAATGCATCAGAGATTGAAGAAAAACAACTCAATGCTGACTGAATTACTCAAATTTTAATATGTAAGCGAGGTCTGTTCCTATGACACTGATGTACCTGTGCCCCAAGAAAGCTTGATCCTCCACGGCTGGAATTTAGCCTCATTACACAATCAATCCTCTTTCACGCTACTCCACTGAGCTTCTGCACTATAACTCCACAGGGGCATGCATTTTGCCTGAAAGGTTTTCTGTTTCCCCCACAACACAAATGAGAGATGAAATATTTCTGGGTTCTCCTACTTTCTCTCATACCTCAACTACAAGGTCTCATGTATCTACCTTTCTCCATGCAGCTGGTTCCTGTCCTGATGCCCTGTGAGATTTGAGCTCTGTCTGCAAGTCTTGCTCTTGGCGTTCGAATCTTGTGAGTACTTATTTCCTTAGTATGTCAAGCAAAACTCTAATCAAGCCTGCTGAATACTTCGTTAAAGTAAATCAGCAAGAAATCATCTTTTGAATTAAAATAAGCAGAAAAATCTGAATTAGTGTTGAGATAAACGAGGAAATAAATTCCCAAATTTTGATATAAAAACAGCCAACTGCAATAGACTTTTAAACCCTGAATACATTTTTAAAATCCAGTGGAAAACAGTTTGATTTGTTGTTGCACAAAGACTGTTAGAAATTTTTTCTCATTTAACTTTGATATTGTGTGTGTGTGTGTGTGTGTGTGTGTGTGTGTGTATGTTTCTTTAGAGATGGGGTTTCACCATGTTCCCTGGGCTGGTCTTGAACTCCTGGGTTCAAGTGATCCTCCCACCTCAGCCTCCCAAAGTGCTGGGATTACAGGTGTCAGTCACCATACCTGGCTTTGGTAGTGTTTTGAATGTTATTTATTTATCCAACATGCTTATTGAGTGAGTACTATATGCCAAATGTCCCCAACCCTTGGGCCACGGACCAGTCTGTGGCCTGTTAGGAACTGGGCCACACAGCAGGAGGAGAGCGGTGGGCAAGCAAGTGAAACTTCATCTGTATTTATAGCCGCTCCCCATAGCTCGCATTACCACCTGAGCTCTGCCTCCTGTCAGATCACTGGTGGCATTAGATTCTCGTAGGAGCACAAACCCTATTTGAACTGCACGTGTGAGAGACCTCAGTAGCCCATTCCTTGTGAGAATCTAATGCCTGATGATCTGTCACTGTCTTCCATCACCCCAAGATGGGACCTTCTAGTTGCAGGAAAACAAGCTCAGGGCTCCCACTGATTCTATATTATGGTGAGTTATATAATTATTTCATTATATATTACAATGTAATAATAATACAAGAAATAAAGTGCACAATATATGTAATGTGCTTGAATCATCCTGAAACTGTCCTCAGTCTATAGAAAAACTGTCTTCCATGAAACCGGTCCCTCGTGCCAAAAACGGGGACCACTGCTATATACCATCCACTCCTCTAGGTGATGGGAACACCTCATTGAACAAGACAGATCAAGTCCAGGTCCCTCTTGCAGCTAAAATTACAGTGGGAGAGACAGGCAAAAGTGAAGTAAGTAAATACGATGTTGAGTAGTAATGAGTATTATGAACAAAAACAAAGCAGGGCATAGGGTGACATGGAGGGGTGTGGATATGTAACTTACATAAGGTGATCAGAGAGGTCTCACAGTGAAGGGACCCGTGGGCACAGCCGCAGTGCCTGAGGGGAAGGGCATGTGAGCATCACAAGGCCATGTAGAGGGAAAGGCCCTGCACTGGAGGCCTGTTTAGTGTCCTCTTGGGGAACGGAGGCTGGTGGGGCTGAGAAGTGGGTGCTAGAGAAGTGGCCTATGGCCAGATCTAGTGGGCCATTTTTTGGCCATTGCAAGGACGTGGAATTTAATTCTAATCATGAGAGAAAACCACTTGAGGGTTTTGGGCAAGGCATGACAAGGTCTGATGTGCCTTCCAAAAGGCTGCTTTGTGGGGAGGCAAAAGCAGAAGTGTGGAGGGAGATGCCTGGTAGTTTAAGCACTAGACACATTTTGAATTAAAAATAAAAGATTTTAAAAGGTTTACTGGGCCATAAAAAAGCTGTTATTCTCATAGAACTAGGGAAAAAATTCAATAACCCATATCTTACAGAAATTCAAATTTAAGTCATTTTTTTCTTACTATCTTACCACAACGGTCTTTATATCAACCAAATTCCTTTTGAGAATCAAATAAATCATCTCTCAGCTTTAGCTGCCTTTGCAGAACCAGTACTGGCTGCTTCCTTCTTGCCTGTCAGGCTTAATTGGATTATTACCAAAGCCCCCTGGGCACATGCGGCCAGTGAGGAAGGGAGTGAGTCCCTAACATCACTGAAGTCTGTTCTTCCTGACTCTGGACTAGCTCCCAGCGCAGTCTTAAAAAAGCCACTTTAACTTATCTGAATACAGTTGACCCTTGAATTACACAGGTCTGCACCGCAAGGGTCCACTGATAGGTGAATTTTCTCCTGCATCTGCCACCCCTGAAACAGCAAAACTGGCTTCTCCCCTTCCTCCTCCTCCTCAACCTACTCAAAGTGAAGAGGATAAAGATGAAGACCGTTATGATAATCCACCTGTACTTAATAAATAGCAAATATATTTTCTTTTCCTTAAGATTTTCTTAATAACCTTTTCTAGCTTACTTTATTGTAATAATCCAGTATATAATACATATAACATACTAAATAAGTGTTAATCGAATGTTTATGTTATTGGTAAGGCTTTTGGTCAACAGTAGGCTATTGGCAGTTATGTTTTTGGGGAGTCAAAAGTTGCATGTGGATTTTGCACTGCAAGGAGGTTGATGCTCCAACCCCTGTGCTGCTCAAGGGTCAATTTTATTTCCTTCAGCTAAAATAATATCTGTCACTTCCCAGTGGGACTTAAAAACCATGCACGGTCTTGAGCTCGTCAGAAAATGAATATCACCTGCGGGACTCTCCGGGCATGAAAGCCCTTCCTCACAGCCTGGGCATCAGCCCAGAAGAGGCCTCTGCTCCACCTTCCCAAGCAAGTCTCTTCTCAAACACTTGGTCCCTGGCATTCTGGGCTTTTTGACCTAGTCTCACATGATAAAAAGCCGCTTTTCAACTGCTAATTGTTTGTACTGACCTCAGTTTAGGGACCGCTGCTTCTAAGAGCCCTTGTCTCAATGCAGCTTTTAGCTCTGTGGTGACACTGGCAAGGAGCTTGTGCTTTTTAAGTCTCAACTTCAATCCTCCCCACCCATTGTCATCTATTCTGAGCCACTCAAACCCACAGTGGGCAATGTCGTAGAGGTTCTATATTCTGTACAGAAGGCAAATGCTTGGTCCACTCTCCACAATTTTTATGTGTGATCCACAGGTCCTGTGGATCAGAACCCGGGGGGAGTCAGGGGGTTAAATATAGATTTCCGGATCCTTCCTTAAACTGCTAAATAAGAATCTCACAGGGCAGGGCTCAGCAATCTATACTTTTAACACGTTCCTTGGAAAATTTTTATGAATGCTAAAGAGTGGGAACCCCTATCCTAAAGATATATTCTGAAGAATCAGAAAAGAAGAGTTATCAAGTTTCCCAGCATTTCCAAAGAAAGCAGGCCACAGCAATACACAGCTTTATAGTAACTTCTAAATAGGAGAAAACTTTTCATGAGTTCCTGTTATTCTGTCCTCTGGGCTATAGAATTTGGAGTCTTAAGCTATTTATTTCATATTCTTTATAGTTCAGACTCTATCATTTAACCTTTCAAAATTGCTCTTCAACTTGACAGTCTACATTTATTTTTTAAAGCCATATTTTCCCTGAGTTTTAGTTTAGGATTATGGAACTTACTGTAGAAATTTATGAAAATTATATATATATATATGCATGTACTAGGTGCATATATAATCTCTGTTATCTTTCTTAGTGTTTTTAGAATCAGATTGCATGTACAAGTTAGCATCCTGCTTTTATAATTCACTTTTTCATTCAGTAAATATTTATTAAGGGCCTAACATGTGCTTCCAGCTAGGTCTTGGACAGTGGTCTTTAAAATGAGGCCTATGCACGTTAGGGGATGTTGCGAGACAGGGCATTGATGTACAGTGACAAAGTATTAGAATTTCTCCTCTTATTTCACTTCTTGTAATTCTATTTTGTGTATTTTTTTAGTGGCAAAAATGTATGCTATAAAAAGAACTACATAGATAAATATCAATATATTAAGAGTGCATGGTAAAAATTATTTTCATTGATAAGGCTGGGCTATCAAAAAACCAGGCAATCTCTTGATTTAAGATGTGTCCAATTAGTCACACAAAAAATAAAATTTTGACAGTTCTAAATACATTCTCAGGAGTGAAATCACGGGTTAAAAGAATGTGGACCATTGCCAAATTGCCTTCAAGATCAGGTGGTGGAAAATTTATATTCTCAGTGTATGAGAAAGCCTCTCTTTTGTATTATCCTTAAAATTTTTTTCTAACCTGTTAGATGGAAAGTGGCATTTTATTAATGTTTTAATTTGCATCTCATTACCAAGGTTAAATTTTTCAAGTTTATTAGCTAATTAAGTTTCTTCTTTTATAAATTACTCACATCCTTTACCTGTCTTTCCACTGGAGGTCTAAGTATTTTTCTCATTGAATTTTATATAGATTTATAAAAGTAATAATTATAAAAATGTAATAACTGACATTTATTGTGTTGCACACTGCCTGGGCTATAAATACATACTTGATTTTGACACCTTGCAACAACAAAGACTGGTATTGTTATTTTCCCCATTTTATTGATGATGAAATTGAGATTAGTGAAAAATAAAATGTAATTTAGCTGTATTTCTGATTCCAAATTGTATGCATCCCAAATATTTTTTCTAGAATTTGTTATTTCTGTTTGATTTTTATTAATGTTAGTTTTTAAAAAAGATTTTAAAATTTTTATCCAGTCACATTTAACCTTTATGTTTTATTTTATTACTTTCATGAAATCACTTCCCTGTCCACAAAAAGACAAGCATATACACCCATTTTTAAATTTCCTATTATTTTATTTTAAAAATAATTCTATAGTCTCTGGCATTTGAATGGGTATATGGCATTAAATGCAAATCTCACATCTTCCCAAATAATCAAATTTTAGAGCATAATTAGTTGAATAATCCATTGGCATATTATGCTTCCTTTTTTTTTTTTAGTCAAAGTAAGTTCTAATGAAATTCCAGATCTATTTTTGAACCATATATAGTGTGATGATACATAATGCCATATATATGTGTGTATACGTTAAGTGTATATGTATGCCATATACATAATATATACATTTTATATTTCTAAATATGATTTATAAATAAGTATATTAATATATGAATTATATACAATGCATATATTATATATGATGATGTATAATGCATATATTTTAATGGTATATTTCTATTATGTTATATTAATATGTTATAATAATATGATAATATATATTATATAATATACTATATATAATGCATAATATGCTATATATATTATATAACCTATTTAATAGGGCAAAAATCATCTATATGCTATTCTTCTTTGTCAAAAACGTCTTAGATATTCTCAGCTCTTTATTTCCCAGATGAACTTTAGAATCATTTTGTCAAATTCTAAAATAAAAAGGGGGAGAAAAAATGTCATCTTTATAATATTCAGTGTTACCATCAACACCTGCTTCTTCTCTCTATTTATTTAAACTTTATTTTATTATTATCAGGAAGATGTCATTTCCTCCATATCTACTACAGATATTTTTGTTTTAAAATTTCCAAATATTTTGTGTGTTGTTCATATTGTGAATGAAATCAATTTCTTTTTCTATAATCAAGTTATATGTGGTCATTGCTCTTATATAGAAAAGCTATTGAGTTTTCAGTTGATTCTCTTAGGACTGTACACATATATATTCATATTTTTATCAAATTAAAATAGATGTCCCCTTTTCACTATTTATGGCTATTTCATATCTCATAACGCTAAGCAAAATAATACTTAACAATAGTGATATAAGGCATTCTTGTCTTAGCCTTGATTTTAATTGGAATGCGTCTTGCATTTCACTGAAGTAAGATATTTGAAGCATATTTGGTGTTGGTTTAAGAGAGATTAGCTTTGTCAGGTAAGAAACTTCCAATTCATCCAAAAAAATTAAATCAGAAATGGCTGTTGTATTTTATCAGTTGTTTTCTTTTTTTCTTTCGAGTTAACCTAAAGTATCGTGCAGACAAGCTTCCTAATAGTAAAGCATCTTCGGATCCAGGAATATTCTTAGTTAACTGTCAAGCCGAATTTGGGTTTCAGAATATTTTATTGAGTATTTTGCATTGATACCTTTATAAATAAAACTAGTTTACAAGTTTTTTCAATTGCTCTGTTGTGGATTAATATCAAGATAAGACAATTGGCTTATAAAATTATTCCAGTCCTTTTTAATATTTTTCTATCTCTGGAATAATTTATGAAGCATAAGAATATGTGTCTTTTGAAAATTTGAGATTATTTACTAGTAAAATTATCTGTACTAGCAGCCACATATTTTCTTTCTTTTTCCTCTTGGAGGGATTTTTAAATAATTTCATAATTTTACTATAGTAGTACCCTACCTATTTATTGGTCAATTTGGATCATTCATCTTTTCTTATAAATTCATCTATATACAAGATTTTCAATATATCCGAATGGAATTGTATGTAATATTATTTTATCACTTTAACATCCTTCATATTCATTGTTAAATCTTCTATCTCACTCATGCTTTTTTTCCCCATTTTATGTTGTTTAGATTTAGCAAATATTTATTTTATTGGCTTTCTTTTTCAAAGATCTGTTACAATTATCAACTTAAAGAGTTTGATTTCTTCTTTTATTTTCATTATCTTTCTACCCAATGTCTTTGTGTTTCTTGATTTTCACACTTTTATGAATTTATTTATCCTTTTAAAAAATAATGAGAGAATGTAAGGTTATGAGTTTGTTCTATCTTGTGAATTCTCATATTCATGTTTTAATACTTTTAAAATTAATAAATAGCCCATCCTGTGATGTTATTTTATTCTTTGACCCAACAGTTATTTTGGAGATGTTTTAAATTTAGTGGAGGGTTTTTACAAATTTGTTCTCTATTATTAATTTTTAATTGTAACCGATTATGAAAGAGAATGTGTTTTTAAATTCTTTTTTGGGAGAATTTATTAAGGCTTGTTTTATGATCAGCTTTTAAATGATCTACAGATACGTAAGATCAAAGTATCTTCTATGTTTATAAGAGAGCCTAATATATAAATTAAACATTTAAAATTATGGTTTTAATTCTTTAAGTTATTATTTACTTTGTGTCTCCTTGGTCTAGCTAAAGTTGACCAATGAGTTAATATTTCTCACAATGCTGGTTTTTAATCAACTTTGCATTGACTTTCTAAGAATTTCTGCTTTATGTATTTTTAAGTCTTGTTATTTGATGTGTAATGTTTCAATTAGATGTCAATTACATTTTCCCATCAACAGAAATGGAACTTTTTATCATTTAGTACTTTTTGTCCTGAATTCTACTTTGGGTTTTTTTGTTTGTTTGAGTTTTACTGACAAATATTTGCTGCTTCTTTGATTTTTACCAGTTTTATGTCTTATTTTAGGTGTGTCTCTTATAACTAAGATGTCTGCTGTCATATTTTTAATGCAAAGTTGCTATTCATATCTTACAGAGAAATTTAAAACATTCATGTTTATTGCCATAATTAATATATTTGATCTTATTTTGATTACCTCAGTTGTTTTTCTAGTTTTATTATTATTTTCAGTTTAATTTTTATTTTTATTTTCTGTCATTCTGCTTCATTTGTCATTTGGAGTTTTTTGTTTCTTTATGTGTCTCATTTTTTTTTGTTTCATTTGTGCATGTTTGTATTAATCTTTGCCAAAAATTTGAAAGTTTTATATACTGCTTTTAGCTCTTCGACTGGTAACTACTATTTTAAATACACTTACTAGCTTTTCATTTTTAACTCTCGTAGTTGAGAATATAATGACATCATTGAAGCACCCTTTCTCAATGAAATTTGTGTTAAGAAAATGGGTTTCTATAGCTTTATACAACCACCAACACACATCTCATTCTAAGTCTTTAATACAGAATTTTATATCAAATTTACTATTATTATAAAAATATTTTATACTCTAAAGTGTTTTCTTTCAATATTATTTTGTATTTGTATTCAATTTCTTAACTAAATTTCTAAGTCTGCTTCATATCTAATTGGCTTCAGAGTTCGGTAGCAATCCATTTACTTCATGATGTTCCTTTCCCTTAGTTGATTTTGATTCATCTCATCTGTCTTTTAGCAATTTTTTAAAAGAGATTATGTGGGTGGTTGTATCAGCTGAATCCTTGTTTATCTGATAATGTATTTCCGTTGCCTTCACACATTAAAGGCATCTTCACTAACTAAATTTGTTATATTGCTACTTTTGGCTCAAAATTCTATTGAGATTATTTAAATGTCTACTGAAATTTATTTCCAAATGGGGATGTTTTGAAACTAACCTGCTATTTGTTCTTTTACAAATAATATTTTTGTTCCATGCTTCATGTTTATAAAATTATTGTTTCTCTTTGTTATTTTAAAAAAAATGACCAAGATATCTCTAGGGTGGGTCTCTTTTCATTGATTTTCTTAGAACTGAGAGAACCCTCTCAATCTTGATTTCTCAGGGATTCCCCACCTCCATTTAACATTGCTTTCAATTCTTTTCTTCTAGTCTTCCAGAAGTCTTGCATTGTTCTTCATTCTCTGTCCTTCATATCCATTGTCTCTCTCATCCATTTAACCTCCTGTGGCTTTGTCTCTGTTTTGCAAGAGTTTTACATGTTTCATTATACATTGGTTTAATTTGCCAGTGGAAGCCTATACTTTCATCTTCTAATGTGAATTTCAATTTGTCACTGAAATGCTTTCTTACCTTGAGGAACCCCTTTTTGCATCTCACTCTGCTGTCTTTCCTCTTAGCCCTATTTTCTGCTATAATTGTTGCCCAAGCTGATCTCGAACTCTCAGGCTCAAGTAATCCTCCTGCCTTGGCCCCCCAAGTGGTGGGATTACAGGCATGAGTTGCCACATCCATTAAGTTCTTATATACACATTTTAAGGATGCCAAAGAATTTTCTAAAACCTTCTTCTGATTTTTACCATAAATCATATTTACAGGCTTGCTATTACAGAGCATTCATAATAATATTTCTTTTTCTTTGTCTTGTAGCACCTCTATATGAGTCCAATATTCTTCTTTTTTTCTGTGTATCTGTCCACTAGAAGAAAGCTATCTCGACTATCATTTACTTAGCTAATAAGTGACTTTGACCCCATTCCAGAAGCTCACTGAAGCTGATCGCCATGTCTCTTTCTCAGATCCACAGTGAACAGGAGTTTGTTAAAAATAATTCCTGGTCTTATTCTCCCCACTCTTCCACCATCTCTTTTTTGGTAAAAAACAAACAAACAAACAAAAAACTCCTGGGCTCAAGCGATCCTCCTTCCTCGGCCTCCCAAAGTGCTGGGATTACAGGCATGAGTCAATGAACCAAGCCCCCCAGTATCTTCTAATATTTTTTCTTTGTCCCTCCTGTGAGTGTTTCCCTCCAATGACCATTGTCACACTAATGATTATATATCTTTTAAGGTTTCATCTAGTATGGCTTTGCTGGACTAAAACGGGATCTTCTCCTCCCCTCTTCCTGACACTCTGATGTTGCACATGACAAAGTACAATCACTAGTGTGCCTTCTAGGACTCTACTTGCAGCCAGCCCCACGAGGTGCTGTTGTGGCAACCTTCCTAGCTCAGGATGGAATGGGCAATTGCCTTCTACTCTCTACTTTCTATGTAGTCACTTTTGGCAATAACAAAGCCTAACTGTATATAAAAGTAAGAAGTGGGTGGAAGGTAGATCATGTTCAAACTGCCTAATATAATACCCCACGGGAAGTTTTCTTACAAGTGTTCTCATTCGACAGTTCTCAAAGCATGATTTTGCAAATCTCTAAGATCTCTGAGATACTCTGAGGGGGTCTGCAGGATAAAAATTATTTTCATGGTAATATAATATTATTATAATAAGTATTTTTTTAACAATACTGTCACATTATTTGCCTTTTCACTGTGTTGACATTTGTATTCAGGATGCAAAACAATGGTGGACAAAATTGCAGGTATCTAGGTATAAATCCTAATAATGGCTTCAAGCTACACATGTAGTATCCATGAACTCACACTAAGATTAAAAAAAAGAAGACCAGTTTCACTTTAAAAAGTCCTTGATGTAATGGTGAAAATATTAATTTATAAAAAATTTTTAAATTGCACCCCTTGTGTACTTTTTCTTAATATTTTGTGTGATGAACTGGAAAGTGCACAAAAGCACCTCAGCTGCATACTGAAATATAATGATTGTTTCAAAGAGAAGCACGAGAAGCACCTTGCAATTGTTTAAGCTGCATTCTTGAGAAAAGAGCAACAAGCTGGTTTTTCAGTCTTTGGTATTTGACAGGCAGACTTTTTTGGGGAAAAATGAATGAAGTGAGCCTGTCACTTTGAAGAAAACAACTAAAAGTATTTGTTGCTGATGATAAAATTTAAGCTTTCAAAAAGAAAAAAATTAGAATTTTGGAAAACATATTTACCACCAAAAGTTTAACAACTTCCCAATACAAAAAGACTTTTCTGTTAAAATAAGTGGTGATATTAACAAACAAGATTTTTTATATTGTGTAATAAAATATGTCAACACTTGGACGTGCTATATAACACAGTGAACCAATAATTTCCAAATGATCAGTTGCATGATATTGCAAAATTATGAATTGGTACAAGATTCATTTAAAGTGCAAAATAGGTCAATGGATGTTATTGTAACTGAGTTCAGTTTATTAATGTGGGTTTTTAATTCTACTTTGAAACTAAGCTTGAAAAAACTATCACTAGTCAGATTTTGATACTGTATCAAAGACTAGCCACGATTATCCTAAGAGGCTATCAAAATACTCCTTTGTTTTCCAACTACATATCTGCATGTTTCTTGCTTTCTTCATAAAATTCAACCAAAGGAACATATCATAATAGAATAAACAAAGAAGTAGATATAAGACCACAACTGTCCCCTGTGAAATCCTGTTAAAATGTCATTCTATTTTACATGTCAAATGTAAAATAATACCGGTCTTCTAAATTATTTTATTTGGAAAATATAATTTTTAATAAAAATATTTATGTTAACACATGAGTTTATTATTTTAAGATGCATTAATATACAAATACGTTAAAATTTCTTTGTATTTATAATTTAATAAACATCAATAGATATTACCCATGTAAATGAAAGCTCTTTGCAGTCTTCAATAAGTTTTTTTTTTTTAAGCTTAGTGATGGTGTCTATTTTGCCCAGGCTGGAATGGAGTGGCTACTCACAGGAAAAATCATAGCACCCTACAGCCTTGAACTCCTGTGTTCAAGTGATCCTCCTGCCTCAGCCTCCAAAGCAACTGGGGCTACAGGCATGCAGCACCACACCCAACAGTCTTCAATAAGTTTGAAGAATGTAATGGAATCCTGAGATCAAACACTTTGAGAACCATCATTCTATTTCTGCAGAGTTTTTTGAGTTTCTGAACCAGCAATAGAAAGGGACAACTTTCTACTTTCTGTGTCTAGCTACATAGCATTGTTGGACTACCAACTGCATTTTTCATCCACATTTTATCTGTCTTGAAGGTAATGAACATTTCTCTCATACTCGGACAATACATAGGTGGACTGTTACACCTATCTGGGGATTTGGTAAATTTTCATATATTTAGTTACTTCATACTTTGTAGTGCAAATTGAGAACTTTTTTCTTTTAACTACATCACAAAATTCACCATTTTAAAGTGTATAATTCACTTATTTTTAATATATTCACGACGTGTGCAGCCATCACCAGAATCGACATTTCGACACCTTAAAAATACCTTGAGTTATAACTCCATTATCTTCTCATACCTCAGCCCTAAGAAACTACTAATTTTCGGTCTTTACAGGTTTACCTATTCTGGACATCTCATATGAATGGAATCATACAATCATACATGAGTTTATCTGTTTGGCTTCCTTTTTTTTTTTTTTTTTTTTTGAGACGGAGTCTTGCTCTGTTGCCCAAGCTAGAGTGCAGTGGCACAATCTTGGCTCATTGCCACCTCCGCCTCCCGGGTTCAAGCGATTCTCCTGCCTCAGCCTCTCGAGTAGCTGGGATTACAGGCGCCCGCAACCACGCCCAGCTAATTTTTGTATTTTTAGTAGAGATGGGGTTTCACCATCTTGGCCAGGCTGGTCTCAAACTCCTAACCTCGTGATCCACCTCCTTGGCATCCTAAAGTGTTGGGATTACAGGTGTGAGCCACCGTGCCTGGCCCCTGTCTGGCTTCTTTAACTTAGCACAATGTTTTCAAGGTTCATCCCTGTTGTAGCATGTATAAATACTTCATTCTTTCCTATGACTAAATAATATTTCATTGTATGACTATATTGCATTTCCTGTATCTGTTCATCAATAGATGGGTATTTGGGTTAGTTCCATGTTTGGCTATTATGAATAATGCTTCTGTGAAGATTTATATACAAGTTTTTATACAAACCTATGTTTTCACTTCTCTTAGAAATAGATTTGGGAGTATCATTTCTTGATCATATGGTAACTATAGGTTTAACGTTTTGAGGAACTGTCAAATTGTTTTCCACAGTAGCTGCAACATTTTACATTCCCACCAGCAATGTATGAGGGTTTCAATTTCTCCACATCCTTGCTAGCACTTGTTATTTTCCTTTTTATTTTTTTAATTACAGACATCCTAATGGGTATGAAGTGGTATTTCATTGTGGTTTTGGGAAACTGAGCATGTTTTAAGTATTACATTTGTGAATGAGATCCGGTCACTCACTTTAAATATCACATGCAAGTTTCTGAAGCTTTTCAATCAGTCCTTTCCCCTTGCTTCTTTTCTTTGTTCTCTTGAGTCTCCTAGAAGTATATATACATTTATCTAAGAACTTAATTTAAAAGATCTCAACATTACTTTCCTTTCCTAATTATCTTATCTCTAAACATAATATTTTAAAATTCTCTTCTTTGAAGCTTACGACTGAGTTACTACATGAACACGTGAGCTGATAGGGCACATCCTCTGAGAAGTCATTATAAAAATGATTATACTGATTCATTATTTCCATGCTGTTTTGTCAGCTTTCCAAAAAGATATTGTATAAAAGCATTCCAAGAACCTTTATTTGCTGTGACAGCATCTTTCTACAAGGTGTGTATTTTTTACATTTTTATTTTCCCAAGTCTTTGAGACTATTTCTTACCTTGTTGAGAAATTAAACACTTGATCTTCATAAATATATGAAGGTTGTTTTCATAAATATAATTTTTTAAATGAAGATTCTGGGTGTTGGTTTGTAGTCAGCAGCTGTGAGTATGCAAATTAATAAAACTCCCTGCCCCTGTGTAAATCACCCACAATTTAGATTTTGTAGGTGTTCCCTCCATCATTTGTATTACATAAAAATGTTAATGAACATTTCCAATACAAAACTGATAAATAAATAAACTCATTTACATATCTAGTCATGTAAAGAATAATTTATTCTCCTAATACTTTGCAAATATTAGAATCATCTAAATTTATTGCTTGTAATTCCATGTTTCCATGGTGATAGAGTCTTCATCTCCAATGTCTAGTTAAAATAACCATTAAGAGATTGAAAATGACTAAACACTAGAAACAAGAAAAAAAGACGGAAAAAGACGATTTCCCAAATTCTAGGGGAAATGCATAACAATTGCAGTATTAGTGACTGGTAATGAATTAGGATCACTATGGAAATGTGTTCCCAAAATGGGACCCTCTGCACTGTGCAGGAGACTGATTGGTTCATACCTCTGCCTAACTGTACTTCTGATATACATGGGTTCATCATTTGGAATCTTTCCCTTCTTCCCTCCTAATCTCATCCCCAACCCCCATCAGGGCTCCTCTCACTCTCCAAATTCATCTGGGGACATTGACTGGCTCCTAGTACAGAACTCACCAGGATGTTAGTGTATTGTTCCCCGGGAGACTGAGTCAATGACAGAACTACAGATAACTTGGAGAAGAGGATACAAGCTGAAATATGCTGCTTTCAGATAGTACATTTAAGTAAGGGGGGAGGAATTAGATGCTGTTTCTAGCTTTATGGAATGGTGAGAAAGTCTAAGAGCTGGAGCAGGAGAGACATTAACTTGAGTTTATCAGACCTTAACAGACTGGGTACCTGCAGGGCCCCAGGGGTGGACAGGTTCTGTTTGTTAACATTTCTGGTCATCCAGGATCCTGGTGGACAGAAAGAGAGCTGGAGACAGTATTGAACTTCTGGAGGAATAAACCAACACCCAATGTGAGGCCTCACTCTGTGAAGAATAGACTAGTAAAAACCACTTACTATAGAAATATCACAAATCACTGGAAACAGAAGAGATTTTCCAATTAATGATGTTAGGAGAAAACGATTACTTGGAGAACTGTCAACTGAAAAGCCTTACCTCACATTAAACACTAAAATATATTCAGGCAGAATAAAGAGCTAAACACAAAAAGTAAAACTACAAAAATAGAATTAAAATGTGAAAATTAACTAGTCTTGGAATAGGAATGTATTTTTTAAACATAGAGCAGTGGAAGAAATCAAAAAGGAAAATATTAATAATACAAAACTATTGAACTTTTACATGTTGAAAACATTATAAACAATTAGGAGGTAAATGAAAAGCTGACACTAATAACTGCAACAAACTAGACATACAATGATTTAATGTCCTTTGCAAATTGAAAAAGACTCAATAAAAGTGTGTGAAGATGAGAAACAAAAGACATAAAAAGAAATAGAAAAAGATTTCAAAAATAAACTGACTAGCATTAAAAGAAATGTAAATTAAACAGACAAAAATGATGATTTACAATTTTTTCTTTTCAAATTTTAGAGAGAATTTTTTTTAAAATTGTTATATTTGGTTTAGAATGGTGGTCTAAAAATGGCCTTTCCCAGTTACCATTTTTAAAAGCATGCAAAAGTAGTAAGGAGAATGAGAAACAGAGGCACAAATTCCATCTTCAACAAAACAGGAAGATATCTGAAGCCCTGAACCATAAAAGCAATGAAAGTTTAATGTGTTAAGGAAAGACTTAAGAGAGAGGAAGCCACAACCTCAGAGCTCAGAAAATGCTACCAGCGCACCCTTTTCCAAGATAAAGGGCTCATTCTCAAGTCAAAACCAACAATCATTATTTTTTAACAATGGAACTGAGGGCAGCAGCTCATAGAGAAATGAATATTTTCTGAATCTCGTTTGATTCCAATGAGAAGAAAAGAAACGGTCATATAGACAAGTTACGTTTTCAGGGAGCATTCCACTGATAAGACAGAGTAAAGAAGATAATTCTGTATTGTCAGCTTGTGAGCAACCTGGAAGTGCTGATCTCAGTTGACTTGGGAGTGGCAAAGTCTAAATAAATACCCACACACGCACAATTCTATTATTAAAAAATGTCCTACTGGCATAGAACATAGCATTGGCAACCCCATCCCCACCACCTACACACACACACACACACACACACAGAGAGAGAGAGAGAGAGAGAGACAGAGAGAGAAAAAGAGAAAGAGAGAGAAACAAGGAGAGAGCTTCTGTTGAGTTCTAATCCTGAATTCCAGGAAGTCCTGAGTTTTTAGAGTAATAATTTTTATAAAGAAGTCAACACTTTATCCATACAAAAATTATAAAAAAGATGGAGAAGGAGACAACAAAAGAAAATGCATCAAGAAAAGAACATTCACCAGAAAATGTTTGCCATAAGGCAATTTAAAGCATTATGTTCGAATATATTGTTATACATTTTTAAACTTAATGAAAGAAAGAATAACCTTTGTAAAACAAGAATACAAAGCAAAGATTCAATAGCTCATGGAAGATAGTAAGATCACAGAGGTAAAATAGGAGTTGACAGAGGGAAAATAGTAAAAAAATTGTCACAAAAATAAAAACAAAATTGAAACAGCATACAACATCTATCCTGGCTCTCATCTATCCATGCCTTCACAATAACCATGTTTTATCTCATTTTCTGGAATTGAGAAATAGAGAGTAAATAAAAATTTATACAGATGACAGCCCTGTATGCATATTTTATATGGGAAAATAAAAATTGCTGAAAATATTGAGAACTGGATTGAGGAAAATCAAGCAAAATTAAATGCAAATAAAACAAAGCAAATACCAAATGGCTTTTTTTTAAAGATTAAAGAGATATTGATAGATGAGGTATCTAGACCAAAATAAAAGATTCAATATGAAAAGAACAAAAAATTAGGAAATAATAAAGTATGCTTTAATAACATTTTCTAGAAATAAGACTTGAATCTAGAGTTTCAAAGGCCCACCCCATCCCAGAAAAAATTGAAACAGAATGCTCAACATCAAGATACAGTCATGTTATCAGATAAAAAAAAGAAAACTTTCTGTGCTGTGTTTGTGTGTATCTAGAAGGAATCTACTATTTTCATTTTCAGTATTTTCTTCTACCAATGTCTAGAATATTACTTACCTGCTTTGTACTTTTGTTCTTGCTCAAACATACAGACTCTGATCATAAAATGAAAAAAACTAGACAAAAAAAGAATGGAAAGAACAAAGAAGTCATGACTGGAAGGAAGAAAATATTCCTATTTGCTTCTAATTGGAGTGTTTAAGGATAAACAGCTTTAATAGGAAGTTAAAGTAATCTAATTAACATTATTTGTTTAATATTCTCACTCATAAAAGCAGATTTTTTAAAGTGTGGAATCTGCCCATTAGTATTCAGACAAACAGGACTTATAAGATCAAGTTTGGCAGTGTTCTTAATCTAGTGGATTGCTGGAATACAAAGATGAACTATCTTAAATTACAATAATAAATTATCTGCCCTGAAAGAAGAAATCCCACCATTGCACCTTTTCTCATATCCTAAGAGAAAATTGTAAAAGATGACATACAAATCATAGCATTACTTAGCTCTTTTACAACTTTATCAAGAGTCACACACTGACATACCATTTCCCCTTGCTCACCACCTGCACTTAATCTCCAAGGCTAATCAATTTATTTTCCTCCCTATCTATCTTCTGACTGACTTCTACTTTGTCCCTACAATCCACTACTTCTAATCCAACTCACCTTCAGATAGCAGCTTTTGCCCCCTTCCAATCTATTCTCTCTGCACCCAAAGTGATCTTTTTAAATAGCAAACATGATCATGTAATTATCTCCCCCACCGGAGACTCCGACCCTGCTTACGACTCTTCAGTGGCTTTTTCTTATCTTGAGGGTAATGAGTAATCATTACATGATCTGGCCTTTTCCACCTGTTATCCTCAACTTCTGCAGCTTTTTTCATGTGCTCACACATGTATTCATACTCATTGAATAAGTGTGTGAGCACATGGTTTTTTGTTTGTTTGCTTGCTCTTTTTTTTTTAAAGTTTCTCCAAAAAGCTCTGATCTTTTCCATGTGCTCTGGTGGAGCATTCCTCCTTCTTCCCCCACCCCCACTGCAGCTGCAGCTCTCTCCTACTCGGATTTTGTGTGTCTGTTTAAGCAACCTTCCTTAAAGAAGCCTTTTCTGAGCCATTGTATCTCCTTCCTCTTAATAGTTGTCTCTTCCAACTCTATATTCATGCTTAGAGGGCCATTACCTGTATTCATTCATATTTACTTTCCATCCCTCAATTCCAGAAAATGAATAAAACATGGTTATTTTAAAGGCATAAAAGATCAAGGATAAGCCAAACCCCTTTAGATTTCACTTATTTCATTTTATTTAATGTCACCCTAGTGTGGGATGTTTGAGTAGGTTGCTTAAATTTCCTGCGGCTTATTCATCTCATCTATAAAATAGGAGCAATTACGCTGCACATGACTGTTGTGAGGATCAGGGTTGATAAAAAATGTTGTAACCTTTTATAAAGAGCTGGATCATACTAATTAAAAGGATAATAATAATTGTTATTCTCAAAAGGTGTTATTGGTCTAATCATATATCTGAATGTAAGACATAGAAAGTATCTTGTGGTAGTTTTGATACTAAAAAGTATATAAACTTTTTAAAGTGTTTAGAGTTAGAGATTTCTTTTTTCTTTCTTTTCTTTTTTTTTTTTTTGGAGACGGAGTCTCGCTCTGTTGCCCAGGCTAGAGTGCAGTGGCATGGTCTCGGCTCACTGAAACCTCCACCTCCGGGTTCAAGCAATTCTGCCTCAGCCTCCCGAGTAGCTAGTACTACTGGTGCATGCCATCATGCCTGGCTAATTTTCGTATTTTTAGTAGAGACAGGGTTTCACTATGTTGACCAGGCTGGTCTCTAACTCCTGACCTCAAGGGATCTGCCCGCATTGGCCTCCCAAAGTGCTGGAATTACATCCATAAGCCACTGTAGCTGGTCTTTTTTTTTGTTTTTAATTTCATTTTGTTGTTCTATTTGCCAGTACTGATTTCTCTTAGGCCAAAGACATATAGTACTTCAAAGCTATTTTTTCAGCATGACAGCCTGAGGAAAAGTTTGTAAAACCCCCAGAAGAGTGGTAAAACTGATGGTAAAGAATAGGAAAAAAAATGGGCAATTATCTGTAACATATGCTTGCAGATTATATATGCCAATGTGCATGTGAACACACAGATGAAATATTCATTTCATATGTTCAGAAAAAAAGAACATTTTATATTTTAAGTAATTCACTCTTTACCTTAGGGATCTTCTAGGGAAAAAAACAGTGGTGTTGGCAAATGTGTATATATATTTAATAGATGTATGAAAAAAAGAGAAAAGTAGGGAGAAGATAACAAAAGGGAAAGAGGGACAGAGAAGAAAGGAGGAAGAAAAAAGACAAGAATTATCAGGATTCTTTTTTAGAAAGTCCCTTATTGGGCAAAATTACCAGGGATCCAATGTAGAAAAGGCAATTTGACAGTGAATACACTGTAACTTTCCTAGTGAATGCTTATTTTCTGGAACAAACATCAAAGGCCCATGTGATAAAGCTGTGATGCAAAAATTTCTTGGATTTCCCTTCATTTTTTTTTTTTTATTTTTTTATTTTTTTTATTTTTTTTCTTTTATTATTATTATTATTATTATTATTATACTTTAGGTTTTATGGTACATGTGCGCAATGTGCAGGTAAGTTACATATGTATACATGTGCCATGCTGGTGCGCTGCACCCACCAACTCGTCATCTAGCATTAGGTATATCTCCCAATGCTATCCCTCCCCCCTCCCCCCACCCCACAACAGTCCCCAGAGTGTGATGTTCCCCGATTTCCCTTCATTTTGAGACAATTTCTGAAAAGGGAGCACTAAGTTCTTCTTCTTCCATCATCTTAAAGGGATTTTCATCATAGATTAGCTCTACTAAGGCCTTTGAAAAAATGGAATGTATTCTACCTCTTCAATATACCCCACACCCCTGCCCAAGTTTCTAATTCAGTAGATCTGTGGAAGGCCTGATAATGTGCTTTCTAGTAAGTTCCCAAGTGATGCTGATGCTGCTAATCTGGGGATCCTGACCTTCAGGAAACTTTGAAAGCCAATAGAAAGAACAGAAAACCTTAGAAGTAGAATCATGATTTGAAAGAGCTAGTAGAATGGACAAAGCCAAGGTCCAGTGTGGTTCTGGCACACACTGAGAACCCCATAAATACTGAATTAATAAGTGGATAAATAAATAACACTGTTTTTCTCTGAATGCTTCTGTGAATGGCCCAAGGAAGAAGAGCACCATAGTGACCAAAACATAGGCTTTGCCATTAGATAGATCAAATTTCAAATCTTGCTTCTTCACTTACTGCCTGATACAGTTTGGCTCTGTGTCCCCACCCAAATATCACCTTAAATTGTAATCCCCATAATCCCCATGTGTCAAAGGTGGGATCAGGTGAAGGTAATTGGATCATGGGGGCCGTTTCCCCCATGCTGTTCTTGTGATAGTGAGAGAGTTCTCATGAGATCTGATGGTTTTATAAGTGTCTGGTATTTCCCGTTTGCACTCATTCTCTCTCCTGCTGCCCTGTGAAGAGGTGTCTTCTGCCATGATCATAAGTTTCCTGAGGCCTCCCCAGCCATGCAGAACTGTGAGTCAATTAAATTTCAGTTCTTAATAAATTACATGTATTTTCTTCATAGCCATGTAAGAATGGACTAATACACTGGCCTTAGGATATTTTACTATCATTTCATTTCTCTGGGCCCAAGTTTTTCTCACATTTATATTGCAGTCGCAGTATCTAGTTTATGGAGTTGTTCTGAAGATTAAGAATAATGGTTGTTAAACTGGCTAGGTATGGCTCCTGTAACATTGGAAAGACACACTATGTGATGCTTATTCTCTGCTGTTGTTCCAAGGCTCCCCAAAGTTGCATAGGCTATGTGATAGGAAGGTGTTTCAGCAATGACACCCAAATAATCAGCAGTCAGCCCCCAACACCTGCCAGTGATTGGTAGAAGAGGGCCTAGCCAGTTCAGGGTTCATGAGTATGTGACAGGTGAATCGCCACACAAATGGTAAGTATAGTTACTTTACACGCTTCCCAACCACACATTATTGTGCATGACAAGGACACCCCCAGCTTCAGTAAGCAGAGAATAAATGGACTCTAGAGAAATAAACACTCATGGATACACTATGTTTGAATAAGGATCTGGAGTCAAACACTTTTTCATAAACTTCCTGTCCACTTCTCCACCTGCTAGATCCATATTGCTTTTGAGAACATGCTCTAGTAACTGTTTTAACAGAATAATCTGTCTTTTTCGGGAGAGGATGGCAATCAAAATAAAAGAAATAGCTACACCTGAGTAAAAAACATCTTCTCTAAAAGTCTCAAAGAATATTACTAAATGCCTTATTCAAACATTGTTCAATTCATACACCTAGAGCTTTGGCTTTTCATACTCAAGATTAATATTTCTGTAGAGTATATGTGAAAAGCTTAAATAGGGAAATGTAATCATTCCTCAAGTGTCCTGATGTTTGCCTATCACATACCTCAGTGCCCTGAATATTATGTACATAGAAAGTAACAAGGTAGATTTTTGAGCATTAGCCCTCACCAGCAATTTCCACCCAAATCTACTCAAACATATACTGTAAAATGAAAGACACCGTGAAAACTAGCCAGCTCTATTACTTGCTCTTAAGCAAAAAATGGAATATGGGTTGTGTTCAGTGATGTCACTGTTGTGGATCAGCTTTGCCCCTTGGTGTCCTTTGCCTGTAGAACTTCTGCCTATAAGAAACTCACTCTAAGCAATGATCTGAGGTTCATTTGCATTAAAATACAAAATAATAAAAATATTTAATTCTGTCCTATCCTAGATGTCTAAGGCCCATTGCAGAGCACTAGGCTAGGCTATATGAGGTGTTCTGCAGCATAGGCTAGGCATGGTGGCCTGTGGGACCTAAGTGAATAACTCAAGATGCTGCAGCTTATGGGGAAACAAAAAAAAGAGGTGAATGAGTTGGTGGAATGAGTAAGTCACCAAATATTTTCTCCAAACAGTAATGATAAAACTAGACAAATGTATCAGAAACAACCATTGCAGTGTCCTGGAAATTGACCAAACACTTAGAGCAAACTGATAAGCACTTATTAAAGAAAAACTGTCGAAATTTCATGAGAACTGTGGAAATCCATGGCATTTTTGCCTGGGCTGCCCCCTTCTTGTCCCCCAGCTTTTTGTTCATGGTAATTCTTACATGGTAGGGCACATGGTGAATAGCAGCTTAACTGTAGGAGGAAGATAACTTGATTTGGAGCAGTAGTTGGACAATCCCATCCCCAGCAGAGATGTCAACAATAAGCAACAATATCAAAGACAAGGGAATTAGGACAACAAATTTTGATACCTGAGGTTGAATCCTGGTTGAGGCCCTAATGGGCCAACCAGAAGGTTAGCAGGAAAATATGGGAAATGAGACAGTCATAGAGACACTTGATACCCTTGGTTGACTGGAGGTGATGTGTACACACAGGGGAGACTGGAAGAAGTCCAAGCTGTTCACATATCCCTGTCTTACCAGGGACCTCTGTGTTTTGCAGAGGAGATACCAGAAACTGCAAAACAGCCTGAACTAAAAACTGTCTGAACTATGAATTTGTTCCTGAATCCACATAGAGACCCGTCAACTCAGCGGGAGATGTTGCTGGCTTGAAGTGTTTGGGCCCAATCTCTCACTAATTATTGGTTGACCATTAGGTTATGCAGAAATAGGACTCCTAAGAAGTCAGCCTTAAAAATATGAACAAGGTTGTGGCAAGGGGGTTGGGGGAAAAGGGGTGCTAAGCAGAGAGTACTGTCCGCACACTATAGAGGAAAAAATCTTCAAAAATTTAGTCCAAACAAGTTACTAAACAAAGATATAAACATATTTTTTAAATAATATTGATAATAACTTCCAGAACAAAAAAAAAATTGGAATAAAGAGCTGCTATAATATGGCATCTTAAAGTAGTCCATATTCAATAAAAATTATGAGACATGCAAAGAAACAGGAAAGTGTTACTCATATTAAAGAAGGAAAATAGCAGTGAATAGATGTCACTCTGAGTGTCCTTAGATGCCAAATTTAGCAGATAACAACTTCAACTCAGTTTTGTATATATGTTCAAAGAACTAGAGGAAATTAACAGTAAAGAATTAAAGGAAATTATTGTGACAATAATCCAAAAAATAAAGGACCTCAGTAAAGATATAGAAATTATTTTTAAAATCCAAATGGAAATTCTGGCGATAAAAGTACAATAACTAAAATAAGAATTCTACTTCAGGGGCACACTGTCAGATATAACACAGCAGAATTAAGTTGGTATTATGATAAAGTAAATTATAATTATTTAAGATGCATAACTACAAGCTATCATTTGCTGACCTCTATGCTAGGCTATAAAGCAAGCCTCAATAAATTTAAAGGATTGAAATAATATAAAGTGTATTCTATGACTACAACAGAATTAAGTTAGAAATCAATGAAAGAAAGAGATCTGATGAATCCCCAAATATTTGGAAATTAAACAACATACTTCTAACACCCAAGAATGAGAGAAAATTGCAAAATATTTTGAGCTGAATTAAAAACAATCAAAATATGTATAGCATGCATCTAAAGCAGTGCTTAAAAGGAAGTTTACAGTTTACAAAAAGAAAAATAGTCTCTAATCAATAACTCAAGCTTCCTTTAGCTAACTAGAAAAATAAGAGTAACCTAAACCCAAAAACAGAAAGAAAAAGGAAATAATATGGATTTACATGAACATCAAGGAAATAGAAAAAAATATAGAAAATAATGAAACCAAAAGGTGATTATTTAAAAAGATCAACAAAATTGGTAAATCTTCAGCCAAACTAAGAATAAAAAGAAAGTACAAATTGCCAAAATAAAGAGCAAAAGAGGTAATATCAGTACCAACCCTACAGAAATTAAAAGGATTCTAAAGGGACATTAACAACTTTTCCCCCAAAATTTGACAAATTAGATGAAATGACAAATTTCTAGAAAGACAGAAATGAACAAACTGACTCAAGAAGACATAGGAAATCTGTATAGATATGAGATACCATCTCACACCAGTCAGAATGGCTATTATTAAAAGGTCAAAAAATAGATTCTGGGAAGTTGCGGAAAAAAGGGACTGCTCATGCACTGCTGGTGGGAATGTAAATTAGTTCAATCACTGTGGAAAGCAGTTTGGTAATTTCCCAAAGAACTTAGAACTACCACGCAACCCAGCAATCCCATTATTGGGTATATACACAAAGGAATATAAATTTTTCTATCAAAAATATATGCACATGTATGTTCATTGCAGCACTATTCACAATAACAATGATACGGAATCAACCTAGATGCCCGTCAATGGTAGACTGGATAAAGAAAACGCAATACATATACACCATGGAATATTAGGCAGCCATAAAAAAGAATGAGATCATGTCCATTGCAGCAATATGGAGCTGGAGGCCATTATCCTTAGGACACTAACACAGGAACAGAAAACCAAATAATGCATTTTCTCACTTAGAACACATAGACACAAAGAGGGGAACAACAGACACTGGGGCCTACTTGAGGGTGCAGGGTGAGAGGTGGGTGAAGATAAAAAAAAACTACCTATCAGATAATATGCTTATTACCTGGGTGATGAAATAATCTGTATACCAAACCCCACAACATACAATTTAGCTATGTAACAAAACTGCACACATACCCCTGAAACTAAGATAAAAGCTTAAAAACAGAGAGAAAATTTGTATAGACCTACAACCAATAAAGCAATGGAATTTGTAATTTAAAACTCTTACCACGAAGAAACTCCTAGTTCTAGATAGCTTCATTGATGAATTCTATCAAGTATTTAAATACCAATCCTTCAATTGCTCTTTCAGAAAATAGAGAAAGAGCAAAGTCTTTCCAAATCATTCCATGAGGCCTATTTAACAAAGCCAGCCAAAGACATCATAAAAAAATAAAATTTCAGATTAATGTCCCTGAGAATATAGAGGCAAAAATTCTTTTAAAAAATTAGCAAACCAATCTGCAGTTTAAACATATTTTATACCACAACCAAGTGGGATTTATCTAAGAATGCAGAGTTGATTTAACACCTAAAAATTACCTTACATGACCATTTTACAGATGTAGAAAAAGAAAAGGCAGTTGACAAAATTCCACATGCATTCATGATTTTTAAAAAATTTTAATTGGATTCAAACAGAATTTCCTCAATGTCTACAGAAAAAATATTAAGTGCATCTACATTGGAAAGGAAGAATGGTCAAAAACAATTTTTTTTGTTTGCAGATGACATAATCTTGTATGGAGAAAGTTCTAGGAATATACACACACACACCACACGCCTTCTACAAGGTTGCATGATAGAAGATCAATATACAAAAAATCTATTGTAGTTGCAAATACTAGTAATGAGCAATCTGAAAATCAAATCAAGAATACAATTCCATTCACAATAGTAACATAAAACAAAATACTAATGATGAATCTAACAAAGTGTAAGATTTATACAATGAAAACTACAAGTGCTGAGTGAAAGAAATAAAGGGAGGTAAAGAAATAAGTGGAGACATATTCCCTTTTCATGGATTGGAAAACTTAATAGTGTTAAAATGGCAACTCTCCTCAATTTTATTTACACAGATTCATAGCAATTCCTATCAAAATTTCAATAGGCTTTTTTGTGAAAAATGACAAATTGATCAATATATAAAATTTATATATAAATGCAGAGAGCCTGGAATAACCTGAATAATTTCCAAGAAGAAGAATAAAGTTGGAAGACTTGCACTAACTACCTGGTTTCAAAACTTACTATAAAGCTACAGTAATCAAGACAGTGAGACATTGCTGTAAGTGTACATATATAGGTAAATGGAGCAAAATGAAATTCCAGAATTAAACGTTTACAATTTTGGTCAATTAATTTTTGACAAAAATGTGGAGACAATTTAATGGGGGAAATGACAGTCTGTTAACAAACGGTGCTGGGACAAGTGGATATTCATATGAAAGAAAAAAAGAACTTAGATCCTTATCTCATACCACATGCACAAATAAACTCAAAATAGACCATAACCCTAAATGCTAGTAGTTTAAACTATAAAACTTCTAGAACAGTGGTTCTCAATCAGGATGAATTTGCTTGCCAAGGGACATTTGATAATGTCTGGAGACATTTTCAGTTGTCATAACCAGTGAGAAGGGGTCAGGCAGGCGCTAATGGATCTAGTGCATAAAAGCCATGGATGCTGCTATGTATTCTAGAATGAACAAGACAGGCTCCCATGACAAAGAATTATCTGGCTCAAAATATCAAGAATGCTGCTATTGCAAAATCCTGATCAAGAAGAAAATAGCAAGAATGCTGTTATTACAAAATCCTGATCTAGAAGAAAAGCTCTGTGACTTGGGTTATATAAGGAATTCTTAATGTGTCAATAAAAGCACAACCCATTTTTTAAAAAAGATTATTAAGGTGAATAACTCTTGCACTTCAAATTAAACTATTAAGAAAATAAAGACAAGCCACAGACTGGGGGAAAATATTTGAAAATCAGATTTCCGACAAAGTGCTTGTATCCAGAATATATAACAAACTCAACTCAATAAGACAAACAACTCAATTTAAAAATGAGAAAAAAATTTAAATATACTTTTACCAAACGAGATATACTAATAGCTAAAAGACACGAGAAAGGATGCTCACTTATTTAGTAATTTGGGAAATGCAAATTAAACCACAATGAGATACCACAATAAATCCATTACAATAGTTATAATAAGAAATATAGACAATATCAATTTTTGGCAAGAAGGTGGAGAAATCTGAGCTGTAACATACTGCTGATGCTAATGTAAAATGGTACAGCCATTTGGAAAACTGTTTAACAGTTTTCTAAAAAGTGAACCATAAACATATCAATATGACCCACAAATTCCACTTCTAAGAATCTACCCAAGAAAAGTGAAAACATGTCTACACAAGTACTTGTATCTGCCTGGTCATAGCCACATTACCCCTAATAGCAAAAGACAGGAAACAATCCAAGTGTCTGTCAACTATGAATGGGTAAATAAAATGTGATTAAATTAAAGTAAAATGGAAAATAAAAATGGATAAGTAAAATGTCTGGAAAAGGCCAATTTGTAGTGACAGAAAGCAGACCTCTGGTTGCCTGGGGTAGGGGTAAGAGTGGAGACTGGCTGTAGAGGGGAAAAAGGAAACATTTTGGAATGAAGACAGTGTTCTAAAACTGGTTGTAGTGATGGTTGTGAAACTTCACAAATTTAACAAAAATCATTACATTGTACATTTTGAATGAGTGAATGTACAGCATGTAAATTATGCCTCAATAAAGATTTAAAAAAAAAAAGCTAAAGAGCCTCATCCCAATGTGAGAATACAAATAATACTAGAAGGGAAGTCAGAGAGATCAAGAAGGTTTATGGCAAACAGATACTGGAAAATCCCATAAAGTCTACGAAGGGCAATGTGCCTAAATCTTGGCAGGGAGAGAGCATAAAGAGCTATAACTTGCTGGAAACCCCTCCCCTCACACCTCTGGCATGAATGAAGCTGGGTTAGCCACAGGCTTGTGTATAGGAAGCTCTCATGCTTTGGGGCATGTAAAGGTAGGAGTGAAAATCCCACCCAGTGGGTCCTGAAGCTGACCAAGGTGCTGATAATTTCTCAGTTCAAGATATAGGTACGGGATGCGAATTCGTGATGCTTATTTCTCTGAGGAATGGAAACTGATAGAGGAGTGTACTACATCATAACTACAGGGTTTACTGCCTTAAAGAATCTCAAGGAGCATTACTGTAATGAGGTGGATACCTGTGTACCCAGAGAAGTTACTACCTAGAAGGCCACAGACTCCTTATGCCAGTCTGTTTTTACAAGAAGCATTGCAAAATTGATCAAATAAGATTTGCATCTGGTGAGGGTTCAGAAAGGGAACAAACCATGCCCCTGGAATGACCACAGATAGGAATTCACCTTTTTTGCCTTCAAAGAGGACTGATAATTGCCCTTTAATATGTTTCCCAGCTAAGCCAATCACCAGTTACAAAAAAGAATCACAGCCTTCTTATAAAACATCATATGGAAAAATATCTTTTCTTCTTTCTGTATGCTAACTTGAACATATTTTTTTCTGCAAAAAAAATGCTCATATTTATCAACTTATTCATGGGCTCTGTTAGCAATTTTTAGCCTGTGAGAAACGACATCCTGTGCTAACCACAACAACCTGTAAGAACAGAAATGGATTTCTAATTTAATCACATCACAGTATTGGTCAGTCTCAGAAAACATTTATTATTTCATGACAGAGGTGGCAATATTTTGAAAATCGCTTTATAAATCTATCAGTCTCAGAAAAACAATGTCTTTTAATTTTAAATCAAAATGCTACAGTATCTGCTCCTTCATTAAACACAATTGTCTCAAAATATCTCAAAGCATTTTATTGTCAAAAATGGAATGGGTAAGCTCCAGAAAGAATCTTTACATAAAATATATCTATAATCCCTGTAGAAGTAGAAATATCTGGACGTGTATTCTTATGCACAACAAATCTTGAATGTAATGTGTCTTAAAGCATAATGAAAATCATTTGGAAAAAGGATGTAAACTTGGATTTTTTAGTTTCTCTGAATAAAGGTATTTCATAAATGGAAAACAAAATGATAATGAAAACCGACCCCATACATTCTTTAAAATTTTCTAATGGGTCACAGCTTAAGTACATTCTTTCTTCACTTCCAGGTTCCTAGACTCTCCTGTGCGTGAGAATCCCCCAGGGTGCTTGTTCAAAATGCACTCTTCAAGTCCGTACGCCCAGGAGATTCTACTTCAATGCATCTGAGATAGGGCCTGGAAACCTGGTGATTCTGATGAAGGGGCATGAGAATCACTGCCTCCGAGGACTCTGGTGAATTGCTTAAAGACAGATGTATTTCCCAATAATTTTGTACTTGAGCCTGAGGTATGGCAGCCTTCATGCAACAGGGAGCATTACGGGATTCCTGAAAACCTGGACAATGGAGGACCAAGGGGGCAGAATGGATCAAGACTACACCGAGCTAGCAACTTGAGGATGTTTTCCTTTGGAGGATTCAAATAAGTATGCTAAAACCAAGTCCATGCCAGGTAACATCTATTCTTTCTGTGACTATTCAAGCAAGACAATGGCTAATAATAACTCCTTGATTACTGAACAACCATAAATGCTAGACAGCCTGAGGAATCTGTGTGGGCATTACATGTTCTTTTCTGGTCATAAAATCCAGTTGGTGTGCAATTACTCCAGTGTGACACCTTATATAAGCTAAAAATCATGTCTTCACTTTAAACGTTGTAAATCAATAAAATTACATTGTAGCCATTGACAACACGTACAATTTTGCCTGTTTGATGCCCCATTACTGCAACAGCACTCGCCTTGGTTTGGAAAACAGTCCTTCACTTCCCTAAATGAGTATTACAGGGGAGTTTCCCCCTCCTTGGTCTTCTTGCATTGAGGACATATTTATAGACAGAGAATAATGTCACAAAAATTGCTCTCATAAATAGTCTTTGCTACTTTATAGTATTGGTGTCCATTCCTAGGTCAGATAGTGAAATTTCTAAGAGTTCTATTTTTTTCCCAATGTATTTTCTTACCATTTTTACATAAAAAGGTGGTGGAATTGAGAATTGTGTGCTTGAATTAAATGTGTCATGTTAAACACAATAATGTGCAAAATATAGCGTGTTAAAACTGTACTCCTATGATATAAATATAAAACTTCTACCAGAATAAAATTAAGGAGGATGTCTTTTGTGGGATGTTAGGAAGCCTAACACTCCCCCATTATCCCTTCTGGGATCCAGCTTACAGAGAACATACACACGTTCCAGAATCACTTGCCCAGTGAGGATCAAATTGCCAATGTTATTCATGTCCTGGCAGGTGTTTCCAACTCTTCCAAAGGCAGGGCCTCTGATTGGAGGATGCAGTGTAAGAGACAGCCTGAGACAAAGGAGAAGATTTCTATTCTCCCTGCCCCAGTTAAAAACAGGTCAGTGTGCACTGAAGGCACGACTTAGCCATCCACATAGAACTGAAAAGCTGAAACAAAGTATGAACAGGCATCTTGATGGGTCTCCAGCAGGCTCTGATAAGATCCGTTTACCACTTGGAGATTGACAGTGCAAGGTAAGCCCCTCTAAAGAGGCTGACATTAAAGGGAATAAGCCTGGGGTGAGGTCTACACTATTTGTTGATGAATGTGACAGTCAGCATAGGCTAGGTCAGGCTGCAGTAACAAACAACTTCACTTCAAAATCTCAGCATCTTAAAACAGCATTTTTTTCTTGTTCATGCTACATGTCAAACATGGGTTGGCAGCAGGGCTCTGTTCACTCTCGTCACTCAGAGACCCTGCTGACAGAGGCATGGATCTCAGCACATCCTTCCATGATCACTGTAGCGGAAAGTCTCACCGTCCCAATTGAATGTCCTGGCTATACAGTGACATACATCACTTTTCCACCACAATCCAGTGGCCAGAACTCATCCAGTGGTTCCTCTTAACTTCTAAAGGGCAGAGAAGTACAATCCTCCCATGAACCAGGAAGCTGTAAACACTAGTATGTATGCCACAATGGGGAGTAGCATTGCAGGAGTCAGCATTCATTTAATTTGCTCTTTCTATTTTACAGCTTGGCCACTCACATTTTTAATTGATCATTTTCCTCTGGTTCCTTTGATGTCTTATTTACATAGTCTCAGTGGGCATTGAAATGGAACCTCTATAAAAACGTAGGCATGGAAAACAACTTTCCCTCTGTTCCTCCCACACTCTCTCCTGCCCATACGTCAGAGTATGTATCCAAGAAGCCAAGAGGCTGTGTCATAGGAAACTATCAGTTTCAACACTCTGACCATACATTTGTAAATCCAGCCCAATAAATGCCTGTGATTCTTAACAGTCAAATTAGCCAATCCTCCTCGCATGGGGAAAAGTAAAGAAGCAGATGAGATCATTTCAATACTCCTTGGGTCTTTGGGTGGGAATGGAAGCCTCCTTTTCCATGAAAACATGTGGAAGAAAAGATATCATCTAATAATGTCCTAGTCTTAGATTAGAGAAGACTTTATAAGTCTGGCATGAAAGCTAGATATCATAAGGCAAAATTTTATCTCTTATAAGACAAAAGAAACCTTCAATAAGATGAAAATAAAAAAGAATATATTGGAAGAAAACATTACAACACATGTAACAAAAATGTAGTATCCATAATATAAAGGGTACCTATAAATAAATCAAAAAAACATTCAAATGGCCAATAAACATAAAAATGTGGTTAACTTTACAGATAATTAAAGTATACTGATCATTTTGCCTATAAAATTAGAAAATTTAGAAGATTGATTTCAGTCAAAAGATCACCAGAAGTTGGAGAATTGGTTGATGTATAAACTGGAACAATGATTTTGGAGAGCAATCTACCAATAGTAGTCAAACTTTAAATTTACATGTCTTTTGACCAACAAACCTCCACTTCTAAGAATCTGAACTTCAGAAAGACTTGCACAAATACCTCAATTATATAAGCATCATACTTCTTTACAGGATAACTTGTGAAGTGAAAAATTGGAAAATGCACAAAAGTTTATCCATAGAGAGATGGTTCCATCCATGCAACAGAAGATCATGCAACCATAAAAAAATTCAGATAAAGCTATATGTACTGACTTGGAACAAGGCCTGTGGTACATTACTAAGTGAAAAGCAAGCTGCTGAATAAAACATATAGTACACACCACTGGTGTGTTGGGATCCATCTCTCATTGAAGGAGGAAGCCTTGAGTAGTGTTTGCTGATGTCCATGAGATGAACACTAACCATGGCTCGATTCAAGCTACCAATCCTTTAATAATCGGCTTGAAAAATTCTACAGACCACTGTATGAGTATATTTTCATTTTTAAAAAGTCTGTATGTGTTTGAGTATGTAAGTATGCGAAAGTGTATGTTTGTGTGTGAGTTTAGAGGCACAGAAAAGATGTCAGGAAGGGTAAACAGAAATTAGAACAGAATCATAGTGGGACAAGAGGCAAAGTACCATGTTGTAATTTACATACTTGAATATTTGAGTTTGTTTCATTGAAGATTATTGCTTGAATAGTTTTCTTAAATTATGATTTAAATATTTTATCATTACAAAAATAATACATGGTTACTATAGGAAAAATACAAAATATAAAAAAGAACAGGGGAGAAAATTAAAATTACCCAGAATTCTATTTCAGGATAACCACTGTTACTATTTTCTACATTTTTTTCCAGTTGTTTTCTTCTGGAAAACATAGCTTTGGGTTTTTTCAAAACCAAGTTTACGTTTTATGGGTAATTTGTTAACTGTACAGAAAATTTTCATTCAATTTCTGACTATTTCCTTAGGAAATAATGTTGTTTATTATCTTAGAAGTGGCATTAATTAGTGGCTAAAGGTAAGATCACAAAATATGTCTTAAAGAGAGGATAACTACATTATATTAAATGTAATTCAGGTTAATTCTATGTAATGAAATTTTATGTCTCAGATTTTCTAAAAATATATAGATAGATTTTTATGGCAGTAGAAATAAAGAAATTAATTTTTTTTGTACATTTTACTACCCATGCATTATTTTACCTGCAAGAAAATTATTGGCCCTGTAAAGCTTGCAATAGAAGTAAAGTGCAGTTATCTGGATTAACTCAGTCAATCTGGGATTATATATATATATATACACACACACACACACACACGCACACATATAATACATATATATATTATATACATATATATATATATATAAACTTTAAAAGGAAAAATAAAGCAAGCCAGTGCAGACATTTAGGAAGTAATGAAAATCTTGTCAATACAGCTGCTGATAAAAAACAGGTGAGGGAATTCAGTACAACCTACTTAAGCCCAGGATTCCAGACACCTGCACTCACCAGAGATTTGAAGTCATTGCATCAAGCTCTATACTTAATCCGATAACGCACCAAGTTGAGCCCCAATCAAACTCCTGGTTTCACAGTATGATTTCCAAATGCACTCTCCACCTAACCTTTGCCCATTACTCAAAAACTGAAAATCCAAATTTGTAGACATACCTTTCATGGGATACTATATTCAGAAGTATCTCAGGACCAGAGTCTGGGATATTATGTGTGTCTCAAACCATTTGTTTTATTTGCGACTATCAACTCCCATGCTGATGGTTCTTAATCCAACATACCTCCATTCCTAAGTTACTTAAGTAATTGATAGAGTTCCAATATCCATTGAAATAATTAGGATTACTTGGCATCATTATTTACCTTTCTTTTCTTTTTGCAGTTATGGAGTGTGTCTATAGTGAAGGAGTTTAGAAAAAATATAGTCTCTTTTTTTTCTTTAAGTGAATGCAATTAGTTGATGCGTCCATAAAGGAGCTCACCTGTACTTCATAAAATTAAAGATGTAGACATCTGAGGATGTAGATGACAAAAAAAGTCAGATTGCAATGGAAATTGACTAATAAGCCCTTTGTACTATTGATTCATTTTCTTTTAATAAATTACGGAGAACACAGTGAGTCTCCAAGAATGAAGGAAATTAAATGTGATGCCAGCATTCTATAACCTCTTGTATCTGCCATTCCCAAACAGAACTTTTGACCATGGTAAAATAGCAAGAGAAATGTCGAGAAAATCAGATAGAGAGTAATGGAATCTTGGAACCAATAAACTACAAATTAGTAGAGAAAGGGACACCCTAGAGGCCCTAATCTGGACTTGAGTCAATATTGTGATACAATTGTCCAACAAAACTTATGTGAATTCAAACTGGCTTGAATCCATGCCCTAAATCCATGTGTTTATATATCACCTATTCCCTGGGAGCTAAGAGCACTTCATAAGCAGTTTTGTCTTCCCTCATTATTAAACACCCACAGTTTCCCCTTCTTTTGTCTCTGTGGTGACCTAATATTTCCTGTCGACAGAAGGAGAGACTGGGGTAAGAAGAAGCTCTCTCATATGCCTGAGACAAATCACAAGGAAACAACTAAAGTCAGCCCACGTACTGTTACTTCCAATGGGACGTATTCTACACTAGCCAAGATTTAAATAGAGGAATGTAGGAGTTAATTAAGATATCAGCAAGAACTACAGTGGGTATGGATGATAAGGCAAGGGTTTCAGCACTTTAACAGCATTACTAAAGAGGTTTTTAAAGGGATACACAAGAAAGAATAAACACTGCACTTACTTCCAAGGTTATAATAAAGTCAAGCCAGAATGAAAAATGAGAAGATATTTCCCCAAGATTCAAATTGCCTTAAGGCTAAATTTTCAGAGATCTGAGTAGTGTTTGTATGTGTGTTGTGGCGGGTGCTTGGGAAATGGTCTTTGCTATCAGTTATCTTCCTAAAACTAACTTAAACCTTTTGGGATTCAAATACATTTATTTTAGGCAAAATAAAGTTATCATTTTCTATTAAAAATAGAGGCCTTAAATGTTCATAGGAGTGTTTAAATTCCTTAGAAATAGTCAGCTTAATTTTTCCCTGAAACAAATGCAAATTTTAATATACAATGAAAACTAGGTGACATAAATGATGGAAAAGTATAGTATACCAAAGAAAAGGGTATGTCAAAAAAAATGTGGTCTTGTATCCTCATCTTGGTGGGACAGAGTCAGTCCTCCAGACAGTTCTTACAAGTGGAAGAAACAATCCTATGACAAAAGAGAGAAACTCCAGAGTTGGCAAACCATTTTATTCCTTAATTTTTGAATGCTCAGTTAAGCTACAGCTTGAACAGGTCTGTGACCAACACATATTCATTCAACTGGTCTCTTGAGTAGATTACCTGTTTCCAATGAGGACTCCTTTCTTTAAGACCATCAAAATAAACTTCCTATATATTTGAATTTGGAGAGATTTTTGGAAAATAGCTTATTGCATGTTTCTTGCTTGCTTAAACTAATATGGGGTGGTAAATTGTCGGGGGATGTTTTATTGACCCTTGGCCTTCAGAAAACTAGAAAGGTATCCTAACCTCCACTGATGGTAGTGCTAAACAATCAGGGCGATGGCACAAAGGACCTCTCCCAAGAGCAAATCAACCAAAACCTCTCCTCAGAACTAGACCTGTTTTTGAAAAATATCAACAAACATGATTTGGTCTGTGGTACTGGAAACGTGGACAGGGTGCCTCCAAATAAAAGAATGAAAACATATAAATACCGAGTAAGATCCTGTATCTCTTTATTTGCCTAATACGTTGCTGGAGACATAAAGGAGAAAGCAAATATTACTAGAAAGTGAGATTTTTCTCAGAATAGCCACAATAAATGCCTTTTCAAAAAAAAATTAAGACAAAAAAGAAGACAACCTTCATCTCTGAAATCAAAGAAAAGCCAGTTTGGGTCTAAGATGTTGAAAAAATGGCTCATGAGCAGTTTGTCTGGGTAAAAATATGACCCCTGTGATGTTGCCAAGGTCTCCGAGACCCAGGGTGCTGCTGAGTAAATGCTGGTTGCATAAGTTAGAGCAGCTAAGGGGACACTTTAATTTACGTGCTCAATTTTTCTGAGGTCTCAAAAAAGAAAAAAAATGAAGGTGGGGGAAAGGGATGAATGCGGTTAATCTTCAGGGTGGCACATTCAGGGATGCTTTGGAGATTAAGGGTTTTTCCATTACCTCAGTATCCTCATCTGAGGGAAAGTGATTTTGTAGGAAGAAGCATCTCACTGGAAGTCTTAATTCACCCTCCCCAAAAGGCCTCAGGGTCTTTAAACAGCAACTGAGTCTCTCAAATTCATTTTTCAAATGAGGATTATGTAAGAAAGATTTCAAAATCATAATCAATAAGAGTATGCTTCATATCAGGGCGATGAAATAGTCTGTATACAAAACCCCCAAGACATGCAATTTACCTATATAACAAACCTGCACATGTACCCTTGAACCTAAAATAAAGGTTTAAAATAATAATAATAATAATAATAACAACAACAGGTACTCTTTCATTTCACCATGGACCTACAAGTTAAAATACTAGGACACTGTGAATTAAATGGAATAATAAATATAAGAGGCTCAAATTTCATGTAAAATATTGTCAAATATAAAATGACATAAATTCATATGCATAAAATGTATTTTTCCATTTACTGGGTATTCCTTCTTGGAGTATAAGACATAAGATTTTTTTTTTAAATCTATGTCAGATAAAACTTAAGCATTCTATTTCTTTCACAAACAAACTTATTCCGAAAACTAAGAATCATAACTAAAAACTTGAAACTTCCCCTTCCTCTTATTTTTAAATGGCATATGTCTTATAGAGTCACTGGTAAAGCAAAGAAAAAAACATCCTGCCTTAAAAGTTAAATTTTGTATTTAGTATTATGTAGAATAAATGTAAATGGCATCATTCATGACAATTAATTATAATTAAATCATTCTTTCCATACTTTGCAGGTGTTTACATGGTATTTCTGATTCCTGAGATTGAAGGTTCTACCCAATGGAAGCATATTCTAAAAGACTATTTTCGGTAGCTTATTTCTGAGTTGTTTGGGGACGGTTACAATTAAATAAACAAACACAAAATGGTTTGGCTAAGAACTTTAATCATTCCTGCTGCACAAAAGTCTAGAGATGATTAAAAGAAGACTCAGGGATAAGGATGGTAACGTGAACCAAAGTACTACATCTGGGCCCTGCATACAAAGACCCATCATCACAGACAGAGTGACAGCCTGTACTCCTTGCGAATGAGCTGTATCCTGTAGACAAAAGCTCCACCTGTTCTCAGCATGCCTCTCCTCTCCCGCACGCCCCATATTCTTTGGGCGGCATTTTTCCAGTTTGGGCAAATGAATTTAGATCTCTGTACAGCTGTACTTGTGACTTATGTTATTACAAATATACTCAATTAGCACTTTGTTTTTTAAAAAAAATAATGTTTATTTGAATGCAAAAGGCTGCCAGGACCTGTGGCAGAGAGTGTGAACTTGGTCTTCTGCCACGGGTCACTGGTGATTTCAACTTATTTCCTCTTATCTTCTTTTAATAAATTAAAACCCTTGAAGTTCAAATTAAATTAAATTTAAATTTAAAGCTAGGGAGCAATGTTATCTTTTAGAGTGGAGAAAAAAAAAAAAGCACCAAGTAGCAATTCAGTGGCAAATGTGTTTCAACTTAATGGAAGGTTAATATTCCTTAATTTCTCCAGCTTCCTGGCCCTTTAATAACTGGGAATCCCATTCAGCTATTTTCCCTTGTAGGTTAGAAACCTGATTCGCAGGAAGAAGTGAAGTTTTACCCTAAGTAAAATGCAGAATCTGCCAGTTACTTTTGTCTTTGTCACTGCCAGTTCCCCTGTGGGATACAGCAAAAGAAGAGTCCTTCATAGACTTCCCCAGAATATTTTTATAAATCCCATTTTTTTCACTTGCCTTCTCCTCCAAACAGAAAACACCAGTGCCTTCTGTCTGTAATGTTTCCCTAAATGACATACAGCATATCTCAGTGGCAATGTGACATGATGAAGAGAAACTCATAAAAGATCCTTCAACCACTCCAGAACTTTTATTCTGGAGGGGAAACTGCATTTATAATTTGTCCTTTTAAACAGGGATCTTCTTGCCCCTGCAGAGTAAGAGCTTGAGATATCAACACAAAATCTGAACTCTTCTAGCTTTGCAGATAATCAGAAATCTTCCATTCACTTTCCAACCACAGCAAATTTAAAAACAACTTTAAAAAATATAATTTTTAAAAATATTAAAAATATATATACACATATATGTAATACATATGTGTGTGTCTGTGCATATAAACACACATTAGAGAATCCTTCTGTCTACCTTCCAATCAGAAAGACCTGAAGATGGATAGATGGATGAATAGACAGAATATAGAAAATATTTTAAAATATTCTATTTTTAATAACTATTTTTTAAAGAGTTTCCTTACTTTTGATTCATTAAAAATAGCAAAATAAACAGAGAACTAGGTATCCCCTCACAACCAAATGGCTATGAGTGTGGCTGCCAAAATAACAGGGCGCCAAACTTGAAAGCAGCATTTGCAAACTGCCTCTCCTATTGTGCATTCACCACATCACCTCAATTATGATCATAAACAACCTATTTGCAATGCAATCTACTCTTGACCTGAAAAGCTGAGCCAACCCGCATTTGAAGCTCAAGATTCACACCCAGCAGTGTCCACTTTAAACAGAAAAATCGCATTGATTGCATGAAACTCAGGACTCATTTTGGTCCATCGATTCCCCTAGTGACCTTCTGCAGCATCAAAGCCCAGAGCGAACCCAATCTGACCCCGACTTTATGTGCATTATTATATCAAGAGACAGGAGCTACTTACAGTCCATGCCATTGTCTCCATAGATATGTAATAAAGTATTCTAGAACTGCTCCTGCCGAGAACACTTCAGGTGCACGTCATTTTCTTCTCTATCTTCCTCCCGCCTCTGTCTCCTACTCTTGCATGCAAACACATACACACTCTCCTCCTACTAGTATAAAAATTCTTCCTTTACTGAACGTTTCTTTCTTCCCAGTTCAGAAGAACTCAAAAAGCAACTTCAGACTTTGACTAATACTCACATAACTCCCAGTAAACAACATTCCTCACCCAAATCCATAACTAATCATAATGCTCTTTATGAAGCTCTTCTGTGAAACAATAGGTCTAATACAAAGCTCCTCTCCACACTGTTTTAATTATAATAAATCACCTTCATTATGATGCATACTTCAATATAACATGTCGGCTGCTTAGCTACCTAGGTTACTCCCATAATGAGAGCAGGGCAGACGTGTACGTCTTGAAGAAAGTTATTTACACACACTGAAAAATTCTACGGCATCCCATGGCTTTGCAGCACGATTTTCAGCAACTTTTATCTTACCTTACTGTTCATAACATTACAGCTGAGAAGGCAGGGAAGAAAAGAGTAAGAAAAAGCGCCACATCTGAAAAATGCTGTTTACACAAATAACAGTACCCTGAATACATCCACTAGCGCGGAAAAATAAGTCCTTGCAGTACAATCATTTCTCTATAAATGTATGAAAGTATTTTACTGCCTGGTGCAACAAATCAGCGATGAGACACTACGCTGTGGTGTGTAAGTTTCAAGGGACTGCGTGTCAAAGTCAACTTCCCGGGCAGTCCCCTGAGAACTGCGCTGGGCACATTCTCATGAAAGGTGTGAAAATCTGATTTTCTAAAATGGATCAGTAATTCTCTATGAAGGGGGAAAGGATCGATAAATCTTTGCTAAGTAGATTGTAAAGGAAAAATTATTCTTTCAGTGACAGTACATTAGGATCCTCCAAACAATCTCAATAAACTAAAGACATAGCGTTTCTCCACCAGCTACTTTTGACTTCTGATATATTTTTGTAATCTCAGATCATTCTGCAATGCACATACATTTATATTTGCTAAGCAATGTTCCGTGTTGATGTTGACTTATGGTATGTGCCATTATAATGTTTGGCTGTGACTAGCAAAAGAAAATTATTAGCCGCTTGTAACCTGATAGATGTGATACAAGGAAATGTCATTATAGCCCAATGCACATATATGTTCCTAACTATATCAGTTCGCCGGGTAGCCACAAGATGTGTTGTTGGTATTCCTCAGCCTAATATATATGTGTTGTTTTTAGGCAACTGATCATTGATGTGTAGTGTATATTCTCTTGATGCCTAAAAATACCTGGGGTGTGATATGCTTTGAATCGTGTGACGTTAACAGTCCTTGAAGGAATGTTTCTTTTGCCCCTGGGCGGAGACCAAGGAAATCTTTAGATACCGGTTTTATCACATACACTCGATGACACTGAAAGGGAGTAACTACCAGTCCTGGCCACTAACACATTCGCCATTTGTTTCACAGCTAGGGAGTCCATACTCCTCACCACGCTGAGGCCTGAGAATCCTCGCTAAAGAATTTAGACAGAAGATGTGTGTCACGAGAAAACAAGCCTAGGAGTGGACCGACTGCTCCCAGGAGGCTCTCTGGTTATAGCATCCTGAGCTGTGTGTGGCTGAGATTTCCCCTGCTCTGTGTTAAAGTGGTTATTAAAAAATATGGCCTGTGTGGTAGCGAGGTATTTCAGGGGCCTCAGAGCATGCTGAACATCATGTGTCCTGCAATACCCAGATCAAACAAAGCAAATTCTCAGCATGGCAGGCTGAAATCTGCATTTCTCTCTACTTATGCACATTTATGTCAGAATTAACAATAGGATAGCTCCTTTGGTTACAAAAAGCTCTTCCACAGGATGCGCTACTTTCATGTACAACATCCTTGGACAAAAAAGGGAAACAAGATAATTGGCATGGCAAATTGTAGCAAACAGGTGTGATTAATGTGTGCAAACCTCATTCTACTGAATGTCTAATATATTATAGGAATTATATCCACTAGTATCTTATCAGGGATGGCAGCTGCACGCCAAAAATTTTATAAAATGCCTCCTTTCCCTCTTTTTAATTGAATAATGCTAATAATGGACTCATTCAGGTACAAAAGAGAGTGGCTGTAATTTCTTTTGGCATGAAGAAGGACTCACTATGGTTATAGTCCCTCCCACTGTTTGGTTTTTGTGATGTTTTCTGACCAGAGAATGTTAAGAATCCTAAGAAATAAGGTCAAATTTCTACAAAAAGTCCAACATCCAATGCTCACTGGTAGACAAAATGCAACAGGAAAGTCTATGTGGTATCAAATGAAACAAGACCTCTGGGTATCTGTAAACATTTTGGAGAAAAGTGCCATCCTTTAAGCATCCAAAGGATACCACTGATCTAGAAATAATGAGTAGCATCCTTCCTGATTCACAAGTCGGATTCAGTGGGACACAACTATTGACATACAAAAATTCAAATTTCTCCAAGTCAGAGCTTCTAAATCGCATGGAGTTCTGAGTCTTACCCATTATAAGGCACGTGCAATTTTTTTTCTTTTTGAGGCAGTCTCCCTCTGTTGCCCAGGCTGGAGTACAGTGGCATGATCTCAGCTCACTGCAGCCTCCACCTCCCGGGTTCATGAGATCCTCCCACCTCAGCCTCCCAAGTAGCTGGGACTACAGATGTGCACCACCATGCCTGGCAAATTTTTTTATTTTTATTAGAGACGGGGTTTTGCCATGTTGACCAGGCTGCTCTCGAACTCCTTGTCAAATAATATGCCCACTTTGGCCTCCCAAAGTGCTGGGATTACAGATGTGAGCCACTGTGCCCGGCTGGCTAGTGCAATGCTAAGAAAGCTAAATGATAGGAGGGAATTAAGTCAGCCACGTTTCGAAAGAGAAATGAAGGCTGGTAGGTAAATAAAATACTGATGGATAGAAATATAGAGTAGGTGTTTTGTTACATATTTGCATTCACATGGAACCTTAAAATGAAATGTCTTCACTGATATTGTTTTAATTTGGATTCTAAATTTGAAAAGCATTCTTAGTATCAAAAATTTATTTTTCTGATCCTAATAATTGTCCTGTACTAAACTTTCAACAAAATGGCTTACAGATAATTTTCCTAAAATCAATATAACAGTATATTAATGAGCTAAACATCCATCTTAACAGTTAGTATAAAAACAACAGAATGAACTAAAATACAGTAGGAAAGAGCTAATAAAAATAAAGTTGGCCAGGCGCGGTGGCTCACGCCTGTAATCCCAGCACTTTGGGAGGCCGAGGAGGGCGGATCACAAGGTCAGGATTTTGAGACCAGCCTGGCCAAGATGGTGAAACCCCATTTCTACTAAAAATACAAAAATTAGCCAGACGCGGTGGTGGGCACATGTAATCCCAGCTACTCACGAGGCTGAGGCAGGAGAATCGCTTGAACCTGGGAGACGGAGCTTGCAGGGAGCCGAGATCACACCACTGCGCTCCAGCCTGGTGACAGAGTGAGACTCTGTCTCAAAAACTAAATAAATAAATAAATATTTTTTAAAAAATAAAGTTGAGTTCAATTTTTTTTTGGAGGAGGGCAGGAGGATATGAAGCAACAGTGCTCTCATGTATTGGTGGGAATGCAACATGGTACAGTCCCTTTGGAAGACAGTTTGACATTTCTTTAAAAACTAAGCATAATCTTCTCATATGATACAGCAGTCACACTCCTTGGCATTTCCCCCAAAGAGTTGAAAATATATGTCCACACAACCAGCACACAAACTAATGTTTATTGCAGCTTTATTCATAATTGCCAGAACTTGGAAGCATCAAATTGTTCTTCAGTAGGTGAATGGCTAAACTGTGGCACATCCGGGCAATGAAATATATATATATACATATATAGTATTTTTTGAAAGTTCAGTACAGAAGATTGGCAAAAATTGCTCCTTTGAAAAAGCTAATAAATAATCAGATCTCAGGCAAGAGTGATCTAGACAAAAAGAGAGGATGCCCAAGTAAACTATATTAAAAACTGAAATGGAAATATAACTACAAATAAAACAGATACTGAAAAGATAAAAGAATTCAATGAAAAATGTATGCTACTGCGTGCAAAATATTGATCAAAATGGGCAATTTCCTAGAAAATAAAACTTTTCCAAAAAACACAGAAAGGGATAGAATACATGAACTTCTCTCTTCATTATTATATACATTTAATTCATGATTTTAGGACTTCACATACAAACACACACACCACACATTGACTCAGATGATTCTACAAGTGAAACTTTCAAAAAGTAATTTTAATTTTTAAAAAGCCTTTTAAAGAATAAAGATGAAATACTTCCCCTAAGCTATGAAGTCAGTAAAACCTTCATACCAAACCAGACTAGGACACAGGACAAAAGATACTTCTAGGCTAATGTCATTCATGAGCAAAGATGGAAAAGGTCCTATTAGCAAGCAGAATCTAGTAGTGTATATAAAAATGATAATGCACCATGACCAAGTCACTTTTATCCCAGAAATACAAGAGTGGCTTAACATTTTCAAATCTATAAATGCCTTTTGGTATATTAAATTTAAAGATGAACAATTATGTGATCATTTTAATGTATACAGAAAAAGCATTTGATAATAAATTTCATGACAATTATAAAATATAAGATAAAATTTTCAACAAACTGGGAATAGAATATCCTTACCATTTTAAAGGAATGCTATAACAAACTTATATAAAACATAATTGTTCTTTCTTTTTATTTGTATACATTTTACAGGATACAAGTATAATTTTGTTATATGGGTAGAATGCATAGTGTTGTGAAGTCAGGGCTTTTAGGGTATCCATCACCCAAATAACAGGTATTGGATCCATTATATAATTTCTCATCATCCACCCCCGCTCCCAGAAATGTTATTTTTGATAATGAAAAACGACAAGTACCTTTAAAATGAGGAGCAAGTCAAATATGCTTAACCTCACTATCACTATTTTTATTAAATATTGGATTCAATATCTGAGCCACTGTAATAGGAAACAAAAGTAAAAGTACCAACAATAGGAAAGAAAAATCAAAAATGTTATTTTTCAGATCACATAATTATCTCCATAGAAAAACCAAAAGAATATAAAACAAAATATTAGAAAGTTTGGCAAGATGGCTGGTATATGATCAATATATGAAAATCAATTCTATGTACTAGCAACGATAATTTTAAAAACTATTTTAATAATAATACGAAAAGTTGAAAAATTTGTGTTAAAAAGAAAATCTAGCCAGTTGCAGTGGCTCATACCTATAATCCCAGCACTTTCGGAAGCAGAGGCAGGCAGACCCTTTGAGCCCAGGAGTTCCAGACCAGCCTGGGCAACATAGTGAGACTCTGCACATTTATTTATTAATAGCCAGGCCTGGTGGCTTGTGCCTATAGTCCCAGCTATAGGTATAGTGCCTATACCTCCCTACTCAGGAGGCTGAGGTGGGAGGATTGCTTGAGCCTGGGAGTTGAGGCTGCAATGAATTGTGATTGTGACAGTACACTACAGCCTGTGGCAGAGTAAGACCCTGTTTCAAAAAAAAGAAAAACATTTACAATATTCCAAGTTACATAGGAATAAGCCTGAAAAATATCTGTACAAAGAGAACTATACAAATTTTCTATGTATATGTATAAACTATTTTAGAAAGATATTAAAGAAAACCTGTAAAAATGAGAAGATACATCATGATTATGGATTAGAATGCTTAATAGCATACAGATGTTAATTCTTCCCAAATTTATTAAAAAGATATAAAGGTACATCTAATATATATCAACAAAAATAAGTAAATAAATAATTTTAAAAAGTTATAAGGACACTCAAAACAAAATTTCACCAGATTTTTAGGTTACTTGTCCTACCAGATATCAAGACCTTTATGAGGCACTAGTAATTAAGACAGCAAAGCAATATTTTTAAATGTTTAAAAAATATAAAAGAGTATGTCTTTTAAATGTTGAAATGGGTTAAGGTTTCATAGGCAAGATAGTAAGAGAAACAAACACGAAATAGTTTTAAAATTAACTTCATCTGCATCAAAACTAAAAAATGTCCGCCCATCAAAAGACACCATAAAGAAAGTAAAAACAAAAAGCATGAGTAGGGAGAATATTTTTAGAATGAACATAACTGACAAAAGACTGGTGTTCAGAATATATAATGAATATGTAATATGCAAAAACAATAGAAAATATGACATGAACAGGCTTTTCACAGAGATAAAATAGGAATGTCAAATAAATATACGAAAAAAATGATTAACCTCAACAATTAGGGAAATCCCATTAGAGAACTATGAGATATAATTTTACATTACTTAGTTTTGGAAAAATTAATAATTGGATTATACCAAGTCTTGGAGAGTATATGGATCAATGGGGATTCCTAAATATTGCTTTGTAGGAATATAAATTGGTATATGCATCTGAAATAAATTGGCATTCTCTTTTAAATTTGAGCATACTTGTACCCCAGGTAGAAAAGAATGTCATGGAATGCAAAAACAAATTTTAAAAAATCCAGAATGTACAAAGCAATGGAGGTATAATAAGGCACGTGCAGAATATTTCAGAGAACTGTACATTTTTCTAGATGGAGCACAAGGTGTATGTTTATGGGGGAAGAGAAGGAGATTTGATTAGCAACATTGGCAAACTGCCAACTCACAGTGGGTTGTTTTTGCAATGTTAAGAAGTTTGTCTATTGCCCCACATGCCAAAATATTTCAAGAATTCTTAGTCACGGAACTCCTTGAAATTGAAAGTCAAAAATATAAAAAGACAGAAAAGCAGAGCTGCTCTGATTGGAATTGGAGGACCTTGGACCAAAAGGGAACAGCCCTTCCTCCCTTTCCATGGAGATCCCTGAGGACATACCACCGTGCTCCTAATGCTTGGACACAGGATTTTAAAAGCCCTTGTGGGCAATAGGGTTTTGAGCACTGCAGTGCCACAACCTAATTTGCATTATAGAAGCACCGCATAACATCAGTGTGATTGGATGATGGCAGAAGCCTAGTGAGTGTTTTTAAAGAACACCTGCTTGATGTACAGTAATGGTGAGGGTTTCCGGAAGGATATCCAGTTGCAATATCAGAGGTACCCAATGTATTTGAAAGAAGCTTCAAAGGTCTCAAGCATACAAATATATTTCCTATTACTCATTCAGATTGCTCAAAACACCCTGGGAGTACACTATAATCTTCATAAGTAGTTTACTTATATTGTTTTCTGTGCTGTCAGGAAAAATTGCTTATGTCTTTTATTAATCCTAAGCAAAACCTACTTGATACCACTTTCAATCATCAGAAAGTTGGACAGTCAAATAGACAACAAAAATAAAAATAGAGGGAAAAGCAGTCAATTGCCTAAATTCATCCCTGAGTATCAGAGGAGACACTTGACTTCTGTTATGTAGTTTGGCAATTTCTAAAGAGGAGATGAAAATATCCATCTTCTTACTGCCCTGCATTCCAACCTAGGTTACTCCATCATCATAGTACAAATGGAGCCCATCTTTTCTGGGACTATCAATATTTTTACGTTAAAAGTAAAATTAAGCAATTTAAGTGATAATGCAAAGGTTTTATATTAAAATAAACTCAAAAGAAATTTTAGTCTTAGTAAACTATCACACTGACCTAAGCAGGAATCTTGGCTCTTTCACCAACCATTGGGCCTTTTTCCTTTCTGGCTTCAGTTTCTCCATTTGTAAAGTTCAGAGAACGCCTACTTCTCAGGCTTAAGTGGAATAATACAGAAAATATATAAAATGGAACCTGTATCATAGTTAAGTGTTCAATAAGCAGTAGCTATAATGTGACATAGGAGGACATAAGATTTTACAAATGTATAAATTAGATGGAAATGCTTTTCTAATAAGAACACTTCAACGAGAAAAATGGAAAATGTATTTGGACATTTGTGTATCACTCTAAACTAAGATTTCTCAACCATGAGTCTGTTGACATTTGGAGCTGGATAATTCTACATTGTAGGGAGACTGTCCTGTACATTATAGGATGCTTAGATGTATTCTTGGCCTCTACCCGCTAGGTCCTATTCTTCTCTCTCCAAGTTGTGGCAAACAAAAATGTCTCCAGACATTGCAGACATTGCCGCATGTTCACTGAGGGAATGGGGAAGCATCTTAGCGAAGATACTGAAAGCACAAACAACAAAAGAAAAATATAGCATATGAATGTTATCAAAATGAAGATTTCTTCTTTTAAAAGCCTTTGTGTAGAAAATGGAAAGGCAAGCTAAAGACTGGCAAAAAATATCCACAATACATATATCCAATAAAGGCTAGTATACATATTTTTAAACTCCTGCAAAACAATTGTTTTTAAAAAACTAATCTTAAAACTAGGCAAAAGACTTGAATAATACTTTTAAAACACAGATATACAAAGTATCAATGAATATATGAAAAAGTGCTCAACATCATTAGTCATCAAGGAAATGCAACATAAAGCCACAATGAAATACCACTACCCACCTACAAGAATGATTAAAGGTAAAAAGACTGACCATATTAAGTGCTGGTGAAGATATGGAGCAGGTAGACTCTCATACACTGCTGTTGAGTGTGTAAAATGGTACAACTGCTTGGAAAACTGACAGTTTCTTATAATGTCAGACATATACCTACTCTACCACTTAGCAACTCTACTCTTGGTATTTACCCCAAAGAAATGAAATCATATGTCCATGCAAAAGAATGTTCATAGCAGCTTATTCATAATAGCTCAGAACTGGAAATAACTCAAATGTGCAAGAGATGAATGGATGTACATGGTGGCTTATCTCTCCAGCAAAAAAGAAAAAAGATGGAAAAGGGGGGAAAAAGTCCCAATACATGTGAAAAAAATTAATTTCATAGATGTTACACTGAGTGAAGAATGAAGACATAAAAGAATATGTATTGCATGATTCTACTTACAAGAAGCTTTAGAACAGGTAAATATAAATTATGGTGACAAAATTTAACAAGTGGTTGCCTCCGAGGCACTAGGGAGCTTTCTGTGCCCATAGGAGTGTCCCATGTCTTGGCTAGAGTAGCTGTTACACAGGTGCACACAAGTGTCAAAACTGATTGAAGCGCACATCTGTGTGTTTTATTGCAAAAAATTATGGGTGGGGGATAATCAGGTTGAGCAATCAGAATTAATAACACCTACAGAAAAAAGTAAATATAGGAAACTGAAGAAAATTAAATAAGCACACATATATATATGTTTCATTTTAGTGAATTTTGAGAAGGCATTTTATCCAAAAAAAGAGAGCCAAGTATGAAAAATGAGCAATTTACAAATGAGAAATAAGACAAACTAGTTAACTGGGCCAGAGAGAAGAATGCAGAAAGTAACAAATAGTGAATATCATAAAAGAAAAGAGAAGAAGAAGGAAAGCATTAATCAGAGATACAATAAAAGATATTTTCCCTGAGCCAAAGAAAGTCACAAGTCTCTACATCCTAAAGTCTTCCTAAGAGCCAGATAAGATTATTTCCTTAAGCCTGTCTCTTGACATATCCTGACAAATTTCTGGATTCCAAGAATAAAGATAAAATTCTAAATATGTGTAGTAAAAAAGAAGGAAAATATTATCTTCAAAGAAGAATGCTAAAACTGTGGGCTAGCAGGATTAGATTTTAGGAACCAATACAAAAGACAAGAGTTTTTAAACAATCATTAAGGAATGAAGTACAAATGCTAGAAATCTTAAGCAAGATTAACTAATTCCCTGGAATTTTATTCCCATGTAAATCATCTTTTTTTTATACATTTTAAAATGCAAGGATTGAATTAATATGATATCTATGTGCCTTTTGTAAAAATTATTTAAGAAAGATGTGAATCAACATAACTATAATAGAATAGAGGGAATTTGTAGTAAACATTTTGGGAAAAAAATAGTAAAATGAATATTAAGCTCAAGAAATTGTTAATAATATGGTTTTAAAACTTAGACCAATTACAAACAAAGAATTCTTGAAAGAAAAGATAAATAATTTTATTTTTTAATACATTATGGAACTAACATTTCAGATACTTTCAATAAAACATGGCAAATGGGGTGGAGTAAATAAATACTAAATGCTTATCTTAGTCTGGGGTTATGGAGAAAGGCTATAAATAGAGTTTATATCTTGCTGTTAGAAAAAAATTGGTCAAGTATGTTTGCTACAAAAATTAATATTATCTGCTAGTAGGAAAGAAATAACATGTAAAACTTTCAAAGCAGTAAGAATAAAAACTGATCATTCCAAAGAAAGATAGCAAAGGAAAGAAAATAACCACATAATATAAATTGAAATAGATAAGGTTTTAATCATTCTACAATGTAAGCATATACCAAACATTACATTGTACCCCATAAATATGAAATATTTATTCATAAATTAAAATATAATTTTTAATGGTAAAAATAAGACCAAGAGCAAGCAAATCAATTAACATAATTAACAGAAGGAATTACATTTCTCCATTAAAAGACAATAGATCCAAAATTGAGTTAAGAGAAGAAAAACAAAACCCAGCCAGAGACTGTTTAAAAGAACATTTTAAATAAAATGATAAGGAAAAATTGAAAATGCTTGAAGATATGATAGGCAAATGGAAACAGAAGGAAAGCAGGTGGCAATATTACTATCAAAGTATAGCTTAAGCAAAATGCATTAAATGGGATATATCATTTTTATAAAAGGTACATTCTGCCAAACAGATATGTCAAAAACTCTGTACATTAAAAAAAAAAAAATCTAACCTAGAAATACATTAGGCAAAGAACTTTTAGAAATACGATGAGAAATTGGCAGAAACTGCAATCTTAACAGCAATAACACCTCTTTCAGAGTGTGACAGATCAAGTAGATAAAAAATAGACAGTAGCTGAATAACACAATTAAGGAGTTTGATTTATTGAGGAGAAAGAGTAAAAGAGGAAACATTGTATCTTACAGATGTAAAATACATATTCTTTTCAAATTTCCACATAAAGTAATGAAAAGGACTCATGGATGAGACTGCAATGCAATGACCATCTCAAAAAATCCCCCAAAGAAGAAACACCAGTTAGCCCACACTTTGTCCTCAATGCTGTAATTCTGGAAATAAATACTTCTGCATGAACTTTGGAAAGGAAAGAAATCACATCAGTGGTGGACTGAGAAAGCAATATGAATGATACAATTATTGTGTAACAATATCTTGAAGTAGATATTTGAGTATCTTGAGTAGATAAAAATGATTTATCCCTTCCTGGGCCATTCTAAATAGCTCATCATGCAGCATTATAAAGAGATGACATTATTTTATCAGGGCCTGCCTGAGGAAGTCTTTGATCCTTGTCAACATTTTCTCAATACAAAGGCACTGGTTTCTAGAATGAAGGATAAGACCCCAGATTGGGAGCTACCTTTTTTGGGGGGTCTGGGAGGGCGCACCCAACCTGCTCACTTGCTCCTGGTTCCACACTTCCTAGAATGAAGCCTGACATATGCAAGCTGCGAAGGAAATCCATGATGGCTGCATTTAATAATTATCTTACTTCTTCATTCATGCATACAAATGGACAGCCAACAGTTACCAGATTCTGAGAAAAATTGTAACAAAACCCTAAAAGAATCTAAAGGAATACATTGATTCTCTGATGCTGGAGAAAACAGAAATAATTCAGGGAAGAGAAGGGAATAATAAAATAATTTTAATCGGTGATGTGAAGAAGATTTGACAAAATATTTTATCCACAAAACAAGAACAGGTTGCAGTGATAAAAGGAGCAAAGGTTTTTGAAAATTCAAAATGTAATTGTTGACATTTGAAAGACTGATAAAACACTACATGGAAAAGTCAAGGAAACGTTTCAGAATCTTAAAAAAAAAAAAAAAGAAAATGGGAAAGATTTCAGCACAATCAATCCAGGAAGGCCAACATCTGTCTCCTAGTAGTTCTAGAAAGAGGTAACTAAGAAAAGGAATGTGAGCAATTTATCAAAGGAGTAGTGAATGAAATTTCCCAAAGCTTAAATAAGTCTACAAATGGAATACTGTAAGTCTTCATTTTGAAAGATTCCATATGGTGTTGAGCAGAAAAAAATGGAGGAAAAGAAATCTAAGAACATTCTTATAAAATTTCAGAACACAAGGATTCTAAAGAAGGTCCTAAAAGCTTCCAAAGAGATTACAATGTTTATCCTCAAAGGAAGAAGGACCAAATTGGTTTCAGACATTTCATAAGCAATGTTGGATGCCAGAAAACATCAGAGCAGTGCCTTCAAAAGTTCTGAGTGAGAATTATTTTGAACCTAATATTCTAGCTATCAATCAAGAGTAGAGACAAAATAAAGTCATTTTCAGGCATGTGGGGGCTTATAAAATTTACCATCTACAGATTTTTTCTTAAAGAATTACTTGAGGATGCCACCAAATAACAACAACAAAAATGGGATGTAGGAATGAGGAAAATATAAGGTTTAAGAAACCATGGACCAAATAAGGCTACAAAATGAAAGAAAATTCCAAGAAGTTGGTCATGCAATTGTCCTGGAAAACCAAGGCTGCAATACAAGAAGGAGGCAGGGAAATCAGAAGGAGTGTTTCCAAGAAGCAAATGAATTCTAGGTAGTAAGTTTCTAGGTAAAAGAACTGAACCTTCTTCATGAAAAGGGGAAACTATATTAAAATATGTAAAGTGAAAAATGCTCTGCTCCATTCCCTCCCACTTTCAAATTTTGCTCGTTGTATTTCTACTTTTAGTGGCACTGTTTTCATGATACAAGGTTATATGTCTTAACCTATGAGTTACTCTCTTTTGTTTTACAGTGATTATTTCAAATATTGGATTTTTAAAATTTTTAGATTCAATTTACCGATACATATGGAAAATTTAATTATACAGACTCACAATCCCCTATATGATTGCACTGGAGCAAGACATAAATGAGAACTCAGAATTTTATAAATTTTGCAATGATAATGCAGTACTTAGATTACATATTAACTAACACTCCCAGCACATTCTGGACTATTAAGCTGATTAATATTTCTGCACCAAAAAAAAATGTAAACGGTTTACTTCATGTCAGTTCAGGTGAGGTTTTGTCACCAAATAAGTTCAGGTCATGGCTTCTAGCACAACCAATCTTCACACCTGACACAGTAACTAGAGGGTGGGCTTGTACGCTCTGCAAACCAATCAGAATCATTCCCTACTTCCTACTTCATGGAGAGAGCATTTCTGAGAATGATTGTATACAAAGGAAAATAATGGTGAGAGATGGAGACAGAGAGACATGACCCTCATAGAAATTTTGAACATCAAAAATCACTTCTGCCTGCAGACAGTTCTATCCCTAGACTTCTGTGAGCCATTACCATTGATTGATCTGGCTTTCTGTCATTTGCAACTAAAAGAGTTCAGACAAATTCTATATTTAACACAAATCCCAAGGATTTTTCAATAGGCTAGGAAGAAAACAAAGATGCCTGCTATCACCGTAAGTTTGCTACATTTGACTTGAGGATGTTAGCCAATACAGCAAGGCCAGAAAAAGAAATGAGGTATAACTAACAGGAAAAGAATACAAATTAACATTATTTGCAGATAATATGATGAAAATGCAGAAGAATCCATAAATTAAGAAAACTAATAGGATAATTCTAAAAAAAATCCACTCAAATCACACACACACACACACACACACTCACACACACACACACACTCACACACACACATGCACGATCTAGGAAGGAGCTTAATAAACATTTTGGAATGTTTTATATGAAGGAGTCATGCAAATAATTGGGTTAGAAAACAAAATTCAAAGCCTCTGAGATGACAGCATGCTTGGAATGTTTGAGGAACTGCAGGAATGCCCGGTATGGCTACCCCAGGGTGGATAAGGGAGCTCGTAGTAGATGAGGTAGGAGAGGCAGAGAGGTGGGGAAGATCCCTTAGAAGCAGCTCTACAGAGTGACTCCTACTCTGGGTGATATGGGGACCTCCTGATGCTTTCCAGCCAGGGCTACAGTAATCTGCTTTAGGTTATCATAAAACGGCTGCTGGGTTAACAATAAGTCATGGGTGAACAAAGGAGAACAGTTAGAAGAATATTGTGATAATACACATAACAATAACAGCAACTAAAGATGGCGATTTAGCAGTAGAATTAGATTTAGCAGTACAAAGTAAATAGATCCCAGATAGATTACATAAATCACTAACAAATCTACATAACATGTTCACACGCAGCCCAGTGCACACATTTTGCTCATTGTTATGTAAAACTGTATTTACTAATAGCTAAAGAAAAGTCAAGAAGAATAAGTAAATGATATAAAATCATCGATTTAATATGTATTTATTGAGTACAGCATCCACATGTTAGGCACTAAGCTAGGCCATAGGATAGAGAAGAGGACACAGTTCTTGCCCCAAGGAACTCATAGTTACATAAGGGAGAAAAACAACATGGTAAAATAAAAGTTGTAAAACCTTATACACACAGGAGCATCTGAGGGCAACATCTCCAGTCTTCCCAAAGGCATTTATGACATTCCAAAGGCATTTATGCCTCCCAAAGGCATTTATGACATTCACGGGTTCCCTAGAGCTCCTTGGATCAAACCAAATTTTCAGCAAGGTCTCCACAGTCTGTCTTACTGCCACCTTTACACTCCTCTTGCTCTCTGTGCTCTGCCACAGTGGCTGTTGGCCTTCTTCAAGCCTCTTAAACTGGACGTGCCACACTCCTTTCAGCTGCAGGGACTATGCATGCGCTGTTCCATCTGCAGAGAGCACGCTTAGCGCCATCTTGACCTACACAACTCCAGCTCCTCCTTCAATCTCACCTCCCTGGTATACTCACTGATGATTTCCCTGATAGGGTCAAAGTCTCCTGTGATGAGCTTGCATACCATTCATCTCCCCATGGTAACACTTACTACTGTTTCATATTTATGTAAATATAAATATTTGACTTTGGTTAGCTAGAGTCTTTTCTACTGAACTATAAGCGGGGCGGGTGGGGGGCTATATTGCTTTTAATCTTTTAAAATGCTCCTGTGCTTACATGATTTTACGGCTTTTATTTTACCATCTAGTTTTTTCTCTCTAATGAACTATGAGCTTTTTGGAGCAGAAACTGTGTCTTCCTTTCTGTCCCATGTCCTAGCTTAGTGATCAAACACATGGATGCTGTACTTAATACATATTAAACCAATGAATTGGAATTACTATATCATATCCCAAATTACTAGAACCCTGCTTGGCTCACAGAGGAAATTCAATAAATATTTGTTATTATATAATATATACTGTATTTTATACAAGATAATTAGTATATATTGCATTATATATAGGTAATCTTATATATATCTATATATAATATAATGTATCTCTATATATTATATCTATATGTAATATAGATATAATGTATAATATAGATATAATATACAATATAGATACATAATGTATAATATAGATATATCTATATATAATATATAACATATATCTATATATAACATAGATATATCTATATATAACATATATCTATATATAACATAGATATATCTATATATAATATATATCTATATATAACATAGATATATCTATATATAACATATATCTATATATAACATAGATATATCTATATATAACATATATCTATATATAACATAGATATATCTATATATAACATATATCTATATATAACATAGATATATCTATATATAATATATATCTATATATAACATAGATATATCTATCTATAATATATATCTATATATAACATAGATATATCTATATATAATATATATCTATATATAACATAGATATATCATATATAGATATATATCTATATATAACATAGATATATATCTATATATAATATATATCTATATATAACACAGATATATATCTATATATAATATAGATCTATATATAACACAGATATATCTATATATAATATAGATCTATATATAACATAGATATAATATATCTATGTATAATATAGATATATATATAACAGATATAATATATCCATATATAATAATATATAATAGATTATATATTATATAATAAATATATATAATATATAATTATATGTTATATATTTATTATATACTATATATAATCTATTATATATTATTATATATATTATATATTATATATATTTATATGTAATATATATTATATTATATATGATATATATATAAAATATATATAATATATTAGATAATATATAAAATATATATTATATATTAGATATATATAAAAAATATATATTATATATTATATAATATATAAAATATATATAATATATTATATATTATATAAAATATATATAATATATTATATATTATATAAAATGTATATTATATATTATATATTATATATATAAAATATATTATATAATATATAAAATTTATATATTATATAATATATATAAAATATATATTATATATAACAAATATTATTTATTATTATATATAGATATATATAATATAGATATCTATTATTATATATTATAATATATTATATCTATATTATATATTATAATATATATTATATCTATATTATATATTATAATATATATTATATCTATATTATATATTATAAGATATATTATATCTATATTATATATTATAAGATATATTATATATTATATATTATAAGATATATTATATCTATTATTATATATGATAATATATATTATATCTATTATTATATATGATAATATATATTATATCTATTATTATATATAGATATTTATAGATATGTCTATATAATAGATGTAATATCTCTAGATATAATGTAGATATATATAATACAGATATATAATATATACACAAAATCAGACCTACAAATACCATTAATAGCCATCATATTTTTTTAAAAAAGGAAATAAATTCTAAGAATAAGAAATTGTTAGGCATTGATATATTTTAAAAATTCTGCTCCCAAACAAAACAGAGTATTCTAACAGAGTTACTGACGTAATTTTTTTAAATCAATAAGCAAGATGACAAATATTCTCAGTGGTCATCTGAGTGGAGACCACGAGGAGGAAGACGATCATTTATAGTGTACCATTCTTCTGCCCAAAGGCTCTCTTGACTCCAACTAATAGAAGAGTCAACAGCAGTAGCAAGAAGGAAGCCACAGCTTCGTGGAAACAGTTCCACTTTTGCCAAAAGGAAACTAAGAAGTAGGAGGCTCCATTATTTATTAAACCAAGGATGTATTTGTATAGTCATCTGTGAAAAAGAGCTCTCCAGCATTTGTGAGAGAATGATCTGCAGGACCTTTGACGTTAGGAGGAAGTCTGGTGGGGGGAAAACAGGAAAAAAAAATCTTGCAATTTTCTTTCCAGGTCTAAGCTGTCTAAGCTATAGCAACATGTGGAGGTGACAAAAGAAAAAAGATAAATTGACAAAGAATGAAAGAAGATTCAGCTTTTTCTGAATTCATAAGATTCCACACATATTTCACAAGGATTTATCAGGTGAATTAAGACTTGCCTTGCACATAGACGTTCTTAAAACTAACTCAACAATGTTGTCTTTGTATTACCCAAGGCGTAGGAGAAAGATTTAACATTAAAAGTTGCTAAACAACATCTAACATGTTATCATTTCTGTAAAATTAATTTTATCCACTTCTTTTTCAGTATGTTCACCTTCATTTTTATAGTTATAGCATCTGCTCTCCTGAAAACATGCTTTTCCAGTTAGCTGAAAGAGACCTTCATTCACCTGCCATTTCCACACCCTGTCTGAAACAGTCTCCTGTGGGAAATGTTCATTTAAAGCTGCTTTCCTACACTGCCGGCATTGGATTATGCCTCTCTGAAGGTTCTGCTGCTAAACATTGGCTTTTAAGTAACTACTTAAAGACACTCCCAAGAGATGTACAGTTAATTGTCTCATAATGAGTCGCTTCTCCTAGCCAGAAAAGATATTTCCGCCACATCCATATTTGATTTTCTGGAAAATCTATAGTAGGCTAAGCTTCACACATGAGCCAGTAAAAGCTTATTATAAGCCTATGGTTTTTCTTTTTGCAACTCATGAGGACTCTCTCATTGCTCTGAAGGGAAAAAATCTGGAAACAAAGTAACCTGACAAGCTGAGTACATAAATTAAGTGCATAAATTCTTTACAAATAGGGCTCTTGCTAGTATATTTAAAGTAAAATAGTGTTTCTACAGCACACCCAAGGAGTTCATTTTTAAAATGAATGAAATGATGTTGGAAAGATGACATATTACAACTATTTCCTCCACTCATTGACTTACAGCAGCTCCACTCCCTTGGTGTTTATAGACAAATGCCATTAATAGAAAGGAAGGGACCATGTTTAACATAAATGTTGCCTTCTTTATGCTATGGAACACTGCAAAATATCATTATCATGCCGGAATCAATTGATTATATTATCCCCAGCATTCTAAAAGTCTAAAACTCTACAGACCAAGACATTCTGAATGGTTACCCCATTTTTAAAAAGTACGTATCTAATTTAAAAGAAGCAATTAGAAAACTGGAGATAAATTCTGTTCCTAGACCCATCAGCAATGACCTCGGTCTCCTTTCAAGTTTTCTGTGCCTTCAAGACAGGATACATTCCACTGACATTTTCTTCCCACTTTCTTCATAAGGAAACTGTGGGTATTACTGACCCAACACCCCCCAAAATACTTTAAGCCTCCTAATTGCAGATATCAAGAAATAGAAGTGTAAAGTAATACTCAAAAATCTAGAGTATCTTTTCCCATAAAAGCCACATCTACCTTATTTTTAAAATGAAATATAAAAATAGCAAATAAAATTCCATAAAAGATTATCTATGTGCAGCTTGTATTTAGAATATAAACTCTAATGGTCAACTATGTAAACAGTAAGGAAAGAGATATATATTCAATGTAGGTGTTCAGTAAAACAAACTGTAATACCACCCATGGATACAGCTTATGAATTAAGGAATAATTCTGGCATAAAATAAATCTAACCTTTTGGGAAGCAGCACATCAGAGCAAAAGGGAATCTCACTCATTTAACTCAAAGAAACATGACAATTATTTCCCTCCGATTTTATACAATAAACTCACAGATTATAGTTTTGTGGAAATTTCCTATTGGTAGGCATTCTGAAAAATCAACAAAATACCTGAAGAAGAGCACTCATTTGCCACTTCCTCTTGGATCATTATAAGAACATTCTTTCAGCATCTTGACAGTAAACAGCAAACAGGGTAACACAACCCAAGAGAGTTCATGCCTAGAAGAAAACCCCAACATTTTATTTAAATGATGACATTGCAAAGAAAACTCAGCTGAAATGACACACATACTTTTTACAGGACTTGGCAGACAGAACACTAAACAACTACGTTCTGACTCTGACTTAGCCACAGATCTTCCGTGGAGCTACATGGGAAAATAAGAAGCCCTAATGTCAGCTCTCTGACTTTATCTCTAAATAAAGAAGTAATTTTGAAGGTGTGGCTTGTAGGTACATTGTTCTATATTTTTAAAACAAATTCTATACTCTACTTTTTTTTTTTTTTTTTTTTGAGACTGAGTCTTGCTCTGTCACCCAGGCTGGAATGCAGTGGCACGATCTCAGCTCACTGCAACCTCCACCTCCCAGGTTCAAGCAATTCTACTGCCTCGCCCTCCTGAGTAGCTGGGATTACAGGTGTGTGCCTCCATACCTGGCTAATTTTTGTATTTTTAGTAGAGATGGGGTGTCACCATGTTGGCTAGGCTGGCCTCGAACTCCTGACCTCAGGTGATCTGCCTGCCTCGGCCTCCCAAAGTGCTGGGATTACAAGTGTGAGCCACCGCGCCCGGCCCAACGGTATTATTAACTAGAATGGGGACTTAAAAATGTGATCAGGTGTAAGATGCTTGTCCATGCCCCTGACTCCAACACTTTTAGACTGGGCCCCTTACCCCTTATCGTGTCCCCCCAATACCACAATACACCACATATATGCTGGCACAGCATTCCTTTTCTTTAGAGAGATTACTTTTCAGGTGGAAAACTCGTTAGCTTAGATTCTACAATTAAATATTATCCTGAATCTCTGTCAGAGATTAAATACATATGAATTTGTGTGAGGATAGCTCCCTTTCATAATGTCCATTTTACTGCTGCATGCCACAATATGATGAAAATGTCCAGTTGTTTCTGGATATAAACATAAACTTGCAGAGATCTGTTAGATCCTTTAGAAGATAAAGCAACTCTTGGCATTATTATGAATTATTTGTCTAGGAAAGTCAGTGCCAAAACAAAGGAAATCTCAAAACTCAAACCCAAACCAGACAGTAGTCCATTCTCTTGCGTTTATACCCTATCAACATTGGATCTTATTCACTTCAGGAGTGAAAAAAAAACCAAAAACTAAAACAAAAACCTCTTTGATGGCAGGTCAAATAGCACGCGGCTATCAACCCAACCTACATACACATGCACACGTGCCTGCACGCATGTGCGCAAACACACAACACACAACAGAAACACACACACACACACACACACAGTTTTCTCCCTTTCCCCAAAAAGCATTTATAGTAAATATCCATACAGACAAAAGCCTCCGTTTTCCTACTGCTTTTGTGTGCTGTGGCAGGAAGCAGTTGTCGGCTGCGTTCGTGAAAAATAACAACTGCAGACACTGACACACATGCCACAATGTTCCCGTGGAAATCAAACTCTGAGAAATTTTTTAAATGTTTTCAACACATCAGCATGAAGCATCGACCTAGTTGGAATCACTTAGATCTAAAGCAAATGCACTGATTGTTTTCACAGCAGGCTTTTCTTCTTGGAGCTGAAACAGGCGCACTGGCGAGGGTTGTGAGGAAAGGTCTGCAGCCCCCTGCTTTGGTCTGCTATAGCCAGTGACACGATCAATACCAGGGTGAGCAGCAGAGGAGGCTCAGGGAAGATTATGAAGATGAGGTGAGTGACAGAATTACCTTATAGGATTTGTTCTTTCTCTCACCTTGAATCTCATCTGCCACAGATGAGATGGAAACCATCAGGGCACAGACCAAAAACAAGAGGTGGAAGGGGTTGAAGAGCATTAGACACCATATGTGCTGAGAGCCTGGCCATTGTGTCTTTTCACATGTTAGAATCCTCAGGAAAGGGCAAGTCCTGTAGCAAATCAGGGCGGCACCACTGATTAACGAGAAGACAAATGCCAGCATCTCTTGCAGGGCCTGGAGCACAGCAGGTGGACCAATAATTGGCAGCCCTGATTTTCAGTATATTTTTATTACTGTTAATACAACTACTTCTCCTATTTTACTTTTTAGTCCCAGACAAGTATCATTCATGTAAATAATATACATATATAAAGTACCAACTTTCCAGGTTAAACTGTGGGATGAAGTGCGGACAAGACTAAATGTGCCTTAGGTGCCCGTCATTTATTTAATGAGGGCCTTGTCTGCATAGGCACTGCTAGTCCACAGTTTTCTTCCCCTAACTCAAAGGTCCAAAGATGCCTAAACAATTGAGTCAGCTCATTCACTGGGCTTGTCCTGGAGCTTAACAGAGGCACCAATTTAGTGGAACAAATTCTCATTCAAAATGTCCAGAATGCAAGGAAACAGGAAAATCTTCTATTGTCTATCAATCTGATTGAACGGTCCTGACCAACTAAGTAGAGTTGACCGTATTGATAATCAAATGTGCCTAATACTCATACTGACAATAATATGTCCAAGCTATAGCTGCTTTTATAATCCAACTCCCTAAAGCTTGAGATTTTTAAAAATATTTCTGTGAAGTTTAAACAGCATATAAGAAGTGTCCAAGAAATTCGAGGCTCTTATTTGTTATTTGTTTCCTTAAGGCACTGGGTGAACACAGTGAAAAGGAATATGTTCTAGGCCTTCCCAATTATTATTACCAAAACATCAAGATGAATTGTTATCAGAGATTTTATTCTGATTCTTTGAAAAAAATATATAAACATTTATATGTATATCTCATTTTAAACGGAATGTCTATTCGTTGAAAAGTTAAAAAAAAATGATTCCCCAAACCTAAAAATTATCACTGCCGAAAGTTTGGTTATTTATTTATGGTCTTTTTTTCTACACTTTTAAAATTTACATAATTAGAACCATACTACATAAGCTATTTTTTTTTCACTTAACATTACACATTATATCATAAGCATATACCCAGGTCAATTTCTTTGAAAACAATTGTAATGTCACATGATTTATGGATTTAATATGCTTAATCACTCCCTTCTTTTTTTTTTTTTTTTTGAAACAGAGTCTCACTCTGTCACCCAGGCTGGAGTTCAGTGGCGCAATCTCAGTTCACTACAAGCTCTGCCTCCCAGGTTCACACCATTCTCCTGCCTCAGCCTCCCGAGTAGCTGGGACTACAGGTGCCTGCCACCACACCCGGCTAATTTTTTTTTTTTTTTTTTGTATTTTTAGTAGAGACAGGGTTTCACCATGTTAGACAGGATGGTCTCCATCTCCTGACCTTGTGATCGCCTGCCTCGGCCTCCCAAAGTGCTGGGATTACAGGCATGAGCCACCGCGCCCAGCCCAATCACTTCCTTCTTTTAAGACATCAGATGCTTCCTTTCTGTGTGTGAGTGCTAATATAATTTCTTTATCCAGGTCTCTGAGTATTTCCTAAAAGTAGAATTACTAGGTCAAAGGTGAAAACAACTTATTATTTTTGTGGTTTATTTCAAAAATCGTCTTTTTGTTTTTGAACTTTAGAATTTAAATTTTGAAGTTAGAAAAAGGAAAAAAAAGGAAAATGTTTTCAAAATATCCTACAAGTAAGTGATTAACATTTTAGTATATCCTTGATGGCTTTTTGTACACATCCATAAATATTTAGATATGCATCTCATCTTTCTGTATTATTTATAAAACAGAAGCATGTAGTACAAATGTACTACAATCTGCTTTGTCTGGTTAACTAAATAACTGAGATTCTTTCCATGTCATTAAAGTCTTCCAGATTCGGAAACGAAGATAACTTAATTGTGCTGGCTTTCCATAAGTGCTGTCCCACAGATTATGAATGAGGCTTAGTATAACTAACAGCAACTCAGTAAATTTTAAAACGCTCTTTTCATAGTCTAATATTAATACTAAATCATAAAGGAAACCTTCATATTTCTATGCTGAGGACATTTTGGCAGGAGAGGGAGGAAAAGGAAGAGAGGAAAGGGCAAGGCCGGGAAGAAGATACGCATCAGAAAAAATTCAAAAATTCCCCCGAGGGGAAAAGCAACTTGTAGTCACTTGAAGAAATTGATCAAATCAATAAATTAGCAAAGCAGTAAGTCAGTAATCAGTTTATTGCCCTAAAATGTTATTTTTCTCCTTAATACTTTGTAAATCACTGGCCGGGTGTGGTGGCTCACACCCATAATCCCAGCACTTTGGGAGGCTGAGGTGGGTGGATCACATGAGGCCACAAATTCGAGACCAGCCTGGCTAACATGGTGAAACCCATCTCTACTAAAAATATAAAAATTATCCAGGCATAGTGGCACGTGCCTGTAGTCCCAGCCCCTTGGGAGGCTGAGGCACGAGAATTGCTTGAACCCGGGAGGCAAAGATTGCAGTGAACTGAGATTGTGCCACTGCACTCCGGCTTGGGCAACAGAGTGAGACCCTGTCTCGAAAACAACAACAACAACAACAAAACTTGTAAATCACTAACCTCAAGGCAAAATCAACCTTATATTAACAAACTGGTTTCAAAATCTCTGGATTTTGCCTAAGGAAGAACAGAGTAATAGCAATCACTTTGTTTCTCCTAGAATTCATTACCTATCAAAGAAAATGCATAAACTCTAGAAGTATTGCTTGCTCCTTTGCCACGAAGTGTACATTCGAGAGTAAATTGTTTAAAGCCAAAGGTAACACTGAACAACTTATTTAATATCACCCTGTCTGTTATTTCTAAGTCTTCTTTGATAATATGTCAAGGAGTTACATTCGACATAGCCCTGTTATTTTTACCACAGGTTAGTTTTAAACCCCATTGTGGCTTATAATCAACATTACCATCAACATCACCAACAAATCACATCACCATGACTATCACCACCACATCATCACTATCACCAACATCGTCATCACCATTCACGTCATTATCCCCGTCACCATCAGCATCATCATCACGTCACCATGGCTATCATCGCGTCACCATGACTATCATCACATCACCACCATCACCATCATCATTACATCACCATCACTAACACCATCACATAACCACCATCACCAACATCACCATCACCATTATGTCATCATCACATCACCATCAATATCATATCACCATCACCACCACCACCACCATTATCACCATTTCTCCCATGGCATCACCAGCTGTGGTCAACAGGTTGACCACGCAACCTTTAGGAGATAGCTCAGACATGGTCTTCCCACGTATCCTCATCTAAAGTAGATTTCCCATCCTCAATCATAATTCACTAGCTTAGTAATAATTTTCATTTCCTTTCTGGTGCATATCACAAATTGAGATTCTCCTTTGTTTTTTTACTTGTTTCTCATCTGTTTGCTTGTCTACAATGCAATCTAGGTGAGAACAGGGACCACAGTTATCTTAGTAATCTATCCCCAGGATAGATGCCTGACCCATAACAAGTACTTGATAAAAATCACATGAATTAAATAATATATCACCTATTATCAACTCTTTGTTTATAAACTCTAACCCAATGCAAAAAAAAAAAAAATCAAAATGGCCTGTGTTAAAGAATGATCTTTCTAGTATATTTTGTCTCATTATGGAAATTTAACGCTGCTATACCCATAAGTCATTTTAAACTATTTACCAACTGTGCAGGCACAATCAAGAACATCAAGGTAGAAAAGTAACCTGATAGGTCACACAGGTTAAGAGGTAAGGAACTATTCACTCAAAAACATCTCTCTTACCTTCCCAATATGAAATTTCCACCATTAAATTAATCTTTAAGGATAATATACTGTAATGCCATGAAACTCATTTTAAATGATAAATACTGCATGTTTACTCACATATTAATACCTAGGTATTAATTCAGTTACAGATTATTTGAACAAACAACACTGGGCAGGTCATTTTTAGCTTGCCAAGGACCAAGGTATTGGGAGATCTAAGGAAAAGGAAAGGCCACGTGATTGATAAGGAAGGACCAACAGTGCACAGGAGACCCTGTGCATGGGGCAAAGAAGACACGAAAAGGACAGGAGTGGGAAGACAAGTCTCTGTTGACCCTGATCTTTTCTAGATACTCTATAAACAAAATGTCAGAGTGTTTTTGTTCCATTTCAACAAATATATTTGAGTGACCCAATTTATAGCATTGGGGGAAACAAAAATTGGTCTTGAGGCCAGGGCTATGAATGCATAAGAGAGATTACTGTCTCATTGTAAGTTGGGAGGGTGTGTGTGTGTGTGTGTGTGTGTATGTGTGTGTGTGTGTGTGTTGAGAAAATGGAGAGGGTGGAGATGTAGAAGAAATGAAGAGAACATTTAGCAGAAGATAGACAGTGGAAAGCAGTCTGATATTAGTGGCTGTTGTGTAATAAACATTGGTAAAAATATTGTATTTGCTTCACTAGACAGTACAAGTGATCACTAGAAGTAAAAGCCTTATAAGTGAATCAGTGTTAAACAGTAAGAGGCTTCCCATTTAGAAAAGCACACATATTCTGAGGATTTTCCCAAGAGTATATCTATAAGCTTCAAGTAACACAAACAGAATTCTGCTGGCTCAAGGCCAATCTGCTTAAACAGTGTGCTCCAATGTCCCCCCAAACATGCTTGCTGGCACCTGGAGAGGAGAAGCATTTAACTCCACTTGAGTTACCCTAACTGACCCCTCACTGTCCACTGTCCACTTTCCTTAGCTTGCCATTCACAAAGATGAACTACAAAATGAACTAAAATGAGGGCTGGTTATTTTTTCCAGGTTTCAAGAAGCTCCCTCTAAAAAATCTCTCATTATGAACAGAAGATAAAAAGTTTTAGTACCTACTTTAAGGGAACAAATCAAGTACATTTCATCTTTGGTGGCATGAGACAGGATAAGACAACGTATTAGTTCCATGCCATCATGCCTAGGAACATCTCATAACCAGACTGATTATTGAATTGATCCCCTTTTCAAAATGTACATGTAATTAAACGGTACCCCCCAACAAAGCAATAATAAATCTAAAAGTGGGCTTTCAAAATATTAATGTCACAGCGTTACTAGCAAAAAAGACTATTAAGAACAGCATTATCATTACAAAAAGCACGTAAACCTGTCATTGGATGTGTCGACCAAACAGGAGGCCTAGGGTCAGTGAGACGAGTTAGTCATGGAAAGGTCGTACAGTTGTCACCTCTGCATAGACAAGGATGGCTAGCAAGGGCTTATTTTAGGTGGGAAAAAGCCTATGGTTCCCACAACAACAGTAACTTAACCAGTTACACATATAGTATATTATGACATGAAAGTTGACACCACATACAGAAATAGTAAATACTACATATGCTTGAGGGGTACAAGTTATTGTCGCTATGGGAGCTGTAAGTTCTGAATGGCGATAAAAATGGAGTAAAAACCACCTGAACAGCCTTGGATCATGCCTTTATGGAAACCCTGTGCATTCATACACTTGACAAATCTTTATTGAGTGCCTACTATGTGTAAAGAATTGTGCTACAGGCTGTGGGAAAATATGGCCCCTGCCTCCAGTAGCTAATAAAAAAGTATCCATTGGGACCTTACAATTTTACAAGGACTGAGGGAATTTCTCCCTCTGTAGCCTAACAGTATATTCCACATTTTTCAAATGTCATGTAAAGAAGCCTATATAGGGGAGATGCTATTAGGATCTACCCCAAAATGCCTTCTACTTAACTCCATCATCTGACTCCTGAAGCTAACCCTCTGATGCCCATTGCTATGTTCTCCACTGTTGAGTCATTAAGCATAATTGTTGGTCTACCCCTTCTTCTCTTGCCCTCTTCCAACTCACCCTTATATCAACTAACGTGATTAACACCGGCTGGGTGCAGCGGCTCATGCCTGTAATCCCAGCACTTTGTGAGGCCGAGGCGGGCGGATCATGAAGTCAGGAGATCGAGACCATCCTCGCTAACACGGTGAAAGCCAGTCTCTACTGAAAATACAAAAAAAAAAAAAAATTAGCCGGGTGTGGTGGCAGGCGCCTGTAGTCCCAGCTACTTGGGAGGCTGAGGCAGGAGAATTGCTTGAACTCAGAGGCGGAGCTTGCAGTGAGCCGAGATCATGCCACTGCACTCCAGCCTGGGTGACAGAGCAAGACTCTGTCTCAAAAAAAAAAAAAAAATGTGATTAACACCAAGAATATCTTTACTGCTTAAATTTTCCTAAAATTCTTCTTGCATTGAAAATACTTTACAGAACATATCAATACTTATTTAAATTTGTTCAGATCTCCTAATGGCATTTATGTATTCCATGACATCTCAATAAATATCAAAATATTTGTATGTCTACATATAGGTATGATTTTTAAAAATGAGATCATATTGTATGTGACGTAAACTTCTCTCATTGGGAAACTCCTCTCATTGGGACCTGAGCACTGCAACCCTATCTTCCTGACTTGTTAAAATTCACTCAAGTACACTTTAATCACATAGGACAGCTGAAACTAGAATGTACCTGATAAAGAACATGGGAGAAGATTCCCTCCACCACCCCAATCTTGGGAACTTGCAAGGTCTAGGAGATGTCACAGGTAATTTATTAACTGCAATGAGGAGTAAAGCAATAATTGACTGCATGTATTGTTCACATGACTGTTGAAAAGGGGCTTGAGGGGAGATAAATAGAGGAGGGAAAGAGAAAAGACTTGATCATTTAAAAATTCTTCAGAGAAAATAAATGTACATATAAAGAGAATTTTGCAAAGAATATTCTCTGTTTTTCCCATTTTTCTAAACCAACAAGATCTTATGCTTAGAGACCAGTCAGAAGTGGCTTGAGAGTTGTGATGTAAGTGCCCAGAGAACAGGACTCAGGACTCTTCCAGTTTGGCCACTGCTCCGAAATACGCACTCAGAACACCAGGCATGTTCTTCTTCCACGGAATGCTACGTTGATGCATTAAACTTCAAGTACTTTACGCATTTCACAAGCTTTGACTTCTTGCGAAAAGACCAAAAAAAAAAAGGTTTCCATATACTATTAAAAAAAATATATGAATCACTTATGTGTGTGTGTGTGTGTATGTGTGTTTAAAATCCTGCAATTCAAATATCAGTGTTGCTCAGTGTCAGTTCAAGTGCTAGACAGATTTTCCCTTAGGTTATTTCTGGAATCATAAACTTAAACCTGCAACCCCTGAGAAATCCCGATTTCAGTCTCAGACATTATTTCTGACATTTTTAGATACCATTTTATACTTTATAATGTTACACAATCCTAATTTAAAACTTGAAAATTATAACTGTTATGCATGACATTCATTCAAATAAATGAAACCAATCAACACTGCATTTTTTTACTGATCTAGTCTAAAATCTTATTTTCTTTTTACCTTTGCCTATATTCCTTTTTCCTTAATTTGTTATACAGAACAGCAATACTTATTTCATTAAAAAGAATATATATAGGTAATATGTATATGTACAATATATAGGTATATATGTATATGTATAAATAAGCTTCACTACTATGTTGAAAATTGAGCTGAAAAACCAAGAAAAAATTAAATGTTAAGTGATCAGATATTACTATTTGCTTATCTTTATACACAGAAATAAAAAATAGTCCATTAACATAACTTTACTTAGACATTATTTTGAGAAAATATTATTCAAGAACCAACTAGAGTAGATCCTAACCTCAAGTCACTGTTTCCAAGTACTACCAAAATAATCTCTTTACTCATTATATTTTATTATTCATTAACTTTGTCAATTTGTAAGTACGCATGAAGCTGCCAATTAACATACCCTTCTGTGGCCTTTTGTATTAAAAGTTTTAAAACATGATTTGAATAATCCATTTCCCAGACTGTAGAAAAATGAAAATTATTCACAGTCACTTGTACTGCATAAAACATTGCTAAAGTGAATAGTAACACAATATTTCCACCCAGAGTAATATTTCAGGGACTATGTTTTAAAGGTGGCAAAGTGTTAGTACAGATTTGTTTTTGCCGCTAAAAAAATAGAAGAATATTTTCATGAAATCCCTGAAGACAATGATATTGGCTTTATAAGCTGTTTTGCAGTCATGCTCCTTTGGTCATGCCTTGTTTATCTGGTCCCCATGTAACTTAAAATCTAGTCAATGTAAACTCCTGGAACACAAACTCTGTGTCCTCATTCTCCACTCCCCTTTGTCTTTTAAGATCTGTTACAAAGAACCTCGTGTCCCCGCTTCACGTTTTAAGATTCAACATTATGACTTCCTAAAAATAAGCATCTGCTGGATACCATGGTGGTGGCTGCTTAAATTAAACGTGTTATGCAGTATGAATAAGGAACCATGGCTGAGAAGCCCTTTCCTTTTAGACATCATATGAAAATAGAAAATGACTGTTTTCAAGGATAGCCTCATTTACACACTCTGAAATGAAGCTAGGAGCAGAGCGCAAAAAACAAATTCCCAGACAAGGAATGTTGAGAGGCAACAAATGGAGCAAAGGCAACTTGAGGCTTCAAAACCACTTGAGATGAGCATTCTACTGAGGTATAAATTAGGAGAGTGACAGTTGTAACGAAGCAGTCATTCCATAGTGCCTACTGAGCTCCCACTACAGGCCAGGACATACCTCTAGAGAGACTTAGGAGTTGTATGGGAAGTAGGAGATAAGGGGAAGGAGTAAGATGCTGAGTATGAAGAGAAAAAAACAACCTGTGTGGTCTCTAGCAGTGCTTTCAACTCTTCACCTGTTCTAAGATGATTATGGGCCAATTCCATTGTAGAGAAGGGAGGGAGGGGGTATGGAGACAGAAGAGAAAATGTTATACAGTTAAAGATAGATAAAGATAGAGATGTGAGAGAGAGGGAGAGAGAGAGAGAAAGAGAAGTGAAAGGAAAAGAAACATCTCTGCACCAGTCTAAACTGAAAATACAAAGAGCCTGTAATTCTATTCTATTCAAGACCCTTTGCTTGGATTTTCAGTCTGACAATGGCCTCAATAATACACCAATATCACTCTTTCCTGAAAAAAATTGGTTGGAAGGAATTGCCCAGATAAAGAAAGGTGGGAGGCACCCTGTTCCCCTAGTCTCAGGTTTTCATGTGAACATAGTTTTCACCCATGCAAGGAGCAATTCTTTATTACATTGGTGCGTGACAAGAGTATGACATTCATGGCCTCTAGTCCTATATGTGAATTTGATCTTTTCCCTCTTTGTCCCACTCCCGGTAGGAAGCAGAAACCCTGGGTAAATGGGTCTCTTCATCAGACCCAAACTTTCTGCTGGTAGACTGTACCAAGATCAAAATGCAGGGCACAAGATGCTAGCAAACCAATTTGGTTGCAGGTCTAAAGCCACAGTTTTCAATGAGATTTATAAGTATTAAATGAAAACAAACTAAGAAATTAAAGAAAGGGTCTTATTTATTGTTCCTTGAAACTCTAATAGAATAAAATGAGTGCATGAGTCACGTATTTATCTTTTTATTAATGTGTAATGGTAATTCTTCCTAAACATAAATAATAATTGGTTAAGTCAGGGGACATACTCTTCTGTTCATTTATTCATAAGCATATTGATAATTTGAGCCCATAATTTGTGCTGTGGTATCAAGTTAGTGTGCTGACTTTAAGCACATAACCAGGGGGCAGCATAGTCTCTTATCTTCAATATTTCCTTTAAATCTCTATTTCTTATAAAGATTTGGTCCAAGTAGAAAGAAAGAAAACCACCAAGAAATATTGAAGGAAGGGAGGTGTGAATAGACGAGAAAACCTACCAAGATCTTAATGCACAAAATCTCCAACTCGTATCCTTGTCTACTGTGTTGGATTCTAGCACACATCTCTCTTTTACTCCCTCTCAAAAGATTCAACCCAATTTCCCGCATTGCTGGGCTCTTGCAGGAGATGGTATCAAGGCTCAGCTTATCTGTTTGAACAATGACCATGTCTCCTCCCTGTGATTCAGAGTGATCACTGAAAGGAGGGATGCAGGTGTAGAGAGGTGGCGGTACAAGATATAAGATATATTATATTACAGGCTCCAGACAAAAAAAGAAAAAGAACGACGCTGTCTCTACCAAGCATTATGTTCCCTTCTGATGTTCCAAGGCAGTAAGTGCTTTGTTGAAGACCATGTTGATTTATTTCACCAAATCAGCATTTTGTTTTCTAACCATATATCCATGAGGTCAGGCATGGCTGAATCATTTGTGAAAGCGAAAGGAGATATTTAGGAATACACTCTATTTGGCCTTACATTCATAACACATAAATGTAAATAAGATAACATTTTGTGAATATTTCAAACTACTAAGTAGAAAGAAAGTTCTCTTTTTCAGCCCCACTCCATCTCCAGGGCCACAATGTTTAAAATGCCATTTGACAGGAAAAAGGTTAGTTGAAAACAGCCAGATAAAAGATGCCCTTTATTGAATTCAAAATATGAGAAATACTGCAGGATTTTTCTTAAGTTTTCCCAAATTTGAGTTAAGATATACTTTTTTTGGTAGAATCCTCTGACTTCATATCACCATAATCCTTAATGATACAATACAATTATTTCATAAAAATGAATTTAGAAGTGCCAACATACATTTGGCCAGAATTTTGTTGAGTTTTTGTGATGAATGGATGGAGAAAGCAAACTTATTTTGCAAATAAGTCGAATTTGATTTCAAATTTAGGCAAGAATCTTAATCAGTTAAAAGATGATAGATATACAGATGATAGATGATTGACAGAATGTTAATTTATCAAAAGATAAAAGAGTTTCTGAGGCCATGAATCTCAAATAGTTCAGACTCCATCAGCATTTTGAAGATATGAACCTGTTTTCAAGCCTTTCCTGAAATTACCCATGGGAATTTTACACACACACACACACACACACACACACACACACACACACACACACACACACAAACACAAACACACACAGAACAGTGCCTAATATATATATATCCTACTACTCTCTCTCTGTCTCTCTCTCTCTCTATATATATATATCTTACTTCTCAGGATGTATTTTATTTGTATAACCTCTATATGCATTAATAGGTAAACTCTCATATGCAGAAATGAGAGTTAAAGAATACTTTTAACAGATATTTCCAAATCACTTCTTAAAGGCACTCAAATAATTTATCCCTAAAAAATGTCTTCTGTCTTTGAGAAACAAAGTGAAGCAAATTGCAAGAATTATTAAAACTGATCATGAAAAGGTGTGATTTCTCTCAAATGCTATTTTATAATCCCAAATATCTATTCTATTATGTCACTTATGAAACCATCTCAGCTTTTGATCTTATTTGTTTTATGGCTGCCCTATTTACTAAAGGTGATAATTTTAATAAAAGAATAGTTTTAATTATTAAACAATTAAATAATTATTCTTTAACAAAAGAATAATTTATTTATTCATAGAATTTATACATCTCTGTACTCAGATTACTTTATAAGTCTAAAGGCATCTGACTGTGACATGGGGCACTTACAAACTCATTTGTGAAAATAACTTGGGACACTGTATTTAAAGTCAGACACATCTAAAGGCATATAGCTCATGGAGGATTGGGACATCAACTATTTGAAGCTAGTGTGGCTCCTAGCCTCAAAGTTAGGAGCAGCTCTTTGACGAAAGCTATCAAAGAGCACTGATTTGCTCCTCCACCCTTCCACTCCCCAACGGGTCTACCATTTTACATTTTACAAAAGGATCATCTTCCAGGCCACCATGTGGAGCTCAAGTACAACAGTTATTGATGGCAACAGTAGGAGGAGGAAAAAGAGGAAAGGAAGGAGGAAGTCAGGGAGGGAGTAAATAAGATGTTGCTGTGATGAAATCAGCTTTCATAAAGAGATGACATTTTCCACAGGTAACGTTACAGCCATGTTTCAATTGTGTGATTTTGCATATGATTAAGGATTTATACCTAGCCTCCAGCATTCTCCGGACCAATTCCAGCTTTGCCACTTACTGTCTTGCGGGGCCTTGCGCCACATCCTTAGCCTCAGCTTTCTACTTGCTAAAGTGGAAATAACAACAGTACCTATCTTACAGATCTGGCGTGAGGATTAAATTATACCAGCAAAGTGCCTGGCACCTAGTAAGTGCTCACTTATTGGTAGATTATTACTACTGCTGTTTTTTGGATGGGTAAATATTTAGCCCTTTTCTGGATGAAAAATGGTATTAAATATTAGACATTCAAGAAAGTTTACAAGAGCCCCCACTGAAACACACACAGACACACAGGGATACATGAAATGAATACCAGACTACATTCCCTCCATTCCTTTTCTGCTGTTGATTTATGATTGGTGGGGGGGCAGTAGGGGTTACATTGTTCAATTTTCGTAGGTGTATAGAGTGCACTAGAATCACCTGTAAAGCTTTTTAAAACTACTAATACCCAAGCTCCACCCAGATAAATAGAACCAGAATTTCAGAGAATGAGTCCTTCACATCAGTAGATTTTTAAAGGTTGCCTCTGGTGGTTCTAAAAGGCAGGCAGAGGGAAAGAGTGAAACTTTAGAAAATGATATGAGTTCAAGTCTCATTTTTTTCACTCATTAGCAATATGGCTACAAATAAGACACATAACCTCTCTGAGCCAGCTTCCACTTCTATAAAATGGGGATGATGATCTGTACTTGCTTCTAAAGCTGTGAGGTTCAAACAAGATCATTAATATTAAAGCCATACTCTGCCATTTGTTCTTAAAAGTCCGTTTTAAGCTCCAGGCAAAGAAGCCATCTACCTTTAAATCTACAGATGAAGCATACTTGTCTTAGCACCTGGAAGGAAGAAACAAGAGGGAAAATGAACACACCTACCCAGTGGACAGTTCCATAGACTCAATTCTGGAAGTCTGTGTAGGGAAAGATGGCATGGTCAGCTCACACTCCCATCTTTTATTCAAATATAAGATTTCATTACCACCTACGTTACTGTCTTCTTAGTATATGTGAGGTGATGTAATTAAAGAGAAGGAGCAGAGACATATCCTAAAAGAAACGTAAAACATAACTTTTTACATTCTCTGGAATATTTCAATAAAGTACACTTTGTCTACCTTTTCAAAACCCTAAATTAGTAGAATTCAGGAGCTAAGTCTCATTAGTTTTTATTTAGCCCTGCTTGTGACTGCATTATTTAACTTATGAATCAGGGTTGAAGGATTGGTCTGACAATATGAAACATAGAAAACAGAAATTTAACTGACATTAATTACCACGAATTTCTTCTGGTCTCTTTTTCACTAATCTAGATACACTAACTGAATCATGCCTTGGAAACATACATCTACGTCAATTTCTTAATAAACAGCATTGAGGCTCATGAAAGAAAATAACAAGCATTTTGTTCAGTTGAGTTTGGTGGCTTGGAGCAAACACAAAGGTTTTCAAGTCACAATGTGTCTGACTGAGAACCAGCTCCTTACGCCATTCTCTGTCATTCTTACCTCTTTGTTACTAAATAAAATATTGTGATCTTTATTGCTATGTTAATTGGTTTGAGTGTTCAATATATAAATGATAAGTATCTTTTCCTGTGGCATAAAGCTACTCTTCACTTTTAACATTATACTTAACCTTCTCTCAGGAGACACTATTTATGAGTTCTTTTGCTCAAACAAATCCTATTTGGAAAATTCTGAAATCTTTTATGTTAAGAGAAATGAAACTTCTCTACTTGTTAGACTGATTGCAGAGACTAACTTATTTTTAAAAGCTAGATCAAGAGAGAACTGGTTAAATAAATCACTGTATATCCATAAAAGGGAGTACTACAGAGAAGGATGCAGATCTATTCATAGTCACATGAGAAGAGGTTCAAAATATTTTTTATATGTAAAAGTAAGTTGCAGAACTCTATGTATAGTATAGTTCTACTTGGGTTGTATAAGGATTGCATATACATGCATAGAAAATATCTGGAAGGATATATAAGAAATAGTTAACAGTGGTTATTTGTGGCGAGTGGAATCAGGATACTTTACTTTCCACTTTATACTATTCTGTGCTATTGCAATGGTTTGCCATATGCAGGCATTACTGTTATAATTTTTTAGTAAAAAATTCAAAAATACTCATAGGAGTCTACCATGTAACTAACTCACTTCAATCATGTGCATATAAGAATTGCGTTCATGTACTGTCACTTTTACACAGATGTTCCACTGTCTGCCTGAACTAGCTGTTTAAATTCTATTTGATAAATGAAGGTAGAAAGGGAGAAAGCAATTGCAGTTGATAGGTTTCAGCACTAGTACAAATGGCAGTACATTGCAAAGCAAAGAGCCCCCCTGTTTTTGGAAGGAAATAACCGCAATATTCATACGTTTGCAGTTTTCCGATCGACTATGTACTCGAATTCTTACCACAAACTTGATGTTTAAAAGCTGCAAAGTACTACTCAGGAGGCTGAGGTGGGAGGGTCTCTTGAGCCCAGGAGTTCGCAGCCAGCCTCAGCAACATGGCAAGACCTCATCTCAAAACAAAAACAAAAAAGTTGCAAAGTATTTTTCCATTCTCAACCAAGTTGAGAGGAGTATTTTAAGTAAACATCTACCATAATTTTTTCAGGTACTAAGATTGAAAACAGAGACAAAATATTTTTAGATTATTAGAGGTTAAATAGTCAAGTATTCCTAAAATGTTTAAAGTATGTCTGTGAGTGTGCATGTGTGTTAATGAATTAGATTGCTAGACTGCCTCATTTTCATTTTTACTCTAAATTCTTTCGTCACTAGAAATCTAGATATAGGTTTGTTTACAAATGAAAAAAGTTTTCAGAAAAGAAATCACAACTTTAGTTCTTGAATTGAGGATTAATATATTACCTAGGAACAATGTAGGATTGTTTGGGATTTGAGCCATATTAGCCTTTGTTCCCAGAAACCTTCTGAATATTACTACAAACACCTCTTGTATTAGCAGTTCTAGAAATACACTAAGAAATGCACCTAATAATGTGTAAAGACTCACTTTGTTAAAGAAATATTGAAACAGAGAAAATGAATACAACAGAGATTTACTTTTAAGACCCTGGAACACCATTTGCTGATATGAACAGAGAGAAATTTTCAAACTTGGCATTTTTATATCACAGCCAAACTCTCACAAAATCTCTTATTTTTCTCAAATTCTGACCTAGGGCATTTCATCCCACAGTCATCACTTCTGCCCACCGTTCAACCAGCATCTTGTCAAATCTGGCTGCAAGATTAAGTTTCCCGATTCGGAATTCAATATTGTAACCCTAAGGATATAAGATTCAAGCTGGAACATTCTGGATTTTTTTTTAATGGTTAAAATTATTTCAGCCCAAAGACCAGAGTTCGCCCTGACCATAATGATGAATCATCAGGACTGACACTAAGTGAAATGAGTTTGATGTTCTTGGTTTTATTTGTGCCCATTAAGCAGCATTTTACATTTGTCCTAACTCTCAACCTTTTGGAGAAAAGGTTGAAAGAGGCTTGTTTTCTAGTATTACTTAAGACTTACAAAATTAACTAGCTCTGTCTGAGGCAAGTTTGGCATGCCATAGTCCCTACTATTGTGTGTCCAGCTCCATTCTTGCCCATTCTGCCCTTCCAATTTGGAGGAAAAGAACTGAAGAATTAAGAAATATCTACTTTCCTCATATTTCCTCAGTATCAATTACGGCTTCTGGTATCCTTGCTTCTGTCTTGGTACAATATTTACCTTTTACTCTCAACAAAAACCTACTTCCTTTAAAAAAAAACCTGTATATGAATTCTGCGCTGAAAACTAAGCTCCCTATAAATGTTGTACTTTGTTCTTTTGAGGAGGAATTTGCCTGAGTTCTGATCAATGCTAAAAACACCATTTAACAGGTATGTATTCTTTTAAAAACATACCTGTTTCTCTAAGTTTTTAGGTGTTAGAGATAAATATTTTCTTCTAAAAATAGTTTTAAATTATTCATCAAAAATCAAAGTCATAAAATATGCAGGGTCAACATCATCTTAAACTCCAGAAATAATAAGTACTATTTCACAGCATCGGAGCACTGGTTAACCTCTTGTAAAAAGCTCTAAAGACTTAAAGAAAAGTTTTCCTTAATATTGATATTTGTGTACAGCACAAGCACTGTGAGACCTTCTCTTAGACTTTGTTTTTTAATTCTAGTTTTCCTGTGCTAACGTATTGTTTCACTGTATTTTTTGTGTGTGATTTGAATTGCTAGGTGAAATGAAGTTAGCTTACAAAATAACTTAGAAATATAAACTAAAGAAGCAAGTATATTGGTGAGTTTTCTGCTGCCTTTTTGCTTTGTTTGGCTCGAGGTCTTGTCTCTCTTTCCGGTGCCCTTTCCTGCCTAGGAAGCCCACAAAGATTTCGCTTTTCACTTATTACTCATCAAACTGACTCTGGTTCACAGTGGAAAAGAGAAGAAAAGCTGATAGAGAAATGGCAGTGAAGAAGGAGAACAAAATGTCAGAGCAATACTTTTGAGCGACTATATCCTTTTCATTAAAGGTGTCAACACGTTTATTTGCATCTTTGAACCTAGGACTAGGGAAGTGCTGGAAATTATGTGGGTACCTTTTCCCATGGGAAAAATATACCTCCTGGGTTGGGGGAAGGCTGAAAATAGGTGAAAGTTAGAATGCTCAGTTGATCTTCAATTTTTTTTTTCTTATAATTAAAAAAGTGCTGTTGAAAGGAATAGGGTTGCATTTCACCTAGAATCAGTGCCAAGTATCAACAGCTAACGTCTGTCTTTTGAAGAAAGAATCTTTCATATCATGGGGGTTTTAAAGCTACTGATAAAATGAAAAGCTATTTTCTGAAGACCAGCCAACCTGAAAAACCAGTGTTTTAAAACCTAGAGAATTTCCTTTAATGTAAATAATCAAAGATGTTTTCAATTATTTTGCTATTACTTAGATACAATGGTTTTACATTTATGAGAAGTGCTATCCCTGAAATAACAATAATATGATCATTTATAAGTGGGATGTGGAAAATAACACAAGCATACAGCAAACCAGGAAGGAATTTTTCCAATAAAAATTAAGCAATATTCACCATAATTGGTTCACATTGCGGAACTGGGAAGAACAAGAAAATAATAAAAAGAAAAACAAATCTTTACTGAAATGTAGTGATAGTGTTTCACTCAAAACCCCTTCTTCAAATTGAGATGCAGAAGAAATGTGTAAAAAGCAAAACTGGTACAAATCTTGATTACAATTTTGGATCAGTTTAAGACAATATGGCTCAACAGAGCAATTTACATAGGCTAACAGAGCAAAGCTTGAGTTGGTAATTTACTTTATTCGATACACATTTCACCTACAAAAAAAAAAGAAAGGAGGGAGGCAGGAACAAAAGACGAAAGGAAGAAAGGGATGTAGGGAGGGAGGGAAGGGAAAAAGAACATAAATCCAAGTCTGAGATTATATATAGAGCAGCTATTATCTCCCAAGTAAAGATTTGGCCATAAATTACAAATTAATTTAAAAGTTGTGTAATTTGGATTTTCTTTTAGCGTTCAAATTAAAGTCAATATTTATCTTTTTGCACATTGTTTCTTCAAGTCTGATCTTTTCATGTTTGCACTTTATGTCACAACTTTATTTTCTACTCAATCAAGCATTAGAAAAGAGTAACAGCTTGTACAACATCACAATGCAGTTGAAAAGTGAAGTTTTTCAGTATTTGCAGACATGTTAATTATATTCCAATTTTCATAAGCAATAAAGAGAAAAGTACTTGAAACTGGTAATATGCAGTTTACATAGCAAAGAAAAGGCCAATGAAGAAACATCCTTCACTGACCTCTGAAACAAATATTATAGATTTTACACACAGGAAACTTAATACATGCAAACTTTCTTTTGTAAGCATTTGTATTCTAAAAGTTGCAGCCACCTCTCTGCATATGTTAGAGGTAAGAATCAAAAAGTGTTAAGTTCTTAAGCATTGAAAATGATAATTGAATGGTACAGAGAGTTTCATTAATTGACCTTAGAGATAGAAAAGAAAATTTAGTTTCAAGACCCAAGTTCATCTAATTGTTGTTTAGTATTAACATTATTGTATAGTAGTATTACTATATTGATAAATTTTACTTAAATGGACAAAATTGACTTTATCATTTAAATGTCTGCTTTAATTTTTAAAAATTCTAAACTTGATAAAAATTAAGTCCATCTGGTAAAATGCAAAATGTTAACATAAGACTTTCCTATAAGTATGAATGAAATATTAAGTGAAGTTTTTTAGGTCAATAAACAATACATAGTACAAATTCAATTTTGGTGAGTCCGGAACTTACCAAAAGAATACTAGCACCAGTATGTATAAGAAAGAATAATCCCTTAATTAATCTGTATTTTTTCTAGTATACCATTCATCCATAATACCTTGGGGAAAAAATATTCTCAATAAAATTCAAGCAGTAATAATTTCACACTCCCAAAATACATAAATTTGTTGAAGCAATCTGTCAGTTTCAAAAATACAGGCATTCACACCCACAAAAATCACTTTTTTTAAGAGTATATGGGAATTACGCTTCACATGAGTAAAAGAGGGTTAGGTTAGCCCCAGTGTTTCGTTTTCATATATAAGGCACGAATATCAGTCTAAATTGACAGAGGGCAATCTTCAAGTGTGTTATGAAAGCCAATGTCCCCTCTCCCTAGACCACTTGCATCACACATCAATTTGAGCATATTTTAGGTAAGCAAATTATTATTAAATCTACATTAAATACTTTTTGGAACAAGGGATGGTATAAACAAACCTCCATGTAAAATTAATTGTTTTGATGCTACAACAGTGAAATATTTGTGTGTTTTAAAATCTCCATATAAGAAAACATACATGGAGATACTGTTAAGCCAAATGCATGCACACATACTGAGCAGTGTCTGAGACATTTGCATTGGTTTTCTGATGTACAACTTTACAACACTTCAAATGGTCGAAATGTACTTTGAAAAATAAAAGACCCATTGTACCAGTAAGGGAAATTGTAAACAGCTTTTTATGGCACTTCTAATGCTATTAAAATATAGAATGTGTGGTCTCTTCTCTCTTCTACTAGTACTTTAGCAATGTCAACTGGAAGTGCATCCATGATCACTTTATCCAGCTGTCTCTCTCTCACTCCCAGCAAACTCTTAGATATACTTGATAAATATTTTCATCTAATTTGGTTCATCTGTTGTTTTTATTAACAACTAATTTAATATCCTATGTTCTGCAATATTTGCAAAAGTCAGTCTATAGACGTGAAGCCAACCGGGACCCTCAGGCCTGTGCATCAGGATGGTGGGCTGCCTAGGTCCTCTGGGGACAGCAGTGCCAGAAGGAGTATTGGACACAGTGACCTGACTGTATGAGATGAGAAAAAACAAAAACGGGAGGTCCGCAGTGCTGATGAACTAATCTGTCACTCACAAGCTCAGGTCTGCAAAAAAAAGAAATGCAGCACTAAACATTTAATGGCCATAAGAGATGGAAATGCAAGTCTTCATTTCTAAATGATAATCAAACCAACGATCAGAAACTGATTAACTGTGTAATTGAATTGAATTGAAAATCATCCGATGGATAACAATCCATCCTACCTTCAAGGAGTTAGGAAGCTAACTACAGGTAATTGCTATCAGAGATCTGATTTGATTTCCAAAAATTGTGTGAATGAACCAAGTTTCTTCATCTTGATATACTAGGCAGGGAGTTTGTTCTTCCAAGTACTAGACTGCTTAATTGCTTGCTTGGGGGAGAAGAAATCCTAGGGGAAAGGCATATATGAGCAATTTCTACTCTGTGAAGCCAGTGTTGTGTCCTGAGCTGGATCATGGCCAGAAACAGAAAAGTCTACTCTTCCCTACAGTGGAAGCAACTGTGGATATTTCATCCTAGGAGTGAATGAAAAAACCTAAAGCTCATACTTCATGGGACTCTTTCAATATTCTGACTGAAAACTGGTTATTTGCTCCTCCAACCAAAAGCCATCTAGGAACAGGACTCAGAACAGGAAAAAAAAAAAAAAAGACAAAAATAATAATTATTCCAAAACGTATTTGAGAAGAAACAAACACAAACATTTGCATTATTAAATGGGATTGTTCACACTTGCTGAGTAGATATAAGATGATATTTAAGACAAGAGCTAAAAAATAAACCATCCCTTTCTGGTTTTGAGTGACAGCAGAGCAATAAAAATTATTTTCACATTCTTTTCCCTATTGTTAGAAGTAATCATTTGAGTAAATACACTTATCTGTGCTATAACTATTAAAATGAATTCATTTCAAATATATATACAACCTTTCTTTTTTATATTTCTAGATATGGTTTCAATATAGACTTTCTGACTTTTATGGTATACATATAGGACAATATTCTACTTTTCTTTCCCTTTAAATACTTACTGTTTCAATTTCAAATAAAAAATAGGCATTCTAGTTTGTAAATTTTAGCACAGAAATGTTTACAACCTTCAGCACAATTGCTTTTGTAATTTACTGACTTGGCATTTTGAGGCGTTTTTAACAAATTATGAGAAATAACACCTTCAGAAAGCATGTGACTACTTTGATGCAACTATTTACAATGTATTCATAAGAAGTCATTAACATGTAGAGTTCTTAGACATGTGGAACCTTTGCAGCCTGCCCCTCTGCAGCAGCCAAGACTACTACTACATTTACCGGGCTCAATCACACATTATCTGGGTTAGAAGTCAAGGCACATGTATTTATATATTTATATTTCCCATATGGAGAAAGGGAGCGAGGGAGAGAAAGAGAGAAGGAGAGAACACAGTCAAAATAAAAATATTGAACAGCATTAGAAAAATTTTAACTACTACCTAGGAAACCACACTTGATTCTCTTCTTGCACTTTCTTTCTTTCAGAGATCAAAATTATACTAAACAGTACATACAAAATACAGAGCTATGTAATAATAACTAATTTTAAATCCTGACAAATTAGAAGTTAAGCCTACTATCTGTAAAAATATGTACTGATTCATTTTTTTAAATATATACCTGAGCCTTTAAAAAGTATATGCCTTTACAATTGATTTCCAATAAACAATACTGAAAAACAAAGTACAAGTGACTTTCCTGATTTTTCACCAGAAATATATAGAAAAAGGAAATCCTATTCTTATTAGAGATTGAAGTACAGTAATTCTGCACAGTATTAAAAACCATAACTATGCCATACAGAAGACAGGACCTGCAACCTAAGAAAAGTTTTGTTAAATAGGACAAGACAGTGATCAGGGGCTCAAGTTTTATTTCAATATGCAAAAGTCATCTATTGTAACAGATATTTATTTCATTCCCTACACCACAATTATTTTAGCTATATTTGATGTATTTGCTCATCGGTGAATACTTACATTGAAACAGGTATTAAGAATATATAAAATCAGTTTATATATTTTCTCCTGCCTAGAGACTTCACTTTATATATGCCTATAGAACAAAAATTAACTTGAAAGTTTTAAAAAATATTTCTCTGTCGAAGCAAATATCTACTTCTTTTAAAATAGTGTGAGCCTGTGAAAACATGGTATTATGTATTTGACATTTTCCATCTAAAAATACATTATGAAGCAAGCATGCTGGTATTAATAAACCATGTGCCTTCAGAACTCTGAAGTGCTTTTCTATAATTTTGTTGAAAACAGAATAAGATGATATATTTTCCACCATGCTATTAACATAAAGCAAACAAATTTTATGTCATTGCCTTGCCAGCTTGTCTTGATTGGAAAGTGTACAAAAAAAACTTTGAGGAGTTTATAAATATTCGTGACCATAGTCTGGTTTATGAGTTAACAATCCATAAGTAAACATAGATAACTTAGAAAAATTTAGTCAGAAATACATTACAAAAAAGAAAAGAAACCATGTATATTTCCTTTTTCCTTACCCCACCCCCATCATAGTCAGAAAAATCACCCTCCCTTTGCAGCAGGGTACTATCCTTCCTTCCACCACTTTAGTTATCTGAAGGCAAATGAAAATACAATGATCCTTTTCGTCTTCTGATTTAGCTTACAACGCAAACATTTTAATACAAACATAAACTACTGACTTCACAGAAAGCACCAAACAGAAAGAGCAAGACTCACTGACCCATTTGGAAGACAAAGACGGCAGAGCAGAAAAGCTCTAAAAATCAGCTTGTGAGGCCTCTGAGAGATATTCTTCTGGCATTTCATCACAGCAGCCCCAGACCAGCTCACCTCCCTAGATACAAGGAGGAGGCACTAAATAGAGCTGTTTATTAAAGCTGCTGTGCTGGATTGCATTAGGAAGCGCGAGCAGACCACCTGGACCTTTCAGATTGTGACAGTGTTTAATTTGCAGCCTGCCCCTCTGCAGCAGCCAAGACTACTACTACATTTACCGGGCTCAATCACACATTATCTGGGTTAGAAGTCAAGGCACATGTATTTATATATTTATATTTCCCATATGGAGAAAGGGAGAGAGGGAGAGAAAGCGAGAAGGAGAGAACACAGTCAAAATAAAAATATTGAACAGCATTAGAAAAATTTTAACTACTATCTAGGAAACAACACTTGATTCTCTTCTCGCACTTTCTTTCAGAGATCAAAATCTAAAAAGAAAGCAAATTTCTAAAATAGATTTTTAAGAAACATTCAGACCAAATTATAAATTAGATTTATTCTTCAGTGTTTTCGTTGTTGTTTTAGTTTTTGTTTAAAAGGATCGCATTGAAGTTTTAAGCTGAGGTTTCCCTGGTCAGATTTAATGGGTGCCTTTTGCCTTTCGCACTTTCAGCACTACACTGGCAGGTAGCTGAAGATACAGATAGAAAGATGGTAGTGTAAATATGAATTATGTGAATCATATGGTGAGACCCTTGTGGAAAAAAGGGGTGTTGAGAAATGGCTGACTCCATACCTGACCAATTACAGCTTGCATGGTCCCCGTTTCCTGCTGCGCTGAGAGATCGCAATCCATCATATGTTGTCTTTGAAAAGGAGAATGGGGGTTTCTGGCATGCATCTGTCAATCAACTTCTGCACTCACAACCATCACCAAAAGCAAGGGGAAAAAAAGTCAAGCTGCTCTACCAAATAGGATGAAACCGTCATGTGACCTCCGGCAGACACGCACACACACATTCACTACCTCCACAGAGCGTAAGAATTTTCTGTAGATATGAAATGACATTGACAAATATCCAATACCAAGTAAATAAAGTGAGACAAACAGCTATTCACCAAAGACAAAAACATGGGCTGTAATCTTCCGCTAAAGGTTTAACAAACCTATGAGGATTGTTTTTAATGCTCTAGAAATCTATGTTTAAAACAAAACAAAAACAAAATGAACTATCTCATGTGAGTGTCCATTAAGACTTTGATTTTTGTGCTATTATATACCTTTTTAAAATTATAGTTCATTGCTCTACTTTTCTTAAGGGGTCCCTAATGATTTTATTTTTAAAATCTCTAAATGACCTTTTGATAATATGCAGTTATCTCTGTTGTTTTATATAAAGACATCTTTTCAGAGAAGCTTGAAATGTTAACTGCTACATAACAAACAACCTGATATTTGTGGACTGGAAATGGACATAGAAAATCATCCGTGTAAACGATGATGACCACCCTAATATAAAATATTCAAAGTGTGTAAATAGTAGTCACTAAACTTTTTATCTTCTAAAAGGTAAGGGGATGATTTACTTGCAGCTCATCTAAACTGATGTAATGTGTTTTTAATGTGATGACAAGTATTTTAACTTTCTAAATTTAATTTTAACTACCTGATTCCACACAATCTACGGACAGATTGCCAATGCATTATGGGTCAGTTATTGTTAAGGGTGACAAGAATATAACTTACCAGCTTTTTAACCTTCTTAGGCTAAAGATCGGAACCTGACTTTCAAGACTATCCTACAGGTATTGTACAGTTGCTCTCCAAAAACCCAAAACCGTAAACACCACCCATTAACTTGGTGGCTTTGTGGCAGTGAAGAACATTTGCATTTGTCCACTTTTTAACTGAAGTTTGTTAGTATACTCTCCCTAACTTTTCAAAAAAAATTTATGGGAAAACCTTGTGTTAATATTAAAATGGAGATTTTTTTCAAGGCTCTAAACTGATGACAGGTCGAGGAGCAATGAGAAATATTTAATACAGAATATATACTATTATGTATATTATTGCGTAATATCCACTGCTTGAAAATTAATCAAAAGGAACTTCAAGTAAGAAAAAAAACAATTTTCAACATTGTTAAAGAAATCTTTAGGAGCAAAGAATGAAGGACCGAAGCGCGCCCGCACACACACACACACAAACACACACACGCAGACACAGACACACACACAGTTAAATCAGCATCCCCAAACAAAATGAGACCGTGCGCCAACTGGGTAGCCCTCCTGGGAGCTGAGGGCTAACTGAGGAAAGGCCCTTCTAAACATCATTAAATGTCCCGTCTGCGCTGAAGTCCTACCCGGGGGTTTCTGCAGTTATCCCAGATCAGAACCTCAGGCGTCCCATCATCTCCTTTGGCCAGGGAAGGGGAGGCCAGGGAAGCCGAGCCTGGAGTATCGACAAGGACTGAGCCAAACTTGCTCGAAACCTGCGGGCTCACAGAGGGCAGGGGGCGCGACTGCTCCTGGCATCGCCTTCTTGGGACCCCGCCTGGGCGGACACTAGACAGAAAGCCAGGTGATGGGACCAGTGGGAAGTTGCGGAGGAGGGGCGAGCTGGAGTCCCAGGCCACAGCAGCCGCTGAGCAGCCGCCCCCGCTTTCTAATTCTTGGGGGGCTTGCAGCCAAGCCTGGAGCGCGCCCCGGCGGCACCGCCCTCCTGGGCGCCCGGGAGCCCCGCGCCCTCCACCTGCGTCCTCAGACTTAGGCAGCGGAGCCGGTGCGCGGATGGGGTGAGCCGGGGGGTGGTTTTGGCGTTCGGCGTCCTCTGTAGTGCAGCCTGGGTTCCCCATGCGCTGCCACCCGATCGGAGGCTCAACTTCCCCTGGGATCTAAGCTTCTTAAGCGCCTTCCTATGGGGCTGGGGGCTGGGGGTGTGGGTGGAGGTGGGTGGGAGAGGCTGGCCAAGCTGCAGTATGAGGCCGAAGACCTCCTTTGAAGCTCTGTCCCACAAATTATGGTGGTTCCGATTGGCGTAGGGACAACACTCTTTGCTTATATTCCAGTTGTTTACATGACCATCTGGCCTATATGAATTATAATTATTACTAGCCAGCATTGATGGGAGGCGGAGCCAGGCACTGTGTCAGACACTTCACAGTACGTTACATGTGAAATAACAACTCAGTGAGGCAGGGATGGTTATTCCCATTTTGCAGATGAGACTCAAAAACAAAAAGGTAACAACTCATGATTAATAGGAATATGATTTGAACCTACTCTGAATCCAAAACTGGAGCCCCTTCATATGAAACCACAGAGTCAAGTAACATTCACAATAGTGACTATCATACATGAAGCACCCACTCTTCCGCACATATTTATGGAACCTGTACTAGGTTCCAAGTACTGTATTGGTGTTAGCGCAAAACAGCACAGATTGCTTTAGAAACATAATAAAAATAAACCAAATGGTTAAAAGATTTATCTGGGGGAATTGTTTGATGCTAGCTGGTGGAACACGCTGACACTTTTTAGGCACCGTAATGGGTGGACTCCCTCCCTGACCTCTCAGAGAGCGTGGCCTTGAGAAAGTGCCATTTCTCTGAGTCATGGATTTCGTGTCTTATACCAGTGATAATAATCCCTCAAGGGTAGTGTAAGGATTTGGGGAGATAATGTTTTGTGAAAGCTTATTGAGCTATACTGTGTAAGTGCCCAGCAAGTGTTAGTTATTTTCCCATATGGGAGGTCTATGGAGGGCAGGAAAGATTAACTCCCCTGGGGAAGGGAGGAAGCCTGTATGCAGATGGTGAAAAGATTTGGGTTGTGATATAAACAGAGGGCATCTCCTGTTCAGGGCAAGGGGAACAGCATGAGCAAACCATCTGTTTCTCCATCAGTGTGGGTGGCAGACACTTCTAAGGTTTGATTCATGGAAAACAAATGGGAGAGAATGGGGGTATGCCAACTAATGTTGATTCCCACTCCCACAGTAGCATTTAGGAAAGGAGACTCCTTGAGTGAAATATTCACCATTACCATCATCTCTCTGTTTTCTTACCTCCCATCAAATTTCCATAATATTGGGCATTTTCTGGCCCTCTAAAGCCCCCTCCTGGATCACGAAGCAGCTAGATATGTCCTTTTTCAAGATACTCTTGTAGGCAAGGCAGCAGTGATGGCAAAATGTCACTGTAAGTCAAACCAAAAGAGGTCCCACCATTGCCCAAAATCCCAGTCCCTAGCTTCTCAGGATAGCAATGTCCTTGATTTCTTAAACCACAAAGGACACTGATAGATAAATGGAGGACTGGGAATCAAGATAAAGTGCAGATGTTGGTCATCTCTGTCTTCGTTTGTTTTGATGACTGTTTTGCAATGTTTAGGGATGAGAAGAGCTAACATACCTGGAGGCTTCTTTAATCCAAGGACCAAAAGCAAAAAAAAAAAAAAAAAAAGTGAACAGATGGTTCAAAAAGTCATCAAGACACTCTTACTAGACTTAGTATACTTCTACTTATGCTATCATAACATGTAGATGTACTACAAATCGATATGACATGCCTTTCTCTCTGTTGAGACCTGTTCTTTTTGTTGTAGTTGTTTGCTTTTTTGTTTATGGTTTTACTCTTTTTTTTTTTTTTCGTTTCTCTGTTATTTCTTGCTTTTGCATACATACCTTTCCTGGTTTTTAAAAGACTAACTTACCATTCCTCTGACTCGTTTTATTTTTCATTTTAAATCGCCCACCCCTAGTTTACTAGACTCCAGTCTTCTTCCTAGATTAAGCATCATGGCAGAGCACTCTCTACAGCATGACTCACCACGTAGCTGTCTGTTATCACATGATTTTTGAGGCTGACATGGGAATCAGATGACGGGGGGACAAGAATCAACATACCCGATCAAGACTCCTCATTGGCTGCCCTTTCCCTTCTTCAGTTGGCTTTGCTTCTGCCCTTCTTTTCAAAGTCAGTTTTTCCTAGAATTTCATATGCTGCCATCAGCCTCTGGAATGATCCATTGCTTTTTCTATTTTCACCCCCACAACACTACATTTTTGTCTACTTTCAAGTTTTGTAGAGCATTTCTCTGGAATGGTCTTTTTAATCACCATCAGTTTCCTTAAGCAACATTAGGGGTCTCAATTCCACAGGACATTGACCAGTGTAACTTATCTGTACCCTGGGATCTTTTGTTGTTGTTATTTTCATATTTCTAGGGAAGTTGAGGACAGGAAAAATGTCCAAAACAGATTGATTATTTTTGAAAGAGAAGGGGAGAAGGGAGGAAACCCACACATCAAGCCCAGGGACTACAGAGTTGAGAGGGGCTTGACTTTGCTGAGCCAAGGCACCATTAGTCTTGATGACCTATGATTTACAGTTTTCTTCTACATCATAATTTGGGAGCACTGGTTTTCCCCTGAGAAACAGTGACAAGATATTGCCTTTAAAATGAGCAGCTGAGAAGTTCAAGAGCCTGTTGACTCTGGGCAAGGAAGACCTGTGAATATACTAATGCATTATGAGACCTCCAACTTTGTCATCCTTTCTACCAGGGGACTTTACCCAGGATAAAAACAGAAAAAGCCAACACATGGAGCCAGTTCCTTAATTTCCATTTGCCCTCTTAGTGAAATGTTTTGGCTATAGTTATGCATTTCTAGGTCTTCTAGAATATATTTCTTCTGCTTGAATATGCTTGGAAAAAGGCATTGAAATTCTCCTGGGTTTTACTGTACTTTGGGTAGTTTCTGTGTCTGAGCCCAAATGTTAACACGTAATTTCTCATGAAAATTCTCCACAATGGTGGAGACACACATTCTATTTCCTTACAGCCACAGTACACTACAGGACTTTTTCTATTTCATGGTTATAGCTTCACATGCCTGAAAAAGCTAAATACCACTGTCCTTTTATTCCTTATATCGATAGATTCACAACACATAGACCTAGTTCCACCATTTTAAAGACAAACATTTTTAAATGGATGACTGTACAGAACAAAATTCATCAAGAGAACTTCAAAACTTGCAGCTCTTATATTGGAAAACCCATACCTATATCTATTCTGGATTTCTGTGTAATCATCATCATCATCAATAACAATAACAGCAATAATAATTATAGAAAACATAGACGAGGATCCCAAGATGTAGTTTGAGTACTCTTGAGGGTTCATGAGGCCCTTTCAGGGGGTCTGGAAGGACAAAACTTTTTCAAAATAACACTAAAATGAGATTTTTTCCTTTTTCACTCTCATTTTCTGAAGAGCATACAGTAGCGTTTCCCAAAGCTGCATGATATGTAATTTCATAGCAGATTGAATGCAGAAGCAGACATGAGACTCCAATCATCTTCTAGTAAGTCAGACACTTACTAGAGATTTGCAAAAATCTACAAAGCCACTCTTTTTACTAGATATTTTTTTTGTGGTAAATACAATTTTTTTCATAAAACAAATTATTTATGTTATGTAGCTATTTAAAATAAATCAGTACGTAAACTTTTAATTTATTGGTTTTAATTTCTAATATAGTAAATATTAGTAAACATAACCCATAACACAAAAGCTTTTTGAGGTCTTAAATATTTCTGTAATAGTGTAAAGAAACTCTGAGACTAAAAAGTTTGAGAGTTGCAGATATCTTAGAGTGTTTACTATTTGCCATGCAACTGTTCTAAGCACTTCGCTTATACCAACACATTTAATCCTCACCCTGGCCCTAGAAAGTATGTGTTCTTTATACTGATTTTATAGATGAGGAACTGAGGGCAGTATTATATTGAATATTATAAATGCAAAGGTTCTTAGGGATGAATGTCCAAAACAATAATTTTATATGAGAGTCAGCTGAGATATGCAATACTTCCTGGATGGAAGTGTTGGAAAAAAATCACTTAGTTAAAGTTTTTAAAGGTTTTTTAAAGGATACTCATCTATGATCAACATCAAACCTATGTCCCAGTAAATCAAATGTCCCTATCACATGCCAAAAAGTAGAGGCCTATGAATTAAAGGCTGTCTGGTTCTACTCCCATCTCTACCACCCACTCCTATGGGGCCTGAATTAAGGTGTTGGATTTTTAATGCCCTTCCAGTTACAATATTTTGTAATTGCCAAATCCCCACGTTAGTTGGCAAACAGATCTATACAGAACATAGAAGATTAAAATATATAATTTTTAAGCATTCATTTGACTGTAAAACTATACTTGAAGCACTAGGCAAAAAAAAAAAAGATATTCATTAAAGAGAACAGAGTTATAGTAATTGTTTAATTACCTAGCCATGGCATTCAAGATTATCATCTTGCAAAGGGAATTTTATTTCTTCAAGAAAATATCTGATACACAGCTTAGCCAGGCAGGTCCAAACGGAAGGTAGAAGAAGACAAAGTAATAATGACATAGCTAGGTGAAATAAAATTATGGGTCAAGGAGAACAAAGAAGAAGGAGGAGGAGGAGGAAAAGCAAGACAGACCAGGCAGCTGGAGCCTGAGCTTGCAGGAGTGGATGAGAAATTCCCCACCATGTCCCATGAGGGCAGTGAGAGTCTCACAACTGGGAATAGCTAATATACAATGTTAATTGAATATATTAGGGTGGAGCCAAGATGGCCGAATAGGAACAGCTCTGGTCTACAGCTCCCAGCGTGAGCAACGCAAAAGACGGGTGATTTCTGCATTTCCATCTAAGGTATCGGGTTCATCTCACTAGGGAGTGCCAGACAGTGGGTGCAGGACAGTGGGTGCAGTGCACCGTGCACAAGCCAAAGCAGGGCGAGGCATTGCCTCACTTGGGAAGCACAAGTGGTCAGGGAGTTCCCTTTCCTAGTCAAAGAAAGGGGTGACAGACGGCACCTGGAAAATCAGGTCACTCCCACCCGAATACTGCGCTTTTCTGATGGGCTTAAAAAACGGCGCACCTAGGCATTACCATTCAGGACATAGGCATGGGCAAGGACTTCATGTCTAAAACACCATAAGCAATGGCAACAAAAGCCAAAATTGACAAATGGGATCTAATTAAACGAAAGAGCTTCTGCACAGCAAAAGAAACTACCATCAGAGTGAACAGGCAACCTACAAAGTGGGAGAAAACTTTTGCAACCTACTCATCTGACAAAGGGCTAATATCCAGAATCTACAATGAACTCAAACAAATTTACAAGAAAAAAACAAACAACCCCATCAAAAAGCGGGTGAAGGACATGAACAGACACTTCTCAAAAGAAGACATTTATGCAGCCAAAAGATACATGAAAAAATGCTCACCATCACTGGCCATCAGAGAAATGCAAATCAAAACCACAGTGAGATAGCATCTCACACCAGTTAGAATGGCAATCATTAAAAAGTCAGGAAACAACAGGTGCTGGAGAGGATGTGGAGAAATAGGAACACTTTTACACTGTTGGTGGGACTGTAAACTAGTTCAACCCTTGTGGAAGTCAGTGTGGCCATTCCTCAGGGATCTAGAACTAGAAATACCATTTGACCCAGCCATCCCATTACTGGGTATATACCCGAAGGACTATAAATCATGCTGCTATAAAGACACATGCACATGTATGTTTATTGCGGCACTATTCACAATAGCAAAGACTTGGAATCAACCCAAATGTCCAACAATGATAGACTGGATTAAGAAAATGTGGCATATATACACCATGGAATACTATGCAGCCATAAAAAATGATGAGTTCATGTCCTTTATGGGGACATGGATGAAATTGGAAATCATCATTCTCAGTAAACTATCGCAAGAACAAAAAACCAAACACCGCATATTCTCACTCATAGGTGGGAATTGAACAATGAGAACACATGGACACAGGAAGGGGAACATCGCACTCTGGGGACTGTTGTGGGGTGGGAGGAGGGGGTAGGGACAGCTTTAGGAGATATACCTAATGCTAAATGACGAGTTAATGGGTGCATCACACCAGCATGGCACATGTATACATATGTAACTAACCTGCACATTGTGCACACGTACCCTAAAACTTAAAGTATAATAATAATAAAATTTAAAAAAAATTGAATATATTGCTGTTGTTTATTTTTCCCTGCATTGTACATACACTTTGAATCCCAAACCTTCAGCAAAATCGGCTACACACATAAATTCTTGTGTGAGGGACATTTTTTCAGAGAAAGGAAGGCTGAATCCCTCATCTGGGTCAACAGTAACAAGCTGAGAGAAGAGTTACGGAAAATGAGATGTAATGTGTTCAAATATTTGGTGAAGTCTGAAGAAGTGACACAATATAAAATAGTATTTGTTATCATGCAAGGAATGCAAAACCAAACTCAGCCTTATTGGACAACAAAGGGAATTTCCTGGCTCACAAAACTAAAAAGTACAGAGGTTAGTGGGCCTCAGGTCTGGCTTGATGTAGAGGTTTTTTAACATCTAATGAACCCTGTCTCTATCAAAAAATAAAAATAAAAATAGCCAGGCATGGTGGTGCACACCTGTAGTCCTAGCTACTTGGGAGGCTAACACAGGAAGATCACTTCACTTGAGCCCAGGAGTTAGAGGCTGCAGTGAGCTACAATTGTGCCACTACACTCAGCCTGGATGACAGAGCAAGTCCGTGTCTCTATAAATAATAATAATAATTGTAATAATAATAATGTAAATAGAGTTCTAGCTACATCTCTCCATGAGTCCCTTTGCTCTGTTTCAATCTATCCATTGGTTTTGGCTCCCCTCGTGGTAGTGAAAGGCTGTAGTAACTCCAGGCCTTATACCATACCACAACCCATACCATCTAAAACAGGAGAGAGCCCTTTGTTTCAAATATCCAGACAAAATCCAAAGATTCTCTTTGTTTAGACCAGATTAAGTCACACCCCTAACCCTCCCGATCTGTGTTCAAGGGGATAGAATACACTGGATGGCTTAGCTTCAATGGTGTAATATACTGCAGGAGCTGGAGGCAGATGCAGGACCCCTGGAAATACATGAATCTACAAGCAGTGTTCAGGGGCTTTTAGGAAAGGGAGAATGAATGCTGGGTGGAAAGAAGGACAATACAAAAAGTCTACTACAACAACCCCTGAGAATTCACAGACATTTTGCAAATCCATGCAAGGGGCACAATAAAAGAGTTTTTAGTTCGTTTTAACTAAATCTCAAAGGATAGGCTGACCTGGTGGTTGATGACCTGGTAGTTGTTTTGAGTATTAAGAGAAAGTGTTCATGAATACTGATTACAGTGCATGAAATAACAGTAGATCCGTACACATCATAATTCCCTTCTTCTTCTACTTTCCTTCTTCTTTTTCTCTCCAGAATATAATATATATAATTTGAAGTTTAAACCATAGTGCCGAATTTTGAAGCACGGTGTTCTTAAATTAGAAAGACGATTATAAATTATAAAACAACATTTAAAAATGGGTGGCCATCTTGGTAGGGACATGTCTATGTAGTTGTGCGTACTTCAGCATATACAAATTTGAAGCCCTCATGACAAATAGAGATGATAAGAACAGAAATAAAATACTGAAGAGTCCTTGTTTTGTTTCACTTATAGCATTAGTGAATGTATTCAAATTTACGGATGCTGTTGGTAGGGACACTAAGGAGCCAGACATGGTGGGATTCATCCGAAGAAGGGATGCTGATGAGAGAGTGCAATAACAGGACTGAAAAAGATTGGCATTTATCTGGGCCCATAAGGAAGAGGAAGATTAATCTGATGATAACAAGAATGTACCTTAAGACACAAAAACCACACTTAACAAATGGGGGTTAGTCTAAATGCAGCTTTAAATGCTGAGTCCATGCTGTGATGAAGATTAAGCACATTTTTAAAAACATGGTCTCTGCTGTCAACAAGCTTGTAGTCTCATGATGGAATCAGATCTTAAACAAATAATCCTGCAAATAAATATATAAATTATTAGTTGTAATAAATACCATACAGGAAAATAGGGAGATATGAGAGAATATCAGCCTTTTCTATCATTCATTTTAAAAATTATGTTATGTTTTATAAAAATTATTAGCACAATTATTTAGAATTATTCTAGGGTTAAATGGACACAGGCTGTCTATGCATTTATTAGCAGTTTTTGTGCAGTTCAATAACATAAATTCCCCATTCATGGATTCCTGATTCTGATTAATCTTCAATTAGGCATGATTATGTTTTCAAATAAGAGTTTAAGGCTATTACAGTTTCAGAATTACTGTATATTTAAAAGTGTGTTCTCTGTTGCCTTACCTATAAAGCTATTCCTGATTATGTAAAGTATTTGGGGGTTACATGAGGTTTCCTTCAACTTTGTGGACATTTCTTCATGATCTCCTGCCATTTCATGTTTCAGAGGAAAAGTATTTTGCAGGTAAACTGCTTCATATGCTAAAATATCTGAAAAGTTTTAGTCTTTATTTTTGAAATTTGGTGACTTTACCATGAGATAAATCATTCTCTTGTTATTTTTTGTTAGGAAGTATTCCAAAAGTACACAAAAGTAGAGAATATAATGAACCTCTGCTTAATTGCCATCCAACCTCAACCACATTCACACTATCGTACTTGTTTTTTTATTACCCCCACTGGTTTTCTTGGCTGCTGTTCTTTAACAAATCTCAGATGTCATGTTCTTTTACCACTAAACATTTCAATATGAATTTCAAAAAATAAAGGACATTTTCTTACATGACCACAGACCATTATAAAAATTAATAATAATTATTACTTAATATTAGCAATCATTTAATAATTTTAATATCATCAAATATTCAATATTATAATATTCATTCCACATTAAAACTCTCAAAGTTGATATATTATCCAAAATGTCTTTTTCTGTTTGTTTGGTTGAATTAAGATTTAAATAAGGTTCATTGTTTATATTTTCTTATATCTTTTGTTTCTTGTTTGTGTGTGTGTGTTTTGTTTTGTTTTGTTGACAGGGCCTCACTCTGTCCCCCAGGCTGGAGTGCAGTTGCACAATCTCGGCACAGTGACACGATCTTGGCTCGGTGCAGCCTCCACCTCCCGGGTTCAAGCAATCCTCCCAGCTCAGCCTCCTGAGTAGCTAGGACTACAGGTGCCTACCACCATGCCCGGCTAATTTTTGTATTTTATTTTTTAGTAGGCACGAAGTTTCACCATATTGGCCAGGCTGGTCTCGAACTCCTGGCTCAAGTGATTCTCTCACCTCGGCCTCCCAGAGTGCTGGGATTACAGGCTTGAGCCACTATGCCCAGCCTATATCTCTTATTTCTTATAAAATAATATTAAAAATCCCCACTTCATTTAGTTTTTTATGCTTTAAATATTGAAGAGACTAAGTTCACTCCATGTTCTGACTTTTGCTGATGGTTTTCTCTTAGTACGATTTAACTTGTTTCTCTGTCTCCTGTATTTCTGTAGACTGGAAGTTAGATCTAGAGGCTTGCTTAAATTTCATCTCAAATAATGCCTTACTTTCCCACTGCATTACTTTAGGAAGCACATGAAGCCTGGTGTTCCAACTTAGAGAGATAAGAAAGTTTGGGGTTCAGATGCTGACAACCTGTTTCTTCATTGCAAACATTTCCCTTGACATTTCATCTAATAGTTTTCAGCCCATTGATGACCACTGTCTGAAGTGATTTTTTTATAAGTTACAAAATGGTGACTTTTCATAATTCCTTCTGCATTTATTAGCAGTTTTTGTACAGAAAAACCCACTCACTAAGGATATTTGTTCCTGTGAAACACAGTTCGTGCTTGCAAAGGCAGAATAAATGCTCAGTTCTTTTCCTTTCATTATCAATTTTCACAGTAATGAGTTTGTGCCCTAGCAACCTCTAATATTGTAACAATGAGTTATGTCTTATTTCTTTTTTATTCTTTTTTTAATATCACTAATAACTCATAGATTTTTATATTTTCAGTGAGTTTTAAACAATTGCAATCATTATTCTCATTGATGCTCAGATTGTCACATCTTTTGCCATGGGAGCCCATCAAGCTGGCTTGTGTACTTTGACATGATCCCATTAGCCTCTGATAGCTTCCTTGCTCTTTGTGCCAACAAGATGTTCCAGAATCTTTTTGTTCATTTCCTACACCAGTCCTAGGTTCTTTTTAGAGAAAAATGGTATTTAGAACTACTGATAATATGTCATTTCAGTGGTCAAAGCCAGAAAAAAAATTTTAAGGGAGGAAAACCAGAAGTTCACACTGATATTTCCAATTCAAAATGTAAGAGTACAGATTTTCCTTGACTTCTTTATTTTGTACTTCCATCTCTGGTATCTCTTTTCTCCTATGATTAATATTTAATTTCAAGATAAAATTAATATGATTATTTGCTTGTTTTAACTCAGAATTACAAATCTAATCATTCATAAAATGAAACATCATTCTTGGTTTTACTTATTTATCAGTCAAAAAACAAGATAAAAATCACTGTGGTAAGTTTCATTTGTTGGAAGGCTACATTTTCCATCTTTGAGTATTTTTTGTTCCATTTATTAAAAATATGTATTATTTGAACCTTCTTTCTGTGCTATACATATTTAACATCTATTATATAACCTTTTTTTTTTTTTTTTTTCAAGACAGAGTCTCACTCTGTCTCCCAGGCTGGAGTGCAATGGCACCATCTCGGCTCACTGCAACTTCTGCCTCCCAGGTTGAAGCGATTCTCCTGCCTCAGCCTCCTGAGTAGTTGGGATTACAGGCGCACACCACCACACATGTCTAATTTTTGTATTTTCAGTAGAGACGGGGTTTTACCATATTGGTCAGGCTGGTCTCAAGCTCCTGACCTCGTAATCCACCTGTTTCTGCCTCCCAAAGTGCTAGAATTACAGGCGTGATATGCCACTCCTGGCCATATAATCTTTTAAATCTATGAATCCTTTTCCTCTATATGCTTTTCTGCATATTTGGGCCAGCCCACAATTTATGGAGCTGTGTTTCAGGACAGAGCCCTTTCCTATTGTCAAGGTTATTATTTATGTAAACACAAATGATCGTATAGGGTTTGAGGATAAACAAATTGCTTTGGTGCCTAACAGATATGGTTAGGTGTCAGAATCTGAAAAACTTGGGGGTACCTATGCAGTTGCTTTTGCCAATGAGAAGCACCAGTCCCAGCAAATGTGTGGGTCTTTCATTGAATAGGTAATTCCGACAGCTGGTTTCCACTTCAAACTCCATAGAAAAGTATGATCACATGGAATATAACATTATTTGACAATACATATTAAAGGCAAACCTGATCTGATTCCAAAGGCAAATGTTTGGGAAACATAATTTTTTTTTTTTTAAAGAAAAGCCAATAAAGTAAGCACTCAAGTTAATACAAAAACACTGGGGATGAGATTTTAGGAATCTGTAATGAAGAGAGGCTGGGATTTTAATGCCCAGCAGGGACAGGAATGGAGGCTTCCAGGTCCTCATAGATATAAATTGGAATCAAGTCTCTTTATACTGCTCATATCCTCAATTGATTGGAACCCAAACCTACTTCTAGTATATGTTTTAAGTATGAATTTACTTTTTTGTTTGTTTACATTGCAATTACACTGTATGATGAAAATTGATCCAAGTTCATGATTTACTGGGGCATCTGACAGAAGCAAATGCAAACTACTGCAATTTTTGCCCTATGGAATTCTCAGAGCTTATAATTTAAAAAACCAAAAATATATGATAAAATAATTTGCCAACGAAAATAGTCATCAGAAACAATAAATAGGATCTTCACATTTTTAGATTTTAAAAAGATTGTAAAATGAGTATGATAATAATGATAATTAAACAAATGAAAGATGGTACTAAACCTTAAAGAAAGAAGAAAGCCAGTGAAAAAGAACAATGTCAAAGAATCAAATAGATCCTTTAGTAATAAAAAATATAACTAAAATAACAACTCAATGTATCACTAAATAGCAAGTTTTATGCAAAGAAAGTGAAGTGCAGAGAGGTGGGTGAACTGAAGGATAAGCCTCAGACTCTTTAACAAGAACAGCTCAGGGAGACAGAGGGGTGGAAACTACATAAAGAGTTTAAGAAAGATGGAGCATAGCAGAAGAGGTCTAACATATGTCCAATACATGGGAAGCCTTGCTGAAAGGGCTACTAAAGGGTGTACTTCAGGAAAAAGAAAGTTGAACCCAGACTGAAGGATACAAGAACCAATGTAAGTAAAACAAAAGAAAACAATTTTTAAAAACCTAAACTAAAACAATATTAATAAATATGTCTATAAATCTAAATAAACAGGGGCTGGAGGAGGGGGAAAGTAAGATATCATTAATGAGGTATAAAACTAAGGTGGAATTAATTACTAAATAAAAACAATTTGTAAAATGAGAGGGATGGAGATTGGGGTTAAAATATTTAAAGGTCTTTTATTATTCAGAAGTAAGGTTTAAATATTAATAATCTCCAGAAATCTAGTATGCATGTTAAATTTTTATGGGTAATCACTAATAAATAGTATAACTTCTTGAGTCAATAGAGAGATAAAAGGAAATAAAGTATAATTTAATAGAAGGCAAGAAAGGAAAAAAATATGAAAGGAATGCATTGTAAGTATAAAGCAGAAAGTTTGACAGTAGAAATAAACATATATTGGAAAGTTTAAAACACAAATCAAATAATGTATGAATGAATCAAAGATAAAATTATTTTGGAAATTATAAAACGTTTGAAAATTAACAGTGAGATCATTAACCATGAGACAGATCAATGTGTGAAATGCAACTAATATAAATTGCTTAGAGGTCAACGTTTATAACCTTAAATATTATGGTAAGCAACTTCTAAAATGATTTCCCAGAATTCCACCTCCTTATATTCGGGTCCTTGCATAATCTCTTCCACTTGAGTGTGAGCTGGACCTGATGGCCTGTTCATAATTAATAGAATATGGTGCACATAATGAGATGTCACCGAGGCCAAGGTGTAAAAGATGTTGACTTCCACCCTGCATGTACTCTCTCAAACTCTTCTTCCTTGCCCACTCTGTTGAAGCTTCCAGGAGGTGAGCTGCCCAATGTAGAGGCCCCTGTGGTAAGGAATTGAGCACAGCCTCCAACAAAGACCCGGCAAGAAGCTGAGGCCCTCAGTCCAACAACCCATGAAGAACCGAAATCTCCCAATTACCATATGAGTGAGTGTGGAAGTGGATCCTTCCCCTGTCAAGACTTGAGATGCCTGCAACCCTGGCTGGCACAGATTGCAGCTTTTTAGAGCCACAAAACCTGAGGAACCAGCTAAACTGAGCCCAGATTCCTGACAATCAGAAACTGGGAGGTTACCAAATGTCATTTTCAGCCACAAAGTTTGGGGTAATTTGTTATCTAACAATAGATAACTAACACAAATGCATTTATAGGAAATAACAAAATAATTAAAAATTATAAGCTAAATATCCAACTGATGAAGTTATAAACAACAACAACAACAAAAAAGAAAACGAAAGAAGAGAGTAAACCAAAAGAAAGTAAAAGGAAGGAAATAATAAAGATAATGACAGACATAAGGGAGAAACAAAATCAAATAACTTGTTTTGAGTGTTTTTAACTTTTTATTTGAAATAATTTCAGACTCACAGAAAGGTTGCAAAAATATCACAGCTTCCCTATATCCTTCACCTGCTTCACCTAATGTTAACATCTTACATAACTATAGTATAATTATTGAAACCACAAAACTAACTTTTTATCTTATTTATTATTTTTTTAGATTTAGAGACAGGGTCCCATTCTGTCCTCCAGGCTGAAATTACAGTGGTGTGATCATAGCTCACTGCAGCCTGGAATTTCTGGGTTCAAGCAATCCTCCCTCATCAGCCTCCTGAGTTGCTGGGACTACAGGCATGTACTACCATGCCCAGCTGATTTTTAAAAATCATTTCTTTAGAGACAGTTGCACTGTGTTGCTCAGGCTGATCTCAAACTCACCTCAAAGCAATCCTCCCACCTCAGCCTCCCAAGTAGCTGGAATTACAGGTACAGGCCACCATGTCTGTCTTCAAAATTAACATGGATACAATACTATTACCTATAGGCATTATTGGAACTTTGCCAATTGTCTCATTCTTGTTTTTATTTCTAGCCCCAGAATTCCACATCTGATTTAACTGTTACGTTTCCTTGGCATTCTCCAACCTAAAACATTTGTCATTCTTTGTCTTTCATAAACCTGACAATTATGAAAAGTACTGATTGGTTATATTGTAGAATGTCTCTCAATTTGAATTTATTTAACATTTCTTGTATCTCAGTTTAGTTATATATTTTTGGCAAAAATTCCACAAACAAAATATGCTTTTCTCAGGGGATCATAATGGCAAGTACATTATGTCAACACATTTCATTACTGGTGATGTTAATTTTAATTACTCAGTTAAAATGATAATTGCCAGGTTTCTCTAATATAAAATTACTATTTTTATCTTGTAATTAACAAATATCTTGTGGGAGAGACTCTAAGACTATTCAAGTATTCTATTGTTATACTTTTATCCATTGATTTTAGCATTAGTTAATTCTTTTCTTTAATGTATGACTGTGATGCTTGCCAAATAGTAATTTTCTCTTCTATCATTCTTTTAATATTATATATAATATTATATAATATAATCACTATTATATATATTATATATAATCACTATTATATATAATATTATATAATATAATCACTATTATATATTATATATAATCACTATTATATATAATATTATATAATATAATCACTATTATATATAATATTATATATAATCACTATTATATATAATATTATATAATATAATCACTATTATATATAATATTATATAATATAATCACTATTATATATAATATTATGTAATATAATCACTATTATATTATATATTATGTAATATAATCACTATTATATTATATGATATTATATAATATAATCACTATTATATATATAATTAGTTATAATTATTCTGTAAGGAAGAGCTGTTCCTCTCCTGGCATATAAGAGCTGCTTAGTTGTCTTGACAAAACTAATAAAATAGACAATATTGGGTAATAATGATAATGTAACAAATGAGAAAGCACAAATAATATTGGGGATAAAAATGTGAAGAGTGTCAGAGATGCAAGAATCATAACACTTTATAACACCTTATGCCTGTGAATTTGAAAACAACTTTAAAATGCTGTTGTATAAAAATATAAACAAAATATATTTATTATTATATATTATATATAATATTTATATTATATATTTTTATATTATATTATTAAAAATATAAACAAAATATATTTAATTTGATGACATCAAATTAAATATATTAAATTAAATATATTAAAATTTGTTATATTATATATTAAATATATTGAAATAAATATATTAAATTAAATAGTGTGATATATTAGGGTATGGAAGGATTGGAAAGGAATGGGGGTGGTTTGAGCTGTATTTAAAGTGTTCAATTTATTTTGGTGCAAAAGATATTAGAAGCAAAAAATGCAATGAATTTTATTTTTCTTTTCAATTTTTCAAAGATCTAATGGTTCCATTTTCATTTCTTGCTTTTCTGTCATATTCTTTGATATTTTTGTTCCATGGAATTTATATCTTTTGAAATTCCTGAAGTTACTAGTACTGTCTAAAATTATTTTTCAAAAAATATCCTTAATCTATGTTTTGCAGCCTCTTTTCTAATTTCTTTTTTTAAAATTTTTCTTTTTTTAACTTTCATTTTAGGTTCAAGGATACATGTGCAGGCTTGTTATACAGGAAAATGCAGTTCACAGGGGTTTGTTGTACAGATTATCACATCACCTAGGTACTAAGGCTAGTTCCCAATAGTGATTTTTTTTGATCCTCTCCCTCATCCTACCATCCATCCTCCAGTAAGCCCCAGTGTCTGTTGTTCCCCTTTTTGTGTGTACGTGTTCTAAGTGAAAAAACGAAGTATTTGATTTTATGTTCCTGCATTAGTTTACTAAGGATAATGGCCTCTAGTTCCATCCATTTTTCTGCAAAGGATGTGATCTTGTTCTTTTTATTGGCTGCATAGTATTTCATGGTGTATATGTACCACATTTTCTTTATCAAGTCTACCACTGATGCTGCATAGTATTTCATAGTATATATGTACCACATTTTCTTTATCAAGTCTATCACTGATGGGCATTTAGCTTGATTCCATGTGTTTGCTATTGTGAATAGTTCTGCAACAAACATATACGAGAATGAGCATGTGTCTTTATGGTAGAAAGACTTATAATCCTTTGGATGTACACCCAGTAATGGGATTGCTGGGTTGAATGGTAGTCCTGTTTCTGGCTCTTTAAGGAGTCACCACTCTGCTTTCCACAATGATTGAAGTAATTTGCATTCCCACCAGCATTGTATACGCATTATCTTTCCTCTGCAACCTCTCCAGCATCTGTTATTTTTTCACTTTTTAATAGTAGCCATTCTGACTGGTGTGAGATGTTATTTCACTGTGGTTTTGATTTGCATTTCTCTAATGATCAGTGATATTGAGCTTTTTTAATACGCTTGTTGGTCACATGTATGTCTTCTTTAGAAAAGTGTCTGTTCATGTCCTTTGCCTACTTTTTTTTTTTTTTTTTTTGAGATGGAGTCTTGCTCTGTCGCCCAGGCTGGAGTGCAGTGGCGCCATCTCAGCTCACTGCAAGCTCCACCTCCCAGATTCATGCCATTCTCCTGCCTCAGCCTCCCAAGTAGGTGGGACTACAGGCCCCCGCCACCATGCCTGGCTAATTTTTTATGTTTTTAGTAAGACGGGGTTTCACCATGTTCGCCAGGATGGTCTCAATCTCCTGACCTCATGATCCGCCCGCCTTGGCCTCCCAAAGTGCTGGGATTACAGGCATGAGCCACCGCGCCCAGCTGCCTACTTTTTAATGGGGTTATTTTTTGTAAATTTAAGTTTTTTATAGATGCTGATATTAGACCTTGGTCAGATGCATAGTTTGCAAAAATTTTCCCCCATTTTGTAGGTTGCCTGTTTACTCTGTTGATAGTTTCTTTTGCTGTGCGGAAGCACTTTAGTTTAATTAGAATTCATTTCTCAATTTTTGCTTTAGTTGCTATTACTTTTGGCGTCTTCATCTTGAAATCTCTGCAGTTCCTATATCCAGAATGGTATTGCCTAGGTTGTCTTCCAGGGATTTTATAGTTTGGGGGCTTACATTTAGGTCTTTTATCTATCTTGAGTTGATTTTTGTATATGACATAAGGAATGGGTCCAGCTTCAATCTTCTGCATGTAGTTAGCCAGTTATCCCAGCAGCATTTATTGAATAGTCCTTTTCTGATTGCTTCTTTTTGTCAGCTTTGTCGAAGATCAGATGGTTGTAATGTGTGGCCTTATTTCTGGGTTCTCTATTCTTTTCCATTGGTCTATGTGTCTTTTTGTACCAGTATCATGCTATTCTAGTTACTGTACCCCTTTAGTACAGTTTGAAGTCGGGTAACATGATGCCTCCAGCTTTGTTCTTTTTGCTTAGGATTGCCTTGGCTATTCAGGCTCTTTTTTGGTTCCAAATGAATTTTAAAAGTTTTTTTTTTCTAGTTCTGTGAAGAATGTCATTGGTAGTTTGATAGGCATAGCACAGAATCTGTAAATTGCTTTGGGCAGTATGGCCATTTTAACGACATTGATTCTTCCTATCCATGAGCATGGAATGTTTTTTCATTTGTTTTTGCCATCTCTGATTTCTTTGACCAGTGTTTTGTTATTCTAATTATAGAAATCTTTCACCTCCTTGATTAGCTGTATTCCTAGGTATTTTATTATTTTTGCGGCAATTGTAATGGGATTGCATTCCTGATTTGGCTGTCAGCTTGGCTGTTTTTGGTGTCTAGGAATGCTAGTGATTTTTGTATGTTTATTTTTGTATCCTGAAACTTTGCTGAAGTTGTTCATCAGCCAAAGGAGCTTTTGGGCCAAGACTGTGGGGTTTTTAAAATATAGGTTCATGTCATCTACAAACAGGGATAGTTTGACTTCCTCTTTACCTATTTGGATGCTCTTTATTTCTTTCTCTTGCTTGATTGCTCTGGCCAGGACTTCCAATACTATGTTGAATAGAAGTGGTGAGAGTGGGCATTCTTGTCTTGTGCCGGCTTTCGAGGGAAATGCTTCCAGCTTTTGTCCATTCAGTATAATGTTGGCTGTGGGTTTGTTATAGATGGCTTTTATTATTTTGAAGTATATTCCTTCAACACTTAGTTTTTTGAGACGGATTATCATGAAGTCATGTTGAACTTTATCAAAAGCCTATTCTGCATCTACTAAAAAAAACCATGATTTTTGTCTTTAATTCTGCTTACGTGATGAATCATATTTATTTATTTGCATGTGTCGAACTAACCTTGCATCCCAGGGATAAAATCTACTTGGTCATAGTGGATTAGATTTGTGGACTGCGGCTGGATTCAGTTTGCAAGTATTTTGTTTAGGAATTTTGCGTCAGTGTTCATCAAGGATATTGGCCTGAAGTTTTCTTTTTTTTTTTTTTATTGTGTCTCTGCCAGATTTTGTTATCAGGATGATGCTGGCTTCATTAAATGATTGGGGAGGAGCTCCAGCTCTAGTGGTTTTTTGTATCTCAATCTCCTTCAGTTCCACTCTGATTTTGGTTATTTCTTGTCTTCTGCTACCTTTGGGGTTGGTTTGCTCTTGGTTCTCTAGTTTTTAAAATTGTGATGTTAGGTTGTTAATTTCTGATCTTTCAAATTTTTTGATGTGTGTGTTTAGTGCTATAAATTTCCCTTTTAACACTGAATTGCTTGTAAACCGATTGAATCTTTTCCTTTAAAAATGAGTGGTGTGGGCCAGGCGTGGTGGCTCATGCATGTAATCCCAGCACTTTGGGAGGCCGAGACAGGTGGATTACCTGAGGTCTGGAGTTCGAGACCAAACTGACCAACATGGTGAAACCCCATCTCTACTCTAAAAATAAAAATAAATAAAAAATAAATGGGAGATATACCTAATGCTAGATGACGAGTTGGTGGGTGCAGCGCACCAGCATGGCACATGTATACATATGTAACTTACCTGCACGTTGTGCACATGTACCATAGAGCCTAAAGTATAATAATAATAATAATAATAATAATAATAAATAAAAATAAAAAAATATAAAAAAATAAAAATAAATAAATAAATAAATAAATAAATTAGCTGGGCATGGTGGCGGGCACCTATAATCCCAGCTTCTCAGGAGGCTGAGACAGGAGAATCACTTGAACCCGGGAGGCAGAGGTTGCAGAGAGCCAAGATTGCGCCATTGCACTACAGGCTGGGTGACACAGTGAGACTCTATCTCATAAAAAAAAAGAAAAAAAAAAAAAAGAGTGGTATGGGGGCTGGATATTGGTGTTTGAGTTTAATCACTTACCTGCTAGTGGCTATATGGGGAGAGAATTGGGATTTAAAACAGCCACAGCTCAAATCCCCCTAGGTGGAATTTCTGATCTACTGCATTTTAGCCTTTTCTTTAATGCATTGTTTTCTTTGCTGAGGAGATTATATCCAGTAGCTATAAAACTGATTGTGGCCTTTCTGTTTCCTTTTTCTCCAGCTCTTCAGTCTGCCACCATTCTCTTGGGAAGTTCATCAAGTAATTGAAAATAAAAATAGCGTGTGGCTTCTAGGTCTCTTCCCACAGTTGGGTAGATGATGGGTTCCAAGCTGGATGTTTCCTTTTCCTTCCCAGCTAATTTTTCCAAGCATATGGTTATGTGCTTAATCTTTTATCTTAGGTCAGTTTTATATCTAAATTTTTTATAAGCCTAATACATTTTGATTCTTTTCAATTTGCTTTATTTTCTTCTCAAGGATACTTGTAACTTCTTTCCTTAATTTTTCATACCTGATTTCTTTCTCATTTTTCCATCTCTTTATTAGTAATTTTGTGATATTTGGAAGTATTTTAAATTCAGATTGGCATCAGATTTTTATTCAAAATGAAAAAAGATATTAGAGTAATGCCTGCAGCATCTCTGCATTCAGTCAATATGGTGTTTTTCTCTGGGAACAACAGAGAGATATTCTCAGACATGTAAAGTGTCTGGATATATTTCATTACTATATTCGTGATAAAAAAAATGACCCAAAGAAATATTCTACAACTCGCTGAAAGTAACCAAGATAGGAAATTCAAGCATTGGCACCAAGAGCTGCAAAAGAAGAAGTAGAGATCAATGGAACCTCTTAAATATGGGAACTGTCTAAATACACATGGTGCATGATTTAAACGGTCATATTTTACCAACAAGCACCAGACGTCCTCCTAAAGTAGAAACTACTTTTGTTTAGAACAATGCTTTGATAAGTGGTTTCAGATGGAAAGTAAAGACAATTATAAAACATATCTTTTTTGACAATTTACTCAGTGTTTTATTTTGTTTTTGTTTTTATTTTGAGACGGAGTCTCACTCTGTCGCCCAGGCTGCTGGAGTGCAGTGGTGTGATCTCGGCTCACTGCAGCCTCTGCCTCCCAGGTTCGAGTGATTCTCCTGCCTCATCTTCCTGAGTAGCTGGGACTACAGGCACAGGCCACCACAACTGGCTAATAATTTTTTTTTTTTTTTTTTTTTTTTTGAGACAGAGTCTTGCTCTGTCGCTCAGGCTGGAGTGCAGTGGCGCGATCTTGGCTCACTGTCAGCTCAGCCTCCCGGGTTCATGCCATTCTCCTGCCTCAGCCTCTCAAGTAGCTGGGACTACAGGTGTCCACCACTACGCTTGGCTAATTTTTTATATTTTTAGTAGAGATGGGGTTTCACTGTGTTAGCCAGATGGTCTCGATCTCCTGACCTCGTGATCTGCCCGCCTTGGCCTCCCAAAGTGCTGGGATTACAGGCGTAAGTCACTGTGCCCGGCCACTGATTTTTGTGTTTTTAGTAGAGATGGGGTTTCGCCATGTTGGTCAGGCTGGTCTTGAACTCCTGACTTTGTGATCTGCCCTCCCCAGCCTCCCAAAGTGCTGGGATTACAGGCATGAGCCTCTATGCCTGGCCTACTCAGTTTCTCTACTTCTGTTTTCTCACTTGTGAAATGGGGTTAATAGTACCTACCTCATAGGTTGTAAAAACCCTAAGTGAACATATAGCTAGTACTTGATGATGATTAGTAATTGTTATTTATCAGTGAGTAGAAATTTAAGTATGAAGACTGGAGCAGAGCAGTAGGAGGGAAGGGAAGGGAAGAAAAAAGGCTGAGCACCTCATTGAGAAGTTGGAGCTGAGCTGGTAGAACTGAAGCGTCACAAGAACATGTATTTAAGCGCATGCTTTTAGTTCTCCACTATGACACTGAAATGGACCCAACACTACCTCCCACCTCCCCACCACCACCTTTCAATTTTACACTCCCAAGACTTCAGGAAACATAACACCTACTCCTCCCTCAGTGAGTGGCACTTTGAAGGATGGGTGAATTAAGGATAAGCAGTCTTTTGTATGTTTGGGAAACACTGGGACAGAAATGTGAAATGAATTTTGAAAATTCAGCAGAAGACATAACTCAGAACCATGGGTACTTGGATGAATGCACACTGCTGAAGATTTTTTAAAATCTTGGTAAAACTGTAGAGTTTCTATAGATAAGAGAGATTCTGACAAGATCTTAAAGGACAATGATAACCCAATTGACATCTGGTATTGCAGCTTGTTAATACAGATGACAAAAGTAATTACTTATGAGTTAAGAAATAAGCACAATATGGATTTCAAAGTTTTGGTTATTTTAACAAAAACAACAGACCTAGAAGAAGTAAAAACATATTACACGTATCATCCTACATAGTATATAGGTGCTATTTCATGCTTCACATTAATAGAGAAATACAAGCTTAATCCTGCAAGACAATGCATCAGACTAAGGATTGCTTGAGCCCAGGAATTTGAGACCAGCCTAGGCAACATAGCAAGAGCCCCATCTCTACAATAAATAAATTAAATAAATAAATAAATAAATAAATAAATAAATAAATAAATAAAATTAACTGGTGTGGTGGCACACACCTGTAGTCCCACTACTTGGGAGGCTGAGGTGAGAGGATCACTTGAGCCTGGGGGGTTGAGGCTGCAGTGAGGCATGATTGCGCCACTGTACTCCAGCCTGGGTGATGGATTGAGACCCTCTCTCTCTCTCTCTCTCTCACACACGCATACACACACACACAAAGACATCAGACTGGTCCACTATCTTAATGACATCTTTTTTAAAAGATTTGGGTTGGTGAAAGGATCAGGAACCCTAGATGACTCAGTGACACACAGGCTTGCTGGTACATGTGGGTAAATCTCAGGAAGTACATGATCTTAGAAGTGACCAGAAGTTTTTGAGTGTTCAATATTCTGGGGTATGTCAGGATGTTTCCTTCAAAGTAAAGAACAAACTGCTGCCACTTTCATCCTCTATTCATAAAAAGAGCCAAAATACTTGATGGGCGTCTTTAGGTATTAGATATGTGCTACCCTAACTCATTAACTAGATGATCTGAAAAGTTGCTCACTTGGAATAGACCACCTAACGAGAAGGCTCTGTGGCTGTTCCATGGGGCAGGGTGCATAGATACTCCAAGTGGGTGCTTTTCTGAGGAACCTAACCGATGCAGTCATTATAATAAAACCCTGTGGTTGGCTAAACCAGAAATGAGGGTTTGTAATTATTCTAGGATGGTAAGAGAAAATACAAGCGATATAGCAGGAGAAAAATCTAAGAGTTTGAAATCTGTTGCTTCTGGGGAGCAGGACAGGAAGGAACAGCTATTTCTCATTACTATTGACTTTGTAACTATACACTCATATTTTTGTCATACAGATTTTTAAATAATTTGAAAATTGATCATTTTCATTAGTAAATTAATCAGCCAAAACATCTTATTCTTAAAAATAATTTTATCTTTTTAAAAATCTAAATGTTCAATAGGAAAGTTTGACATGGGAGATTTAAATCTCTTTTTTCCTTTAATGTACAACATTTACTCAGGCTTTCATTTTTCTAATGATGACATTACTGAAACATACTTCTGGGTAATACATGCTTCCTAAGCCATTTCTGTTCCTCCAGCAGAATCAAGGAAATAATGTGTTCACTAAGTTAAAACTCTGATTCTATCAAAGAAAACATTCCCGTCCTCCATTGAACTCTATGTGGTATGCTTAATGTGGATAGGAGTTGCAATGTTGCTATTTGAAAGAATTATGAAACGTTGTTTAGAACTTAATAAGATAAAAGCAAAAATGTTGTACTTTATTACATATTAATTATATATTTATATATTTAATATTACATATTTTGCATTTTACATGTTTCAATACTAAAGATTTAGACACATCTTATATTACATATTTTGTACTTTATTACCTATTTGGATATTCTTGTAAAGGAGTATTCTTTCACAAAAGTTAATGGTTTGGTGAGATTCTTAAAACTGAAATCTGTCCTTTGGATAGCACAATCTGTAATCAATACTGGCATCATTGTTACTCCTAGTCAGCTGAGTAATTGGCAGCTAATGACTGGTTTTCCAATAACACCAACCTCAAATTCCCCTTTAGACAGAGTTTTGGCTAGGGTTCAGAAACTTCCTGACTTCTTGCGCTGTTTTTGTTTTAATGCAGTGGAGAGCTTTGAAACACCTTCAGAGCTTTAAGGCAACACTGTTTTTGGTCTGATGAATTTTCTATATCTTGGTTATTTGACTTCTCGGGTAAGTTTTAATATGTTATGACCTCTCAGGTAAGGCATTAGTTATTCAAAACAAATGTGTTTTTTAAAAAAGAACAGGAGACTTCCCTTGGAGTTGGGAAACAAAAAAAAGAACAAAAATTTCTCAATCTGCAGGGTCACCCTGACTAGCACCCTGCTTAAATTGTGCACTGTCCAACTCCAGAGAGTACTAGTCACAAAAACTGTAAGAATGGAGCTCCAGAAGTGTGCATCACAGTGGCCCTGGAATCTCCAACAGACAATGGACTCCCAGATCGCAAGGTGCATCCTGCTATTCAGCATACAAAGATATTTCAGCACTTAAAATAAACATATTATAATTCTAATCTCCTTTTCAGGCTCACTTTAAAAAATGTATTATCTCCTGAAAAGCACAACCAAGGGAATAGAAAACATCAGAATCCTATCACTAATATTTCTGTTAGAATTACATTAATTTTCAAATAATTGACATCTTTATTACATTTTCAGTCACTGTCTAAGATCCACACATAATTCACTTTTCTTTTTTTTTTTTTTAAGTTTCCTTTAAATGTTGTAATTTTCTTATTTTAACTTCCTCACAACTTTTGTTAAGTTTATTGCTGGTTAGCTTTTGTTTTTGGTTCCTGTTATGACCAAGATCTTTTTTGAGATATGTAAATCTTTAGCTTTTGGATGTATTACACTCTTCTGAACTCTCCAAAACTCATGCTGTTTACCCGTTCTTAACTTTATCCCTTGACGCTCTACTTCTGAACCCTGAATATCTACTGCTTTCTCAGTACCTAGAGGGAACCCGTATATCAAAATAAAACCTTTGGTATTTTATTATTTCCTGTGTTTCAACCAGAGCAAATGATTAACATTGTGTTTGAAGTTGCTGATGCTATTCTGAAAAATTCTGATCCAAGACTTCTCTTGCTATTTTACTCAATTATTGATATTAAAGGCACAGTTCATGACACATGGCAAATCATTAACATTTTCCTCCAAATGAGACATCCAACTTGTTAAAGAACCCTGAAACAAATTTCTCACTGGATTTTCAGTTTGAATAATGTAATTGCATTCAACTTGAGTTCCTTTAAGTATATCCTGCTATGAGTACTTCCAATGCGCCTTCCTCTATGGGCACAATTATGTCTCAGTGAACAGCAGGTTGAAACTACATCAAAGAGAAGGACTATTTTAACAGTTCAACACAGTGAATTGGATGTCAAGAAATCTTAGTTTTGCGACAGCTAACCGGGACAATAGCATTTGTCTATAACTATGTATAAGTATCTGAAGGTTAATATTTCTTATATTTGCAATTTCAAAAATCCTTTTAGCCTTAATGTTGGGCGTGGTAAAAAAGTAAATTAAGAAGCAGAAGAATCGGCAGGGCGCGGTGGCTCACGCCTGTAATCCTAACACTTTGGGAGGCCGAAGCGGGTGGATCACCTGAGGTCAGGAGTTCAAGACCAGCCTGACCAACCTGATGAAACCCCGTCTGTACTAAAAATACATGAGGCCGAGGTGGGCAGATCACGAGGTCGGCAGATCGAGACCTTCCTGGCTAACACGGTGAAACCCCCTCTCTACTAAAAACACAAAAAATTGGCCGGGCATAGTGGCGGGTGCCTGTGGTCCCGGCTACTCCGGAGGCTGAGGCAGGAGAATGGCGTGAACCCAGGAGGCGGAGCTTGCAGTGAGCCGAGATCACGCCATTGCACTCCAGCCTGGGTGATAGAGCAAGACTCCGTCTCAAAAAAAAAAAAAAAAAAAAGAAAAAGAAACAAACAAAAAATTAGCTAGGCGTGGTGGTGTGCTCCTGTAATCCTAGCTACTCGGGAGGCTGAGGCAGGAGAATCACTTGAACCTGGTAGGCGGATGTTGCAGTGAGCTGAGATCGCGCCATTGCACTCCAGCTTGGGCGACAAGAGCGAATCTCCATCTCAAAAAACAAACAAACAAACAAAACAAAACAACACAAAAAAATAAGCGGGAGAATCGTCTAAAATTAAATTTAAAGGAAATCTTTGAGGCCACCCAGCCCCATTCCTCCAGAAGAGAGAATGTGATGCACAGATGCCTTTTTAAATATGAGAGCAAGTCAATACTGTAGACAGAAGCCAGCCCGCAGATATCAACTAGAACTTAGCTACCTAGTATAACACTTGATCCTGTAACTTTACTAACTACTGTTGCTTTATGAAATGTACTTTAAACCGATAGTCCAGAGCATAGGAGGTTAAATGCCATAGAGGTGTATTTTTCCTACCAAGCTCATCTATGATTAAGGGCAGAGGGAAATGTTCTCATCTGGTACTCCTCTACTATTTGAGAATTAAAAAGCCACTTTGGACTGTCTGCCAGTGGCTTCTCCACATGGTGTAGCTCCTGGAAAGTTTACTTGACACACATTTGAATCTTGGTATGATTACCTGAAAGTAATAAAAGTTAAATTTTAAAAAGTAAATCACAATTTGTCACATCTCTGTATTAGTTTGCTAGGATTGCCATAACAAAGTACCACAGGCTAGGTAGAGACATTTATTTTTCATAGTTCTGAAGGCTGGAAATCCAAGATCAAAATGTGGGCAGGTTTAGTTTCTTCTCAGGGCCTGCATGTGGCCGTCTTCTGTGTCTCCATATAGTCTTCCCTTCTGTGTCTGCACCCTCATTTCCTTTTCTTATAAGGATACCAGTCATATTGGATTAAGGCCCAGTCATTATTGCATTTTATCTTAATGAACTCTAAAGGCACTATCTCCAAACAGGCATATTCTGAGATACCGGGGATTAGGGCTTTGGCATGAATTTTGCGGGGGACACAATTCAGTCCACAACGGTTCACTACTCAAAAACTTTCCCTGACTAGTTTTGAAAACTCTTCCCTTGTAGCTCTCCCTCTTGCTCACTAATCTCCAGTTGAATAGGCTTCCGCTCAATTACTAAAATGTGCAAGACATTTTCTGCAAGAGTTCTGTAAACACTACGCCCTCTTCCTGGAACGCTGTCTCCTCAGCTTTGCCTGACTAATTCCTTACTGTTTTTGGGGTCTCAGCTTAAATATTTCTTCTCCAAAAGGTAGGATATCAAATTAGGCATAAAATTCGATGATAGAAATATATCCATATATGTAAATAACTGTAATTACTGCAAAACAGACTAAATGATCCAGGAAAGTAGACAATATTTTCAGATTAGCTAAAAAGATCAAATTCCAGCTCTGTGTTATGTATAAGAAACATAAGTTTGAAAATAAAAACACAGACAAACATAACCTATGCAAATTATAAGCAAAAGAAAACTGAGGTGTCTCCATTAATTATCAGACTAGACAGTTTAAACACAAAGAAGAAAAAACAATCGTTATGAGTGATAAATTCTATATCAAAATTGTGACCTTCCATCTCTCAAACTTCACCAATAAGAAAGTAAAATGACAATCCACAAAATGGGAAAATATATTTTCAGAACTACAACTGGAAGATAATTAAAATCTGTAACATATAAATAACTTTTTCAAATTAATGACAGTGAGAAAAACAGCCCACTAGAAAATGGGGATATCATTTCAACAAATAATTCACAAAAGAGAAAACTTACAAAAAGATGCTTAATATCATTAGTAATCAAGGAAATGTATTTTAAATCACAGATGCCATTTCACATCTTTAGATTAGCAAAAAGGAAAAATGTTAACATTTTCAAGTCTTGCAACGATGTAGGGTACCTAGAACTCGTCTAAAAAGCAGATGGGAGTATAAATTGATACAGCTTTGGAAAATGACTTGGCATGATTTATGTAAGTAGAAAGTAGGTATACACTAAACATGACTCAGCATTTTACTCCTAGGTTTATAATCTGGACTGAGGACCAATGAGCTGTGTCCTGAGGGCCCAATCTAGCCCAAGTCTTGTTATATTGTAATATATACATGTCCATTTGTTTATGTAGTGTCTACGGCTGCTTTCGCAGTATACAGGCAGAGTCAAGTAGTTGCAACACAGACCATATGGCTCTCAAGCCAAAAATATTTACTATTTGGCCTCTAACAGAAAAAGTTTGCCAACCTTTGATCTAGAGAAATTCTTGCATTTGTCCACCAGAAGACATTTACAAAAACATTTATGGCAACACTGTTTTCAACAAGAAACTGGAAGCAACCCAAATGTCCATCAATAGTAAATTGTTACACAGAATAAAAATATGAGTTAACTAGAGTTTCACATAACAAAATGATGCATCTCAGGAGCATAATGTTGAACAATAGAAATGCCTCAGAAAAATTACAGTATGGTTCCATTTGCATAAAATTTATTATAGTACCTTATTATTTAGGTGCACAAACATGTGGTAGTATTGTACATAGAAGGAAGACAATGATAAATTCAAAATTCAAGATAATGGCTAGCTCTGAGTGGGGATGCAAAGGGAAGAGATTCTGAAAGGGTAGGGGCAGGTTTTCCAAGTTAAGGTAGGTAATGCTTTCCTCCTTAAACTTGGTGGTGGTTCCCAGGTGCTCATTATATTATTTTTCTTTATATCCTATTGTTATAAACAGAATTGTGTCCTCACAAAATTCGTATGTTGAAGCCCCAATCCCAGTGTCATTCTATTTGGAGATAAGAACTTTATGGAGGTAATTAAGGTTAAATGAAGTCATAAGCATGGGGCCCTAATCCTGTAGAACTGGTGTCTTTATAAGAAGATGAGGGGACATCAGAACATGTGTTTTTCTCTCTCTCTCTTTCTCTCTCTTCTCTCTCTCTCTCTCTCTCTGCCTCTGTCTTTCTCTCTCTGCACAGGCACAGAGGAAAAGCCAAGTGAGTACACAATGAGAAGTTGGCTGTCTACAAGCCAGAAAGAAAGTGCTTGCCAGAAATAGAATTTGCAGGAATCTTGATCATGGACTTCTATCCTCCGGAACTGAGAAAAATAAATGTCTGTGGTTTAAGCCATCCAGTCTGTGGTATTTGTGATGGTAGCCTGAGCAGACTAACATAAACACGAACATGTTTATAAATGTTTTATGCATTCAATATTTTTATTAAAATTGTGGGAGTAATAAGACCTCTTGAGGGGATATTTAAGCTGAGTTCTGAAGAATAAGTAAAGGTATCATATCGAGTACAATATTTGTATCTCTCAAGTGATTGAATGTATCGGCATTAATTTTATCCTGTGTCAGTTTTGGTATTCTGTGTCTTTAAAGGACTTATTTAAATTATCCAATTTACTGACATGTTCATGCTATTTCCTTATGATCCTTTTAATGTCTATAGGATCTGTAGCCATGTCTCTATTTCATTCTTGATACTGATAATTTGTGTTTTCTTTTTTTTTTCTTTATGAGTCTATTTAGAAATGTATTGGGTTTTGATCCTTTCAAAGAACCAACTTTTGGTTTCACAGATTTTCTACAGTTTATTCATTTTCCATTTAATTAAAAGTTCTATTATTATCATCTTTATTATTTCACTTTTTCTGCTTATTTTGGATTTTACTTTTCTTTTGAAACTTCAGTAAATGGAAATTTAGATCATTGATGTTAACCTTTCTTTTCCAATATAAACATTAAGAGATAAAAACTTTCTAAGGACTGCTTTTTGCACGTCTCACAAAATTTGATATGTTTTCAACTTCATAAAAAATGTTTTCTAATTTCCCTTGCATTTCTTCCTTGACCCATTGATTATTTGGAGTATGTTACCTAACTCCGAAATATTTAAAGATTTTTCAGATATCTGGGTTTTTTCTGTTCTAATTTGATTCTGTTGTGGTTAAAGAACATATCTTGTATGATGTCAGTCTTTTAATGTATTCAGACTTGTTTCATAGTCCAGCACATAGTCTATCTTGTTACACTTTCCATGTACACTTGAAAGTAATATGCACAGTTGACCCTTGAATAATTCAGAGGTTAGGGACATAGATCCCTCACACAGTTGAAAATCTGTGTATAACTTTTGACTTTCCAAAAACTTAACTACTAATAGTCAACTGTTGACCAGAAGCCTTATCAATAAAATAGTCAACTTACACATATTTTGTATGTTGTGTGTATTATACACTGTATTCTTACAATAAAGCATGGTAGCGGAAAGGAAATGCTATTAAGACAATCATAAAGAAGAGAAAATGTATTTACTATTCGTTAAGTGGAAGTGGATCATTGTAAAGGTCTTTATCCTCATTGACTTCATGTTGAGTAAGCTGAGGAGGAAGAAGAAGAGGAGGGATTGCTGTTTCAGAGGTGAAAGGGGAGACAGAAGAGGCAGGCACACTCAGTGTAACTCTTCTTGAAAAAAATCCGTGTATAAGTGGACCAAGTAGTTCAAACCCCTTTTGTTCAAGGGTCAATTGTATTCTTCAATTGTTGAGTGTAGTGTTCTTTAAATGTCAATTAGGTTAAGTTGGTCGATAGTATCATTCAAATCTTTTATATCTTTCCTAATTTTTTTGTCTACTTATGTTGGAGGCCGAAAGAGTGAGGGTCGTGACCAACTCAGTATACCACACTGGAGGCTATACAAGCAAACAGCAAACTGTTCTCATGAATGCAGGTTGTTGGCAAACTGACAAACTGCATCTGCCGCCCAGAAGGAATGCTGAGGGCAGTCAACCCCCAGGGGCAGTGTTTCTTGTGATTATCTACAGGCACAATTGAAGCTTGTTAGCAATCATGTGAACCTGTGATCAATCAAGCAGCTGACCAATCCTTACCTCCTCCTCCCTGCTCTTTCTACCCAATAAATACAAAGGGCTGTAGAAGCTCAGGGCTGCCTTTGCTCACTAGAAACAAGGAGCCCCCAACCCCTTTTTTAAAACAAATCCTTTTTCCTTTGTTTTCATTTCTGCATTTGTCCCCTTTCACTCAGTCCTGTAGTAATGGTCACATACTTATGCTTTTATGAAAACGTTGTTAAATTACCATCAGTAATTGTGAATTTGTCAATGATGTAAGTTTTTTTCTTGTGCGTTTTAAAGTTCCATTAAGTATATACACATCCACTATTGTTATATCAACACATATTTTTTCTCTAATTTTCTCCATACTTACTCATCATGGAATGATTACTTTTTAAAGAAATTGTATAAACAGTAATTTCTCAATGTAAAGAATTTTTTTTAAAATACAGAGCAAAATAGCAAAGCCTGTCTACCTTCACCCTCCTCCACTTATCCATCTCACATCTAATGCTATTAACATTTTGATGAAAAAATCCAGGCTTAAAAAAGCTTTCTTAAGCTCCCATCTTCAAGCCATAGTTTTAACCCAGGGAAAGTTTGAGACTGAGCTGTGTATCTTGGTCTGATGGTCAAAGTGATCATTTTCTATGCCCTCCACCATGAACCAGGTTGTAAAGGAGAGCTTTGTAGTAGTTAAAGTCAGAGAAAAGAAACTAGAGAATTCCTCAATCTTGTGGTGACTGGTTTTCAAAACACGCTTTAGCTGTTGGTGATGTGCAGGCCCAGTGAAATGTCCTGGCTGACCAAACTAACGCAGGAACAGAAAACCAAACACCGCTTGTTCTTACTTATAAGGGGGAGCTGAACAATGAGAACACATGGACGCGGGGAGGGGAACAATACACACTGGGGCCTGTGGGGCAGTCGGGTCAGAGGAAGGAGAGCTTTAGGAAAAGTAGCTAATTCATGCTGGGCTTAACACCTAGGTGATGAGTTGATAGGTGGAGCAAACCACCATGGCACACATTTACCTATGTAACAAACCTGCACATCCTACACACATACCCTGGAACTTAAAATAAAAATAAAAATTAAAATTAATAATAATAATAAAAAAAATCCTGGCTGACATATGTGAGAGGCATATGTATGTGAGGTTTTAAAATTAAAAACCACTTTGTATCATTCTATTACACTCTGTTAGTAAATATATTCTAGATTCGGATACTCTATCAGTGGAATCAGTATGTCTCCAATACTTAAGAAGGAGATGTGTACTCATAAATTTAAGGGATCAGGGGACTCTTCAGTGAGTATTCTGTTTTCTAAATACCTCTTTTTAAAAATTCTGTGTATGCTATTTTCCTTTCCACATTTTGACTAAGAAAAGTCCTTACATGAAAGTTAACTACCAGTAAAAGTCCTTAAATGGCCCTAAAGTCACTTACCACTTATACTCTCCAGTTCTATTGCTAAAGTTTGTTTTCCCTTTCCCTTAGCAAAACAAATGATGTGGAATATTTCTCACAGGAAGCTGTATCAGTAGTCCAGGACATGAAAAATAACATAGAATTTTACTTTGCTCTCCTGAAGATTGAGTGCTAGCTAACTAATTTCACCATTTATTTCAGGATGAACTTTCAAGGTGGAGATAGCAAAATCTGGCGCTCTGAATCTCACCCATTTCCTCTAGGGGAGAGATATAAAAGAATGACCCGATCTTATAAGTAATAGGACTCAGATATTTATGTTCTAAAACATACATAATTTTCATTGTGGAATATAATGGCTCAGTAGGAATAGGTTTATCTTTTGAATCTATTTTCAATTTTATGAGGCAAACTTTAATTTGATGTTTCCTAAAGTCGCTGCCCTCTCAAGTTTCTAAGGATAGCTCCTCATTCTCATGTGTCAGAATTGATAACAGTCAATCATTTCTGTGTATCCATCGAGTTCATTTATTATACATTTCGATGTATAAATAATAATAAGTAATACGTTTGTATAGTACTTTAAGGCTTACAAGACAATGACATTAAATATTTCACTTGTTGTGTCTCATTGACTCAAACATTTTACATTTTAGCATCTCTGAAATCAGGATATATCTTGCAATTGATGGTTTTATAGTTTAACTAGCAGTGTTTTTTTTCCCTTAGTTGTACATAAAATAATGGGTGTCTTATAATCAATCATATCTGAGAGTCTATAAAGCAGAGTAATTCTGACCAAAATTTTCAATTTGATATGATAATTTTACTGATAAAAGAATTGAGGCTAAAAGAGGTAACATGTTTTTCACAAAGATGACATAGGAAGTAGTGGATCTTGAATTTGAAATCTGACTCTTAAACCCATTCGTTACTACAATGGTATTCATCCAGGGTGGTCAGATGGTGCAGAAAGAATATTACCATCAAAGAATGGTGTAGACAACAAACCATAAGTGAACAATAGAATATGAATCATCTACTTCACATTTTTACCCAGAAATCTTTGCAGATATTCCCCTGCATCCTCTGCCTCAACATACCCACTCAGATATTAATCCACGAATATCTTGTTTCATAATTTCGAGTCTTCCCACTTCTGTTCTCAAAGCCACAACACTAAATGTTTACTCAGATTTAGTGTATTAAATTGTCCTCCACCTTGTAACTGACACATATCCCATGCATCACACCCCAACACTGGACATAACTTTCCCCGGCATTATTTGGATTATACCGTTCACATCCTGGAAACTCAACCAAGCTTCCAGTTTTCTCCATTTTTTTTTTTTTTTTTTTTTTTTTTTTGAGATGGAGTCTCGCTCTGTCGCCCAGGCTGGAGTGCAGTGACCCGATCTCAGCTCACTGCCAGCTCCGCCTCCCGGGTTCATGCCATTCTCTTGCCTCAGCCTCCCGAGTAGTTGGGACCACAGGCGCCCACCACCATGCCCGGCTAATTTTTTGTATTTTTAGTAGAGACCGGGTTTCACCATGTTAGCCAGGGTGGACTTGATCTCCTGACCTCGTGATCCACCCGCCTCAGCCTCCCAAAGTGCTGGGATAACAGGCACGAGCCACTGCGCCTGGCCCAGTTTCCTCCTTTTTCATGTTGTGTGGGTGCTGAATTTGTAGGAGCAAATCTTGAGTGTACCTATAAGATAAAAACAATCAAATTTTATAAACAAACAAATAAGCAAATACAGTCAGCGTAGTGCTTTTGTTTTTGTTTTGAGATGAAGTCCCACTTTGTTGCCCAAGCTGGAGTACAGTGGCGTGATCTCAGCTCACTACAGCCTCTGTCTCCTGGGTTCAAGCGATTCTCCTCCCTCAGCCTCCTGCCTCAGTAGCTGGGATTGCAGGGGCATGCCACCACTCTCAGCTAATGTTTGTATTTTTAGTAGAGAGAGGGTCTCACCATGTTGGCCAGGCTGGTCTCGAACTTCTGACCTCAGATGATTCACCTGCCTCGGCCTCCCAAAGTGCTGAGATTACAGGTGTGAGCCACCACACCTGGCCCTGGTGCAGTGTTTTTTGACATGTTAAAACCCAACTAAGATCAATGGAAAGTCCAAAATGATCAATGGCCTACAGAACAATCATAACAACTTGGAGCAGATGCCTAAAAATGGTTTGTTATGAATAAACTTTTGTTTGTAAGGCAAACATGGCCTCCTCAGAATTGAAATCTAAGATTGGACCTTACCAGAATATCCACAGCACAAAGAAGTTTACTGAGATACATGTTAGAGGGAGATGTATTTTATGATCTCAAAACCATCTTACTAACTTTTGGAAGGATGCCCGTGTTAAATAAAGACTAATCAAATTCCATGAAAATCAGTAGTACTTACCTTCCGGCTAGCAAGGGCTTAATATGGCAGCACCTGTCTTTTCTCTGTATATCTTTAACACAGTGCCAGACCCATGGTCCTGGACAGAGCATTAAGACTCAGCAGCTATGATTTGTGTTATGATCTCACTTTCAACATCAAGTAATTTAGCATCAAAATATTTTTAAATAATAGCATATTTTTAATTATGGGAAGAATTTCACTCCTGTTTTTAAAAAGTAAACCTCCAATGTAAGAAAGCAATTTACTTTCTTGGTTAAATAAACAAAAATTCCTTGAATAAACTTCCTGCATTCGGGTACAGTCAATGTTGGATGAAACTTTTCCCAGTATTTTGCTATAAGTTCAGGTTGCTTAGTTGTCTAAGACAAAATGTGACAAACAGATCAACTAGATGTCAAGAGATGCATTCTAGGTTTAGATCTGCTTTTATTTAATACCAGCTTCTGGGTCTAGAAGTCCCCAAGTCTTCCAGTCTCCTGGGGCCACTCTTTCCTTTAGTATGTGAAATAAGATGGCACCAGTCTATCTGATATGCACAGCAGGAAGTTCAAGCCTTCCCCAAGATTTTAGGGCATTTCTAGAGGGACCTTACCAGTTCATGCACACCTCCCATTCTGGATTTATGCTCCTTCTGGATTCTCAATCACTGTACTTATTGGTCAATACCTGGGCTGCTGTCCTCTCTCTGAACTTCCTTACCCCATACCCGACCCCACCTCTCTTCCCTCGTTTTCTCAAAGGACGCTAACCACAGCTGTTCTGTGTAGCAGACATTTTATTGAAGGCTTAGGCTAACAGAAGTGAATTACGTACAGAGAGGTTAGAATTGGCAACCACATAAAATTGAGAATTAGATATCACTGTGTTGAGATCCGAAGGTCATCTCTACTGCAGATCACTTTTTCTGGGTCCTTCCCTCCAAACTTCACTTGCTTCCATCTTCCTGGGTCCCCTCCCTCAGCCATGACACGTCTTTTCCATCTCTCCCTTTCTGCCTCCCACTTCCACTGTCAGCTTAGATTCTCCCAAAAACTCTTTTTATCCAGAGGAAAAAATTCCAGTTACTTTGAAAAGCAACATAATTAACTTCATTGGCCTTGATCTTAACTTTTCAGGCCATGCCCTACCGACTTTTAATGCCAAATAGGTTATTTGCCATACAAAACCAAAAATTTTACCCTAAGAGGAATTTGGACTTTCCACCAGGTCTGACAGCTTAAACTGAAAATAAAAAACAAAATAAATAAATAAGTAGGTTTACAAGAACATTTTTCTCATTCCCACTAGTGTTGTCATTAAGGAGTATACTGAACACAGATCATTCCAGACAAAAGGCCAAAACTCCATTCTTCTGAAGGTTTTTTTTTGCGTGAATATTATTTGGAGAAATGGAAATGTTACTAAAACTGTGTATATCTTAATTTACCCACATCACAAATCTGCACACCCTGCACATGTACCCCAGACCTTAAAACAAAAAGAAAAATTTTTTTAAACCCCACAAATCTGTGTATTTTTTACAGCTCTGTGTTATAATGTCTATAATTCATTTAAAAATACTTTAGAACAGACAGCATGATGTAAATAAATGTGTGTATTAATTTTAATCTACACCTTCAGGGCTGTTACTTATCCTAATTAGAAATTTATACTGAGAGAGAGATCAGCTAGCATTTAATCAGAAAGGCCACAGCTATCCAGGGGCAACATATGTTTATCTTCAATCAAAACTAGAAACTTTGCTAATTTATATATTGAGTATTGAAATGGCTTTGTATTTATGAAATTACTGACTTGATAATTAGCACAAAGAATATTAGAAATGGTTAGATTAGTTAAGTGGCACTAGAGATATGTGGATTGAGTAAATTACTTTAGATATATAGGCCACACTTGCATGCACCTGCAAGCCTTTGAGATGGCACCTGGGACATGACTCCAGTCCCAATTTTAAAGGCTAATGGTTGTCTGTTGCCAATTACTAGGCAAACTAAATTCTATTTTTGGACTGTTGCTATACTTGCTTCCAGTGAACCCTCCATTCAAGATGTTCGCAGATTGCACAAAAGAACTGAGAGCTAGGCCTTTCTGGAACTCACAGAATGAGTTGTATGATGGTTTATGTGCCTGCTTGCTAAAAATGTTTGTCTAATAAATGTATGTATGTAACAGAATTTGTTCTTAGACCTTGATTTCTTTAAAAACATATCCAGGGCCGGGCGCGATGGCTCATGCCTGTAATCCCAGCACTTTTGGGAGGCTGAGGCAGGCAGATCACAAGGACAGGAGTATGAGATCAGCCTGGCCAATATGGTAAAACTCCATCTTTACTACAAATACAAAAATTAGCCATACATGGTGCCGGGTGCCTGTAGTCCCAGCTACTCAGGAGGCTGAGGCAGGAGAATTGCTTGAACCTGAGAGGCGGAGGAGGCTGCATTGAGCCAAGATAGCACCACTGCACTCCAGCCTGGGTGACTGAGTGAGACTCCGTCTCAAGAAAAAAAAAAAAAATCCAGTTGGGCACAGTGGCTAATGCCCATAATCCTAGCACTTTGGGAAGCCGAGGAAGGAAGATTGCTTCAGGCCAGAAGTTCAAGACCAACCGGGTCAGCACAGTGAGACCCCGTCTCTAAAAAAACAAATAAAAATAAAATGAAACAGATCATGGAGGAATAGCTAAAGCTCTGTAGGAGCTTTGATTTCAGTGAATACTAATATCTACCAGAAAGAACCTAATAGTTGCACATGACTAAAGTGATTCAGATGAGTTCCAAACTCTCTTGTAGCCAGAGCTCGACTGTGGTAGGGTCACCATCTGCTCCTGCAGCGCATTTTGCATGTTTAGACATATAATGCATGCTTAATAAATGTAGAATGAATGAATAACTAGGGCATATCATGTATCTAACTAGGTTACTGAGGAGATAAGAATGAAAAGGAAGATGCATTGTCCTTGTTCATTTCATCATTTTGGTGTGTCATGTAGAAATTTGGATATGGACACAATAGAAGTGAAATCAGCCAGGCTGACTATTTCAGGACAGGGCCTTGCAGAGGAGTACCTGAATTATACACTCTTATCAGCAAGCAGGGGTGATCAGGCCCAAGAAACTATTTTGCAAAACTGAAGTGTTTGAAAACTGAGGTAGGCACCAGAACTGTCAATTTGTTGCTTTATAATGAGAAATAAAAATAACACGAGCCAAAATTCTAGCATCAATGTGGCCAAAGAAGCTCTAAAAAAGACATTAATGGACAGATAAGTCAAAATAAGAGTTACCTGGTAAACATGGGTGTTAAGCAAATGAGCTAGTAAGTAAAATGTTTAACAAACATTATATGATTTTGTCTTATTTATCTCTATGTTAGAGATGCAATATTGACAATAGAGCACAAAGTTGATGGCCAGGCCCCCTCTCTCCACCCCCCCCTTTTTTTTGTTTCTTTTTGGGTTTTTTGTTTTTGTTTTCTGAGATGAGGTCTCACTCTGTCACCCAGGCTGGAGTGCAGTGGCTTGATCACAGCTCACTACAGTCTCGACCTCCTGGGCTCAAGCAATCTTCCACTTCAGCCTCCAGAGTAGCTGGGACTACAGGCAGGCACCGCCATAACCAGCTAATTTTTTAAATTTTTTGTAGAGATGAGGTCTCACTATGTTGCCCAGGCTGATCTTGAACTCCTGGGCTCAAGTGATCCTCCCCCCTCAGCCTCCCAAAGTGCTGGGATTATAGGCGTGAGCCACCACACCTAGCTATACCTTAAGTCTTGTTACCATTGAATTTTGTGAGCCTGGATCCACTGTCAGTTTGGGTAAATTTTGCATTACTTTTTATACATACTCTAAGGATATACTAAACTTAGCACATATTTGGCACTCCCTAATCTTGGTACCAACAGCAGATAAGCATCACCATTGATTGTCAAAGGAGGGAAACACTCATTACAAGATCCTCACAAACAGCCTGCTTTACTTTGTATACACTTTTGATAATCATGATGATCTGAATGATAAAGCTTGAAGAAATATCAGATGATGGTCTGCTCTAAGTGGCCTTTCCTCCTTAGATATAAACATCTAAATTATTCCATCCACATTTTTTAGTGCTCATTATTGTGAAAACATTATATTAAGCTTTATGGACTATTTGAAAGAAGAACCAAAATTGTAGCCCTACTCATGAGAAGTCTTACATTTAGTTAGAAAAATTTGGTTCAGACACACAGCACAACTAGAGTTACTCTGAGATAGTCAAGTTGGTAGATGGTCTAGTTTTGAGCTTAAAAGCTTTATTCATCGAATGAATGCTACAATAAATGCTACTTTGTTCCCGGAACTGAAATTACAAAAGGAAAATTAATGAAATAAGTTTATAGAAATCAGCATGGGAATATGGCAAGGAGATTTCGTGCAAAAAGGGAAGTGAATTCTGTCTCGTTGGATATTTAGAATGGGTAAAAGAGACGGGATGAATATTCTAGACTAGGGGTACAGCAAGAGGAACGGTAGAGGATTAGAATGACCACAGTGAGTGAAGAGAATGAGAACATGTAATCAATTAGTGAGGCAGAAGCTAAGTGACTAAGGTACTCACCAAGAGAGAAGAGAAATAACAGGTCGGGTCTGTATATTATGGCTTCAATGAGGTCTCACAAAAATTTGGGAGGAAGGTATTAACATCCCCATTTTACTGAGGAGACTAAAGTGCACACACAAACTCCCTGCAGCTACAAATCCTAGAACAGAACTCTAGGAATCAAGTACTATTGTTTCTCGAAAACAGTTAAGCAGACTGCTGTGCCATTTTCAGGCCAAGGGACCCTGACATGACTTTAAGCAAGGGTCACACACTGGAAAGCCACCAGCTACATCTTAATGACATAAGACCCACAATTTTTGTTTCTGTTGTTTACTTTTGTAGTTGTTCATGTCTTAATAACAGAACATTTCTCATAAGAACACTGTGTGGCCACATGGGGTCTGCATTCCAGCAGGGGTGGCATCTGAGGATGAAAGCTGATCACCAACTGCTCCTTCCAGTGAGGCCAGCCCTCTCCAGTTCTCACTGTGACTGACTCCAGACACACCACTCACTTTTGTCCATTGCCTGACCCCTCTGGGTATTTGAGTTTGCAAGTACTGCATTCAGATAACTCTACTGAGTAAATAATTATGGAAGCAACAACAACAAAAGAGGTGACCTTACTACATGTTTCCCAAAAGGTTCTCTGTCCTCAGAAAGTCCTTTCCATCTCACACAATTCCCAACTCTGTGAGGAATCAGCCTTGGATGGAGAAGAAACACAGGCTCTTGGGCCAATGTGTTTTGCTTGCATAATTTATCTTGAAATACCTGTCACAGAAACTGAGCCTGGTCTGATAGGCTTCTGTAAAGACAATGTAAATGAGCACGGGTAGACAAATTAAAGCTATATAAGTCCTAAATAGTCACATTTGTTATACTCACAGGAATGCCTATTTAGGGAGGCAGGAAGATGCCAATGCCAAGTCTTAAATACAAAACAAATGGGCCAGAATCACAGTTATGTCATGGAAACAGGAAAATCAGTGGTTAGAGGACTGGCATAGCTGTAATTCTACTGTTGTTTTAATGTCATTTTTAGTCTCTGAACAGAAGAGTTTTTGATTTTTATTTTGAGATGATACAAAATTGTTCCACTGATCTTAAAATTGACTTCAAAAAGCATGAGATACTACATTTTAGTCCTAAAGCAGCTGGTACACAATGCAGAAATTGCCATATACAAGTTTTCTGAAACCTTTGAGTATATATTCTAGTCAAAAAGACATGTATTTTTGTAAGTAGAATCATTAATTTTCCTTCACTAAAAAGCGTATTTTAGCATCTAATTAAATCCAATGCTGTGCAAGGCACTTTACAAAGAGAATTGCCTGTACTGGCAGAGGTAACATCAACAACAAAAACCCACACCTATAATCTCATCCCATGATCAAAGAATTATCACTTTTTGTAAGTACCACTGACATTTTTCATATGGACAGGTATTCATATCATTATAATCTGAGACACGAGTCTATGACTAACTCACACATGTTTGAGATAAATAAATTATAGAATAGATTTGTTTTATGAAGAGGAGTTAGCAGTTCTCTGCTTTGAGACTCCTGACTGTGAGGCACGTCCTGCCAGCCGCACATGCCCTGACATTGTTCTTCGCTACTGCCCTGCTCCTTGCTGGTGTTTGCAAACTCTTAACTATCTTGTTTCCTCACCTAAAATGCAGTTCCGCCACTGATCTTCTCTACTGGGAGTATAAACTAAGTCTACACAATATTTAATCCTCATCCATAACCAAGAGGGTTTTCCCTGAATTCATTCTGGTGTTGGGTGTTCACATGATAAAAATCCATTTCCTACATGCCAAGCAAAATATAACAATTTTATTGTTATTTTAATTTTACATTTCTGTGAATACAAAATGTTACTTTTTTTTCCTGTAGGTTTATATGGCAATTTCAAGTTCTCCTTTGTGAATTTCCCCCTTTCCTTTGGAATGGTTTCCTACTAATTTGTGAGTGAACTTTTTAAAGATTAACACTTTCTGATAGATCTCTGGGATTTTTTAAAAAGAGTTTTGGATGCACATAATTTTTATTTTTTATCAAATCTATCATATCTCTTTTTATGTGCATACATAATCAGAAAGTCCTTCTCCATACTAAGATTAATTACATTTACCTGTACAGTATTGCATTTAATTTTTTAATGTTAAAAATTTCATTTAACTCCACTTGTAATGTATTGTATTTTGTTGTACTAGATAAGAGATAAAGACCTTTGTTCTCCATTTTCCAAATAGTTAACATACCCAACATGGACTTTAATCTTATACCATATAAAAAAATTAACTCAACAGGAATGAAAGGCATAAACATAGAGCTAAAACAAGGAAACTATCAGATAAAAACATAGGAGAAAAGCTTCATGACATCAGATTTGGCAATGATTTCTTGGATATAATACCAGAAGCATAGACAAGCAAAGAAAATAGAATAGATAAATTGAACTGCATCAAAATTTAAAACTTATTCATGCATCAAAGGATACAATCAACAGAGTCAAAAGACAACTCACGGAATGGGAGAAAATGTTTGCAAATCATCTATCCGATGAGGGATTAATATCCAGAATATACAAAGAACTACAACTCAACAACAAAAAATAATAGCCAATCAAATTTAAAAATAGACAGATGACTTGAATAGACACTTCTCCAAGGAAGATATACAAATGGCTAATAACACATGAAAAAATGCCCAACATCATCGTTAGGCAAATGCAAATCAAAATCACGAGGAGATACCATCGCAAGCCCATTAGAATGGCTACTGTCATCACACACACACACACACACACACACACACACACACACAAACCCAGAAGATAACAGGTGTTGGTGAGGATGTGGATAAATTGGAATCTTTGTGCACAGTTAGTAGGAGTGTAAAATTTTGCAGTGACAATGAAAAACAGCATGGCAGTTCCTTGCAAAATTTTAAATAGCATTACCAATTTCACTTCTGGGTGCATACCCAAAAGAATTGACAGCAGGCTCTAGCTGGGTGCAGTGGTTCACACCTGTAATCCTAGTACTTTGGGAGGCCAAGATGGGTGGATAACCCGAGGTCAAAAGATCGAGATCAGCCTGGCCAACATGATGAAACCCTGTGTCTACTAAAAATACAAAAAATTACCCAGACATGGTGGCACGCATCTGTAATCCCAGCTACTTGGTAGTCTGAGGCAGGAGAATTGCTTGAACCCAGGAGGCAGAGGTTGCAGTGAGTAGAGATCGTGCCACTGCACTCCAGCCTGGGTGACAGAGCAAGACAAAAAAAAAAAAAAAAAAAGGGAATTGAGAGCAGGATCGCAGGATCTGAAGAGATGTCTGTACACTGATGTTCACAGAAGCATTATTATTCATAGTAGCCAAAAGATGGAAGCTACCCACGTGTTCCCTGGCAAATGAATGAAGTGTGGTATATATACACAATGGGAAAGAAATTATGACACACAAAGGTTATAAATTACAACACATTCTACAACATGGATGAACCATAAAGATGTTTTGCTACACCAGGCAAAAAAAAAAAAAAACCACAAATACTGTACAATTCCACTTACATGAGATACCTAGAATAGTGTAATTCATAGAGACAAAAAATAGAATGGTGTTTGCCAGGGGCGAGGGGGAGGGGATGGGGGAGTCATTGTCTAATGGGTACAGAGTTTCCATTTTGCAAGATAAAGAGTTCTGGAGATTGATTACACAATGTGAGTGTACTACCCAGAATTGTATTCTTAAAAGTGATTAAGATGGTCAATTTTACAATTAAACAATTTTTAAAAATTGGATATATGGAAGACAAATGACGGTGGGTAGAATGAAAGGGCAGGAGAGATGTGCCTGATTCTTCTCACCCGTAGTATCTCAGCTTCTGCTCCTGCCGGAACACCAACCTTTCCCTGCATACAGTGCAATTGCAGTGCTGCGGGGTTTTTTGGTTTGGTTTGGTTTGGTTTGGTTTAATTTCATGGATACTTCAGTGGGAAAATGAGGCAGAATGAATCAGTCACTGTTAGCTAACCATAATTTTAAGAACCACCGTCCCTTTAAAAAATATACATATAACATTTTACAAAAATACACACATCCAAAATCATGTTGGATCACACAATGATACTGCTGCAGGAACAGGAAAGGATGCACATTTATTTGAAGGCTAACAATATGCCAGGGCATTTTTGGTGTTATGCCTTTTCATCTGAGATCTTCTGATTCTAAACCTGGAGATCCATTTTAAAGTGCAAACACCCATATATAGAGCAAGAGTCCAGGGACAGGACTGTGATCGAAGGCATTGTCCTAAGAATGCAGGCTTAGGTTAAACCCCTTTCTTCCAGGAGCTGTGTGTGTGTGTGTGTGTGTGTGTGTTGTAATTGCATCTGATTCACCTTACTGGCAAATAGGGGATCTTCTCCGTGGGGAGGGGAGTTTGCAGTTAAGTGATTCAAAGTTGTTCCAGTTTTACCAGATATCAAGGCAGCACATAACACTGAACCTTAATTTTAGTCCTTACACCACCGTGTGTGTGGGTGTGCGCGCGCGTGCACGTGTGCTGGGGTGAGGTAGGTGGAGGTGTGTAGAGATGTGTGGCCACTGAATGTTTGGGGATACAAAGGACACTGCAGGGTAGGCGGGACCCACAAAACCAAAGGACAAACACTTTTCCCTTTGCTCTTTTGGAGCACTCCAGAGCTCCTCGAGTGTGGTCTACAGACCAGTGTTGGTCTGCAAAGTACTTATCACCTGGATGTAATGCAATAACTACAGAAATCCAGAGTAAGCCTTTAGTCACTTTTACAGCAATTTGACACAGATCTAACACCACACAATTCTAGGCCCATGTTTGAAACAAGCACGCCACCCTGGTTGTGGTTTCACACAGGGCAGTGTTCAGGCATGTTGCCAACCAAATTGGAAGCATGAATGTTGGTCGAGAGAAGTCTTATTTCATTAATGGTTAATTCTGCTCCCGTACTCCTATCCCCACTCCAATTAAGTATAAAATACACATTTCAAGATTTGATGCCAAACCATAAAGGCTAGAGACAAGCTCTGCCACCCAGCAGTAAATATGAAGGGAAAGATTTAATGTAAACGGCAGCGTATGGCAGTGCTGATGATTTCTCATAAACTACATGGACTAATTTAGAAAGAAAAAAAAAGTCAGAGAAGCCTTCAAGGAAGTAATAACCCAGAGGTAAAAAATATTGATTAGGGAAAAATATTATCTTAATCAAAATATGTCTTTTAGCTGGAAGTTGTTTGGGCTTCAGAAAGAGAACAAAATACGTTTCTAAGATGCACATTTTTCCTGTGGTTTTTGTTGAATAATGAGCAATGCCATAACTGTTATTGAAGTCTTTGCTGTGTAAATCAAAAGGAAGGGTTTAATAATTCTATAGGAAACCTTATTTATTAGTGTGATCAACAGTAAGCAATATTAACTATTTTTAAAAATCTCAATATACACCCATGAATTTGGGTATTTCTTAATGTTAGATCCTGATAAATTTTACAAGGCTTGCCATATACTATATTTTCTTCTAATGAGAGCTTGTTATGTCTGATCTCTTTTTATCTGTCTTTAGAAGCAAATAATTCAAAATAACTTGTTTCTGCTAGCATTTGTTTGGAGCTCAAACAACTTCTTTTTAAACTCCTTTCAAGTTTAAAGCTTGACCTTTTAAACACGAAAATCAAACAATATTTGAATAGGCTACATGTTGTTTTATTTTTAGGAATTTTCTCAATTGAAACCAAATCTGAATCAAAGTAGATAAGAGTTACTTTCAAATTCTAACACTTCCCCAGCTTTTCCTTGATCTTATAATGTATGACTGTTCTTAAAATTTTATATACCCCAAAGTGTCATTATTATTTTCGTTTGCCATTTTGACACCGAGAAGTTTATTCTTAGGAGAAACTGTCGGTGGGAATACAGGATTCCATTCTGCATCCTATACATGGAGCAGCCGAAACTAAATGCTAAGAGACGCTTCAGAGTAAGGGGGGGAAAGCAAAATTAGAACATATTTTCTGACTATTCAGTCTGTGTCCACGTACACAAAGTGAGAAGTTGATAAATTGCCCAATAAATTTAGTCATTATAGCCCAGAAAATTTAGGTGTAATTGATGATCAATGACCCAAATCATTCAGGGACCCAAGTCCCTAGGAACTTCAAATCCCCATTTCATGTATAAATACTGGCTATCCCTAAGGCCTCCTTCCCTGACCTAGACATTTCCTCACGTTGCTTCTGAACACATTTGCAAAACCTTTGTGTGTGAGAACTATAGTCTTTACTTTTGCATCGAAAGTACGAGGAAAACTGAAGATTATTTTGAATCCAATCGTTTTTCCCCCTCATCAAAATATGCAGTGAGCGCCCCCTGTTGGCTGCCTAGCAGCAGGCAATACACAAACACAGCCTTGTTAGTACACAAAGAAGGAAGTAAACCAAAAGAGCCAATGGTAATTTGGACTCCCGTATCTAAGGGGGGTAGAGGTGGGGAAGGAAGGAGAGGAAATCAATATTTGCTTAATGGAAAATGACAACATTGATAGGGAAGGAAGTTTTATTCCCAAGCTTTTAATAGGGTATTACAAGCACTGGGGAGGAGAAAATTCTCTTTCTTTTCTCTTTCGTTCTTTTTTTTTTTTTAAGCTTAAAGCTGTATTTTTTTTTTCAGTGCTAGATGAGTAAGAGTTCCTGAAATTATAGTGGGCAGAAAAACCAAACAAATACATTTGTTTTTGCTAAGGGCACACTTGGCTTTTTAGGTTGTGCCTTTCCTCTATTCTACTTAAGTCAAGCACTAAGAAATCTACTGTAAATTCTGAACTTTCCACCATGTTTTCAGGTAGGTGATCTGGGCATTGAAGGGAGGAAAAATGGCTAGGAGAATAATACATAAACATGCACACACATATATTTTCATTCTGATATCCTAAGGATTGATTCAATAAACATAGATTTCCTTTATATTTACCTTAAGTGTCTTAAATTCTAACCCCTTCTAGTTTACCCGCTAAAATCTAGCTTTACTAATCTGCAGGGAAGCATAGATTTTATTTAAAAATCCTGTTTAAAAAGTATGATAGTGGGTTTAAAAGTATAATGGATATTTTTTCAATCCTGACAATAGAGGAGTAAGATGAATTTCTCTCCAAGAAATCTCTTCTCTGACAGGGTGTGGTGGCTCATGCCTATAATCCCAGCACTTTGGGAGGCCGAGGTGGGTGGATCACTTAAGACCAGGAGTTTGAGACCAGCCTGGCCATCATGGCAAAACCCCATGTCTACTAAAACTACAAAAATTAGCCAGGTGAGGTGGCATGTGCCTGTAGTTTCAGCTGCTTGGGAGGCTGAGGCACAAGAATCCTAGCTAATTGGGAGGCTGAGGCACGAGAATCACTTGAACCCAGGAGGCAGAGGTTGCAGTAAGCCGAGATCACACCACCGCACTCCAGCCAGAGCAGTAAGTGCAAGACTCTGTCTCAAAAAAAAAAAATCTTCTTTTAGAAAATTTAAATATTCATGCTTTTATTCTCAATTATATCTCTCCCCAGTTATAAATTTTAAGTATATGATTAGTGCATGGCATGGCCAGCACACTAGAATAAGAAGCAAAGGATTGGGGTTCTAATCCTGGCTCTGCTGCATTTCATCCCTGTAACTGTGTAGCCTTGTAACTTCCCTGAATTTTAGTTTTCTCATCTGAGAAATGAAAGTCATTAACTTGATCATTAATTCAAGATACATGGGGATGCTAATTATGTAGCAATGCACTGCCAGATGCTTAACTCTGGAGGCTGTGTTTGGAGAGGGACTCATAAAACTAACAATAAGCTAGATCCTAATTGCTGTAAATTTCAGTGACTTGACTCAGGAACAGAGAGGCGCTTGATTCTGGTGTCAAACAGATTGGGCCTCAATCTCATCTCTGCTCTTTACCATCTGTGTAACCTTGGAAAACTAATTGTTTCTAAAACTGGGTTTCCTTATATGGAAACATTGAGTTGTTTCTCCAAAGTCATGTGAATGAAAAATGGCAGAAACAAGACAGGACTACAACCGTGCCCTTAAGGACCACTCCTCTAGAAGGGAAATGAACACAAAAAGTTACAGCACTGAGCAACTTGGTTCCTGAATTTTTTTATTGTGCTTCTTGAAGGGACCTCAACGACATGCCAAAGAATTTAGACTTTATCTTGTGGATGAAGGGGAGTTAGTAGAATATTTTAAGTAGGAATGGGGTAGGATCATGACTAACTCAACAGGATGTTAAGAGAATTTGAGAAGCAACCATATGTGAATGTGATACATTTGTAGAAATTTTTATGGTTATATTTATCATCGGTGATCATGCAGGGAAAAGACCCAAACACTCTATCTCTCACTCTGATGTTGGACATTTGTGTTCTAATATAATGTCCTATGGGAATAAAGTAAGACTACTCCTCTATAGGAAATTAGAACTTGGAGACTGAGCCTTGATTAATGGTTGCAGGTCAGCCTTTCCTGTTTTCACTCATCTCTTCCTTTAACCTGGATTCCAAGAAAGCTTGACAACTGTCTACATTGATGTGGAAAAATGGCCTCTGCCAAGGGAGGCAGCCAGGGTTGGACAGCCAGTCCTTCCCATCTAAATATTCTGTCTTCAGTGCCAACCTTGGAACATATTAAGGTGATAAAGTTGCTGCCAGGTATGTGAAGAGAATAAGGTTAATTTTGTTGTCTTAAAGGAGAGGAGCCATCCAGTGTTGCTATGAAGCAAATATAAATCAATAAGGCACTCAAATAAGCTCAATATCTAGTCCTTGACAATCAACAGGAATATGTTCCACTTAATATGACATCTCACCAGTTAATTTATTGCCAAAATGTGACAGGGTTATGTGAAACTTTGGTTATAAATTCTAGTGCATGTAGTTCCTGATATCTAAATTTTCTGCTTTAGAGTTCATTCTGGGGCTGGGGGCGTGGAAGGATAGAGCATGCTTATTATGAAAGGTCAGCATGCGGTGATTACAGCTTTTCTAAATCTGGGTCATGGGTTTATAAAAGGCTTATGATCCATCAAAAGACCTCTCTGAGTCCACAGAATGAAAAGAATGTAGAAAAACTATTGTTCAGGGAAATGCTTTGCTTGTTATTAAGATGTGGTCATTTCAATTATTAACTTATTCTGTAATGCAATCACCCGACTAGAATTCTCTACTTCAAAGTGTATGTCTTTGGAATGTTACATAATCTTTTCAAAATAGTATGTCTTCCTTTCTGAAAAATTCATTTCTCCAATGAATTAGGAAGCTGAGTCACTTTCCTAATCAGGACAGGCCCCTCCTCCAGGAGTGCTGTTCAGCTCCATTTTAACTACCCTGGCAGGTGGCGGCCTGGTTTTTAATTCCTTGAAATCTACAAATATACCCTTCACTTTGGAAGAGGCTCTTAGCTCAAAATGCATTTCTTTAGAAAGATTCACTGAGAAGAAGTAGGAAAAAAAAAAAAAAACAACACCACAAAGCCATGTACTTAAACAGTCTCTTTCAAGCACCACTTAGTGGCGTGGAGCTGAACTGAAGAGATTAGGATTTGACGTCTGACGTAGTCACTCTGTAGCTCCATAATCAAGGGCTGTCCAAGGGTGAGTATGGGGCCTTGGGTCTCTGGGTTAGTGTCAATTATTGAAGGAGTTTTGGGAGAAAGGGAGGAAATAGGAAGGGCAGCCTATTTCTATGAGGAGGAGAGGATTGATACCAGCACTGGAGTGGAAACTGTAATGAAGGAAGTGGCTATCTGGTTGGCAAGGCCATGATTGAAGGGTCAGATCCCGTGGAGAGCACCTGCAGCAGATGGGACCCGCGCCACACTTCTGTTGGATTTTGTCAATGGGGGCAGGAGGAGGTTTAGGGGAGTGCTCTTTCAGAGGCTCTTACGTGCACCATTCACTCTAGGGGTTTGTTTTGTTTTGTTTTTGAAACAGGGTCTTGCTCTGTCACTCAGGCTGGAGTGCAGTGGCACCATCACAGCTCACTGCAGCCTTGAATTCCTGGGCTCAAGCAATCCTACCATCTCAGTCTTCCCAGTAGCTAGGACTACAGGTGTGAGCCACTGCACCTAGTTTTTATCTGTAATTAATGCCAAATTTTACCCTTCAGAAAACAGTATAGGAAAACTCCTTCACTGAACTCTGCAGGTTGAATGTTTATGGCTAAACCAGAATGAAAATTATGATAATGCAGGGTAATAGCCATTAAACAAAAAATAAAAATTCTCCAATGATAGAAGGGGCCTTGGGAGGCCACCTAGGCCAACCCTATTCCATCAGCCCTTTGAACCTGACAGCACTTACCATATATAATAGGATGAGCTACAAGCGTTTCTGCACCCCCTGACACATGGTGAGAGGCACATGAGGACAGGGAATCTTGGGCCTTCTCCTTTATATTATTGGTGCTTAGCATTTGGCTTAAGTAATACTGGTTTGATGTTTGTTGAGAAGCCATGAAACAAAAATGTATAAAATAGTGTAGTACTAATGGACTGAATCCCTATCTAGAAAAATGTATAGTAATCAAATGAAGGTGGTGGTGGTGGTCATGGTGTGTGTTGGGGATGGGAGTGGGGTTAGAAGTCAGGTAGGGTTTGTTTATGACTACCTAGCCTAGAGCGATTTCTGGCTGGTAATAATTTGTTTCATCTAAGTCTGTACGCAGTGGACTTTAATGTCTTCCTGTGCATCAAAGGCCTCACACTGTACTTCAGGGGGCTTTTGTGCATCCTGGTGGGTGCTGTCTACCCAGGGTTAGAGGAGATACTGGGACACCAGACACTCAGCAAGTGATGTGCTAGCTGCTGCTGCAAGAAAATTCTTACTGAGCCTCAATGCAAAAACAATTAACAAAATTCCTCGGCACAGGGGATGTATGGTCCTCACCTGAATGGAGCCAGGAAGTCCCTAGGCATTAGCATTGGACTCTGTTCATGGGACCAGGAGCTAGAGCAGAATGGGAGAGCTTTGCCTCTGGCTTCTCCTAGCTTTCTCCCACTTCATGTTCCCTCCATTCTTCACACACCTCAACCTAGGGATTCCTTTCTGGTCTTAGAGTTACAAAGATTTTTATTCATCAAATCTCTTTCATGTTCTCCTGATGCCTGCTCAATTGAAAATGAAAATACAAGACTTTGCATTTCTGCCGTGTCATTCCTTTCCTGAGGAAATGAGTAAAGAATGCCAAGCTGACAACACGAGAGAAGACAAGGGGTAAAAGAACTGGTGCAGGAGGAGGGAAGAACATATAAATTAATACTTACATTTTTAAAAATATACTATCCTGTCATATAAGTCACTAAACAGCCCATTTACTCAGGAATGATAGAAGAGAGACAGAAGACAGCCTTTATTAATATTTTCAATATGGACACAGGTATGTGGTCTTCTCACTTACCTCTGTGTCTGTCTCTGTTACCATATTATCAGGACTCTTACACTTGGCAAGTGAGAAAACTGAAATTAGTCAGACGTGGTGGCGCATGCCTGTAATCCCAGCTACTCCGGAGGCTGAGGCAGGAGAATCGCTTGAATCTGGGAGGTAGAGGTTGCGGTGAGCTGAGATCGAGCCATTGCACTCTAGCCTGGGCAACAGGGCAAGACATTGTCAAAAAAAAAAAAAACAAAACAAAAAAAACAAAAAAAAAAAGAAAAGAAAAGAAAATTAGATCGTCTCATGTACCTGGTAAATACAAGATGAATTTAGAATTCTTCACAGTTTGATCCGGTTGCTCAAGCATTTATCACAGGGCTCTCTCTCTCCCTTGCCAGTCCTCAGCAGAGCATTCCTGATTGGCTTCATTATTCAGTCAGACTTTCCCCACACAAGCAAGATGAAGGTGGCGGTAAACAGCGCAGACTCACATTCTTTCAGGTTGGTGAGCCCAGAAGAAAGAAGTTCTCTTCCATGCTCATTTCAGCGAAGAAGTTTTGATCAGCACACCTTGAGTTAAAAGTCCTTACCTAGGGCCGGGCGCAGTGGCTCATGCCTATAATCCGAGCACTTTGGGAGGCTGAGGTAGGTGGATCACGAGGTCAGGAGTTCGAGACCAGCCTGACCAACATGGTGAAACCCCGTCTCTACTAAAAATACAAAAATTAGCTGGGCCTGGTGGCACGTGCCTGTAATCCCAGCTACTCAGGAGGCTGACGCAGGAGAATCGCTTGAAACCCAGGAGGCAGAGGTTGCAGTGAGCTGAAATCACACCATTGCACTCCAGCCTGGGTGACAGAGCAAGAATCCGTCTCAAAAAAAAAAAAAAAAAAAAAAAAAGTCCTTAGAAGAATTACTGTGTCCAAAGGAAATATATGATAATTGGTTCAACTTGCTCACATGCTCACCTTGAAGGTAGGAAGTCCTGGTGATTAAGCCCAACCAGCAACACCTAGAAATTAAAGGTTACAATGTCATGAAAATGTTCCAGAAAGTAAAAAACTTACTCCACTCTACTTCACTTGCCTTATCTTTGTATTTTTTTTAAAAAAACACATGATCCAGTACTTTTCAAATTGCAGATTGTTCCCCAATTGCAGATTATGAAATCAACTGAATGAGTAGTGACTAGAATATTGTAGGATAGTATAGAATAGAATAGAATTAAAAAAGTTAGCAATGTCAGTTTGCATCACTCATACTAAAGGAAAGTATTATTTCATGGATATTTTGTTTCAATTATGTCTCTGTGTGTGTGTATATATATTCTTTCAATATACATATCAATATCTAGGTTATGATATAGAATAAATTTCTTACTGTGGGGTGCAGTAAGTAAAAACAAAACAAACAAACAAAAACCTTTCAGATACACTGAGATGATCTACCTATCAGTAAGACTTTCAAGTACTCTTAATTCTTTGGAGGATAAAATTAATTCTACTTAGCACTTGGAGTGATTAACCTCTTCTGTTAAGAATCCAAATTTACTCTGCATATTTAATGATTTTTTGCCAATTTGTTTTGGAAAGAGTTTGGCAATGAAAACAATAAAATAAAAAGTCCTAGGGACCTAACAATAAGCGCCTGTAGTTTGAATGTTCTGAGATTGGCCCTGTAAATTCAGAAAATAGAACCTCAAAGGCAGTTCATATAAGTGGTTGTAGAACAACGTAAGTAGCATACTGTGTCAAATGACTATAAGAATCTGAGCAGAGTGGTGCCTGCCGATAGTCACAGCTACTTAGGAGGCTGATGCTGGAGGATGGCTTGAGCCCAGGAGTTCAAGGCTGCAGTGAGCTATGATCACACCACTAGACTCCAGCTTGGACAACACAGTGAGATCACAACAACAAAACACTTTAAAATAACTGTAGGGAAAGCAGCATCAGAGTTGAATGTCTTTCACAAAGCAGGTCAACAATTTGCAAACATTCAAGAAAACTAGTTCCAAGAGTCAGAATTGTTTTGTATTTTTTTAAGTTATCTTACAACTTACTTATGGAAGATATATAGTAAAATATTAAGTTGTTTTCATTGTCAAATGATAGCCTGGAAGCAGGAAAAGTTGTTATAGGCAATATTTCATGGAAAGAAACTGGCTTAACTCAGAGTTAAATCATCACATGTCTGTGGAATAATATCCCAGTGGCTTGAAAGAGCTCTAGTTTCTCAGGGTCCTGATTCCTTTCCAAAGATAGAAGGACCATCCTATGTTTGCAAAAAAAAGGTTATAGTCTCACTGTCACCAGGTATAGATACACTGGCAGCTTGAACTGCCTAAAATCTTAGGGAATTTACTACAAATAGAAACCAAAAGTGAAAAGTTCCTTTAGAAGAGATTCATGGGCAATTCGTTATTGATACATAATAATTGTACATGTTCATAAGGTACATGTGATATTTTGATATATGCATACAGTGTGTAATGTTCAAATCAGGATATTTAGGAGATCCATCACCTCAAATATTTATCATTTCTTTGCTCTGGGAACATTTCCACTCTTCTCTTCTAGCTCTTTCGAAAAATACAATAAATCATTGTTAACTAGTCATCTACTATGCTGTTGAACACTGGAACTTACTCCTTTATATAACTGTGTTTGTCTCCATTAAGCAAACTCTTTTCATCCCCACCATAGACTCATCCCAGACTCTGAGAACCATCGCTTCTACTCTCTACCTTCATCAGATCAACTTTTTTAATGCCCACACATGAGTAAGAACATGTAACATTTGTCTTTCTGTGCCTGGCTTATTTCACTTAACATAATGTCCACCAGCTCCATCCATGTTGCTGCAAATGACAGAATTTCATTTTTTATGACTGAATGGTATTTCATTGAGTATATCTATCACATGTTGTTACCCATTCATCCATTAATGGACACTTAGATGCACAAAATGTGAATGATTCCCTATCTTGGCAATTATGAATAGTGCTGCATGGGAGTGCAGGTATCCCTTTGATATACTGATTTTCTTTCCTTTGGATAAATATCCAGTAGTGGAGTTGCTGAATTGTATGGTAGTTCTAGTTTCAGCTTTTTGAAAAACTTCCATTCTGTTTTCCATAATGGCTATACTAATTTACATTCCCACCAACAATGTATGAGTTCCATTTTCTCCGAATTCTTGCCAGCATTTACTTTTTGTCTTTTTGATAATAGTATTTGTAACTGGGGTGCATTGTAGTTTTGATTTGCATTATCCTGATGATTAGTAATATTAAGCATTTTTTCATATACCTGTTGCCCATTTATATGTCTTCTTTAGGGAAGTATCTATTCATGTCCTTAGCCCACTTTTTAGTGCAATTATTTATTTTACTGTTGAGTGGTTTTAGTTCCTTGTATATTCTGGATATTAATCCCTTATCAGATGAATAGTTTGCAAATATTTTCTCCCATTTTGCAGGTTATATCTTCACCCTGTTGACTGTTTCCTTTGTCATGCAGGAACGTTTTAGTTTGATGTAGTTTCATTTGTCTATTTTTGTTTTGGTTTAATAGGTAATTTTTATTGCCATTGTTAAGGCAATAATGGATGACAGTTCTGAAGCCTGAGGCTTTATCAATCAAGTATGGAGTGGGATGGCAGAGAGGGGAGAGTGAGATTCTTTTAGATAAAGCAAACCCTCAGAAATTAGAGATAGTGGGACCCTTAGGGCAGGCCAAGTGATTCTGTGTGGCTGGAGAAGAGAGTGGCAGAAAGTGTGGTGGCATATGAGGCTGGAGAGGTAGTGAATATAAATCAATTGTATTTTAACCTAAGAGCAATGAAGAATCAATGAAAGATTGTAGGCAGAGAAGTTTACAATCAAATATCTTTTCTAAAATATCATTCTAGATGCAGCATGAATAAACAAGGGAGAGGCATGGGGATGGAGAGACCCATTAAGAGGTTGTTATAATAGTCTAGATGAGGGTCGATAGTGCATTGGACTAGGAAAGATGTGAGAACGGAGGGAAGGGTACAGAGCGAGAAGTTAACAGGTGAAATTAACAGAACTTGGGGACGTGTTGGGATTTGGGAGTATATATGAAGCAGATGCATCTGAGAAGACTCCCAGCTTTCTGACTTGGGCATGTAGGTTCTGCCAATCATGAAGAAGAGAAACTCAAGAGAAGATTTTAAAGAACGAATAATGAATTCAGTTTGGGATCTATCCTCAAAAAGGAGAGAATAAAAAAGAAAAATATACAATAATCAATGGCAGCAATCAATTTGAGTCTGTGAATTTAGTGAGTATTCTTACACTGTATGTTTAGTTGAACTGTTTCTCAATCTTTGCATTCATGTGTTTACTCTTCGTAGATGCTAATTGTTAAATAAATGAATACCATCTGTGTAAATGAGTAGGAGAAAACATGCCTTTTGAAAAATCTTCAAAATAAATTACATAGTAATAATGTATTATTAGTATTTCTGAAAGGTAAATTAGGATGTTGGACACATTTCATAGATGAAACAATCCAGTAAAGGACCCAAAAATTAAATCATGGAACCTCCAGGAAAAACAGCTGCCCCATATAATCTTTTGCATAGGCGAAATAAGTCTTCCCAGAAGCCTTCCTGGTATAGCCAGTGAGAAAAAACATTTAAACAGACTTTACAATGGCAATATTAACTACATGCCACCAGCTTTAGAGCACATGAATGCTCAGAGGAAAGGATAGCTTCCTGACACCTAAGTGAGAGTGATGTCAAGCAAGGAGCCAAAGATTCTTTGCTTTGCAAAGAATCCTTATCCTATTTAAAGTTGAGAGAAGACCTTCTGGTTGAAATACATGATATCCACAAGATAGCACAGACCTTGACAGTGGAATTGGGAGTCACTCTGACATAATTTTTTTTTCTTTTTGACTCGCTCTATCGCCAGGCTGGAGTGCAGTGGCGTGATCTCTGCTCACTGCAACCTCCGCCTGCCGGGTTCTCCTGCCTCAGCCTCCTGAGTAGCTGGGACTACAGGCTGCAACCCCACACCCAGCTAATTTTTGTATTTTTATTAGAGACAGGGTTTCACCGTGTTGGCCAGGCTGGTCTTGATCTCTTGACCTCATGATCCGCCCGCCTTGACCTCCCAAAGTGCTGGGATTACAGGCGTGAGCCACCATGCTCAGCCTCTGACATGATTTCTAAGAGGTTTGATGAGGCTAGCTTAATTCGTAGAATTTAATGTGTGCAAACACAGAAAAGAGCCATTATTGTAGGATGAAAAGACTTTTTGGGTTTGTAGATGCTCTAAAGGCATTGATGTTCCAGCCATTTCCAGCAATGTGGCATTTGGAGCACAGCTTGTAACTTGTTACCAATAAATCCTTTCCCAGATATAAAATTACACTGAAATTACACCAAGTCTGCAAAGAGTATCACTGTTAAAGTCTGAGTATTTTCTTCAATCCTGCAGTTTAGCATAAGAGTCTTAGATAGTATTTGTAAATTGTGGACCACAGTGGAAACTTAGCAACATTTTAGATCACTAGAAAGAGAAAAATCTGTAATGTATTTGTTTGTTAGTAGAAAAAGACCAACCATTACAAAATGGGAACTCAAAGGAAGAAGAAATTTAATGCTCTGAGAATAGACTGTGCCTTATTTCGGAAAGGTTGCATTGCAAAAAGTCATCTTCAAGTCTTGATTTTTCAGTGTTTTATTCCTTTCTATTAAAAAGCAAGAACCTTATCTTCCAACCACATGCCACTTAAACATGAGGAGATGTATTACTTTTAACTCAAATAATACTTATTATATTAGGAATACTCCCAGGGTATTGCAGGTAGGGTTTTTGTTGGCTGGCTGGTTGGCCTCAGGGTTTTTCTCAACACTCTCCGCTTCATAGTGATCCCACCTCCAACAAGGAGTGGGAACTCAAGGCCAGTCCTCTACTGACCTACTCCTTAAACTAGATACTTGAGCCAATATCTTTGAGGGGTTCAGTATTACAGTTTTTCTAACTTGAAACTGAACTTCAAAATGGCTCCTGACCCTGAATCTGGCTGATCTGTGATTGCCCATCCAAATCTTGCAAAGAAGGCATTGTAAAGTCAGTTGCTGGCTGGAATTCAGCTAGCATTGGAAGAATGGCAAAGTCCTAGCCTTTGTCAGTGCCACATGCAGACGAAGAAATGTGGCAAAGGAAGATGGGAGTGGCAATTCTACGCATCATCCAATGAGCAAGGAATTCAGCCCTGCTGCTGTTCTTCTGTTCTTTTTTTTTTTTTGAGACACGGTCTCACTTTGTCACCCAGGTTCCCAGGTTGGAGGCAATGGCACGCTCTCAACTCACTGCAGCCTCGATCTCCTGGATTCAAGTAATTGATCCTCCTGCCTCAGCTTCCCCCAACAAGTAGCTGGGATTACAGGCATGCACCACCACACCCAGCTAATTTTGTTTTTAATTTTTTGTAGAGATGGGGTTTCACCATGGTGCTCAGGCTAGTCTCAAACTCCTGAGCGCAAGTGATCTGCCTGTCTCAGTCTCCCAAGGTGCTAGGATTACAGTCATGAGCCACCACACCCAGCCTGTTTCTGTCTTTTCTATGATACCTTTCCTTAATCTCTTAGGGCTGGAAACCAAGACTGTTTCCCTGGTTACCGAAACCCACTTAACTAAAGCAAAGGGCAGGGAAGAGAGGATATAAAAATTGCTTGGGGAAGAAAGCCAACTTGTATGTGTGTGCATGTGTATGTGTATGTGAACATGTCAGTTAAGGCTCTGACAGCATCAGAAAACGAATTTGAACTTGTTTGAATAAAAAGTTTCCTAGGATTATAAAGTCCAAGCACCAGGAAATAGTTTGAACTTTTTCAGTCTTAATTCCAAAAATCTCAGAGAAGGGATGAAGATCAATAAACTATATCTAGGAAGCGGAAAGACTTTGCAGGTACCTTGTAGGTGGTGGGCTGGGGGCATAGGGTGGTAGGGGGACAAGTCCTAAAAAATGGGTGCTGTGCAGACAATCCAATAGACGGTCATTACAATGTGTCATAAATGATTAGAACAGGCCTTCTGCACTAGTAGGCCTTCTCAGCTGCAATAAACAGACCCAGGATGGAGAAAAACAGGAGAAAAGAGAGGTCCATCATCTATATCAGCTGATGAAAGCCCATGGTTTCGTTACTCCATGCCCAATCCTACCAAAAAGACCTCTCCCCATCCTTCTTTTCACTTATCTGCACACAATGACAGGCACTGAAGCACAATGAAAAGATGGGAGGGTGTCTTTAGAGTGGGGTAATGCAGAAGGAGTAGGAAAGAGCTTGTGTGAACAGCAAGAGTGGAACACAGGATCTACAGGAAGCAATGTGAGGGAAAGAAATCAAAGGAAGAGCATTTCCGATGGCCTTGGGAGGGAGTGGGCATTGGGGTAAAGGTGGGGGGAGTTTCTCCAGTAATTTCCACTCATTTATGTGTCAGAGAAGAAGTTCATGATACATCAGCTGGAGATGTTAGGCCTTGGGTTCTGGTACTGCCACGTAAGTATTTTTCTCCAGCAGTTATCAAACCAGTTAGAAATATTACCCAGGAGTCTAACAATGATGCTCTTCTTTCTTGGGTTCTTCTGGGTATACTCTCTTCTTAGGGGGACAAGTCTTCCCTATTAATGATTAAAGCCATTTTCTCCTTAAGGCAACAATCAAAAGGCCATAACCTTGGCATCGCATGACGTTCTAGGAAAAAAAAAAAAAAAAAAGGTAATTTCTGGGTCAGGGGCTTGTAACTAAGATTGTTTTTCTATGATAATAATGCCATCAATGGTGGATAAGCCCCCAGGTTGTCACATTCCAACCTAGCTTATATAAATGAGTGGAGTACAGCAGAAACACAATAAAATATAAAACATAAAACTCTATGGTGATTAAGTTTGGTTTTCTTTGTAAACTAATGTTCAGGTAAGTACAAAACTATGAAATGGTCATTGTAGGGTATACATTTTATTTTATTACTGGTACTGCAATGGCAATAGTTTGTACTATTTTTCATATCGTGTATAGATTCAACTGTATTATGGATTTAAAAGCTTTCTGGATCAGAAATAAGGTGCAATTTACTGTTTCTGTAAAAAAGTAAGTATTAAGATTTAATCAATTAACATACTGGTTGTGTTAAATTTTGGAACACAATTGGTGACTGCCATTGCTTTCACTTAGTGCAGCAAACCCTTCCTCTTCTTCCTCTTTTCTTCTGCTCCTTTTCTTTTTCAATTTTTTCATGTCTTTATGTTAGAAGAAGGCTCTTAACGCCACAAACGTACTTTGAAATTGGACTCTTGCTGAAAAATGGACTTTGTTTCACAAATGATATTTGGATCCAATGGCAGGATGTGTTTAAGTATTTTGTTTCAAAATTTTGATTGAAAATGAAAGATTTTCTATGAAATAATACATTTTTCTGGCACAGCTAAACATCTGGATTCTGAGTAGATTGAATTCATGCTTTAAGTTAAAAATTAGTTTTGTGCTTTTCTGTCAAAAATATGAAAGAAGTTCAGTAAGTGGATTGCACGTAAGCATTCTATGTCTGGGGAAAACTCAAACAGATGGTCTTTGAAGTGTTCTTTTAGTAAACATATAATAGGAATCCAAAGGATGAATAAAATATTTCCCGCATTATTCAAAATCACCACATTAGAGTATTGAAGAGGTTTTTTGTTTTTGTTTTTGTTTTTGAGATAGGGACTCACTCTGTAGCCTAGGCTGGAGTGCAGTGGGGTGATCTCAGCTTACTGCAACCTCTGTCTCCCGGGTTCAAGCGATTCTGCTGCCTCAGCCTCCCAAGTAGCTGGAATTACAGGTGCGCACCACCATGCTTGGCTAATTTTTTGTATTTTAGTAGAGATGGGGTTTCATCATGTTGCCTTGGTCTCGAACTCCTGAGCTCGGGTGATCCACCCACTTTTGCCTTCCCAAGTGCTGGGATTATAGGTGCGAGCCACCGCGCCCAGCCCTGAAGTTTTTTTTTTTTAAACGTATTTCCTGATATTTTTAACGAACTTTTAAGAGAACTTCAAATGTTTCAGTGACCAAGTTATTCCATTTCTACACATTTTTCCAAGAAAATATTTATAATTTGGAGATATGCACAAGATGCAATGTTCATCACAGTATAGTTTATAATAGTGAAAACTTGAAAGCAATCTAAATATTGAAAAGTGGAGGAGGATTGGTTACATAAATCATGGAAATCAACTCCATGGAAGCTATATAAACATAAGTAATTATGTAGCTCTATATTATGTGAAATTACGTTGTTGATGTATTAATAAGTTTTTTTTTGTCTGGTTGGTTGGTTGATTGTTTTTTTTGAGACAGGGTCTCGCTCTGTCACCCAGGCTGGAGTGCAGCGGCATGATCTCAGCTCACTACAAGCTCCGTCTCCCGGGTTCATGCCATTCTCCTACCTCAGCCTCCCAAGTAGCTGGGACTACAGGCGCCCACCACCACACCCGGCTAGTTTTTTTGTATCTTTAGTAGAGACGGGGTTTCACCATGCTAGCCAGGATGGTCTCAATCTCCTGACCTGAGGTGGGTCATCCACCCACCTCAGCCTTCCAAAGTGCTGGGATTACAGGCGTGAGCCACCGCGCCCAGGCAATAAGTTTTTTAAAATTACCACAGAACTCTAGAGTGTGATTCAAATTATGTTTAAAACACATAAAGGAAGCCCTTGTATACATATCTGTGGGAAAAAAAATCTGGAAAAATATCCTTCAAAATACTGCAATGAATATAAAGACAAAATTCCTCCTAGGGCCTCTTCTCACTCTTGTTCATTAATGAGTGATATCAGACAGACCATTTATACATTGCCTTTTTCTTTTTAAAAAGACATTAACCTTCTCCATTAATTTCTAATACTTCCCATCTAGACATCCATAAATGTGAAGTATTAACATACTCTGGAGTGTTTTCCAATACCTACAATCAACTCTCGGACTCACTGGACACCAGCTGGGTGTTCAACAACTTAATTCAATTCTGATACTAACCACCCAGGGTTAGCACAGACCCTGTAGCTTAAGAGCTCAGTCCCACAAAACTGCCCCCCACTTCAAACATCAGTTGCAAGTCCTGGGCCTCCTGTGCTTCTGGACAACAAGATATAAATGGGAACTTCCTATGAACCCCTTCTAAGGTTCCATAACTTGTTAGAATGACTCACAGAACTCAGGAAGACACTTTACTTACATTTACCAGTTTATTATAAAGGATACAAATGAACAGTCAGATGAAGAGGTACACAGGGCAAGATCTGGAAGGGTACGGAGCACAGCAGCTTCCGTCCCCATGGGGTACTCCATGTTCCCACTGCATGGATGTGTTCACCAAATTGGAAACTCATCAAATCTCATTTCAAGAGTTTTTATAGAACTTAATCTCCAGTCTTCCCTGCCCCCTCCCTGGGGGGCTGAAAGTTCCAGCCCTATAATCAAATGGTCTTTCTGGTGACCAGTCCCATCTTGCTGCTATATAGGAGCCCCACCCTAAGTCATCTCATTAGTATAAACTCAAGTGTAATAAAAAGGGATTCAATATCAAAATGTACTCCTATCACTCGGGAAATTCTAAAGGTTTTAAGTGCTCTGTGCCAGGAACCAGAGATAAAGACCAAATATATTGCTTATGATAGCACACATACCTAGAAGGACGATCACTTATGGGAAACTGCATAGAAAAGTGTAACTGGTAGCATTTTCTAATCTCACTATGAGTAAGATACAGCTCCACATTCTCTGTAATTGTACAGAAACTAACATTTTTGGGCCATACTCTTTCTTTATGTATAAGAGATTTCTGATAATCACTGTACAGTCTCCTTTGAGAGACTGAGTAAAGGGTGACTGCACATTCCCCCAAATTTCTTTTCTTCTTTTTATGAAAACAAGTAAGTCTTGAGAGTGGTCCTGTGCCTCTAAATGAGGATCATGAAAAATGGAACCTGAAGAGGAGACAGCAGTGTTCGTTATGTGTATACTGAAGTGCAGGAAACAAAATAGCAGTACAACAGTGATAAACACAACTAGGCCTCAGCCTTTGGCAAGGATCTTGACCTACATTTTCTCATTAGTTTTTTGCAACAACCCTGATTGGAAGGTACTTTTAGCCCATTTAACAGCTAAGAATACTGGACTTTGGAAAAGTTAACTTGTCCTAGATTTATTATAAATGGCACACACAAAATTTGAATCCTGATCTGATTCTCAAGCTCTTAAATATCACAATGAACTAGAAAAAAACAAATGCAAATTGGTACCCTGGCAGTACTGTTCTTGTCCTATGTCCCAAGATTCCACAACTTTTATAATCTGAAAGTTTGTTCTTCTCACACACTAGCGTGTGATCGCTCCCTTTCTCCTGTGTCAGGTGGGCAAGTAGAAGAATAATAATTTCCTCAGGTGCAGTAGGTGATGTCTTTTGGCTGAGTCATTTCTATTCTCAAAACTCCTCAATGGCTCCCCACCACTGTATCAGTTAGTATTAAGTCTGTCTGCTTGTGATAGGCAAGCTACAATAACACGTGGGATTATTATTTTATTCAAAATGAGTTTGGAGGCTGGGCTCAGTGGCTCATGCCTGTAATCTCAGCACTCTGGGAGGCCGAGGTGGGTGGATCACCTGAGCTCAGGAGTTCGAGACCAGCCTGAGCAACATGGTGAAACCCCGTCTCTACTAAAAATACAAAAATTAGCTAGGTGCAGTGGCATGCGCCTGTAATCCCAGCTACTTAGGAGGCTAAGGCAGGAGAATCACTTGAGCGGGTAGGCGGAGGTTGCAGTGAGCCAAGATCCTGCCACTGGACTCCAGCCCTGGTGACAGGAGTAAAACCCTGTTTGAAAAAAAACAAAACATTAGTTTGATTAGTTTGGAGGCAGGCAGTTTAGAGGAGCATGTTGGCTTCAGTCATGAGGGACCCAGGCTTCTCCTATCTTTCTGCTTCATCCTTAGAATTTGGTTTTCATCCTCAAGTTCACTTGTGGGACCTGTGTGGTTGCTGGAGAATCTAATGGCAGAAATGGTGAAAGGGGTATCCCCAGATGTCTGTTGCCCTTTAATAGACTTCCCTGAAAAGCACACAGGTAACATTTCCACTTGTATGTCATTGACCAGAACTTAATTACATAGCCATGCCTCACCGTGATGGAGACGAGGAAATGTCTTTTATTTAAACATATTGCTGCCCCTAATATTTTAGGAATTCTTTTACCAATAAAGTAGAAGTGAATGGATATTAGGCAGGCATTTAGCAGTCTCTGCTACAACTGCCTGTGGAATTATACACAAATTTATATCGACAGACTCTAGCACCATCCTACCTAATTGGTCTTGTATCTGACTCTTTAGATGCTATTCCACACCTTTATGTCTCTTCTTCTTTTTTATTTTATTTTTTTTTTTTTTCTGAGATGGAGTCTTGCTCTGTCGCCCAGGATGGAGTGCAGTGGCGCCATCTTGGCTCACTGCAAGCTCCGCCTCCCAGGCTCACGCCATTCTCCAGCCTCAGCCTCCCAAGTAGCTGGGGCTACAGGTACCCGCCACCATGCCCAGCTAATTTTTTGTATTTTTGTAGTAGAGACAGGGTTTCACCGTGTTAGCCATGATGGTCTCGATCTCCTGACCTCATGATCTGCCCACCTCGGCCTCCCAAAGTGTTGGGATTACAGGCGTGAGCCACTGCGCTTGGTCTATCTTTATGTCTCTTCTTATACTGTTCCCTTTACATGGAATATTTTCCCTTTCCTCTTACCATCAGCCTCTTACCTATCCTTTAAGGAACACTTGATGTGCTGCTTGAAGTCATGTCTGATCTTCCCAACTGATTTGATCACTCCCACCTTCAAACTCACACAATGGCTGACTTAAACTTCCCAGATACCACTTTCTTCGTGTCATTTCACTGCTCTAAATCTTCACTATCTTTTTATTTTCTCATAGAACAGGGGTCTGAAACGTACTCAGGTGGCAGGGTACCAAATAGTCTAGTTTGAGAAAACACCATGAATGGAAAGATGTTCAATTAATTAATTGATTCAGTCAACAAGTATTTATAGTGACCCTATTATGCACATACACTGTGCTAGGTGCCTGGTACATGTTTAAAAGTAAGAAGTTGTCAAGGCAAGCTTTATAGTTTCTTCCTGATTTTTTTTGTTGGGATTTATTTACTATTTTTATGTCTCAGTGCTTGTTTATAGCTAAGCAATAGCAAAAAATCAAAGATTTCAAGAAAGCATATGTGAAAACCCTAAATAAAATATTTTACCCATTAATCAATTGATTTCTTTCTGTGAATTGGGAAAATAAAGTGACTATTTGATTTTACCAGTAAAACCCCTTGGTGCAAATCAAGGCACACTAATTTCACAAGAATCTAGCAAGAGAACCACAACAGTGAGTCTAAACTTTACCCCTTCAATGTTCCCTCAAATCTATATATTTCCAAAGATTCTCTCTTAGGTTGTAATACTACACAATACTATACCTCAAATGTCAATTAAAAGTAATGGCAAAAACTGCAATTCCTTTTGCACCAACCTAATATATGTTGAAGATCTCAGATTATTTACATCCAGCACCAGACTCCTCTTAGCTTCAAAACCAAATAACCAAATATCTACTGAACATTTCTTTTACAAGCCAAACAGGGAAAAGATCAACTTTCCCACAAAAGATGGGTAAAGAGCAAGAGTAGAAAGGACAGAACAAAGTTGAAAATGGCCAGTAAATTTATGAAAAACATCCCCTCATCAGAAATCAAAGACATGCAAGTTAAAACAAAAATTAAAATATTAATACTATTTTCCCCAAGCTAAATTGATGAAATGTGTAAAAAATGATAATATCTAATGTTTGATGGTAGGAGGGTTTAGAGCTCTCATATATAGCTCATGGTAGAATAAATTGTGAGAGATTGAATATATAAAGGGGCAATGGCCAGACCAGATATTAAAATAGAACTCTGACCCACAGTCTGAAGAAAGCTGCAGCAATTGCCCAGGAAAACAAGCCATTGTCCACAATAGAAAACCCAGGAATCTAGCCTGACAGTCAAAACTGCCATCTCTAGTAATAATCCAGGAAGCTTAACTATAACCTCTGAAACAATCAGCCTAAAATGAGCAAGACTTTATTGGTAGTTGACAACTTCCTTAATTTTTACTCCCACTTCCAACTAAGACCAACCAGAGAAAACCAAATATCCACCCCTAACCAGTCACATAGGTTGCCCCACTTCTGGTTACCCCACCTGCAGCTTTCTCATGCCAACAGCCTCCAACCAGGGCCTACATGAAGCCTTCCCTTTTTCCACCTTCCCACTCTTGTGCCTGTGTTTGAGTCTCTGCCACAGAGCAAGTGCTGGTGGCTCACTCCCTTTCTAGAGCAAGCTCTGAATAACTCCTCAATGGCATTTCTCATTTGGATGATCTTTATTTCTACAGTTGATACCACCTTGCATTACAGCATTTTCCAAAATTATGCACAGGGATGTTAATTAGATGTACTTAAAGTATACAACAAAATAGAATGATTATATACATTACTTTTTATAAGATGGAATTATAATGTGAAATCATGTTTTAGAAGAATATTTTACAATGTTATTGGGAAACAATCTTGAAATACGACTACGTAAAAAAAAATGACAAAACTTGGTAATATGATGTTTGTTGGACAAGTTTTTAAATAAATACAGAGAGACAAAGAGAGAGCGGAAAGGAGGAAGAGAGAGAGGAAAAAGAGAAGAAAAAAGAAAGGCATATATCCAACAATCATAATCTAAGCAGAGAAATCACGAGTGGTTTTAGAATTTTATTGTATAATTTATTGTATTTTTCCAGCTATCTATTATGAACACATAGTACATTTGTAATTAGAAAAATGTTATTAAAAAATCTAATGTGGTTGCTCAGGGAAATTTCCAATAAGCTATATCTTAAAATGACATTTAGAATATTAGAAGGTAACAGGTTTCAGTGGGACAGTTTTGGAAAAACTAAACTGCAAAATAAGCTGAGGCTGGCCAAATTTGCTAAAGATAACATCAATATTCTTTTAGCTATTTGGTACAGTTAATTAAATAAAGGCCAAGATTGTAGCTTGGAGTTAGAAGTGTAATGTGGTGTAAATTTGCTTGTCATTAGCTGTCACACCTGTAGATTGAGAAAGGTAGCAATCTAAGAAGGAATGGAAGCTGAAGATTGGGAAAAGAGTCTACAACACATCCCCTAATTAGCAAGGGCATAAGAGTGAATTATTTTAACTTTGTCTTTCCACTTTGCTGATTTTTCAAGTTTCCTGAATTTATAAATGCTATTTAATAATGGAAAATATTGAAGCCATTCATATTGTTTAAGCAATGAAATAATGCTATTGTCATGAATAAAATGGCTATAATTTGAGTTAGTAAACTGTTTCAGATCTACGAAACAAATGTATGAGACAGATCCTTGAAACCAGTGAGCCACTCTACAAATGTAAGGTCTTAGGTCTGTTTTCTGAAGTCTATTAACAATTTTAGGTCCTATAGACTGAGAATGAGAAATTGAATCTTACATTTACCTCCATGTGCATTTTTGTTTTAGTTTTAGTTTTAGTTTTTGTTTTTTGAGATGGAGTCTTGCTCTGTCACCAGGCTGGAGTGTAGTGGTGTGATCTTGGCTCATTGCAACCTCTGCCTCCCTGGTTCAAGCAGTTCTCCTGCCTCAGCCTCCCAAGTAGCTGGGACTACAGGCGCACACCACCACACCTGGCTAATTTTTGTATTTTTAGTAGAGACGGGGTTTCACTATGTTGACCAGGATGGTCTCGATCTCTTGACCTCAGGGGATCCGCCTGCCTTGGCCTCCCAAAGTGCTGGGATTACAGGCGTGAGTCACTGTGCCCAGCCCTTTACCTCTGTATCTTGAAGTTGGGAGAGGGTGGACTGATTATGTGCAAGAAAAAAAGCAGGTGATTTGACACAGAATCAGTGACTGTTAGGCTGACTACTCCTCAAACTTTAAAGTATATGCATATGACTGAGGGATATTATTAAAATCCAGATTGTGGTTAAATACATCTCTCAAAGGGCCCCAAATTCTTCATTTTTAACAAGCTCCCAGGTAGTCTTTGGACTACACTTAGAGTAGTTGGAGAATACAAGACCACCTAGGTAAGAGAGCCTCAAACTCTCACTTCACACGAGAAAATGGGATTTGGAGGTCACATGTGAATTTCATCCTGTCCACTGGCCCAGCATGAACCTGCTAGTTCATAGTAGTTTCTTCCTCTAATTTACCTTTCCATACCTGTGTCTCTTCACTTTTCCAGTCTTTCCAAAAGGAAAGAGGCTCATAATACTTTATTGTAATCAAGAGAGTATACTCAATGAGGAACAAACTTGGGGAATTGAGAGTTTCTACGGTTAAATGAGCAGAGGAAAATCTGTAAAGTTTGGCTATATCTTTAATAAGACCCATAACACCCTTCTTGAGAAAGAGAAAGAGAATAAACATTCTCATTCCAGAAAAGTAGAAAGACCAGGAAGGCCCAGAGTGGATGGCCTTCAGCTTTGCTTGCTTGGGCTGCTTGACTTCTCACCAAAATAAAATGGAACCATAAAACAAAAATGACCTTGTGGTTAAGACAGTGGTAATAATCCTTTATTTTCCTTCTTTATCCCAATCTCATCCGTTCACCATAGAAGAGGAGATTGCCAAGTTGGAGAGGCTGTAGTCCTAGAGGTTTATGGGTAACTGTCACTCATAATGGGAAAGAGAAAATCGGAGTTTGTGAGGAAAGTCAGAAAAGTAGAAGAGCTCATTTTATTTTTCTTTCCGGTGGATACCGGACTGAGGGCTTCCACAGTCTCTTTGGTCTGTATTAAAGTTTTTCTGGGATCTGGAGTTCATCATGAGCAATGTTTGGCCCTGGGCTGCTTTGCAAGAGATTTTAGAAACTCTTGGGTTAGGTTTATACTTGCCCTAGGTTTATACTTAGGGAATTGGGTGCTTGCTTATGGATTTCTTTTTTTCTTTTTTCTTTTTTTTCAGATAGGGTCTCACTCCGTTGCCCAGGCTGGAGTACAGTGGCACCATCAATGCTCACTGCAGCCTCAACCGCCACCTCAGCCTCCTGTGTAGCTGGAACTACAGGCGCACACCATTATGCCCGGCTAGTTTTTGGTATTTTTTGTAGAGACAGGGTTTTGCCATGTTGTCCAGGATGGCCTCAAACTCTTGAGCTCATGAAATCTGACTGCCTTGGCCTCCCAAAGTGCTGGGATTACAGGTGAAAGCCACTGCACCTGGCTGCTTGTAGACATTTAAATGCCTCAGGGTGGTCTATCCTGTCGGCTGAGTGATTAGCCCACTGGAAAAGGAACCCCAGCAAGGCTTGGAGGAAGAAGATGGAAGTAAGGCTGTTTAGGCCCTGGGGAGAAGACAGGTGTCTCAGAGATGATGTCACCTTGGCTTCTGGGCCATTGAGGAATCATGGGTTGAGCAAGCTACAGACAGAGTACAAAGTCCATGACTTCCTACTGGGTCAGGGTCAATGAGGCACAGGGAGTCAAAAAAGGTACTGAGGCAACCACCACATGCTGCCATTTGCGATGCCCTCTGCTGGTCACCAGCTACTCCAGTGAATGGAAATTTTAAAATGTCTGTCTTTGGACAAGGTGCTGCAGATTCCTGAGGATTAGGAAACAGAATTCAGAATGTTCAGAAACATGGAGAGGGGATCAGTCATTCTGAAGGCTGGAAGTAATACAGTGGTTGTGCAGATTTTGACCAAGGACAACTTCATATTGTGTCTTCACTTGAACATTTACCTATTGAATATCCCCAACAAAAGTTTAACAATTAATTTATTAAACAACAGAGTTTTTTTTTTAAATCAATGTTCGTATGACAGGAGAAGACAACTTAAAGTAGCAAGCAAAAATAATGATATTATTTGTTGGCGTATAAATTTTCTCTGACTCTCCACTGCAAAGACTGCTTTATATTCACTGAATATACTTAAAAAAGAGAGAGAAAAAAGACAAGAACACTTTTAGAGTAAGCAGCATTTGGCAATCACAGAGACTTTGGCATCAGATAGGGCTGAATTCTATTACTAGTTCTGCCTGTTACTAGCTGCATGACCTCTGAGCTACGGTATTTTCCCCTATAAATGGGGATGATAGAAGGAATTGCTGTGAGGATTAAATGAGATAATTTATGCAAAGCTGTAAACCCAGGGCGTGACATAGTAAGTGCTTAATAAACACTACAATAACTAGAGAAACAAGAACAACAATAAAATAAGCTATAGTATTAGCAATGGTTATGTTCACATCCTTTAAAGCAGAATTCCATTGAGTTTGGAGAATTGGCAGCAGAAATGAAGCCTAACAGGTCCGTCCGCTAGAAGAGATTTCCAGGTTCAGATGAAGCTAAAACTACATTTCCCAGAAGGCGCTGGGCCCAGTGTCTGGTTTCCTCTCATTTCCGGGTCTGTCAGGTGACTCTCCGGTAGCGCCATGGCGGAAGCAGAGGAGCAGGTAAAGGGTGCAGTTGGTAGTTGAGGGCACAGGGATATGGAGACTAGGGTGGGCTGTTTGGGGAGGGTGGAGTGGAGTGGGTGGAGGTGCGGAGCTGCTGGAAGAGCGCAAGGCAGGTCCGCGGCAGGGCGGGGTGGGACGGTGAAAGTTGGTTTCGGACAGCAGAGAGGATGCCAGCCCGGGGAGGGCACCTAGGGAAAGCGCACTGACACACCCCCACGTCCAGGAGGCTGCCTTTTCTCGGGCCCCATCCCTGTGGCCTTTGCCCAGGGAAATTTTGGCATGAAGGCAGGCCAGGCTACCCCAGGGACTGACTGCCTGTGGGAGGAGGAAGAGAGGCCGGGTGACTGAAATTTAAGTTGCTTTCTACTTGAAGTAGGACAATAAGAACTAGGAGAGAGTAGACGATGAGTTTTGTATCTATGGGATTTAGGTACAGAACTGGAGCACTGTTGCGGTGCAGCAGGGATTAAATGCATCAGTTCTGGAGCAAAAATGCCTGGGGTCCAAGTGCTGGCTCCTTTTCTTACTCAATGTGCTACTTTGAGCTACGTATTTAACTTTCCAGTGTAAGATGGGGATAATAATAGGGCCGTCCTCAGAGCGTGGTTTAAGATGGAGAGAGGAGTTTATACACAAAGTTAGAGTGCTTAAAACTGTTGGGCTCAGTAAAAATTAAATGGGATTATTTGTTGCTGGCAGTATCCAGTCAACAACTGGCAACGTGGTACTGAAGTTTAGGGTAGAAATTAGTGATGGGAATATGAATTATTTTCATATAGCAGTAGTGGTAATCAAACATTTTATGAAATGACAAAGTAAAATAAAAAGACAAAAAAGAGAAGCAGACCAAAAAAGAGGCTAGAACTTGGGGGAGATAACTTAAGTTTCCATTTCCAGTCTTATTTCAGTTGGATACTGTTTTTCCTCACAAGTTAACAGGGCTGTCAGTTGCAGTCATTGTCTCTAAACAGTGCCTTGATGATGGGCTGTTTAGTATCATGAGACATTTACCTAGTTCAATAATTTTTACTATTTTCAACATACTTCATTTGTTTTTACTTCATAGTGAAAATTTGTATTGTATATATTTTATATATGCCAATAATTGAGACGTTTGACTAGGCAGAAATTTGGTTTGGCTGGTCTTTGTGATAACAAGATAACAAAATCTGTTATCTAACACTAGAGCCTCCCATTTCCATTCTAGCAGTTCAAAGGAAAACACTCATTAAGAACATATCATTTCATGACTGCCATTGCTCGTTTGAATAAGGGTGAGATTGTTTTTCATATTGTGCATCTTTATTTCATGTTGAAATGTTTGTTTTATGGTTTGATTTGAAAGCAAAAAACTGAGTTTCATATGTTCTTAGATACAGTGTAATAGAAATGGAGAGAGTTGCTCCTAGAAAAACCATTGTTTTTTCTTCCCTTGAAAAAAACCTATGAAATGTTTACCACTGTTTAGTGCAGAAGAAGAATTTGACAAAGTTGTCTGATGTAAAAATGACACATACAAAGTTAGGGATATAATAATGTTTCACATTTGTACGTTATTTTCTAGTTTTAAAAACCCTTCCATATTGCATTTGGTCTTCCCAAAAGAATTCTATGAGGTAAATGTTTACTCTCATACATGGCTGAAACACCTCTGATATTCTAGACTTTCCAGTGGCTTCTAATCTTATTCAGAGGAAAAGCCACAGCCATTACAGTAGCCTGGTTGCCCCACAGGACCTTGACCCAGCTGCCCTTAGGCACCTTTTCTTGACCTGGTTTTTCCAACTACTCTCCTCCCCTTCTGTGAGTCCGCATCAGCTGTACTGGCTTTCTTAGTCTTCAAAAAGCTAGGCAGGTTCCTATCTCAGGGCCTCTTTGCTCATGCTGTTCCTTTTTGAGGAACCCTGATATTTACAGGCTTCCTCATTTCCTTCATGTCTTAGTCCAAGTGTTCTTTTTCATTGCGACCTTCCTTGACCATGCTTTGAAACCTTCCTGCATTATTTTTCTCTATAATGTGCATCACTGTTTGACATACTGTATTATAAAATTTGGTTTTTTTTCCCCTGTATATTATTTCTGTGTACCTCTTACCACAGAGCTTGGAACATCATGACAAGGATTTGTTCACTGCTGTATGTCCAATACCTAGAATATTGCTTGTTACTTAATAAATTTGTGTTAAATGATTGACTTCTACTGATAAACAAATTGAAATTCAGGCAACTTGAGTAACGTGCTCAGGCTTATATCTATAATATAATAAATCTCCAGTCCTCTGTCTCCATAGCTCATGACTTTTCACTAGAATACCCTACCTTTTTAAAATATATGTGAGAACCTAAATCTAAAGTTTTTTTACTTTATGAAGTAGAATTAGCCCTTTTCATTTTAATGATTTTCCCTCAAGCCACCGTTCCACTTTGATGCTTTAACAGCCAATATGTAGTTGGAGTGGGCATTCTCCTCTCCAGTGGTGTCAGTATCTTAAAAAGACTAGTCGTGGACCAGGCACAATGGCCCATGCCTGTAATCCCAGCACTTTGGGAGGCCGAGGTGGGGCGATTGTTTGAGTCCAGGAGTTCAAGACGAGCCTGGGCAACATAGCAAAACCCTATCTCTACAAAAATTACAAAAATTAGCCAGGCATGGTGGTGTGTGCCCGTAGTCCCAGCTACTTGGGAGGCTGAGGTGGGAGGATCGCTTGAGTCAAGGAGGTCGAGGCAGCAGTGAGCCATGATCGTGCCACTGCACTCTAGTCTGGGCAACAGAGCAAGACCCTGTTTGAAAAAAAAACAAAAAACAAACAAAAACCCAGCAGTCTGTTGTAAATGGCTGAAAGAAACAAACATTCACAAATTGTTCAGTTCTTTTTTTTAAAAGAAAGTAAGTAATTGTAGCTAATCTTATCCTTTATAGATTAAAAATGGTTAGGCTTTTCTCTGGTTTGTTTTTGCATTTCACAGTAGGAAGCCATTGAAATCTGATGATGATAGTAGGGCTTTATTATACCATTTTTTTTTAAAGCTAAAAGTGTATAAAAATGGAGAAAATAGGGCTGCGTGCGGTGGCTCATGCCTGTAATCCCAGCACTTTGGGAGGCTGAGGCGGGTGGATCACCTGAGGTCAGGAGTTCGAGACCAGACTGGCCAACATGGTGAAACCCCGTCACTACTGAAAATACAAAAATATTAGTCAGGCATGGTGGTGGGCGCCTGTAATTCCAGCTACTCGGGAGGCTGAGGCAGGAGAATCACTTGAACCCAGGAGGCAGAGGTTGCAGTGAGCCAAGATTGTGCCATTGCACTCCAGCCTGGGTGACAAGAGGGAGACTCCATCTCAAAAACAAACAACAACGACAACAAAACCCCAAAAAATGGAGAAAATAAACTTAACTGTTCTATTGAACTTTTTAGAAAACTTGGCATAAATTTTTTTCTTGGTATCATGTATCATAAATGCCAGTAATCTCCAAGATTAGCAACACAAAACTAAACGTCTCCACATTATCTTTCCTGAGTGTTGTTTCTTTGGTGATTGCTCCCCTCCCGATTAATTTTCAGAAGAACCAAAATAGTGACATCTGCACTGAGTTATTGTGGTATAAAACAGCTCAGAGGATCTGAAACTAAAGCCACTTTTTAGGTATCAGTGAAAAATTTTTTATAAGTCATTGGGAAATCCTTGTTTTTGCCTAATATGGTAAAGGTAGTTGTCAAAAGTAACTACATATATATTTTATAGTTTACAGAAAAAACGAATGCCCTGCATTCTGCCTGGAAATCTTCTAACCAGCAGTTTTGCTTAGCTCCAAAACGATTTATAGTTGACCTTCATAATCACAGATGCCCAACAGTATTTTTCCATATCTTTCATATGAATAACATTCTGCTTGAAGTCTGGTTGTTTGTGTATCTGTCTTATCTCTCCTAGAGATTGCTGAGTCCTCAAGAATAAGAACAAGAACTTACTCATGTCTGTATCTTCCACAGGGCTAGTGCTTTATAGGTACTAAGTGTTTAGTAAAGTGTTTAAATGAATTTATTAGGGGGAAAATAGCATTTCAAATTGTCAAACTGTAAATTAGTAGGATTTGCTTGAAATTATTTTATCTTACTTGCACCTTTTTTAAGTTATTAATTCAGATGTAATGTGGATTACATTCTATACTTTCTTTACTCTTGCCTGCTCCCCAGGTACCCTTTGATCTTCCTACTCAACCAGCCTGGACCCTGGTCCATTAAAGTATTTCCACGATTAGACCATCTATTTCTTAACCAAGTAGGAGAGTTTCTACTTTGAATTCTCCTTCTGCATTTTAGAAATTAGGGGAATTCTGTCCTTATTGTAGATCATTTATGGATTATTAGATGTCACGTTTGTCATGTATATCCCCATGTGATTATGTTACAATAAAAATCAAATCAATACAAATTTGAGTGCCTCAATTTTCTTGCCTGTAAACTGGGAATTCTACTCTCTAAAACTTTTGTGAGTATGAAGTATGTTAAAACTTTTGTGAATATAAAGTATGTTAAAGTGGCTAGGTTGAAATGGTCGTATAAATAAGACAGAGGTTAATCATTGAAACCTGGACTTGGCTTACGTATGCACAATTCTCTTTTCTTACAGTTTGGCTAAGATAGATATTTTAAAGGCAGCATTACTGCTAACTAAAGGAAAAACAAAACCCAAACAAGAAGTTTTAAAAGTATAGAATCAGACAGATTTTAGAGGGTGCACTCTTTCCCATCATGTAACTAAAATGTAGTCACAAATTAGTTTTGCTGGGCAAGCGGATTGCTTTGTTAGTTTTTCCACTTATCTTCACCTGAGTTGGTCGGCTAGAGGCCACCTCCCTAGCTGATTATTAGTAGCCTCCGCCGCGCCCACATTAACACCTTGGAGAGAGGACACTCATCAGATCAGGGGCTTCTGTGTCTCATGCTACTTCCCATTCATGGCTGTGCAGTCTCCTGTTGCCTTTGTTTCTTCTTGATGCCTGGGCCTCCTTACGGTTTTTTTGTTTTTGTTTTTGTTAAAAACCACTTGTGATTCCAGGCTCTTATTTTAAACCTACTGAATCAGAATCTGTGCAGATGGAGTGTATTAGTGGGTATTAGCTAATTCCCCAAACTGAGTTTTGATGATTCTCATGCAAAGCCAGATTTGGGACTGGGTCACCGGGTTACCAAGTTTGCCCTCTTTTCCACGCTGGGGCACACATCAAGATTTTTCTTCATTTGCAGAATAAGATGAGTGCAGTAGCTGAGCCCAGTGGGTCGAATGGGCTTGGTAACCTGAGTCCTCATCTTTACTACTTAACCAGCCTAGTCCCTGAGTGTCTAAAGCTGGCCACAACTCCTTTGAGGTTTTTGAAATTGAAGCTCTGTGACAACAGGGATATCACATACATACCACACAAAATATTTCCTCCTTCCTGTGCCTATATCAGACAGTGCCTATATCAGAACTCCCTTTCTCATTATGCTCAGCTAGGGCACACAGTTTGTTGGGAAGAGAGAGAAGGTGGCAGTACCTCAGTGAGTGTTCACATGTACCTCCAGGCATAGATGGAGATAGATGATTTCTTGGAGCCTGGTCTGCTCTTTTTTTTCCTGCAACTCAGAGCCAGGTGAGCCCTCCTGCAAAGTTTGGAGTGGCCTTCCTGAGGCCCCAGGCTACCATTTCTCCCCCAAATTCTGTTTTTCTTTCCCAACAGTATGTGGGCACTTAACAATTCTGAGGACTTCACAACCCAGGCAAGTCCTGGATCCTCTCTGTCCTGGGCTGACAGTCTTCCTTTTCACCAATCCTGACCTCTGAGGCCAGCTGGGCCAAGCTTTCTCCCAGGCCGCTGTCATAGGGTTCTGTGCTGATGGGAGGATTAGGGGTGGGGGCTGGTTGAAAGCCTGTATGAGAGAAGTCTTCTAGGAGCCCAAGGAATTGTTGGAACTGCTGCATCCTTGTTTGATGCTACCTTCCTGCAGTTCCCTTTCTGTAACTGTCCTACAGTTCATAAGCTAATAATTCAGACATGAGTCTGGAGAAAATATGCTTGGTATTGCTCATAAGGGAAAGGCAACATACGGAGGAGGAAGAATCTTGTTTTAGATTGGCAGCTTGTCTCATCATCATCACCAGCAACATGTTTTTCCAGTAGGATACTGGGAGACAGAGAGGGCAAAGCCTTTGGGTTTATCCACAGCATATTTAAAATGAGAACTTGTAGGACAAGGCAGTTAATATTAGGTGCTAGCTGAGGGGCATGGGAAGAAACATAAAAACCAAGCTCTGATATTGAAGAGAGAGTGAAGGTCCTCAGGCTGAGTGCCTGGCAACCCCTCCCTGGGGTATCCCTGAGAGACCCACTGAGCCTGTAGAGCATTCCATCAGGATGAGTGCAGGATGGGACCAGGGGCCTTCTAAATGGAGGGAGTGACATGAGGAAAGTGCAGAGCAGGCAGCACAAACTCAGGCAGGCAGGGGGTGGTGCACATGAGCAGGAGTGCCTTGGTGTCGGAAATTGGGAGTGGTGGGGGTGGTGGAGTGCATTCTGTCCTGGGTGTAACCGCTCAGCTGCAACTGATGGTATGTGGAAGTGTGGATCCTATGTAGACATGCAGTCAGGAGTACAGGTTTTTATATGGAAGCTTTTTTAAAAACACCACCTAGGCCAAACAAAACACCTGCAGGCCATATCCAGATCCCAGGCCACTGATTTGCCGCTTGTGGCATAGACATATAAGCAATATCTTGGCAAGGGGTCGTCCAGTGTGGCTGGAGGGTCACAGGTTTGTGGAGAGAGTGGGGAGTGAGGCTAAAGGTCTGTTGGGGGCCAGACTGGGAAGGACTTTGACTACTTTGCTGGGGAATCTGAAAGTTATTCTTCAGGCTGGGGCACTACTGAGGGTTGTTTGAGGAGGGCAGTGGCCATCTGGTCTGTGCTTTGGGAAGATAATCCTGATGGCAGATGATGAGTATATTAGAGAGGCCACATGTCAAGGCACAGAAATCATTAGGTAAAGCTGTTTGGGTAGGTGATTGGGCTTAAGGGATTGGTTTGCAAAGGAAAGGTAAAGTGAAATGTTTCTGAGTTTAGCTGTCAATCTGTTACCCAGAATTGGCTCAGATAGACATTTGTATCACTGGGTATCTTCCAGCCTATCACTTTTGCTTTGATCAACAGCACTTTTTTTTATTATAGTAAAATATACATAGCATAAAATTACCATTTTAACCATTAAAAAAGTTGAAAACATTTTTTTTTGTAGAGACAGGATCTTTCTGTGTTGCCCACACTGGTCTCAAATTTCCTGGCCTTAAGCAATCCTCTTGCCTCAGCCTCCCAAAGTGCTGGGATTACAGGCGTGAGCCACCCCCACCTTAACCATTTTTAAGTGTATGATTCAGTGGCATTAAATACACTCACATTGTTGTGCAACCATCACCACTGCTGTAGTTTTGATGTTTGTCCACCTAAAATCTCATGTCCCCCCAGTATTAGAGGTGGGAGGTGTTTGGGTCATGGGGGCAGATCCCTCACAATGGCTTGGTCCCATCCTTAAGATAGTGAGTTCTCTTTCTATTAGTTCCCACGAGAGCTGGTTGTTAAAAAGAGCCTGGCACCTCCCCATTGTCCTCTTTTGCTTCCTGTCTTGCCATGTGATCTCTGCATATGCCAGCTACCCTTCAACCTACTGCCATGAGTAGAAGCAGCCTGAGGCCCTCATCAGAAGCAGATGCTGGTGCCGTGCTTCTGGTACAGACTGCAGAACCATGAGCCAAATAACGCTCTTTTCTTTATAAATTAACCAGCCTTAGTTAGGTATTCCTTTAGAGCAACACAAATGTACTAAGACAATCACTCTGCTTCTTTAGAACTTTTAATCATCACAAACTGAAACTCTGTTCCCATTTAACAGAAACTCCCCGCCTCCGTCTGCCTTTGGTAACCTCTGTTTTACTTCTGTGTTAATGTAAGTGGAATCATGCAATATTTGTCCTTTTGTGTTTTGTTTATTTCACTTTGAAAACAGCATAATTAATAACTTACATCTTCAGGATTTGAAGTTAGATTCTTTAAATGAGAGTGTGAAGCTAAAAAAAAGTTTGAAAACCACTGACTCATTCTCAAATTGTTACCTTTCTCAAAGTTCAGCCTTCTTGGATTTCTTAATGAGGACATTTACTTCATGTCTTCTTTGCCTTTCTGTCTCTAGCATATTAATTAGAGGGCTTGCTGAATGAATGAAGCTAAGAAATAACAGATCAGCCTAATTCTTGACATCACTCATGCATTGCTTTGGTAGGATTGTGGAAACAAGTTTTTTTTGAGATCACCTGTCTGTGTGAGATGTTCGTAGTGGTGCTGAAGGCAAGTCTCAGAGTTTCCTAGAGTAAAATTCCATAGCCAAAGAAGCTACTCTCAGAGCCCAGTTTTCCCTGAAGATTCAGGTCTCAGATCTTCATGCCTCACGGTGTCAAATTCTGGCACTGCATGCTTTCTGGTGTGGAGAAAGAGTGTAATTTGATTTGGAGTTTTTGGATTGAAATTGCAGGTTGGAGACTTCTGTTTTTTCTTTTTTAATTTATATACATTTAAGGGGTACAGGTGCAATTTTGTTACATATATTGCATAGTGGTGAACTCCGGGATTTTTGTGTCACTATCACCTGAATAATATATATTGTATCCATTAAATAATTTTCTCATCATCTACCCTCCCCAGTCTCTGTGGTCTGCCATTCTCTACTCTTTATCCACGTGTACACATTATTTAGCTTCTACTTATAAGTAAGAACATGCATATTTGACTGTTTCTGAGTTGTTTCACTTAAGATAATTTTGTTTTGTTTTGTTTTAATTGAGACAGTGTCTCACTCTGTTGGTCAGGCTGGAATGCAGTGACGTGATCACAGCTCACTGCAGCCTTGACCTGCTGGGCTCAAGTGATTCTTCTGGGTTCAAGTGGTCCCCCCAAGTAGCTGGGACTACAGGTGTATGCCACCACACCTAGCTAATTTTCTTTTTATTTTTTCTAGAGATGAAGTTTCACCATATTGGCCAGTCTGGTCTCGAACTCCTTATCTCAGGTGATCCACCTGCCTCAGCCTCCCAAAATGCTGGGATTACAGGCGTGAGCCACCGTGCCCAGCCCAAATGTTTTTGTTTTAATTATGAACATAAATGGAGTATTCACCCATTTACCTCATGTGCATACTTGAGTGGATTCTATATGAGGAAAAAAAATTTCCTTAGGTTTAATGTAATTTTTCTGAAAAGAGTACTCAAGTGTCTTTTTAGAATTGTACATACAGGAAATAGGAATCTTAAGTGTGGTTTACTGGCATAGTTATCAAAGCCTTGTATTGCTGATGCTAATAACATAATATTCAGCGACTCACAGAGATGGAAAGGATGTTAGAAGTCATTAAACTTAACCTCTAAGCCTCACTCTTCCAACCCCAGTGGTGTTAGGAAAGTTTATAATGTTGTGGGTGGTGAATGGAACATAATGAGCAGTTTATAATAGATGTTCAGTAAAGAAGTCAGAATAGTGACTGTTAATGTTAAAGTGGACTATGTCCACAAGAGAAGGATCAGTACAGTAAGAGGACTAAAACTAGGAACTGTGATGGTGAGTGCAGAGGAGAAACATTTTAGAAGGTGGAACATGATACATGTCGTTAACTCTCTGGATAGCTATCATGTAGTGGAATAATTGGTTTTTTTATGTAGTGCTAAGAATGAAAATGTTACTGTGGATTATTGTAGCTTCAAATGAATAAGAACTTTATGAGACTTGGATTGACATTAAGCTAAACAGGCTGCATTGAGATGCCGAGGAGATTCTAATATTCATTGTGGTTAATGATACAAGTATAATAAAATTCTTAATTACAAGGAACATATCCCCATTTTACCCATGGCCTTTGAAGGCAAGGACTGTGTTGTCCTCCAGGCTGTACTTTGGAGGGTGCCTGCCACCTGTCAGGCTCTTGGTAATTTTTGATGAGTGAAATTAAAATGATTTTAAACACTAGATTTACATTTATCCTGCTGTCCAACTTGTATTGAGTAATATATGCATCGATCTTCCTTAAAATGTTCATTTTTTTCTTGAAAATGTATTAGTTATATCTAAAATGTCCTTGCCCCATTTTTTCTTGTTCTTTATCTCGTGGATTGTTGTAAAGTGCTTACATTCAGTGTCAGCATATTAGTTGTAACCTTTTATTGCTATTGATATCTATAAGTACGTTAAGTAAATCTTCATTTTGCTGACCTCTTTGAGGATGCATGCATCAGCAGATTCTCTCTTTCACTGGACAGGTGAGAGATTAGCAGGATCAAGTCAATTTTTCCCTTTTTGCTTTGTTTCCTTCAGAGCAGCAAGATTCATTGTCTAGCAAGAGGGAAACTGTTAAATGGCAGAATTTGTCTTAGTGGTAATGGTTTAAAGAGTGCATGTAAATTATACAGCTTGTTTACACAGGGTCTGATAGGTACCACTGTAGGAGATTCTTTTAAAAAGCTGTTTTAGCAAGACAGTCATTTTAACTCAACCAGATTAATAGCATGATAATTAATAGCACAAGAGCTTTTCAGTATAAAAACTGGCTTGTAGATAATATGAGATGGCAGTTTCCTCTTCCCTTCTGAGATTAGTGAGGCTGCTTTGCCAGATGGGTTTCCATTATTAACAAGGGAGAGAGTCTTCCAGGCCCTCAGATGACAAGTTCCTGGGGTAATTTGTTTACCTGTTAACTCTTTGAGGGAGAGCAGCAGGATCTGCCTGCCAGGGTGTGGAGAAGTTGCAGGAGACATGTGAAAGTCAGAGCATGTGGTCCTCTAAAGTATAGTTGTAGATTCTCTTCCAAAAAGGGCAGATGGGTGGTGGTAGGAACATGAGGACTCTTTCCCCTTGCAAATGATTAGTCTTTTATCATCTCTTCTGACCATTTTCTTTTTCTATGCTTTATAGGAAACTGGGTCCCTTGAAGAATCTACAGATGAGTCTGAGGTAAGGTGGTGACTCAGGAGCCCTCGGATTTGTAGCTCACTATGTTGTTCTCTTGAGTTGCACTTCTTTGCTAAATGCAGCATTCCCAGGGGCTGAGGGTGTAAAGCAGGGCGATAGGTAACTAAGCCTTGGGGAAGAGCTTTTAATATGCCAGATATCTTAAAAAAGATTAAATGGATTAGCTTAAAAAATGAACAAGAAAAGGAACAAAAAGTTTTCATCTGAAACAATATTTTAACTTGAAACATGTTGGCAGTTGGAAAATTGATACAAAGTTTTAGAAATTTATCTCAACACTTCAACATCCCCCTCACCTGCTTTTTAAAAATAGCCACTGTAGGTTTTATGATGTTTATTCTTTATTTGTTCTTTTAATGAATGTGACATGTTTATTGCTATAATTTTTGAATCATTGAAATTGGAGTTTGCTTCTCTTTCTTTTTTTGTTTGAGACGGAGTCTCGCTCTGTTGCCCAGGCTGGAGTGGTGGCTCCATCTCAGCTCATTGCAGGCTCCGCCTCCCGGGTTCACACCATTCTCCTGCCTCAGCCTCCCGAGTAGCTGGGACTACTGGCGCCCGCCGCCACGCCCGGCTAATTTTTTGTATTTTTAGTACAGGCGGGGTTTCACTGTGTTAGCCAGGGTGGTCTTGCTCTCCTGACCTTGTGATCCGCCCGCCTCGGCCTCCCAAAGTGCTGGGATTACAGGCGTGAGCCACCGCGCCCAGTCTGGAGTTTGCTTCTTAAAAAGGGAACTACCTTAAAAGTTGTTAGGGTATTGTGATAAAGATAGTTTCTTAAGGAGAATAATATATAAGGAAGGACTTTTTAAAAAATTTATTTTCAAGTCTGCATAAGAAATGTTTAAGCATAATATAAATTCTTTTTTTTTTTTTTTGAGACAGTTTCACTCTTGTCACTTAGGCTAGAGTGCAATGGTGCAATCTGGGCTTACTATAACCTCTGTCTCCTGGGTTTAAGTGATTCTCCAGCCTCAGCTTCCTGCGTAGCTGGGATTACAGGCGCCCACCACCACGCCCAGATAATTTTTGTATTTTTAGTAGAGACAGGGTTTCACCATGTTGGCCAGGCTGCTCTCAAACTGTTGACCTCAGGTGATCTACCTGCCTTGGCCTCCCAAAGTGCTGGGATTATAGGCATGAGTCACTGCGCCCGGCCCAAGCATAATGTAATTGGCTTATCAGTTTTATAGATGGACTCATAAGAAGAAGTACATTTTTCCTTTTAATATTCGTTTTGCTCAGAGGAGTGAAAATATATCTGTGATAACCTGCTGGAAATACACACTGATATGACTCTAGCCATGATAATCTATTACATTTGGGTTGATACTGCATAAGCTTATGTGAATTTTGTTGCTTTTCCAGGGAAAAGTTGGACTTACGCATATTTCTCTAGAGAACAGCTTATATATCCGGGGTGTCCAATCTTTTGGCTCCCCGGGTCACATTGGAAGAAGAATTGTCTTGGGCCACACATAAAATACACTAACAATAGCTGATGAGCTAAAAAAAATTGCAACAGAAAATCAAACAGTGTTTTAAGAAAGTTTATGAATTTGTGTTGGGCTGCATTCAAAGCCACCCTAGGCCATATGTGGCCTGCAGGCCGTGGGTTGGACAAGCTTGTTATGTATTATGTCATCGTGTAGTCATGGTTTCTAACATTTTCATTAATAAGGACTTCCATTACTGTGGGGCTTCTGGTAAGGCATTTCTGAGTTTGCTTATAGATAGGGTATATTTGTTAATTTCTCATACAGTATTGAAAAGCATTTTAGGTTACCTTATTTTGGAAATCTCTAGTTAACTAAGATTCCAGTGTTCTTAGAATCATTGGTACAGAATCAGACAGTGTTGGAACTCTGTCCAGGAATTTCATTTTACAGGTGAGGAGGGTGTTGGCAGCCACCTAAATCTAAATCTTTCCACACATGCTCCAAATACTAGACAGCTCAACAAAGAGAGTAAATAAAAGCACACACAATCTAGGCCTCTAGTATAATTAGCAAACGGGGAATAATACAAACTTCAGTGCAAGTGGGGAAATAAACATCCAAAGCCATCAGAGTCGGCTCTGGATTGACGCTGGAGCTGACAGTCAGATGGAGACTGGGTAGAAATGAAGAGAGTACAGCTGAGACCCAGCTGAGGCAGAATGCACATAAAAATCATCTTAGTGAGAAGGGGGCCCCATTCTTAGTGGGGAAATCTGAGAACAGATGTGAGACTTGGTGGATTTTGAGAATTTAAAGAAAGGAGCTTGAAAGTATGTAGGGCTTTAGGTGACAGAGTTGGATGGTGCTGCTTTTGGCAGAGATGGGGGAGGCATCCTTAGAGGCTTGGCAGTGAAAGAAAAGGACAAAGCAGAGGAAATTAAGGGTGCCCAGAAACAAACATCATCATCAGATCAGGAGACTTACCTACTCACCAAAAAAAGATGCCTCTTAGAAAAGAAAATGCAGAAACCTGGTAAACCACACAGATGCCTCACCCCTTCTTCCCTAGTAGCATCTGTTACTGCTATCTAGGAAAATCCAAGACATTTAAAAATGAATTGAAATGACAAGTAACATCCATAAAAAGCTACTATAGGAAGAAAATAGAAAGTCAGAATCAGAGGTTTCAGTAGCAGAAAACAATAACATAACACTCCATCATGAGTTGAATATCTATAAACAAGCATTTGCAGATACAATAAACTACCTTAACGTGGTTTTTATTTTTATTTTTATTTATTTATTTATTTTTTTAGACAAAGTCTTGCTTTGTCACCCAGGCTGGAGTGCAGTGGCATGATCTCGGCTCACTGCAACCTCCACCTCCCAGGTTCAAGCGATTCTCATGCTTCAGGCTCCTGAGTAGCTGTGATTACAGGTGTGCACCAGCACACCCGGCTCACTTTTGTATTTTTAGTAGAGACGGGGTTTTGCCATGTTGGCCAAGCAGGTGTCAAACTCCTGGCCTCAAGTGATCTGCCTGCCTCAGCCTCCCAAAGTGTTGGGATTACAGGAGTGAGCCACTGTGCCTGGCCACAGTAAAGTACCTTAAATCAGATATTTAAAAACTATATTAGAAATGGACAAAGAAACTAGGAAGTTAGGGAATGAGAGTTGGCCAAACTGTGAAAAGGTAGTTGTTTTAAGATTGAGGAAAGAGAGACCCAAATGTGGCCTGATTGTCTAATGTCCTACAGCTGATGAGTGGGAGAAAGGGGTTCCAACTCTGGGCTCTTTCCATTGTCTTGCTGTCTAGCCTCCAGTGCCTACTGCTTGGGATAGTGCTAAAGAACTGGAGGTGGACCCTCATTTGTATCGTGGCCATACCTTGTGTTTTTTGTATGACCTGGGCATAGCACTTACCTCCTGTATTCCTCAGTTTCCTCGTGTGAAAAATGGGTCTTGTTGCTTGCCTTGTATGGTTGCTGTGAAGATTAGATACGATTAATGTTCATAAAGCATCTTGTATAGAGCCTAGCACATGGGAAGCACTTGCTAAATATTAATGACCTTCAGTTTATATTTTAGATATTGTCATGGTGACTCATTTTCCAGCTTGGTGCTTCAACCTGAGGGCTTGGAGAGATTCCTCCCCCACTTCCCCCCAACCCTGGCCTCCGCGCCCCCCGCTGCCTCTAGCTCTATGAAAACAGTTACTCTCCTAGATATTACTGATTCTACTGAGTTTATGGAACAGCAAAGTAGTCAGGATGTTGATAGACCAGGTTTAGGCCTTGTAAGTGTAGTAAGCCTGTTTGCAGTTGAGACTTTGAAGACTTTGGAGTTTGTTTACTCAGTTTGAATCACTTTGCAGTGCCAGGAGTGATATTTTGAGACACCACTCAGTCCCCCAGAGATTCCTCCTTCATCCATTTCTCTTTGTTCTCTATCATCTCTTCTCGTGTTTTGTAACTGTTAAACTTTTTTTGAAGGACAGGCGTTTTCCTTATATATTTCTACCTTTTCCTTATTCAAGTGCTAGGATAATTTCCGTTTCCATAAAGAATAATGTGTAGTGTTTTCAACCATATAACAATTTATATATCATTTTATGAAATGTTGCGTTTCATGTAAACTGTGCTTTTATATTATATCAGTAAGACTTTTAAGTTTATCTGAAGGTCTTATTTTAATATATGTTTGGGAAAAGAATATTGTCTACCAAAAACTGGCCATGTGTTTTTCATTACTCTTGAAAACTACAACCAAATGAAATGAAATTGTTGAGTTAGTATTATTAATGTAAAGGAAAGTGGTGTATATGTCAATATTTAAAACTTTAAGAATTTTAATATATTTTGCAGTTAAAGTAGAAATGCAAAATCATGTTACAACCAAGATAGTTAAGTATGTCATTTAATAGGCTACATAGTTAAGGGTCCTGCATTTACAGTAATAATTGGTTGTGGCAAAATTTTGAGACTAACTAAACTGGTCCTTCCACCTTGGATGTTTTGAAAAATATGCAGTGTACTGTTTATTTCACCTTGATATTATGAGCCAGACTACTTCTTAGACGGTGTTTTATTTTTGAAGAGCATAACAAAGAAGTACATTGTCTTCAAAAGGATTTCACTCCTATTTTGAAGCACTAAGATCTTTTCAATACTTAGGGATGATTGCTCTTGTGTAAATGGTAGCAGAGTGAGGTGGGAGCACAGAGGAGTGGATGAGTGGTCAGGAATAGCTTCAGTTGGAGTGTTCAAGAGTGAGTATGCCTGGAATCTTGGGAGGTGAGTCTGGGCAGCGAAGCTGGGAGTCTTTGGGAAGGAGGGAATGTATGTGCAGAGACTGAGTCATGCAAGAGTATGTATGTATGTTTAGCCAACCATGAGGCACTCATTGTGGCTGTAGTATAGGAGAAGGGTGGGGCAGTAAGGCTGTCGAAAGAAATTGATGCGGTTGTGAAGCTCCTAATGTATTAAACCAGGAAGTGTGGACTTGATTCTGCAGCCATCGGGGAGCCACCCAAAAGTTTGATTGTTGAGAGTAGGGAAGGGGTTGGTGACAGATGATCTGGAAGGAGAGATGATAGCAGGAAGACCATTTGCGTGGTTCTCATGGAAGTCCCCATAAGAGATAGGAGGAGTGTAGGGGCCTGGGCAAGGCAATAGCAGAAGACAAAGAGGAACTGACTCCAAGGAGATGCTTCTTGAGTCCAGTCAATAGGAAATATAGGATAGTGTGGAAGAGACGAGCCAGATGGGGAGTCAGGAAGATTCCAGTGTCCAGTTCAGCCTTGTTACAGTAAAATGAGTCCAGTATAAACAGTGAGAGGAAAAAGATGTTCTAATCCTGAATTCTGAACCTAAAGATTGATTTCTTTATGTTTAGATTATTCTTTTCTTTAAAGTGGTACTTTGTAATCCATTGGTGACCTCTTTTATATGGCTTTGTTCAAGCTGAAACAAATAATATGCTTTCGTATTAAATATATTTTCAAACAAAAGCAAATGATCAAATTAATTTCTGGAATTTTATTTTTTAAGTCCTACAAGTTACTGCTTGTTAGAGGCAGGTCTGAGCCCCCTTTGGAGCAAAGATGTAATGGAACAACTATTGTGTGAGAAGTCTACCCTGATAATGATGATCGCTACAAAAATGAACAGTTATTTAGTATAGAAAACGGTGCTGGGCACTTTGGTATGCTCTTTAGGTATCTTAATCTGCCCTGTGACTTGGCTATGATGATCACTTCCGGTTTACAGATAAAAACACAGACTTCAAGTTTTCGGTAACTTGCAAGGCTACCCAGTTGGTAAATGCATTTGGATCCTGTAGTTTGACTCCAAGGCTCCAACCTCTGGTTATACTGCCTTTAACTCTCTGATTTTAGGCCAAACTCTTCCTCTATGTACCTTTATAGAATTTGACAGGATTAAAAAAAAAAATCTTTGGAACTTTCTCTATGTATAATAATGAGATTTTTGGGTAATATTACAGATTTCGATTTGTTCAACTTGTAGGAAAATATACCAATTTCAGAACTGCTTTCTATTCTAGAGAATAGAGAATAGTTAATTTATATATAATATTAATTGTTTAATAAAGTTCCTGTTATACCTCAAAATATATAATGCTGTTTATTTACAAAACAATTATAAAATATTTATGAAATAATGTTAGCTATAAGTGAGACCTCCTTAAAAATACTCATTTCTATATTTAGAAATTTAGCTATAAGAGCATTCATTTTCTTTGTATAATACAAAAATTTGGAAACAGGCTAAATATCCAGAAATAAATTGATTAAGAAAGGTTTATTCATATAACCCATATAATGGATTGTTATTCTGCCACTAACTTGATTAATGGCTTTAATTTTTAAGTAAAGAAAATATTCATATGTCCTTTTTCATGTTATCTTTATAATTTAAAAAGCTTTTTATAAAAATGCCATTAAGAACAGGAGTCGACAGGCATTTTCTGTAAAGTTCTAGGTAGTAAATATTTAAAAGCTTTGCAGACAGAGGCAATATGGCAGATATTATGTGTGTATCTGCCATGTATGTAACTGTGTAAAAGTGTAAACATCATGCTTAGTTTATGGGCTGTACAAAAACAGATGCCTGGCTGGATTTGGTCTGCAGGCTGTAGTTTGCTGATTCCGGATTTAGGATATATACTGGTTTCTCTCTACCCCACAAAATCCATATATAAGCAAAGGAAAAAAGCATACAAGACCATATTATCACTGGGACATGTGCTTTTTAATTTTATTTACTATCATTATCTGCCTTCATTTTCTAAATTTTCTATAATAAATATGCATAACTCATATACTTAGCAAAATAACTTTTTTTTTTAGCAAAACATTCATCTTTATACATATTATAGGTGTCTTCTGTATTGATGTTTGGGTTGCAGAGCTATGGAACCCAGAATGAAATGGTATGTCTTTCCTTCCCCATCTCAAACTCTCTAACAAGGGAGTTAGGGGAAAGATTTGGTTTATTTGTTAGCCAATTTTATTGTATTCAAGATTTTCTGTTAATATAAAGCCAAAATTGTTTTTTATTCTACTACACTTTTTTTTTCCTTGAGATATTAAATTAAAAAAAAAGTCATTTTGAAATAACCGTATATTCACATGTAGTTAAGAAATAACACAGAGGTGGGAGGTCAAGGCGGGAGGATCACTTGAGGCCAGGAGTTTGAGACCAGCTGGGACAACACAGTGAGACTCTGTCTCTACAAAAAATTTAAAAATTGACTAGGCATGATGGAGCTTGCCTGTAGTCGTGGTTACTTGGGAGGCTGAGGCGGGAGGATCACTTGAGCCCAGGAGGTTGAGGCTGCATTGAACCATGATTATGCCACTGCACTCCAGACTGGACAGCAGAGCAAGACCCTATCTCTAAAAGAAAAAAAAAAAAAAAAGGAAAAACACAAAGATATTCTGAATATCCTTCACCCACTTTCCAAAGGGTAACATCTTATGTAAATCTAGTACAATATCACACCAGGAAATTGATATTGATAGAAGGCACAGACCTTATTTGGATTTCACCCGTATTACATGCATTCATTTGTGTGTGCATGAGTTTGTGTGTACTTAGTTCTGTGCAGTTTTATCATGGGAAGATTCATGTAACCACCACTCCACTGCGGTGAAAATACAGGACAGTTTCATCACAAGGTTCCCTGTGCTATCTTTTTTTGGTCACAGCCACTCCTTGCTGCACATCCAACTCCTGGCAACTACTAATCTGTTCTCCATCTGTATAATTTTGTCATTTTATGCATACTATATGCATAGAACCATATAGAGCATAACCTTTGGAAATTGACTTTTTTTGGTGCTCTGCCAGTCTTTTAACTAGTTGTAGGTAGACCACTCACATTTAAAGTAATGATATGTTAAGGCTTAAGTCTGCCATTTTTTGGTTTTCTGTTTGTATCCTCTGTTTTTCATTTCTCGTTTCTCTTTCCTTTCTTTCCTGTGCGTTACTTGAACATGTTTTAGGATTCTATCTTAATTTATAATATTTTTTAGTTCCTTTGTATAATTTCCTAGTGGTTGCTCTAGGTATTGAAATATATATACGTAACTTATCACAGACTACTGGTGTCCACAACAATTTGCCACTTCTAGTGAAGTGTAGAAACCTTGCTTCTATTTAGTTCCTTTACCCTCCTTGCTTTTTAAGTGCAATTGTTTAAATATTTACTTTACGTACTTTGAGCACCACATCAGTTGGTATTGTATTTTTTGGCTTCAACTGTCAAATGTCATTTAAGAAACTCATGAAAAGAATAATCTATTATATTTACCCCTGTTTTCACTCATCTCTGTGTTCTCTTCTCCTTTTTGAAATTCTAAGCCTTTTTTCTGTTATCTTCTGTCTTCTACTGTTCCTTTCTGTATAGAAAACTCCCATTAGCCACTCTTTAAGGATAGACTTGCAAGTGACAAATTCTTAGTTATTTTAAATTTTTAAATTTTTTAATATGAGAGTATCTTTATCTTCCCTTCAGTTTTGAGGTTTTTTTTTTTTTTTTAACCAGATACAGCATTTGTGGTTGGCAATTCTTTTCTTTGAGGACATAAGATATGTTGTGCCACTTCCCTCTGGCTTCTATCATTTCAAATGAGAAACCCATTTTCATTTGAATTGGTGCTTCCTGTAAGTAATGTGCTGTTTCCCTAGCTGTTTTCAAGATTTTTTTTTTTAACTTTAGTGTTTACAAGTTTAATTATAAGGTCTTTGGGCATGAATTTCTTTTATTTATCTTATTTGGGGTTTGCTCAGCTTCTGGAATCTGTAGGTTTATGCCCTTCACCAAATTGTGACAGTTTTCAACCATTTTTTCTCCAAATACTTTTTCAGTCCCACTCTCTCTCCCTGTGGAACTGTAATAACATGAACGTTGGCCCTTTTGTTATTTTTTTCACAGGTCCCTGAGACTCTTCATTTTTTTAAAAAATTTAAGTTCTGGGTTACATATGCAGAACATGTAGTTTTGTTACATAGTTATACAAGTGCCATGGTGGTTTTCTGTACCCATCAACCTGTCATCTACATTAGGTATTTCTCCTAATGATTTCCCTCCCCTAGCCCCCGACCCCCCACAGGCCCCAGTGTGTGATGTTCCCCTCCCTGTGTCCATGTGTTCTCATTGTTCAGCTCCCACTTATGAGTGAGAACATGCAGTGTTTGGTTTTCTGATCTTGTGATTGCTTGCTGAGAATCATGGTTTCCTGCTTCATCCATGTCCCTGCAGAGGACATTAACTCATCCTTTTTTAAGGATGCATTGTATTCCATGGTGTATATGTGCCACATTTTCTTAATCCATTCTATCATTGATGGACATCTGGGTTGGCTCCAAGTCTTTGCTACTGTGAATAGTGCCACAATAAGCATACATGTGCATGTGTCTTTATAGTAGAATGATTTATAATCCTTTGGGTATATGGCCAGTAATGGGATTGCTGGGTCAAATGGTATTTCTAGTTCTAGATCCTTGAGGAATTGCCACACTGTCTTCCACAATGGTTGAACTAATTTACAGTCCCACCAACAATGTAAAAGTGTTCCTATTTCTCCACATCCTCCCCAGCATCTGTTGTTCCCTGACTTTTTAATGATTGCCATTCTAACTGGCGTGAGCTGGTGTCTCATTGTGATTTTGATTTGCATTTCTCTAATGACCAGTGATGATGAGCATTTTTTCATATGTCTGTTGGCTGCATAAATGTCTTCTTTTGAGAAGTGTCTGTTCATATCCTTTGCCCATTTTTTGATGGGGCTGGGTTGTTTGCTTTTTTCTTGTAAATTTGTTTAAGTTCTTTGTAGATTCTGGATATTAGCCCTTTGTCAGATGGATAGATTGCAAAAATTTTCTCCCATTCTGTAGGTTGCCTGTTCACTCTGATGATAGTTTATTTTGCTGTGCAGAAGCTCTTTCGTTTAATTAGATCCCATTTGTCAATTTTGGCTTTTGTTGCCATTGCTTTTGATGTTTTAGACATAAAGTCTTTGCCCATGCCTATGTCCTGAATGGTATTGCCCAGGTTTTCTTCTAGGATTTTTATGGTCCTAGGTCTTATGTTTAAGTCTTTGATCCATCTTGAGTTGATTTTTGTGTAAGGTGTAAGGAAGGGGTCCAAGTTTTAGTTTTCTGCATATGGCTAGCCAGTTTTCCCAACACTATTTATTAAATAGGGAATATTTTCCCTGTTTCTTGTTTTTGTCAGGTTTGTCAAAGAGCAGATGGTTGTAGATGTGTGGTGTTATTTCTGAGGCCTCCTTTCTGTTCCATTGGTCTATATATCTGTTTTGGTACCGGTACCATGCTGTTTTGGTTAGTGTAGCCTCATAGTAAAGTTGGAAGTCAGGTAGCTTGATACCTCCAGCTTTGTTCTTCTTGCCCAGGATTGTCTTGGCTATGCGGGCTCTTTTTTGGTTCCATATGAATTTTAAAGTAGTTTTTTCCAATTCTGTGAAGAAAGTCAGTGGTAGTTTGATGGGGATAGCATTGAATCTATAAATTACTTTGGGCAGTAAGGCCATTTTCATGGTATTGATTCCTGCTATCCATGAGCATGGGATGCTTTTCCATTTGTTTGTGTCCTCTCTTATTTCCTTTAGCAGTGGTTTGTAGTTCTCCTTGAAGAGGTCCTTCACATCCCTTGTAAGTTGGATTCCTAGGTATTTTACTGTTAGTAGCAATTGTGAATGGGAGTTCACTCATGATTTGGCTCTCTGTCTGTTCTTGGTGTCTAGGAATGCTTGTGATTTGCACATTGATTTTGTATCCTGAGACTTTGCTTAAGTTGTTTATCAGCTTAAGGAGATTTTGGGTTGAGACGATGGGGTTTTCTAAATACACAATCATGTCATCTGCAGACAGAGACAATTTGACTTCCTCTCTTCCTATTTGAATACCCTTTATTTCCTTCTCTTGCCTGATTGCCCTGGCCAGAACTTCCAGTACTATTTTGAATAGGAGTGGTGAGAGAAGGCATCCTTGTCTTGCGCTGGTTTTCAAAAGGAATGCTTCCAGTTTTCGCCCGTTCGGTATGATATTGGCTGTGGGTTTGTCATAAATAACTCTTATTATGTTGAGATACATTCCATTGATACCTAATTTATTGAGAGTTTTTAGCATAAAAGGCTGTTGAATTTCGTCGAAGGCCTTTTCTGCATCTATTGAGATAATCATGTGGTTTTTGTCGTTGGTTCTGTTTATGTGATGAATTATGTTTATTGATTTGCATATGTTGAACCAGCCTTGCATCCCAGGGATGAAGCTGACTTGTTCATGGTGGATAAGCTTTTTGATGTGCTGCTGGATTTGGTTTGCCAGTATTTTATTGAGGGTTTTTGCGTGGATGTTTATCAGGGAAATTGGCCTAAAATTCTCTTTTTTTGTTGTGTCTCTGCCAGGCTTTGGCATCAGGATGATGCTCGCTTCATAAAATGAGTTAGGGAGAATTTCCTCTTTTTCTATTGATAGGAATAGTTTCAGAAGGAATGGTACCAGCTCCTCTTTGTACCTCTGATAGAATTTGGCTGTGAATCTGTCTGGTCCTGGACTTTTTTTGGTTGGTAGGCTATTATTGCCTCAATTTCAGAACCTGTTATTGGTCTATTCAGAGATTCAACTTCTTCCTTGTTTAGTCTTGGGAGGGTGTATGTGTCCAGGAATTTATCCATTTCTTCTAGATTTTCTAGTTTATTTGCATAGAGGTGTTTATAGTATTCTCTGATGGTAGTTTGTATTTCTATGGGATCGGTGGTGATATCTCCTTTATCATTTTTTTGTTGTGTCTATTTGATTCTTCTCTCTTTTCTTCTTTATTAGGCTTGCTAGTGGTCTATATATTTTGCTGATCTTTTCAGAAAACCAATTCCTGGATTCACTGATTTTTTTGAAGGTTTTTTTTTTTTGTGTCTTTATCTCCTTCAGTTCTGCTCTGATTTTAGTTATTTCTTGTCTTCTGCTAGCTTTTGAATTTTTTTGCTCCTGCTTCACTAGTTCTTTTAATTGTGATGTTAGGGTGTTGATTTTAGATCTCTCCTGCTTTCTCTTGTGGGCATTTGGTGCTATAGATTTCCCTTTACGCATTCCTTTAAATGTGTCCCAGAGATTCTGGTACATTGTGTCTTTGTTCTGATTGGTTTCAAATAACTTATTTATGTCCAACTTCATTTCGTTGTTTACCCAGTAGTCATTCAGGAGCAGGTTGTTCAGTTTCCATGTAGTTGTGCGGTTTTGAGTGAGGTTCGTAATCCTGAGTTCTAATTTGATTGCCTTGTGGTCTGAGAGACAGTTTGTTGTGATTTCTGTTCTTTTACATTTGCTGAGGAGTGTTTTATTTCCCCTTATGTGGTCAATTTTAGAATAAGTGCAATGTGGTGCTGAGAAGAATGTATATTCTGTTATTTGGGGTGGAGAGTTCTGTAGATGTCTATTAGGTCTGCTTGCTCCAGAGCTGAGTTCAAGTCCTGGATATCCTTGTTAATTTTCTGTCTCGTTGATGTATCTGATATTAACAGTGGGGTGTTAAAGTCTCCCATTATTACTGTATGGGAGTCTAAGTCTCTTTGTAGGTCTCTAAGAACTTACTTTATGAATCTGGATGCTCCTGTATTGGGTACATATATATTTAGGATAGTTAGCTCTTCTTGTTGAATTGATCCCTTTACCATTATGTAATACCCTTCTTTGTCTCTTTTGATCTTTGTTGGTTTAAAGTCTGTTTTATCAGAGTCCAGGATTGCAACCCCTGCTTTTTTTTCGCTTTTCATTTGCTCTCTAGATCTTCCTCCATCCCTTTATTTTGAGCCTATGTGTGTCTTTGCATGTGAGATACATCTCCTGAATACTGCACACCAATGGGTCTTGACTCTATCCAGTTTGCGTCTGTGTCTTTTAATTGGGGCATTTAGCCCATTTACATTTAAGGTTAATATTGTTATGTGTGAATTTGATCATGTCATGATGATGCTAGCTGGTTATTTCACCCGTTAATTGATACAGTTTTTTCATAGCGTCTATGGTCTTTACAATTTGGCATGTTTTTGCAGTGGCTGGTACCAGTTGTTCCTATCCATGTCTAGTGCTTCCTTCAGGAGCTCTTGTAACGCAGGCCTGGTGGTGACAAAATCTCTCAGCATTTGCTTGTCTGTAAAGAGTTTTATTTCTCCTTTACTTATGAAGCTTAGTTTGACTGGATATGAAATTCTGGGTTGAAAATTCTTTTCTTTAAGAAAGTTGAATATTGGCCCCCACTCTCTTCTGGCTTGTAGGGTTTCTGCAGAGACACCTGCTGTCAGTCTGATGGGCTTCCCTTTGTGGGTGACCTGACCTTTCTCTCTGGCTGCCCTTCACATTTTTTCCTTCATTTCAACCTTGGTGAATCTGACAATTATGTGTCTTGGGGTTGCTCTTCTCGAGGAGTATCTTTGTGGTGTTCTCTGTATTTCCTGAATGTGAATGTTGGCCTGTCTTGCTAGGTTGGGGAAGTTCTCCTGGATAATACCCTGAAGAGTGTTTTCCAACTTGGTTCTGTTATCCCCGCCACTTTCGGCTACACCAATCAAACGTAGATTTGGCCTTTTCACATAGTCCCATATTTCTTGGAGGCGTTGTTTGTTTCTTTTCACTCTTTTTTCTCTAATCTTGTCTCCGTGCTTTGTTTCACTAATTTGATCTTCAATCACTGATATCCTTTCTTGTGCTTGATCGAATTGGCTATTGAAGCTTGTGTATGCTTTACGAAGTTCTCGTATGGTGGTTTTCAGCTCCATCAGGTCATTTAAGCGCTTCTCTACACTGTTTATTCTAGTTAACCATTCGTCTAACCTTTTTTCAAGGTTTTTAGCTTCCTTGTGATGGGTTAGAACATGCTGCTTTAGTTTGGAGAAGTTTGTTATTATCGACCTTTGAAGCCTACTTCTGTCAACTTGTCAAACTCATTATCCATCCAGTTTTGTTCCCTTGCTGGCGAGGAGTTGTGTTCCTTTGGAGGAGAAGAGGTGTTTTGGTTTTTGGAATTTTCCGCCTTTCTGCTCTGGTTTCTCCCCATCTTTGTGGTTTTATCTACCTTTGGTCTTTGATGTTGGTGACCTATGTATGGGGTTTTGGTGTTGATGTCCTTTTTGTTGATGTTGATGGTATTCCTTTCTGTTTGTTAGTTTTCCTTCTAACAGACAGGCCCCCTCAGCTGCAGGTCTGTTGCAGTTTGTTGGAGGTCCATTCCAGACCCTGTTTGCCTAGGTGTCACCAGCGGAGGCTGCAGAACAGCAAATATTGCTGCCCGATCCTTCCTCTGGAAGCTTCGTCCCAGAGGGGCACCTGCCTGTATGAGGTGTCTGTTGACCTCTATTGGAAGGTGTCTCCCAGTCAGGCTACCCGTGGGGTCAGTGACCCACTTGAGGAGGCAGTCTGTCCGTTATCGGAGCTCAAATGCTGTGCTGGGAGAACCACTGCTCCCTTCAAAGCTGTCAGGCAGGGACATTTAAGTCTGGAGAAGCTGTCTGCTGCCTTTTGTTCAGATATACCCTGCCCCCAGAGGTGGAACCTAGAAAGGCAGTAGGCCTTGCTGAACTGCGGTGGGCTCTGCCCAGTTTGAGCTTCCCTGCCAGTTTGTTTACACTGTGAGCCTAGAACCACCTACTCAAGCCTCAGTAATGGCAGACACCCCTCCACCCGCCAAGCTCCCGCATCCCAGGTCAATCTTAGACTGCTGCGTTAGCAGCGAGAAAGGCTCCGTGGGCATGGTACCCTCCGAGCCAGGCACGGGAGGGGATCTCCTGGTCTGCTGGTTGCAAAGACCGTGGGAAAAGCACAGTATTTGGGCAGGAGTGTACTGTTCCTCCAGGTACAGTCACTCATGGCTTCCATTGGCTAGGAAAGGGAAATCCCCCGACCCCTTTTGTGAGGGTAAGGTGACGCCCCGCCCTGCTTCTGCTTGCCCTCTGTGGGCTGCACCCACTGTCCAACCAGTCCCAATGAGATGAACCAGGTACCTCAGTTGGAAATGCAGAAATCACCCATCTTCTGCGTCAGTCTCGCTGGGAGCTGTAGACCGGAGCTGTTCCTGTTTGACCATCTTGGAAGTGACGACTCGTCATTTTAAAAAGCTGGTTTTCTCTCTCTCATTCGGAGGGTATACATTCTCTTGATCTATCCTCAGATTCAGTGGTTCTGTCCTGTGTCATCTCCACACTGCTATTGAGCCCATCCAGTGAGTTATGTCTTTTGGTTATTGTATTTTCTGGTTTTAAAATTTTCCTTTTTTAAAAAAAACTCTTTCTTTTCTGAGATGTCCTATTGTTTCACTTGCTTCAAGATAATTTATAGTTACTTGCTGAAACATTTTTCTAATGGCTACTTTGATATTTCCAACACTGGATTCATCTCACGATAAACATTTTAATGCAAGACAATATTTAAATTATGAAGAATCAATTGCTTCAATATTTCTCATATGCCTCATGTTGTGCTGAGTCCTTTATGTGGATTATTTCATTTAATATGGACCACAGTCCTATCAGGTAGTATATTTGGTGGAAGAGGCTGGTATGCTGAAGTAACAAACAGTTCCAAAATTGTAGTATCTTAACACAACATTTATTTCTGAGTAGAATTAGTAGTGCAGGGAGAGGAAATTGCGTGATTAATAATACAGAAATGTGATCATTTTCTGTAGGGTTTTTTCTATTTATGGAACATAAACAGTGTGCTATGGAATACATTGGTGATAGAACTGGAGACTAAAGCAGCTCTGCTTCATGGAGATAAGTATTTTTTTAAAAAATCCTGCGTCTCAGTGGATCATGAGGTCAGGAGATCGAGACCGTCCTGGCTAATACGGTGAAACCCCGTCTCTACTAAAAATACAAAAAATTAGCCGGCATGCGCCTGTAATTCCAGCTACTTGGGAGGCTGAGGCAGGGGAATTGCCTGAACCTGGGAGGTGGAGGCTGCAGTGAGCCGAGATTGTGCCACTGCACTCCAGCCTGGGTGACAGAGTGAGACTCCGTCTCAAGAAAAAAAAGAAAAAATAAAATCCTGCATCTCTGAATAGGTTCTTGGTGTATTATATATTTAGAAGTATATCCCACCTTTCTCAGAAGAGTTTAGAGTATTGTACAAAGAACTTTGCAATATAAGCATCAAATTATTAGCCTAACATTTCAAGATTACAGTTGAACAGCAGAGAGAAGAATAAGAAGGGAAAAAACAGGCTAAAGAAGAGTGTTAAGGAAAGAGAAGAGCACCAAATAGCAAGTGAAGTGTTTTGAGGTCTGCTTTGTACCAGATGAGGGTTCCAGAGACCTTTGATTTGTGAACGCAACTAAATAGCTAAACTAGGCTTATTCTGCCTATAGTTTGTTCCGTTGAAGCAAAGATTGTGTGCGCATTGTATTACTCAGAGCCCAGGCCAAGGCAGGTAGTTACAGAACAGTTAATTGGTGTAGGCCAGGCGCAGTGGCTCACACTTGTAATCACAGCACATTGGGAAGCCGAGGTGGGAGGATTGCTTGAGGTCATGAGTTCAAGACCAGCCTAGGTAACATAGTGATCCTTCCTCTCTACAAAAAAAGCAAATTAAAAAAAAAAATTGTGTTACCTCTGTCTTTACAATTTTTGTTACCATTATTAAATAAGCATGCCTCCTAAACAGATGTGCATTTAATTCTGGTTTAGTTCTTCCAAATACCAGTTAGGAGTTCTTAAATATGTTAGATATGTAAATTTTAATAAAACCAAGTGGACTGACAAATACTTGAAATTATTTAAAATAAACCTGTATGCTATTTAGTTGAATGAGAAATTAATTTTAAAATGAAATGCAATTTCTAGGTGCATCAGCCACAAAGAGAGTTCTTTTTCAGTTTTGTTAAAATGAAAACCAGTCATTGTGAGGAATCAGGAGATAGCTTTTTAAATCAGGAAATGCATCACACAAAAGTCATTTATTTATCTCACCTGGTGGGTGGAACATTATGAATCATTTATTGAAAATTAAATTGATTCTTTACATGTATTAATTTTAATAAACAGATTTATGACAACTAATAACAAAAATGGTAATGTGCCCTGTTATGAGATTGATTGCTGAGAAAAATGGAGCATAGGGTTATAGTGTCCACATAGCTTCCACATAGCACTTGGCTTACAAACTTGCTCTTTCATTTAATGAGCTATTAATATTAACAGGTTCTGCTGATTATTGCATCATTCAGACATGGATAAACATTCCTTTTGAAGCATATATTATAAAAATTATACGTTTGGAAACTTAGTAGAAACTTTCTGGGGGCAAGATTTTTGAATCTGTATTACGACCCTTTCTTAGAGATTGAAGAGATGAAAACAACTCCCCTGGTATGATATATATTTGAGCAGAATTTATAATTTCACTACCTAGAAGAAAAATTATTTTAGGCAGTCCAAGATTGACTGGTTGATCATTTTATTCATTCAACAAATATTTATTGATGACTTTTATATCCTAGATGCTAGGATACACAAGTATTTCATGAGGGAGACAGTAAACAAAAAAACTTAAATATATAATAAACCAAGTGAAATAACACTAGTTAAGGGGACTATGGAGTGGTCTGAGGAATTGCTGTTTTATCCTGGGTGGTTAGGGAAGGCCTGTCTGTTCAGGTGACATTTGAGTAAATATCTGAGGAAAAAGTCTCATAGGTAAAAGGAAGAACAAACACTGTGCCCAGAGGTAGGGTCATGCTGGATGTCTTCTAGGATGTGAGTGTGGCTGGAGCAGAGTGGTGGGAAATGGTGTCCAAGAAGTAATGGGCAGCTAAGAATGTTGACTGTACAGGTTAATTTCTTGTCTTTGTTGTTTTATTTTTCGTTTTTTGTTTGTTTTTAAGAAGGAGTCTCACTCTGTCACCCAGGCTGGAGTGCAGTGGCCGATCTCGGCTCACTGCAACCTCCGCCTCCTCGGTTCAAGTGAGTCTCCTGCCTCAGCCTCCTGAATAGCTAGGAGTACAGGTGCATGCCACCATGCCCAGCTAATTTTTGTATTTTTAGTAGAGACGGAATTTCACCATGTTGGCCAGGCTGGTCTCAAACTCCTGACCTCAAGTAATCCATCTGCCTCGGCCTCCCAAAGTGCTGGGATTACAGGCATGAGCCACTGTGCCCGGCCCTTGTCTTTGTTTTTTACTGTAAGCTGGAAAGCATTGGAGAGTCTTTGTTTTAGTACGATCACTCTGGATGCTGTTTTAAAAAATGTCTTAAGGAGGATAAGTAGGAATAGGGGAGACCAGTAGGGAGGCTTTGTTAAAACTCTGGGCTAGAGGCGATGAAGGCTGTAGTTGCTTTTTGTTTTTTAAAGTATAGCCAACAGATTTCCTGACTAAAATGGGGGCGTGTAAGTGAAAGGGAACAGTCAAGGATGAGCAATTGGAACGATGGGGTTGCTGTAACTAAGGTAGGGGAGGACTCTGGCTAGAGTTAGTTTTGGTGCTCAGGGTGAAGATGGTGGTGGTGGGTAGGTTGGAAGTTCTACTTTGCATATTTGAAGTTGGAGATGTCAATTAGACATCCAAGTGGAATTGTCTAGTAGACCTGAAGAAGAGTAGTTCAAGTCTGGACTGGAGGTAAGAATTTGTGACTCAGCATTTAGATGGTGTTCAAAACCATGAGACTGGATGAGATCATGTAGGGCATGAGGACAGATAAAGAGGCCTGATTCCTGGACCCTGAGGGGTGCTACCACATTTTAGAGATCTGGTAGATGAAGGGAAATCAGCAAAGGAAACAGAGAAGAGGTAACCAGTGAGGTAGGACGAGAACCAGGAGAGAGTGGTGCCGCAGAAGCCAAGGGAGGATCACATCTCTGGATGAAGGGCACCATCATTGTGTCAAATGCTGCTGAGAGGAGGAATGAGATGAGGTCTAGGGATTCACTCTTGGATCTGCAAAAGTGAGGCCACTGGTGATTCTAAGAGCACTTGTGGTGACTTGTGGTGGTGGGGCTTGACTGGAAGGAGCTCAGGAGAGATTGAGTTGGCAAAATATCTTTGAGATGCCCTGAGAAATTCTCGTACTGTGTGTTACAAAATGTTGCAATCTAGAATGCTTGTATGGGACACTTTTGTTGAGTGACTGTTAAAGGAGATAATGTGTATTTGGCACCTTGCCTGGCATTAAAAGGTATTCAGAAAGTATGCTGCTGCTGCTATTTTATTATTTTTTGTCCATATGTATGCAAGGTACTTTCATGAGGATAGGGACTCTGTCCCCAGTATCTAGTAGAGTTGCTCATCAGTGAATGAATGAATTGATTTTATTAATCGTCTCAACAATTATGTCAAGCTGGTGTTGTGTCCTCATTTTGGAGATGGTGAAACTAGGGCTTTGAGGAGGCCTTTGTCAAACAGAAACAAGGACCACTCCTTGCCTCCTGACTCAACCTGAGAATTGTTTTATCCCATGCCGTGTCCTCACAGGGATCAATATTTAATTTAGGAGCAAACAAATGAGAAGTTTTTTTATTTAGCTTTGGGTTTGGCTCAGGGCTTCCAACTCTTTTGCCTACCATCATTTTTATCCTCTCTGATCCTTATATTATTCTCTTTAACAGGCAGAATAATGGTTCCCCAAAGATGTCTACATCCTAATCCCTGGAACCTGTGAATATGTCATGTTACACAGCAAGGGAAAATTAAGGTTGCTAATCGGCTGACTGTAGGAGAGTGAGATTATCTGGACAGGGCCAGTATAATCCTAAGGGTCTTCGTAAATGGAAGAGGGAGGCAGGAGAAAAGGCTGTGATGTGGGAACAATTCAACCTGCCTTTGCTAGCTTTGAAGAGGGAAGAAGGGCCCACAGCCAAGGAATGCCAGCGCTTTAGGAAGCTGGAAAAGGAGAGGAAAGGGATTCTCCCCCCAGCTTCCAGGGGAGGGCAGCACTACTGACACCCTGATTTTAGCCCAGTGAGATCTGTGTCGGACTCCTAACCTACAGCACTGTACTACAACAAATTTATGTTGTTTCACACTACTAAGTTTGTCAACATTTTTTTTACAGCAGTGATAGGAAACTAATACAGTAAATAATTTGATTGAATGACCTTGTCTTCTTAACACTTTTCATTAGGCTGCATTTCAGAGTTTTGGAAGTCAAATACATCCAGCAAGGAAAACATACAGAAAATGGTTGTGACGGAACTGCTAATACTGTGGGGAGCTGTATTTATAAAAATGTGTCTTTTCTGATGATTGTTCAAGAGTGTGTTTAAACGATCATTTCACTTGACAATTAGGGCCTGATTCTATGCTGTCAGGGCTTTAAGGCATTTCTGTCTCTGCAGGCTCAAGAAATGCTATAACAAATCTAAATAGCATGAAGGTTTCTTTCATCCATGAGCTATTTCAGTTTCAGTGCAGCCGTTTTTAAATACAGAGATTCAGAGGCATCCATGTCATCACAGTTCTTTACTTTAGAATATGACTGTTTTCCCCAAAGACCTCAGTAGATTAAATACGTCTCTCAGAATCACATCAGGGAGGGATGGGAGTGGGGAAACCTCTGATAGAGCTTAAGGGTTTAGTCTGTTGTCATCATTTCCATCACCAGTGATTGGGCAGTTGTGAGGGATTTGGGCTGTCATGGGCTACTTTTAGTCTTTACAGGCATCCAGGAGAGGTTCTTGGCTTAAATAGGAGAGGGTAGCATTTCCTTTTACATTCCTAATAACAAGATTCACACTTAAATGTGTGTGAAAAAAAATTTTTTTAAATGATGTGGTAAAATAAAAAGTAATGTATCTTCATCTTTTAATAGCTTAAAACAATGAGGTAATTAGATGAGAAGTGTTACTGTTTGGTTTTATGGTCTGGTCATGTGATAGGAAGTAACTTAGAAGGGAGGCCATGAGTTCTGCAGTGTGAAGTTAGGGTTGTAATACACATCATGGCCGTGTTTTTAGTATTTGACATTCACTGGGTATTACCAGATACTGAGCTTTGTGCTTTATGTATTGCATTTAATTCTTACAAAAATCCTCTGACGTGCAGGTTATCATTTCCTTTTCACAAAAGGCAAGGTAACCAAGGTTTTAAGTAACTAGTACAGTGTATATGCGCTACATATGGTAGAAATGGCAAAAGAAAAATTTTAGTTTGTTTTGTGACTGGCTCTTGATTATGAATTTCAGTAGGATTTTGGATAATTTTTTCTTCTTTTTTTTTTTTTTTTTTTTAAATGACATTAGTGACCTTTATTAAGATACTTGATTGTCAGCCAGTCCTCACCTCTGTGAGGCTGAGCTGTTGCTGCCCGTTTCTGTAGTGAATGGGGCAGCAAAACCCGGCACCCAGGGGAGAGGTCAATGCTGGATCTACCACCTTTCCTTGACCCTCATCCTTACTGTTGCCCCTGGCTCCCCACTGTGGGTCGTTTCAGTGCCTCCATAGTTTCTTACTTGGGCATGTTAATTTCTGGAATCCTTCTTTCCTCTCATTTTTAGCATGTCTTCAGGGCTGAGTTGGGGGTAGAAGGCCAGCAGCGCAGGTCAGCTCTCTGTCTTGGCAGAAGCCATGTTTTGTTCTTTTTAGTCATACTGTCTTCAAATAAGACCATACCAACAAGGATCGATTTATTACGTTTTCCATTTTCTTGTCTTTTGCCTTGGCTAAAACTTCTAAGTTGGTTTTGAAAAAAGCAGAAGTGATTGTTGGCACCTGTGCGTTGTTTCCTGCTGATGATGGGAATGTTTCTCTTATTTCATTGTTCCATATCATGTTGACTTCTGATTTCAAACGGTCATCCTTGGCTCTTCATTCTTAGCTCTTCGATAAAGAAACCTTTTTATTTACTGAAAGCTTTTTTAAGATCAGAAACAAGTGTTGAACTTTATAAATGCTGTCTGTAGTGTCTGTCAAGATGGCCCTGTGTTTTCTTTTTCCTCTGACTTATCAAATGACGTCAGATTTCCTAATACTCAGTTTTTGTGTTTTTGCAATATTTGATCTTAAATGTTTTTTATTAATATATGCTGGGTTTGATTTATGATATTTAGACTTTCTACATTTAAATTCCTACATGAGATGACAGAATTACATGTATATTTTTTGTTGTTTTTGGTGTACTCTTTGGAAGTTTTGATATCATGGTTATCAAAATGAATTTGGAAGTTTTTATATTTGCCTCTTATGGGGCAGCTTAAATAAGTTGGGAATTTTCCATTCTTTGAAGGTTTTTAATAGAACTTGCCATTAAAACAGTCTGAGCCATGTACCTTTCTGCATGAGATAGATAGTACTTTAATGGCTTTTATTTTCTCACTGTTTTTTTGTGTGTCTCATATTCAATTTGTCTATAAAAGGTACTAATGCTTGGACTTACAATTTTTTTTTTCTGGTTTATTAATTCATTTTAGCTTTACTTTTGTTAGTTTTCACTGGTCCCTGCAGTGCCCACCTTCCTGCTATTAGAGGTCCTTTGGTCCTGCACTGCTTAAGGCTGGACTCCGAGACCATGGAGGGCACTGCCCAGGTGATAGAGGTTTAGAGTCTTAGCCTGTGGAAGAAAGATGTAGAAAGATGGTGGTCAGGGCTAAAATGTGTGAGGATTGGAGATACGGTGGGCAGAGGCTGCAAGCATAGTTCTTCTGGAAAAGAGTAGCTAAGGGGTAGGGCAGGGGTCGGCTCTGTGAGGCTGGGGCAGGCTCAGCCCCAGTCTTGGGCACAGAGGGTTGGTGGGAGAGCTAGAAATCATCTGAATACCTTTCGTTCAGGTGGGTTATGTTTCTTGAAATAAATCAGAATATGTCAGGAATTTAGATTCAACAAATGTGTCAGTTTCTCCTTGATTTTGGTAATCATTTTAATGCTTACTGCTATAGTGAGTTTTTATCTTTATCTAATTTTTCTTGAAAATTACTGAGAAACTGGTAGAGGCTTTGGTTGGGGTGGTTAGCAAGATGCTTCTTTGCATTTGGCTTATGGAATATGCAATTGGAAATGCTCGAGAGGCATTTAATCTCCTGTCAAACAAAATAATTGAAAAGCTTCAGCATTTTCCTTTTTCGTATAACAACATAGATTTATTAGAAGTGTAAGTTTTTCTGACAACTGAGTTTGCAGGACCTCTATTTGCTTCTACTGCTAGAAGATGATATAGTTCCACTTCTATAAATTTATCTATAATTCTAGTTTACAGTATTTCAAAATTGCCAGCCCTTTCCTTCTGTTTGGTGCCTCTACCTCCCTGCTCCCCCTTTTACCCCTCCCTCTGTGTGTCTGCGAAGTAACACATAGTTTAGATGATCTCTGAGGTTCCTTTGGTTAATATTCTATGATTTGGATTTTCCTGTGTGGAAATCTAAATGAGAATATCTTAGAAAAGCTGCTTACCAAACCTGGTCTGCTGTTACTACATACGTTTGTTTTCACTGGTCTTTATTAGGTACCCACAGTTCTGTTAGGTGAAGTTCAGAACAATGAAAAGGCATAAACTCTGCTTCTGAGGATCTTGTGATCACCAAGGGATATTGGCAAGAAAGGAAAAGAGGGTTATGTTGGCTTTAGTGGCAGAAATTGTCCACCTGAATGGCATAGCTTGAAGATTGGTGAGGTTATTCCATATGGCTAGAAGAAAATGAAAAGCTTATTTGCTTTTCTCATTTTTTCCCCTCTTCTATATATTCTTATCGCTTTCCCAATATAAACTAAATGATGGGAGTTGATCCTGTTTATGGTATGTGGCTTAGGGCATGGGAACCTTCACCTTATTTTTTCCTCCTTGAATTGAACATGAAATTCTAATACTACAGGGCACAGGAGAGACCAGGGTTTATGAAGACTGCATATCTTGTGAATCTTAAGTAGAGCTCCTCAATTATTAGGGGCTCAACTTTTTCTCAGTTTTCTGGTCAGTGTGTTACGTTAAAGGAAAGCAGCTTTGAGAGATAAAAATCTTAGCTCAGTAGATACAAAGTGTTGAAGAGGATGTTGAACCATTTTTATGATAAATACATTTGTTTTAGAAAATTTAGAAAATATTGGCAATAGCTCACAACAGTGATTTTTTTCATTTGCTATCTTTAATAGTTACAGCAACCCAGTGATGTGATTTCTATTATCATCCCCATTCTACAGAGGAAGAACCCGACCTTAGGGAAATTACTATATTGGTGTTTATTCTTCTCATCTTCCCCCCATATATGCATATACATTTCTTAAATAAAATTTGGATCATACACAGCAGGTTTTATGACCTATTCTTTCACTTAGCAAGACATTGTGAGAACATTTCTTTTTGTTATTGTCTTTGAAAACAGATTTTAATGTACATGTAATATTTTATCTTGTGAAATTTATTTAATCCAGAATTTTTCAACCTTGGGGCTACTGGCACTTTGGGCTGGATGATTTTTTCTTCTGAGAGAGTGTCTTGTGCCTTGTAAATTGTTTAGCATAATCCCTGGCCTCTACCTGCTAGATGTCAGTAGCACCTTTCCCCCACCCAACTGTGACAACGAAAATGACTCTAGACATTGCCAAATAAATGTCCCTGGGGGGACAAAAATCACCTCTGGCTGAGAACTACTCATTTAACCGTATGTATTTTATGCTTTAAATAATATTATGTGGGTATAGTAAACTCCTGCTGAATTTTCTGTTTGAAAAAGTAGACCCATGCCATCCAGATTACATTTATCAGCTCCTAATTTCAGCTACTTTAAAAATTAATATATTTTTTCCTTAATAGCAGTATTGCTTGTAAGTTGAAAATTTAACAACATTTTTTGCATTCATATAAGAATGTAATTGCCTATCTCTCAGCAGTCTGATGGAAAGGCATGCTGGGAGCTTTGACCACAGTTGTTTTATTGTAGATGAATTCCATTATCTTCATGTCACTTTCTTAAAAAGTTTGGTCATTGAGGCAGCTATAATACCTTGTGTTATTAATGGAAACCAGAAGTTACTCTTTCAGCTTGTTTATGTAGTTTTCTTGATACGTTTTGACACTTTAGAAGGATCTATAAAGCCATCTTTCCTACCAGATAGTCATCTTTGTGTGTAAATAAAATGATCTTTCTTTAGTAGAACTATAGCATACAATATTAATAGTTACAGTTGTCTTTTTAAGGAAGTAGCATCCTTTCTTGGGATGAGGTGGGGTGGGCAATACAAAGCTAATTGAAGACTTTACTCTTTGATTCATTTTGAACTTTACCTTCAGGTTCTTTTTTAGGCATTCTTTTTTCTCATCTTGGATCTTTTCTACACTTTATGGAAAACTTTAATACGAATGCGACAAATTTGGAGATGTCCTATATTATGCATGTACTTTTAGTGATAATGTTACAGTTTCAAATAAATGTGAATATCCAATAATATGTAGCTCCTGTGTATGTTGCCTTTTGTGCATGTTGTTAATATGTTAATATCCTGTGGTAGTGACTAGAACTATTCCTTAAAATATTGTTATATGTTTTTGAAACTCAAGATGTGTTTTGATTGACTTGTATTAATTTTAATTATGCTCTTAAAAATTTATTTGTATTTGGTACCAACTGTGTTTTATCTTTCTATTCTCTCCTCTAATAAATAGTAATAGCAAAGAAATATTTTAGTCATAGGGCTTCTACAAATTGAATTATTTGTAAAGAGAGAATTTTTAAAAATGCAAATTTCCTAAAATTCAAATGTTCTGATACAGGATTTTGATAGCTGTTTTTATATGTTAAGCTTGTAAGGTCCACTACTAATTTTGGATATTTCAATTCCCCATAGGTAATTAGAGTTCTAGAAAGAATGTTCTAGAGGAAGAAAACCTGTATTTTATAGCTTCATCCCCAGGGTTGGTTATCGATTTTCTTTTTATTAATAGTTGGTTTTTTACTGTGGAAGTTCAAACTGCATGAAAGGTTTTTTTTGTGTGTGTTTGTGTGTGAATTTCTTTTGAGGATATTAGTGTTTCCCTATTGTATCTAGCTTTAAAACATTGGATATTTATTAAAAGGATTTGCCCCTAGTCAGATGTAGTTGATGACATGAAACCAACTAAACCATTCATCTTATTAAAATTCCTGGAGGTTCAGCTGAGGTCTTTCTCAGGTGAAGCTGGAGAGGATGAAGGTCATCTCCACAGAGTGAGATGTGAATAGTTGAGGAGTGCTCCACTGGTGGTGGTTTCTACCAGCCTAATTTGGGCTTTATAAGATATCTCACCTTTCCCCAATCAGTATATTGAGCATCATTTTATTTTGTAAAAACAAAACGGATTTTAATAAAGAAATGGTATCCAGAGGTGACATTTTAAGTTCTGTATAAGTAGTAACAGTAGAAAATGTAATGATCTTTCTCTTAACCCCTAGAATTCATGTGACACACATTTTCAAAAAGTAAAATTCAAGTCTTCATTTGATCTGTAACAGTGATGCCATATAAAATGTACCAATATATGTGAAAGATGTAATGTTTAAACAAGATGAAAAATGTAGAATCCATTCTACACAATTATTTTTGGTTGTAAACACTGAAAAAATCAATTTCTTGTACACAAATTTTAAGTTATTAGGTGAAAAGAAATGTAAAATATTCTTGTTAGTATACAAGACCAAGTTAGGTAAACAGGACTTCCTCCATGAAAATTTACCCCATGGTAACACTGTAACAACATCACTAAACAGTTTTTCAGGGAGAAGTCTTTAATTGCTTTGTTATCCTTAAAAGTAATTTCCTTCCTCCTAAGTCCAAAACTCAGTAAGATTGACCATGATGTGACATTTATTTTCAGATAGTGTTTAGAATTCTGTAGGATGGTATAAAGGACTTGTCTTTAATTAAAAGTGCTCTACATTTAGTAAAAATCTATGTGAGTTGAGGAATTGATTCTTTTTGAAAGAAAGCTGCAAATTTTTCTTGTATGGGTAAATGTCACTCTGTTCATATCTTCGCTTAGCTGCAAGTCAGGACTTGTACTATTCCATTAGGTTGTCATAGAAACGCAGTTAACTGTCATCTCAACTCAGACTGTTGATGGTTTTATTTGTAGGTTTGTAAGATTATTAAAATTTAACAAAAATTATTGATTTGCTTTTTATTAACACTGGGTTGTTTACCGTGGAAGTCCAAACTGCATGAAAACCTTTTCTCTATTATTATTATTATTTTAGTTAAAGAGAAACTCTATAATCTACTAGATTTTTAAATGTTTTTTATTTAAAGCGTGATATAGAGTCTGCAGCAGCAGAATAACCTCCATGAATCATATTTTTGAATCACTTTCTATTTTCTTTGTTTACAGCAAGAAGGAAAAAAAAACTTAAAAAATTCACCTTTACCCTGCTTTTAACTTAACATAAAAGATACCTGTCAGAAAAGCGTGAAATGATACGTCAAATGCCTAATATTGGAGTTTTCATTTTATTTATGGTTTTTGAAACCCAGTAAGGATGCTTCACTGAGCTGTGTTGTGAAAGTATTTATTTTTGTATATTTATGTGTGAGAAATTATTTAGTTTTCACTTATAAGTAAGACAGGAAAACCTTATTTACAGTAACTTTATCTAATGGTCCGTGGATGAGTGCTTTTATGCAAAATAGTCAAGAGGCTAGAATTAACTTTTCACGTTGGATGCACATTTGATGTCCAGACTTGAGCAACATGTGGCATCTTATTATAAAGACTAACACTCAGGATTCAATTTGTATTTAACATGTTTACTTCAGAATGCACACATCATCTGTGCTACATTTAATATTAACTTTGTAATGATTTCTCTTTCTTGCTTGTAGATACATAAGTAGAAGTGTCTGTTGTTTTTTGCAGTTTTCTTTTTTCAAATTTTTTAGACTTGGCTAATTAGCTATTTTATATTTTCTGTTAAAAACAGGTCAGTTTTGATGTGTAACAGCTCCTTGGGTTGGGTAGATTATCACTACCTTTTCATAGAAATGTGTAGGCCCTATGGGTAACTGCGTCTACTTCCCTTTTGTTGCTATTAGTTCTTAAAGTTATTCTTGGAAAGTTAATAACAGGTATATCATCTTTGTTTTTAATACTTGCATCCGAAATAAACAGCTAATAGCTTATGTATAACAAGGGAATTAAATTTAAGACAGCTCATCAGTAGACACGAAATACTGATTTTAACTGAGCTTATGGCTCTTAAACTGTTATTACTGTTCTGGTAGCTAGCCTGCATGATGGCCTCCAGTGATCCTTACCTCCTATTATTCATGCTCTGTGTCTGCCCCTCCCACACTGAATCATAGCTGACCCGTATGACTGAAAGGATATTGTAGAAATGACAGTGTTCCATCTGAGGCCATACGAAACATGGATGGGGCTTCCACTTTGTTTCCTCTTGGATCACTCTTGCTTCAGCCCTCCACAGGGCTGCTTGATCAGAACATGGCAAGTGGCTTCCTCCAGAATGAGTGACCCAAGAGTGTTGGCAACTTCTGTCAACAGTGAGGACCAACTTGCCAGCCATTTGATTGAGCCATCTTGGAAGCAGATCCTCTAACCCCAGTCAGGCCTTCTGATAGTTACAGCCCTAGCTGACATTTTGTCTGCAACCCCGTGAGAAGTCCTCAGTGAACCACTCAGCTAAGCCACTTCCGAATTGCCTACCCTTAGAAACTGTAAACGAATACATATTTATTGTTGTTTTAAATCAGTACATTTTGGTGGTCAGGAGTGTGGCACATGCTTGTAGTCTTAGCTACTTGGAAGGCTGAGGTGAGAAGATTTCTTGAGCCTATGAGTTTGAGTCCAGCCTGGGCAACATAATGAGTCTCTGTCTTTATAGAAAATAATAATAAAGTAAGTAAATCAGCAAGTGTTGGCATAATTTGTTACACAGCAATATCTAGCTAATGCACCTGCTAAATAAACATATTTTAAAACATTTTCTAATGATTACATAGTTTATAATTATTTCTAGGTTTAGAATATGCTTCTGTTGTGATTTGTAGTGTCATTTTCTTAGGAGATTTTGGAGTGTGTTATAGAAGGTATTGACTTTAGAGCACTCATAGCTGAATTTGAACTTTAGCTTCTCCTCTACCCACTGTATGTCTTGAGGAAATTACTTAAAATCTCTGATCACCAGTTTTTGCTGAAAGTCTGTAAAACAGGATAATTATACTTAACTCTCTGTAGGGTTTGTTTGTTTTTTCTTTTAAGTCAGGAAGAAATGAGATATCTGATATTAAGTCTCTAGCATGATGCTTGATATAGTCCATCATTTCCATTAATCCACAGATTAACCCCTTTCCATGTGAGGATGCAATCCCTTGCACCACAGGTGAAGACTTCTGTAAGAATATGAGTTTGCCGTCTCTGCCTAGTGTCTCATCAGTCTTATAATCTTCCATAGGCAGAGCACTTATTACTCTACAAGTTGTTTTTCTTTTGCCTAATTTTCTTTTTACTATGATGCACCTTAGGTGTGACTTTATATTTATCCTGCTTATTGCAGAGCTTCTTGAGTTTGTAGGTTGATGTCTTATCGGTTTTGGAAAATTCTGTTGTTATCTCTTTAAATGTTGCTCTTGTTCCTTTCCATTTTTCCTTATTCTTCTGGGACTGTAATGAAAGGTATGTTAGAGCTTTTCACTGTGTTCTACATGCCTCATAGATTCCTTTACATATTTTCCTCCCATTTATTCTTCTCTGGGGTTCCCTTTGGATATTTCTTTACTCATTTCACTTATTTTGTCTTCTGTTTTGCTAATCTTATATTAAACCATCTATTGACTTCTTAATTCAGTTAACATTTTCAGTGTAAAAAATTTCGTTTGATTCTTCTTTTTTTCTTACAGGTTAGAATTCTGTTGAAAATTTCTGTCTTTTCATCAGCTTTCTGTCTTTTTCTGTTTTTTTTTTTTTTGAACATGTAGTCATAGTTATTTCAAAGCCCTGCTAACTTCAGTGTCTTGGTCACCCATTTGTTTATTTTTATGGTCTTTTTTCATCTTGATTTTTGGTCATTTGGTCCCGTCTTACGGCATACCTGGTAATATTTTATTGAATCCTTAGTACTGTACATGAAAAATTGTAGAGGCCCCAGTAGTTTTCTTTCTCCGAAGAGGAGTCACCCCTTCCTTCACTAGACAGTTATGTTGGGGGTTATATACCTTACTCCAATCAAAGATTGAGGTGAGTCAGAGCTCTAAGGGAGTTAAGTTTTTGTGTCCTCTGGGGACCAGGGGTTCCAACTAAGACTGTGATATTCACCAGGATCCAATTTCCCAATGCCTCTTGAACTCTTATTCTTATCTTCTTAACACATCAAGGCAGCTGGTTTGCATTTTTCTTTCTGTTCAGCTTTTTAGCTTCATCCTTTGCAGCTTTAGAAATTGACAGTTGTCTTACAGGGAAAAGTAGCTGTGTAACAAGCTCATGTCTCTGCCTCTCTTCCACTGATATCTTGGCCCCTCAGGTCTCTCTCCAGTTTTGTCACTCCGTCCCCGCAAGTGCCAGAAGTTGTGCTGCTTTTCCGACCCCCAGCAGTGGCTGTCTTCCCAGGCAGAGCTTGTGTTCTCAGCCTCTTGTCCTACACCCAGAATTAGTAAATGCCTCCAGGAAGAAAGTGGCTGTAGAATGCCAGCTCAATTGTCTGCTGCCCTGGAATGTTGATCCTTCTAGTTGAGGTTGCCTCAGCAGCCCTTTGATGCCTTGGATAGATGTTGTTGTATATTCCATCAAGACTTTCTGGTTATTTGTGGTGGGAGCACTGATGTCCTCAAGCTACTCTAATATTAGCTGGAGGGTGAAGACTGTGCAATTATGGTGGTTTGAATGGTTTTTTGACTCTACAAACCAAGATAATTCCATAGTCTTCACCTTCTAGCTAATGTCAATGAGTAGATTATTTTTATGAACTTCTGTTTTGGCTAGCTTTATGCCATCACAGTTTTCCGTATATAAACTTTTTGTTTCTTATTACTTATTGAAGTAAAATAAAATCTTACTCTGAATCATTATTATAATAATTTTTACAACTGTCCTTGATTTATTAATTCAAGGCCATTATAATAAATATTGATTACTAACTTTATTCCATAACTGTGAGGATTAAGAATAGTTTATGAAGCCGTACCAAATAGTAAGGTTGAACATGTAAAGTTAGTGACAATATAACACCAAGTCTGTATACTCTTGTTTTCAACTTTTGAATTTATTTTACCAGTGAAGTTATAGCAATTGATATACCTAGGCAAGATGAAATACGAAGATTTTAACCTTTAGCTGTAGTTGGAATTATTAACATCATTGAAGGAACCATCTCTGGTTCTCTCGTAAGAAGTGTGTTTTGAGGTTTTCAAAACAAATAAATCTATGATGGGCATCATTTTTCTTTGCCGTTTGTGCAGGAAGAAGAGAGCGAAGAGGAACCCAAGCTGAAGTATGAAAGGCTTTCCAATGGGGTAACTGAAATACTTCAGAAGGATGCAGCTAGCTGCATGACAGTCCATGACAAGGTAAGGTAGCACTTCAGAGGATTCTTCTGTAAATTGTTTCTATTGTAAATTTGCTTGTGCCTTGGAGTCCTGATGCTTTTGGTGGTAGCTTTTTACAGTGATTCTGTCCCCTTGCCACTACTCTCTTCCTCCTTGCCAACAAAAAACCCCAAATATTTTATATGTGTATACACGCCCATTCACACACATACAACACACTCCAAGACTGTATTAAGTAGAATGTAGATAGTGATCAAAGTCAAAGATTTATATGAAATGAGTTTTGGTAACTCTGTCGCTCACTTAATTCCTCAAATTATAAGGATTCAATTAGGAACCTGTTAAGATTAGAAATAATGTGAAGCTCAGTGCTTTTAAGTTATTCTTTTATTAAGTTATTATTTTATTAAGTTATTATTGGAAAGTATAAGGGATTACATTGTAGGTGTTATGAATAGTAGAAATGCCCCAAATTATTACTTATATGAATGAATGAATTTATTCCACATCTGGGTCCTTGCTGTAACAAAGCTCCCACCAACTTTCTGAGTCCAGGGTAAGTACTAGATAGCACCGTTAGCCTATTCTTGGACCAAAACAGTTTATGTCATAGTCAGAATATTGGGGGGCAGGGAGCTTCACCCATTTCTCTCTTCTTCCCTATGACTTTGTAAATTTTAATTCTTCCACAAAAAGCAAACTGCTCTTGTCCGATCCATCTCCTGGCGTTATCCTATGTTACTAGCAGTGTGGCCTCGTCCTCCCGCTTGCTTCCCACCCAGTTCCTTTTTACTTCAAATTTTGTTTCATTGTAAATAGAGTCCTGTACCCCCAACACTTTATTAGAATGTATGCCTTCTTTCTCATGTTTTACCAGCAACCTTCTCCTTTGAGGTGCCAGCCATTTGGCTGCAATGCCATCGACCCCTTTTCATTGCTGCCATTCTCCAACTTCTGGTCCCTTTTCTTCACTCATTGAAGATTGGCCTTGTAGTTCTTCAACCAAATTTCATTCTAGTGACCCTTACCTCTTCCCTGTTTCATCTCCCCACTGATAAGGCCACACTTTGGATGGTGTCAGCACTGGAACTTGAGGGTCTTAGCCTCTGTGACACTCTCTGTTGACCCCTGTTATTCTTTAAGCCTCTGTGCTCATTTTCCCACAAGCTATATGACTTTATGGAGTCCTGATCGCTAATCGATTCATTCTTTTTCTTTTATTTTTCTGTGTCTATGAAATGATTGATTATCCTAACTCTATCTTACCAGCATCTTCAATTCTCTTACATCCCTGTCTTCCCTTGTGCCCCTCAGCCATACTCTCAACCCTGAATTAGTGCTTTCATGACAAGTGCAGCCATGTGCTGGTACAGACTTACACACCTAGGTAAATTTGTCACTAAAAATTGTTCTGAATTATTTGTCCTTTGTCAGGTTCTTTAGTCCTCAGTCCCTCTTCTGAACCACTGTCCCTTCTTTCTTAGAGGATGATGTCATTTCTGTGTAAGAAGATTGAAATTGTCAGGTATGAACAGCCTCAATTCCTGACCTCTTTTTCACACCCATTCTTACCCACAGGAGATTTTATTTTATTTATTTATTTATTTATTTTTGAGATGGAGTCTCACTCTTGTTGCCCAGGCTAGAGTGCAATGGCGCAATCTCAGCTCACTGCAACCTCTGCCTCCCAGGTTCAAGCAATTCTCCTGCCTCAGCCTCCTAAGTAGCTGGGATTACAGGCACCTGCCACCACACCTGGCAAATTTTTATATTTTTAGTAGAGATAGGGTTTCACCTATTGGCCAGGCTGGTCTCGAACTTCTGACCTCAGATGATCCACCCGCCTCAGCCTCCCAAAGTGCTGAGATTACAGGTGTGAGCCACCACACCTGGCCACCCACAGGAGATTTTCTTTCTCCTATTCATGAATCTTTTGTTCTTCACTTCATCACATTTCCTCCCTTGTTTCCCAGAGATGCATACTATATATTGGAACATACCTAATGCTACCTCCAAGTAACCAGAAATCTACCTTGTATCTATATAGATTTGCCTATTTTTGTGTATTTCATGTAAATGCAGTCAACATTATTTGATCTCTTGTGTTTGGTTTCTTTCACTTAATGTAATGATTTTGAGGTTCATTCATGATGTGGCATGTATCAGTACTTCATTCCTGTTTTTTGCTGAACAGTATTCCATTGTATAGGTATGCCATGTTTTGTCTGTCTCTTCATCAGCTGATGGACATTTTGCTGATTCTAAATTCTGGATCTCACCTTTCTTCTCAAAACTTCTTTATCGTGACACCATTCTTTTCCTATTGATCATTTGTGACATTCCTTTCTGTTTCTTTCACTTTCCTTTCTTTGCCTCCACTTTTCCTTTACGTGTTGGCTTTCCTAGGATTTGGTCCATTATCCACATTTCTTCTTAATTTGTACTTTATCTTTGTTTTAAATCTCAGGATTTCTGTGACCACCTGCACACTGACCTTCACTGGAATAGCATGCATATTTACTTAGTTGCCTCTTAAACATCTTTACCTGCTGTTGTCTTTTTACCTGAACCTCAGCATGTCCATAATGAATTCATTTTCATTTCCCTCTAAACTTGGATCTATCTTTGTTCTTTATCCCATTTGGTGGCATCACCGCCTCCTTTGTCACCTAAGCCACGGATGAATCCTCCCCTTTCACCCAGTCATTTCCTAAGTCCTGGTGATTTTCTTACTACTCTTGCTCTGGCTTAGGCTCTTATCTTCTACTGCCTCCACAGAGTAAATAAAAGAATCTCTTGTGCCTCTAATTTTTCTGCTTTAAACCCATCTGCCACCTGGTTGCTAGAATAATCTGCTGAAAATACAGATATTAAAACTCTTGTATGATTTTTCATCAACTACAAAATAAGACCTGAGCTCATTAATGTTGTATCTAAGGCTCTCTAAGATCTTGCTCCCTGTCTATTATTGGCTTCTGTCTTACCACTTTCTGCCATAAGTGTGGTGCTCTGGCCACAACACTTGGCTGTTTCTGTTCACAACACCCCATTCTGCTTGATCCACACACATCTGGAGCTCTTCTCTTCGTTCAGGTATTCTTTATTTTTCCTGGGAACTAATGCACATACCGTGAACTCGTCTATTTTCCTTCAGATTTGCTTTCACTCTAGTCTGTTCATAACATTCTACTAAAGTAATCTTCCAGAAACCTCAACCTGATCATGTAATCCTCCTTCTTAGAATTCTTTATTGGCTTCTTGATGACTTAATGATTTGGGCCTTCCCACCCTGATTTCCTCTACTTTCCTGCCTTTCTTCTCTCCATAAATATTTGAATGCCTCTTATTAGCTGACCTTTCCAACCTTATCACCTGTCTCTTCCCCTGGGCATGAATTAGATGTGTCATCCATAATTTCTTGACTTTGTCCTGCATTTTATGTGTCTCTGTGCCTTTGAGCAAGTTGTATCCACTCTGCCTAAAATGGTTTTTACTACAAGCCTACCCTGTCTGCCTTAGTGTCTATTTTCTAATTTCTTTTTTAAAGTTCAGCACAGCTGTCATCTACTATGTTCCATAGGGTCTTAGAGATACTTCCATTTTAAGCATTCTCTTTAAATTTAATTGTAATTAATCCATTTTTATGTCTGTTTCCCTCATTATACCATAACCCTTTTAAGTCACACTTGGTCATTGTCTAAGCATATTATAGAGTGTTTTTTTGTGTGTTTGTTGAATGAACCAGTGAATGAATGAAATGGAGAACAAAGTTTGCCTGCCTAGAGGTCAAACTTTATTAACATCGTACGTAAACCAACTTTGCCAAAGAGCCTGATGTTTGGGAACTGTAATCAATGCTAACTTTTAGAACATGCACTCTTTATCTGAAGTCCATGTTTCTATTTAAGAGGATTCTGATCCAGTTGAGTGTTTTAGCTTTTAATTCTGACCCTAATTCTACTACTCATCGACTGTTTCCAGGGAAGTCTCAACTTTCTGAACTTATTTCCTCATGTGTAATTGAAGGCACTCCCTGCTGTAATGCTTTGAATACTATAAAACACTATGTGAAGGTAGATGATATTAGACAGTTGACCAGATTTAAAATGGACTACTCTTGTTTCCTTTGCTTTGTCCAAAGGACTGTGTATCACCTTTTCTGCTTGTTTCCTTACATAAAGTCCAATCTTTATGGATGTACGTATGTCAGTTACTTAAGTTACTTACATGAAGTTTAAGGTAAAAGCAGTTGTGCTTAGTGGATGATGCCCAATCTGGTAGTATAGAAAATGAGTCAAGTTTCTGTAATTAAACATGAAAGGGTCTAATGAAATTATATTTATTCTTTGCCCATCCTGAATTTTAAGTACATTCAGGTTAAAAAAAAGAAACAAAACTCAATAATTACAAAAGTTCAAGGCTTTTAATGGCTGGAAGGTGGGTAAAATTTGAGAATTTGTATTTATGTTGTCACATTTGTGGCCATTTTGCATTTTTTGTTATATTTTAGGTAGTGGAAAGTATTAGCAAATGATGAAAATATGACTCATCCATAATATTGGTAGTTAAATAACTATAATTGGCTTAGTAAACTTTTTTTTGAAGAGTATATATTTCTAAAAGTGGATAACACTAACGTATCTAATCTGATAATGAAATGTTTTCCTAAACACAAGATAGCTTGTCATAAAAATCACTGAATCTTTTTTTTCCAAAATGTCCTAACATAGTTTTAGTTTTAGGATGAGACTGTAAAGTCAAAATAATTATTTTATGTTTTCTTTCTGTTTTAAAGATTAAATGAATGAAATGAGACATTTAGAAAAAAGAAGGGAAGGAATTAAAACTTGGGTAAATTACATAAGACTTCTAACTTCCATAAAATAAAATGTAATTAGAAGTTCAAAAGTGGCCTTTACAGAGGTGTCAGAGAATGGCAGCATTAAAGCGTTTTAAAGATCCAAGCTCCCTTTTCCCTTAGTTTCCTAACAAACTAAATACGGTATTTATGAGGAGAATCAATATTGTGAAATACTTGGGGTGCAGTGAGCTTTTAAGACCCATTCTTTTACCACAGATAGCCTCAGAATGGAGTATTGTTTGTTTTCAATTCTTATCGTATATGGTGTTTTTCTATTTAAATATTGTCAGTATCACTGTAGAGGTAAAATTACAATCATTTGAGTTCTCTATTTATGATTAGAACATTCTTTTGCTTTGGAGGAAACATTCCTGTTTGGTTTAACTATTCAGATTAATTTCCCCCCAGAATTACCTATTCCCCCTTTCCCTTCCAGCGCCCAAGCATTGTGTTTTCACCAGGCTTGCTGTCTGCCCTGGATGACTAATCGTCATGGCACCTGGTGCATTCAGGCAGGCCTGTGCAGCGGAATCGTCATACCTAGTTATGTCTGCACACCTGATGTTTTATTAACCAGTATTGATTTTTTTTACTCTGGGGACTTTTTTCTTCCTGAAAAAAGGCAACCTTGCAGGAGCGAAAGGCATTGCAGGGGATGAATTTCTAATGAACTCCTTCTTTCCCTTTTTGTGACTCCTCTTTAATGTAGCTTCATATTTTAAGTGCCTGAACTGAAATTTCATTTTAAGCAATTCCATTTTGATAAATCCTTTTAAATCTTGACTTTCTGTAAGGTTATTTTTTAAAGATTGTGCTGCTTGACTGAAACACTTAGTAGTGCCTGTAAATTTGAGCATTTCATTATGGGTTGCAATGAAGCATGCTCACATGCAATGAAATACAGAGAATTTTGGACTATTTGAGTAATGCTGAAATAAAAAGGAAGAAAACTCTCATGTCATATTTCAGGTAGTCCTAAAGTTTCTTCTGGTTTATTTAAGGTTAGTTCAGAGAATTAAAGAAACAATAGGAGTTACGACATAAAATGAGTATTTTTTGACAGTTATTTTATGACACAAAAGGGTTTTTATTTTGCATGATAATATAAACATTAATACTCAACATTATACATTAACTTTTATAGAAGCATCCTAAAGCTAACTGATGGTATGAGTACACCTGAGATTTTCAGTCTCTCAATATGGCATGGATTTTCCATTCGAAAAAATAATTTGTTGTTTGTGTGTGTGTGCAGCTTAAGCGATAGCACTGATTTACACATTTGCCGTAAATTAGGGGGAGTTTCTGAATCATTCTTTTCTCACTTTGAGTTCAACTGTAGGTTGGTCGTGTTTTCACCGCTGCATTTAATTTACTGCCTCAGTCCATCAGGCATTGTGTATAGACTGCATACACACCATTAGTTGTCAGTAGATGAGGGTCCTCATGAGTCATTCTGACAGCTGGCTTACACTATCACAATAAAATAGGCCCTGTTCTGTTATTTCCCAGAAGCTGGAAACAAGCCTTCTCCAAGGCATGCATATCTTTTGAGACATTGCAGATCATTTATGCATTAAGCATCTTGTCTTTAAAAATGGTTTTATTACTACTTGTGTATTAATAGTATTATTAATTAATTAACTGGCCTCTTTGTTCTTCTTACAGTTTTTGGCATTGGGCACACATTATGGCAAGGTTTATTTACTTGATGTCCAGGGGAACATCACTCAGAAGTTTGATGTAGTAAGTATTCTGTATAAAATAATGTATGAGCTAAACTTCATGTTAAGTATTTGTGTTTTAGAATATTGGTTTACCAGTTTGTTTTAATAGCATAAAGAGGATCTTTATTAATTCAATCAGAGTGCTAAGAGTATAAATTTGAACTTTATAATATATTCTAAAAACTTAAAGGTGAACTTATAAAGAAAGGGGTCTAGATACATGCATTATATATATATGCAAACTCCATGTAAAAATCTATACGTCCATTTAATTGCAAATTCTTTACTTAATTATAGTCTTCTATTTGGCTTTAATTTCGGGCATTTAGAATACTCCTGTATTCTTTTAAAATTGTGACAATGTAGAATGTCTAGGTGAATTGTTGTTAAAAGAAAAAATGCTGCTTTGTTAGTGAATAATAGTGCAAATTTACATACTCTGGAAGTTTGTGGAATTCTTAAAGTATGAACCCCCTCATTTAGTGACTAATTTCGGTTGTAAGTACGTGCCCTGTCTTCTTGTTGAGATGCCATATGTAATTGAAAATTGATTGATCACCTTGCTGGATCAGTTTATCTCTTCTAAATATACAAAGCTAAAATATTTTATGTGACTGTTTTGCTGCTTGGACTCTTAAGGGGATTATATTGATTGAAAGCAAAGAACCAGGCTTTCTTTTTTAATTGTGATATGGAATCATTGAGGATGAAGGTACTATTGAATTTGAAGCTTGATTTTGGTGTGTAAGGTGTACCTTAAAGGTGTCAAGAACTTCCATGGTTGTGTAAATATGACACAAACACTTGGTATGAAAAAGGTGACCGTTTCAGGGGACAAATACTATTTTTTTGAAGAAAGCATCAGCACTTGTCAAAAGATCCGTCTATTGATATAGTTTAGAAAGGAGATTACAGTTTCTAAAGCTGACATGTTGTATGGGAAAGGAAAAGGGATGCCTTGTTTTGCTGAAAAGAAATGGAACCCTGGAATGAGGACAATCTTTGGAGCAACACAGACAGGGAATTATGTGCTCTAATCATACTCATGCATCAGGCAAATCCCTTTGAGGCAAGAGGAATATACTTTTGACCCTCCCTCTTCTACCCACTGGGCACTGGACGTGCATCTTGATGACCAAAGCATTTGGTATTTCAGTTGCCATCCATTAAAATGTGTACCTGGTACTGGGCCAGAGGTCGTTTTTGTGGCGTTGTGTGTGCCCCCTCACCTTTAAAAAAGATTGGCTGTATGGTTTCTTACATTTCCTACTCCCGTTAAATGAGTCCCTGACACTCTGCTTCTGTCTTTTTGATATTGAATGGAAATTGCAGTGCTTGCTTGCTAAGGTTCATGGACGTATACCATTGGTTCCATTGCCAAAAGTCAGTCCTTGTATCTATTCAGTATAAGCCTTCAGTTATATCTTCTCTCATGTCTGTTTTATGTCGAGTATGTCCTACATCCATCCTCTTTCAGGTAATTTATGGTATCATCCATAAATTTGTCTAAATCTTTCAGTTCTTTTTTCAGTCCTGACTATATGACATCTTTGAAAATTAAGCTCTCTATAGCTTTGCACCTTTTTTTGGCAAGGGAGGAAGATAATTTGGTGCTATTTTTGTGTGTTTGTTTACCTTACTCAAGAAGTTGATAGTTTGTTTTTGAAAGTTCTCCTTAGGCCATGGGTTTTTCATGATCATTGGCAGAATCTACTGAAGCCAAGCGTATGTCTGCCTAACGACCTGGCAGTTTGCACTCCTAAGTACATATTCAACAAAAATGCTTGCGATGCGTATGTCCACACACACACACACACAAACAGATTGTTAATAATAGCTTAATTCATAATAGCCTCTAACTAGAAACAACTCAAATGTCCGTCAATAGTAGAATGGATAATTGTGGTGCATTCTTAGCAAATTAAAAAGAACAGGCTGTTGATAGATTAATTTCATAGACTTAATGTTCAGCCAAAGAAGCCAGACCCAAATGTGTTCATGTTGTATGATAACTTCTATATGGTGGTCAAGAAAAAGCAAAACTAAACTATAGCAATAGAGTTCAAATAATGGTTTGGCCTGGGAGGGAGCACAGAAGAGTCTTCTGGAGTGCTGAAAATACTGTCTTGGTGGTTTTCTCATGATCTACATATGTAAAAATCACTAAGCTGTCATTTGAGATCTTTGTACTTTATTCTATATAAGTTGTACCTCAGTAACACACACATATTTACACAAACACCTATACATGTGTACATGTCTTTGGTTGAGCTTAAGCAGTGCTGAAATTTTCCTTGTTTGTTGAAGCAACCCCTTTCTGCTACTCAGTATTGAATAATACCTGATTTCCTAGGTTGACATCCTGTTCAGAGATCATTTTGTAAATGAATCGTGACAGGTTATTCCCATGGCTGTATATTCTACAGTTACATAAGAAGGTTGACAGAATTCTGCTTTATACAGCCATCTTTTGTTGATGAAGAATGACAACGGCTAGAGTGATATTTTATTATGCATATTAATACTCAGATTTCAGAATATTTGAAAGAATATTCAGCATATGTTAATTCAAATACTTTGGCCATAAATGGTTTTTTGAGATTATTTCTAGATATAGCTTTATGATAACTCAAAACTTAATTGCTAAAGCAATTTTACTTAACTCAGAGTAAAATAATGTGACTTCAGAATTCTTATAGAATCTTAGAGTCCTTTTAAATTCCCACGATATTTATGCCCATATAACCACATTAATCATAGTATAATTATGCGTCGCTTAACAGTGGGATGCATTCTGAGAAATGTGGTGTTAGGCAATTTTGTCATTGTGCGGACATCATAGCCTCTACTTACACAGACCTAGGTGGTACAGCCTACTGTACACTTAGGCTATATGGTATAGCCTGTTGCTTCTAGACTACAAACCTGTACAGCATATTATTGTCCTGAATACCATAGGCAATTGGAACACAGTGGCAAGTATTTGTGCATTTAAACATACCTAAATATAGAAATGATACCATAAAAATATGGTATAAAAGATGACAAATGATAGGTCTGTACAGGGGACTTACCATGAATGGAACTTACAGGACTGGAAGTTGTTCTGGGTGGGTCAATGAATGAGTAGTGAGTGAATGTGAAGGCTTAGGACAGTAGTGTACACTACTGTAGACATTATAAACCCTGTACACTTAGGCTAAACTCTATTTATTTAAACGTTTTCTTTCTCCACTAATATATTAGCCTTAGCTTACTGTAACTTTTTTGCTTTATAAACTTTTTAATTTTAAAACTTTTAACTTTATAATAGCACACCTTAAGGCAAGCACATTGTACAGATGTACAAAATATTTCTTTATGTATTTATTCTATAAGCTCTTTTCTGTTTAGTTTTTTTTTTCTTTTTTACTTTTAAAACTTTTTGTTGAAAATGAAGATACAAACACACACATTAGCCTAGGCCTACCCAGGGCCAGGATCATCAATATCACTGTCTTCCACCTCCACATTTTGTCCTGCTGGAAGGCCTTCAGGGGCAGTAACGCACATGGAGCTGTCATCTCCTGTGATAACAATGCCTTCTTCTTGATACCTCCAGAAGGACCTGCCTGAGGCTGTTTTACGGGTAACTTCTTTTTTTATAAGTAGGAGGAATATATTCTAAATACCAATAAGAAATATAGTATAGTAAATACATAAGCCAGCAACATAGTCATTTATTGTCATTATCAAGTATTATGTAGTACATAATTGTATGTGCTAGACTTTATATGAGTGGCAGCTGACTAGGTTTGTTTACACTAGCATCATCACAGACACATGAGTAACATGTTGTGCTGTGCTGTTACTAGGCTGCAATGACACAGAGTGTTAGGAATTTTCCAGCTCCATTATAATCTTTTTTTTATTTAAATGTTTAGGAAAAGATAGCTTGTAAAGCATTACAGTCTTATGGGACCACTGTAGTCTATGGTGTAAACCAAAAATAAAATTCTAAGCTCCTTAGTCTGCTGAATGGACTCCTCTCAGGATTCGTGAAAAACTAATTCAGGCCGTGATGGGAAGGGGAAGTCGGACATGCCTCATTATATTCTCTTCTTTTTGGGATTCAGGCACAACTGACCAGCATTAACATTAAGACACAGATCTTAAGACTGACAAAACAGACTCTTTGTAGTGTGAAAGGAAAGAAGATACCAAATTCCAAACTGACTCTAATATAGCATCACATGACAGATAGCAGGCCCTGAAAGAAGTCAAAGTATTTTACCCTAATATATATTCCTTTGACATATTTTGAAATAGCTGTGCAAAGCTGTCTCTTTTGGGGAAAATTTACATTCTGTAGAGAATCCCCTTCCCTTTCCAGGTCTTTAAAGGTCTGAATAGGAAACATTTGCCATATATTACCTCTAAGGGTGCCACCTATGAGACTTCTTCTACATAGTAAGAACCTTGGTCTTCACAACTCCTTATCTTAACCCAGGTACTCCTTTCTGCTGATTCTTTCTGCTGATAACTTAACTCTTTCAACCAGTTGCCAATCAGAACATCTTTGAATCTACCTATGACCTGTAAACCATCCCTCTTTCCTCTCATCTCCTCTTTGAGTTGTCCCACCTTTCTGGACCAAACCAATATATACCTCACATGTATTGATTGATGTCTTATGTCTCCCTAAAACGTAAAATCAAGCTATAACCCAACCACCTTGGGCACATGTTCTGAGGACCCCTTGAGGCTTTGTCGTGGGTCATGGTCCTTACATTTGGCTCAGAATAAATCTCTTAAGAGTATTTTACAATTTGGCTTTTTAGTCAACAGTGGGTATATGTGGTCTCTTGTTGACCAAAATGTTGTTAGGTAGTGCATGACTGTAGTTACTTTTTCTTTAATAGCCTCCAATTTATTTAAGCATTTTAATTTAAAACTTGTTAATTAAGGGTACTTACGTTGAAGCAATGATCAAATTATTGTGCCATGTCTCTGTTAAATATTTAGGAGCATTATGCCATGTGTTTTAAATATTTATTCCTTTAAGTGTGCTAGTGAGAGAGCTAAGAACTTGCTGATCAAACATAAATTTCTACTGTTTACCTTTATGTGTTTTTCTTTCTTTGCTAGAAATAGAAAATGATGAGATTTTGCTGTAAGGCACTATGGTAAGAGACATTATATAAATATTTATAAAATGGATGATTACAAAAAAAGGAGATTAAAACAAAACAGGAGCTTAGTGGCCATTTTGTGTTAAGATAAATATCAAATTTTTGAAATTAAACTCTTGAGGCAGAGGTGGGTTGATGATTCTCCTTGTCAGGTAGCAGAATCTATTGGTATTTCTATTCCTGTTTTTGATTTGAGATTAAACTAACGGACTGTATTCCTTAGTTGCTGATACCTTTCATGTTCATGTGCTGATAAAAACCCAGACCTCTGTCCATCTAACCATTGTGTCTCTGAGAACATTTCACAGTTCTTTGTTACTTCCCACATCAAGTCCTAACTATCTAGCTAAGCATTCCAGATCCTGGTCATTTGGTGAAACCCACCTTTCTAATCTTAGTTTTAATTTCTTCCCTGTCTAGTAATTTTTATCTGCTCACTACCTTCTAAATATTGCTGTGGGCATGCTTGTTTCTAAGCTTTTGATGACTTCTTTTCTCTCTAGAATACACTTCTACACTTCTGTGAATCTCCATTCTTTCTGCAAAGTACTTCCCCTGGATTGTAGCCCTGAGATGTTTCCTTCCTCTAAACTCCTATATTATTACTATTTCACTTGTAGTGTGGCCCCTCATAGTGTCAGTACCAGCCTCACATTCCTGAAGTCTTGGAGGACAGTTGTCATGTCTCCTGGTATACTTCTCTCCTCTTCCTCACTCTTTCTCTTTTCTCTGGTGCCATTTGGTATCCAGTAAGTATATGTTGGCTGATAATATTGTTTTGAAACATAACCATGGAACTGGTGATTTTCTGTTACTGCCTTTCAGGAGGGCCTCTGGGAGTCAGTTCTCTGTTCTCCTGTGTATTATTCTACCTTCACTTGCCCATTGGATGTATAATTAGAAATTTTATACTGAGAGCTACTGTAGACTGAATTCTTCCCCACCTCCTAATTCATATGTTGAGGTCCTAACCCTCAATGTGATGGTATTTAGAATTGGGGACTTGGGGGGTAATTAAATTTAGATGAGGGCCAGGCATGGTGTAAACTCAGGAGGCGACATACAGCAGGGGGATCACTTGAGCCCAGGAGTTCTAGGCTGCAGTGAGTTATGATTGCACCACTGCACTCTCTAACCTGGTTGACAGAGCAAGACCCTGTCTCTTAAAAACAAAAACAAGTTAAAAACAATTTAGATGAGGTCATGAGGGTGGAGTCCTGAAGATGAGATTAGTGCCCACATAAGAAGAGACAGGAGAGACCTTCCCTTCCTCCCCTTTCCTGCTGGCCGTGTAAGGACACAGCGAGAAGGCTGTCTGCAAACCGGAAGAGAACCCTCACCAGAATGTGACTATACTGGCAGACTGAGGACCTCCAGTCTCCAAAACTAGGAGAATTTCTGTTGTTTAAGCCACTCTATGATATTTTGTTATGGCAGTTCAAACTGACTAATATAAAATCAGAGTCTTAAATCTTACTTTTGGAAAGTAACCCTTATGTTCAGCAGTATTTAAGTTTTTAATATATGATCATACCTTTTCTAGTTGCTATGGGTAATGTATAAAGTCATCAAAGTTTAGAAGCTAAAGAGACTTCAAAAGATCATTCCAGATGCAAAAGGTATCAGGGAAGGAAGTGTGGTAAATTGGGCTTGAGCTGTTGTGGTTATGTATTCCATGCCCCCTACTCTTCCACCCTTATCTCCTTGTACATTCAAGACCTCCCTTATGTAGCGAAACATTCTTATGAGGGCACTTCCCTAACCTGAGTTTCAAAATATGTTTTTGTGACTGGTTCCTCATCTGTGAGTGATGATGGTTTCATTTTTCTCCCTGGACTTTGGGACTCGACCATCTTTTGGACTGTATTCCTGACCTTTTGTTGCTTTCTTTGGCTGAGAAGAATTTATTTCTAATATAAATCAGCTCCTCTTTTCTCTTTCCTTTGGATTGATGTATGAGTGTCTGGAGGATCACCCATCTCTTTTTTCATGTTTCAGCAAAAGAAATGGTCATCTTCCTTCTCTCCTCTCTCTTTGACAGTATCATTGTGAAGATTCAGTGTTCCTTTAAGCTGCTTAAATTGCATTTTTAGTATTCACAAACACCTTTTTTTTTTTTTTGAGACGGAGTATCACTCTGTCAGCAGGCTGGAGTGCAGTGGCACGATCTCAGCTCACTGCAACCTCCGCCTCCCAGGTTCAAGTGAGTCTCCTGTTTCAGCCTCCCTGAGTAGCTGGGACTACAGGCATGTGCCACTACACCCAGCTAGTTTTCATATTTTTAGTAGAGACAGGGTTTCACCATGTTGGCTAGGATGGTCTCGATCTCTTGACCTCATGATCCGCCCACCTTGGCCTGCCAAAGTGCTGGGATTACAGGTGTGAGCCACCACGCCTGGCCCACTTTTTTTTTTATCCTTTACATGGCTTAACCATCTCCTTCTTTGTGTTACCTTCACTTTGCTTTTTTTTTTCCTCCACTTCTTGAACGTACGGTACTTTTGTCACAATTATGTCATTTTCCCCATAGAATGCTCATTTCCTGAGGACAGTTTGTGTAATTTATCTCTGCATCATCAGTGCTCAACATAAAAGCTGGTGAACTGATAGAAATAAGAAATTGATAGAAGTTGGCTGAACTAATCCATAGTTCCAAATCTGCAGAGTTTCACATATTTAGACTATTTTCCAGATAATCAAGGTTTTTTTATACCTTCCTCTCCCATATCAGGATTATTGTGTGTACATTATAGGAAATTGTATGGCCATGACCATCTCTTTGACAGTTAATACAGATGCCATACATTCATTATTTGCCTAAACAGCCTAACTCTTTTGGGCTTATTCATAATGTGGCCAGTGCGATGTTGGGTGACTGTTCATTGAAAGAATCTTTGGAGCAGATCTATAAACTTAAGCTATGTATCCTTGAACAAAGAACCCTGTTCTACTCTTGGTCTAATGGTACTCACTTATCGACCTGAAGCAAATACCATCTGTAGTATGCTGTTCTAGATGTGGCATCATTAATTGGCAAGCAGGGCATGTATCTTTTTGATATGATCAAAGTGGTTCATTGTTGGCTCAAATGTGCCAGTACCTGTAATACTTGTTTAAGACTGATTGACAGGTCTCAGATTCTTGTGTGTTTAAAGAACTTGTTTTCTATATTTGAACTCTGTATTTTGAGTGATAAGAGATGTTCAAAGGAATTGAGAATTACTTAAATGGAAATCATTCTAACTTCTGATAAATGATGCCAAGGCAAGTCATATTTCCAGTTGTCTGCATTAAAAAATAATCTCAAGTTTGTGGGTTAAGTATTTATAGATAGCTCGATAATTTTGATGGCTTCTACACACCAAAGTGGCCAAGAAAACATGGTCAGAATTAAGGATGCTTCTCTCTTTTAGAGTAAAGTGTCATACTTACCGAATGTTTTAATATCTGACCCTTTAGTGGTAACTACATTTAGGCAAATATCCCTTATATAGCTAAAATTGAAAATATTCTTTCACTGAATGAAATTACCCTGGTATTTCACATATTTCAAAGTCAGGGTTGAAGTAATTTTAACTTTGTGGAACATGACTCTGAATTGGGTAGTAGACTGGGGCTTAGTTGTCTGAAGCCTTTGGATCTCATTCTTCAGTACAGGGTACTCTCAGTTCTGGTGGTTCTTTCTTTGGGGTTCAAGGCCATTATTGCAAAGTAAGAGCTTTAAAAGGATTATGAATAAGGTATAGACCTAGGGGAGGAATCTCCACCTTTGCAGTTGGGAGATGCGGAACCTGTAGAAAGTGAAATTTGAGGTGAATCTGGAAAGGTGAATGTGTATTTTCCAGGTTGTTAGAGTGGAGTTAAGACAGTGATACTTTTTTTTTTGAGACGGAGTCTCGCTCTGTCGCCCTGGCTGGAGTACAGTGGCGCAATCTCGGCTCACTGCAACCTCCATCTCCCAGGTTCACGCCATTCTCCTGCCTCAGCCTCTCGAGTAGCTGGGACTACAGGTGTCCGTCACCACGCCTGGCTAATTTTTTGTATTTTTAGTAGAGACAGGGTTTCACTGTGTTAGCCAGGATGGTCTTGATCTCCTGACCTTGTGATCCGCCCACCTCGGCCTCCCAAAGTGCTGGGATTACAGGCGTGAGCCACCGCGCCTGGCCACATTCTTCTTATGAAACAGGGAATCACCAAAGGGTGAGGAACATTTGCCATGGACTTTATGTCTTCATATATATATTGTTAATTATCTAGTAGTATCTTGGGAATAGGGGAGTGGAGAGGAAAGAATGGATGGTGAGATGCAATAGGAGCAAATTATTTGGCAGGTTTAGCCAAAGGACTAGAGGAAAAAGAATGGAGTGTTTTCAAGGGAGTGTCTTTGTGGTGATTGACTTTGGAGTTCAGAATATTTAGGGAACTAAATGAACCAGAAGGATGATGGTAGATCGGATGTCATGGACCAGATATGTGGATAAGGTATGAGTGTCTGTGCATATGGTTTAACAATAAATAATTTATACCTTGAGTTTGTTTTGTTAATAATAGACTTCTTAGTCTCTAGGAACCATGACAGGGTATATTTCAAAATGGTAGTGTATACTTCTTTCTTAAACAAGCTCTGTTTTTCTGTTTGAGTAGCTTTGTTTTATTCACCTTCTCTAGAACTTATTTATTTGGCTATAATTCCTAATGTTTTTCATTTAATAGGATCATGATATATTAGGATAGATGAATACTTAATGGATATTTTTCATCTATCCACTCAAGACATGAAGTGCTTGTTACCCACACAAGAGGTTGGTTTGATTGCTGGGCTAGGTATCAACCCAATGACCACAACCAAGGAGATTTAGTAAGATTTAGTATTTAATAAAGGGATTTTATTGCTTGTAACAAGTAAGGAGAACACCAGGGATAGTTCTCAAAGCAGTGTCTCCCAGAGCTGGGGACTGGGTCAGGTTTTATAAGCATAGGATAATGAGGTGTGATCTGACTGGATCTGGCAATGAGGTGATGCCAGGAGGCCTGATCTTACTGGATCCTGCCTTGGGGTGATGCTAGAGCTCCATCTGATTGGATCCTGGATCCTGTTGTGTGGTGTTCGCTTCTTAATTCACCCTGCTCTTAGATTCCTCCTGTGGTTGCATGCTTGGTTCATCTGGGCGTGCTCAGGTTACATGAGCTGAGGGTCCTTGGCAACTGAAAACGCACAATTTTGTTACCCAGAAGTTGAACCATGTTGTTCTGGTGCAGCTATACTTCCACAACATTCTTGTCATTTCGTTGCCCGGTCTTTATTTTATACTTCTATTAAGATGAATTTCATTATTTCCATGGGCAGCTATTAAATCTTAACACTTTAGCTTTTTTTCAAGTTTAATTTATAGCAAGGAAAAAATCATATTAAAACTAATTAAAATGGAATAATGCATACCACTAAATGTACCTTTAGAATGGCTAAAATTACAAAGACTAATCATACCAAGTATTGGTTAGGTTGTGGAGGAACTAGAACTCTCATAAGCTGCTGGTGGATGTACGATAGTATAACAGCTTTGGAAAACAGTTTGGCAAAATTTTAAAGCATGAAACATACACCTATCATACAGTCCAGCCTTTCTAAACTTAGAGAATGAAAAAATATACTCCTACAAAGATTTCTACATGAATATGCATATCAGTTTTATTTGTAATAGTCCCAAACTGGAAACAATCTATACGTCCATTTGCAGGTGAATGGATAGACAAAATGTGGTATATCTAAACAATGGCCATTCAACTCACAATAAAAAGGAATGAACTATTGATCCGTGCTAAGCATGGATGAATCTCAGCTCTATTGTGTTAAGTAAAAGAAGGCAGATTCAAAAGGCTACATATTATAACATTTGCATTTATATAACATTCTAGAAAATGCAAACAAATCTGTAGTCAAAGAAAGCAGATCAGTAGTTGCCTGGAGTTTCATCTCAGAGGAAAAGAACTAAATGCCCTATGGGGTAATCTAAAAATCTGATTTCATTTTACTGATGTGGAAAAAAATTAATATATTACTCAGGGCACTTTTCGTTGCTCAGTGGCAGACATGTGTGTGAGTTCTACCCTAATCATATAGAAGGAGTTTCTTACAGAAAATAGCGGGTTTGTTACTGCTTTAAGTTGCCCAGGAACCAACTTTTCAGTGTCCTGTACACATAGCGAGTGATGCGAAATCTTTGGGTGGGGTGGGGATCTTGTTACTGACTCTGTCCTTTGAATAAGTTCTGTGAGGTGAAATCACCTGGACAGATGCTGTAAACATTTTTAGGATTCTATTGCAGATTGCTACATTTCCCTGCAGTTAGGTTATACCAAAATATGTTCCCGCCAGCAGTCTGAGAGTTTATCATTATATTGCATCACCAGTATTGGCTGTTGTTATTTGAAAATTCATTGCCACTTAGATTTCTAGAAAATGGGAATTTATCAATTTAGTTTGTATTTTTCTGGTTACTAATGAGGCTGTTTACTCTTGAGAATTGTTAGTTTATATACTTTGCCAGTATATGTGTAAAGTTCTAAATTGATTTGTATTAAAAAGTTCATTGTTTATAAGCAGAAATAACATTGTGAAGGGTGGCTCATGTGATGGCTCAAAATCAGAAGAATTAAGTCGCTACCAAGTCAAATTTAACACTTACCGGTCTTCCTATTATTAAATGAAATACTATGATTTGCTTTTAGGGAGACATTCACTTTCACACTCAATTAATATTTTAAATCTGAAATTTTTTTCATTTGCTTGTGTACTTGTTTTGATCTTTAAGTTATTTAAAAGCTTAATTAGAAGGTGTTTGTACCAAGTTTTAAGAGTATATATATTTTTGTTAAAATGTTACTTATATAAGGAACTACTACAGATCCATAAGGAAAACCCAAACAACTCAGAATGAAATTGGGCAGATGACATGAACAGGTGATTCTCAGAAGAACACCAAATGCCCAGTAGCCATGTGAAAAGACCCTTGATTTCTTTAGTAACACAGAATAATAAGGGAAATGTGAAGTAAGACAATATGGTACCATTTTAGAACCATCAACTTGGCAAAGCATTTAAAAGTCTGATCAATACCAGATCCTGGTGCTGGGCCAGGGAATAGGGAGCTGTCCTCCAGGGTGGAAGGCATAGAAAGTCTGGACACAACTTCTTATTTGAAGAGTGACAAATATAGTCTTATTTGACTAGTGACAAATGTCTGCTAGTCTGTGGGCTTATCTTTCAGTTTCCCATTTATGGTGTTTTAGGTTCAGAATTTTTTTATTTTAATGCAGTAAATATGTATCAGTCTTCTCATTTATAGTTTGTGTGTTTTGTGTCTTCTAAGGGAAAATTGTATTTTGCCCCTACAAAGTTATAAAGATATGATATGGAAGGGGGGCAAGGAAGTGCTGGGAAGGGAAGCGTTTGTCTCTGGCTAGGGCTCCACCCCTGGGCCTATACCTAAGGACCCAGGTGAGGACAGGAATTCCTGTTTTCCTGCCCAAATGTTGCATTTCCCAAGACCACCCTGTCCTGTCACACCCCCATCCTGTGCCTATAAAACCCCTGAGGCCCTAGTGGGCAGAGACACAAGCAGCTGGACATCCAGAGGAGCACATCAGCAGAAGAACACACAAGCGGGATGTTGAGAGGAGCACATTGGTTGAAGAGCATGCCAACAGGCACCGGCAGACACCGGCACGCTGGTAGGCCATCGACTGGTAGAACAACGCAGAGTTTGGCCTGGGAGGTTGGAGGAGAGGCCGGGCTGCTGAGCGGCCAGATTTCAGGGGAAAACCGTCTCCTTTCGGGCTCCCCCATCTGCTGAGAGCTACCACTCAATAAAACCTTGCAGTAATTCTCCAAGCCCAGGTGTGATCTGATTCAAGGCAAGAAACCCTAGGACACAGAAAGCCCTTTGTCCTTGCGATAAAGCAGGGGGTCTGATTGAGCTGACTAACACAAGCCACCTACAGATGGCTAAACTAAAAGAGCATCCTGTAACACCCCCTCACTGGGGCTTCAGAAGCTTAAACATTCACCCCTAGATGCTGCCATGGAGTCAGGAGCACCACAGCCCACCCGTCTGCATGCTCCTCCTAGGGGTTTGAGCAGTGGGGCACTGAAGAAGTGAGCCACACTCCCATCACATGCCCTGTGAAGGAGATGAGGGAACTTTTCCTGTTTCATATTCTTTGTATGTCCTTCTAAAGTTTTAAAGTTTTGCTTTTTACATTGTCTTCACTTTTCCTCAAGAAAAAAATTCTCACTGGACTGTGAGAAGAATTTATTCCTTTATATTGTGACAGATACTGAAGTTCTTATCTTGCCAGAAAATTACACGAAAATGAGTCCCTTGAACCTACTGATTTCCCATTTTCTTTCCTTAGCTCCTGTCCAGCCCTTGACCCTGTTGCATTAGTGGAATCTACTATCCCAGATTGGATATAGAAAGAACAGTGGTGATGGAATGATTAGAGAAGAAACTCTGGCAGGGCGGTAATGTCCAGCAGAAGGGTGGTTGGCGGGTTCTGGAGGTGGCAGCACTGCACGCAGGCCAGGCTTGGGGTCAGACGCCAGCCAGCCAGCCCTGCCACATGTTCATTAGCTTGGTGTGTTACCACACTTTCTTCATCTGTAAAGTGTGGATAATAGTCACACCTCTGATTTCGATGATGGTTTTGAGAATTATATGAACGAATACATGTAAAATATGTAACATAAGGCTTAGTAAACATTAGTCGTTATCAGAAGGTGGATAAAGCTAAGAGTCCAACTGAGCATGTTTATTTACTACACTTCCTGAAGAACTATTATTTTTGAATTTATTCATATGTTTGGCTTTAATAATGTTCAATTGTTTATGGGGTAGGCAAACTGAAAGGCAGGTAGGGAAGAAAGAAGGGAAAATGAAGGGGAAGAAAAGAGAAGCTTCTGTGACACACCCATTCTTACACCCATTTTGCCGCCTCCCTGTCCCTCAGCTCCTGTGTTTATTTGGGAGGAGTGAGTATCTTTTATCACATTACACAAATAGTATTTTAAGAACATTATTAAGCTTGAGTAATTAGGTGTGTGAAGTCAATCCCAGTGCAGGTCTAGTGAGTTGACTTCAGAAATGTCTTTTCGACGTAGCAACATTGCAACATGGCTTGTAAGATACTTCTTTTGAAAAGTTTTGAGAGACTGCTTGGAAAATGATTTAATGGGGATTGATAAAGCAGTGTTTTTACACTGGAGAGCATTATAACAATAATTTCTGTGGTGGAAGTAGAGCCAAATTTGTGAAGTGTTAAGTGGTCTTTCTTCATCATATGTTGGAAAAATAAATTAGGCATTTTCTCTTTGGTTAATAACTTGGTCTCAGTTATTTAAATTATTTGTACTACCCACCCTTTTTAGGTAAGTGACTTTACTAATGTGGAAAACAAGGGCTTTACTCTCTCAAATGTTTAGATTTTAGATAAATAGAATGCATTAGCATTGCTGCAGCTATCATTAAATCAAAAATAAAAGTGAGAAAAATAAGAACACACCTTTACTCCTAACAGATTTTTCCTTTATCATTGAGGGTATCATTTACTTGTATATTGAGAACTTAAACAGGGATATTTATGGGCCCTGCTGAGATGTTCAAAAAGCTCTGCAGCCTTCATGGATCTGCTATATGTTTGGCTTTCTTTAGCTGCTTTTATTAGTGGAGTTTGTCCTCAAAGACGTGGCATAGCAGATCCTTAGGATTAGGATAGCCTAAGGATCTGAGCCTAAGGATCTAAGACTTAATTTTACAGAATATTAACATACTTATAATTTCCTTTTTAGTTATATGGTCTCAGGGATGACAACCCCATTTCTGTTGCCTTACTCTTAGAGAAAAAAAAATCATTACACTCTCTAGGGAATGTTCTCTGGGAAAAAAGAAAGAATTTTGTTTTCTGGAACTGTAGTGTTAGATGCCCTGTGGACTAGGAATCTTAAGGGTATGGCCAACTACTAGAGGATGCTGTATTTTTTTTACCAAACCCATTTGGATACTAAAACATCAGTGTTTATTTCTAGGCTAAATTATCATTTAAAATAGTTCAGATCAATTTGGTTGTATGATGTATGAAAATGTCTGTTTTGTGAATGGAAGGGATTGTCCCTTCTCCACGGAGTTCTGGCTCCGCAGACAGCACCGAACTGTTCCCAGCAAGATCCTACCAGTGGGACAGCCCTTTTGATTATTATAGACAGCTTATCTTTTTAAGTCCTTGTTTCTTTTTTGGTATGGTCTACTGGGCCAGACAAGGTGAAGTCTCCTACTCTTTTTTAATCTAAATACTGGGCCCAAGAAAAAGTCATTCTTTGCCTAGTTGCAAAGACTGTGTTTCCAGACTCCTGATGAATATTATCTCTTCAGAAGGCCTGTTCTCTTCTACCCTCAGTGTTTTCTTCCATCTCTGTGACATTTTATCCTCCATCATCTGCCTCCATTATTCCCCGTATATCCTCTTGATGCTTCTTGTAGCTCGTTCTTTCCTTTGCTGGTTCTTTATATTGCCATCATCCTTGTTCACATCTTTATTGAATCTCACCTGGGTTATTGCAGTAAAACCCAACTGATCTCCCTGCCTTGTGTCTCCCCTAATCCCTTTTTCACACAGCTGCCCAAGTAATCTTCCCAAAGCAGTGCTGGGATTTTGTTATTCTCCTCCCTGAAAACACTTGACTGACTCCTTGATGCCTGTGGAATAAAACAGCTCTTCTGGGCAGCACTCAGGACTTCTGCTTTCTGTCGTAACAGTGGTCCCCTGCATTGCGCATACACTGTACCCAGACTTCGTCCTTTGGCTCTCGTTGGAATGCACTTTCTTGTCTTTGCGTATGCAAGTTATTGGTGTCATCTTCTCTGTGACACGGCCCTTGATGACTTCATGCAGAAGAATATGTGTTTGGTATTCATTTAGTAATTACTTCTTACTCCTTCAGCAAACCATCTTAAAGGATGTGCTAGGGATATTACATTAATAAAGCACAGACCCTGCTCTTAAGTCACTTGTGGAACTTGCCATATAAACAATGGTTTGTAATGTAATGTGTTAAAGTATAAAATAGAGTTGTGTTCAAAGTACTGGGGTCACAGACTCTACAAAAACACCTTGTATTCAGGCCATGTTTTTTTTTAATTATCTTTATATCATGTTGGGTGTTTGGTACTATTAGTTGCTTTTTTATTAAGTGCAGTTATTGAATTGTTCTGCATTATTCCCTTGCAATAATCCAGTGACTTGCCCATTCTGCTTTTCTTTCTCTATCACTCTTTCTTTTGTATCTTTGTTGGATATATATATATAAGCAAGGAAAATATTTACTTGGTTTAAGAACAAATAATTTTTAAATCATATTTCACACATTATATGTCACCATTTTGAAAACTTAGTTGTCTTTCATTTCAGATTACTTATATACGGAAAGAAAAGTTTATTCTCTTAACAATGGTATTCCAGTAAAGTGGATTGTTTCACAGTGGTATCAGAACCAAATGCAGTGTTTAGTGTATAGCAGGTGCTTGGCAATTCTTCATTGACAGTGTGAATACTAGAAAGAGAAACTTTGTTGGCTCCTTATGCCATTGCTTAGACTGGTTTTGATTTATATAGAAGGTCCCATTAGTTTTCTGTCTTACCTGCCAAATTTAGTATTGTAAACAACCATTCAAGACATCTTGGGGAGACCACAGTGCAACTTGTCCAAGGTGCTTATCTGAACTGTTAAGAGAAATTTAACTTTCTCTTAGTAGCAGTAGGATGTGGGCATTGCAAGCTCTGGGGAAAATGAGCTCCACCTCTAGATTTGCTGTTCATCCACCTCACCATACAGGACAACTGCAGGATTTGTAGCATCCCGGAAGGTGACTATCTTAAACTTGAATGGTATTTCAGTGATTTGTAAGCTTAATAAGGGCAAGGATCACATTTGTTTTGTGTACCACTGTGTATCTGGTATCCAGCACAGTCTCTGGCATGAGAATAAAAGAGATAATTTGTACCAAAAGCCTTATTTTTTCCTTTTATTGAAGTAATGTTTTGAACATTTCCCAGATTGTGAGTAACTGTCTTGAGTACATAGTCACTGTCTGGTGCTGTGTGCAAGCCAGGCTTCTACCATTGTCCATGGGCTTGTGGCAGGCACAGAAGATGAAGTTTAACAAAAGGAAAACAGCTCAAGGAATCAGCAGTATGCCAGCCTCTTAGGAGGCAAACCCTTCAAATCCTCCCTGTGCTTTTAAAGGTTGTCAGGATTTAGAAAACCAACGTCTATCTAATAAGTCTTCTGTAGGTGGAAAGGCTGTTCCGTGCTCCTGCCTCTGTTGAGGTTCTACCATCCTGGTGGGTGCAACAGCGGGGTGAATATCTGAGCCTTTTACCTGTCAGCCATGCACACGGGCTGTTGGTCTCAGGCACAGAGTAGGGACAGCAGCCTAGGGTTTTAGGGGTCAAATGAAGTTGCAAATGGTCATTGCCTATGATCTCATAAGTTTACAGCATATAAATGCTCTTATTGGGGAGGTGGTTAAAAACTCTTGATTAGAGGAAAAGTTGAGGAAAAAAGTAGGGATATTTTAATGAATAAGCAGAGACTGATTTATAAGCATTCTCATAAATACAGAAAATTTAAGCTCCATTGTTAAACAGGGATGACATGGATGGGCAAAATTATTTTCTTTCCAAACAAGATGAGTCTTCCTCAAAATTTCTTTCCGTTCTTCACATTCTCAGATGATTTTTTTTTTTAGATTATTTCCAAGATGTTAAAGTTTAATCAAGGACGTTTATATTCTAATAGAGTAATTTGTTTTTAGGTCATTAGAATGGAAGTTTAAGTGGCTAAATTTTCCTAACAAGTTTCCTAACAAATTTAGTTTTTTCAGTCTATGTTAGAAGTTAGAGAATATTAGAGCTCTAAGGAGATACATATAAATGGTGCAGTCTGTATATCTTAAAGTAATGATTTTATATTATTCACTTTAATTTTGTAGCATCAGGGCACAGCCCTGATGAACCATAAAGCTACTTGAAGCACTGCAGCTAGTTTGAAATCACTGGGAAGGAATCGTCTGCAGTTTAATCGACTGTGATATTTGGGGAGCATTTGTGCACTCTTGTATTAGGAGTATAACAGTCATCATCTCAAATAGTAGACATGTAATTGTTTCATATTGTTAAAATAGCAATATTGGTATGACTAATTTTTAGCTATGTAACTTAAATAAATACCTTTTGCTTAGAAAGCAGCATTGCTTATACATATAAATAGAGGTGAATTTTTAAAAGTATAAATATATAGTAGATAATCAGTAGTTGTTTTTGGAATAAAAGGATATTTCAACCACATTTTCATGCAGTATATTAAATGTAACATAACCCGGCCATGCCACATTTTATCACTTACCCCTTCTGCTTATAAATCGCTGCCTTTTGAATTTCCTAATTATTTCTCAAGTTGGAATGAATTGTTACTGATAAGGCATTATTTCCTCATCTGTAGAAACAGCATCTTTTGTAAAAATCTGGATTGTCTTGAAAGCGCTTCAATTTAATATAGTCATTCAGTTTTGTTTTCTTTGTTTTGTTTTGTTTTGTTTTGTTTTTGAGACGGAGTCTCGCTCTTTCACCCAGGCCGGACTGCAGTGGTGCTATCTCGGCTCACTAAAAGCTCCGCCTCCCGGGTTCATGCCATTCTCCTGCCTCAGCCTCCTGAATAGCTGGGATAACAGGTGCCCACCACCGTGCCCAGCTAATTTTTTGTATTTTTAGTAGAAACGGGTTTCACCATGTTAGCCAGGATGGTGTCGATCTTCTGACCTTGTGATCCGCCTGCCTCGGCCTCCCAAAGTGCTGGGATTACAGGCATGAGCCACCATGCCCGGCCAGTCATTCAGTTTTAAAGGCATAGAGTCATCTTTAAAACGTCATAAGAAGACATTTTTTGCATACTCATGTTAATTCTGAAATATAATTAGTGTTACGGGGACATGATTGCCGCATGTGGACTGTCAGCTCTTCATCAGCTACTCGAATCTGATCAAATCTTTTCAGTTGAGTATTGAAAACCTTGGGTCCCAAAAGAACAGGGGCATGTCAGAAGTTAACTCTTTCCATTGAACTTAATTGAGGCTTTATCATCCTTTAAATTTTTTCTTATTTTTAAGAAAATCACATTTTAACAAAACTCTGCCTCTGTTTTTATTCCGCTCTTTAGTTGTCTTTTTATAGAGCTTTTGTTTATTTATGTATTTACCTGTTTTCTCGTTGCATGAGATGTGCTTCAGACTCTGAATGATTGTGGTTCTTGTTCCCTTGGGAGCTTCATTGAGCTTTTCTATGCCAGATGCTGAGTTTAAAGTAGATTTCTGCTCTCATGGGCTCACAATTAAGTGCCAGAGACAGGCAGCAAAGTGAGTTATTGTTCTGAAACAGGAATGCTTGGATAGAGACTGATGTGGGAACACACCAGAGGGGTATGCCATCCTGCAGAAAGGAAGTTAGGGGCCTTCCCATAGGAGGTGATGCTTGCATTGAATCTTTTAGAAAGAGCTGGAATTTGCCAAGTCGTGGGCGACAGAGGCTATGTGTGGCCTATACTAAGCCAAATATATAGAGTTAAAGAAAACATTTCAAAAAACCAGGGTGTTTAGAATCTTGTGAATCTTTTGGGTCTGGCTGGAAATGAGCCTGAAGAGATAGGTGGAGCCACGCAATGAAAAATGGCTTTATCAGTAGGATGACTATATATTTTACTATTCGAATGAGGATGAAAGGGCAGCTCTTAATAATTATACCTGGACAGCAGTGACAAACACTGACAAGGGCAAACTGGGATATATGGCTGTTCTGTTTAAAAGCCATATTAAGGAATTTACTTTAAACAGGGTAGCAACATGTGTAATTTGCTTTTAGAAGACTGACTTTGGGATTAGAAGTGTGGAAAATGGGGTGTTGGAGAAGACAAGTGTGTGTCGGGGGATGTGCTTGTGGGGCTTGTTTGGGGAAGTGGTGTCAATTAAGAGATCATTTGCTACAGCAGTGGGAAAAGGATGGATTTGAGAGGTATTAAGAGAGATAGAAGGATCGGACTTAGTGACTTTTGATTGCTTGTGTGGGATGTGAGGGAGAAAAATTTCTCTGGGATGACTCTTAGTACTCTGGCTTAGATAGCTAAGTGGACTGAGGGTCATTAGGTAAAATTGAGAATACAGAAGAAGGCACTGGTTCTGGAATTGACAATTTGACACAGAGCTGTAGAGTAGTTGTTGAATGTGAATATGCAGCTCTAAAGAGAGGCCTGAGCTGGATTGAAAATACCACTGTTTAAGAGGCAGGCTGAGGATCTACAACCTGAAAGGGTGACTGAAAAGTTGTGAGTAGAGGCCAGGTGCAGTGGCTCATGCCTGTAATCCCAGCACTTTGGGAAGCCAAGGTGGGTAGATCACCTGAGGTTAGGAGTTCGAGACCAGCCTGACCAACATGGTGAAACCCTATCGCTACTAAAAATACAAAAATTAGCTGGGTGTGGTGGCGCATGCCTCTAATCCCAGCTGCTTGGGAGGCTGAGGCAGAATTGCTTGAATCCAGGAGATGGAGGTTGCAGTAGGCCAAGATTGCGCCATTGCATTCCAGCCTGGGCAACAAGAGCAAAACAACAACAACAACAACAACAACAAAAGTTGTGAGTAGAAAGGCAGGAAGGAAATGAAGAGAAGTGGGTGTAATGGAAGCCAGTGGAGGAGAGTTTCAGGTGCCAGAAAGCCATGGGGACTGAAGGGCATCCACTGACTTTGAAGCTAAGAAGGCTTTGGCGACCCTTCCCCCAGCCATTCTGGTGGTGTCATTCAGGTAGAAGACCCATTTCTTGTCTACTAGTAAATGGTCATAGGGAATGAAATGAAATAGGCAGCCATTCCTTTGTATACCTTGGATGATTGGTTCCTTGGAAGTATCTTTTCTCATCAATTGGCAAAAATGGTAACTTGAGCAAGAGAATAGTGAGGCATGTGTATGTATATTTTCCACATCCACACTCGTGAGGAATGAAGTACATCTGAGGCTGGCCAACCAGGCTTCTTTGTTGGTTGAATGACTGTGATGCAATTTAAACGGTATTTGTAACACAAAAATTCTTTCTTTTTTATTTTGTAGTCTGGTTCTGGATTCTTCCTAGGTACTTATTCAATTCTATGTGTAGTTATTAAAAAATCTACAACCCTCCAACTGTTAAGTATGTTAACTTGGTTTTAAATGAGAACAAAAAGGGGAAGGAAGATGAGTTGCTGCCAACACAGTGGCAACTCTCAGCTGTTCTGGGGCAGGAGAGCTAGGTCACCTGAGAAACTTGTGTACTTCAAGTACAGGAGTGGTGAACTGGACCAGAGAGTGGGTGAGTCTGGTCCTTTTCACTATCTGTTCCCGGTATGAAAACATTAAATGGTTTTACTGTTTCAATGAAGGAAGTCCTCTCTTCTCACTTTTAAGCAAAAGCTAGCAGCCTGTCTGGTAATTAATATGATATTTCCATTTGCTAATGGGGACTGAAATTTTCAGCGTCTTAATTTTCGTTTCTTTCATTTTACATTTAATGTTTACTTTTGCATTACTTTGTTTTAATTCTGAACTAGTTTTTCATTATATGTTTAGTAACCATTGTTTCTGCTTTTTATGTTGAACATTTAAAAATCTTCATTTACTTAACATTTATAACATATCCAGAATTTAATATTGCTGTGAAGTCAGACTAGGCATGTATTCATTATTTTTTCTTGTAGGATTTTTGTTCAGTCTCTTTCCTAATATTTGCGATGGTTGTTCTCTTGAGAGCTAAAGTCTTCTCCCCCATTTTCCTAAGGGGAAGCATATTGTAGTAACTGTCATTAAATAATTTCCCCACAAACAGTGTGCAATGGGTTCATGTTTTTATAGCCTATTTTTTGGTGGGAAGGAGTACTGATGTGCTAGGTAGGAATGATGGATTTCGCTTTTGTCGTTGGGCCCATAAATAACAAAAATATAACAAAAAATAAAAATATAACAATAGTTTACTTTTTTTTTACTCAACAGTGTTTATATAGCTCGTTGTTGTCAATGCTGAGGGAAAAGAAAGTTGGAAGGAAGCAGTGGTCAGCAGCGTCAGTTGTCACAAAGCAGTCAAGGATGGGAAGGCTGAAAGAATTTCCCGTTTGCTTCAGCCTCTGAAGTTCTTGGCAACCTTAGGGAGAGCAGTTGGCGATGGAAGGGTGGACGGCAGCCAGCTGCCATGCTACTCAGGAGTGACAGTGATGGGAGGCCCCGGAGCACTGAGTGGATGGCTGTCCTGGGGAACTGGCTGGAGCCCTTCCATCTTCCCTTTTGCGTTTATTGAACCTGTATTGTGAGACTTTCAAGAGAGCTTCATGGAAGTTCTCCAACTTTAGGATTGCTTGTTTGATTAATATATTCTCCATCTTGAATCAAAGAAGGGATTAGTGCTGGAGAGGAAATCTTAGAGCAACTGAAAAGATTGGAGAGTTTATAGTTAAAGAATATACTGTTCTGGCCGGGCAGAACAGTGGCTCACACCTGTAATCCCAGCACTTTGGGAGGCCGAGATGGGAGGATCATGTGAGGTCAGGAGTTCGAGACCAGCCTGGCTAACATGGTGAAACCCCGTCTCTACTAAAAATACAAAAAAATTAGCTGTACGTGGTGGTGCATGCCTGTAGTCCCAGCTACTCAGGAGGCGGAGGCAGAAGAATCCCTTCAACCAGCAGGCAGAGGGTTGCAGTGAGCCAAGATCACACCACTGCACTCCAGCCTGCGCGACAGAGCGAGACTCTGTTTCAAAGAAAAAAAGAATATACTGTTCTGGTTTTAAAATAAGTCAGTGAGAAAATAAGTATTTGTATTTGTTTTTGTTTTGTTTTGTAGATGTATAGAAAACCTGCAATTAGGTGTGTTTTTCATAGGCTTCTTAAGTCCAGATGGAGTTCTTGCTTCCCTCCTGGGTGTATCATCAGTGGAGAGTAAAATAAGCAGTAAAATGAGCTTTTCCCAAGTATGAAAGAACAGACGTTTGCTTTTCACACATGGAGTGTAAGTGTGGCGTGCTTGCTAACTGTGACTAAAGAGCATGAAGCTGCATAGGCAACCATGTGAATGTTGGGATTGCTAACTAGTGGGTCTCTGAGAGAACAAAAATGAAATCCTGGCTTCTATTTCTTATTCATTCCTCTCTGTGTCCGTGGGGATGCAGCATTTTTGAAGGAATCAATTATCCATTTGTTAGTCAGAGGAGCCTTACAAATTATACATTAGCAGATTGATTTCTTGGGTTCACTGTTGGGGAACTGATAGCTTAAGGTGGGATGATGAGGAGTATCAGGGGAAAAGGAGTTGCCACAAAAAACACCATTAAAAGCAGCTTTCGAAATGACCGTGAATTTATTCCTAATTGAAGAGCTGACATAATCCATACTAAGTGTATTTATTTCAAGCATCTTACTTTAGGTAATTGATTATCACATGAGGTGTACATGTTGGTAATTTTGCCTTTTCTTTAAATTTAAGAACTTGAGACCACCTGTAGTGGACTTAGATTTAGAAGGTATGTGCTAGTCCTTGCCCCCTCCTGCTTACTCGGACTTCTTTTTTTATTCCATTAAGGAAACATTTTTGTATGTTCTATAGTGTCAGCTTGACATTATTGATTTTTCAACAAACTCACTTATATTGTCCAGAATTCCAAACATGTCTCCATTAGTAATAAAATTGTAGCTAATGGAAAATACAGCTGAGGCCATTTTTCACTGGTCGTCTTTTCTCTGATCCCTTTCACTTTCCCATATTTATGCCAGTATTACATCTTTGCAAACACACACCCCAAATTTTATGTTTAGATGTGATGCTTTCTGCTCATTGCTGTTATGGTAAAAGGTTTAGGAAAATCAGTCATTTTAGCTAAGCAGAATCTTGTACTGGAAGGTTTCCCTCTATGTTTGGGAATATCCTGTACCCTTATCCTGTACCCTTTCTCTCTTTCCGTTTTTTTTTTTTTTTTTCCCCCTGTTGTTGCTGTTTGTTTCTTTGTTTTCAGTATACAGAAATGGTAGATGTATGTAAGGCATTTGTTTCTTTTATAGGATTATGGATCCCAGGCTAGTTGCATGCAACATTGACAGTTGTAATATTGAAATCCTCTTGTTTATTTGTTCTTGATTAAATATTATGGAACTGTTACGGAAATGGAATGTGCATAGTGATGGTGCTCAGTTTTCACTCAAAAATATGCGTGTAAGTTCCTGGAATCATGGTTTTAAATATTATATTGAATATCTGGTTTCTTTTTGTTTTTAGATTAATGAATTTGCTACCTTGCCATGTATTAAAACTATCTTCTGATTAGAAACAAAATAAATATTTTTTTTTGTAGAAATCTAGTAAAGCATAGAAAGGAGTAACCCAAACATTAATAACTTAGTGCTCAGATATAACCAATGCTAATATTTGGGAGTATCTGCTTCCAGTCACATAGGTGATATACAAATACTGTAAGTATAGTAATATTTGGCTAACCTGGAGTTAACCAAACTTCAAGATTTGAGAGCACAGTTCTCCCAACAGCTAAATCTACCCAAGACTTCTGATGTACACTGCAAGTTGTGAGGATTCCCAAAACCACCCTCATGTTTGATGGGTAGGAGACTCACAGAACTCACTGAAAGCTGTTATATTCATGGTGCTTTATTACAGGGAAAGGATACAGGTCAAAAATCAGCTAAAGGAAGAGAGAACATACAGGCTACAGCATGGGATGGTTTCAAATATAAAGCTTTCATTGTCCTCAGGATGTGCTACCCTCCTGGTATAGATGTGTGCTAACCAGAGAAGCTCACCTGAGCCTCAGGTTCAGTATTTTTATGTAGACTCTATTACACAGGCATGATCTATTGAGGGTTATTCATGTGGTTAATCTCAGCTGCCAGGTTGACTAATACCACTCTGACCCAAAGCCCCCACCCACTACATGATTGATCTTTTTGCTTTGTCCAGCTCCCATGCTAATATGATTGGGTATGGCAGGCCTCCCCTAATGTCTGGTCTGGCCAGCCCCCTGCCTTTAACCTAAGATGTTCCTGTCTGTTACACAGAAGCCAAGGGCAAGGGCTGGACCTCTCACTGGACAAAACCAAATACCTTACTACATAATACCTTTTTGTTAAGTTAATTTTTAAGAATTATCATTTAGATGCTTTGCTTTTAGAAATTTAGATAATTTCTATTTCTTAGTATCTTACAAAAGAAACTTGTTGTGAAAAGGCCTTTGTGAAATAATAATCTTTTTGCTTCTCTTTGGTCATAATAGGTAATGTATATTTTAAGTAATTTTGATACACATTTTCAAATACCCTTCAGAAACATTTTCCAAATTTGAATTATTACCAGCAGTGTAAGATGAGTATCCTTTTTTGTGCTTCTTTGCCAAAACTACTATTTTAAAAAGTTTGCTGTTTCCAAAGGTAAAATATGTTATTGTTTTGGTTTTCATTTTTTTTGTTAAATTGACTCTTGTTCTTGTTTACCTACAATTTATGCACATTGACTGTTTACTTGGTTTGATTTTGGTGACTAAAAAATTCAAATTTCTTCAAAAATCACTCCAAAGAAAATTTTAAAATGTGTAGTAAGGTACAAAGATGTTTGCAGTCTGCATGACATGGGGTAAAGATCCTTAACCTATAATTACTTCTTTTTTTTTTTTTTATTATACTTTAAATTTTAGGGTACATGTGCACAATGTGCAGGTTAGTTACATATGTATACATGTGCCATGCTGGTGTGCTACACCCGTTAACTCGTCATTTAGCATTAGGTATATCTCATAATGCTCTCCCTCCCCCCTCCCCCCATCCCACAACAGTCCCCAGAGTGTGATGTTCCCCTTCCTGTGTCCATGTGTTCTCATTGTTCAATTCCCATCTATGAGTGAGAACGTGCAGTGTTTGGTTTTTTGTCCTTGCGATAGTTTACTGAGAATGATGGTTTCCAATTTCATCCATGTCCCTACAAAGGACATGAACTCATCATTTTTTATGGCTGCATAGTATTCCATGGTGTATATGTGCCACATTTTCTTAATCCAGTCTATCATTGTTGGACATTTGGGTTGGTTCCAGGTCTTTGCTATTGTGAATAGTGCCACAATAAACATACGTATGCATGTGTCTTTATAGCAGCATGATTTATAGTCCTTTGGGTATATACCCAGTAATGGGATGGCTGGGTCAAATGGTATTTCTAGTTCTAAATCCCTGAGGAATGGCCACACTGACTTCCACAGTGGTTGAACTAGTTTACAGTCTCACCAACAGTGTAAAAGTGTTCCTATTTCTCCACCTCCTCTCCAGCACCTGTTGTTTCCTGACTTTTTAATGATTACTTCTTATAAATCAGTTTAAAAATTATGGATATCTCAAAAGTAAAATAGTTTCTGCTCCTGGATTCATTCTTAGAACTAATAGCTTAAGACTGCAGTTTTTACTGATGTATTAACTAGCTTTTCTCTCCAGTTCTCTTTAAAGTGACTCAAGAAATGGAAAATATTTATACTTTCACTTTGAAACAGAGAAGGGAAGACTGTAATAAATAATCAAGTACTAAATAATGTGATTGCATTGATTTTGGGGAGGCATAAATCAAGTATAATTTATAATAATTTAAAGGTAATTGTGAATAAGATAAAAGTAGATCAACAACATCTAATTCTTGGATAGAAAAGAAAAAAGAATTTGAGTAATATAGCAAATAATAAAAAATGAAATGAGGAAACATAAAAACTATAAAATAATGTAACTAAGCCAATGCTAAATGGATCAGATATTGTTACTATTGATTAAAGAAAAATAACCTTAGCTTTGAAGGACACATATTTTACAAAATGATGAAAGTGAAAAATAAAAATATGAGCAAAATACACAGCAAAAAGCCAAACAGAAATCAAGCGTGTTGGCGGTAGAAATGTGATAAAAACTAGAATTTAGGGCAAAAGAGCATTAACCAGCAGAAGGCATAGTATATTGATTACATTTACAAGTTAAAAGGAAGATTGAGTATAATCATTATACCCTTTGATATGCCAAATTATAGGGTATCTAATATCTGGACCAAAATTCATTTGAAATTCAGGGATAAATGAACAAAACTACAATTGGAGTATGAAGTTTTTAAAACTTGTTTTTAATCAGTCTTTGATAGATGAAAAAGAAAACAGTGAGTATATAGAGAAATTAAATAATATAAATAGCATGATTTTAAAATACATATTTTGAGCCTAAAATAGAGAATATGAATTATTTTGAAATTATATCTTAGGTTTACTAAGAGAAATTATTAAATTCCTAAAAATAGATATTATACAAACCACATTCACAGACCACAATGCATCAACACTAGACTTTATTAATAACTAGATTAATGGGCAAATACAGCATCACCATCCTTGGAAATGAAACAAAATGTTACTTTTCTCAAAAAGGAAATAATTAATGTAATTACACATTAACTTTTGTCCTTTGATTTGTGACCAATGATAAATCAAAAGCATTTTATTATATGACTGACAAATGAGTCATTATAATTATTAGGCAGTATATTAATGTCTGGAAATTACAAGATGGTGAACAAAATTGTTCTAAAGTAAAAAGGGAAAAAATTAAGGAATAATAGTAAGAAATTAATAAAATAGAAAACTTTTAAAATAAAGCTAATTGATGAAAGTGTTGTTTCTGCAAAGAGGCTAGTACAGCTGATAAACACCCGATAATGATAATCAAAGAAAAAAAGGAAACACAAGTACTTATACCTGTAAGATATCTGTATATTTGCAAATATGAAATAGGAAAAGTAATAGTACCTACATCAATAGAATTGATGTATTAAATGATGTATGTATTAAATGATGTATGTATAAAACTCATAGAATAGAGCCTGATGTATAATGACCGTATAGTAAATATTAACTTAGTAGTAATAGTTTTACTATTTATTCTTAGTAGTATTAATATCATCAGTATTATTAAAATAAAGAACAAAAAGTAAAATAAAAGATATTTTCATCACTAATGAATTTTAAATGTGCTATTTTTTTTTCTTGGAAAATATGAATGACCAGATTAGAATGAGAACATTTGCGTAGCCTGACAATTAAAGTGGAAAAAAATGAAAAAAAAATCTCAAAATTTAAGAAATAACCCATTAAAGATGTTGATCTCAGACATTTTCATGGGCCAGTTCTTTTTTATCTTCTTAAATTTTTAATGTTTATTTGTGAAATGTAACTTTACATAAAACGTGTAGTAAAACAGATCGTCACCATGCAAACAGTCACAAAACTACCACTCTGTTGAGAGTAAACCATGTGACCCTTCCTGATCACAGTGTTCTCTCTTCCCCTCAGAGGTAACCACTATACTGACCTTTATAGTAATAACTCTCTGACTTCTCCGTTTTATTTTACAACCTGTGTGTGCACCCCCTACACACTCTGGTTTTGCCTACTTTTGTATGTTGTGTAAATGGAATCATACAATACGTGTCAGGAATGAGGAAAGGATGCTTTCTGTGATTGCTGCTCCTTGAATAAAACTGTCAAAGGAATATTAAGACCTCTCAGGGGAAATATATAAAATTTTATTTAGAGATATTGAAGAAGACCTAAATAAATGGAGAAATGTTCCATGTTTGCAGATTAAAAGATTCAATATTACAAAGATAACAAAGGGAGAGCTCTCAGCATCTTACCATTAAGTGCAATATTTTCCTAACCATTCAGAAGATATTCTTTAAGAGACTGAGAATTTTTCTCTTTGTGTGCTAAAAGTTTTTTTTTTTAAATACCATGAATGGATATTGAGTTTCATCAAAAACTTTTTGTAGCCCTTGAGATAATTCTATGATTTTTCTCTTTTATCAATATAGAAAATTAGCGTTTATAGGTTAAATCAGCTTTGTATTTTTGGAATAAACTTGGATTTTCTCTATAGGCTGGCTTTGTTAATCGTTTCTTTAGGATTTTTTCATTTATGTTTGTGGGTAAGATTTACTTGTACTTTTTCTTTCTCCTAATATTCTTATTGAGTTTTATTATTATAAGGTTATCCTGGTCTGGTAAAATGGGTTGAGGAGCATTTCCTTTTTATTTTTTTTCTCTGGACGAATTTATGGTGAATTGGAATTTTTTATTCTTTGAACATTCTCTCATGAAGTTAATATTCTAGTGAGGGAGTTTGAAAACAAATAAGTAAAAGATATACTAAGATAGTGGCAAGTGCTAAGGAGACAAAACAAAAGCAATGAGGAGTTATGAAATGTTTGGGTAAAATGTTGACCTTTTAGATTGGTTGGCCAGATCTCACTGAGAAGATGATTACCAGCACAGAGTAGGCAGAAAAGCATTCCAGGCACAGGGTGGACAAATGCAAAGGCCTTAAGGCTGGAGAAGCAGCAAAAGGTCATCAGGACTGGAGTAGAGAGAACCAGGGGGAGAGGGGATGAGGTCAGAAGTTGGAGGGAGGGCAAAGGCCAGATAATTTAGCACTGTCAGGTCATAGTAAAATTTTGGCTTTTTTCTTGAGATAGGAGGCCATTGGAGGGTTTTAAGCAAAGGAATGACTCTTATCAACCTGTTAACATAGTGTCACTTTGCAGACTTGCTGAGAATAGATTTCTAGTAGAGTTAGGGCAGGAAAAAGTCACCTAGTTAGGAGACCATTAGGGTAATCCATATGAGAGTGATGGACTAGGATAGCAGCTGTAGGGGTGGTGAAATGTGGTCCGAGTCTGAATAAATTTCATCAGAAGAGGTGATAGGAGTTGTGAAAGATTAGATATAGAGTGGACATAAAGACAGGAATCAAAAGTGACTTGAAAGTTTTTACCCAGATCAACTAGAAAAAAGTAAGCAGAAGGCATTAACTGAGGTGGGGAAACCATCAGGACGAGCCCTTTCCAGAGGGAACATTGGGATCTTGGTTTTGGATATGTTTTAGATGAGGTGCATATTAGGCATCCAAGTACAGATATAAAAGAAACCATCTTAGATACTGGTCTGCAATAGGGAGAGGCCCCGCCTGGAGATAAAAATGTAGGAGTCATTCCATGGCTTGGAGAAAATACTATGTTTTGAGTATAGATGTAAAAAAGAAGAGGTGCAAGGACTGAACCATGAGATATGGAAGTCAGGAATTACCAGTGGTGCTACGTGCTCCAATTAGGTGAAGTAAGTTAGGATTGAACAAGGACCATTATGTTTAGCAACACTGGGGTCATTTGATCTCAAAATTTACAAGAATAAATACTTGAGAAAAGCCAAAGAAAATGTGAAAAATTGTGACTGAGACTTACTAGTTATCAGAACATACTATGTACACCCTCTATAATTAAATCAATGCTGAATTGATACAGAAATGGACAAAGAGACCATAACTGAACACTCAGAATGTTATGTGAAAATTAGCTGGACGTGGTGGCACGTGCCTGTAATCCCAGCTACTCAGGAGGCTGAGGCAGGAAAATAACTTGAACCCAGGAGGCAGAGGTTGCAGTGAGCTGAGATCGTGCCGCTGCACTGTAGCCTGGTGACAGAGCTAGAATCTGTCTCAAAAAAAACAAAAAAAAAAAGAAAGAAAATGAATTCTGAAATGTGAAAGACTTAGAAATAAAGTAATAACCATCATGCAAAAAAATAGGAGACCGTATATACAATGTCTGGATAAATATTATACCTCATACCCTAAAAATAGAAAAGAGCTCTTATAGATTGACAAAACAACAAACATGTTAATAGAAAAAAATGAGTAAGAGAAGTGACCAAGCAGTTTACAGAAGATCAAATTAATTGGCCAATAGACTTAAGAAAAATGGTTAAGTTTATTAGTAGTCAGGGAAATGAATCAATGAATATTGATCGTTGGCAGAAAAAAAGTGAAAAAAAAAAAACCCTTCTATTGCTAATAGAGGTACGTGGGAAAAAGGATTCTCTTACCTTAGAGGTATGATTTTTTCCCCCATAATGTTGCTAATGTGATGGCACAAATGGTTTCCATTCAGTGAGAAACTTGTTATAATGGAAACTTTGTTTATTTGCACTGGGAATGCTATTGTGTGGCATGCATAGCCCTTAGTAGCACTGTGGCTTTAGACCACTCACATAAATTCTTGAAGCCTCATTTTCACCATTGTGAGATGGAGATAACCAGCCTTAGCTGACTGCTTTCCTCTGGGGTTGAATAACAGATCTTGTGTATGCCAGGTCTTTGCAAATGATATAATGTGATTTACAGAATATTAGGATACGCCATGAGCTTTTCAATACCAGAGTCCCAGGAACAAATTACATAAACATGTATATAGAAAGAAAATCTACTAAGTGTAACTTGCAGTAAAGAACAACTTTGTAAAGAAGGCTTGATGTCTTAGTTGCTTTCATTATTGGATCTCAGTTTTCTGAGCATAGAACAATGCTGTCCAGTAGAACTTACTGCAGTGATGATGTTCTGTGATCTGTATGCTTTCCAGTACTAGTCACATGTAGTCGTTGAACACTTGGCATGTGCTAGTGCAACAGAGGATCTGATTTATCAAATTTTAATTTAACTTTCAGTTTTAAAGGCTGCATGTGGACAGTACCATATTGAACAGGAAACCTAGGCTGCACACACTTACTAAATTATAATTTGAGGCAGCTTACAACCAGATGCCAAAGAAATTACAATCAGAGGTAGGTGCAGTTTATATTTGCCAAGACTAAAATCGATATTAAAAAAATGTAGTTTGATGAACTCAAGATCTGAATAAGGAAACTATTAACAGAAGATATTCAGTTTGAGGAAGGAATTTATTCAAAGACTGTAGAAGTTGAACATTTAGACTTCTCAGCCACAAGTCCAGACGTGCTGGCCTAGGTGCTTTCCCAGATCAGCTTTTGCTTTCTTTGTAGATTCCTTGCTGCCCAGTGCAGTATTCTTCACTCCTTCGAGGTTGTAGTCCTGGCTCCTCTCTTTTCTTTGTTTTGATTCCCTGCTATGAGCTTCAGTTTATTCTTCTACAAAATGGATCAAATATCTATCTTCAAGGAACCTTTACTCTTCTAACATTCTAGGAACTTTAAGGAGCTAGCTTATTTTTCATGGACTGCATCTCAGGGGTGTCGCTCATGTGGTGATTTAGGTATCAAGATGAGAAAGGATTTTGTAGCCAGGAGTCTCATCCTCCACGTCAAAATGTCTTTCCGCAGCATCAATCAGTGGGTGGCCTTTTTGAGGTCTGGGAGCCTTGGTCTGCCCTGACCTTTGCCTACTTGATCTGAGATATTTTTCAGTTGAAGATCCCACATTCAACTTTGCATATTTCCATTTATTTTATCATCAAGCCAAACCATTTTAAGGCTAAATATTTTTTAAAAACTACTCTGCAAGCTCATGTTGTAGCTGCTGTAGGCTTACTTTTCTTCTCATAGTTAGTTTCTACTGCGCTTTGTGTAAGATAGTTGGAAACTGTCGTTATTTAAGAAGAAAACAAAGAGCTTACTGTTTTACAAAGAGCAAAGACATTTGATTGTTGATATGTATTTTCCTGAAGTTTTACACATCTTTTTGTCTTTTTCTTTTTAGAGTCCTGTGAAGATAAATCAGATTAGCTTGGATGAAAGTGGAGAGCACATGGGCGTGTGTTCAGAGGATGGCAAGGTATGGCAAGGATGTGGTCATGCTGAGAGTTCTGCTGTGGCACCAGCCCCAGGTGATCGGAATAGCACCTTGCTTTCTGTATACCTGCACTAAGACAATCTTGATTATTCTTTCTGAGTATTGAACTTGCTTCTGATTGGTCATAATTAGAGTAAAATATATTTTGCACAAATGTGCCTTAGGAAAAGTAATTACAAGAATGTCAATAATGTAACTAGTATTAAGCTGATTAACAGCTGTGGAAGGGTGACATGTCACCTTAATCATTACTACCGTGGCACTTCTACTTCAGTGACTAGTCTGCAGTTCCTGCAAGACAGTAGTTTAATGCCTTTCTGCCATAAATCCACAAAATTGGATTTTGTGGGCATGATTTCTGTGGGCCAGTGGTTTTCATTTTCACACACAAGTTATGAATGTTTCTCTTGAATTATAGAATCTTTTGATAAGCAATCATAGTTTATCAGAAGAATAAAGTGTCTTACAATGGCCACATTAAATAAATGTAAAATCAATATATGTACAGTTTTCTAAAAACCTGGCGCCTACTTCCTCGACCAAGGACATACATCATTTGTGCAGTGTATAACTAACAATTATCAGTGCTTCTTGCTAATGTTGAGCTGTGACATTTAATGGTTGTGGTGATTGATTTTCCACTTATAAGAATGTCTTTTTTGTTTTTAAGTCGATGGAAATCTTTTCTATTGTTGGTTTGCAATGATAAAATCCTAATGCACAGTGTATTTAAGCTACTTTTCTAAAATAACAGTTTGAGAGAGTGCATTAAGAATCATTATAGATCTTTACATATTCCTCACTGAGTAAAGCAGATTTCCTAATCTAATTTTGTATTTTTTATGTGCCCTAAATTCAGTGGGCCATTAAGATGGGTAAATTAAAAACAGTATACTCAGTGTAAAAGAGATATACCCATTTAATCTGTTAACAAAAGGCAACATGAAGTCTCTTGACATACAAGAATGCATTTTATATATCTAAGCCTAATGTTGCCCAAAGAGTCTTTTGAAACAGTAATTGGAACACTAGTGCTTTTCAAAAAGCACTGTCAAATTTTACAGTACTTTCAGAAATTCTGAGATTGTCATGATTATCAGAGAGAGATGAGGGAGGAGTTGGTTTGTGCAGAAATTGAGAAGAATTATCCACACCGCTGAAACATTTTTTGTGTTCATGTATTTGTAAAGAAAGATAATCTTCATTTTGTTTTCTTAAAGGTGAGGAATTCCTTTTGGGCTGTTATCCATTTGACCAAACTAATTTGTTGAAAGATAGTACTCATTTTTATTAAAAATTGGAAACGAATTTTTACTAAATACTTCATCTAGGAATTTTCAGAGCTTTAAATGTTGAAGAATTGTTATTTAATGCACCAAAGTGGAATATGTTAGCTACTCCATCTGGTGGATAAGATGAACCTCAGATTATCTCATGGTACCCTTCTTGTCAAACACCTTTGGTTTCCTATTATGGTAAAATTTATAGCTGCCTATTTTGGTGTGGAACCATGATATATTTTCAGAAATAATATTCCTGTATTTTTATTAACATTGATAGAATTGAAAATAAATCTTTTAGTACACATACTTATATGTAAACTACCCCCTTACCATGGGTTAGTCAGTATTGTGAAAATTGAGAAGCTAGTATAGAATGATTTGGTAAAGTGGTTGGTGATGATAAAAACATAAAGACATTACACAAACACATTCCAGATATCTAAATCTAATGCATCTTTAAATAGGTTTTGTGGGTATTTTTTCCTTTCTTCAGTGTGTTAAGGCTCCTAGATAAATAATTATTTATTAGGTTATTTCAAGGATAACCTTTGATATTTGCATTCAGTTTTCAAGTCGTAATTCCAGCAGTTGTTTAAAATTTACTCCGTTTATTCAGCTAGTGCTCATTTTCAATCTTTTTTTGTCATGACTTTTCTACAGTTCTACATTTTGAGACACACACATATATCGTGTGTGTGTGTGTGTCTGTGTGTGTGTGTTCAGTTTCAGTTTACTGGCATATGTTTCTAGAAAACTTTTAGGATAAGTACATACAAGGTTTATTTTGGGATTTCTTGCATATGTTGCTTTCATATGTAAACTATAGTATAAAATTCGGGGTTGGAATATTTTCTCTCAAAATTTTGGAGATGTTGCTCCCTTTTTTCTGACATTTATTTGTGTAGACATGTCTGAAGCCAGCCTACTTTTGTTCTTTTCTAAAACCTTTACAATTTTTTTTTTGGTCCTGCCTTGGAACTTGGACTAATAATAATAATTACAACAAGAACAACAACAGTAATAAATGGTCTGTGTAATTCAGTTTGCTAAGTTGTGTCTAGTTCTGGTCTCTTTTCATTAATTTTGTCTGGAGCACAGTCAGTCCTTTTGATCCATACACTGAAGTATTGTTTTCATTTCAGAAAAGTTTAGTTCGGCCATAATTTTGATGATTGCCTCAGTTGCATTTGTTTTCATTTCTTCAAAGAAATTCAATAATATAAAGCTGAAGGCAATATCGCTTAGAGGCTAAGAGCATAGCTCTGTATTCCAGCTGCCTGGGCTGGCATTCCCACTCGCTGTGTGAAGTTGGGCATGTTGCTGGGCCTGGCAGTGCCTCCCTCTCCTCATCTTGGCAGTGGGAGGCCCCTGAGGAGTGTTGTGAGGTGCAGGGGATATGGTAAGCTGTCAGTTATGTATTAATTGTTTTTATTGCTAACCATTCATTTTTAATCCATTGCAGTCTGGCGTCTTCCTGTCTCTCATTCTTGTACCTGAACTTTTCAAGGCAAGAGGGTGAATGATTAAGCACTATTTACCCTTCTCCTCCTTTTGGCAATACATAGGTTGTATAGAAAATTGTTCATTCATATTGTGTGACGTCTCACACATATACTTTGCTTTCTCATTTTTAGACTTTTATTTCTGTGTAGTCAGGGAGAGTTGCTCTACTTGTTTATTCCCTTCACTGATTCACTTTTCTTCCAAAGTCAGTTTTGTGTCTTACTACTTCCTGGAGTAGATTTTTATTGCATTTTGCATTTTTAATTTATCTGAAATCTTTCCCAATTCTGTTTTCATATCAGCCTGATATATATTTAATTTTTTTTAAATTAGAACTTTTTGGCCAGTGCGGTGGCTCACACCTGTAATCCCAGCACTTTGGGAGGCCGAAGCGGGCAGATCACGGGGTCAGGAAATCGAGACCATCCTGGCTAACACGGTGAAACCCCGTCTCTACTAAAAATACAAAAAATTAGCCGGGTGTGGCAGCGGGCACCTGTAGTCCCAGCTACTCAGGAGGCTGAGGCAGGAGAATGGTGTGAATCCGGGAGGCAGAGCTTGCAGTGAGCCGAGATCACACCACTGCACTCCAGCCTGGGTGACAGAGCGAGACTCCGTCTCAAAAAAAGAAAATAAAAATATAAATAAATAAATAAACAAAAATTACTACTTTTTATATGCCATAGAGTGTCAGACGGGTGTTGTCTAGTGGTTAGCAGTGGAATTATCCTGTCACTTTTTAGCTGTGTGATGTCTGCTAAGTTATTTATACCTCTCTCTACCTCAGCCCATTTCCTTCCCTATAAAATGGGGATAATAACAGTACCTACTTAATTATTAGGAGGATTAAATGAGTTAATATATGTAAATTACTTGGAATAGAACCTAGAGCAGAAAAATCACTTAATAATTGTGAGCTATTATTATAATCATTGTCATCATCTTCCTGTTTTTCTGCTCCAGGTTCTTAGAGGTCTGATCTTCTTATTGTGGTTGCCAAACAGTTTTCTAGTTTTTTCTTTGGTTTCTGGTTAATATTAAGATATTTCTTAAAGCATGGTTTTTCTCCCTTTGAATCTTTGGAATGTTCTGCAGGACTTTTTTAATAGACCTTGGCTATGTTTTTGTTTGATTTGTTTATCCATTCCAGAACAGGGAGATCTCTTTCTCAACCTGAGTTAGCAAACAGATTCAGTGTCTAACTTGCCCTTGTTATTGTTTTGGGTATTTTAGAATCACCTTATTTCAGCAACAGGGACCCTAAAATGAGCTCAGTTTCCTGTAACTAGATGACGGCAGCTCTCTGCGGGGAACTAGAGGCTTCCGTCATCACTCTCTGGTCTCTTCTATCATCACTCTCTGGTCTCTGATAGTCAACCTGGGTGGAGAGTATGAAAACCAGCAATCTTGACTGCCAGAGTCCCTTTAGCTACCACTGGAGGTATAATGACAGTTCGCATGTCCACCCTATTCTGATTTTTAATGTGTTGTTGGGAAGCAGAAGTTTGAGAGAGGCTGTTACAAGGGAAGTCTAACTGGGAAGGTAATGTAGTACTCTGGCCACCTCCATCCTCTTTTCTCTGCATCAGGGCTGTTGCCCAGTGTTCTGGTTGGCAAATACATAGAGTTTCATGCTAAAGTGGAGAATGATTACATCCCTTACTGTTTCATGAGGGTAGGTTTCCTCTATTTCGGGTAACAAAATGTGTACCACATACTTCTAAGGTACTCACATGGCTCTCTGGTTTGTAGCTAATGAGAATTCCCCTAGGACTTTGCAGGAGCTTGGTTCTATGGCTCATTGTTATGAATTTTCTTTTTCCTTCATTAGGTATTTTTGTTAGCAGGTTCAGGCTAGTTGTTAGGGCTACTACAGGAGATACCATTTTCAAAAGGGTCCTCTCTCGTAACCTTTAATTATGTGATTCTTATCTCAGATGAGCTCTTCCCAAAAGCCGAGGGATTCCCTTCACAGATAAGTGTGATTTTCACGGACAAAATGGCAAAATAAAAAGGGAGAGAGAGGGGAAATAAATGAGAATTGTTTTGGATTTTATTAGCTTTAGTAGTATAACGTGTGAGCAGCTAGTTTGGCATGTCATAGTAGTGAAATGAACCAAAACATTGAAGGTTTTACAAATCACCCTTGTGCTGATACTGATAAAGCTTATGAGATTTGTCTCGTGAAGTTATATGTTTTTTATGTTGAAATAGAATATAAGAACAGTTGAGGAAAATGTTGCTCAGTTAAACATAGTAATAGAAACTGACCAGAGAGTTCTATTCTTGATTTGCCACCTTCAGCAGTTACTCCCCCAGCCCCTACTGTGGGTATGACAGTGACATTTTTGCTTCTGGCGAATTCTCAAGGATAGTGATGTGTATCGGTGCCTGTTTACTATGAACTTGTTTGATTTTGTTCTCTTTTTTGTTTATTCCTCTTTATCACTATACTATTATGCCTTCAATATGCATTTTTAATTTTTAAAGGGACATTTATCCTCAGCAATTCCTAATTTAATTTTCAGCATTACATCCACAGTCCTGGTATTTATCCACACATTTACTGATCTGTCAGTCTTTTTCTACAGGCTTATGCACCATTTGTTTACATCTCATATACTTTTCTACATAATAGAAATCACTTTTTTTCTAAAATTTCTTTATTCCATCTATAAGGCAAAAGGAAGTTTATCCATTTGAATGAATAATCAGCTTCATTTAATTTCAATTTCTGTCATAGAGTGCCCTTAATTCAAAGTCTGATATTCATGTTCTTTTCAGTTTGGCACATATTTAAGGCTTTTGAATTTTTTTTGTTGTTGTTCTATTCTACTCTTCTTACACTTTAGGTAAAAAGATATCTTTCTTTTTTGCAAATTTCAGTTTATCCTATATAAAGATAGCATGTAGAAGAATAGGATTTAGAAAATCCGGGTTCTGGTTCTAACTCTTCTGCTTATGATTTTTATGACCTTAGGCAAGTCATTTTTTCTACATAATCATCAGTTCAACAGGCATAATGGTATTTGCTCTCAGACCTAGCAGTTTTGCTATGAGGACCAAATGAGGAACAGCAGAACATTGCCAATTGTGCAGACTTCAAAAATACCATTTCACCTCACCAGAAAGTTTGAGTTTGTTTGTTCAGGGTGGGATTTGGCCATTAGTTTCCAGGAATTTTAACTGTACAGGTGTGTTTGAGAACCACTAAGGTAAAGCATGTTGACACATTTAGGGATGTAAGTTAATAGCAGTAGTATGAGATTTAGCACAAGACCATGCAGTACCTGACCTTATCATACTGAAAAGAAATAGATTAAGTTAGGAGAAGTTCAGCTTGCTAGTTGAGCAGGTGTTCATACTGAGGTAGCTTCATCAAGGTGGCCATTTGTTGATTCACTCCATTAAGATTCCCATGATTCAGGAACCTCCTTCTTTTCACCTGGTTTTCTTAGATTTGTTGGGGTCCATCAAGTTAAACTTCCCCAGGTAAAGTGAAACCCTGAATGCAGTGCTTTCCTTTTCTGCTTTTTAGCCATTATTTTATAAGATGTTTGTTATATTATCCTATGCCTATATATTTCCATAAAAGTAATGACTTTATAACCTCTGAACAATGAGAAGCAGGTGATGGGGGTGGGGGCATATGTGTATTTGCCATGTGAAGAATACATTTCAAGGCCAGCCTCAGGAAAAATGAAATTTCTTCTGTTTTACATTATATTATCTCCTGTTTGTAGAACCCAAATAACAAACTTGGCACAAGTATATGAAAACGGTAGTTACAAAATGAGTGGATGGTCCCCAAAACTTTAACTTTTAATGCATGAATCTATTTCCCAAAATTATAACATAAGTGAATTTCCTGCTTGGGGCTTGAAAGAATGAACCACTCAGAACTTACCAAGATTAAAATAAGAAGAAATTGAAAGTTTAAGTAGTCCTATATTTATTTTTCAAATAGAATTTATAATTGGAAACCTTTTCGCAAAGAAACTATCTTAGTCCATTTGTGTTGCCATAACAAAATACCTTAGACTGGGTAGTTTATAAACAACAGAAATTTATTTCTCACAGTTCTGAAGGCTGGGAAGTCTAATTTCAAGGTGCCAGCATTTGGCATCTGGTGAGGGCTGCTCTCCTTGCTTCCAAGATGGCGCCTTGTTATTGTAACTTCACATGGCAGAAGGGATGAGTGATGTGTCCCTGTGTGGCAGAAGGCAGAAGAGCAAAAGGGCTAGCTAGTTACCTCAAGCTTTAGCTAGTTACCCCAAGCTTTCTTATAAGGGCACCAATCTCACCTATGAGGGCTCCACCTTCATAACTTAATCATTCACTAAAGGCCCTACTTCTTAATACCATCACCTTGGAGGTTAGGTTTCAACACAGTGAATTTGGGGAGAACACATACATTCAGACCATAGCAAAACCATGAGACCTAGATGGCTTCACCAGTGAATTCCTACAAAAGTTAAAGAAGAATAATACCACTATACTAGAGACTAGAAAGACAGTGAACACATTCCAATGTTGGGAAATAGTTCTCATTGGCTCTAGTACTATTTGTTAGCTCCAAGCATTTGAGATCTCATGGAATTCTCATGCTGAGAGTATAAATAACCATCACTTTGGAGGTTAGGTTTCAACGTAATGAATTTGGGGGAACACAAACATTCAAACTTTCTCATGGTGAGAGCATAATTAATTTGAAACCACTTTGTGAAATGGTTTGCCTATTAAATGTGAACATGCACATAACCTATGGCTCAGCAATTCCATTCCAAGTTATACACCCTTCATAAATATGTGTATAAGTCCACCAAAAGATTTGCAAAGCATGTTCTTAGCAGCAGTATTCGTGATAGCCCCAATCTGGAAACAACCTAAGTGGTCATCAATGGAAGATGGAAATGTGAATTGTGATATATTCATACATGAAATAATACACAGCAGTGGCAAAGAACCAGCCTCTACTATATGCAACAGTGTGGCTAAATCTCACAAAGAAAATGTTAAATAATGAATGAAATAAATCAGTGAAATAGAATATGATTCCTTACTTACAAAATTCTAACACCAGCACAACTTGTCCATGCCAGTAGCTTTGAGGGTAGTGATTAGTTGGAGGGTATTATTTACTGGAAAGGGAAACAAAGGGGCTTATTGGCTTCTATTTCTCGATCAGAGTGATGATTACAGGGATATGTTCATATCATAACAATTTGTCAAACTATAAATTTATGATTTGTATTTTTTTATAGCATGTGTTTTATATTTCAGTTTTGTTTTTGTTTTGTTGTTGTTAAGTAAAGCACTCAGAAAATATACTAAGTATGAATAAAGTAACCTGGAACAACTTTAAGGGAGACACTGATAAGCAGGAACTTAAATCTTTCATTTCTGTATTCTCAGTAGATTCAGCATAAGTTGTGAGTGAAGTGTGGTTCACCTAATCTCTTACCACACTGATCTACGTGGTTGGTTTATTTTATATATATGAGAGAGACTAAAAAAAATCTCCCCTTTCCTTTAAGGGATGAAAAAATAGTTCCTTTAGGGATAGCTTATGGAAGTTTATAAAAGAATATTAATAACTTGTTCAAATCTGTTTCATTGTTTTAATGGCATGCATTTAATACAATTTGTGGTGATTGAAGGGGAGCTCTATCCATGGAATGCTTATGAAAGCTTAATTGCAGCAAAGTACCCTCAACCTGATGGGATTTTCTTTTTTCTTTTTCTTTTTCTTTTTTTTTTTTTTTTGAGACGGAGTCTCGCTCTGTCGCTCAGGCTGGAGTGCAGTGGCGTAATCTCGGCTCTCTGCAACCTCTGCCTCCCGGGTTCAAGCAATTCTCCTGTCTCATCCTCCTGAGTAGCTGGGACTACAGATGCACGCCACCATGCCTGGCTAATTTTCATATTTTTAGTAGAGATGGGGTTTCACCATATTGGTCAGGGTGGTCTTGAACTCCTGACCTTAGGTGATCCACCCACCTCGGCCTCTGCCTCTCAAAGCGCTGGGATTACAGGCGTGAGCCACCGTACCTGGCTGGTGGGATTGTTTTCATTAGATGTTTAATAGAGGTCACGGGGCCTTAAAATTATTAAATGTTCTACTTTTCTTATTGATAGTATGTGTTCATACTGATTCTAGCCTTCTCTATTGCTGTCATGGTGAACTGATACAATCCATTTTCTTTGTAGGTGCAGGTATTTGGACTGTATTCTGGAGAAGAATTTCACGAGACTTTTGACTGTCCCATTAAAGTAAGTATTCAGCAAGTTTTACTTTTTCTAAGGGTTTTCTCAAGTAAGGCAATATGGATTACAGTAATTTGAACATTACCACTTCTGTATTAATTTTGTCAGTAAGTGTCTGTTCAACACTTCAGATGTACTGGATACTATTTAGATGCTGTGAAAGAAGACAGAATGTGTATTTTGTGACTGTGATCTCAGTCTGTCTTCAGGGGTATTTTATTATAGTGACTGAGATCACACACACACACACACACACGATCTGTGATAAAAGACTCAAAGAGGTAGAAATAATATTAAGCGTTCCAAAGCTGAAAGGAATCACTTTTAGCTGTTCTTGTCAGTGATGGCTTCATTGGTGGAGTGATGTTTAACTTGGCTTTAATAAATGGAGAAGGACTGATGAGAGAAGCTGGTTTTTCATGTGGAAGAACAACATAATAGAAATGGAGAGGCTAGAAAGTTCACCTTGTGTTCAGGAAATGGCAAATTGTCCAATTTATTTGGTACATAAAAGACTGATTTCACAAGAGAATGTGGAGGAAGATTGGGCTGGCTTTACATTCAGGCTAAAGAATTTGGACTCCATTTGGTAGATAACTAGAAATTACTGAATATTTAAGAACAAAGTAAATAAACTGAGCTAAGCTTTAAGAAAATTAATACAGTGACTGTATACAGTATTGATTGAAGGACAGATAAGAGTCAAGAGGACTAGTTTTAGATAAAAATTATGGTAGTTCAGGTGTCTATTATAGTTGTTGAAGGAAGAGGTCATTTATTTTTTTTGACTTGTTTATTCAAACATTTATTGACCAGCAGGTAAAGGAGAGATAGGGTCTGATGTATGTTTTAAAAAGTCGAATTTGCCAGAGTGGGGGGTGATTTAAACAGGAGAGTGATTGGGGACAAAAGACAATTTAGAAGCCTAATATAATACTCTAGGCAGGGCATTACAGGATCTCAATGAAAAGAATGATAGTGAGTGTTCAAGATGGAATGGATGAAATGTATTTGGACAGTCTGTGCTAAATAGACTTAGCGAGCCTTAGTGATGGCTTGGATGAGGGTGATGAAAGGTGGAAGAGCTCAGGGTCAGTTCAGGTTCTCGCTTTGGGGATGGGGTGTGGGATGCCATCAGTTGCAGTAGGGTATGTTTGAGTAAGGACATGGCTAGTTTGGTCCTGAGTTTAGATAAGTGTAGTACATCAGGTGGGGATGTTACGGAGGTTTTGGAAACATGAATATGGGCCTCAGGGTGGAGATTGGCCCTTAAACACAAACGTGATAACCATTATTGAATAAGGTGAAGCTATTTTTAAAGATATTATCCAATTTAGAGCTGTAGAGTGAGAAGAGAAGACTGATGGTGAAATTCTGGAACACTCTAACTTGGATACTCAGGCTGTGGAAGAAAAAACAGCAAAGGAGTCTAAGAAGAAGCAGTTGGAGGGACTGTAAGGAATTCCGAAGAGTGGTGTCAGAGAAGCCAGGGGAGAGAGGGTTTCTACAAGGTGGAAGTGGTCAGCAGTGTCGAATGCAGTGTGGAGATTAAATAGGGGGAAGGACTGAAACAAGGGCATTCTATGTGGTGATTATGAAATTACTGGTGACCTTGCTGAGGACTCTTTTCAGAGCAGGAGGGTCACTATACATGAAGGAATTAATTGGAGGTGAGGAAGTAGAAACAATCAGCAGAGACTCTTCTTTCAAGAAATTTGGTAATAAAGAAGAGAGATCATCTGGTAGAGAGAGGAGCCATGTCCTGGGAAGGTTTTTGCCGATCATGTTTTGGTTCATGGCAAAAACCAGTAAAGAGGAAAAGGTTAAAAATAAAAGAGAATGCTTCTTGGGGCAGCACTAAGCAATGAGATCAACAGCTTAGATGGGGAAGATAATCTTGGAAAGAGTCCTAGACCCTCTGCCTGTGAAACAGGCATGAAAGAAGTGGACTGAGCCTAGCTATTGCAAGTTAGACAGTGAAGGAGGAGCACTTGTGGGCAATGACCCTGACGGCTTTATTTTCTTACATCTGAAGGGAAGAAAAGGGTAACAATGTGTTTGAGGAGCAGAGGAGATGTTTGGAATCAGTCACTGATCTACAGTTATGCATTACGAGAGAGCTACGGGGAGATTTTAAGAATGTGAAACAATAGAATGTGTGAATCCCTCAGTACTGATATTGAGGATGGATTAGGAAAGTGTTGAAGGGAAGAAGGGCTAACCTGGGAGGTAGGAGTGGTTAGAGCAATGAAGGATCATATGCTAAGCCTTAAAAATGACATTGTAGGAAGAGGAATCTATTCCATTGTAGGAGGGAAATGTGTCGATTAATACAAGTATAAAATATGTTTAATTGACGGTATATAGAAGTATAATTGTGTGAGATTTTGTGTGTGTGTTTACCTAAAAAAAATTCTCTATGTTAAATTAGAAAAACACAAAATTAGTTAAGTTGGTGATTTCATGGGTGGTTTGGGGATAAAGAGAGAAGGAGGTGGAGTCTATGCAAGCTTACAGCCACAGCAGATGAGCTCCAAAGATGGAGGTACACTGAGTGGAGCCACGAGGGCTTTTGTTTTCACCCCCTCCCCAAAATGTTAATGATGTTATGTAATCATAAAGCCCTTGCAGATGAAGGAAACAGTAACAAGGGTGGTGGAGCAACCTCAAGAGAAACCTGGGTAGCAAGGGGCTGGAGAAAGATTGGATGAGTGGGAAGTAGATGAGAATCAGGGGAACAGGTTGTATGTAAAAAGGTAAGTCCTGAACGGTTAGCTCTTTGGGCTTGTAGCTCTGTTCTCTCTCCATTGATGGGGTCTTGGTGTAAGTGGGCTAAACGTCTGGGAGGCTGCATTGCCACTTGGTGCCATCTATCATTGAGAGGCATCTTGGACAAGGAGTTAGTTGGCTTCTTTCTCTGTTTTTTTTTTTTTTGTCTGTTTTGTGTTGTTTTCTGTAAATTGTACCCAGTTAGAAACAGTTGTGACATCTTGCTGCCTTGACCAACCTCCCTTGACCTCCCTTGCTGCCTCTATACAGGGACATCCACTTATAGGGGTCCTCAGCCAGAAACTAGAACTGACGTATCCTACTCTTTGAGCTTTGACCTGGCTTCAGAGAAGAAATCTTTTCACGTAAGAAGAAAACTCAGATGTCATCAGTTGTTGTAAAATATGATTTGAATATATTACTTCCTACCAAGGTTTCAGGATAATTTTTAGATCATGCTGCTTGAACTGTGTCAGGGGTTTTCATTCTGTGCATTAGCCATGACTCCTAAACCAGAGTTGGGTTCTGTTTCTCTTGTAGATTATTGCTGTGCACCCACATTTCGTGAGATCCAGCTGTAAGCAGTTTGTGACCGGAGGGAAGAAGGTAAGTGCTGTGTGTCTCTACCTTGATATGTAGCCTTGAGGGGTGTTGTGTGTTTACTCTGTAATTTATCCTTAATGTTTTTATGTCTGGCTATTCATTAGGAGAAATTCGAGAAAGACAAATGTAATGAAATCTGATGATCATCATCTCTTGGGGGAGTTGTGGCTTCAGTGTTTCTCACTACATTGTTTTTTTTGTTGAGACGGAGTCTTGCTCTGTTGCCCAGGATGGAGTGCAGTGGCGTGATCTTGGCTCACTGCAGCCTCCGCCTCCCGGGTTCGAGTGATTCTTCTGCGTCAGCCTCACGAGTAGCTGGGATTACGGACGCCCACTAACATGCCTGGCTAATTTTTGTATTTTTAGTGGAGATGGGGTTTCACCATGTCTCTACTAAAGACATGGCCTGGCTGGTCTCGAACTCTTGACCTCAGGTGATCTGCTCTCCTCGGCCTCCCAAAGCCCTGGGATTACAGGCGTGAGCCACTGCGCCCAGTCTCTTGTTGCATTTCTTTGAAGTAGATATAGGACAAGAAAATAAGAGAGCTGTTACATCTAGAGCTTTGAAACATTGCCCCTTCCACAAAAAAGAGGCAGCATTTAAAAATAACAAAAGCACACTTAAACTACTGATTTTTTTTTTTTTTCGATTTTTTTTTCCCTTGTAGAAAATCTCTTGCAGGCCTTGATAAACTTTTAGAACAGTTATGGTTACTCTTCGCTGATATGTTCGTGGCACATTTTATTATCTCAGTGCTATTTAAAAAATAAGAGATTGGGCTGGGCATAATGGTGGCCCACTCCTGTGATTCCAACACTTTGGGAGGCCAAGGTGGGAGGATCACTTGAGGCTGGGAGTTTGAAACCAGCCTGGGCAACAGAGTGAGACCCTGACTCTACAAAAAAATTAAGAAATTAGCTGCGTGTGGTGGTATGCCTCTAGTCCTAGCTATCGAAGAGGCTGAGGTGGGAGGATCACTTGAACCTAGGAGGTTGAGGGTGCAATGAGCTATAATTGCGCCATTGCACTCCAGCCTGGGTGAAAGAGCGAGACCCTGTCTCTTAAAAAGTGTAAAGAGAAATAAGAGAGAAAAACTTTCATATATTAATATTTTTCTGTTTATAGATATAGTAAATTCTCAAAGAATCTGTCTGCTTATAGAATAAGGCAAATTCGTTTTTTTTTTCTGCTTTTATTACCTAGAGATATTTTAAAGACTATTTTTATAATAAATGCTATCACCATACTGGAACTCCGAATATTATTTACTATTCGGTTTGGAGCCAGTGAAAAGGAAGTAGTCTGTAGCTATTTCTGTAGTAGTATAGAGCTATGGAATGGCTGCTTTGAGGCCCAGCTACTAAATGCTTTTAAATGTTTATGATACTTATCTGTCATTTTCCCTTGGTTCAATAGTTAATAGAATGATAGGGCAGGAAAACCTTCTGGTCATTACATGACTCGTTGTAATGAGTGGCAGGTTGGTAGATCCTGATTCCATTCCACGACATAAAGCTAAGATGACGCCAGTTCTGATTTCTGTTAGAGAGCCCCTCCTTCCCCCATCTCACAGCCCATTGTTATCCTTAGGCTGTAGTTGCATTCACCTTATGTTAAAATGTCCAGGGGACTAATTAGTAGTAATTACAGACCTAATTTCACATTCCCTAGCTTAGATCTGCAGCTGATCCACTCCTGAAAAAATAACTGCCTTACTTGTCTTTGTCTTTGTCAGCCTCAGAAAAGAGTAGCATTAACATTCCTCTCGTATTTCTTCACTAAACATTTGTTGGGTTAAGAAATTTTATGTATGATTGTATTAGGGTTCTCTAGAGGGATAGAATTAATAGGATTGTGTGTGTGTGTGTGTGTGTGTGTGTGTGTGTGTGTGTGTATAGAGAGAGAGAGAGTAGTTTATTAGGGAGTATTAACTCACAAGATCGCAAGGTGAGGTCCCACAATAGGCCGTCTCTGCAAGCAGAGGAGCAAAGAAGCCAGTCTGAGTCCCAAGCTGAAGAACTTGGAGTCCGATGTTCAAGGGCAGGAAACATCCAGCATGGGAGAAAGATGTAGGCTGGGAGGCTAAGCCAGTCTAGTCTTTTCATGTTCTTCTGACTGCTTTTATTCTGGCCATCCTGGCCAGATTAGCTGATTAGATTAGATTGTGCCCATGCAGATTGAGGGTGGGTCTGCCTCTCCCAGTCCACCAACTCAAATGTTAATCCCCTTTGGGCAACACCCTCAGACACACCCAGGAGCAATACTTTGCATCCTTCAATCCAATCAAGTTGACACTTGTTATTAACCATCACAGTGATAATAGCATAAGTTCACATAGCTGAAATTTAAACCCAGGTGTTCTTATTTAAAACTCAGTAAGAATAAATAATTTTTCTTTTTTTTTTTTTTTTTGAAATGGAGTCTTGCTCTGTTGCCCAAGTTGGGGTGTAGTGGCATGATCTCTGCTCACTGCAACCTCCACCTCCCGAGTTCAAGGAATTCTCCTGCCTCAGCCTCCCAAGTAGCTGGGACTACAGATGCCCACCACCCTACCCAGCTAATTTTTGTATTGTTAGTAGAGACAGGGTTTTACCATGTTGGCCAGGCTGGTCTCAAACTCCTGACTTCAGGTGATCCGCCCACCTCGGCCTCCCAAAGTGCTGGTATTACAGGCATGAGCCACCATGCCTGGCTGAATAAAGAATTACATTTTATTTAATTCTCACTGGGAATGGTCACTGCTTTTTGTTTTAAATGACTTAAAACAACAAACATTTATTATCTCGTACTTAGAAAATTCAAGAGTGGCTTAGCTGTTAGTCCCTGGCTGAAGGTTGCTCATGAGGGTACAATTGGGATATTGGTTGGAGCTGCCAATATCTGAAGGCTTGTCATCTGAAGGCTTGACCGGGGCTGGAAGGTCAGGTTCTAAGATGTCTGCTGCCTTCTTAATAATCTGCTATACACTTAGAATATTGATAAATCACTTTGGTTTAAATATTTCCCTAACATGTAATGGATGCAGTTTTGATTTTCAGTTTCCAATTTCAAGAGTTAGAGATTTTACAGTTGTCCCCTATTTCTTGAAGGTATTAGAATAAAAGAACATACCAGAGATAATATGAGTGTTGATGTCCATGTGGTAGGACTGAAGATCTGGAGGAGAGATTTTGCTGTGTTGGTTTGTGTTTGTTTTTTGTTTTTTGGTTTTTTTTGAGACAGAGTTTTGCTCTGTCGCCCAGGCTAGAGTGCAGTGGCGTGATCTCGGCTCACTGCAAGCTCCGCCTCCCGGGTTCACGCCATTCTCCTCCCTCAGCCTGCTGAGTAGCTGGGACTACAGGCACCTGCCACCACACCTGGCTAATTTTTTGTATTTTTAGTAGAGACGGGGTTTCACTGTGTTAGCCAGGATGGTCTTGATCTCTTGACCTCATGATCCACCTGCTCGGCCTTCCAAAGTGCTGGGATTACAGGCGTGAGCCACCACGGCTGGCCTGTGTTCTTTAATAATCATTGTATTCGTGAAGTTTAATAATTGCTTTTCTGCTGCAAGGGATATCTGTAGTCTCATCAAGTTTGCCACATTAATTCTGCTGCATGAATGTCTTGTCTCCCTGTAGGATGTCTGGGTTAACTGTGTCAGTAACATATTCTTCATCCTTTTACTTAGCATTTGATATTATTTGCAGACATCCATAGAAAGGACAGTGTGCATGCAGCAGTCTGGGTCAGAGTCCATTGAGTAGATCCATGAGCAGTGCAGGAACAGCAGAGTAATCTAGCATCTAATTGTTGGTAAGGTAACATGGGAAGAGCTTGGAATTTATAGAAAGTTGGATATTGTGATAAGCAATAAGATAAGTAGAATTCAAAAAATGCTGAACAGGCAGAACATCAGGGGTTTGGTTTGTCTCTTTGGTTGTCAGTGACTACTTGACAAGCTGTTCTATGTTCAGTCTTCTATGAGAGAAATTTTTTTTTCTTATTCAGTTCTCCAAAAATGCATCTGTTGACATCTCATTCCAAGCACACAGAAAAAAATGTTTATATGTATATAAAATGAGAGTAAAATAAAAAGTTAAGGTCATCTGGTGAAAAATTGAATTAAAAATGATTTTATTATTAACTTAGACATTCGGGACTAAAATAATTTAAAAGAAAAAACGTACACTGAAGAGCTTAGTATATTGTATGTAAGGCTTAGTATATGGGGCATGAGAAAAGCACATGTATGATATTTTAAAGCAAGGAATCCTGTGATTACCCATGTCAGTGTAAGTAATTGGTATTAAGTCATCTATTTTTTAGATGTTTTAAAATAGCTTAATTGATACATAATTTGCATACCATGAGGTTCACCAGATGATAGTGTGCTGTTTAGTGGTTTTTAATATATTTACAGTGCTGTGCGACCATCAACATAATCTAATTTTAGAACACTTCCATCACCCCAAAAAGACACCTCGTACCTATTAGCAGTCACTCCCCATCTTTCTTCCTCCCCTCCTCTCATCCCTAGGCAACCACTAATCTATTTTCTTTCTCTATAAGTTTTCCTATTCTGGATTTTTCATATAAATGGAATCATGTAATATATGGCCTTTATGTTTAGCTTCTTTCCTTATTTTTCTAGGTATATCAGTGTTGTGGCATGTATCTGTATTTCATTCCTTTTTATGTCCAAATAACATTTCATTCTATAGATCTATCATGTTTTATTCATCCATTTATCACTTGATTGACATTTGGATTGTTTCTACTTTTTGGCTATTATGAATAATGCTGCTATGAACATTTTTGTACAGCTTTTTGTGGCTGTGTGTTTTCATTTCTCCTGAGTATGGAATTGTTGAATCATATGGTAACTCTATGTTGGACATTTTGAAGAATTGCCAAACCGTTTCCCAAAGTGATTGTTCCATTTTACATTCTCATCAGAAATATATGAGGGTTTTAATTGTCTACATTCTCACCAATATTCATTTTATTTTCTCTTTTTGATTATAATCACTCTGGTATGTGTTAAGTGATATCTCATTGTGGTTTTGACTTTCATCTAATAACTGATGATGTTGACCATCTTTTCCTGTGCTTATTGGCCATTTGCATGTCTTCTTTGGAGAAATGTCTATTCAGATTCTTCACCTATTTTTTAATTGGAGTTTTTTTTATTATAGAGTTGTAAACTTTAAAAATAAATTCTGGGTAGATATTCCTTATCAGATACATGATTTGCAAATATTTTTTGCCAGCCTATGAGTTGTCTTTTCACTTTATTGATGGTATCCTTTGAGGCACAGAAGTTTGTAACTTTAATAAAGTCACATTTATCTTAATTTTTTTTTATACTTGTGCTATTGGTGTTGTATCTAAGAGATCACTGCCTGTTGCCTCTTCCAAGGTCATGAAGATTAATGCTTGTTTCTTTTAAGACTTTTGTATTTTTTACTCTTAAATTAGGTGTACAATATATTTTGAGTTCATTGTTGTGTATGATGTAAGACAGGAGTCCAAATTTATTCTTTTGCATGTGAATATCCACTTGACCCAGCATCATTATTGCAAAGACTATTCCTTTCCCATTGTGTTGGGCCCTTTGTGGAAAATTGGTTAACCATAAATGTTAGGGTTTATTTCTGGACTCTGAATTCTACCAATCTATATAGCTATCTTTATGCCAGTACCCCTTTTAGGTTTCAAAGCCACTAATTTTTCTGTAATTAGTTATGGGATGGCAGATGAACTACAGATGCTCCTCAATTTACAGTTGAGGTTGTCCCGATAAACCTATTGTAAGTTGAAGATATTGTTAAGTCAAAAATGCATTTAATATACCTAACCTACTGAACATCACATCTTAGCCTGGCCTACCTTAATTGTAGTCAGAACACTACAGTTAGGCAAAATCATTTAACACAAAGCCTATTTTATAATAAAGTATTGAATGTATAATGTAATTTATTGAAGACTGAAAGTGAAAAATTGAATCATTGTATGGGTACCATCATAAAGTTGAAAAATCGTTAAGTCAAATAATCATAAGTCAAAGACTGTCTACTCTTAAAACTTTGGTTTGGGGTTCTTTCCCTTTAAAAAGCCATTATAGATCATCATTCTTTAAGGAAAACCTGTTTTTATTCCCAGTACAATCAAAGCACCCTAGGGTAATACAAGCAAATTATTTCCACTTACTAAAGAAGATATATATATGAGATCTATCTATCTATCTATATGTATGGAGGGGGGTGTGTGTGTGTGTATGACAAAACAAGTCTTTTGAAAGTGTGATAATAGTTTGTGATTTAGAATAATTTATTTTAAAAAGCCATTATAATTTATTTTACTTATGTTAAAGGCTTTAGAAACATGTAACTGTGTCCACAATTTAGTGACTTGTAACATACAAACTTTGATTTATTTGGATCCATTAAATTTTATCATGTAAATATGTATTTAGTGAGTACTAAAAAGTACCATTTACTTGATAAACTATAATTATCTGTTTGTGTATGGTTAAGTGGAGATTTTCAAAATGTGTATCAGCTTGGTGTGGTTTGCAGAAATATCCAGAGAATTTCCTTTTTCTACATGTTGTGTGGTATGTACTTGTAAAGATTATTTATGCTACATGTTTTTGACATTAGCGTGTTTTGTTTGTTTTAAAATAGATTTATTTAGTTGAGGTACTTTAGGATGTATTTTTCTAATTTCATTAAGAAATATATCTTTGATGTTAAAAACTAAAGGCATTTAGAAGGTTACATTAAGAAAGGAAGACTATTGTGAAATGATCACTTTCATTTTGAAAGTGTTCGCAAATTTTTAGGAGGAGCTGCTCTTTTTGTAACTGAGTTATAGACGTTTATATCTTTGAAAAATGAGATAACTACATTGGCTCAGTAGCTACTTCAATCCTTTCAGCTGCAATTTTAAACTAGGAGCATAAACTAGGCAGAACAATTTTGAAAAGCCCAACATTTAGCAAATGCTTATAACCTTGCAATAATCATATGTTATAGATATCAAGATCCCTCCTCTGTTGAGAACAGGTGGCAGATCACATAGGGGAAAAAGAGAATAAAGACATATATCAGATAACTGAGAGGTTACGACTTTCCGCCTTTAAGAAATAGTTTCATCTTCAAAAAATTGGAGCAAAGACTAGCCAAATGAAGGTGTAATGTGGAATAAAGACATTCTTAACCCTTAAGAACACTGATCTCTAGACTGACAGCCAAATAAATCATTGGAATTATATGCCACCTTCTACAAACAATGGGTTAAAGTGGCACAGAGACTAGAGGAACTAAGTAGAAAAGTAGAGGACCACTATGAGATATTCATGAAGTCATAAGAAAATTTGAGAGAGATGTCTATTAATATTTAATAGTTGTTTAATCTTATTACAATTTTTGATTCATATAAAAATTATTAAAGTAATTAGAACATACTTTTCAAAATAGTACTGCAGAACATAGCAATGTAGCAGAAGAAAACCTGAAACTGTAGTTTGACAGCTATTTCCTTTTTAAAGTTCTGGCTTCTTAGGTGTTTAGAGATAGCTCTTTATCCACCAGGGACTAGGACTAGGAGGCTGTAGTTCTGTCTGGCATAAACTTTTATTTTAGGTTTTCAAGCTATCTTCTTAGTAGTTGAATGCTATAGCTGGATTTATGGACTCCAGTGCTTGACACATGAGCATAAAAAGCTTATTCCATATTCTGTTTTGTTTCCATCTTGAAAAAAAAAAAGAAAGAAAAGAGCACATCTCTTAAAAGTGCCATTGGGGAGAGCTTTCAAACACGTGAACCAATGAATTTTTTTTGTAAGTGTAACCTTCTTGTGTAGCAAGAATTTTAATACAGGAGCATGGCAAATGAAGTTTCTATTTTAGAAATAAATCTGCCAAGTGAATCTTGTCTGGATTTTTTTTTTTTAATTGTCCAGCTTTCCCTGTCAGCAGGTAAGCTTTAGCTTCATAGGACCTTTACCTTTGAGCACTGAAATACACTTTATAGTAACTGGTTCTACTACTTTGACAAATCATTAAATTGTTGCGATGCCATTTGCAGTGGAGTTCATTTTTAGAAATCAGATAGTCAGCTGTTTGGCGTTATGGTGGGATAGAATGAGGGGACCTGGCCACAGGGACAGGTTGCTTTGTAAGCTGGAAAATGTCAGTCAGCAAACAAGGAAAGGACTGGAGTGAATGAAATGAGGAAGATTTGAAATGGCAAATTTTACTTGAAGGACAGAGATGGTAGTGTCAACCAGCTTCTGTAAGCTTCCAGCAGTGGTCTGCAAATAATAAATTGGATTTTGAATCTTTTTTGAAGGAGGATTCAATACAGGAAGCTTTTTATAAAACTGTAAATATTTTTAAAATTATTATTAAGATTATTTTTAAATTTTATTTCTTTTGCCCTTGTTATCAACATTTTTTTTCTAGCTTTATTGAGGTATAATTGACAAATTAAAATTTTATATTATATATAAAATATATATAATATAAAATATATAATATATTAAATATAAAATATAAAATATAAAATATAAAATATATATAATATAATATATATAAAATATATATAATATATAATATAATATAAAATATATATAATATATAATATAATATATATAATATACAATATATGATATATCATATATATAAAATATATGATATATCATATATAATATATTCTATAAAATATATATGATATATTATATAAAAAATATATATAATATATTCTATATAATATATATTTTACATAATATATAATATATTATATATAAAGATATTATATTTTATATATTATATTTTATATATAATATATATTATGTAAAATATATAATACATATAAAATATATAATATATAATATAAAATATATAATATATAAAATATGTAATATATAATATATATTATATATAAAATATGTATTATATATAAAATATATATTATATATAATATATATAAATATATATATATTTTATTTTTATTTTTAGTAGAGACGGGGTTTCGCTATGTTGGCCAGGCTGGTCTCAAACTCCTGACCTCGTGATCCTCCTGCCTCGGCCTCCCAAAGTGCTAGGATTACAGGCGTCAGCCACCATGCCCAGCCAAATTATACATATTTAAGTTATACAGTGATAATTTGATATATACCAAACGTATTTAGTATTTATTGTGAAGTGATTGCCATGTTTAAGCTAATTAACATTATCAGTTGCCTCACATAGTTACCATTTTTTTAGGGATGAGAATACTTAAAATCCATTAGTAAATTTTAAGTATTTAATACAGCATTATTAAATATAGTAACCATAGCGTACATTAGATCCCCGAATTTATTCATCTTAGAACTGAAAGTCTGTGCCCTTTTGGCCAACATCTCCCCATAGCTCCCAGTCCCCTGGCTACAAATCTTTTTAGAATCTAGATAATCCGGTGAGCCTTTTCTTACCACTGCCAGCCCTAAACATGAAGTGTAGGAGTACTTCCTCATGTGTTTGGTCATCTTTGGGTCAGATTGGAGCTGGGGTTTTGGTGGCTAGAAGGGTTTTGACATTAGCAGTTCCTCTCTGTCTCCTGTCCAGTGTTTGGATCTCTAGGATAATATTTCTGCAAGTTTTCAGATGCTCGATTGTAGCCTTCTACCTGAAACTTCTTCCCACATTACCATTGTAGTTTTCAAGTGAATCGTCTGAACATTTTTAAGAATTAAAATTAAGGCTTCCTAGTTAATTCACAATTACACCACAGGCAGCCACCAATCTAACGGTTGCCCGTTGAGGCATTGTAAATACATACCTTTATTTCTTCTAGGTACTGTGTTGTAAGTTATGGTTCCATTCCTAGAAATTTGTTTCATGCTGTCATTAATGTACCAAAATTGATTAAAAACCATTGATTAGTAGGAAGTAAAACGCAAATGTAATCTTCACAAACATTTTTTTAGATATGAAAAACCAAGCAATAAAATAGCTCTATTGTTAAAGTATTTTTTGGTGAGTTTTCCTATGTATACTAAGCTATCTGAGGCTAAAAAATAGAAATATAATGCTTAAATAAAAATCATTTTCAGTCTGAAAAACAGGTGTTCTTCATTGCTGATTGCTTTTTTGATGTCAATATGTAGGACTCCCAGAGTATTTGAATGGTATCTACAGTGGTCGGGATGGGAGAGTTGGGTCCATAGGAACTTCATTTTCCTTTATGATTCCCATTGTCTCATGTCCATCAAATGCCTGTTAAAAATATACTTTTTTCTTTAATGAGTTCAGCTAACTTTTTCATATAATATTTCCATACTGATTGTAGCTTTCCCCTGAACTCTGATGTTAAAACTACCATCTCTTTTCCTTATAACCATCTTTTGCTCCTTGCTGATAATATCTTCTTTTGCATATGGAGAGTCCTGTGCTTATTCTTAAGTATTTTGAGCAATGACCGCAAATGTCATTGCCAGTTCAGAGATGTTCGTTAGATTTTCTTGTGGGATTTAACCTCAGCTGATTCATTAACACTGAGAGGTTCTCTTTCTCTCTTTTGCTTTAAGAGAAGGCTGTATAAAGCAAGGGGCACAATTGCAGTCATTGTTAGTTGGTGTCACGGTACAGACTAAATCACAGTCATTTCACAGGAGTATTTGGTTTGAATCTGCTTCCTGAATACAACTTTGTGTCATGCTTCATGTTAGGTGCTATGTGTACACAGGATCTTGATTTCAGAAAAGGTGGTAGGTTTCCAAAAGCATATAGGTAGGATGGTGTAGGTAGAATATAGTTAATAAGACCATTAGTCAGAATAGTGACTTGATAGGAAAATGAGTGTATTTGTATATTCGCATACAACACTATGGGGTAAATTTACAGTCCTTTATTTGTCTTTAAGCCTTTTGGATCCCCCTCAACCTGTATGTTTGTTTGTTTTCCTTTTAATTTTCTAACTCAATTTCAGCCAATTTTCTTGATGTTTGTAACAGTGAAAATTGGTACAAGCTAACTGTCTAACAATAGTGAATTAGCTGTGTCAGTGCCCTGCGGCCAAAGATCACCAGAAGCACCCCATATGGTTTTAGGAAGATATTAGAAGAATTGTAGGATTTAGTCTGGTGTGAGGTGATTTCGGGGAGGTTTAAGGCTTTGCTCTAGATTGGATGTTGTCATGAAGCATGAATAATTCTACAGCTGGGCATTTTGATAAATCTTATCTAGAAGGAGAAAAGGCTAAGCCAAAGCCAAAGTCGTAACTGGTAAAGAAGCAGCAGTCTGTCATTTTAGCCAAAGTGGGAGGTGTTTGGTCATTGCCACGACTTGGAAAATGTTCATGTCTTGTTTGCATTCAGATATGGTTATGGAGTGGTCTTGCTTCTGTCCTGGTCCTTCGTGGTAGTGGAGTGGCCTCGGCTGATGTTGGTTTTCTGTGAAATTGTTTATATTCATCAAGAGAACATCAGGGCCCTGCTGTGGGAGCCAGGCTAGCTTCTGGTTGTCAGCTTTTCTCTTTCTCAGTTGGAATAAATAAAATTCTCAACATTTGATAGATTGCTTCTGTTGAGGTACTTTTCTAAAATATATGTATGGTCTGATTATCCTTTTCTATAGAAATAAAATTATATATGTAGATGTATTCATGGAAGGCTGTACACCAAATTATTAACAGTATTTGTGTCTGGGCAGGATTATGAATGTTCTTTCTGACCTTCATTGGCTTTTATTTACTTTTTTGTAGTAAGCATGCATTATTTTTATAATAATAAAAAGTAAAGGAATGTTTAGAGTAATTTCAATTATTTTAGATCTTGTTTTAACTTATCATTGTACATCATATGAAATTCCCTACATTATTGACGTCTATTCTTAGCTCAGTGTTATTGAATAGTTGCATAATATTCTATCTTATGGATCTATTTGATTTTCTTAACTATTCTTCTGTCTTTGGACCTTTAGGTTATATCCAGTGTTTGGCTGTCATAAATCATGATGTGGTGAAGCTTGAAATCTTTGGCCTTTCATCTGTTCCTCTGAATGTTTTCCTACCATTGATTCTTAGGATTGGAATTACTGAATCAAAGGTTATGATTTTTTTTAGGCATTTAATGTGTGTTGCCAAGTAAAATTGTATTCCAGAAAACTTACACCAGTTTACATCAGCTATGTGTGAGTACCTATTTTACCACATGCTCATTGCCAATCTGATATATAAAGATACTCCATTTTTCTATTTTATAGTATATTTGAATTTTTAGTGATTTTGAACATTTTTATTTATTAGCTACTTCTGTAGCTTCCTTTGTGATTTGTCTGATTGTATTCCTTGCTCAGGGCAGCTTTTAATATTACCATAGAAGCCAGGACAATGAAGGCTGTCCACTTGATATTTACTGTCAGTTTGAGCACAAATTATTGCTGCTTACTGAATAGCCTGCAGCCTTTTCTCCAGTTTTGGCCAAATCTGGAATAATTATTCTTGTTCCCAGGGAGGCATTATATAGGAGTCTAAATGAGACTTTAGAGTAGACCCTGAAGTGTGTAGAGAGGATGAACATATGTTACCATGTAGATGTGAGTCTGCCCCAAAACCATCAGTTCTGCCACTTCCATGAAAGCTATCAGTGCTGACCAGTGTGTCCAGTTAATGCCAGTTTTTCATAGAGATGGTAAGAAAATGGATTATAATGCTTGAAATTGGGTTCATTTGACTCATTTTCTTCTGCAGATAGTCTCCCGATTTTTTTTTTTTTCAACTTTTGGGTTTTACTTTGTTTTTGTTTTTGGTTTTTTTAGTTTAATTTTTTTTTTTTTTTTTTTTTGAGACAGATTCTCACTCTGTTGCCAGGCTGGAGTGCAGTGCCGTGATCTCGGCTCACTGCAACCTCTGCTTCCCAGGTTCAAGTGATTCTTCTGCCTCAGCCTCCCGAGTAGCTAGGACTACAGGCGTGCACCACCACGCCCAGCTAATTTTTGTATTTTTAGTAGAGACAGAGCTTCACCATGTTGGCCTGATCTCCATCTCTTGACCTTGTGATCCGCCCGCCTCGGCCTCCTAAAGTGCTGGGATTACAGGTGTGAGCCACTGCACCTGGCCTGTTTTACTTTGAATTGTGTGAAGGGCTTGTTCAAATACATAAACCTGTGTTTTCAGGTAACTGTCTGCATTATTCAAGACTTAGCAATTTTGCATTTCTTTTTGATATACTCACTGTGCAAGGATTTTCACCAATCAATGATTGAGATTATATGTAGTTAAAGTTAGAGATATTTGTTCATTGCAGAGAACATTAATTCAAGTTTAATCACCCAGTGGATGATTTTGTGTTATCTCTACCCTGATGCTGAGGGTGTTTTTACCTTGGGCCCAGCCCCGGGAAATGTATCCTCAGATAGCTGCAAACTGAAAAACAGACTCAACGTGTTTGGTATGAACAGCCAGCTCTATTAAATCTGTGGGATCCATATGGAAGATTTTTTTTTAAGTGGTAAAATTACTTAGAAAATGTCCTAGTCATTTCTGAAATTGCACTTGTAATTATGTGCTTGCATTTGCAGAAATTGCAGATTAGTAGTTTAAATAGGGGACTACCTCACATGCTGGCTTGATTGCCAAGCCCACATAGGTGTGTAGGTAGATACTGCATAGGTGGGTAGGTAGATCTTTATCTAGCTGTCATCTCTAGTTTTTTAATGCAAAGAAAGCTGCTCCTAAATGGCACCTCCATTGTTTAACTTATTTTGTTCTCGTGGCAGCTTTGCTTGGATTTCTTGGTTGCTGAATTGATCGTTACCTTATGTTGATACAGTGTTTTTTAAATTTCAAAGCATTGGTCTGTCTATATAGGTTTCACAGAATTAACTGCAAGGGCCTGTCCAAAGTCTGTGTTGCTAATGCAGGAATAGAAAACCAAATACCACATGTTCTCATTTGTAAGTGGGAGCTAAGTGATGAGAACACATTGATACAGAGGGGAACAACACACACTGGGGCCTATTGGAGGAGACAGAGGATGAGAGGAGGGAGAGGATCAGGAACAATAACTGATGGATACTAGGCTTAATACCTGGGTGACAAAATAATCTGTACAACAAACCCCTGTGGCACGAGTTTACCTACATAACAAACCTGCACATGAACCCCTGAAATTAAAATACAAGTTAAAAAAAAAAAAGTCTGTGTTGCATAGGAATGGTGTTTACTGAAATATTGTTTGTAAGCAAGTAGCATTTGAGTGGGCTCTAGGAACCCTTGTGCACAGAGGTTTTCTATGATACCAACATTTTGTCTGTACTGAACTGGTTTTAAACATGTTAAATTCAGATAAAGGAGATTGAAGCATTATAACTTGTTCAGAAAATAACCACTGAATTTAAGGCAATAATATATTTGGGAAGTTCTCTTTTTCTTCCCACATGTTTATATTCTATCTTGATGGACATAGTAGAGCTGTTGGTGGTGTTTAGAAAAGCTGTGTGTTTGAAACTTTGGCACTAAGCCTAAGCATGAAGCAAGACAAAGACACCTGCTCCATATGGGTTCCTGGTCATTCCTGCCTCCTTCAGGATTCAAGACCCCATTTGCCGTCTGTAGCCAGCCACCACCCTAGGTCTTCTCCACACTCATATTTTTCTCACTTACCTTCTTGACTTTTAAAATTTTGCTCATCATCTTTTCTAATCTTGAATATTTAAATCCTTTTGTAACAAGACTTTCCCATTGTTATGTCCTTTGTTTATATTTATTGAGACAGTTTTATTTGCTGGGTTTTACTTTTCTCTATTTCTCTATTTCTCTATTTTATTACCTGGATCTTCTGTACCTTCCTGACCTAGCACAGGTTGTCCTTTGTGAAATATTTGTTTTCTTCAAGCTCCTCGGTTCTCCCCGTGGGAACACACATGGTATCTAAGCCTTGACCCTGGGCTGAAGCCCCTGCTGAATCTTGCCCACTTTCTTGTCTGCCTCAAAGCTAGCAGTGTGGTCAGTATTTAGGAAGCCTGAAGGAGCCAAGTGATTTATCACCTTGAAAGATCACAAGATGATTAAAACAGGGCCAATCATACTCTTTTCAACTCCATCAGGGAAGAGTGAGTGACAAGTAATGATGGGCGTTAGGTGACCAGAATTGGGGACTTCATTACAGCCCGATAGGAATCTTGCCACACATGTGGGAGATTCTGGGCTCCGTGTCCTTATACCACTCTGTAGAGTAGGAAAGCACTAGATAGATTTATCAGCACAAAACAGAGGAGAATAAAGTATATTGCTGAGGATGTGAGGGCTCATATTGAAATATAAGTACTGAGAGTGCTGACTGCCAGAATGTGGATTTATGGGAAATAAAGCCCTAAAATATTTTTTTCCAACAAAAAAATAGACTTCTTGGAAACAGCTTTTCCTCTCTATGTACTTAGCTCCCATTGAGCTTAAATTGCTCTTAGTATTGTGATAATGACAATTCAATATTACAGGGTATGGAAGATGAGCCAAATAAATTAACCAGCTGCTTTTAAGGGTAGTTTTTTTCAATGGCTTACCCCATAAAATGCTTTGTAGAACATTCGTGCTCAGTAGGTCTGTGGGCAGTTTTATGACTGGAAGGAAAAAATGGATATTATTAAATATCAGTGAAGTACAGGCAGATAGTTTTGTGGTAGTTAAATTAGTATAGGATGTTTGTAAGAAAAGGAGTTCATCTTTTCTTAAATCACCAAAGTAAAGCTTTCCTTGGCATTCCTATCAGAAAATATGGTTCTGCTTGAAATTCAGAGATTAGGATAAAAAAGCCAATGGAGAGTGGATCATTTGGCCATTCTCCCTTCTGTATGAAACTCTATGTCAAATCAAAGCAAATCCTGCATGAGAGTTTCAGAGATATAGAAATGACTCCATAATTACTAGCAGGCATTTAAGGTTTTATACTATGTAGGATAGGAAAAGTGGACTCATGAATAAAGAATAAAGTAGGGTGGAGAGGAAAGGCAGAAATAAATGTTCGACGGGGCCAGGCAGGTAACATCAAGGAGAGAAGCAGGCCAGATGCGAGAGAGCCTGGAGAAGTAGGCGCTGTGGCAATCCAGAGAGCCTTCTGCAGGCCTGCAGACCCATTTCAGAAATTACCGTTCAGGCCAAATGTGTGGCCAGTTCGTGTCTCTGAAATAAAAGAGCTGCAATTACTTAAACCTAATAGAGGAAAGCTAACCTTAAAAGCAGCTTTCAAATTTTTGACAAGTTGTGCACAAATTCTATCTGCTGGCCTTCAGCAAAGGAAAATAGACTGACATTACATGCCTGGATATGGGATCCATAGAAGTGAGCCCTTTCTAAAAGCAAGGCTGTGTTGATTGTGTGAATTAGCCATTGGGTTCTTTAAATTTTTGAGATTGGAGTAGATTCCAGTGTGTTCAACATAGTTTAGGAGTATTACTAACTGTAAAGATAGACTGAGTAACTGAAAGGTTTTGGGAAATCACGTAGCTCCTCCTGTAGCAAACGCATTGTGTGTATGGTCAGAGAAGGAAAGAATTAAGACTAGTAGACTCGTATAGCCTACTTAATATTTAATATTTATTATGCCTGTGTGTCTAGCAAAGTATAAGATATGATCCTTTTCACCAATGCACTGGTTGGGGAAATGCAAGGTAAACACACCAATCTCAGTGAACAAGATTTAATAGAGTTAGTTGTGCAGTGAGAAAACCAGTGTGACCATAAAACATATACAGAACCAATAAATTGGGGGGAAATTATTTGACTTACAAAAGAATTCTCTTAAATGATGACTTTCCTTAGTATGTTTATGATGACCTACTTTATTTACAGATATTTTCTTATTTTTCATCCACAAAATATAAAGTGATAGGGACTTAGGCTATTTGAAAAATATAAGAAAATAACGTGAATCCTGTCAAAACTTGTAATGTTAATTAGTTAACATTTGTTTCATTTACAGAGGTTAATTTTTTATCCCCCCTCCCTTTTTGAGCACACATCAGTTGCATAGAATGGCATGTGCCTGTCTGCATTGTAGCAATATCATTGGGAGAAGCTTCTTTGCTCTTTTAATTGCATGTCTGCATTGTAGAAATATCACTGGGAGAAGCTTCTTTGCTCTTTTAATTGCATGTCAGAGCAGGGTCCGCAAGGTTTTTGGGAATCAATCTTGAGATGGCCTGGATTCAGAATTCTTCTGTCCTTCCTTTGCCTCCTCCCCTCTGCTGGAAGTTTTTAGTTTCTTGTTTTGGGAGTTAGAGTAGGAGGCAAAAGGAGGCCAGAGTTCAGCCACCTCTGCTTCCTCCCATAGCTCGGAGCACACCGAGTGTAACAGAAAGGGTCCACTGGAGTGAGCTTGCATTTTGGTAGGAACTGCAACAAGATTTAATTAACAGTTTTCTGAAGAAGTTAATGTTTTATTTGAAAAGCGTATACAGTTTATGTAAATTCATTCTAATACATGTTCAATATGCTTCAAACATTAACTTCTTTAAGTTCCAGTGAATATTTATTTATTTATTTATTTATTTATTTTGAGACAGAGTTTTGCTCTTGTTGCCCAGGCTGGAGTGCAATGGCGCAATCTTGGCTCACTGCAACCTCCTCCTCCCAGGTTCAAGCGATTCTCCTGCCTCATCCTCCCGAGTAGCTGGGATTACAGGTGCCGGCCACCATGCCTGGCTAATTTTTTTATATTTTTAGTAGAGACGGGGTTTCACCATGTTGGCCAGGCTGGTCTCAAACTCCCGACCTCAGGTGATCCACCGACCTTGGCCTCCCAAAGTGCTGCGATTACAGGCATGAGCCACTGCACCCAATCTCCAGTGAATTTTTGATATTACTTTGTTGTTTCATTTTAACTATTCCCCTAAGTTTTCCTGATTGTAAAAATAAGAGAATGGATTTTCATTCCCATTAATGTATTAACATTATAAAAATATTCATATATTTAGTGCAGAATAATTATAAAATAAAAATAATATAAAATTTCAGCACTCATTTATAGAATTAGGATTACTTTGTCATGTATCTTTTAGATTTTATAATATATGTGGATACACATTCACGTTTTAAGGACATTGTATTGAATACTGTTTTGTCATCTGCTTTTTTATTTAATACACCCTCATAGCTTTTTGTGTTAATGAAGATACATGCATAAAATAATAATGGATACATACTCATTGTGTGTGCTCCACCATATTATGCTCCATCATTCCTCAGTTGTTAGTCCATTTCTAGCTGTTATAAATAGCTTTACATGCGTCTTTACTAACTTGTGTGATCATTTCTTAGCGTAAGTTTCTAGGTAGCAACTTCCTGGTGTCATTTTTTTTTTAAAGGTTTGAGTCCATGATGCCAAACGATCCTCCAGAAAGATGGTGTCCAAGACCGCAGCTCAGCAGTTTGAAGATACCTCTTTCTCTGCACACACTCCACTGTACCCCCCACCCCACATACCCATTCCTGACCATATCATTTTGATTCGTCTCTTTATCCGTTCATTCTTTTTCCTTCATCTATCAATTCTAGAAACATTGCTGTACTGTTTTGAGTGTTGATTTATAAAATGTTTTACTATCTGTCTGGACAAATCCATTCCTCCCCCTAAATTACTTAATTTTTAAAAAATTCCTGTTATTCTCTCATTTTTTTAAATGAATTTTTAGCAGTTTTGGAATTTCTAGAAATAATCCCTTTGGGATTTTTTTGGACTTGCATTAAAATTATAGGTTAATTTAATGAGACTTAAGCTCTTTAGTGAGAATTGGAGTCTTACTATCCATGAATATAATGTGCCTTTCTGTTTATTGAGTTCTCCTTTCGTATCCCTCAATCAAATGTTTTTGTTTTGTTGTGTAGCAACGTGTCATGTTCATTATTAACTTTTAAATCTAGATTTTCCTTTTGTTACAACTTTGATTGTATCCCGTAAAGTTTAGGTTTATAGTATTTTCTCAAAGTACTCTGGTTACCATATGAACTCCTCTTTCACCCAAAGATTGAGAATGTTTTTTGTATCATTTTTGTTTTGTATTGTTCTTTCTCTTGTTCTTTGTTATTAATTTCTTAATTTTGTTGTTCCATGAGAATTATGATGATAAGAATTAGATTTTACTTTTAAGTTCTTTTGTTTTTTTTAAATGTCTTCTTATTCATATGGAGTCACAAGTTGGGGATTACTCCCTGGATAATTTGTATTCTTTTCAAATGCAGGATTTTTCCATAGGTGCCTGCCTTTTGTCAGAATGCTTGCTTTCCTTCCCACCTGGGACAGCTACAGTGCTGGCTGCATGCTTGGTGACCCAACCCTTTGTGTTTCAGAGTGAGACTGGCCACTCCCCTTCGTTCCTGCCCCATTACACTGAGTGTGGGGGGTGTTGTGGCATTCTAGTACCTGCCTGACTTCCCAGGCAGGCTTTTTCTGGGGGAATGAGTTAAATCATGGCCTTCACTGGGGTCTTATTATTAGCATATTTTACAGAATTTTTAGCTTAAAATTTGGAGCATATTTAACTTTTTCAACACAGGTGCAGACTGTTCTCCTCTTAGTACTACATTGGTCATTTCTAGGTGGGAATTGGTGAGGGAAAGGAATTCGATGCTGTGTCCCACCGTGCTGTTCTCCTGGCCATCCAGCCAACCCTTCATTCCAGCAGGTGATTATTGAGCACTCACTGTGCTTCACCCATTTCGTACGATCACCTCCATCAGATCCAGGCCACAGATAGAAGATGGACATTTTGATCTTATCAATTCATCATGTTTAATTGTTGTGGCCAGGCATGGTTGCTCACACCTGTAATCCCAGCACTTTGGGAGGCCAAGACCGGTGGATCACCTGAGGTCAGGAGTTCGAGACCAGTCTGGCCAACATGGTGAAACCCCGTCTCTACTAAAAGTACAAAAATTAGCCAGACATGGTGGTGCACACCTGTAATCCCAGCTACTTGGGAGGCTGAAGCAGGAGAATCACTAGAACCCAGGAGGTGGAGGTTGCAGTGAGCTGAGATGGTGCCACCGCACTCCAGCCTGGGTAACAGTGAGACTCCATCTCAAAAATAAATAAATAAAAATGATTGTTTTTAGTTGCCTGTCTTTAGTGGGGCATAATCTTCTCTGTAGCAGGAACTGTATGCTCAGCCTTTCTCCCCCTTTCCTACATTTCTGGGGTCTGTTCTCTGTTCTCTGCAAATGGGAGAAAGAGGCTGAATCACAGTCCGGGGACACTCCCGAAGGCCTCTAACTGGGGGGTAGGGAGGCATGGTAATAGTGACTTCTGAATTGGAACCTGGGATAGGAGAGGACAGGGTGGGTTAGAAGGTCTCTGAGAATATATAGGATATATCTGATGGGAAGACGGGGCTAAGTATGGTCAGAAGAATCCCTGCCTCCAGTCTCCCTGTGGAAGTTGTGAAGTCACACAACTTCAAACTGTCATAGCATTTTAAAGTAACTGTACTTTGCTTACTTGTGATGATGGACATCATATTTAATTTTAGGGATTTTATTTTGTGCTTCCTCTGCCTGTATTAGTCTATTGAGAAAGCTATACAGAAAATACAAATAAAATGTGAATTTACTCTCTTTCCCCTGTTAACCTGTTTCCCCTGCCTCTTTTGGGGTGGGTAGAGGACATAAAATATACTAAGGTAGACTGAAATTGCTTGTAGTGGTAGGAATTTTAATAATTCTCTTATGGAATCTGTTGTCAGCATTTGCTTTGAAAGGATAAACATGTGTTTCAGGATTGCATGCCTTAAGTTACATACTGTATAAATGTCTTTTCTCAAAGGATTTAAATGGAATATATCAAGAAAAATATTTATTGTGTTCTTAATAATGTATGACTTCCTAGAATTACATCTTTATTAATTGTAGAGGTTTTTGACCAGTTATATTTTATATTAAAGTTTATCCAGCAGGTTTTTTGAATGATAGAATCTTCCCTTTAAAATAAAGACCCTAGATACTATAAAATTTCTAAAGAAGCTTAATTCCAATTTTTCTTATTTTGTGACATGAATTACTGTTCGAAAGTCATTGTTCAATTATTTGAGTTAAATGAAAAACATAGACTGCTTCTATTACAGTTTAATCTGTGACTAATATCTTATTTTCAGTGAAAAACTTAAAAGAGGTTTTGATTTCCCAATTTACAAAATAAATTAGTTCCCGGACAATCATTTGAAGAACTTTTGCGATACAAATCTTTTGATTAACTAATGTGCATTATTTTCCATGAATCTTGGTGTTTTGATGCCACCTTGTGGCTTGGCCTTGTAGTAACTTCAACACTCATCCATTTTAAACAACGTCCTGGGGAGAATATGATGTGCTAGGAATTCTTTCCAAGGTACAAATAATATACTACTGTAAGTCTACATTAAAGATGTCGAGAGTGACTTGTTTGTTATTTGGTCACGAGGATAGGTAAAACTAGTAAGTAAAGAACCTGATACATGATTTTCAGTTTCTAAGATTCTTTGTTTATGCTCTTTGTCCCTAGCTGCTACTGTTTGAACGGTCTTGGATGAACAGATGGAAGTCTGCTGTTCTGCATGAAGGGGAAGGGAACATAAGGAGTGTGAAGTGGAGAGGCCATCTGATTGCTTGGGCCAATAATATGGTAAAAAATATGCTTCTGTCTTCCTAATGCTTGTTCAGTGGCAGAAGAATGGCCAAGTTGATAGGGCTGTAATGAAGGGAAAAGATGCCACTTGCTGTGGTGGTGATTTCTAAAGGGTGAAAGGACGATTGGTATCGTACCTAGGAGGTTAAAGAAATTAGATTGCTTTTGGCTTTCATAATATAGTAATTCCCAACATATTCTGGAATCTATTTTAGAGTAAGAAACCTGAGGCATGGAGAGTAGCCAAGAAAATGAAAAGCTATCTTAATAATTGAAGGACTGCATTGGGAATGGGTCTTGAAAATATCATTTGCCTGTTGGCCAAAGGCAAGTAAGAGTTGATATGAAACAAGTGCAGAATATTGCTGATTTCTCTTTTACTCCCAGTATAATCATAGGCAGAAGTATAGACCTGCCTGTAAGAAAGTGGATCGTAATTTTCAGTGCTGCATTTTACCTTAAAGTTTGATTGCTATGAATTGGGGCTAGTAGGAAGTTTTAAAAATGGTCTTTTTGACATCTAGCATATCTTTTGAAGCATCAAGGTATAATTTAGTAAATCAGTTCTATTCAGTTTTAAATGGTAGAAATCTGCCTAGACTCTACCTTTTTATTCTGGACTTTTCTTACTTCTCCTGGGTCACAATGAAGGTAAAACAAACCTGTGGTCACTTGGTTCATTTTTAGTTAGCTGCTTGCCTGGTGTTTTCATTTGAGAACTTTAAAATGTCAGATGTAGTTTTCTTTATATAGGTGGCTTTTCAGACTCAAAGCCTTTCTAAAAAACAAACTTCATTTTTCGTGGTGGAACGATAAAATTAGAAATGTTACTTGTCTGTCAGTTTGGAAATGCAGCTATTGATGTCTGTACATTTCATATTTCTGTTGGATTTGAGTCACCCATGCCATCTAAGAAAATCTCCTTTGTCCAGAAAGAAGGGTGGAGGTTTCCTTGTGGTTTTAGTTCCCACAGGGTTTGTGTGGAGCAGGAGCATTTTCCTTGCATGCTCAGTAAACACTGCTAATATTTCTCCATGCTGGTTATTGGTAGTATGTAGCAGGGGCTGTTAGTAAGTTTTCTGTTACTTTCCTCCTGAGTAGAGGATGCTTACTGCTGTTTTATTTTGCAGGGTGTGAAGATTTTTGACATCATCTCAAAGCAAAGAATCACCAATGTGCCCCGGGATGATATAAGTCTTCGCCCAGACATGTATCCCTGCAGCCTCTGCTGGAAGGACAATGTGACACTGATTATTGGCTGGGGGACTTCTGTCAAGGTGGTTTTGCTTGTCTTTGTAATAAGTCCGTGTTGTTATAGATCCACTGAGGGTGGTCCAAAGGACTGTGAGTCTTGATTGGCTTCTAGGACCCAAATCTTTTCACCTGGATGTTATTGTGACGTGATTACCATTTAATGCTCAAATTATTTCCTGTGCATAAGTTTTAAGATATATTCTTTCTTTTCCATGGCATGTAAAACTATTTGTGAACTTTTTCATGTTGAGAATGGTGCTGTCTTTTTCAATCTTCTTTTAATTTCTCACATCCCAGCTGGCCTTAGCTATTTACAGAACATGGGGTTAGTTTTGTTGTTTAGTCAGGTTTTCTTCTCTTTATTATTCTTTTCATTTTCCCTTAGCTTTGACCCTTCACTTCTTCATTAGAGTTATTGATAGTGGAGAGAGAAGGTTAAAATTAAATCATCCTGCTGCTTGGTAATAATTTGATGGAGTAGAGACCCAGACTTATCATCAATAATAAGATTTGGGCATATTTTCTGAAGTTTAATTATCTGACCCTTATGCGTCTGGGTAAATGAAATTTAACTGTTCTACAAAAGGGGACCCAAGCTCATTCACTTTTATTTTATGCCTACTAGTGCTTCTGTTATATTAGATACTTCAGAGCCAAAAGTTGTTTCCCTTTAAAAAATAGACAGCTTAATTCGAACAAAATAAACTAAAAATTAGCGGAAGTATAAAAATGGCATGAGAGAGTATCCCAGCAATAGTCTCATGGAAGAGCTAAGGCTTTGAGGCCAGACAGACCTGGGATCAAGTCCAGCTTCTTCATTTTCCTTTGGGATCCTCTGTGAGCCTTACTGTCCTCATCTGCAAAATGGTAGTGCTAATTGTTCTCACATCACAAGTTTTGGGGAGAAATAAATGAGCTAATGCATGTAAAGAGTTTTGCATAGAATCTGATGTAATTGCCTAATAAATGTTAGCTGTCATTATTATATAAAGTTCTAGCAATGTCATGAAGGGGACATGGCTATTTAAAATTTACTCTTCTCTGGAAAGGGAAAGTGGAAAATTATTAATGTAATGATTGTTATTAGCAAAACAAACATTGTTACACTTCAGGCCCTCCCAGCCCTTATGTTGTTATCATTCAGGTTCTTTTTTCTTCATGTGTTACATGAACACAACCTGATTTATATTTAGGGTAACAGGAAGGAAGCTATGCCTATAGCGTAGGATGGAAAAAGGGATTCCCTGGGTTCCCTGTCCCATGTGTGTGGTTACTCATCCAATAAATTTGTATTCTTAGTATTTTAAAAATCCCTTAAATGGACCAGGTGGCTTGTTAGTTTTAAAGTTCTGATTTTCTTTTCTTATGGTGAAAGACAAGGAAAATTAGCCTGTAGGAATATGTAACAAGTTTACTCATTACTACCAGAAATTCTTTCTCTGGTATGCTGAATAATGGCCCCAAGGATAGCAAGCCCTAATTCCTAGAACCTGTAAATGTTTCTTTATATGACAAAAAGGTAAATATTACTTTATTTAGCAAAAGATATGATTAAGTTAAGGATCTTGAGATGAGGGATTAACCTGCATTATCTGGGTGGGCCCTAAATGCAATCACATTTATCTTTATGAGAGGGAGGCAGAGGGAGATGCCAACATGGAAGAGAGGAGGAGAAGGCAGTACCACTGTGGAGGCAGAAATTGGAGTGAGGTGGCCAGTGAATGCTGGCAGCCACCAGAAAGCTGGAGGAGACAGCAGATTGTCCCCTAGAGCCTCCAGAGGAAGTATAGCCTGGCCAACACCTTGATTTTAGCCCAGTGAACCCGATTTCAGACTTCTGGCCTGCAGAACTGTAAGAGAATACATCTCTTGTTTTAAACCACCAAGTGTGGCAGTCTGTTATAGCAGCCGTGGGAAATATATACCCTTTCTGTCCAAGTTAAGATCCAGCTTCTATACAATTTTTATGTCAAATATTTCATTTTATTGGAGGTTCCTTTTCTTCAAACTCAGTTCTATATGTTGAGCACTTCTCAGTGTAGACTCTTAGTGAGTTCTGTTGAAGGAAGAGGAGATAAGGACATGGTCTTTCTTCAGAGAGACAGCAACCTTGTTGGGGAGAAGCAACCAGAAACAGTATAATAAAGTGTGCAATTGGAGCTTACCATTTACTTCATTCATTCATTTGCCCAACAAACGTTTACCAGGTGCCTGCAGTGTGCCAGGCAGTGTTCTAGTGTTGCAGAACACAAATAGACAAATGAATGAGTTCCTTCCCTTGGGAAATTTATGTTCTAGTGAGGAAAGTGGACAAAAACAAGTAAGTATAGCATGTTGAAGGTGGCAAATAAAAAGGAGAACACTTTAACAGGATAACAGGAAAAGGGATTGGGGTAGGTACCATTTAATATAGGGTGGTCCAGGGATGGCCTGTCCAATAACTAATACGTTGTTTGGTCAGAGATCTGGAGAGAAAAGTAATGCAGCTCTATGGGGGCCTGGGGTAGGGGGTGTTAGCAGAAGGAGCAGGAGTGCAAAAATTCTTGAAGCAGGAGTGTGATTGGTGTGCTTTTGAGGAACAGCAAGGAAGCTGTTTGTGTCAGAGTGAGTGGAGCAGATGTGGAGGAGAGGGATGTAAGTGGGGGTGGGGGAGGGTGCGGTGGAGGAGCAGATGATGTTGGAGCCCAGAGGCCCTTGAGAAGTCTTTGGCTTTTAATTTGAGTGAGGTAGGAAGCCAGCACAGGGCTTTGAGCTGTTGTGGAGTCAGTTAAGTGATCTAACTTGTATTTTGGAAGGATCTCTGGTTGCTGTGTGGAGCTAAACAGCACAGGGGCAGTCAAGAGGGGAGACCAAGTAGGCTACTGCAGTCATCTCCATAAAAAATAATGTTGTCTCAGGTCAGTGTAATGCACCTGGTGAGAAATGACCAGATCCTGGATATATTTTGATGGTAGACTCTGCAGTATTTGTTGACAGTTGGATGTGGGGTGTAAGATCACAGTCACCTAACATACTGGAAGGTGAAGCTACCTTTTGCTGAAATGGGAAAGACTGTTGATAGAGCATGTTTAGAGTGAAAAAGGCAAGAGTTGGTTTTAGGTGTGTCTACTTGAGAGATGCCTGTTATCCACCCAAGTGGAGAAGTGGAGGAAGCAGATTAGAGTTCATGGGCAAGAACCCACCTATCAGTGGTAAAGGGCTCTTATAATCATTGATTTGTGCTTATGCAAGACATGAGCTCAGGGTAGCACTTACCTGTTCACCCACCTTTACCTGCCACTTCGTACCTATGAGACTGGTGCTGGGTGAGCCCAGACTACAGAGCTGAGTAGTGCCGTAGAGCCGTGCCCAGCTACCAATAGTGCAATGCATCCTCGTCCTCAAGCTGTGGCATGACCAGAGAGATACCAGTCAGGCCTTGGTGTGAATTCCAGCTCTGGCCAGGCAGTCTGGCATCACTCACAGTGCTTCAGTGTTCTCTTCTCTAGATTAAACATAATAACATTGTCTTTCAGGGGTGTCTGAGTGTTGGAAGACTGTCAGCCCTCAAGTTCTGTCAATGTCTCTCAAATCTCTGCACTTCATCTTCCTGTCAGGTCTTTTTGGTGCTGGTTTTACTCCCCCAAACCTATCCTAAACAGTATAGCTAGAATAATCTAAGCGCAGGTCAGATGAGGTCAGTCCCCTCCTTGCCCATAGGATAACTGATCGTAAACATGACTTCCAAGGTTCTGTGTGATCTGCCTCTCCATTCCTCTCCAGCCTCAACTCTGTCCCCTTCTTCCCCCATGCTCTTCATTTCTGTCCGATTGAGCTTCCAGTTGAAGGCCCTATGCTGTCATATCACCCTGTTCCCCTGTGCTGTCTCTCCTGCTTCAACTTACATGTCACTTCTTCCAGGAAGTCTTCCTGCCCTAGCAGGAGATGCCCCTGCTCTGTACTTCCCTGTCACACTTCAGTAAAGTGCCTTATTTTTGTGTCTCCCCCACTGCACCATAATCTTAAGAAAATAATGATAACTGTTTCACAAAGGCCTTAACTCAGGAGCAGTGCCAGTAACTGCCCAAAAAGTGTTCACTAATATTGCCGTTACATTTGCTTTTTTATTATACTTCAAACCATTTGAAAGACTGTTCCTCATGTACTTATATCAGCACATTAAAACAGTTGTCCATTTGGCATTGTGGAATGTGCCGTTAGATGATTTAGTAGTTTCCCTAGTAAGTGTGGGAAGAAGAGTGGATAACTTATAAGCTCAAAAGTCTACCAGAAGGGAAGAAAATTGTAGAAGTGGACAGGCAGTTATATGAAGCGGACAAGAGACAAATGGCAAAAAGCAATCAAGGAAGAAGATAGCCGGTCACTTCTATGTGGAGGCTTCTACCTCTGCAGCCATGGGTTCAAGCCCCGCGTTAGGGAAAGTGGGCACTCTGCA